>NC_050069.1:237981112-239223112 GCF_009764565.3 Dermochelys coriacea
TTATTGAAATTGAATTTGTTCTCAAATTAATCAATTTGCAATACATTATATAGACTAATATACATAATTCATGTTTTCATTAGCAAACAGATTTTTTTTTTTTAAACATCTGGCAGAGTGACACAGGAAAGAAGCCAAATATATATCCTCAGATCTTCTAAAATTTAAAATAAACGAGTCACTAAAATAAATACTGTTCAGTCTATCATCCCATAATGCATTCAAAGTCTTTTCAGTATGACAATTTAAACAAAGTATTTGTTTTTTTTAAATTTGCTATAAGATTCCTTTACTCTGTGCATTTGCCAGGGAAAAAACGTTGGCAGTAAAAATACAGTTAGGTTTTACAACACTAATCTCATCAGCCGAGCAGGCAGTGTATGTGACCTAAGGATGCCAAAAACATCTCTTTTCTCATCCCACTAAGGAGTAATTCAGAGGGATAAGATGTTTTTACACTGCCCTGAGACCTAAAAAACTTCCATTTTCACTATGGATGCAGCTCCAAGTTGGTCTGAAAGCTCCTATTTCAAATGTGACTATGAACATATTGAACCCCAGACAGATAAATAAAATGTGTTATGCCCCCACTCAGTTGTGTTTAATTGCAAAATAGCCCCAACAAATTGGAAGTACTCCACAGCAGCAAGAGAAATATTTTGCCAAGTGTGAAAGTGAAATTACAAACTTCACAAATACATACTCAGGCTCTCAATAAGGTGCAGAAAGTAGGATAAATAAAAAGAACAAGAAGCCATTTGGAATTAATGAACATTTTGTATAGTGGTTTTGTTTTAGAACAAAGGATACACAAATTAAAAGCAGACTGATCAATTGTTTTAAAAAAAAAAACTACATTTGGTTAGAAAACCAAGACCAAACTAGTGTTAAAGGGTAGTTTACAAATGTGCAAAACCATGGACAAAGTTACATTTTCTCGATACTATAAGCTAAATCCAGACACAGTCAGATGCTGAGCATTATTTCTAGCTTCAAAGTAGGAGGTATCTGTTTCATCAACCGGCTGAGGTACGAAAGGCATAGTTTGATTCTGAAGATTATCCCAGTCTACACCATGAAAGAGGGGATGATGTTTCAGCTCTAAAACAAAAGTTTACATAAAATATTAAGAATGTTCTCCTCTGAACAACCAGTTTAGCCACCTCACTGACATGATGCCAGTTAGTTGTTTGGGTGTGTTTTACCTTTCTGGACACTCAAAAGCCTACATTGCGAACAGTCAGTGACAGAACAAACGGCATTTAGTTAAGGAAACGTATTTGCACACAGATTAGCACGACTGACAAAGATGATGGTGAAACACAGTCACTTCACTTTTAAGACTGACTGAAAGAGTGGTGGTTTATCGGATACTACTGTGTGGAAAATGTCAGCCAACAACTCCCAGTGTGATCAGACTACTCCCATGCAAGCTAACCTTCTCCTCAGTTAGAGAGAGAGCAATTTTCCATTTGGCACAGACGCTGGATCAAAGGAGGTTGTAAGAAATGCGATAGAATGGCCATCATACAAGAAATGGAAAAAATCTCTTCCCAAGATAGAGCATCTGCAGAGAAATTTTAATTCCACTTATTTGAAAACCTACTCTAGTTTGACCAAGAGACCACAGACAATGGAGTTCCTCCTCCCTAACTGCTGGAGGCAGGATAATCAGAAAATCCTGTAATCTGATTGGAGGAGGGAGCCCTGCTAGTGAATCACCGATCTGATTCCTCTGTTTTGAAAGAATATCTGTTAGCCTACTCTACCTTCATGATGTGAGATGTCTAGAGTCATCCTAGAAGAAACTTTTGAGCTCTTCCTCTACACACATATTGTCAAGTACTAGCCAGGTTACCAAATGTATAACAAAATACAATGTGTGAAATGTGGGCAAGTTGATGTCAGAAAAATAGAACTTTTATATGACAAAAATTTGAGGACTCTGCTTTAAAGCTAAAAGGCTGGGAGAATGCCTGGGCCCTTTATTAGAGGATTGTTAATGTCTCCCTTAAAAAGGAGAGATACTGGCAATAAGCTGCAGTCAAACCCTTTATCAAGGAACAAACTTTGGACACTAGTGTTCTTGAAACTAAAGCCTTTACTTTAACTTCTCATCTGAAAATATCACTGAAGTGACTGTGGCAGGCCACCAGCACCACATGATGCAGTCAAGTTCCTTGGATTCCTCAACCAGTCAGATTCTGACTGTGTCATGACAGGGAATGTGTTACTAATTGCAATGGTAGCTGATCTCAGGAAAATGACATAACAGTAGACATCTAGGCCTATCTTTGAATGGCATTCAATGCAGCTAACGAGGTACAACTGCAAGTCTCAATAGAGTTTAAGGCCAAAAGGAACCACTAGATCTTTTAGTCTACCTTCCTGTAGATCACAGGCCATTATATTTCATCCAGCTATCCCTGTAATTAATCCAATAATTTGTGTTTGGCTAAAGCTTATTTCCCAGAGAGCATCCAGTCTTGATTTAAAGACATCAAGAGATGGAGAATCCACCACTTCCTTCAGTAATTTGTTCTAATGTTAAATCACCATCACTGTGTAAAAACTTATTTCTAGTTTGAATTTGTCTGCCTTCAGCTTCCAGCCATTGGTTCTTGTTATGGATCATTATTTTAATTTGACTCTACTTAATCCTTCCAGAGGAATTGTTCCTCTCCAAGGATTTCTCCCCCTTTTTCCAAGATCTATGTAAAGCAATTGGGCTATAATGCCAGGAAATACACTAACAAGAGTTCAACAATCTTTTGTTGGGAGGACAGACAAATTGGACACTAAACATCTGTTTTCAGTAAGAGTTGGATAGATTGCACTTTGGAAAATTACACATGAATGACATATATTCACACTACTTGTAATTAATGTTTAAGAAAGTAAAAAATCATTATTTGCCTTCCTTATTCAACAGCATAAAACCTTTCATCAGCACAAAGTCTACACCAGTAGCATAGTGGATACTATAATTTGCAACATATTCTAGCACTCAAGCCCAGTGCTAAAGCAGGGACCATAACATTTTGAAATATGCAATTTATCACAAAGGTAAAATGAAAAAAGTTTAATAAATACTGACCCTTCAGTCCAGCTCTCTTTGTAGTGTCAATGGTTAAAAGAATATCTATTGCATTTTGGGCATTACTGGACAACTTTTCTTCACCCTCAGGCCAAGGAATATCTACAAACAGAAAGACAGAGATTTGTCAGCAGTTCAAATAGCACAGCCAACTTTCAGTTCATCAGTTTTGATGAGAAAATCAATTACCTCTTTTCAAAATATTCTGGAAGACTTGTTGTGGTGTTTCATCATTAAAGGGTGGAATTCCAGTTAAAAACTCAAACAAACTAACTCCGAGAGCCCACCAATCTACTGTAGGACCTGAATAAGTGAGAAAGCCAGGCAGTTAGCATAAGAAAGAAGGTGCTGAATAAGCTGTACTATAACTTGTGCATGAAGGATCAACAACACTTGCAAACAAAATCATTTAAAGCCTAAAAGTGGCAGAATTTTGAAAAAATTATAAATCCTGAAAAGCTTTTTGGAAAGAAAGTTTATTATGAAATACTGAGAAACAGACAAAACACAAGTTATACTCTGATAATTGTGGCAGAAGATTTAAAATTGTTACTATAAGAGGATTTTTATTTTAAAAAGTCATTATGTTCGTAGCTTCATGTTAATATTCAGAGTAACATTTATTGTGGGCAGAAGAGTGTATGAATAGCATAATTGTAAACTCCTGTACAAGTTAGTCTGACAGTGTCTATAGCCTCTCTCATATAAAGTGTTTTCTTGTGGTAGGAGACAGTCACTGGTAATTTCTCAGCTCCTCTGGAATGCAAGACTGAGTGAACCTTGTAATCCCACATATTACGTTATCACTTCAGTTGCTTGATGCGACTCCACAGGCACAAAATATTGGCATTTTATTTTCAATAACCTAAGCCCATTTCTGCCAATATTGAGCACAGCCAGCAGAGATGAGCCAGCATGCAAGAAAATGGATTAATGTTTTACTGTGCTAAATTTCATTATAGCAATGCAAAGTTACTTATCTGCTCTCATGTGTTTCTAAACAGTTTTTTCTGGGACGCGTACAGCCTTTGCCGAACATATGCCGTCAACCCACTTACACAAGCAGGCAAAGCAGTTCAGACACCACTAGTCAAAGAGCTACATGCATTCTGTTTTCTGCATCTTTAAGCCATGCCCAGTCCACCTTATAAAGAATACAGGATTCACTTGGTGCAAAAACTGGTTTACACAGATATCCAGACTTGTAAAAAAGAGGTTTTTTTTTTTTAATAAAAAAAAAAAATCACCTCCATGGTAGAAAGGAAATGCTTTTGATAATTTTAACTTTCCTATGTTTCTAACCTATTGTAGTCTTACTAAACCAGATAGGTCAGTTATAAAATTTCCCTGCTGGACACAGCAATCCGAGCACCTCTCCCAGCTCAGCACACTAAAGCAATGAGATCCCATCCACTACATCCAGTATACTTGCATGTTTGGGAAAAATTACAAACATAAGTCAAAGTCTAATAAGATCACAACCCTGGACAAAATACTAAGGAAAATGTTTATGGGCTAGAGACATATTTTAATATTCTTATAATCCTTTAAGTAGAAATTAATTCCTATCATCTATTTTTGTGGCAAGAAAGCCAAATGCAGTTCTTGGGCGTCTCTACCTTTTTAACCACATAAATGAACAGACACTATGAGCTGTCCCAGAAAGGCTGAGAATTTTAACCCAACCAATCATCCTGAATGATCATTTTTCACCATCATCTCCTCCAATTTTGTTTAACTTTTGTGGCTTACTTCCAGATAGCGAGAAGGTGTTTAGAAGTGGTGTGCACGGACTTTCATCTGAAGGGTGTAAGCATAGCCTCCAATGGCCTGCAACACGGAGACTAAAGTTTCTCTATAACTTGAGTCTCTTGTAGTATCATGCATTATTATGTGGTTCTCTTATTGCTATATAGAGTTTCATGTGCAATTTATTTAGCCACATAACTTTCACTCAAAAAATGTAATCTAGTTATACTTTGACTGTTCATAGTTTAATTGAACACTCCTTTATAGTCAAACTCACCAGATGTCAGAATCCCTGCATGTAAAAAAAACAATTAGTTAACCATAATAAGATTATTGCAATAAATTATTTATCATTGCACACATTCATTTAAATATTATCAATTATGTTTGACCCTGGAGAAATATTTTAAATCTTGCTCATTGCTTTCATATACTGTGGTACTTTTCTAAGTCACTAACTAACTACAGGTTTCAGAGTAGCAGCTGTGTTAAATCTGTATTCGCAAAAAGAAAAGGAGTACTTGTGGCACCTTAGAGACTAACACATTTATTTGAGCATAAGCTTTCGTGAGCTACAGCTCACTTCATCGGATGCATTTGGTAGAAAATACAGAGGGGAGATTGATATACACACACAGAGAACATGAAACAATGGGTTTTATCATACACACTGTAAAGAGAGTGATCACTTAAGATAAGCCATCACCAGCAGCAGGGGGGGGAAAAGGAGGAAAACCTTTCATGGTGACAAGCAAGGTAGGCCATTTCCAGCAGTTAACAAGAACATCTGAGGAACAGTGGGGGATGGGGTGGGGTGGGGTGGGGGGGAGGGAGAAATACCATGGGGAAATAGTTTTACTTTGTGTAATGACTCATCCATTCCCAGTCTCTATTCAAGCCTAAGTTAATTGTATCCAGTTTGCAAATTAATTCCAATTCAGCAGTCTCTCGTTGGAGTCTGTTTCTGAAGTTTTTTTTTATTGAAGGATAGCCACCCTCAAGTCTGTAATCGAGTGACCGGAGAGACTGAAGTGTTCTCCGACTGGATTTGAATGTTATAATTCTTGACGTCTGATTTGTGTCCATTTATTCTTTTACGTAGAGACTGTCCAGTTTGACCAATGTACATGGCAGAGGGGCATTGCTGGTACATGATGGCATATATCACATTGGTAGATGCTCAGGTGAACGAGCCTCTGATAGTGTGGCTGATGTGATTAGGCCCTCTGATGGTATCCCCTGAATAGATATGTGGACAGAGTTGGCAACGGGCTTTGTTGCAAGGATAGGTTCCTGAGTTACTGGTTCTGTTGTGTGGTTGCTGGTGAGTATTTGCTTCAAGTTGGGGGGCTGTCTGTAAGCAAAGACTGGCCTGTCTCCCAAGATCTGTGAGAGTGATGGGTCGTCCTTCAGGATAGGTTGTAGATCCTTGATGATGCGCTGGAGAGGTTTTAGTTGGGGGCTGAAGGTGATGGCTAGTGGCGTTCTGTTATTTTCTTTGTTGGGCCTGTCCTGTAGAGGTAACTTCTGGGTACTCTTCTGGCTCTGTCAATCTGTTTCTTCACTTCAGCAGGTGGGTATTGTAGTTGTAAGAATGCTTGAGAGAAATCTTGTAGGTGTTTGTTTCTGTCTGAGGGGTTGGAGCAAATGCAGTTATATCGTAGAGCTTGTCTGTAGACAATGGATTGTGTGGTGTGATCTGGATGAAAGTTAGAGGCATGTAGGTAGGAATAGCGGTCAGTAGGTTTCCGACATAGGGTGGTGTTTATGTGACCATCGCTTATTAGCACCGTAGTGTCCAGGAAGTGGATCTCTTGTGTGGACTGGTCCAGGCTGAGGTTGATGGGATGGAAATTGTTGAAGTCATCGTGGAATTCCTCAAGGGCTTCTTTTCCCTGGGTCCAGATGATGAACAGTATGCCCACAGTATGCCAACATTTTTATGGCTGACTTAGAACAACACTTCCTCAGCTCTCGTCCCCTAATGCCCCTACTCTACTTGCACTACATTGATGACATCATCATCTGGACCCATGGAAAAGAAGCCCTTGAGGAATTCCACCAGGATTTCAACAATTTCCATCCCACCATCAACCTCAGCCCACCCCAACTCCCACTGTTCCTCAGATGTTCTTGTTAACTGCTGAAAATGGCCTACCTTGCTTGTCACCATGAAAGGTTTCCCCCCCCCAGTGCTGGTGATGGCTCATCTTAAGTGATCACTCTCCTTACAGTGTGTATGATAAAACCCATGGTTTCATGTTCTCTGTCTCTGTATATAAATCTCCCCACTGTATATTCCACCAAATGCATCCGATGAAGTGAGCTGTAGCTCACGAAAGCTTATGCTCAAATAACTTTGTTAGTCTCTAAGGTGCCACACGTACTCCTTTTCTTTTAACCAACTACAAACACTGTTTTTTAAAAAGAGTTAACCTAAATATGCTTTAGGAAATTTGGAGAGGAGCAAAATATAAATAAATAAATAAAAATGGTTACCTACCTTCTCATAACTGTTGTTCTTTGAGATGTGTTTCTCATGTCCATTCCAAGTAGGTGTGTGCGCGCCCCATACACAGGCATCGGAAGCTTTCTCCCCTAGAGTAGGGCTCTCAAACACGTGGCCTGCGGGGTTATTTTCTGCAGTCCACCAGCTTCCCGCAGTACCACCGAACCCCCCAGCATTTTACAAGAGCGGCTCCAGCCCGGTGCGCACCAGGGGCGGGGCGGGGCAGGGCAGGCTCCCATTGGCCACTTGGGAGCTTCTGGGGGGGTACCTGGAGGAGCGGCCAGGGCAACACACCGACCCCTGTGGCCCCCCACCCAGGTCCCGGCCACTTCCCAGAGTGGCGCGGGTGGGCGGGCGGGCAGGGAGCCTGCCCTGCCCCCAGTGCGCGCAGGGCCAGATCCACCTCCCAAACTCCTCCTACAGCCGAACCCCCTGTCCTGAGCCCCCTGCTGCACCCCACACCCGTCTTGTACCCCAACACCCTGCCCTGAGCCTCCGCCACACCCTGCACCCCAACCCCCTGCCCTGAGCCGCCTGCCGCACCCCACCCCCTGCCACATCCCTCCTGGGGGCAGGGAGGGGGCAGAGTTGGGGTGGGGATTTCAGGGAAGGGGTGGGAAGAGGCGGGGCAGGGGTGGGCCCTCACGGAAGGGGTGGAGTGGGGGTGGGGCCAGGAAACTGGTTGGGGGTGGTCCTGTTGGGTCAGCTGTGGAGCCCCCTGGAATCATGTCTTCATAGCGGTGTACATAGGTCCCTGCCAACCCACCGCCTCTTCAGTTCCTTCTTGCCAGTCTGTTCCGACAGAGAGGTAGGCAGGTGGGTCTTGGAATGGACATGAGCAACATATTTCGAAGAACAACAGTGAGAGGGTAGGTACCCATTTTTCTTTGAGTGCTTGCTCATGTCAATTTCAAGTAGGTGATTCTCAAGCATCTCCTAGGAGGAGGGGGTCAAAGTTCAGCGAGTCGCAGACTGCAGCACCACTCTGCCAAATGCAGCATCGTCTCTAGCCTGCTGTGTAATGGAGTAATGCGACGTAAAAGTGTGGCTTGACGACCACATAGCTGCCCTGCAGATGTTTTTAATGGGAAACTGTGTTAGGAACGCCGCCAAGGATGCTTGTGCCCTTGTGGAGTATGCTGTCAGTGAGGGGACAAATATCTTTGCTGGGTCGTAGCATGCCCTGATACAAGCCGTGATCCATGAGGAAATTCTTTGGGACGACACTGGAAGTCCCTTAATCCATTCTGCAATTGTAACGAAGAGTTGTGTTGATTTTCAAAATGTCTTCACTCTTTCAATGTAAAAGGCTAGCACTCGCCTGACATCCAGGGAGTGAAACATTCGCTCCCAGTTGCTGGCGTGACGTTTAGGAAAGAAAATTGGGAAAAATGTGTCCTGGTTTGCATGGAATTAGGAAACCACCTTTGAGAGAAAGGTCAGGTGGATCGCAACTGCACCTTGTCATTATAGAAGACAGTATATGGAGGCTCGGAAGTCAGGGTCTTAAGCTCAGACACTCTCCTTGCTGAAGTTATAGCCACCAGGAACACTATTTTCCAGGAAAGGTAAAGGAGTGAGCATGTTGCTAGGGCCTCAAAGGGAGGTCCCATCAGTTTTAATAGCACTAGGTTGAGATCCTACATGAGCATCAGTTGCCTTACTTGAGGGTACAGTCTATCCAGTCCTTTGAGGAAGCGGCCGTCCATGGGGTTAGCAAAAACTGATCGGCCAGCTGAACCTGGATGGAAAGCCAAGATGGTGGCCAGGTGCATAAAGGAGAGGAGCGAGCACCACCCTGTCTGTTTATATAGAACGTCATTGTATTGTTGGTCAATACTGACACACATCTGCCCTCCAAATGGGTTTGGAACATCTGGCAAGCAAGACCAACTGCTCTTAGCTCCCTGATGTTGATGTGCAACTAAACTTCTGTTTGGGATCAGAGGCCTTGAGTCCTGAGTCTCCCTAGGTGTGCCCACCCCATCCCATCGCGAACTCATCCATGATTAGACACAGCGAGAGTTAGGGCCTGGAAAAGTACTCCTATGCACACTACTTGTGAGTTGAGCCACCATAGGAGGGACTCAATAACTAATGGAGGAAGTGTGATTATCTTTTCTAGGTGGTTTCCGTTTGGTCTGTACACTGAAGCGAGCCAGGCCTGAAGAGGCCAGAGCTGTAGTCTCACATGCTGTATTACATGCGTACAAGCGGCCATATGACTGAGCAGCTACAGGCAATTTCACACCAGGGCAGTGGGGTATCATCTTAAGTCCTTTATGATGGCGCCCATTGCCAAAAAATGCGATTCCAGGAGGAATGCGTTGGCTTTACCAGAGTCTAGAAGAGCTCGCATGAACTCTATCCTCCGAGGGGGTTAGAGTTGACTTTGTCACCTTCAGTATTAGGCAGAGACTGTCAAAAGTCAACTTTATCAGGCTCACGTGCTCTTCCACCTGGCCCTGGTATGGCCCTTGATTAGCGAGTCATCTAGGTATGGGAATACTTGTACTGTCACCTCCTCAGGAAGGCAGCTACCACTGACATGCACTTGGTGAATATGCGAGGGGCCACCGATAGGCTAAAGGGGAGAACCTTAAACTGATGATGCGTGTTGTTGACCACGAACTGGAGGAACCACCTGTGAAACAGGACTATGGACACGTGAAAGTACGCATCCTTCAAATTGAGGGTGGTGTCCTAATCCGCCGGATGAAGGGAAGGGATAATGGAAGTCAGGGAGACCATGCAGAACTTCAGCTTCTTCATGAATCTGCTGAGGTTTTGCAGGTCTAAAATAGGCTGGAGCCCACCCTTGCCTTTTGGGATTAGGAAATACTGTGAATAAAACCCCTTAACCACGAACTCCTGAGGAACCTCCTCTACCACTCTGGCTTCTAGGAGCATTTGTGCCTCCCAGATGAGAAGATGCTAGTGAGAAGGGTCGCTGAAGAGGGACGGAGAAGGGGGTTGGGAGGGAGGAAGGGATCAGAATTCAAGAGACTATCCAATTCTACTGTGTGGAAGACCCATTGCTCTGAGGTGATGCAGGCCCAGGCATGATAGAAATGGGACAGATGGTTCACAAAACAGGGGGAAGGATCCGGGATCTGGTCTGGTGCACCTTCAAAAGTTTTACTTGGGGGCCAAAAACAGCATCACCAAGCCCTGGTCTTGGTTAGAAGAGGGCTGAGGTGGCCTTTGCCTATTATTCCTGCCACACTTCCTGCTGTGCTCATCATAGGCAGGATTAAGATGGAAGTGTGGGGGAGGTTGCAGTCTGAAATATTTCCTTTGTGGATGTATGAAGCCACAAAGATTTTTGTGTTGCTCACAGGTCTTTGAGACTTTGGAACTTGGAGTCCGTTTGCTCCGAGAACAACCTTGATCCTTTGAAGGGCAAGTCCTGAATTGTTTTCTGAACCTTATTCAGGAGGCCCAAAGCCAGCAATTAACATAGTACAAGTTGCCGAGTTCACTGAGTCTAAAGAGGCTTGCAAGGAGGTTCTTGCTAGGACCTTGCCCTCGTCGAGGATGTCCCTGAACTCTGACCTTGATTCAGTTGGAAGCAACTCTTTAAACTTGGTCAGAGTGTTCCAAGAATTAAAATTGTAGCGGATGAGGACCGCTTGCTGATTCGCAATGGGAAGTTGGAGTCCTCAGTAGAGTAGACCTTATGGCTGAAGAGATCTAGCTTCTTTGCATCTTTACATTTGGGCATTGGTCCCTACTGCCCTGACCTTTTTTTTTTTTTTTTTTTCCCATTTGCGGCCGCCACAACTAATGTGCCCGGCTGAGATGGAGTAAATAGGTATTCGTACCCCTTAGATGACACAAAGTACTCTCTTTCAATCCCTTTCGCTAGGACGGGGAGAAAGGGAAAGATGGGTGTCTGCCATAGAGTACTGGTGATGATTTGGATGGTCTTAATCAGGGGTAAGGCCATCATTGAAGGACCTTCAGGGGTCAGGATATCCACCATCGGGTCAGTCTCCTTCGACACCACCTCCGCCTGGAGGCCCAAGTTCTGAGCCACTCTCCTGCGTAGTTCCTGGTGGGCTCTGTTGTCCATAATGGCAATGTGGCAGATAAGCCCAACACTGCCTTGTCAGAGGAGGATGAGGAAGATGCTCTTAGGGGAACAGAGTCCTCTTGTCCCTGCAGTTCGTGGAAATCATCTTATGCTGATGCCTCTTGCATGGTGTCAATGACGGAACCAGCCTCAGTGCTGGCTTCTCAGCCCTGTGGTGGTTCTTGAACTATCGACAGGGTAGATAAAAATCAATGGATTTAAAAGAAAAAAAAAAGTTTTTTTTTATTTAAAATCAGATTTTTTTGATGAAAGCTTTTTGAAAAATACCTATCTAAAAATAGTTTTAATTAAGATACATTATAGCTCAAAGATCTCATCACGGAATAGGGATTATAAATTCTAATTCTATAGCATGAGACAATATATTCATGTAATGTTTAAGAAAAGTTTTGTAAATGAGTTCCAATAGTTTATGGATTAGGGACCCAATCTTATGGGGTTCCAAAGGCTTCTTATAGATTATTTAGGTTAATCTTTCTATCTACCCACTGGGACTCAGTGCTCAGTCTAGAACAGTGGTTCTCAAAGCCGGTCCACTGCTTGTTTAGGGAAAGCCTCTGACGGGCCGGACCGGTTTGTTTATCTGCCGTGTCCGCAGGTATGGCCGATCATGGCTCCCGAATCCCATGCGATTCGTTGCTCCAGGCCAATGGGGGCTGCGGGAAGCGGCATGGGCCAAGGGACGTGCTGGCTGCCTTTCCCGCAGCCCCCCATTGGCCTGGAGCGGTGAACTGTGGGCAGTGGGAGCTGCGATCGGCCGAACTTGTGGACGTGGCAGGTAAACAAACCGATCCAGCCCGCCAGGGGCTTTCCCTGAACAAACTGCGGACCGGCTTTGAGAACCACTGGTCTAGAAGATACCATCGGAGATGCTTAGTTTTGCAGTTCTCTGGACACGGAGAAGTCATCTGGAGATGTGTGAGAAGCGAGGAACAGGCAGTAGAAACAAAAGTGAAACCGTTTGAGCAGCATATTCCAGAAGTCTAGAGGTCTTTGAGTGTAGCCTTCATTGATTTGAGATCTACCATACTATTCTCTCACTAGAAGGGAAAACCTATAATGGCAGCAGACTGTAAAAGAGACCCAGTTTGAGAATATTTTAATGAAGTTCCTCTATCTGAGGGTAAGAAAGGCATGCATGCAAACTGTGCAAGAAAGAAATGCAAGAGCTGCTTGCCCGAATGAAACAACATCATAAGAAGTGTTCCTTCTCAGGCGGGAGCTGCATTGAAAATGATGAAAGGAACATGTCTGAACATGCAGGATCTTCAGATTGGTAAACTTTTTTATTTCCTACTTCTTTCTTAAGGACTGCCTGTCTTCCTTCTGGACTATTCTTGAATTCTCATGTACTATAATTTTAGATGCAGTTGTGATAAAAAATAAATAGTTGAAATAGGTAGATCTTCCTTTTACAATTTCACCTTTAAAGTTGTACTGCATGTCAGTGAATGCAATGAGTAACACTAAATGAGCAGTATGGTAATAATAATTAAATAACTGCATTGACTTATTTTGTTTAGGAGAATCCATTTTCAACATACAGGATTCTGAAGACTATCCACCTTCAAGATCACAATCATTTTCTATAGTTTCAGAGTTATCTCCAATGATAGTGTTTCAGTCACACCATGTATGTCATATAGCCATAGTATATCACCTGTAGCAGAAAGAAAAAAAAAAATCTCCATCATCTAGAAACAACCATAGATAAATTTGTGATAAGAACCAGCAGATTACAAAGAGGTAATTGATGAAAAAATTACCCGGTTTGTTTATGCAACAAACTCTCCTTTCCGTATGATTGAGAACCCACACTTCATTAACATGGTTTAGTCATTAAGACCAGGATACAGTCCACCCAACAGAGCAGATGTCACAGGATTGACATCTGGATAAATTGCTGGATAAAGTGTACGAAAGAGAAATTGAACAGTGTGCTAAAGGTCTAGAGGGTGCAATTGTTAACCTGAGTTTTGATGGGTGGAGCAATGTCCACAATGACCTTGTTGTATGTGCTTGTGTGACAACAGAAGAAAGGAATGTCTTCCTTGCAGAAAGAATTGATACATCAGGAAATGCACACACAGCAGAATACTTACAAGTAGCAGCAGTAAAAGCCATAACAAACTCTGGGGGGAAAAAAATGCAAATGTCCAGTACACAACTTGGTCACAGACAATGCTGCAAATGTATCCAGGATGAGAAGAAATTATTTTGAAGAGAGTCCCAAGTTAATAACATACGGTTGCAGTGCTCATTTGATGCACCTCCTAGCCAAAGACTTCAGTGTTCCAGAAATAAAGGCTAATGTTGTTGCAAAATACTTCTGTAACAACCACTTTGCAGCAGCTGCTCTGAAAAAAGTGGGAGGAACCAAGCTAACTCCCCCACAAGACTTGCGCTGGAACTCAGTAGTGGACTGTTTTAAGCACTATATCAAGAACTGGCCTAATCTGGTGACAGTTTGTGAACAAAATCATGACAATAAATAGATGGCACGGTCACAACCAAAGTTCTCAACATTGGGCGTAAGAGAAATGTTGAACACATGCTGAGTACTCTGAAGCCTATTTCTGTAGCCTTGAATAAAATGTGGGGAAATGTTTGATTGCTGACACTGTTGAAATTTGGAAGGAACTGAGTGAGATCTTAAAAAGAAAAATATGCAATGACAGAGTTAAATTACAAGCATTAAAAAAAAAAAAAAGAATGGGACAAGCACTATCTGCAGCTCAATTTCTTGCAAATATTCTCAATACTCGGTACCCGGGAAAACCTTAACTGCTGAAGAGGGGGAGTTGGCTATGATATGGACATCCAGGAATCATCCCTCCATAATGCCAACTATGATAAACTTCAGAGCTCAGAGTGAACCATTCACGAAATATATGTTTGATGATGATGTTTCAAAGCAGGGGTCAGCAACCTTTCAGAAGTGGTGTGTCAAGTCTTCATTTATACACTCTAATTTAAGGTTTTGCGTGCCAGTAATACATTTTAACATTTTTAGAAGGTCTCTTTCTATAAGTCTATAATATATAACTAAACTTTTGTTGTATGTAAAGTAAATAAGGTTTTTAAAATGTTTAAGAAGCTTCATTTAAAATTAAAATGCAGAGCCCCCCAGACTGGTGGCCAGGACCCGGGCAGTGTGAGTGCCACTGAAAATCAGCTCGCGTGCCGCCTTTTAACAGCAGTAGCTTCTTCTGCCGGTGTAAAAAGAATATTTTCTTCCTTTGGACTAATTCATTCCAAATTGAGAAATAGTTTGGGACCTGAAAAAGCAAGAAAGCTTTTTTCTTTTCCAGATTATGAACAAACAGGAAAATGAAAGGTGAAGACGACTGAGTTAGCTGCAGAAGCCAATATTTTAAGTTTCTCATGTTGACCTGGCTGACACAGTTGATTTTATATTTCATATTTCATTTAACTATTTTAGTTAAAAACAATTTTAAACAAAAACAAACCTGATTTTAAAAAACTTGAATGTTTAACTAAATTCAAAAATTCATATGCTTGTTTTGTTAAAATATTTTGTGTGTGCTGTTGAAGAAAAAAAATCCAGAATACATAACATTTATTTAATTAAATAAAACAATTTAAATATCTGTCTGGTGATGTTCTCCTCCTAATACAGCATGGCAAGAAAATCCTCCAAATATTAATGATTAACCTGTTGAATTGGAACTATTTATGAAGTCATTGGGAGGTGAACTATCTGCTTCAATTATCTTTGGTAAATGAAATAACTAAACAATAATTCATTTTCTGATATAGCTGTAAACTGAAAACTTTTCAAAACAAGTCACTTAAAAAAATGTAGTGTACCTTCTAAAAATGAAACCTACATCTATCTCCAAGTTGTGAAGAATATGTATTAAGGTTATAACAACCAACAAGAATGCACTTTTATGTAGAAATCTATGTCTAAATCGAGTCTTCCTGACTAGTCATTTAAATCAATTGGATTTAAATCAAATCCACCCTGGCTATGGATGATGTCAGAGGAGCCCACCTTTCCGAGGTGACCAACAGAGAGCCTGGTCCCTGGGCTTGGTGTATGTCCACAGGGTCCATTGCGGTGGCCAGGGCATCATAGGGAACTGGTGCCCCTCCTCCTGTCTCGATTGGTGCTGGCTCTGTTTCGACACATATGATTCTGCCTCTGAATCTGAATCAGACTGTTCTCGGTGACCATGGCAGTGCCAAATGAGGCGGTGGCGGAGTGGTGCCGCGGGGAAGGTGACTGGTGCTGCATCATGGCCAGTTTGCCCTTGGAAGGCACAGTGCTTCTCTGTGGTGCCAGGGACTGTGAAGTTGTCATAGCTATGAGGTCCCTGGCTGCTTTGAATGTGTCCAGGGTAGAACGAAGATCCAACTCCTCCACCTGGCTCTCCCGCGCAGGGAAGTCCACCAGCACTGGAGTCAACGGACCTCCCTCCAATGCCAAAGTTGATGGTGCCGGTTAACTGGAGCAGGGGCTGAGCGTCCCAACGCAGGATGCACTCCACTAAACGCTTTCATTCTCCACTGCTCTAGTTATGGGCAAATGTCCTCTATTGGATTTCTTCTGCTTCTTGTGCGTCACTGGCGAATGCACATGGTGCTGAGTAATCGCACTGGAGGTCTTCGGTGCCAGGGAGTGGCAGTGCTGAGGATCTCTAGACCCCACGCTCTCTCACGGAGGCCGGTGCGCTCTGCACCAAAGCACTTGGTTATGGGTCTGACACGGGCTGAGCCGGCTGAGGATGGAGAGCTGACTCCAGGAGGAGCAATTTTTTTATCTAAAGTCCATCTCCTTTTGGGTTCTTGGGTGGAAACCTTTACAGATTTTGCACCTGTTGGTCTGGTGGGCTTCTCCCAAGCACTTTAAACAAGAGTTGTGGTGGTTGCCTCTGGCCATAGGCTTCCAGCAGGACCAGCATGCTTGAACCCTTGAGACCAAGGTATGCCTTGGTCCCTGGGAGGGGAAGAACATGGTGGTGGGGGACCCTAAACAGGAAATTATCTAATTTACTATAATACTATTTTTACACACTAATTATTTACAGGATACAAAGAGAAAATCACTTGTCATAGAAGAGAGAGAAGCAGCTCCAATGACCGTCACGGGCGTTAAGAAGGAACTGAGTAGGTGGTGGGTTGGCAGGGACCTGTATACGCTGTCATAACGGTGCAACTCCAGGGGGCTCCACAGTCAACCCAACAGGTACTGCTAGGGGAAAAACCTTCCGATGACTGTGCACGAAGCACACACACACCAACTTGGAATCGACATAAGCAAGCACTCAAAGAAGAATATATTTTCTTAGTTTCTGCTTGTTAACTCATTTCACCCTCTAACTTGGAGAGCTCTACAAATACCAGGAGCAGAAGCCAGACAGAATTTTATTGGGTCTCCAAGTATATGGGATAAAATTAAACAAACAATGAAGATGCCTCATTGATACTATGTATTGGAAAGCTAATCTTTAAATTTTTAAAGAAACAATTTTATAGGTCAGTACCTTAAAAAAAATGCCAGTGTAAAATATATTCAAATTACAAAGAGTAAATCACACTAAGTGTTTTAAGTAAAAACAACAACTGAACAGGAAGCTTCCCCTTCTTGTCAATTTTATTATGTAAAGTTGGGCTGGAATTTTGCTTTACCACTAGAAAACTGGAAATCAGGACTGCTTCAAATTGCAAGGCAAGAACCAACTGTTAATTTATAGAACAACAGCTAATTTAACCAAACCTAAAAATTTTGAGGAAGGATGGTATTTAGCTAAAGCACTAGAGAGTTCTGGGTTGAAGACCTGGCTCCACTGAAGTCAATGGGGCCTGGATTTCACCACTGGTTCATATTCCTAGGTCTGCATAGATTTCCTGCGTGGTCTTCAGTAAATCATTCTGAAAAAATGGTTACTAATCTTTTGTAACCATGCTAGGTGTGTGTGTGCCACGTGCACAGTTGCTGGAGTTTTTTCTCTTAGTGGCATCCATAGGACCAGCTCTAGCACTCTCTGGAGCCACACACTTATGCACCAGTAAAAGGGATGCTGCCAAATCCGCACTTTCACAGTTCCTTCTTGCTGGTAACTCCGACAGCAGGGTAGGAGGGTGGGCCATGGAATGGACATGAGCAACACAACGCAAAGAACAATAGTTATGAAAGGTTAGTAACTTTTTTCTTCTTTGAGAACTTTCTCATGCACACTCCATGCTAGGTGACTCACAAGCAGTACCCCTGGAGGTGGGCTTGGAGTTCATGGACATGCAGAATGCAACACTGCTCTCCCGAAACTGGCATGGTCACGGTCCTATTGTGTGATGGCACAGTTGGATGCAAAGGTATGAACCGACAACCATGCTGCAGCTCTGCTGATGTCCTGGATTGGTACCTGCATGAGGAATGCTGCTGACAAAGCCTGAGCTCTCGTGGAATGAGAGTGGTCACGATGGCCAGAGGTGGGACCTTTGCCTGCCTGTAGCAAGCTCGGATACAGGCGGTTAGCCAGGACAAGATTCTTTGGGATGATACAAGTAACCCTCTCATCCTTTCCACTACTGTTGCAAAGAGTTGCATAGACTTGCGGAAGGACTTAGTTTTCTCAATATAGAAGACCAGGGTCCACCTAACTTCTAATGTATGGAGCTGCTGGTCCACCCTGGTTCCAAGCCCCCACCAGCTAGCTGCAATGTGCTGCTCTTCCTGCAAGCAGTGGACAAAGCGGGCGGCTGCCAAACAATGTTATAAGGGAGAATTGCAAACTTTAAACAAGCATGTTCTCTAATTGATCAGCAACGTAACAACAAAACAACGTTAACTGGGACGACTTTAAGTGAGGAGTTACTGTACAGGGTTGGTAGTGGAGTCAGGGTCCAGTGCCAGGCGGGACGAAACAGTGGCTTGCCTCTTGGACACCACGGAGCATGAACGATGGGAAGGGGGCCCTGGTACCAGGGAAACTCCCTCGGGTTCCAATACTGCCACTGCATTGGCCAGTGGCCTGGTGGTCAAGCGCCAGCTGCGGGGCCGTACTGAAGTCTGATGTGTAGGTTGTGTACTGGTACTTCTTTGGCAGGGTGAAGGATTACTCCTCAGACTCTGAAGAGGATTATTCTCTCGGAGACAATGGCGGCGTCATACCTGCTTCCACCTCCAAGCGGTGCTGGGGAACCGGTGACAGATGATGGGTTGGAGACCGTTGCAGCAGGATCATGGAGGGTTTTCCTCTGGACAGGTCCATGATGGTCGGTGCTCCAATGGAGTGCACCGGCTCTTGATCCCTTATATCCCCAGTAGCCCTGGCTGGCAGGGGGCTTTGAGGGGTGGGCAGGATTGGGAGGGACATCATATCCTTTGCTGCCTGAAAAGCCACAAGAGTCAAAGAGGCCTGTAGGCTCAAGGTTCCATGACTGCTCCCTGGAGTCAGAGGTGGGACCCAGACTGGACATGGTGCTCTAGGTGGAGTTGCCAGAGCCGATTATGGCTCTGGGGAGGATGAGCAGACCGGCGTAGGTCTCACTGTGTCAGCCACTCCCATTTGTCCCTCTTCAGCACTGGAGAGCACCCTCTCTTGGCTTGGTGTTTCTTATACTTCTTCCTTTGAACCGGAGTGGAGAATGGTGCTGGTGGAGCACTTCACATGGAAACCAAAGGGCTCAGCACTGATTCATAGCGACTTGGCTCCAAGGCTGGTCTGAGGGCTGCCTCCATGAGTGCGTGGTCTGAAGCCTCTGCAAATCTGGCACTTCTCTTTAACACAAGTTTCCCCGTGGCACTTTAGACAGTGAGCGTGCAGGTCACTGACTGGCATGGGCTTGCCGCAGAACGTACATAGCTTGAAACCTAGGGACTGGGGCATGCCCAGCCCTTGGGACGAGAGTCCCTCAACGACAGGGACCACTATTCACACTATATACACTAATACTAACTAATAACTATGTAGTTTATTGTATAGTAGTATAAAGTCCAAACCACTGAGAAAGCATTGCAAGAGCATGAGGGATCATTCCAAGCAACCATCACGGGCGGCAAGAAGGAACTCAAGATGGTGTGGAGCTGGCGGCGTCCCTTATACTGGTGCATACACATGTGGCTCCAGAGGCACTACAGCTGGTTCTACAGATATCCCTAAGGTAAAAATTTCCAGCAATTGTGCACGTGGCATGCGCACACACCTATCATGGAATGGACATGAGCAAGCACTCAAAGAAGAATTTCAGTTTCCCCTTCATTAAATGTGTAGATTATGCCACATAATAAGGATGTTGAGATTTAATGTTTGTAAGGTGTTCTGAGATCCTGGGATGGAAGGCTGTGTGAAAGTAGAAATGCAAAGTATTACATCATATTCTTATTTAGGAAATATTTGTTTAGCTATTTAAGTTGTAATGTTAAAAGAATAACTAGTATTTTAATTGTATTGAAACAATGTAGTTTAGTTGTATAGTAGACCTTCACTATCATTTATGTATGAACTGGTGATTCACAAATTAATGGTCTCCCTATTTCTCAATGCAGATTTAATAGCAGAGTTCCATATGAGGTCTGAAATCACTAATAATTCATTAATTTTACAAAATATACTACAGAAAATCTACTAGCAAATAAAAATACAATTATCAAATGAATTCAACACATTTTGTGATGCATGAGCCTTGTTTTTAATCGTGCTTGTTTGCGTCCTTGCTAATTTGCAAGATTAATTTGCAGTTTGTCTCTGAGGCACTCTTTCCATTGACTTGGATCAGACTCCAATTAGTCCAGATTAGTAAGGTGATATTTTGTTTCCTTTAAGAAGTCTTCAAATCTGTTACCATTTTTCCACTCAAAATAAAGATGGCGACACAATCAGCCCGCCTGAATATTCAGTGGAAATACTGCACTGAATCAATGTGTATTTTTATGATTTTCATTAAATCCAGAAGTTGGCTCTCTGATATAAATGGAATTAAACTTATTTTATGAGAAAATATGATTGCAATAGCCACTTTTCGACATCCCTCTAATTCTGGACTAGATTTTGAAAATATCCAAATGCCTAATCCAAAATTAAGGAGCAAGGGCCAGGTTTTCAAAGGTATTTATGCATGTAAAGATGCATATAGGTGCACACCTAGGTATATTTTCAAGAGCTCCTGGCACCTAACTCCCTTTGAAATTAATGGAAGTTACGCATTTTTGAAGATCCGCCTAAACACCTATCTGCATCTTTAGGCACCTTAATACCTTTACAAATCCAGCCCTAAGTGTCTACAAAATGTGTTTTAAACATTAGTCACATTCTTGCATTTATAAAAATATTTCTTACCATGAGGCTTTGCTAATAGCAACTCAGGTGCCAGGTAGTCTGGGGTTCCTAAAATGTGTTCACCTTCCACTGGGGCAGCCCCTCTTCTTACACTCTTTGGAGTCCTATATGGTGTGTCAGCATTTCCCTGATTAGGTGTCTTATGCCAAAGAAGAGAGAAAAGATTACATATACAAATGTTCCCCAAGAGCCAATAGTCTGTTTCCCCTCCCAGTAAAAATACTGGCTAGGACTGCAATTAATTTAAGATTTAAATAATTCATATGAATCAAAGATACATCTTACAACTTATACATTAGTAGTATTTTATTTCCAAGTTTCAAAAAGTGTGCTTATTGCTCAGTCTTCACACAACAAATTGCAGTCAGAACTGCAGCAGGTTTTGCATCTTTTTGTTGCTGAATGAATTTCAACTATCCCAAAGCATAAGAATGAGTGAATCCCATTCCTTCACTATAAATGAGAATTCTAACTGAACAACTGCTCTAGTGTCATGGGAGCCATAGAAAGCAATTTTCCTTAAATAAATGAAAGAATATCAGTCTTCTTACAGCCATTAAAATGACTCCTCCCATTATGAATCTCAAAGGTAATTTATACAGGAGATTGTCCAGATAGCCTCAGCTTTTAGCAATGTGTGCTCAATAACCAGGCTAAAGTGAATATATATGCATATGTATTCAATATATCTTAAATTGTAACGCTCATCTAAAAACTGGAATTTGGCATCATGGGATTCCATGGCTATTACATCCCAGATTTACTCTGTTTACATGTAATATGGCTTTTGTTGTTTTTAAACTGTCTGCCCTGTTGACAGCCTGGGATCTGGAAGTCAAGCTGGGTTCTTTGAGCTATATATTAATATTCAGTAATAAAGATTCTGCAGGTGAAATTCTGCCCAGTGTTAAACCTATGTGAGTCTTACTTCCAGTGCAACTGCACAGTGCATTATTTGAAGACAATTGGATTTCAACTAATTGCCCTAAAATGGTATTTCATTAACAACTGTTGACATAAACTTGAAGATAATCCAATACGTTCTCCATAGTTATTCTGGCACTTAACGATTGACAGAGTAAAATCTTACTTTTTTCCACTAAAACAAGCTATTGAATAAACACAGTGTATGTTACATAATCACTTTTCAGAACATAGACTCCCGTAAGTCCCAAATATGTAGACCTCACTTGATCCCTAACTTTATCTTTGATGCAATAGTCCAATGTACACTATGCTTACTGTCATATTAGCAAAAGAACCTGCCCACAGGAAGGCACATAGGTTTCATTTTAATACTAGGTTGACTTTACAGGATTCAGTTTTACTACATAAAAATTCTATACCTAAACGTATAGCCTAAAATTATTTAAAAAAAAAAATCTGTAAGACCATCTTGTATGGAAGATAAAGCAGTTGCTGCCCTAACTCTGTGCAGGCTGAACTCCATGCTACAGCTAAGTTTCATGGTTGATGTGATTTCACAGTAAAGCAGGAGCTAGCAATCCAAAAAAGGTCAGATATTCACAGGAAAGAAAAAGTGGGTTTTTAAAAGTCAACACATTGAATACTTTCCTTTAGTCTGCCAAGGACATTCAGCACATACTGCTAACACTGAGAACATTTTAACAATTCCCTCTCCTAGGTCAGCTCCCCCTTCCTAGCAACCATTACAGTTACTATTACTAGATTAAAAAAAAGAAAAGGAGTACTTGTGGCACCTTAGAGACTAACAAATTTATTTGAGCATAAGCTTTTGTGAGCTACAGCTCACTTCATTGGATGGCTTATGCGCAAATAAATGTGTTAGTCTCTAAGGTGCCATAAGTACTCCTTTTCTTTTTGCGACTACAGACTAACACGGCTGCTACTCTGAAACCCGTATTACTAGATTAAGCTTTCATAACACCCAATAATAACACAATAGCAGCCACTGGGGACTGAAACACAGTCTTACCTTTCCTTCCTCCCAAGGGCTACTTAATACAACGGTAATTTCTCTAAAGTCCAGACAGCAGGGCTATACATATTTTAACAACAATAAACTTATGTATTTATATCATTGTGAATATAATTAGGATTACTGCAGTCAAAATGAAAACTTTACACCCTGCATACAGAAGTTTTTCTTTGCATCAGTCATAGTGACATGCTCTTAAATCAAAACTGACAGAATGCATCACAGCATCAACACCACAGGGAGACAAAACATGAAGCAGAACAGCAATTGCCAAACACTCAGCAGCATTCATACTGCACTAGGAAAAGAGTCAAGAAAGAAACACAGGCCAACAGAAAACCTAGACTCCCACAATTAGTTGCCCAAAGGAAATGTCTCATTGCTCCAAGAGTGTGTAGTGAGACAAAAATAAAGGAGTACATCCCTTTTTAATTGTCCTTGCCTGGTTCTGAGCAAAGGATTTTCCCCCTTGCAGAAGGGCAGACTGAGACAGCATTTTTCAGAGGCCAAACTGTGGGTGATAAGTGAGTGTTGCTACACTCTTGCTGAAAGGCAATAATTTTGGCAATGCATATGCATCCACTCAAAGTCTGACCTTTTGAAAAGTTCTCTCTGCTTGCCTTTGTTCAGCTCTTTCATATTATAATATCAAATAATTCAATCAATTACCACAGGTACATACTAGTTACCACTACAACACTTGGACACATACCTGATAAACCCTATAAGATCTTCCCTTTTGTGCTGGGGTAATAGCCATGGGGTAAGAGCCACTACAAGCAGGAGAGAGATCCATTACATCTAAAGAAGCCAAGCTAATTCTTGATGGCTCAGATGCATTGGACACATTAATTGGACTGTTATAACTTCGAAAAGCTACAACATTTTTTTTAAGGAGGTTCAATGTTTTCATCATCTCCTCTGAGGGAGGAGGGATTATGTCAGTATGAGTTTCAACCAAATGTTTCAGGACGTTATCCTGTTCATGGCACAAAGGCTTGCTGTCCTGGACAATATTCTCTTCCTCACCTCTTGGTGAGGCATCTTTACAACAGGACGACATTACTGAAATGTCCTCAGTTTTTGACTCCTCAAAGGAAAGTTCTTTAATACTCTTATCCAGGTCTGAAAGCTGCTTTTCTAAATGGCTCTCTGTAACAGAAATCTCAGGGAAGGATAAATCAGAGTCTGCACTCAAGATTCCAAGAGGTTTTTCATCATCAATGCATAAGAAACTAGAGTTAATATATTCCTTTTTACTATCTTTTTCACAATCTGCATTTAGCTCATGCATAAGATTCTTAGCTATTATTGGAGCAGCTGACTTTTCTGATGTTTGCTGCCTATAGATGGAGTCTTTAGCTTTTTCTTCATTTTTATGGGTCTCCTGTAGACCTCCAGAAAGCATTAAACCCTGGATTTCCGTTGTTAAACCTGTGCTTTGGTTTGCCTGAAATTCTGAGATTTGACAGCCGCGTTTATATTCTGCATTGTTTTTTTTGACATAGTTAAGTTCTTGAAAAGGACTGGTGTCAACTAGTTCAAAGCTTCTTTTTACACCTGGCTTTTCAAGAATGTCCTCCTCTTTGATGCATTTGGAAGGATCAACCAACCATGTGCATAACTGCTGGCGATTGGAAGATTTTCCTGTCTCATTAGCCACACCAGTTCTTTCCACAACAAATTTTTCTTCCCAAGCCTTATTTTCAGAAAGACATTTTCTGACTAGATCTTTCACATCTGATGCAGTCACAGGAGTGTCCCCTCCATCAAAATGCTCAATTTTTGCATCATGCCTGCAGCCAGAGTCATTGCTACCAATGGGAGAGATGGCAAACTCAAGTTCCTTCTTCTTTAAGGCTGTAACATCTTTTGCATTCAGTAATTGTGTATTAGAAAGCTTTTCTGATGCATTATTACTTGCTTTGCCTGTTCCAGAACACAGTATATCTTCAGTTTCCTGGAAATAAGCACATTAATTTTTTTTAAATACTAGGAATTATAGAATTACAGCATTACAGAAATATGCCCTTTCATGACCTGGGTTGAAAATACTTTATTTCCACCTTAATGGAAAACTGCAGTTTAACATAAAACATTTATTACGACATTGGATTACAAAAAGTCACTACAAACGTATTCTAAAAAACAAGTAACTGAAAAATCAAACAGGAATCCGCCATTGTGACAGTCTGATTTTGTTTAGAAAACAAGAAATGAAGCTTGCTCACTATGCTGGCCATCTATGCCCCCAGAACCGTTAGCCTCATTGATTACAAAGCTGAGCCAGGATCAGGCTAAGGTCTCCTATCAGCAGGCTTTCTTCCATTCCCATTGCTGCAGGGCAGTAGGGAGGTGGAGTCTAATTTCCCTTCCCATTGTGCTGCTCAGGATGAGCATTTGGCTGAAAAAAAGAACAGGGGCAGAGCTACTCAAAGTGTATCTAAACCATTCTACCTAAGCCTTTGGAGTAACTGGGGAGAGGGAGAAAAGGAGGGGGCAAGGGGAAAGTGCTTTGAAAAGCTGTATGGTCAGTGTATGGGAACCCTTACATTTGTTATACAAGTTATCTTGGAAAAATAAAGTAGTCCTGACCTGTACATCTTTCTCCCACCTGGGGCTGCTACAGCATTCTGATTCCATACTGGACATGTGCGTACGTGAGTGGCTACTGGCACTGGAGGTACCAAATCTCTTCCTAGATTGAAGGAGAGTTGGAGTTAAACTCCTCACTGGCATCCCAGGATTTAAGGCAGCAACATCAAGACCTTTGAAAGGAAAAATAATGAATAATAGTTCAAATTTTGACTGAAATATGTAGTGTACATTAGCCAGCTTCATACCAAATCTGAGCACTACTCTGAAGATAATCATCCATAATTTCAAGTGATGTAGCAATTGTTCTCAGCACCTCTCCTGTACAATAAGTTTCTTCATTTTTGAAGAGGTATGATTTACCAACACTAACTTTGCAGTGACCATCTTTTGCATTTCTTTTTAGGAATATCAAGACACCAAAGACTATTCAAATTTTAAGGCACCCAAAGCAACACTAACTTAGTTGCACTGCAAATGTGACATGTAACATTTCTGGATTAGTGTTTGTTCCTTGATTTAAATATGTCATTTGACTTTACTGGCTTGTACATTCAGATACAAAACCTGGCATCAATGATCCAGTAGGAAAAACACTTCAGTTGGAGTCAACACTGAACAGACAACCCAGACTAGTTATTCCTGGGGGAATTCTGTGCCACTGTGCACATGCAGAATTCATGTCTGGTGCAGATTTCTTTGCTTCTCCGCAGAAAGTTTACTTTCCGATGGGGAAACAAAAGGAAGCTGCAAGAGCGGTCATGTGCCCTCTCAACAACAGTGCGGGTGCACAGTTTTGGGCGCCCAGAGCAGCCAACAGAGAGGTATATCACTGTGTGTGACGGTGGGGGGAGGAGGTGCATGGGTCAGACTCCTCCCCCATGCATCCAGATCCCTCCGCCCCCAAACAACCCCTACCCATGAACCTCCCCTGCTGCTGGGGATGCCCCAGCTGCTGACTCCTACCCCGCACTGGGCTCAGCTGCTAGTCCCAGCAGGTCTGGGGGTAGGGGAGGAGCACAGAGCGGCCGTGGCCAGGTCAGACCCACCCTCAGAAACTTCCTCAGGCTGCACATCCCCTCCCCTCGCTTCCTGCTCCTATCACTCCTCAGCCATGGGTTGAGGGCTCCCTGTACAGGGAGCTGTTATCCCATCTGCCCCTTCCCTGTGCATCCGGACCTCCTAACAATCCTCCCCCTCCACCACCCAAACCACCACCCCGCTAAGCCTCCACCCTGCACCCAGCCCTACCCCTCCTGCATCCAGACCCCTGCCGAGTCCCTCTCCTCTGCATCCAGACCTCTACCCCTGCACCCAGACCACCTCCCACAGAAGCTCCCTGCACTAAATCTCCCACCCCAATACACCTGGACCACCCCGATGAGGCCACCACACCACTGAGCTCCAGGCAACTGCACTCAGACCCCCTCGTTGAACCCCACACCCAGATTCCCCTCTGCTGAGCCGCAACCAGCTTCACCTGGATCCCCTCACATGAAACCCATCCATGTACTTGGATCCTGCCCAGCTGAATCTACCTGCCAATAGCTGGTGCACCCGTGGAGGGACAGGGCCCCGGGGTGTTTCTGGTGCAGGTCTGGGCCTTGCACTGTAGCGTCAGGGTCAGGTACAGCCTCACCACCGAGCCTGTGTCTCTGGGGGTGCGGGCAGGCTTGCAGTGTGATCTCTCACCTCTGTGCACCTAGTGGCCTGGGCTCCCCACTGCCACACTGGAGCCTCCACCTTATTTGACCAATAAAATTTGAAGAATTTTCAAATATTATGCACAGAATTCCCTCAGGAGTAACAAGTGTTAGAGGGCATCATGTTGTTGAAGGTATTGTCTTTTGGAAGAGATGCAAGCCCCATGACTGGACCCATTCAAGCAGTTGGTCACATTAAAAACCTGTAAGTTGATGGCCTTGCTTATTACATGACTTGTTATACTTACATATTTTCAGTACTTACATGACTTCAATAGTTTATTCGAAATAGGAGTATAATCTTTTTGGCCAACAGGCATGGGAGAAACCAATTCTCGAGAAAGTTGCAAAGCATCAGCAGACATGGGACTTGAACTAGGTCCTTGCATTTTCCCACCGATTGGAGTGTACTATCAAAATGATAGAAACTTAATTAAAAGATAAATGGATTAAAGTTTGTACAAAATATCTGTAGCTGAAAGTGTAGTCTTAAATTTACTCAAAGTTAAATTATAATTGGAACTCAGCTGAAATCACACCCCAAAATCTGTCAATTCACTTATCTGGAGTAAGGTCAAAAGTAGCCTCTAGAACACTGAAGTCAAAGGCAGAAGCAGTCCAGTCATAAAACATGCTACTGGCTGTGGTCAGTTGAGACACGGAAAAGCCTCATTACTCCAACTTAAGTTCTTCTCATTACCTTAAATGCAAGCAGTTTGAAGAAAACTAACAAACAAATAACTAGATTAGATTACTTACAAAACCCAGAGAGCTGATGAGAGACAACACTTGTCCTGGAGTGCGCGAATAATCTTGCTTAGGCTTAGCCATTGATGGTGTAGTAAGGATATCCATCATATTTATCTCTAAAATTTAAAAGTTAATGCAGTGTCAGTTTTTTACTGGATTAATCAATAAATTAAAAATTTCTGTCATTAATAATATTTAAATTCAATGAAAAGAAAAGCTTAGCCATGTAAACCAAGTTAAAGGACATCTCACTTAATTCTGAATTTTACACAAGCTATTTCTTTACCTATATCATTCATCACATTTATATTATTAAAGCCAATGATTTTTCAAAGTCCAATTAGATTTCACTATGTTTATTTTTTGCATTTCTCACCATAAAAACCACTGAAGTCAGTTTCATTTTCAGGTTTTCAATACCATACTGCAAAGGTTCAAAACGGAGGCATATGTTTGTAAGAACTTTTCACTGATTTGTTTAAAATGATGAAATAAGTTAGAGACCCCAGCAATTTTGAGGTAAGGTGGTGCTGAGTGTACCTTCTGGGGCATACCCAGTTCTCTCTAACTATTGTATAGAGCTAAGATGCACTGTGACAGACACCTGCTATAGTACTTTTAATATGGCAAAACTATATGATCTGTTTTTGTGGTAGGGCAGGGGGAGATGGGCTAAAGAAATCACACTGGCATATGTGCAATACATGCTTAATAAGGTTTTCCCACTAAGCTTACAAAGTGCACATCTATAAAAGGGAAGGCTATAGAAAGATTTATTATTATTATTATTATTATTTTTTTTAAGAAATGACAGTCTGGAAAGTAAGGTAGGAATTTCCATACATTAAGAGATTAGAGTTATACAGTTACCATATCATAATTAGTCACATACTATATCACAAATATAGTATACATATTTTTCCTACAACCATAGATATATATAGTTTCTAAATATTTTTGATTCCTGTAGATTTACACTAATTTTACTTTTGTTTGCAGTGTTGTAACTGTACTAGTCCAGGATACAAGACTCAAAGAAGAGTTCTGTGGAGCTCAAAAGCTTGTCTCTTTCACCAACAGACAGTCCAATAAAAGGCATTACCTCATCCATCCTGTCTCACTAATTTTGCGGCCATAATGGTTCAGTAATGTATAATTTTAACAGACTGTCCAGTCAGTGCTCTTCTCTCTAAATCTCATATTTTAATCATTTAGTCAGCATCCATATATGGCACATTCTCTTTTCAAAGAGTGGTACATTCTGCAATTCAGGGAATGAGGCTATTAACTATTAAGTTAAATTAACTATCAACATGGTGATGAGGCTATTAACTATTAAGTAAAAATAGCTACTAACAGAGGTGATCTGTATACATCAGCAAGTTTATACTATTGTGCTATGTTGCATACAGAATATAACTGTCGTGTAACAGTTTACTTTGAAGCTTCTAAAAACACAACTGTCTGGCATACACAGTTTATTGCACAGTATCCAAGATTGTAGAATGGTATATATTCTGTTTGAGAAATAGTACTGGATCATGTACTACAGGATAAATTATAAATGCATACATTATGAGTAAGGCTACAAGTTGGTCATGGGTATTTTCAGTAAAAATCATGGACAGGTCCTGGGCAGTAAACAAAAATTCATGGCCCATGACCTGTCCGTGACTTTTACTATATACCCCCTCCTCCAAAAGCTTACTATTTACTTAAATATGAATGCTTTTATAAAAGCAATTAACATTAGTTAAGGAACTGAACCAGTCATGTGTGGTACCAGTACAGTAGAACCTCAGGAATGGAGGTTGTTTGTAACTCTGAAGTGTTCATAACTCTTAACAAAACATTATGGTTGTTCTTTCAAAAATTTACAACTGAACCTTGACTTAATACAGATTTGAAACATGCTGCAGAAGAAAAATGCCGCTTTCCTTTTTAAAAAATAGTTTACATTTAATAGTACTGTAATGAATTTGCGCTTTTTTTTTTTTTAAATCTCTGCTGTTGCCTGATTGCGTACTTCTGGTTCCAAATGAGGTGTGTGGTTGACTGGTAAGTTCATAACTCTGGTGTTCATAACTCTGAGGTTCTACTGTACTGGTTACGGATTAGAAATATCAGTTAGGTATATTTGTACAGTACCTGGCTCATGAACCCCGATTCTGATTGGGCCCCCTACATGCCACTGGAATGTAAAATATTTAATATTAAATATTAAAACATGATATTTAGAAACCACTGAGGAACCACAGACTCATTGATCCACATCTCACCTCTGTTCAAAGTAACTCTGGAGAGCCCGAAGTCTGTCAATTTAACATGGCCCTCATTAGAAATTAGCATGTTGTCTGGCTTCAGGTCCCTGTAGATATAAAGATACTGAAATAAGATTGGAGTATAGACAATTTAGCATAAGAAAGAAGGGAGGAGAAAGCATCAAGTAGAAAGAAGTTACTCGACCAACAATGGGGGCATTTATAGTTCTCCAGGATCAATATTAGAGCCCATTTCCCATTAGAAAACCATTTTTAAGTTCGGATTCTAGAGCTGTGTTAGAAAATTAAACGTTTCTTAGCATTAAACATGCAAAGAACATCACGTAGCCTGAAATATATGCCAAAAAATTTGTGTGTCGCATAATTTTAATTTCTTGGGGAGCATGTCAAACTGTCTCACTGAGGACTACCAAATTATTAGTACTTACTAGCATTTGACATTAAGCATTATTAGCAATTGGCTACAGATTTCAAAATACATTCCTTGAAGTGCTCTAATAATATAAATTGAAGAGAATATTTCATTACTTCTTCTCCCCAGTCTTCCAACAGACTTGGGAGCTTTCAGGTGGCACTGGGGACAGAGTAGCCAAGTTCCTCTTCTTATTCTCTTTGAGGGATGAATTTAAAAAAAAAAAAAAAAAGACTAAAAGTTCTGTCTCCCTTCAAAAACTATGCTAGGGGTGGATATTAACAAACAGACATTCAATAGTCAGAGGCTGATGATGTGAGAACTGGACTCCACAAGGATTACATGCTCATACCATAAAATGAGGTTTAACAACAAACAATTATTGGTTTGCAGTCATAAAACTGCATATTAGATTTTTACCTGTGGATTATCCCATGCCTGTGAAGATAATCAAGAGCCAATGCTGCTTCAGAAATATACTTCACTGCCATTTCTTCATCAAAATAGCCATATATGTGGAGAAGAGATTTGACATCTCCACCAATAAGATATTCCATCACCTGCCATTGAAAGATTTCATGTTTAAAATGAATCTTTATTTTTGGTTGAGATATTTAAGAATACACAATTATGAGCTACCTTTTTTCTTTTCAAGAGAGGAGCATTTCACATGGGATAAAAGAATTCTTGTGGTAGTTTAACTCATTTCCCAGGCAAGTCAGGGAAGCAATGTTTAATTATATTGCTTTCTGTTTAGAAGACTTAATCCAGATGACCTGGCCAATAAAACATTCCTCTGGTGGACATAGAAGCTTTTTATTGCTTCTTTTTGTAACCCTGGTCAGCTTTTCAATAGGTTAGACTGATTACAAATAACACTTCCCATGATAGGAAGTATAATTTGATTAAGCAAAATTCAGTGTCAATCAAGGATAATTGATCCCAAGTTTCACAAAATATCTGTCTTATCAAGATTAAAGCATCTTAATGATTGTATTTTGAAAATGTAAGTACAGAATACAAAATCCAGGCCCAAATTTTCAGAGATGAGTAAGTCCCAAGATTATGCACATGACTAGAGTAATTGTGCATTCAAGAAACTAGAGAGTCTGTAATTATGAGCATGCTTAAAGTATGCCAAATGTAAAAAATTGAGCTCTGTTTTTCCTTGATATAATCAGGGCAACAACAAATGGTCTGAATATGATCCTGCATTAAATGTATTTTAAAAGGTTAACTTTTAAATTTTAATTTATTTGGGCTGTCCAAACCAATATTAATGCTATTGCAGTGTCTAAAGACATTCAATACATCTTGCATTTAATTTTGCATTAAATGTAATCAATAGTACAGACATTAAGAGAATAGCATGTTTCACAAAAGCAAGATTTCACAAATCCACTCACCAATAGTAAGTAGGAAGCTTTTTGTGTCAACAAAGTGTTTTCCTCATCACTTCTGGCAGAATCTAGGCTTTCAGTTAAAAAAGTATGGATCCAAAACCCTTCTGCATAGCTGGGGCACCTCTTGTATGGACCCTGCTCAAATCCTACTCCAAGTTTTGGGGAGGGAATGTTAAATTGCTGATTCTACCACAGGGGAAGACTTGGCCTATATTTATCTCAACAGCGTGTCAGAATCTGTGCTAGTCTTTATTTTATCCTTCAATCATCCCATTCCCCCCCACCCCAATTAACTCTGCACTTTAAGTACTGGCAGCAAAAGCATATATTTTACTCTTAGTGATCTACTGGATATTTTTCAAGGCACACACACAGTCACTCTGAACCCACAGTCTTCTTAAATATGTAGCTCATTTTTATTTTGGACCCAAAATTGTGCTAGGCATTCTTGACCAGGTTAGTTACGTGGAAGGACTCTGTTAGAAAGAAAGAGGGGTTAAAAGGAGTCAGGGAGAAGGAATATATTAATCCCACATAACTACTCTAGTTAAGACCTCATATTGGATGAGAAGTGAAATGAAATTACCCAAATACCCAATCCTCATTATTGCAAGATATTTTCAAACATTACAATTCTTCTAATGAACTTCATTCTCCACTATGTTTTCAAAGCTGTCTTAAAGCACTGTATACCATTTACTCACCAAGTAGACATTGTTAGCCGACTGAAGAGAGTAGTATAAGTGTACAATGAAAGGACTTTTGCTGAGAGCCAATGCATCTCTCTCTGCCTGGACCTGGTGAACCATGTTTTTATTTATCAGGTCTGCTTTTTTGACTACCTGTAAAACAATTCATGTAGAAATGAATTCACAGTAATAATCTGCCATACTCATTTATTTTCAAGAATACATATGCTGATACGGATAAGCTACCTCTACACTAGAGGACTCTGCCAGTATAACTATACCTGCAAAACATCTGTAATATAAATAAAGCTTTACTAGGGTTATTGAGGTTTTAGGTCTAGAGGTGGAGTAGAGGGGACTTTATAGAGCTCCTAAGCACTGCATTAGTTATTTTTAGAAAAAGGAAATTAAAATATACAAAACTTAACTAGTAACTGGAATTTAAAAGTAACAATAAGGTTTAAATATTTGTGAATGTGTACCAAGGACTATTACAGACAAAAATATGCACTTAAAATATTCTAATAATAGTTAAAGGAAGAAGAAATCTCAGATACATTCACAGTTCACACCACTTCAAATGAAAAAGTATAAAATATTACATTGCACATTCCAAAACAACCTTAAATCTGCCAGCAAAGACCCACCCACTATTCAACAGGAATATGCTTATCACAAATAATGGTTGTTTCTGCAAATGAATTACAACATATGCAGAAACATTTGATGACCCTGCTCCCACTTCCCGGTAAATAACACACCAGCCTGGTATGATGAACAGGATGTTCTTAAGTGTGTAGCCTAGATGTGATGTGTATCTGGCAGGTGTGCTCATATTGGAAGGATGAATAGGGAAAGAGCAGTGACATTTTTGTACAAGAAAGCTGGAGGAGGAATGAGCTTTCTGCTTCATTAACATACTAGTCAGGGAAGGGTTGATTGCCTTTAAATGGAGGGCAAGGGGCAATATAAATATCCCTGTCTCTTAAACATAAGCCAGTGAACTAGAAGACAGCAACTAAGCCAGTGATGGTTAGTGAGGACCTGTAGCCTAAAGTGTACAGTAGAACCTCAGTTACAAACACCTTAGGAACATAGGTTATTTGTAATTGTTCTCTCAAAAGTTTACAACTGAATATTGACTTAATATAGCTTTGACATTTTACTATGCAGAAGAAAAATGCTTTTAACCATCTTAATTTAAATGAAACAAGCACAGAAAGTTTACTTATCTTGTCAAAAAAATTTTTAAATATCCCCCTTTTTAAAGCAATTTACATTTAACACAGTACTATACTGCATTTGCTTTTTTTTTGGGAGGTGTGGGGTATGTCATCTCTGCTGCTGCCTGATTGCATACTTTCAGTTCCAAATGAGGTGTGTGGTTGACTGGTCGGTTTGTAACTCTGGTGTTCGTAACTCTGAGTGTATCATTTACATTGGGTGGGTTTAACATGGTTTCTAATCAATATGTTGAAGTTGGGCAAGGATACAAGGATGGCTAAGAAGAAAAGGAGTACTTGTGGCACCTTAGAGACTAACAAATTTATTAGAGCATAAGCTTTCGTGAGCTACAGCTCACTTCATCGGATGCATTTGGTGGAAAAAACAGAGGAGAGATTTATATACACACACACAGAGAACATGAAACAATGGGTTTATCATACACACTGTAAGGAGAGTGATCACTTAAGATAAGCCATCACCAGCAGCAGGGGGGGGAAAGGAGGAAAACCTTTCACTCTCCTTACAGTGTGTATGATAAACCCATTGTTTCATGTTCTCTGTGTGTGTGTATATAAATCTCTCCTCTGTTTTTTCCACCAAATGCATCCGATGAAGTGAGCTGTAGCTCACGAAAGCTTATGCTCTAATAAATTTGTTAGTCTCTAAGGTGCCACAAGTACTCCTTTTCTTTTTGCGAATACAGACTAACACGGCTGCGAGTCTGAAACCAAGGATGGCTAAGGTTGATTTTAAAATGTGATATTTAATGCATGTTACTTAACGGATTATATGAACTGTGAGGATTTGAATATTTATCTTCCTTCTATATTTCCCAATGTTTAAATATTTAGGCCATTGGTTCTTAACCTGAGACTCATGATCATCCTGACATATTTATAATGGGAAATAGGAAAACTGTTGAGAACCACTAAATTAGTGTATTTCTTTCTTCTAATTTTAACGTTCTTTGGTATACACACATTTCAACTTTAATGTTAACTCAAAATCTTGGATTGCTAATTTAGTTAGTTGAAGCTTCTTGCTGTATGTCATAGATTCTAGAGACATATTCAACTCACATGGGGCACTTAGAGGGCTAAAAAGTGCAGACAGATACTAAACTAAAAGTTAATTTTTCATTATGTAAAGTCTCCTCTAAAAGCATTGTAAGTTGGAAAATTTCTCTGATGACAGCAAGCATTAAATTTACTTTCTAACCAGTCATCCAGTTTAGAAGGTTATAATTCTTGCAGGATGCATCCTTCATTTACATGGACACTGTTTTCCTTCCCTAGTTGCCAGTAATAAGCTAACTTCTTATTTTAAGTTTTATGTGAAATTAATGCTCAGTTTCAAACTAGTTTGTGTAGCCATTGGTAAAATATATAACGTATAATTAGAGATTCAATGTAGAAAACTTATTGATAAAGCCCTCTTTAAATTGTGGGATAATTGTTAAAAAAAAAGGGGGGATGAGAGAGGGGGACTGAATTGCAGACAAGCCATGGAAAATTGTGGAAAAGCAATAACAGACCTTATTATTTGCGGTAATAAAGTCCATTATTACTTTTCCATGATTTTCTGCTGTCAACCGCCTGGGGCTGAGAGCAGCCACCCTTCCTCTCAGCCCTGGAGAGCTCCCAGAGCTCCCACTGTTAGCCCTGTGCACAGTGGGGCTCCCACTGTCAAAACTGTACTGGAAGTCTAATATTGTGGAATCCACAATATCGCAATTAAGTAGGGCCTTACTTATTGAACATTAAACTGCATTAAGTCTAAGAATTAATCAGGGGAGGGAAGGATTTTTAAACCTCCAAGAAGCTAAACACAGAAATACTCAAATACTCATTGTAATGTCTTAAATGGTTTGCTAACTTAATTTTATATTAAAATATTAAAGAAAATATTTGTGTGGACAACTTTTTTCAAAGGAGGTAATATCAGTAGTGAAACTACCCATTTCTTAGCACGTATGGCAAAATTTAGAATTATGACTGGGTCTTCTAAAAAAAATATTTTAAATGTAGAAATCTTGCCTCTGCAATTAAGCAATACTGCTATCCTCTATGGAAAGAAGTTACATGCAGTGAAAAGAGCACATTTGTGATAAGTAAAATGTATGTCAGTAAAATATCCCAACCTTAACTGGCTAATTTTGCATTGTAAAAAAATCTAATTTTTGCATAAGTAAGAAAAATGAAATGTCAATTTCATAATCAAAAGTAATCTAACAAATGTTGGTCTTCTCAGGAGAAAGCCTCAGCAAACACAAGCAGTTCATGGTGACAAATAACTGTCTTTGTTAACTGTGAGACAAGGTGGGTTGAGGTACCTTAAGAAGGGCCCTGCGTGGCTCAAAAGCTTGTCTCTCTCACACAAACAGATGTTGGTCCAATAAAAGATACTAACCCACCAATCTTGCCTAATATTCTGGGACAAACATGGCTATAACTACACTGCATACAACATTTGTTAACTGTGACCTTCAGCAACAATATCATATTGCATCAAACATATCCTCTGTCTGTGCCATCTACCGGTTTACTCTGCAGGAATTGTGCGCCACTGCGCACAATTCAAATCCAATGCAGATTTCCCCCCGAAAATACATTCTACTTGAGAAATGTTGCCGTTCCACTTTTTACCCACCAGATGCCACTGTGGTGCTAGAATAGCTAGAAGCCAACTGCATTCATCACAGCACCCTGACCACAGACCCAAGTTAGAGTGAGGGCATACGGCACTGCTGGGGTGTGTGTGTGTGTGTGTGTGAAGGAGGGCTAATGGTGGGGGACAGACTGGAGTGTTGGTGCAGGAGCTAGTGGGGTGTCAGCACTGAGCCGGGGCTGAATGGAAAGGGTGCTGCAAGGCCACACGGGGATGGGGGCAGGAGGGTACAGGGACACCCAGGGATGGGGGCAGACATGCTTGACTGAATAGGAGAGGCTTGTGGTCAGCCAGCGTCTGCATGGGGGAGGCTCCCCAACAATCTTCCACCTCCCCGCTAAAAAACCTGTTCCATACTTCTCCCACCACCTATACCCAACAACTTTCCACGTTCACTCCCAGGCTCCTTCCCTCTCCCTCAGCGCCTCCATTACTCCTGACTCCCCCAAGCCTTTGCACTGCTTCTGAAGGGTGAGGGTAATACATTTCTGTATTTCAGTTTAAATAAATTCCTCAAAGTTCTGTATTAATATGCCTAGTAAGGAATCTGTCAAAAACAACCCCAAAACAATCCAACAACACTACTTGAATATATTTTTTTGGGGTCTATATTGTTAGAGATATACTGGCTGACATATATTTCAAAATTTGAAATAAATTGCCAAAATAATTGAAACTGGCATGATTATATTGTGTTATTTTGACAACTAAAATATGCAGAATTTTGTAGAGTTTTAAAATATCAAGAGCAGAATTTTTCATTTTTGGTAGAGAATTCCCCCAGGAGTAACTTATCTAAAGAACAAATTCAAGCAGGTATAAAACATACACTGGAGATTACCACCCACCAGTAGATTAATTCCCTGTTCATTCCCTTTGAAGCATCTGGCATTGGCCACTGTCGGAAGACAGGAGACTGTGCTAAATGGACTATTGGTATGCCCAATATGGCCATTCTTGTTTTAGGAGAAGGCAACCATTAAGGCATTAAATGCTCTCAAAATACATTACAACAATTAAGCATCAATTCTGCAAACACTTAATCATGCACTCAACTTTACTACTGTGAGTTGCCCCATTGATTTTAATGCAAGTAATGTTAAGTATGTACATAAACATTTTCAGGATCAGAGCTTTTATAAAGAAATGTCTCGTAAACACACAGGTATACTACATTCAAGGTTGACACACTGATTCATCGAACTTAATAAGAACCTTTTTCTTTGTATGCTAATTTCTTTCAAGTTTGGGGTTTTTTGGTTTTTGTTTGATATTTAAATCAAAAGCTTAACACGGTTACCCCCATGAGCAACCCAAACAAAATGATCATAATGAAAGTTTGTGTGAGCATTCCATCCGTGCAATATATCAGTTAAGGGTATGTCATTCCCAAAACCATGATTCCAAAAGACCCAGTCTCAGACACTAAATTCCCAACACGGGAAAATAATCAACCCCCTAGATCCTGTTAGCTAATGAAAGGAATTCTGTCAATTTGAGATTACTCAATATGAAAAAGGAATTTAGAAGTTTATGAGAGTATACTTGCTCTGCGCTGTCAGTCCTGGCAGCAGGGCTCCAGGCTGTGCTGACAGCTAACGGGTGAAGTAAGTAATACAGTGTCTAGGTAGGCACTGCATTACCCTAACTTCATCAACCTAAGCGCTATGCCTCTCTCAGAGATGGAGTTTTAGAGTATGTCTATACATACAGCGCCTCAGCAATGCAGCTGTATAGATACAGCTGTGCCACTGCAGCGCGTCTGGTTTATTTTATTTAGCGTGTGCATAGTCGTCTAACCAAGCGATGGCATCTTCAGTGGCACGATACAGTTCTTCTAGGCCAGGGGTGGCCAAACTGTGGCTCCGGAGCCCCATGCGGCTCTTCAGAAGTTAATATGCGGCTCCTTGTATAGGCACCAACTCCAGGGCTGGAGCTACAGGTGCCAACTTTCCAATGTGCCGGAGGGTGATCACTGCTCAAACCCTGGCTCTACCACAGGCTCTGCCCCCACTCCATCCCTTCCCGCCCCCTCCCCTGAGCCTGCCGTGCCCTCACTCCTCTCCCGCTTCTCCCAAGCCTCCTGCCCGTCACGAAACAGCTGATCGGAGGGAGGGGAGGGTGGGGGATACTGGTGGGTGGGAGACACTGGGAGCAGGTGGGGTGAGCTGCTGAGGGACTGTTGACAATTCTGGCTCCTTCTCAGGCTCAGGTTGGCCACCCCTGTTCTAGGCCACCACTGAACCTAGCCAGCAGGCATTCATCGACAATGTGAGTCATCGTCTGTGTTGTGCCACAGCTGCACAAAGGGCTGTCATGAAGGCCCCAGCAATACTAGTTGGCTGCACAGAGACCTTCCTGGTCTAGAACCTGTTCAAGAGGGACCATTAGCGACGGGGCAGGTCAAAACCAGGCGGGCAAATTGTGAGATTGGCGAGGAGGGACTGGTTGGGGATTATAATAGATATCCATTCCTCTCGCAAGAGTGTTTCTGCCCTAACATCCTGGCACAGCAGATGAGTCCATAACGGGAGACGTGACGGCAGTGTGTTTCTGGTGAAGACGCTCTACGCTAACGGGAGAGAATTCTCTCGTTGGCATAAAAAAAAAAAAAAAAAGAAGCCATGTCGGCAGGAGCAGCTCTCCAGCCGACAGCCGTGTCCACACAAACACTTATGTTGCTCAGTGATGTAAGCTCTGCGCGATGTAAGTGTTGCCAACAGATGCTGTAGCGTAGACATAGCCTTATTCAGTCAATGTAGCGGGCAACTTAGATCCAGGGGAGCACACTGTAGCGTAGACCAGGCCTGAGGCGCTCAGCTGCAGGGACGGCAGACAGAGACAACACCAAGTTCCAGGCACAAGTCTGCCTTGACACCACCGCAGGGAACAACAAACAAGAGGTAGTGGGGCCACTGAAACCGGAGCCGCCTGCAGGCGCCCAGCTGCCGCTCACGGACCCCTGAGTGGGCCCAGCAGCGAGAGTTCGTTTTTCCTCTCAGGTCTGAGCTCCCGTTTGCTGAGCGCAGCCCGGCTCAGCCCTTCCAGCCCAGCAACCTGCTTCTTGAACCCAGCCAGACTCACGGCTCCCGCGCCCGCCCAGCGCATCGCAGGCCGCGACTCCCCTGCTGCCGCCCCCTCAGGCCGGGGCCTGGCCCCCAGCAACACGCACTCGCCGCGCAACAGAGCGCGCAGGAGCCGGGCCCAGCTGAGGTCTGGGGCCAGTTGCTCAGCTTCAGGCCTCCCAGGCTGGCACATCGCCAGCCTGACTCACCCCCGGCGGCTCCACGCCCCTCCCCTCCCGGCTAGTCCCAGCGGGAGGGGGCCGAGCTAGTCAAGCTGCTCCGAGCCCGCGGCTCCCCTGCCCAGGGCTAATTGGGGCCCAGACGGGCGGGCGATCACTGGGGACTGCTAGCTGGCTGCCGGGCTACCGGGGTCCCGGCTGCAGCGGGCAGCGCTGGGCCCTGCTGAGCCCGTTGCGCTCCGGGCGTGACTGCGGGAACCGGAGCAGCGATGAACTCCTCCCCCGCGGCGGATCGGGCCCTAGCCCCCGCTCTCACCTTGACAGCGTAGAGCTTCCCCCCCTTGCGGCCCAGGTAGACCTTCCCGAAGGCGCCCCGGCTGATGGGCTTCACGATGGTGAAGTCCTCGATGGAGGGCGGCCGGGGCACCGCGATGCGCCTCACCCGCGCGGCGCCCCTCTCCTCAGCCGCGGGTTCCACCGTCCCCATCGCGCGACTCCGCGCTCTCCGACTGTCCCCTTCCCCGCTCCGTGCCCGCGCCAATTCAAAGCTAAGCCCCGCCCCACCTGCGGGTAACGTCATTGGCCAACTGACAGCAGCAGGCACGGGCGGGGGGCAGGACTTCCCGAGAGTCTGCGGAAGAGTGATAAGGGGAGGGGTGAAAAGGAGCGCATGCGCAGTGACCAGTCTAGACAGGGCGTTGGGGAATGCGTAGGGTCTGGGGAGTCAAGCGAGGCTGGTTCTGACCGGTTGTACTGGTCTGTCCCAGTACAACTAACCGCACGGCAACTCTGCCTCTAAATGCAAGTGACCCCAATGCAACTCTGCCTCTCATGCCTCGGTGCAACCCACCCCAATGCAACCAATCTCAATACAACTGCTTCCAATAGCTTAGTGCTGCTGCCTGTAATGTAAACATCACCTAACAGCCTGTTACAACTGCCTCTACGTGTTGGGTAAGTTAGGTCCTTCATTTTCCGTTTTTGCTGAAAAATTGCCAAGTTTTACAAAAGCTCTTATGCAGTTTTTACAGATTTTTTTCATCTGAATTTTGGACCACTGAAGTACATGAAAATACTGATTATGGTCAGAAAAATCCAATACTTACACTTTAGGAAGATGTGTTTATGCTAATAATAAATTAGTCTAAATGTAAATGTGAGGCAGTTTGTTAAAGTAAGGCAATGTAGTGGAAGATACGCCTGTACATACTGTTAGTGAGACAAGATGGGTGTGGTGATGTCTTTTATTGGACGAACTTCTGTTGGTGAGACAGACAAACTTTAAGAGCTCACTAGAGTAGCAGACGAGTTAGTCTGTATTCGCAAAAAGAAAAGGAGTACTTGCGGCACCTTAGAGACTAACAAATTAATTTGAGCATAAGCTTTCGTGAGCTACAGCTCACTTCATCAGATGCATTTGGTGGAAAAAACAGAGGGGAGATTGATATAAACACAGAGAACATGAAACAATGGGTTTATCATACACACTGTAAGGAGAGTGATCACTTAAGATAAGCCATCACCAGCAGCGGAGGGGGGGGGGTAGGAGGAAAACCTTTCATGGTGACAAGCAAGGTAGGCTATTTCCAGCAGTTAACAAGAGCTGTAGCTCACGAAAGCTTATGCTCTAATAAATTTGTTAGTCTCTAAGGTGCCACAAGTACTGCTTTTCTTTTTGCGAATACAGACTAACACGGCTGCTACTCTAAAAGAATATCTGAGAAACAGTGGGGTGGGGGGAGAAATAACATGGGGAAATAGTTTTACTTTGTGTAATGACTCATCCATTCCCAGTCTCTATTCAAGCCTAAGTTAATTGTATCCAGTTTGCAAATTAATTCCAATTCAGCAGTCTCTCGTTGGAGTCTGTTTTTGAAGCTTTTTTGTTGAAGGATAGCCACTCTTAGGTCTGTAATCGAGTGACCAGAGAGATTGAAGTGTTCTCCAAATGGTTTTTGAATGTTATAATTCTTGATGTCTGATTTGTGTCCATTCATTCTTTTATGTAGAGACTGTCCAGTTTGACCAATGTACATGGCAGAGGGGCATTGCTGGCACATGATGGCATATATCACATTGGTAGATGCGCAGGTGAACGAGCCTCTGATAGCGTGGCTGATGTGATTAGGCCCTACGATGGTATCCCCTGAATAGATATGTGGACAGAGTTGGCAACGGGCTTTGTTGCAAGGATAGGTTCCTGGGTTGGTGGTTCTGTTGTGTGGTGTGTGATTGCTGGTGAGTATTTGCTTCAGATTGGGGGGCTGTCTGTAAGCAAGGACTGGCCTGTCTCCCAAGATCTGTGAGCGTGATGGGTCGTCCTTCAGGCTAGGTTGTAGATCCTTGATGATGCGTTGGAGAGGTTTTAGTTGGGGGCTGAAGGTGATGGCTAGTGGCGTTCTGTTATTTTCTTTGTTGGGCCTGTCCTGTGGTAAGTGACTTCTGTGTACTCTCCTGGCTCTGTCAATCTGTTTCCTCACTTCAGCAGGTGGGCATTGTAGTTGTAAGAATGCTTGATAGAGATCTTGTAGGTGTTTTTCTCTGTCTGAGGGGATGGAGCAAATGCCGTTGTATCGTAGAACTTGGCTGTAGACAATGGATCGCGTGGTGTGGTCTGGATGGAAGCTGGAGGCATGTAGTAGGAATAGCGGTCAGTACATTTCCGGTATAGGGTGGTGTTTATGTGACCATCGCTTATTAGCACCGTAGTGTCCAGGAAGTGGATCTCTTGTGTGGACTGGTCCAGGCTGAGGTTGATAGTGGGATGGAAATTGTTGAAATCATGGTGGAATTCCTCAAGGGCTTCTTTTCCATGGGTCCAGATGATGATGTCATCAATGTAGCGCAAGTAGAGTAGGGGCATTAGGAGACGAGAGCTGAGGAAGTGTTGTTCTAAGTCAGCCATAAAAATGTTGGCATACATTACACAGAACACCACTAGTCATCAACTTCAGCCCCCAACTAAAACTTCTCCAGCGCATCATCAAGGATCTACAACCTAGCCTGAAGGACGACCCATCACTCTCACAGATCTTGGGAGACAGGCCAGTCCTTGCTTACAGACAGCCTCCCAACCTGAAGCAAATACTCACCAGCAACCACACAACAGAACCAGTAACCGAGGAATCTAACCATGCAACAAAGCCCGTTGCCGCCCCCCCCACCCCCCCCGGCTCTCCTGCTGGTAATAGCTTACCTTAAGTGATCACTCTCGTTACAGTGTGTATCCTAACACCCATTGTTTCATATTCTCTATGTATATAAATCTCCCCACTGTATTTTCCACTGAATGCATCTGATGAAGTGAGCATAAGCTCACGAAAGCTTATACTCTAATAAATTTGTTAGTCTCTAAGGTGCCACAAGTACTCCTTTTCTTTTTGTTAATGTACAGTTCACAAAATAAACCACAGCAGTAAATTGCTTTTACTTACAATACACTTACTGGTCTCTATTTGCCCTTTTTTTTCTGTCTTCCTCTCCCCCCAATATTAACCCTGATATTTACCCAGAAAACTGTGAAGCGAGTATTTTGCACTGATTTCCATCCTTTTTTTTTAATTTTTGTAATAAACACTGAAATTTCTGGGAAACTGTAAACAAAATAAAAACTGAAATTGAAGGGCCTTGTTAATCTCCTATCACAGCTGCCCCCACAGCAATTATCCTTGGATATAATCACTCCCTACTGCATGGCTTTCATGATCGTCCCCAGTTAGACCAAGTTGCAATCCTCTTTTCCTCAGATGCCTCTCAATATAACTGTTACTCAACTAGCTCATAAATGCCCTTCAGTAAATATCTCCAAATTCAGCTATCCTTTATAACTATCCAAATGAACCACCTCTCCTTCTGAATGTCCATTAAACTACCTCATATAATAACTGTCTGTGACAACCATGATAGTTGACAGAGATTGTATTTGTGTTATTGTCTACAGAATGTATATCCCATTTGCCGTTTATGTTCTTAACTTGTGCATTCCTCACTTACTGTTAGATGATCAAGTAGTATCAGCAAAAAGAAAAGGAGGACTTGTGGCACCTTAGAGACTAACACATTTATTTGAGCATAAGCTTTCGTGAGCTACAGCTCACTTCATCACAGCAGCTACTTTCCACCTGCCACTACAGCAGCATTGACTGGGATCAGGAATGTGGCTATCACTACAAAATCAGGACCTATGTGTCAATATAGTTTACTTATTTAGACTTTTTTTTTACTTCTTAAAGCTCTGAATGGATGCTCTGCAACAATGAAAATACTCCGCATTTCATACAAATGTTAGAACTTGTTTGCAGTGTTGTTGCAGCCGTGTTGCTCCTACAATATGAGGGAGACAAGGTAATTTCTTTTGTTGGACCAACTCTTACACGCTTAATAGACCAGTGGTTCTCAAACTTTTGTACTCGTGACCCCTTTCACATAGCAAGCCTCTGAGTGTGAACCCCCTTATAAATTAAAAACACTATTTTATATATTTAACACCATTATAAATGCTGGAGGCGAAGTGGGATTTGGGGTGGAGGCTGGCAGCTTGCGACCCCCTGAGGGGTCCCAACTCCTAGTTTGAGAACCCCTGTAATAGACTAATAATAGCAAAAGTATAAAACCAACTCCTTTCAGAATAACCCATCTAAAATCCACCATAATCTCCTCTTTGAATGCCGAAAAGAAGCTAGTTGGAACATGAACTTTCATCTTCAAATTCCAGGTACTCTGAGAATAGGAAACAGTCTTTAGGATTTACAAAAAGCCTATTTCGATGCTTCTCAGTGAGAAAATGGCCTATCTGATATCCTCTTGGTACTCACTACTCATCTGAGCCACATCTTATGAAAGGGAACATACATGAGGATTTCAAGGAAGCCACTCCAGACAAGTGCTGATGATTGAAAAGACATAAGGAAAAAGTAAGACTTCTTTTGGAAAATGTTCTTTTGTTAAATTAACAGATTTAAGGATTTCTGAACAACTGAAAAAATTAATTTTACAGTAAACAAAATTCACAAATGTGTGTGTGACACTCTGTACCTCAAAATAGCACCCTGGAACCCACATATACACCACTGTGATATGATTATGATAAGTTTTGTACAAAGTATGCCTTGTGAGTGAGATATCATTTAAAAGGTCTTGATCTGTTAAACATTATTATCTTGTTGAATTGCATGTACTATCATTGTATGTGAAGTTATGAAGTGTTGTTAAAATACGTTGTGAGGTTGGGAGATATCTACAGCCAGTCTTTCAGTGACAACAAAGGAGCAATTGACAAGACAGAATTACATCAGGACCAGCCAGACATGTGTTGATGACCCACCAAGAAAAATCTTCTCTCCCAGAGACACCTCAGAGAGGGCACATATGCAATGAGGGGTATCTAAACCCCATGTCACAGCAAGTATTTTTCTAGCAGCTGGAAGAAAGTATAAAAGAGAGACAGTGACATCATCACTTGGCCTCTCTCCTCCCACACCTCAACAGCTGTAAGATCGTCTAGAAGACAAAGACTTTGAACTGAGGGGATTTGTCCCAGGGTGAAAGGGAATGCAGCCTGTGTATTAGGAACTGTAAACTGCCTGTAACCTCTATTAGAGTGAGAGAAGCTGTTTGATTCAAACCTAACTTAGTCTGTAGAATTTACACTGCAAGTTTATTTCTTTTTCTTGTGTAACCAACTTTGATCTCTATGCCTGCTACTTATAATCACTTAAAATCTCTTTCTGTAGTTAATAAATATGTTTTATATTTTATCTAAAACAGTGTTTTTGTTGTTGAAGTGCTTGGCGAATCTCAGTTCAGGTTAACAAGGACTGTTGCATGTTCACTACCCTTTGTTGGAATGGTGAACTAATTAATGAGCTTGCATTGTCCAAGGGAGTCTGGAGCAGTGTAACATGGTATATTTCTGAGATGCAAGGCTGGGGTGATTGGCTAGTGCCTCTGTGTGTGTATATATATATATATATATATATATGAAATTAATGAGTGGCTTGGAGAGCCTTCATGCGATTTAGCTGGTCACGGGTCTCCGCGTGCTGGTGGCTGAGCGATCACAGCTTCTGCATGGGTTTACTGTTTGTCACTGGCATAGCTTTGTGAGAGACAGTCCAGGCTGGAGAGAGAAGGGGGCACACGAGTCCCATAGTTTTAGGATGTACACAAGGAGTCGTGTCACAGTATGTATAGCAAATCAGGCCTCAATCTTACAAGGACATTGGATTCAATGGGACTACTTATATTCTTAAAAATTAAGCATGAAATCTTTGCATGGTCAAGACCCCAACTTAGACAATGTCAACTTGAAAATTATACTTTTGTACTATTTTAACCCATTATTGGTAAAAATAACATTACCATAACTGAATACGATTAGAGAGAGAAATATTCTTGTCTGTCTTAAAATCTGATCCTCCACTGAACTTTGTACAGACATAGCACTAGAGGTCACCGAGATTACGTAAATTGATGGTGGGTGGGACAGAGTCCTCCTAAGTAAAGTGTTTTCAGGATTGGGAACTTTGTTTATTTTGTTTATTTTAACTCCAATGACCTAACTGAAATTGTACAGGCTAGGAGGTAAACCAGGAGAGAATTTGATTCAGAGTGTTTAAGCTATTGAGGTGTAATTTATTTTCTGTAAGTTTCTTCCTACTTTTTATTACACTATAGTTTCCTAAACACACCAGAGCTCAGTTTAATTTCAGGGAAGAGTAGTAGAATTTTGTTTCTGTTGAAACATAAGTAAAATTGATGCAAGTAATTAAGGTCCCAATCCTGCAAGTTTATCAATGTAGGCAGATCTCTCCCAGTGTCCATGCAAAGCCCTATTGACTTTGTGGGCCCATGTGACTGTGGTTTGTGAAGTTTAGATGGCTTTAAGACAAACATTAGTTTTAAAAATATGACAGCCAATTTTTTTTCTTCTCCTGATCTCAATTCCTGCAGCATTATCTTTGAGAAACAATATTAGAGTACCAGCAATCCTATTTTTGACAATTAAAAAAAATAGGTGCACTCTAGAAGTATTGCAGTACTCCCAAAATTAGAGAGAACATGAACTGCAACCTGGAATCCAGACATTCCTAAATTTTGGGAAGGTTTGGATTAAAGTGTAGCAACTCAGGCTATTTCCACAACGGATCTAAACGAAACCCTAGGAACTCTGGAAGAGCTGAGAGTTGGATCTTGGATTTTATATTTGACAGCTCTAGTATCTTTGTAATATAAACCTGATAGCCTTCCCATTTCCCACCAGTTGGGCTCCTTCACATCTTACTTCCATGAAGATTTGTTCATTTGTATCCTCAGATGATTGACAGTAGAATGTGGAGTACTGGTTGGAGATATAAAGGGCCAGATTTCAATACCCATATTCACACCAAGAGGTACCTTGCTCTGTGCCTGAATAATGCTTCCATGCCTTGTTGTCATGGAGTCACCGGGACAATGCTCTGGAACTACCCAGTCAGGACTCTGGGGGAGCATGCCTCCTCTCTCTGAGTATATTGGCTCCAGGGCAAGAAGCTTACATAGTTTCGACCTTCCTGCGTCTGACCTCAGCACACTCAGCATCCCCTTCCACACCGTGCGCTTCCTACAGTGAGTCTGCCCCGGTGGGGCACCCCAACTCCACAGGCAGATGTGACTCTCAGCCAGCTGGTAAAACAGAAGGTTTATTAATCAACAGGAACAGAGCTAGAACAGAACTTGTTAGCTCAGAAATCAGTGACTTTCAGCCAAGTCCATCCTGGGGGGAGGGGAGCCCAGAACCGGGGCTGGCCCTCCCTCCGTGCCCCAAGCCACCCGAGAATGACTCGCATCCAGCTGCCTGGCCCCTGCCCTGCCTGTTGCTCCTCCTCTGGCCTTTGTCTTGCTTCCCGGGCCAAGAGTCACCTGGTCGCATCCCCCCTTCTCAGTCTCAGGTTATGAAGGGGTAGCCATAGCATTTATGCAGGCAGCTGGAGCAGCCACCACAAGTCACACACCCTTATTTCCACCACCTAGACATTCCCTACACAGGGAAACTGAGGCACACACAGCATTCATGCAAAACAGTAAGGCTCACGTACAACATAATGAGGGAAAATCCGCACTACGTCATGCTTGCGCAGGGAGCAAAGGAGGGGAGCAGCTCCATTCTATCCCACAAAACTAGAGAAATGTTTTCAAGACTTGGGCAAAGTAGCCTTCTGCTTGATGGTCTAGAGTTACAATGCCTGCACGTTACCCTGGAAACTTGGCAGATGCTTCAGCAATGCCTGTTGGCCAGGCCAGTGGGATCCAGAAGGGAAACAGTATATAGTTGGCTCTGCAGTCTCCAGGACCATATTAGCTATGTGGTCAGCTGTAATCTCCTAAATTTAAGGTAAAGGAGGCAGTGGTGCTACTAGGTTTGCCACCTCTTTTTCCAGACCTTCTTGGGGATCTGCACAGAGTCCCATTTAACTTTAGGGGACTTTTAAACTTCTGAGCACCTTTAACTTTAGGATCATGAGTAGTCCCACTGATTTCGATTAAACTACTGATGAGAGTAAAGTACATGCATAAGTATTTGCAGGATCAGGGCCCAGAGTGGCAGGATGTTTGCTGACCCTGAGAGCACCTGCTGGGGCCCTAGTGCGATGGATCAGTAGAGTGATGTGGTGACTGGAGATAGGTGGGTGGGGGCTGCACTTTGATTTTCCTATTCCATATTAGTTAGAAGAAAAGCAGTACTTGGTGGCACCTTAGAGACTAACAAATTTATTAGAGCATAAGCTTTCGTGAGCTACAGCTCACGAAAGCTTATGCTCTAATAAATTTGTTAGTCTCTAAGGTGCCACAGGTACTCCTTTTTCTTTTTGCGAATACAGACTAACACGGCTGCTACTCTGAAACCTGTCATATTAGTTAGGTTCTGCAAAAAGCAGGGGCTGCTCAAAAGGAGGCCCGTTTTATCTGCACCCCGGCTCTCTGTTTCCGAAATGACGACCTCGGCCTGCGACCAGCTGGACACAGCAGCTGATGCACGCAACTCACACAGCTGCACCCCCGCCCCGGAAATGGTTCGGCCCTATGCCCTCCCCCGTCAGGCGGAAGGAATGGTTTGCTCCCGTGCGGAAGAGCGTAGTAGGAAGCGGCTGGCGTGCGCGCATGACACACATTGGTTGCTAAGGTGTCCGGTTGTCGAGGGGGCGGAAGGGGAGGTGGCCGGACAGGCAGGGAGTATGACCCGGAAGCGGTATGCTGCCCCCTCCGTTTCCGGCACAGTTGTAGTTGGCCTAGTCGTTGCCGGCCGGAGGAGGCGGCCATTTTCCATGGGAGTGGAGCAGCTGAACGCTGCTTCTCCCGGCGGCCGTGGACAGAGGGAGTGAGAGGCGAAGACCGCGGGGCGTGTAGATCGCCGCTCCCGGCGCGGGAGAAGGGGGAGTCGCCGCCGCCGCCCTCATAGAGGGGAGGATGTTTTCCTTCTCTACCACCGTGCAGCCCCAGGTGAGAGTGGTGGCGCGCGGGTGAGACTCGGGATACGGGGGAGTAGGGGGGCGGCCCCCTCTCCTCCCCTCCCCTCCCCTCCTCTCCCGCGGTACTACTGAGAGGGAATGGGTCGGCTGGACAGCTCCCGCCCGTTGTGTCGGAGCCGTCGCGCTGAGACTCCGCCCCAGAAAGTCGCCGGGGGTCGGGTTGCAACTTGCCAGAGAGGCCAGTCTGGGGTAGGGGGCGGGCGAGAGGGCGATTGCTGCTGCTTCAGGGAGGGATTCTGAGAAGCTGGCGGGTTGGCTCCCAAAGGTGAGATCTGGCCACTGACGTTGTCTCCTGACAGACACCTGCACGGGGGAAGTTAGCAGGAAATACTCCGATACCCCGACCCGGTCCTGAGTGGAGAGCGGGTTCCCCATCTTCTTTTCCGAGTCCCCCCTTCCCCTCCCGTGCCTCGGCTAGGGAGTTTCTCGCTCTCCTTTCTGAGCTGACAAAGGAGATTGTGACACTTCCTGGGCTTTGTCACTTCATGTGTCAACGGTGGGAGGAAGGAGGTGTGTAATACAATAGACTAGCACAGTGGTTAGAGTGCTAGCCTGGGAAACTTCGGGTCAAATCCCTGCTTGGTCACAGACTTTTGAGCAACCTTGAAAAGTCAGGTTTCAGAGTAGCAGCTGTGTTAGTCTGTATTCGCAAAAAGAAAAGGAGTACTTGTGGCACCTTAGAGACTAACGAATTTATTAGAGCATAAGCTTTCGTGAGCTACAGCTCACTTCATCGGATGCATTTGGTGGAAAAAACAGAGGGGATATTGATATACACACACAGAGAACATGAAACAATGGGTTTATCATACACACTGTAAGGAGAGTGATCACTTAAGATAAGCCATCACCAGCAGCGGGGCAGGAAAGGAGGAAAACCTTTCATGGTGACAAGCAAGGTAGGCTATTTCCAGCAGTTAACAAGAATATCTGAGGAACAGTGGGGGGTGGGGTGGGGGAGAGAAATAACATGGGGAAATAGGTTTCAGAGTAGCAGCCGTGTTAGTCTGTATTCGCAAAAAGAAAAAGAGTACTTGTGGCACCTTACAGACTAACAAATTTATTAGAGCATAAGCTTTCATCGGATGCATCCGATGAAATGAGCTGTAGCTCACGAAAGCTTATGCTCTAATAAATTTGTTAGTCTCTAAGGTGCCACAAGTACTCCTTTTCTTTTTATGGGGAAATAGTTTTACTTTGTGTAATGACTCATCCATTCCCAGTCTCTATTCAAGCCTCAGTTAATTGTATACAGTTTGCAAATTAATTCCAATTCAGCAGTCTCTCGTTGGAGTCTGTTTTTGAAGCTTTTTTGTTGAAGGATAGCCACTCTTAGGTCTGTAATCGAGTGACCAGAGAAATTGAAGTGTCCTCCAACTGGTTTTTGAATATCCAAAATTGAATTTGAAATGTGAAGATCCATTAGTGATCTTCCTAAAAACACCATCCTAGCCACTATGGATGTAGAAGCCCTCTACACCAACATTCCACACAAAGATGGACTACAAGCCGTCAGGAACAGTATCCCCGATAATGTCACGGCTAACCTGGTGGCTGAACTTTCTGATTTTGTCCTCACCCATAACTATTTCACATTTGGGGACAATGTATACCTTCAAATAAGCGGCACTGCGATGGGTATCCGCATGGCCCCACAGTATGCCAACATTTTTATGGCTGACTTAGAACAACGCTTCCTCAGCTCTCGTCCCCTAATGCCCCTACTCTACTTGCGCTACATTGATGACATCTTTATCATCTGGACCCATGGAAAAGAAGCCCTTGAGGAATTCCACCATGATTTCAACAATTTCCATCCCACCATCAACCTCAGCCTGGACCAGTCCACACAAGAGATCCACTTCCTGGACACTACGGTGCTAATAAGCGATGGTCACATAAACACCACCCTATATCAGAAACCTACTGAGTGTTATTCCTACCTACATGCCTCTAGCTTTCATCCAGATCATACCACATGATCCATTGTCTACAGCCAAGCTCTACGATATAACCGCATTTGCTCCAACCCCTCAGACAAACACCTACAAGATCTCTATCATGCATTCCTACAATACCCACTTGCTGAAGTGAAGAAACAGATTGACAGAGCCAGAAGAGTACCCAGAAGTCACCTATTACAGGACAGGCCCAACAAAGAAAATAACAGAACGCCACTAGCCATCACCTTCAGCCCCCAACTAAAACCTCTCCAACGTATCATCAAGGATCTACAACCTATCCTGAAGGACGACCCATCACTCTCACAGATCTTGGGAGACAGGCCAGTCCTTGCTTACAGACAGCCCCCCAATCTGAAGCAAATACTCACCAGCAACCACACAACAGAACCAGTAACCCAGGAACCTATCCTTGCAACAAAGCCCGTTGCCAACTCTGTCCACATATCTATTCAGGGGATACCATCATAGGGCCTAATCTCATCAGCCACACTATCAGAGGCTCGTTCACCTGTGCATCTACCAATGTGATATATGCCATCATGTGCCAGCAATGCCCCTCTGCCATGTACATTGGCCAAACTGGACAGTCTCTACGTAAAAGAATGAATGGACACAAATCAGACGTCAAGAATTGTAACATTCAAAAACCATTTGGAGGACACTTCAATCTCTCTGGTCACTCGATTACAGACCTAAGAGTGGCTATCCTTCAACAAAAAAGCTTCAAAAACAGACTCCAACGAGAGACTGCTGAATTGGAATTAATTTGCAAACTGTATACAATTAACTGAGGCTTGAATAGAGACTGGGAATGGATAAGTCATTACACAAAGTAAAACTATTTCCCCATGTTATTTCTCCCCCCACCCCACCCCACCCCCCACTGTTCCTCAGATATTCTTGTTAACTGCTGGAAATAGCCTACCTTGCTTGTCACCATGAAAGGTTTTCCTCCTTTTCCCCCCCCCCTGCTGCTGGTGATTGCTTATCTTAAGTGATCACTCTCCTTACAAAAAGAAAAAGCAGTACTTGTGGCACCTTAGAGACTAACAAATTTATTAGAGCATAAGCTTTCGTGAGCTACAGCTCACTTCATCGGATGCATCCGATGAAGTGAGCTGTAGCTCACGAAAGCTTATGCTCTAATAAATTTGTTAGTCTCTAAGGTGCCATAAGTACTGCTTTTCTTTTTGCGAATACAGACTAACACGGCTGCTACTCTGAAACACTCTCCTTACAATGTGTGTGATAAACCCATTGTTTCATGTTCTCTGTGTGTGTATATAAATCTCCCCTCTGTTTTTTCCACCAAATGCATCCGATGAAGTGAGCTGTAGCTCACGAAAGCTTATGCTCTAATAAATTTGTTAGTCTCTAAGGTGCCACAAGTACTCCTTTTCTTCTTGAAAAGTCAGTTTCTCTGTGCCTGATTTTGGCATTTGCAAAATGGGGACATTAGCACAGCCTTGCCTACATGGGTGTTGTGTTGTATATTAAAAATTGTGGGGTGCTTGTATGCCACAGAAATCGGAGGCCATATAAATACACAGTCATCCTTGATTGGATCTCAGCTTCTGACAACGCCTAAGCTTCTGATAAATGTGCAGCTTACTGCCTTTTACATTCTAGACTCTGATACAGTATAATAGAGTCTACACATGTCTTGTCCCTTAGCATTCCTTATTCCCTTCCCAGTTAGGCCCAGTTCCCTGCCCTGGTTAAATGCATGGGTGTTGCACTATTAATTTTTTCTTGCTTGGGCTACAATATGGCTTACTAACGTAGTTATAACACTTTCCCAGTTTACGTAGAGAAGAAGTACTTTTGTAACAAATGTTTGTAGCCAATAATACTGACATGATTATTTGTCCTATTCACACAGAATGTAAGAGTAGAGATTTTAAGATTAAACCAAACAGAAAATGTCAGTTGTGTTGGAAGTACAATGTGTAAGGCTCTCTAAAAACTCTCAGGCTTGGGTCTGCCCTCAGCTTTTGTTTGTGTGACTTTTTAAATATCCCATCCCTGGTTCAGTTGAGCTAGTACTAGATTGTACATCATACTGGCACTTCTCTAGTGGCCTCTTTGGTTTCTTCAGGATTAAAACTTTTTCTCCCCAAGGGTGTTGTTTAGCTGGCCTCAGCTTTTCCCGGGATCCTCTCCCTCATCCTTTACTTTGCTGATTTTAGGTATACTCGTTCCCAGTTTTAGCAAGCCTGGGAGCTACCAAAGCATCACTTGGCTGGTCTCAGCTCGGTGGGAAAACAATTGACTAATAAGACTAGCGCAGTGCATTATAAAGAAATAAAAATTTACGTTTAAAATATGTCAACTACATCTGTAAAACGTTGAACATGCAGCATTCTGGCCAAATTTCTGGTCCAGCAAGAGAAGCAAATAGGGAGAGAATCATTATTATATAGATTACCAGTTTACAAATTAATACTTTTGTTTAAACCAGTCAGTTGATGCACATATACTTTGTATTGCTCAGACTTAGCCCACTTATAAGCAAGCTACCTAAGCAGGATCTCCTGGACAATTAAGTTCTGAAAGAGAAAATGGAAGGTAGAACACCAGTGAAATCTAAAACTGTAGCGAAATTTCAGATAAATGCACATATTTATTAGGCAAAGTTGAACTCTTTCTCTAAGCAAATAAAGTATCTAGATTATCCTTTTGTGGCACTCTAGTCTCCTCACTATTTGTGTCCTCCATACATTCCATTAGACAAGCATTACACTTTTACCATATAATACATAGTTGGAAACTGGTTGTGCTGTGGGATTCTGTTTGAGAAATCAGCTTCTTCCAAATCCTGGTTTAGCGGACACCTGCTCTAGCGTGATAGAAACCACACTGATCCTGTTTACAAGATGAACCAATGCATTGTGGAGCCTGGACAACCGCAGCTAAATGAATAAATCTCTTAAATATTTAAATGGACACTTAACTTGAAATCTAGTCCTTTTTAAAATAGGTTCATTTATTTCTCTTGTCTCTAGGTTCCTTTGCTTTTTTTTTATGGTTCTGTAATCACATTTACTTTTCAAATGTCTTTGCTCTGCTGCATGTGAAAGACTCTCTCAAACAGGAGAATGTATAAAGTAAATTTCATTCTGTCCTCAGTCAAAGTGCTGTTTAATGAAACCAAAGAATATTTTTTCTCTGATTTTTTTCAATTACACTAATCTTTGAAGATATAATAATACTGGGGAAAAAATCGGAAGTATAATTTTTTTTAACCTGGCAGTTGCTTTCTCTTCTGACAACTTACTGTGAACTACTTATTTCCTGGGGCACTGCCACCTAGATATGGCAGTACTTGTCATATTCTCTCCCAGCTCTCTTGCCTATCCTCTTCCATCATGCTTACCTATACTTTTGTGAAGGCACAGCATGGATCCTCAGGCAAGGCAGGACCAATTAATGGCTTAGGCCACTGGGACTAGTATAGCTTAGCAGCAGGTGTACCTACATGCATATTAGTCCCAGTGATATATGCCATTAATTGGTCACGTCCTGCCTAGGTATCTGTGTATGTATGCTGGTGGGCTATGCACTGATACAGTTATAAGAAACCACATAACAATTTTGAACAGCGAAGTTGGTAGTATGGATACTTCAAACATTGAATAAACAAACTATCAAACTTGGCTGAACTCTGTGACCATAACGTGGTGTGGTGTGATCGTGTAGATTGGTCCAAAGGGTTAGGGAAGTTAAGTAACTTAACAACATAGCTTAAACTACAATAGGACTTCAGAGAAACTGATTTGTGCAGTTGGAAACCACAGAAGCATTGCAATTGCTCTCACTTAATTTTGGGCAGAATTAGGGAGAATCCTGCAGAAATGGATGTTTAGGAGAGGGCATTGTGTTCTTTACTAGGAGACCATTTCACTTTCCTATATCATCTTTGTGGTGTTGTCTAAATCCAAGACTTCTAAATATATAAGTAGATTTAAAGTGGGTTTAGAAAACAAACACTTGTAAATTATCTAAAAAAGTATTAATAGTAGCAAAAGTTACACCAGCATGTTTTAACAAATATTTCTTCTAAAGAGAGACCCACACTAATTGTAGAAACTTTTCAGAAAGGATAAACTCCAAGATATAAGTAGAGTTGCAAAAATGCATCAGAGGTCAACATTTTTCTTAAAAAGGCCTCTTTAATGTCTTCTAAGTGCGCTTCAATAATACCTAGGCAATTCTCTCCCAGGTGAGGTTGCAATGGCATCTCACGCTATATATTGATCACTAACACAACAAACAAATGACAGGATCATAATGAAAGTGGCAAAACATGATTCATTTTGCAATAGTTAGTTTCTTTATCTGCTATTGTTAAGAAATTTATAAAAAGATAAATTTTGTGAGAATTGAATTTTTAGTTAACAGAAGGCTAATGGGTAGCTTAAGTGCAAATTGAGGCTGTCCATTCTTTGCTTAAAAGTTGACTTTTTCCCCCCATCTCTTGTGTTTGAGTATCTAACATGTTGTTTTGTACGTCAGTGCGACCTGGGTTCTGTTTTCTACTTTGGTAGACTACCTGTGTGACTTAATCTGTCTTGTTTGCTTACTGTCTGATGATCGTTAACTCTTTGTGTCTCCATCTGTAAAATGGAGATATCTACCCTTTGTACCTTAGAGGCAAAGTTCAAAAAGCATGTTGAGAACTTCACTTAGAAGGCACTGTATAATATCATCATTTGATACAGTATCTGAGATGGGGATGTATTTAGGTATTTAAATACTGAAAAGAAAATTCATGTATGTCATTATATTCTGTTAGTGTGATTGATTACATTAATCTTTATTTTCTACCAGGTTACAGTTCCTCTGAGTCACCTCATCAATGCCTTCCATTCACCAAAAACCTCAGTTACTTCTGTTAGCACAGCATCTATTCAATCTCTACAGAGGGATACAGCCCCAGAACATGATGCTCAAAGCAGTGAGGTAATAAGAATTTCAGAGAGACGGGATTATATTTACATTTAAATGAGGTCTGAAGATTTTTCACTTTTTTTTTAAATTGTCAAATTTACATACAATTTGCTATCTTACAGCTAGTGTAGTATGTTTGATATAACGGGGGAGATGGATGGGTCGGGGGTTTTGAAGGGGCCAGTCGGGGTAGGGGCCAGGCTGTTTGCAGAGGCACAGCCTTCCCTACCCAGCCCACCATACCGTTTCGCAACCCCGATGTTGCCCTCAGGCCAAAAAGTTTGCCCACCACTGCTGTAGAGTATGGAAGTTTTGTGTGAGCTACATGAGTTCATCATATAGGATGTATGTTTGACAGCCTTGATCAAGAATCCAGCTTTGCCAAGTAGAACATCATGGGTTTTGAGCTGATGCTAGTGTAAGATCTGTTATGCAATTCCAGTTTTGTCATATTAACTGGCTTATGCATAATTAATAAGAAAACAAGTGAAACATTTTACTCATACAAAAGGGTAAATATTTTGATTGATAGGATAAGGTTTCTCTCCTCCCCCCTCCCAAATAGGCACAAATGAGGCAAAGAGCCAAATTCTAGTTTGTAATATGTACGTTGACTGCCAACACTGGCATGACTCCTTGTGGTTGAGCCATGAATACAAAATCCCTTTCCCTTCGGTGTGATTATACAAAACTGGGATCAGAGCTTGTTTATCTGGGTTTCTACAATTTTACAGTTGCTGTAATTTTTTAAAACCACTGTGAAATATCCAATATCCACATTTCCTCAATTTCTCACCCACCACTCCCCCCCTTCCCCCCCAAAAAAGAAGACTGGCAAAAAAGCCAGAAATGGCAGAAGATTCTGCGCCTCAGTCATTTTAACTAGTGGATAGCTGCTGTTGCACATTCTTGGGGGATTTTTCTTCTCTCTGACAGAATAGCAACATCTCAAAGATGAGAAAGATGCTGGATGATGAGAGGGGCAGGAAAATAATGCATCTGTCTACTCAAACCAGAACAATAGTACAAAACATGAATAAAAATAGATATTTTTGTAAAAATCATAAAAATCAGATTTTTTAATTTATATTGAATCTTTGTTTTTAAATGTAAAGTTATTTAACATTAAATTTGAAATTATGACAATCTACGTTAGCTGAATTTACTATAATATATTAAAAAATTTTTAGATTAAAAAAAAAGCAAGCAGTACATGTGGTTACCAAAGTTTTAAAGTCAGACTACTGAACTGATGGGAAATCACTGGTAAGCACCTGGAGCCAGAGTTTGAAGTGCTAAACCAGCTTTTGACAGCAATAGCCTCTTTTGTGATTGCAGAGAAAATATTTTCGTGCACGTTTTATTCAAGAAGTTCAGTTCAATGACTAATTCATTGAAAGTTAAGAAAATAATTGGGAGTTGAAAAAGCAGGAAAGCTTGTTTTACTCTTCCAATCTATAAATAAAAACTATGCATGAGAGGATGAGATCTACTAATTATAAAATCTTGAAGGACATGGTGACCAGAAACAATCAGTTCACTAATTACAGCTAATACTTTGTTTAATAAACCAGTCAATTTTAAATGCAAAACATGTTTTGATAAACTTTGTTCCTATATATTCAGCATATCTAAGGTAGTTGTTTTTAACTAATAAAACAACTTTGAAATATTATTTGTGTGCATTTAATTGAATACCGGTTTCCATCCAAATAAAGCTTGAAACAAATCGCAAGATAACAATCATCCAATAAATTAGAAATGCGGCATTCACCATTTTTTTAACATAACATTAACATTATTCACATTCTTAATTTTTATGTTAAGCTATATAATTGCTTACCTAAAGGTGTACAGATGTGTATCGTCCTGGTAGCAAAAAGTATCACCCAATTTAGTGTTAAGGCTGTAGCTGGTTGCCGTTTAACATGTTTTAATGATTACCGACTAATAAGAATTAACTTTTCTTTATGAAAATGAGAAGTACAAATACAAAACAAGATTTAAAATTGACAATTTAAATCAAGGTTTCTTGACTGCTGACTTAAATCATGACTAAAATTGATGATTTAATTCACTTTGACTTAAATCAATCTATTCTGCTTTCAAATATGAAGAGAATATTCTTAACATGGACTAAGCAGACAAATGGCTATATATTAGCAAACAAGCACACTCTATGATTAATACACACAGGATGGCATATTACAGAAGCTTATTTTATATCAATAACTGGTTTAATTTTTCTCTTAGTTTAATTAAGTCTTCCTATTTTTCTCCATCTAAAATGTTTTTCATTTTAAAATTCTTTCTTTAAAAATCTGATAGCTGAAGCTGTATCAATAATTCTGTGAAAATATCCCTTCTTAGCACTTTTTTTTTTAATGAGGTGACCTGATGTTATTAAATATTTGAATACTACTCTTATTGCTTTACAGCCTATTCTGAATCTGAGAGACCTGGGACTGTCCGACTTGAAAGTTAGCCAGCTCGATGAACTAGTGAACAGGTTGCTTCCTGGCCATTGTACAGAAAACAAAATCTCTTCCCAGTGGAATACATCCTATATCTCTGCACAGTCCTTCTTTGAAAATAAACATGGTATGTTCAACAGAAATAAAAATGGGACCAGTGAAAGCTGTCACACTTAAATTTTTCAAGCTGAAACCATTGTAAATCAAGCCATAGGTCATTATTTTATACAATTACTTGGTTTGTTTTAAACCACAATCTACTGGAGCTGTCCATAGGAAAAAACAGAATACCAGTGTCATTTGCTATACAGATAATTTGTAGAGTTTTCCTCTGAGTTTTTGAATACCTTGTAGTGTGTTTCCAGTCATGCTCAGTGTTTTAGTCAGATTGTGAGACTTAGTTATTTTAGAGTTCAGTTTTTTCTTCAGTCTGATATTCAGCTCAGCTGTAGTAGCTAATTTTATCAACTTATCATTGATGCAAATGCAACCCTCTTATCTCATGGCAGGACTGAGCTGCTAGTTTCAGTTACCAGTTAGGGCTTGTCTACACTACAGCCTGGCATCAGGGCTGCGGCGATTGATTCAATTTAGCAGGTTTAGTGAAGACCCACTAAATTGACCGCCAATCGCTCGGATGTCGGCTCCGATACTCCACCAGATCGAGAAGAGTAAGGGAAGTCGGTGAGAGAGCATCTCATAGTGACTCAGCATAGTGTGCATCCTGTGGTAAGTGGATCTAAGCTATGTCAATTTGAGTTACGCTATTCAAGTAACTCAAACTGCGTGGCTTAGATTGACTTTCCCTTTTAGCGCAGACAAAGCCTTAAACTCAGTGAATGGAAGGAGAAACTGAGTGTATCTGCATATGATGTGTCAGTCAAGATAAAATCCTTCCCCTTTTCTCTGAAGGATTTTTATAGCTTTTAAAATATAGAAATGTTGATGTGAGTTGAAAAGGAATTCAGATTGGCTTCACTGTTAGTATGTGTTGCTAACTGTTTCAATACAGAAAATAATATAAGAACTTGGGAATTTTTATGGTCAGTTTTATGCAGGAGTTCACACTAGATGATCTTAGTGGTACCTTCTGGCTCTAGAATCTGTCTTTTAAACCCCCCCACCCCCATTTTTTTTTTTGATGATGGCCTTATCATTTGACTCTTCTGCCAAATTCAAAAGAAATGTTGCTGCAGAAGCAAGGTCTTGGTAGAAGTGCCCTGATTGCACTAGCAGAGGAAGCAATTAACTGGTCTCTAAATTGCTGCCTCCACAGCATAGCAGTTGGGAGAATAGGAAGAGGGAAATCAGCTTGAGGCTAGCCTCAGAACAGAAGTACTAAAGGAACTGCATCCTGAGTGGGTATAAATATGAGAAATAACTTGCAGAGACAAGTCCCCGGTTGAAAGGGGAGAATTACAAAAGTTTTTGGGAGTCTTCAGAGCTGTGAAAGTCCAGTTCATAAGATTGATCTTTTAACTTAGGGTGACAGAGGCCTAGTCTTGCACTACAGCATTAGGTCGATGTAAGGCAGCTTACATCAACCTAATTATGTCAGTGTACATACTACAGCCTTGCTCCTGCCGATGTAAGTGCTCTAGTATGCTGACATGGTACCTCCACCTCCACAAGAGGCGTAGAGCTTACGTTGGTGTAGTTAGGGTGATGCAGTGTCCCTATAGACGCTGTATTACTTACATCTATTGGCAGTCATTGTCAGTTTCAAGGCTCTGCTTGAGCTGTGAAATTGACAAGAAAGCCGGCTCCCAGCTCCCCAGCTGGGCTGCTGCCCAGTCTGCTCCAACCCAGGGTGCCACCCAGGCTTCCAGCTTAGGCTGCTGCCCAGGCTCCCCACAGGGAGCCCTGCGGTCCTGGCTCCCCACACCCTGCTGGGCTACTGCCCAGGTGCATAGCTCCATGCTCACATCTGGGCTGCCCCCTGGGCTTTTGACTCCCTGCTGCCCACTGGGAGCGTGGCTGCAGCGCAGTGCAGCTGCCTGGCTCCCAGCAGGAAGCTGAGAAGCCCAGTGTGGCTTCCCCATTTCCAGCAGGGGTAGGGAGGAGCTGGGCTCCTGGCAGGGAGCTGTGTGCGGAGGTGAGAGCCCTGGCTCTCACCTCCTCACATTGCTCCTCTTAAGTTGGTGGAAGTGCTCCAGGACATGCACCACTGACAGAAGGGCAGTGTGGACATGAACCACTGCAGTTGCGGTGGCTGTAAGTTTATTTAACAAAGGTCAACTTAAGTTTATAGTGTAGACGTGCCCTGGGTAGAGCTATTGGTGGGAGAGGAGCCCTGCCACAGGTTGAAGAGCTGCTAAAACTCCAGTGTAGGGGAAAGAAATCTTAGAATGGTAGAAACTGCTTCAGTCCTGAACCAAGCTCATTGTAACAGCTAAAAGCAGAATATATTTTTTTTATTTTATTTTCTTGTAGAAGTTCTGTTTAACAGCATGTTCTTATGTCATTGAAATAAACCACCAATATTCAAGATGAAATATTTTACTATCTTATGTAGAAGTTTAGTTAGCTTTTTAGTGATTTATCCTTACTTATTTCTTAAACTTTAAGGCTAAGATTTGTAAAGTTGCCTAAGGGTTTTGGATACCAAAATTGAGAATTAGATGGAATCAGCATAAGTATTACAAAACTTTTCCTGAGTTTTAGATGTAATTTCTTTACCAGAGTGTGTGTTTAATTTAGCTGTGTTAATGAAGCACTGCTGACAACGAGCTTTGAAAGTTCCACAATTGTAAACACTTATGCAGGATGCCAGTTACTTTTTGCCGTTACTCTTACATCTTATTACAACTTCATTTATACTTTTTGGTATAACTTATACTGTTGGATATTATGGAGGAACATTAGGCTGATACTCCAAAAAGATCTAGCAATACATCTGTATATAAAGATGTGGGAAATGGTTTATTATTTGAAGAATATGTGCTCATAATTAAAGATTGTATAGTAATACATGCATACATACAAGGGTGCACAATTAAGGTTGTACATTTAACTCTAACTTTTGCGTTTCCAGGCTTTTGAGCATTTAAAATGTTACCTTAATGTTTCATTAATGTAAGTGTTTTTTGAATTTAATATACCCTTTAGTTACATTTAAGAAGATGGCCCAGAATAAGCCTTAGATTTAACCAATTTATATAAATATCTTCTTTGAACATGTGCTTACAAATTATATATGGTCCCCTGAATCATCATTTTGTGGCCCATATCTGTGCCACCTTTGAAGCCTGCCTAATGGAGATGTTGAAATCAGTTTCTTAGCAGTACAATGCATTTCAATGACACTAAACCCACGATACTCAGATCTCAGTGGTTCAGAAGCAATTAGTGTTCAGCGCTACCGCAAAGAGCCACAGTAGTGTGAATTCATTGTTTTATTTACTATATATTTTTATATATATGTAAAATTCTCACAGCAAAATGACTGACCAAGTATTATTTTATTGGTTAATAATATAGTAAAAACATCCTGATTGGTTAATAATTAAATCACACATTGTTTTAAAGTCATGTGTTGAAAAGAGTGGCAGAAAACACATTAGTCACTTGTGGCTCGTGAACCTCAATCTGAGTAGCGCTATTTTGAACAATGGATATATGGCATACTTGTGGTATGCTATCTATTCACAATAGCTAACATTTTTGAAATGGTATTTGCTGACGCGTTTCCTGCTGTGTTGTCCCTTTTCCTCTTCTTGTTGCCTCTGTGCTATATTGCAACTATTAAACAAATCAAATGTACCTTAATGTCATCTTAAAATCTCTTAGTGCTTTGTACATACCTTATTTTTAAATCCGTTCATGAAATGAGTCTCAATACAGAAATCCTGTGAGAGTCCAGTTAACTGGGATTTTCATATGCAGTTTCAGGATCCCAAGTCTTAGCTGGAATATTTGTTTTCACCTGGAAATTCTAATTAAAAGGATTCTAGCGTAGTGAGAGTGTGTCCAAAATGAGGAAATTCAATAATTCCCACTATATGTTGTTAGTAATGGTTTCTTTATTATTCTGTGCTGGAACTTCAAGTGACCAGATATAAATAAAGTAGATATTTGGATTCAACATAATTAAGAATAACTTAGTCTAAGTAAAATGTCTAGTGTAAAATATCATGTACCTAAAATGGAAATCATGCTTATGTTGTTGAATCTTTTTTTTCTAGGTTTCATGGATGTCTTTAGAACTTTACGCACATCTTACTTATACGGACAGCATCCTAGTCCCCTCCAGAGTGTGTGTTCAGACCTTCAGCACTGGCCAGGTATGAAGCAAGAAACTACCTCATGTGATCAGTTAATTTGTTTTTAACTTGCATCATGGTTTTTTTTTTTTTTTTCCCCCCCCTGGGAAATTCTACTTAGTTTGAGTAACAAGGGGCATTCAGCAAATATTGGCAAACTTACTTGATTTTGGTACTTTACTTTTTTAAAAAGTCATGTTAAGGGCCTTCTATTCTTACGAGTTTTTGGGCTGTTAAATCAGAAGAGATCTTTAGAAACATGGTTTCTTGGTAAAGTCAATAAATATGGCATAATTAATAGACCTTGCTTTAAGGTGTGAAATTCTTAAGACATAGAATCATAGAATATCAGGGTTGGAAGGGACCTCAGGAGATCATCTAGTCCAACCCCCTGCTCAAAGCAGGGCCAATCCCCAATTTTTGCCCAGATCCCTAAATGGCCCCCTTGAGGATTGAACTTACAACCCTCGGTTTAACAGGCCAATGCTCAAACCATTGAGCTATCCCTCCCCCCCATGTTAGAAGAGGACCTATACCTCCTCATCTTTTAAGTCAAATAAGTAAATTCAATCTGACATTAGTGCGAGTGAACTTTCTTAAGATTTAACTTGTCGCTCTCCTTTGGTTTTGTATTAGGATTGCAGTTCATTTCATTAAGTATGCTGAGGGATTCAGAACGATTTTAGTATTAATTGGGGAACTTGTGTTGCAAGAAGCTTTTTGGAGTGACTGAAGCCATTCCAAGGCTCAGATAAAACTTTAAGACGAATTGAAATGACTAGTGATTTATTCTTTTTATTATTTATGCAATAAATATATAAGCGACTATACTAAAGGTGCTAGGTCACAAGGAGTATCATTTGTAAGAGGCTTTGGAGAAATAAGACAGAGGAAGAACCTACAAATATAGTATAACCTTGATTTGTTTGACAAACCTTATTCCTCCTCTGCTTAAAGAGGAAGTATGATGTTAAAGGAAAGTGTTTTTGTTTAAGTTTTCATACAGTCTCGGGGTTTTAAGACTTTGAAATCAAGAGCAAGACGTCTGCAGTCGACATCTGAACGATTTGCAGAAACAGAAAATGTATCCCCTTCATTTGTAAAGGCAAGTACAAAGAACTACATTTTTGAGATCATGACTACTGTGAAGAAATTGAAGACTTAAGTCATGACATTTCATTACTGATTGATTGAAAGGAAAATCTTCCTAGATCTTATAACTTGAATGAATTGGAAGGATTCCATTTCCACCTCCTTAATCCTGCACCCAGGACTTGCTTTACTATTGCTGATATAAGGATCCCCAAATCCATTAATTCTTGTAATGACAGCAGGTTGAAAACCTAGAAGAGTACATTTTTAATTCCAAAATAAAATATTTTGCTTCTGACTTTATTTTTAAAATAAATTACAAAATATTCTTGGAGACCAGTGAAGCACTCCTAACTGTAGAAGTTCAGTGAGTGGTTTCACTTATAAATGGTGCTTTTTTTGTACTATAGCAGTTGTAACTTGGCTACTGCTTTAAGAATAGCTACTTTGGTGGCTGATGTCTTTTTCTCGTTATAGCGTGCTTACCTGAACAGGAGGTGTCTTCCTGAGTTAAAGCTAACTTGCAGAAATCTAATGCGGTAAACCCAGTGACACAGATCTTGGAGTAGCCAGTAAATTTTGTTGTTGGAATAGCTGCTCTGTCATGGATGCCCAGTATAGTAGAACCTCAGATTTACAAACACCAGAGTTATGAACTGACCAGTCAACTGCACACCTCATTTGGAACCAGAAGTATGCAAGCAGGCAGCAGAGACACAAAAACGAAAACAAAAACAAAACCTCCCAAATACAGTATTGTGTTAAATGCAAACTACTAAAAAAAAGAGGGGGGGGGGGAAGATTTAAAAAAAAAAAATTTGACAAGGTAAGGAACCTGTTTCTGTGCTTGTTTCAAGATGGTTAAAAGCAGTATTTTTCTTCTGCATAGTAAAGTTTCAAAGCTGTATTAAGTCAATGTTCAGTTGTAAACTTTTGAAAGAAGAACCATAACATTTTTATTCCAAGTTACAAACGTTTCAGAGTTACAAACAACCTCCATTCCTAAGGTGTTTGTAACTCTGAGGTTCTACTGTATAACATTTGTTAACTGAAAACAAATGAATATTGCTAATGTCTCAGTTCCTCATTGAAAAACGTACACGTCAAGAAGCCAGTTCATTATCGTTTTTGCTCTGCATGAAAACTGGCTCTCTATCAAAATGAATACAAAGTAATATTAGTATGCAATGTATGTTTAGGGACTCCTTTTGAGAGACCGAGGATCTGATGTTGAAAGCTTAGACAAGTTAGTGAAAACAAAAAATGTACCTGAAGCTCATCAAGATGCATTTAAAACTGGTTTTGCTGAGGGCTTTTTGAAAGCACAGGCACTGACGCAAAGAACAAATGGTAAGCTAATTTAACGTAATACCATCACATTCTGTTTTTTGGAAAGTAGTTTATTTCATCCTATTTAAAAAAAAATTTTTTTTTCTTTTACAGATTCCTTAAGACGAACACGTCTTTTTCTCCTTGTTTTGTTACTGCTTGGTATTTATGGCTTGTCAAAAACCCCATTTTTATCTGGTAAAGGCTCCTTTTCTGATACTGGTTTGTTAACTTTTCATTCCTTTAACCTTTCACTTTACTCAGTTTCTTTGTGTTCAGGTTGAACACTAAGTAAAATGTGTATTGTACTTTGTATTGTGATTATTTATTGTGATTGGTTTCAAAATACCAAAGGAATTTAAGCAATATTTATTGCTTTTGCATTCAGCACTTCAAAAGATAACTACAAATGTGTAAAGTAATTTTTTTTTACTCTGATACTCTGTCAATTCTTGACTTTCTTGATAAAACTCTTGTAAATGAGGGTGGAGGGAGTTGAATAAGTAATGCGACCCAGAATTTAGGTCGATCTGTTCTCATTCAGGTCTGTAGTGAGAAAAAGACTTCTTGCCATTTGGTGGCTCTCATGTGATCTCGCCTAGCTTCTAGTGAACAGGTGCTTATATTGCCAAAAGCACCATCATAAATTTATGCTTGTTCACTATCTCATCTGAATGGCCAAAGGCTGAATGTGTCAATATTGGACTACAGTTCCATACTTAGGGGTGATCGCTTTGGAACAGAGGTGAGATTCATTGTTGAGGCGTTGTGGGGGAAGCTTGTACAACTACCCATGTATATTTTTTTTGTGGAGACAGGACTTCTTCCTGAGCTATGGAGGAATGATCTCTAAAATGAACCAAAAAGCAGTTGGTTAATCTCTCTCATAACCACTGAATTCAGTTCATATAACTATTAAATATATGTGGAAAAAATTTAAACCTTAATTGTTCTGCAAAATGAAGCAATTAAAATATTTATTCTAGCTGGATACTTGTAAATGGAAACATTACTCTCAAAAAAAGATATGGATGGCATAACGCAGGCAGATTAACTGTGCATATCCATTAAAAATATAATATATATATGTAGTCTTGGAATTAAATGGCATCTTGTATACTGAAACATCCCCCCTTCTGGTTTGCCTGCAGTACGCTTTCGGACAACATCTGGGCTTGATGCAGCAGTTGATCCCATTCAGATGAAAAATGTCACCTTTGAACATGTTAAAGGGGTAAGTTAAAAAATTAGCTTTGCGTGGATCACTTGTTGCCAAACCGGGAACCTGATAAATTATGGGTTCTTGCAGGTAGTTCTAAAAGTGGTGGCCCATGGCTAAAAGTCTTGTTTTTATAGGACTGGTTATAGAATGATAGAATTAGGTTTGCACTGTGGATGAATCATAAACCTAGACAAGCAAGGAAGTGAAGACCAGCATGGCATTTCCAAATTGTTCTATAGTTGGTAGAGAGGCAACAAGGTTTTAGAGTCCAGGTAAGTAGCTGCCAACTGATTTTTGTTTTCTGTAGGCAGTATGGGTGAGGGGATTAGAGAAAACTTTGGCATTAACTTCAGTAATACTCCACTTTGTCATAGAATTTGGTTGTTTTTATTTTTTGTATCGTGAGGACAATATAAAATATTATTCTTTCTTTTTGAAGCATTAAGGACTACACTGCATTAATGCATTTTCCCAGTCCATTGTTTTGCTTCATTTTTGTGTGAGCAATTGCTACAATCTGAACATATCTGCTCATGTTCCTAGCATGAACTACTTCCACAACTTTTGTCCACAATTATTTGTAACTATATCAAAATAGCTGCAATCTTTTATAACTACTTTGTCACATTTCCTGGCATATTTTAATGTTTAGGTGGAAGAAGCAAAGCAGGAATTACAGGAAGTTGTAGAATTCTTGAAAAATCCACAGAAATTTACTGTCCTGGGAGGTAAACTTCCAAAAGGTAAGAATGTTGTCTAATTTATATAATAAGATTCCTGAAATGTCACGTTGAAACCTTGAATGTCTGAGTCAGTGTGAAGCAATGGATACAACTACCAGAATGGTTGCAAACTTTGTTTAGAATATTACTAGATTCAATCATCACTGGGCTTTGCTGTCTATCATCATCCAGATATTAAGTTCTCAGCCATTTTGACTTTTCAAACTACACCACTGTGTTGTACAGCTACAGTGCAGCATGGATCATTTATACCATGCCAAGAGTGATATGAGAGGTAACTTAGTTTTTTTTTAAGTAGTAAAAATTGGTATTGTGTATGGTAGATGTGTTTTGTCTTTGTCACTTGTAACTCTGCGTGAACAAAATTTTGATCGTATCAAAAGCATGTGCGCTCATTGAGCGTTAAATCTGCGGTATGTTTATACCTTAAAATCACCTGAGTTAACACTAGAATCTTAATATGTTTAAAAAAGAAGCAATATTTATGCTCTAACTTTAAAAGAGCTCAGACACTTTTGCTGAAACTGCCCCAGAACTCTTGTGTTGTCTCAGCCCAAATGTGAGAAACGAGAATCTTGAGCAAAAAAATGGAAGGCTGAGTTTAAAAAAAAAAAAAAAAAATTAAGAAATTAGTGGGCTAGAATGGAATGGTTCTTTTCATCCTAAAAGTTAGTCTTGTTAGGAAATTGAACAGTCGTTGACAATGGCTTGCTGCTCCTCATTGCCATGAACTGGTATAGAAAATGGTGTAGACTGGACACAATGGTTACCACCATTTCAGCAAGTATAACCTAATACTTGCTGGAACTTGTCTTGAGTTTGACCACCACCAAATCTCAGAGGTGTGAAATGGGCTTGCCACATCTGTGCTGCCACTTGAACTGTTTTCAGTAACAGTTTAGAAGCACTCATAATTGAAACCCATTTTCAGCAATGTCTCAATTGTCTAATATACACTGGCTTTAAGTTTATGGCATTTATGGCAGTTGATTGCTCACTTACACAGGGGAAAAGGGAATTTGTACTCTGTTTAGGTCAAATTATTTTCATCTACATTTGAAATAAGGTTATAATTATGTTTGAAATGGTTGTCTGTTTTTTTCCTCTTTAACTCATATAGACAGGCTTTGAATCTTCTATAAAGTTTAAATGAGTCTCATTGACCCACCCTACTTTATAGAGATCATACTGTTGATCATATTTGAAATTTAACAAGTCTGAGGACCATGACTCAACATACATAGTAGATTGCGTTTTTAAATGGGGAAAATTCTCAAGTGTAAGAAAGGGCAACACTGTTGAGGAAGTCTAACAGAACTCCAATTTTTCCTAAATATAGTTATCAAAAAGTTGACGTGGTAGAATTTCAGTAATGATAGTATTGTATACTATTGTAGCTAGATTTCTGATTTTATTTGGCAGTATGCTTCTTTTTAAATTCACAGATCAGCTGTTTCCATGTTTCAAATGTGGATCAAAGTATAAATAGATCAACTGTAAATCTTAAGTCCTGCTGTGCTGCAACCATGTTGAAATCTTGGTACAGCAATATTTGAAATTAAATATTAAGATATAATTGAAGCCAGTTGTAAGGTTTTTTTAAAGGCTTGGAAGGTATGAGAGCGCTACTGTATAACAGTTTGTTTTTGATGGTATAAATTTTTCTTCAGGGATTTTGTTAGTTGGACCACCAGGTACAGGCAAAACCCTTCTTGCACGAGCTGTGGCTGGTGAAGCTGATGTTCCATTCTACTACGCATCTGGGTCAGAGTTTGATGAGATGTTCGTTGGTGTTGGAGCCAGTCGTATCCGAAATCTGTTTAGTAAGTTCATTTTTCAGTTCAGTTGTTTTTTATTCCTTTAACACTTGAAGTTGGGTGTTTGCTGATGCTATTTAAACATGTCAGGAGTACATATGTTAATTGCAGAAAGTCTTTGCTACTTTTCAGCAGCCATGTCTCATGGCAAAACATACACTTCCACTCTGGGCCATTTTCCATTGAAATGAATGAGACTAACTGGACTCATGAGTGGTCATTAACTGCAGAAACCTACTATTTTTAACTATCAACATTAATTTAAACTATTTCCAACACATGTAGAAATATGTCTTGGTAAGTTATTTAATACGTCAGTCTTTCATAGACAAAGGGACACTATTCACTTAAAATAATAATTCTGTCTGAAATATTATTTAGCTGCTGTTGTCACAAGTAGGTCCCAACATTACTAAATGTAATGAGTAGGGCTTCGTGTCTGTCAAGCAAGTTAAGAATTCTGTGAGTTTCTGCAACCTCTGTGACTTGTGTGGTGGCCAGTGTGAGTCACCCCAGGGCCGCCGAATCAGTTGGCCCCCGGGGCTCCCTTCCCCCAGCAGCAACCCCCTGGCTAATCCCCCACAGCGGTGGTTCTCTCCCCCCCCCCCCCCCCCCCCCAGGATTTAGTCAAGTATTTATAGTACAAGCCAAGGGCAATAAACAAAAATTCATGGCCTGTGACTTGTACTATAAATACCCGTGAGTAAATCGTATCCTTAGTAATGAGTAAGGAAGAACTTTTTTTTGTTTTAATATAAATAAAACAAAATATAAACAAAATGTAACAAACAAGATGTCAGTCTTCACCTTGACACTTTTCTTGTGTTGCCTGCCTTTATCCTTTGTTTTTTTTCTTTCTAAAATGGAAGTGCATGTTGTAGGATATGTCTTTCTCAATGTGTGTACAGTGCTAAGCACATTGTGGATGCTACTGTGCTATAATAAACAATATTTTGACAAGACTTAGTGTGTAGCCAATTTCATTTGTTTCCACAGTATAGTAATTTTTTCCTTTTTGTAACTTTCACACAGCAAGAGGAAAAAAAACATTTTTTAAGTGGGGGGAAATGGTAAAACTACAAACTACTAGGTGACTTAGGCACAGGGATAGTACCTGAAACTCACTTTTTACTTTAAGCTTTGTCTCCTTAAAAAAGTAAGTAAAATGTGCCTAGTGGAGGGAGCGCTAGACTGGGGCTCAGGGGCTCTGAAAAGCTGGTTTCTTTTCCTGACTCTGTCACTGACTTGCTGAGTGACCTTGGGTGAGTCACTTCACCTCTGTAACCCAGTTTCCAAGTCTGTACAACTGGGAGAATACCTCCCTCCCTTGTAAAGTGCATTGAAATTTTTTGATGAAAAGTGCTGTGTAAATTAGGTTTTGTTTATTTACATTGAGTAGATATCCAGTTGACTCTGTCCCTCTCAGTTCAAAATAGAATTGGGTTTAACTTTTATTTTTTTAAACCATTTAATATCGGATTAATCAGTTTAATTAGTCTTGTTTAGAATATTTTTGTCTATTGTGAGAGTGGGCTAATTTTGGGCCAAAACTGAAGTTGTGATAACACAAGGTTTTATAAAATCTAAGTTTAATAGAATTGTTCCTCTGTGATGCTTGCCTCAAAGATACTGAAAAGCAAGAATTGACTTAAGGTGTGCCCGTTTTTTTCATCTCCATATGTCTGAAGAATTGGAGAAAATATTTTGTGATAGGAAATATATTAAGGGATTATTCACTTCTCCCTCTCCTCATCAAATTAAGGCCAATACAGTTGCTAACATCTCAATATCCCTTTCTTATTCCAATCAACAGCCTCTGAGTGTGAGCTTTAAAGAGGCACTATGAAAACTGGTATGGCCAAATACTGACTTTTTGCCTTGACACTTGTCATTTTGCTCAAGTCACCTTCCCATATATGTAGATGCAAGTTTTCCTGAACAGATGGTATTTAGAAGGAAAATAAAGCTAACCTGTGATGCTTAGTATGTATACATACATTTGTGGTCTGAATGTTAGATTATTGGGGAGTTTTCTAAGGCCACCACTATCACTTTTGAGCGTTAATTAATACCTGTAATTCTGAAGATGAAACCTTTGCTGTGAGATAGCTGATAAGGTACAATACAATGGATCAACTTAAAGTTCCTCAAACTTAGCAATGTCTTCTGTTTTAATGAGTCACAATTTTACATCTACTTACACTAAAAAACAGTTTTTGTGAGCATATGATCTAAAATATGAATTTCTTAATCTTTGGTGACTTTTTCCCAAATACGTTAGGTCATTGACTGAAATAAGTGCAATTCTGGTGACAGTTGGCAAAAAGAAAAAAAAAATGGAGTCCTAAAATAATAGACTAGAAATAATAGAATCCTAAAATAATAGGGAAAATTGGATTTAGTTTCAATATGTGAAATACTTTGATTTCAAATGTTCTTAAACTATTTTCTTTGTTAGGGGAAGCAAAAGCAAATGCTCCTTGTGTTATATTTATTGATGAGTTGGATTCTGTGGGCGGGAAGAGAATTGAGTCTCCAATGCATCCTTACTCGAGACAGACCATCAATCAGCTTCTTGCCGAAATGGATGGGTACATATTTTTTTGTTCTTTTGTAGTGAGCCAACCTTTGTCTATATTGATATTTTTAAAACACCTGAATGAGATTTTCCCTCTCAAAGTTAAGGTTAAGAATCTCTTCAAAATTGAGATTTGATTAAAGGTTATACAATTTAAATAATACCATAACCAACTTCATCACCACTTTATGCCAGCAAGACCAGTAGAGCCAGGGATTCTGGTGACGGAAAGTATATGAGAGGGCCAGGTTGAAGTGGCAAAGCAGATGAATTGGCGGGGAGGGGAGTGGGCTTGATGGAGGTGCAAGGTTTTTAAAAAAAAAAAAAAAGAGAGAAAAAGACGGGAAAGATGAAGTGGGGGAATGAGAAATCTGAGTTGGAGCATTAGCTGGTTTAGTGCTTATAGAGCCCCAGCAGGAATTATAGCTACCAGTGAAAGGGGAAGTAGTGATGGAAATGTTGCTTTCCCTTTGCAGGATTGAATAATCCTTTCCCCTCTAGCCCCGGGGCAATGGCTTAGTAAGAGCCAGAAGGGCTATGTGCACCAGCTTTGCTTAACTTTGTCTTTTTCCTCTGATTCAAATAGATGCATTTGGCAGGTGTTCTCACTCACAAACCTTGAGAACTAGGAACAGTGTTTCAAGAGTTTAAACCAAATAAAATCTAAATTCACCCCCCCCCCCCCATAGAAGTATTAAGCTGAAAAGTGCTTACTACCTGCATGTTGTCCTGAAGGATAAGCTAAAAAAACTGTGTCCCTACTTGGCCTAGGGAGCTTGGCTGCATCTTGCCACTTTGACAAGCAGTACAGGTTTGGAATGTTCCTTCATCTATCTTTATGCAATAGTGCTTAACTCAGGGTCTTGGACAAAAACGCACCTGATGTTTCACATCAACTCATTCAAGCCAGAAGCCTAACAAAGCTATTTTTGTTACTGATTAAGCCTAAAATACTTTAATTTTCAAAACAGAGGTTTGATTTTGGGGGGTGAAAAATACCCCTTTTTCTATTATTTAGACCAAACTTTAAGCTCCATTTTAGGAAATAGACACTTTGTCCCTATTAATGATAATCTATCAATTGATTGCCTCCAAAGCTGTGTCTTCTGGAATGGATGGGCAGGTAGAGGGGACAATCATGGGTTGATATGGCTATGTTTGTATGCCAGAAGCTGGGAATGAGCAACTGGGGATGGAACGCTTTATGATTTCCTGTTCTGTTCATTCCCTCTGGGGCACCTGGCACTGGCCACTGTCAGAAGACAGGATACTGGGCTAGATGTACCTTTGGCCTGACCCAGTAGGGACATTCTTTATGTTGTTTGTGGCTCATACCTCGTTGGACTCCACACTTGACAGGCCAATTGACTGCAGCTGGCCCAGAGAAGAGCCAAGAGTAGTAAACTAGCTAAAAAGTGGGCAGTCCTTGGTTTTTTTGGTTTTTGTTTTTTTAAATAAAATTTCATAATGCTTAGGAATCTAACTTTGTAAACTAATATCCTTTAAAATCTTTTTCTGAAGCTTTAAGCCTAATGAAGGAGTTATTATTATTGGTGCAACAAACTTCCCTGAAGCATTAGATAAGTAAGTATGAAGTTTATGTACCAGTTTCACAAATGTGTATTAAATCTCCAATTGTATAGTGATGGGGGCTGTTTAAGTAACTAGATGCAGTTGTGATAATCAGATTTTACAAATGATGTTGAGGTTACTTTTCTCTGGAAAGCTGTAGGGACTGGCCAATTTGTAACGTTTAAGAGCCACTGATTTAGAGGAAATGGGTAATATTACCATGTTTTCTAGTAAGAATTGTAAAAATTTACAAAGTGGTGGCTGGGTGCCCCGTCTGCCATGATGCATTAACAACTTAGTAAAGAATCACCCCCTTAGCTGCATATACATTTTTGGCAGTAATGCTATACAATAAAAATATTACTGTACCTCCTGATAGATTAATAGAAATTGCTTTCTGCTAATGTTAACCAGCAACAAACACCTACATCCGCTTTTTTCAGTGTACAGATAAGTGGAGAGAGAGAGATGTGTTCCTGGGAGAAAATCTTCTCAAAATGTCTGTTTTATTAAGAAAATTAGATGTGTTGCTGTAACACTGTAAGTAACATTGATATTCAAATGTTAAAGCACATCTTATTTACTAAGTTTCTTTTTCCTTTCTCTTAGTGCTCTAATACGTCCTGGCCGCTTTGACATGCAAGTTACAGTTCCAAGGCCAGATGTGAAAGGTCGAACAGAAATTTTGAAATGGTACCTTAATAAAATAAAGTATGATCAATGTAAGTATAAATATTTAGTTGCATGGGATGACATCTTTTGCCATCAGACTCTTGGTCCATGTAGCTCAGCAGTTCTCACCTCAAAGTGGGTTGTGACCCTGTTTTAATGGGGTCGCCAGGGCTAGCTTAGACTTGCTGGGGCCCAGTGCCAAAGGCTTCAGCCCTGGGTGACAGGGCTCAGGTTACAGGCCCCCTGCCTGGGGCTGAAGCCCTGGGGCTTCGGCTTTGGCTCCCCAGCCTGGGGAGGTGGAGCTTTGGTTTTCCCCTGCCCTCCCCCGGGGTGGCAGGGCTTGGGAGGGCTCAGGCTTTGGTCCCTCCCCCTTCTGGGATCATGAAGGAATTTTTGTTGTCAAAGGGTCGTGATGCAATGAAGTTTGAGAACCCCTGATCTGGTTCATTGTCATGTCAGCAATAGTGACCTGAACCAGATGCCTCAGATGAAGGTGCAGAAACCCTGCAATAGGCAGTTATGGGACAACCTGCCCCAAGCAAAGCTTCCTTCTAATCTGCAATGGTTAGAGGTGTGTCTAAATCTAGAGACATGAGAGTTCATATCCCTTCTAAAACTTGTTTATTTTAATATTTACTATTGTAACTAAGCATTCTCATTCATATAAATGTCGAATCCCTTTTTGACATTGTTAGATAAACAGAAATAAAAAAATCTTTGCAAGGAAATAATAGGTGGTATCAATATCTATTCTTTTTTGAACACAGCTCTTGATCCAGAAATAATTGCCCGAGGTACAGTAGGATTTTCTGGAGCAGAGCTAGAAAATCTTGTGAACCAAGCTGCATTAAAGGCAGCTGTTGATGGGAAAGATATGGTAACCATGAAGGAACTGGAATTCTCAAAGGACAAAATTCTCATGGGTAGGCTTTTACATATGCAAGACTAACAATTTTTAAGATAGTGTGGTGATTTTGTATTTGTGTTTATTGCATTTCATTGTTTGTTTTAACTACCTTCTCAATTAGACTGATATTTTTAGGTTAGTGCCTACCAATTACAATGGTGGTATATTAGAAAGTCTTGAGATAGATGCTTTCAAATGCAAACCTAAATGATATTCTAATAATGTAATAGCCTCAAGTACAGTAATGTTATCTAGTTAGGTCAAAGCTTATAATAGCTGCCATGGCAGGTTCAGATACTGACAGCAAACGCTCTGTATGGTAGTGTGCTACATTGGGAAACTTACTCTGGCCATAAAGGCTAATGGCTTTTAGAGGCAATTAATTGAATCATTGTATCCAACATGCTTGGGTGTTCAGAAGTGCTGAAGTTAGGAAGAAATTAACATGTTTCCAACCTACTGCAGTAATCTTTCACAAATTCAAATAGTGAACAAAAAATAAACAATGGCACTGTCTGTAACGTACTCAGCCAGACTATACCATAGATACAGTTACGAGAATATTTGGATTGAAGTAAAGCATGCTGTTGTGACATGACTGAGGCTTTGGGGGAGGATGAGTGTTAAGGGGATGACGTATATCTGTACAAGAGCCGTCTGCTGTTCACTTCAATTTTGGATAGGACCTATCTGGATCAGAGGGTTAACAGTATGATAACTGCAGTTTAAAATAGATAGTCTGAGATTTGCTAATATTGCAAGCTTCTTGTAGCAAGGACTGTCTCAGTAATGAGTGTGCAGTCAGCATTTAAAAATAAATGGGAGGCAAAGGATCAATTAAAGGAGATATGCTTCTTCCTTGTAAAGAAGGGAGGTAGATTATCAGAACCCTGGAGCAAGATTTGGTTTGAGTTGCATGTGGTGAGGTAAAACTTAGATGCCTGAGGTATATACTATTCCAAAAACATCTTCTGATCCTTTTATACTTGATAGACTGAAATTTTCAAATGCACTTGGAATTAGCCTCACATTACTCCCATTAAAGTCAAATTGACTTCAGTGAGAGTGGGGTTAGACCAATACTGAGCCTTTTTGAAAATTCCTCTCAGTAACAAATCTAATGACAATAGTTTGATTCTTATTTCACTTTAGTCCTCAAATGTCGGTAATGTGTGTGTAAACATGTTTGAATGAAAGTTAATGTCATGTGCTTGTTATGCAGCTTTATTAATCTCTTCCTTTTCATATGTTTTTAAGGACCTGAACGTAGAAGTGTAGAAATTGATGATAAAAACAAAACAATCACAGCATATCATGAATCTGGACATGCTATAATTGCATATTATACCAAAGATGCAATGCCGATCAACAAAGCTACAATCATGCCCCGAGGGCCAACACTTGGACATGTGAGGTTTTTTTAAAAATAAGCCTAATATTTATCCTAGTTACCTTTTTGCACTTTCAAGGAATTTTCCAGCAACATTGTGACATAAAAGGCATGTCATAATATTGCAAAACTACTGTAATAAACTAATGTATATATGATATAAAAATAAGCTTTTTAAAGAGAAAAATCTTCTGAATCTTTTTTCCACTTCGTTCCTTTTTCCTATAGCTGGGTTAGAGAGAGAGACTTCTCTTTCGCTTCAAACCAGCTAGCCATCAATAATGGTTCAAACAGGCAAGAAGGGAATATCAAGTCTTGATGTGATTCTGAATTAGTACTGGTCCTTTTCTCTTCTAGAACAGCCAGAAAATCCCAGAAAGCTTAAAAGCAGAGCTGCCTGTTATAGAAACTTCCTTGTATCAAGCCAATACTTCTCCAAAGATATTTTATCTAAAATATATTGCTAACTTCAATAATTTGCTCGCTTTTCTTTTAGGACAGACCTTGCCTCTTCAGCATTTCTATCCTGTCCTTTGAAATCTGATCTGGGTGATATTTGAACAAAATGGGAGGTGTTCCCTATTGTGTGTATTTGTCTTTTAATATCCAACCAAACTAGCGTAATACATTGATCCAGAAGCATGTGGAGCGGTGTCCAAACAGGTACAGAACAAGATGGGATATTAGTTGGTGTGTGCTATAGATCACCAAATTAGCTTTAGGGAACAAGATGACCACTGCCGTATGCACCTATTTACAACATGTAAGGAAAAAAAAGTTGAGACGGGGGACTTCAGTTTGAGTGACATATACTGGAGGTCTCATGCTGCCAGTACTAAAACTTATCTCAAGTGTTGCAGTCAACACTGAGGAATTCTGTATTAAAGCCAGGTCTAACAGAGCAACTGACCACAGAACTAAAAATTAATGGGTGCTAAGGTATAAGTGATCATGACTTGGATCATGTTTATAATGTGCAAGCAGAATAAAGTCCAGACCAGTAATACATGTGCTTTAATATGGCTAATTTGGGTTAAGAAATAATTTAAGCGCACCTTACTAAATGTCCAAGAAGCCCCAATTGAAAAAGAAGGCTGCATTAGTTAAAAGATCAACTTGGTTTAGAGGGGAAGTGGAGAGAGCTGTAAAATCAAACAAATTAAAGAAAGAGGAAGTTGACAGTAATGAATATAAATCAGAAGTTAGGAATTGTAGAAATTGATAAGGGACATAAGGAAAAATCTATGGCCAGCACAGTAAAGGACAATTAGGAGTTTTTAAATGTAATAGAAACAAAAAGAATCCTGACAATGGTATTGGTCCATTACTAGAGAGAAATGGTATTATCTATAATTAGAGTCCTACCAAATTCACGGTCCATTTTGGTCAATTTCATGGTGTTGATTTCTTGATCTTAGATATTTAAATCTGAAATTTCACAGTGTTGTAATTGTAGGGGTCTGGACCCAACTCTTAAGGCAGCAGCGCAGAAGTAAGGGTGGCATGGTATGGTATTGCTACCCTTACTTCTGTGCTACTGCTGGCGGGGCACTGCCTTCAGAGTTGGACGCCTGGCTAGCAGTCACCGCTCTCCAGCCACCCAGATGTGAAGGTAGCGCAGCAGTAAAGCTGGCAATACTGTGAAAACTCTTCCCCCCCACACACAATAACCTTGCGAACCTCCCCCTGACCCTCTTTTGGGTCAGTACCCCCAGTTTGAGGAAACACTGGTTTCTCCTGTGAAATCTGTATAGAATAGGGCAGTGGTTCTCAAACTTCATTGGACCATGACCCCCTTCTGACAACATAAATCACTACGTAACCCCAGGAGGGGGACCAAAACCTAAGCCCACCCAAGCCCTGCTGCGCCAGGTAGTGGGGACACAAAGCTGAAGCCAGAGCCCTGCCGCTCCATGTTCAAGGGCCAAAGCCGAAGTCCCAGGGCTGAAGCCCCAGGCAGTGGCTTGGGCTTCTGCCCCAGGCCCCAGCAAGTCTAACGCCAGCCCTTGCAACCCCATTAAAATGGGGTCTCAACCCACAGTTTGAGAACCGCTGGTATAGGGTAAAAGTACACACAAGACCAGTTTTCATGGGGGAGACCAGATTTCACGGTCTGTGGTGCTTTTTTCATAGCTGGAATTTGGTAGGGCCCCTAATAATAATGCAGAAAAAGGCAAAACTGTTCAACAAAAGTTTCTGTTCTGTGTTTGGGGGAGATACAGATGTAGTCTCATCATATGTTGATAACACTCTTTCCATTCCAGTAGTATCCTTGGAGGATGTTAGACACAAGTTACGGAAGTTGGATACTTTTAAATCAGCAAGTACAGATAACCTTGTGTCCCAGAGTTTTAAGAGTTGGCCTAAGGAGGTTGTTGGACTATTAATGTTGTTTTTTCAGTAAGTCTTAGAACACTGGGATGGTTCCAGAAGATGGAAAGAAAGTTTGTTGTGACAATTTTGAAAAAGGGTAAACAGGATGAGGGGGGTAATTATAGGCTTGTCAGCTTGACATTGATCCTGGGCAAGATTATGGAGTGACTGATACAGGATTAGATTAATATAGAATTAAGGGAGGGAAATTAATGCAAATCAATGTGGATTTATGGAAAATAGATCCTGTCAAACTAATTTGATATCTTTTTTTGATGAGATTACAAGTTCTGTTGATATAGGTAGTAGTGTTGATGTAATAGCCTTAGACATCTTTAAGGTGTTTGACTTGGTACCCTCATGACATCTTAATTTAAAAAAAACTAGAAAGATATAAAATCAACATGGCACACATTAATTGATAGGTCTCAAAATGTAATTGTAAACAGGGAATAGTTATTGAGCAGGTGTTTCCATTGGGATCCTGCGGGTTCTTGCCCCTATGTTGTTCTAACGTTTATCAACGACGTGGAAAAAAACATAACTGTCACTGATAAAGCTTTCAGATGACTCAGCCTGGGGGAATGATAAACAATGAAATTAAGAGGTCGCTGATTCAGAATGATCTGGATCATTTGGTAAACTGGGCATAAGCAAACGGTATGAGTTTTAATATAGCTAATATATACATTTGGAAACAAAGAATGTAGGCCATACTTACAGAATGAAAGATTCTATGTTGGGAAGCAGAGAATCTGAAAAATTTGGGGGTCATGGTGGATAATTAGCCAAACATGAGCTCCCAGTGTGATGCTGTAGTTAAAAGAACTAATGTGATCCTGGGATACATAAATGTGTGGAATCTTGAGTAGAAGTAGAGAGGTTTATTTTATCTCTGTATTTGGCACTGATGCAACTGCTGCTGGAATCTGTGTCCTTTGCTGGTGCTCACAATTCAAGAAGGATGTTGGTAAATTGGAGAGGGTTTAGAGACTAGCCAGGAGAGTTAAAGTATTAGAAGACATGCCTTACGGTGATAGGCTCAAAGAGCTCAGTCAAAATAACTTAAAGAAGATTAATGGGTAACTTGATTAGTCTATAAGGGGAACAAATATTTAATAATGGGCTCTTCAGTCTAGCGGCAAAAAGTATAACAATCCAGTGGCTGGAAGTCGAAGGCATACATTTTGAACAGCGAGAGTAACTGTTGGAACAGTTCACAAGGATTGTGGTTGATTATCCATCACTGACCATTTTTAAATCAAGATTGAGTGTTTTTTAAAAAGGGATGTTGTAGGAATACAAGAATTATTTTGGAAGTTTTATGGCCTGTGTTATACAGGAGGTCAGACTAGATGATAACAATGGTTCCTTCTGGCCTTGGAATCTATGAATCTATATCCCTCAGACAAGTTGACCTGTGCTCAGCACACATTCAGGAAACAGTGGGGATACTAGTCATTTTTTAGTTCCCTGATCTTGGTTCTTAGGTATATCAACCTGTAGGTTGCTTAGGGCTTCTGGTTTTACATTTTATCAATAAAACACCTCTGATTTTAAAAAAAAAAAAAAAAAAATTGGTATTTATCCAATAAACACTGAACATAGTTACTTGTATCTTAGGCCTTGTCTACATAGAACAATAACATGGACTACGGGGGTGTGATTTCTAAAGCACACTAATGTGTTGATCTTTAATAGGTCCGTGGAGACCCTGCTGGTGTGCACTAAAAGTTCCCTAGTGTGCTTTAACATAGTTCAGTTTGAAACAGGACTACATTAAAGTGTACTGAGGACAAAAAGATTGCTCATTACAGTATATACTAATGAGCCCTGAAAACCCCTGATTTTTAGACATCTATATAAAACTCAAATTGCTTAAAAAAACCCCCCTGAAAAATGAAATTAATAAATCCAGAAAAAAACAGAAGCCCTAACACTGCTCTGTTTTATGCTCTATTTTATTTTAGTCTGACCAGTTCTACATTTTATAGGTATCTTTGCTACCAGAAAATGACAGGTGGAGTGAAACTAGATCCCAGCTGCTTTTTGCACTTTCAAGGAATTTTCCAGCAACATTGTGACATAAAAGGCATGTCATAATATTGCAAAACTACTGTAATAAACTAATGTATATATGATATAAAAATAAGCTTTTTAAAGAGAAAAATCTTCTGAATCTTTTTTCCACTTTGTTCCTTTTTCCTATAGCTGGGTTAGAGAGAGAGACTTCTCTTTCGCTTCAAACCAGCTAGCCATCAATAATGGTTCAAACAGGCAAGAAGGGAATATCAAGTCTTGATGTGATTCTGAATTAGTACTGGTCCTTTTCTCTTCTAGAACAGCCAGAAAATCCCAGAAAGCTTAAAAGCAGAGCTGCCTGTTATAGAAACTTCCTTGTATCAAGCCAATACTTCTCCAAAGATATTTTATCTAAAATATATTGCTAACTTCAATAATTTGCTCGCTTTTCTTTTAGGACAGACCTTGCCTCTTCAGCATTTCTATCCTGTCCTTTGAAATCTGATCTGGGTGATATTTGAACAAAATGGGAGGTGTTCCCTATTGTGTGTATTTGTCTTTTAATATCCAACCAAACTAGCGTAATACATTGATCCAGAAGCATGTGGAGCGGTGTCCAAACAGGTACAGAACAAGATGGGATATTAGTTGGTGTGTGCTATAGATCACCAAATTAGCTTTAGGGAACAAGATGACCACTGCCGTATGCACCTATTTACAACATGTAAGGAAAAAAAAGTTGAGACGGGGGACTTCAGTTTGAGTGACATATACTGGAGGTCTCATGCTGCCAGTACTAAAACTTATCTCAAGTGTTGCAGTCAACACTGAGGAATTCTGTATTAAAGCCAGGTCTAACAGAGCAACTGACCACAGAACTAAAAATTAATGGGTGCTAAGGTATAAGTGATCATGACTTGGATCATGTTTATAATGTGCAAGCAGAATAAAGTCCAGACCAGTAATACATGTGCTTTAATATGGCTAATTTGGGTTAAGAAATAATTTAAGCGCACCTTACTAAATGTCCAAGAAGCCCCAATTGAAAAAGAAGGCTGCATTAGTTAAAAGATCAACTTGGTTTAGAGGGGAAGTGGAGGGAGCTGTAAAATCAAACAAATTAAAGAAAGAGGAAGTTGACAGTAATGAATATAAATCAGAAGTTAGGAATTGTAGAAATTGATAAGGGACATAAGGAAAAATCTATGGCCAGCACAGTAAAGGACAATTAGGAGTTTTTAAATGTAATAGAAACAAAAAGAATCCTGACAATGGTATTGGTCCATTACTAGAGAGAAATGGTATTATCTATAATTAGAGTCCTACCAAATTCACGGTCCATTTTGGTCAATTTCATGGTGTTGATTTCTTGATCTTAGATATTTAAATCTGAAATTTCACAGTGTTGTAATTGTAGGGGTCTGGACCCAACTCTTAAGGCAGCAGCGCAGAAGTAAGGGTGGCATGGTATGGTATTGCTACCCTTACTTCTGTGCTACTGCTGGCGGGGCACTGCCTTCAGAGTTGGACGCCTGGCTAGCAGTCACCGCTCTCCAGCCACCCAGATGTGAAGGTAGCGCAGCAGTAAAGCTGGCAATACTGTGAAAACTCTTCCCCCCCACACACAATAACCTTGCGAACCTCCCCCTGACCCTCTTTTGGGTCAGTACCCCCAGTTTGAGGAAACACTGGTTTCTCCTGTGAAATCTGTATAGAATAGGGCAGTGGTTCTCAAACTTCATTGGACCATGACCCCCTTCTGACAACATAAATCACTACGTAACCCCAGGAGGGGGACCAAAACCTAAGCCCACCCAAGCCCTGCTGCGCCAGGTAGTGGGGACACAAAGCTGAAGCCAGAGCCCTGCCGCTCCATGTTCAAGGGCCAAAGCCGAAGTCCCAGGGCTGAAGCCCCAGGCAGTGGCTTGGGCTTCTGCCCCAGGCCCCAGCAAGTCTAACGCCAGCCCTTGCAACCCCATTAAAATGGGGTCTCAACCCACAGTTTGAGAACCGCTGGTATAGGGTAAAAGTACACACAAGACCAGTTTTCATGGGGGAGACCAGATTTCACGGTCTGTGGTGCTTTTTTCATAGCTGGAATTTGGTAGGGCCCCTAATAATAATGCAGAAAAAGGCAAAACTGTTCAACAAAAGTTTCTGTTCTGTGTTTGGGGGAGATACAGATGTAGTCTCATCATATGTTGATAACACTCTTTCCATTCCAGTAGTATCCTTGGAGGATGTTAGACACAAGTTACGGAAGTTGGATACTTTTAAATCAGCAAGTACAGATAACCTTGTGTCCCAGAGTTTTAAGAGTTGGCCTAAGGAGGTTGTTGGACTATTAATGTTGTTTTTTCAGTAAGTCTTAGAACACTGGGATGGTTCCAGAAGATGGAAAGAAAGTTTGTTGTGACAATTTTGAAAAAGGGTAAACAGGATGAGGGGGGTAATTATAGGCTTGTCAGCTTGACATTGATCCTGGGCAAGATTATGGAGTGACTGATACAGGATTAGATTAATATAGAATTAAGGGAGGGAAATTAATGCAAATCAATGTGGATTTATGGAAAATAGATCCTGTCAAACTAATTTGATATCTTTTTTTGATGAGATTACAAGTTCTGTTGATATAGGTAGTAGTGTTGATGTAATAGCCTTAGACATCTTTAAGGTGTTTGACTTGGTACCCTCATGACATCTTAATTTAAAAAAAACTAGAAAGATATAAAATCAACATGGCACACATTAATTGATAGGTCTCAAAATGTAATTGTAAACAGGGAATAGTTATTGAGCAGGTGTTTCCATTGGGATCCTGCGGGTTCTTGCCCCTATGTTGTTCTAACGTTTATCAACGACGTGGAAAAAAACATAACTGTCACTGATAAAGCTTTCAGATGACTCAGCCTGGGGGAATGATAAACAATGAAATTAAGAGGTCGCTGATTCAGAATGATCTGGATCATTTGGTAAACTGGGCATAAGCAAACGGTATGAGTTTTAATATAGCTAATATATACATTTGGAAACAAAGAATGTAGGCCATACTTACAGAATGAAAGATTCTATGTTGGGAAGCAGAGAATCTGAAAAATTTGGGGGTCATGGTGGATAATTAGCCAAACATGAGCTCCCAGTGTGATGCTGTAGTTAAAAGAACTAATGTGATCCTGGGATACATAAATGTGTGGAATCTTGAGTAGAAGTAGAGAGGTTTATTTTATCTCTGTATTTGGCACTGATGCAACTGCTGCTGGAATCTGTGTCCTTTGCTGGTGCTCACAATTCAAGAAGGATGTTGGTAAATTGGAGAGGGTTTAGAGACTAGCCAGGAGAGTTAAAGTATTAGAAGACATGCCTTACGGTGATAGGCTCAAAGAGCTCAGTCAAAATAACTTAAAGAAGATTAATGGGTAACTTGATTAGTCTATAAGGGGAACAAATATTTAATAATGGGCTCTTCAGTCTAGCGGCAAAAAGTATAACAATCCAGTGGCTGGAAGTCGAAGGCATACATTTTGAACAGCGAGAGTAACTGTTGGAACAGTTCACAAGGATTGTGGTTGATTATCCATCACTGACCATTTTTAAATCAAGATTGAGTGTTTTTTAAAAAGGGATGTTGTAGGAATACAAGAATTATTTTGGAAGTTTTATGGCCTGTGTTATACAGGAGGTCAGACTAGATGATAACAATGGTTCCTTCTGGCCTTGGAATCTATGAATCTATATCCCTCAGACAAGTTGACCTGTGCTCAGCACACATTCAGGAAACAGTGGGGATACTAGTCATTTTTTAGTTCCCTGATCTTGGTTCTTAGGTATATCAACCTGTAGGTTGCTTAGGGCTTCTGGTTTTACATTTTATCAATAAAACACCTCTGATTTTAAAAAAAAAAAAAAAAAATTGGTATTTATCCAATAAACACTGAACATAGTTACTTGTATCTTAGGCCTTGTCTACATAGAACAATAACATGGACTACGGGGGTGTGATTTCTAAAGCACACTAATGTGTTGATCTTTAATAGGTCCGTGGAGACCCTGCTGGTGTGCACTAAAAGTTCCCTAGTGTGCTTTAACATAGTTCAGTTTGAAACAGGACTACATTAAAGTGTACTGAGGACAAAAAGATTGCTCATTACAGTATATACTAATGAGCCCTGAAAACCCCTGATTTTTAGACATCTATATAAAACTCAAATTGCTTAAAAAAACCCCCCTGAAAAATGAAATTAATAAATCCAGAAAAAAACAGAAGCCCTAACACTGCTCTGTTTTATGCTCTATTTTATTTTAGTCTGACCAGTTCTACATTTTATAGGTATCTTTGCTACCAGAAAATGACAGGTGGAGTGAAACTAGATCCCAGCTGCTTGCACAAATGGATGTTAGTATGGGAGGGAGAGTAGCAGAAGAACTCATATTTGGAAGTGATCACATCACAACAGGTCAGTTGATATCTGTGGCTAAAGAATCTTCTGTCAATGGATATTAAGTTTATGTAATTTTGGTTTAGCTGACTAACTTAAATTTTGTTTTTAATATCTAGGTGCTTCCAGTGACTTCGACAATGCTACTAAAATAGCAAAGCTGATGGTGACTAGGTTTGGAATGAGTGAGAAGGTAAAATCATGTTAATTTAATCTTAGTTACCGAGTCATAGCTATTGCTCTGATTCTGCACCTTTTATGTGCACACAGCTATGAAAGATCAAGCTATATAGAGATCAAGAAATTCTGTTGACATAGTAACTAGTGATTTGGCTAATTTGAAATGCAGGCTGTGTCTTTTTACCTTTATGCAATGGGTTTTCTTTTTGAGTTCTGTACACTTGACCTATCAACTTATATGCTTGCATTAAACAAACAAATTTCTGCTTGTGCATGCTCAAGATTTTTTTTTTGTAGCAAAATGTTCTAAAACATAATATAATAAGGATTCATTCCTTGGAAGAAAATCTCAGCTGACATTTGGAAAGGGGGTGGAGAGAACTGAGAGTTTTTTGCAGACTTTTAAAGAGACAGCATTATATAGGCTAGCTTGAAAATAAAAATTTCACAGATAAGATGTAATCTTAAAGGGAGCTTTGTTTTAACCACGTGGAAATATAATCCTGAAGTGAGGTTATAGCTCATTTTGGATTGTGACTTTTTGCGGGATTTATTAATTATGGATGTATATATTATCGTACCTAGCAATTTTGTGTGCTTATCTATATGATAGGCGGGTGGGTGATGCAACTCTTATACAAAAATAGCAATAGCATTAGTGTTTTATTGAAATGGAGGCTTTTTCTTGTCTTGCTATTCTCTTTCTTTAGCTTGGTGTCATGACGTACACAGATACAGGGAAACTCAGTCCTGAAACCCAGTCTGCAATTGAACAGGAAATAAGAACACTTTTAAGGGTAAGATTTGTTTCCTGCGATTACTTCTCATTTAAGAGATGGGCTGAACAAAGATAATGAATGATTGATTATATTGGTTTCTTTGCAATATACAATATAGTGCCTGACCTTGTGGATGGAAATATTCTTAAAGGTGCAGCTAAGTCAAATTTGAATAAAAACGCAGTGTCTCTTCATATTGAATTCCTTTTGAGGAGTTGTTAGTAGCTTTGCATTTGGTTTATGTTTAAGCAGTATGTCATAGGCTGGGTTGGTTTTGTTATCTAGGCACACCTGATGCATTCCATGTTAACACATGGTGCTGTGCTTTAACTGTGTAATTTCCAATGAATTAATGTGGGAGTTTCACTAAATACCTTCGTTACCTATTTTAGAATAGGGTGTGATTTTGTGTTCCTTTCACACTGTTTTATAACTTTCCCTCAAGTAATTGAACATAATTCTTTGTCGTTCTGCGACTTCCAGATCAGAGTTCCAATTTAGGGGATCTACTACCATTTTTTCAAATCTTTACTTCCTGGTTAGCATTTTGAGGGATGGTTGGTGGTTAAATTATATTGTATATAAATAGATAATTTAACAGTGCTGATATATTTGAGATTCAGATTTGTTTAAAATGGCATATTGGGATTTTCAGATTACATATTTATAGCATTGTGATAAGTGTTGCTATATTTTTCTAATCCTCTATTTTCAATGGCTCATAACTTAAATTTTTTGGGGGGTAATTAAAAAAAATTGTCTAAAAGTGAATTGGTACTAAAAGGTACTTTTAAACTTAAATAACCAAAAAAAAACACTTTAGATTGTACGCTCTTTGGAGCCTGGGCACATTTTGAGAGACAGCAAAATTTGAAGCTGTGTAATGAGTATTTTTAAATGTTAAGCCCTTTTATTGTGTTCTGATAACTCTCAGGGTTTGATTTTAAAACTGACATGTTAAATAGTAATCCTTTGAGGAATCTTGTACTGATTTGTCAGTCATTTGGTTTCCAAATTTACAAAAAAAAAAAAAAAATTAAGTAGCACAAAGCAGGTCTGCAGGATTGCTTCCTCAACCCACACATAGACCCTGATCCTGCAAAGACTTATTAAACATGGGTGTAAAGTTACACCCATGAGGAGAGCCATTGAAGTCTGTGGGACTCTAATCATAAGCATAAAATGCTTCAAGTGCTTAAGTCTTTGAAACATCAAAGCTATACTTAAGAGTGAACTGAAAGGACATCTCTCACGGGTGCTGAGTACCATTTCTTAGTGGTTCATTTTGAATCAAATGAGGAAAACCATTTTGAAAAATGCACTTGTATCATTTTCTTAAATTTTCTGTTCTGAATTTTAAAAATTTTTATATTAGGACTCATATGAGCGAGCAAAGAACATCTTGAAGACCCATGCAAAAGAACACAAGAATTTAGCAGAAGCTTTATTGACGTATGAGACTTTGGATGCCAAAGAAATCCAGATAGTTCTAGAGGGGAAAAAACTAGAAGTGAGATAACTTTCTTTATGGAGTCTGATAATTTGAAGAATGTACATCTAGCAATGCAGTTGTCTCCAAATGCAACATAGCTTTTTTCTTCCTGATGTTTGCATTGTATTAACATTTCTTAGAGTTATGCATTGTCTTGAGCTTTTGTTACAATTATCTAATTTTTGTCTTTGTTCAGAATGAGAAACAAGGTATAAAGTAAGTTCTGCAGGAAAGAAATCAAATATAAAATCTCAGGGTTGAATCCACCTTGTATGGAGACCTCAGTCAAATGTTGAAATGGGAAGAAAAGTGAATGCTCTAGTATGTTCAAGCATATTTTCCTTGGTTATGCTGCTATATGTGGGCTTGAAGTGGTACCATCTTAATATGTACAGTATAAAGTTTTTTGTAGAAAGTGAGCCCTTAAGTGCTAGTTACAGAACAGTAATGATTTTATGTTTACCAATAAAGTACAGTTTTAAAAAACACTGTTCCTGCTCCAGAAATGCAACAAACATAGCTGTTAAGTGAGTGGATACACAGTGCATCCCCAATACAGGGCTCCCAAAACAGATGAACTGTTGCTAATTGCACTTTCATTGCTCTTAAGATAAAATGTACACATATGATTCAAAATTTTCAACAAGATGTGGGCAGTGATGGGATACACCTGTTTAAAACTCTTTGGACCATGCTGTAAAAAGTAGTGTTTATGCTGACAAAACTGCCAGGGATGGGAAATGGTGCACTGTCATGCCTAAAGTGCTCCTGACAAGGTTATCTTACAAACTTTATAAAGGCAATATATGGATGTAATTTGATAACCATGCTTTTATACTGCTGGACATACTATTGAATTGGTTTTTACTAATAGTGTATGGGCTTTTTGATAAACCTGTGAAAGATTTCTTCCAAGAGGAGACAAGTATTACTCAACAAAAAAAGGGTACTTCAGAAGTAAGTGGCTTGTTTTTAAAAAAACATTCCCTGTTACCTGTTCCATAAGTCTTTTTTTGCTTGAAATTCTACAACTTTTAATCCATATAAATACTCAGACATTCTAGAGCCAGAAGAAAGTCTAAAAGAAAGTTAGCAACTAGGTTATAGTCAAGCAAAAACTATTACTAGTAGCATTATATATGCATCTTGCTGCTGCCAGGTCCAAGGAATAATTAAGAAAATTAAACACTTGCCGATTAGAAGCATCTCTCCCTACAATTATAGAAATTAGACACTATACATTTTTTCTAGCCTAGAGAGAAGGCTTTTATTAGAACAACATTTAAGGTTAAATAGTGAAAAAATGCCAGTAAATGTGGAAAAAATTGAAATGTTTAATTAAATTTAGAATTAGCATTAACACAGGATTTTGTTGTAAGTATAATACTGGGCTAGCTCAACTTTTTTTTATTAGTAGAGAATGCATTTTCCTTTCCTTTCAAAACCATTGCTGCAATACCACTTTTCCTATTTACTATGTTTTCATTCAGTCAACTTAGTACCATGACATCCCTAGTACAGTATGGAAGAACCTCAAGACACTTGCTCTAAAACAGTATACCAAGCTGATTGGTTACAGATGTATTTGTATTTTAGGAATATGCATTCAGAAACATGCAAATATGACATGCTTGGCATCTGTTTTTGGAATAAAGGTTCATTTTAGTATGCACTTTGCTTTTTCATTTTTCTTTCACTGTATATTGATAAAGTGTAATACTAGTTTCCCTCTTATGTAAATTTGAGGTGTATAAAACATGCTTAAATTTGTAAATAAATTCAACCATTATGGCAAACGTGTAGTTTCTTTAGTTTGGCCACTAGGAAGTTTTCTTCTGAAACAAACTTTATTTCCTTAAATTGTTACTTTTAGTAATTAGTTGACTTAGAGGGACAATTCTTTTGTCTGGTAAATAAGTTTATTTAAACAAAAAGAAAAGCTTGCCACTCTTGAAGTCAAATCTATTTTGTTGGTTTATATAACCAAAAGTGACTTAATTGTCCCTATTTTAAATTCCTCTTTCAAAAGCCCATATAGTATTCAGCTGTACTAGTGAAGAATAGCTGAACATGGTTTCCTCTGGAGTCTCAAATGCTACTCCATGTGCTCACAAGAGGAAATCACTAGAGGAAAGAGTGGTCATTTTAAAATTGAGGGTCACTTTTCTTTTAATGCTGTAAACAGTCACTCAATGGTTTCCTGTTTTGTTTCATTTGTAACAGCTGGATCTCTATGTATGTATGTGATATTTGTAAGCTTTGTCTCAGTAACTTAGTTCCTGTGGGGAAAAAATTGGTCTGTCCATATACTGCTGGATCTTGGAGAAACCTGGGTAAAGCTGTGTTACACTGTATTTGTGATAGTTAGAGGTGGGATGGAAAAATCAGAATATTGGAAGCGCTTAATAGCTTGAATTACAACTGATGTTTGAATGACTTTTTCCACTATGCCTCAGTCACATTCAAGCATCATTTGTAATTAGTGATATCAAAGGCTTTTCAGTACTGTGGTACCAGGTTCTATGGAAATACCTGAGACAGCTTTACAACTCAGTTGATTTTTTTTTTAATCACTGGGTTGAAATTTGGAAAGGTGTGAGAAATTTTAAAAACCTATTTAAGAAATCCATTTCACATGATGCAACATCTTTGCCAGTTTTGCAGACATGCAATGGTCTGAGGTTCATAACCAATAACAATTTTGCTGTTAGTTTTTTAAAATAGCAAAATTACTGAGATTTTTATAAGTAGCTTGTGCACTTGGCATAAGTGTGACGTTTGCTGCTCTGGATCTGAGATTATAAAGCAATGATTAACTCTATCAGATGAATACATTTCACTGACTTGGGAGGAGATTTGGGTAGTAAACTGGAGCTATAAGCCATGAAATCTCTCCCTTTCACTTTTACTCTTCTTAAAGACTTGTGATGGTTATCAAACCTCCAGCCAAGGAATGTTGGACAGTACTTCAGTGGAATTACTACTGCTCCAAGAATGACTGTATTGTTGTTTCATTATTTCACTAAACAGACATCACTCCTCTTCCTTTGCTAGAAGCTAGGTGTATTACTGTAACAGCATTGTCCTCTGGCTCTGTTGGCTTGAAAGTGGTCAGATTTTTCACTTTATTCCCAAATGGCTGTTGGTGACAAGGTCTAGGACTGAAAGTGACCTTGGAAAAGAGGTAGTGACTGTGTCCCACCCCTCCTGTAGTTTCTTGAACAGCCACTCAGAGGTTTTGCTGCCCCTAATATTTAGTTGTGCTTGGCATGTCTCTCCTGTTTTATAGTTACACCTCCCCTATGCATTTTGTTCTTTATAGCCTGTTGAGTAGTGATTTAAGAATGGTATATAAATCATACAGGTCTCACCCCTCACAGCATGTCAGTGTAACAATATCACAATATTTCCCTTTGTATTGTATGTTCCAATTGCTGCTCTGGTGCCTGTTTTGCTCTTCTACCATCTTGATGAAGAGAGCTTACAAGGCTAAAGTAGATCAGTACTGTGACTGGTGTTATCAAGTAAAGTTTCAATGATACAGCATGAGCAGCTTGCCCTACTATACAGGTTAGTATGGGCACTGACTTGCATCAAGGAGCAGATTTTAAAATTCTGCAACTTATCTTCAAAGCCCATCTTGGGGCTGTACTATTCCATAGGTTATGTCTCAATGAGCAATCTGTGTCATGGAGCTGTGTTCTTCAGGAGCAAGTGAGCTAACAGCTGCAGGGTGAGACTTGTAGGTGAAGGAGATTCAATGTTCACAACATTCCATTGCAATGGAAGTCCAAGACCCATCTTTCCACCAACTTTCTCAACTTCCTAGACAGCTGCAGTGGCACATGAGCTAGCAAACAGTGCTGTAAACAGGGGAGTTTCAGTGGGAGTTTGTATTGTGGTGCTTGTTTGGGGTTTGTTTTTACTGTGGGTGGTGGTGGTTTGTTTCCCAATTAACAGGATTTAGGTGGGAAGGCTATGACAGATACTGAGGCAGTGGGAGTGACACATGTAGTGGAAGACACAATGAAGATGACTGGATGTGGATCCTGGAGGGGGGGGCCTGGTAAGAGTTTTGTCTGCATGAAATGCCATCTGATAGAGGAAAAGATCTGAGGTTTGGAGATGCAGATGGAAAGTGAGTTTAGAAAGGTTTGAGCAGATTATGGTGCAAAGACATGAGGTATCTGAATGGAAAAGCTCAGACTTCAGATGGAAGTAGGGCTGGGGAATTTTGAGGGGAGGCTGGGTGAGGAAAGTGGTCAGTGGAAGCATGTGACTAAAAATCAGGCAGAGGGAAAAAAAGACAGGCTAGCGAAGGAGAAACAGCTCATGAACAGGTTTGCAGAGTTGGAAAATGAAGGGGCTCAGCAGGTGGTCACTGAAGGTGGAAGGGCAAGGAAGAAGAAGAGTGGCTAGTCTTACAGGAAAAGGGGAAGAGTCAATGGAGACTACACCAAATGTGAGCCCCAGGAAGATGCAGGATGGGCTGAAGAGGATTACAAGGGAGAAGAATGGGAAGAACTTGCAGCCAGAGGCAATAGACTGGAGACTAGCACCATCACCAGGAAAAAGGCAGGTCTATGTGATCAGGGACTCTTTACAGGGTCTCTTCTCAGTAACCAGAGCTGATCCAGAGAATAGAAGGGTGTGCTGTCTTCCAGGTGCAAAGATATGGGATGTAGACCTGAGATTGAAAAGGATCCTAAAGGGAGCAGGAAAGAATCCCCTAATTATCCTTCATGTGGGAACAAATGATACACCTAGATTCTTGCTGGAAAGTATTAAGGGAGACTATGCTAGGCTGGGGAAGATGCTTAAGGAAATTGAGGCTCAGGTGATCTTTAGTGGGATTCTGCCTCTTCCTAGAGGAGGGCAACAAAGGTGTGACAAGATTATGACCATCAACAGATGGTCTAGGCAGTGGTGCTATAAGGAGGGCTTTGGGATGTATGGCCACTGGGAGGCATTCATGGACAGAAGACAGTTCTCTTGGGATGGACTTCATCTGAGTAGGGAAGGAAATAGATGTCTAGGATGGAGGCTGGCACAACTGAGAGAGCTTTAAACTAGGAATTTGGGGGAGATGTCCAGGTAATCTCCATGCTGGATTTTAGTATTGAGAGGGAAGAAAGGATACAGCCATGGGTAGGAGAATGTATGTCAAGGTTCCTTCCCCACTCTGAACTCTAGGGTACAGATGTGGGGAACCTGCATAAAACCCCCTAAGTTTCTCCCCCACACACACAGCTTAGGTTAAAACTTCCACCTTTTGCCCTTGGACTTATTGCTGCCACCACCAAGCATCTCACAAATAGATAGCTGGGAAAGAGCCTGCTTGGAAACATCTTTCCCTCCAAAATCCTCCCAGACCCTACATCCCCTTTGCTGGGGAAGGCTTGATAAAAATCTTCACCAATTTGCATAGGTGAACACAGACCCAGACCCAAACCCTTGGATCTTAATGAAAAAGCAAATCAGGTTCTTAAAAGAATTTTAATTGAAGAAAAAAAACCACCTCTAAAATCAGGATGGTAAATACCTTACAGGGTAATTAGATTCAAAACAGAATCCCTCTTTGTAACTTAAGGTTTTGGCTAAAGACACAAAAACAGGAATAATCAGCCATTTAAACAAATCTAGCTAGATATGCATTAGATTGTTACTTAAAGTTCTAAGACTCCATTCCTGTTCTGTCCTGGCAAAAGCACCACAGAAGCTTTGTTTGTTCCCCCGCCCCAGCTTTGAAAGTATCTTGTCTCCTCATTGGTCATTTGTCAAGGTGCCAGCAAGGTTATCCTAGCTTCTTAACCCTTTACAGGTGAAAGGGTTTTTCCTCTGGCTAGGAGGGATTTAAAGGAGTTTACCCTTCCCTTTATATTTATGGCAGTATATAAAAAGGGCAGTGTGGATATCAGTCCAATAGGTTATACTGGCTGTAGAATGACTGTGCCTTATAGGGTACAGAATGTGAGCAAGGCCAAACAGCAAAAATTAAGATGTTTGTACACCCCTGTGAGGAGCCTAGGTACCAAAATGGAGGAACTAGAGCTACTGGTGCAGGAAGTGAAACCAGATATTATAGGGATAACAAACATGGTGGAATAGTCGTCATGACTGGACTACAGGTATTGAAGGGTATGTGCTGTTTAGGAAAGACAGAAACAAAGGTAAAGGTGGTGGAGTAGCATTGTATATCAATGATGAGGTAGAAAGTAAAGAAATAAGAAACGATGGAATGGATAAGACAGTCCATCTGGGCAAAAATTACATTGGGTAAGAAAACTATTAGAGCCTCCCCTGGGATAGTGCTTGGGGTGTGCTATAGACTGCCAGGATCTAATTTGGCTATTGATAGAGCCCTCTGTTTTTAATGAGGTAAATACTAATGGAAACTGCGTGATCATGGGAGACTTTAGCTTCCCAGATATAGACTGGAGGACCAGTGCTAGTAATAATAGGGCTCAGATTTAACTAGATGTGATAGCCGATTGATTCCTTCATCAAGTAGTAGCTGAAGGAACTAGAGGGGATGCCATTTTAGATTTGGTTTTGAGGAGTAGTGAGGACCTCAAGAAATGATTGTAGGGGACAATCTTGGTTTAAGTGATCATGAGCTAATTCAGCTCAAACTGAACAAAAGGATTCACAAAAATAAATCTGCAACTAGGGTTTTTGATTTTAAAATGGCTGAATTTCAAAAATTAAGGAAATTAGTTAGGGAAGAATTTAATGGATCTAAAGGCAGAGGAGGCCTGGGGATTACTTTAAATCAAAGCTGCAGAAGCTATTGGAAGCCTGCATCCCAAGAAAGGGGAAAAAAATTCATAGGCAGGAGTTGTAAACCAAGCATCTCAGAAAGGTGATTAAGAAAAAGCAGAAAGCATACAGGGAGTGGAAGATGGGAGGAATCAGCAAGGAAAGCTACCTAATTGAGGTCAGAACATGTAGGGATAAAGTGAGACGGGCTAAAAGTCGAGTAGAGTTGGACCTTGCAAAGGGAATTAAAACCAATAGTAAAAGGTTCTACAGCCATATAAATAAGGAGAGACTGCTAAATGTTGAGGATAGAGTGGGGGTCAAGGATAACCTAGGCATGGCCCAATATCTAAAATACTTTGCCTCAGTCTTTAAGGCTAAAGATGATCTTGGGGATAATGGTAGCATGACAAATGGGAATGAGGATAGAGGTAGAAGCGAAACTTGAACAGCTTAATGGGACTAAATTGGGGGGCCCAGATAATCTTCATCCAGGAATATTAAAGGAATTGGCACATGAAATTGCAAGCCCATTAGCAAGAATTTTTAATGCATCTGTAAACTCAGGGGTTGTACTGTATGATTGGAGAATTGCTAACAGTTCCTATTTTTAAGAAAGGAAAAAAGTGATCTGGATAATTACAGGCCTGTTAGTTTGACATCTGTAGCATGCAAGGTCTTGGAAAAAATTTTGAAGGAGAAAGTAAAGGACATTTAGGTAAATGGTAAACAAAATACAACATGGTTTTACAAAAGGTAAATTGTGCCAAACCAACCTGTTCTTTGAGAAAGGAAGATTTTTTAGACAAAGGAAACAGTGGATCTAATTTACCTAGATTTCAGTAAGGTGTTTGATACTGTGCCACTGGGAAATTAGTTAAATTGGAAAAGATGGGGATCAATATGAAAATTGAAAGGTGGATAAGGAATTGGTTAACAGGGGGACTACAGCGGGTTCTACTGAAAGGTGACCTGTCAGGCTGGAGGGAGGTTACCAGTGGAGTTCCTCAGGGATCAGTTTTGAGACCAATCTTTTTATTACTGATCTCGGCACAAAGTGGGAGTGTGCTAATAAAGTTTCAGAGTAGCAGCCGTGTTAGTCTGTATTCGCAAAAAGAAAAGGAGTACTTGTGGCACCTTAGAGACTAACAAATTTATTAGAGCATAAGCTTTTGTGAGCTACAGCTCACTTCATCGGATGCATTTGGTGGAAAAAAAACAGAGGAGAGATTTATATACACACAGAGAGAACATGAAACAATGGGTTTATCATACACACTGTAAGGAGAGTGATCACTTAAGATAAGTGATCACCAACAGCAGGGGGGGAAAGGAGGAAAACCTTTCATGGTGACAAGCAGGTAGGCTAATTCCAGCAGTTAACAAGAATATCAGAGGAACAGTGGGGGGTGGGGTGGGAGGGAGAAATACCATGGGGAAATAGTTTTACTTTGTGTAATGACTCATCCATTCCCAGTCTCTATTCAAGCCTAAGTTAATTGTATCCAGTTTGCAAATTAATTCCAATTCAGCTGTCTCTCGTTGGAGTCTGTTTTTGAAGCTTTTTTGTTGAAGTATAGCCACTCTTAGGTCTGTGATCGAGTGACCAGAGAGATTGAAGTGTTCTCCAACTGGTTTTTGAATGTTATAATTCTTGACGTCTGATTTGTGTCCATTCATTCTTTTACGTAGAGACTGTCCAGTTTGGCCAATGTACATGGCAGAGGGGCATTGCTGGCACATGATGGCATATATCACATTGGTAGATGCGCAGGTGAACGAGCCTCTGATAGTGTGGCTGATGTGCCTTCCACACAAACTTCCTCGTGGCTGGACTTTACAAAAACTAGACAAGCCATTTACAAAACACACTTTGATTCTCTACAAAAGAAAAAGGACACTAAGCTATCTAAACTACTACATGCCACAAGGGGCCACAACAATGGTTCCCGTAACCCACCCAGCAATATTGTTAATCTATCCAACTATACTCTTAGCCCAGCGGAAGAATCTGTCCTATCTCGGGGCCTCTCCTTTTGCCCCTCCACCCCCACGAACATGATACAGTTCTGTGGTGACCTAGAATCCTATTTTCGACGTCTCAGACTCAAGGAATATTTCCAACACACCTCTGACCAATATATTAACCCACAGAGACCTTCCTGCCAACACTACAAAAAGAAGGATTCTGGGTGGACTCCTCCTGAAGGTCGAAACAGCAGCCTGGATTTCTACATCGACTGCTTCCGCTGACGTGCACGAGCTGAAATTGTGGAAAAGCAGCATCGCTTACCCCATAACCTCAGCCATGCAGAACACAGTGCCATCCACAGCCTCAGAAACAACTCTGACATCATAATCAAAAAGGCTGACAAAGGAGGTGCTGTCGTCATCATGAATAGGTCGGAGTATGAACAAGAGGCTACTAGGCAGCTCTCCAACACCACTTTCTACAAGCCATTACCCTCTGATCCCACTGAGAGTTACCAAAAGAAACTACAGCATTTGCTCAAGAAACTCCCTGAAAAAGCACAAGAACAAATCCGCACAGACACACACCTGGAGCCAGGACCTGGGGTATTCTATCTGCTACCCAAGATCCATAAACCTGGAAATCCTGGACGCCCCATCATCTCAGGCATTGGCACCCTGACAGCAGGATTGTCTGGCTATGTAGACTCCCTCCTCAGGCCTTTCGTTACCAGCACTCCCAGCTATCTTCGAGACACCACCGATTTCCTGAGGAAACTACAGTCCATTGGTGATCTTCCTAAAAACACCATCCTAGCCACTATGGATGTAGAAGCCCTTTACACCAACATTCCACACAAAGATGGACTACGAGCCGTCAGGAACAGTATCCCCGATACTGTCATGGCTAACCTGGTGGCAGAACTTTGTGACTTTGTCCTGACCCATAACTATTTCACATTTGGTGACAATGTATACCTTCAAATCAGCGGCACTGCGATGGGTACCTGCATGGCCCCACAGTATGCCAACATTTTTATGGCTGACTTAGAACAACGCTTCCTCAGCTCTCGTCCCCTAATGCCCCTACTCTACTTGCGCTACATTGATGACATCTTCATCATCTGGACCCATGGAAAAGAAGCTCTTGAGGAATTCCACCATGATTTCAACAATTTCCATCCCACCATCAACCTCAGCCTGGACCAGTCCACACAAGAGATCCACTTCCTGGACACTATGGTGCTAATAAGCGATGGTCACATAAACACCACCCTATATCGGAAACCTACTGACCGCTATTCCTACCTACATGCCTCTAGCTTTCATCCAGATCATACCACTCAATCCATTGTCTACAGCCAAGCGCTACGATATAACCGCATTTGCTCCAACCCCTCAGACAGAGACAAACACCTACAAGATCTCTATCATGCATTCCTACAACTACAGTACCCACCTGCTGAAGTGAAGAACCAGATTGACAGAGCCAGAAGAGTACCCAGAAGTCACCTACTACAGGACAGGCCCAACAAAGAAAACAACAGAACGCCACTAGCCATCACCTTCAGCCCCCAACTAAAACCTCTCCAACGCATCATCAAGGATCTACAACCTATCCTGAAGGACGAGCCATCGCTCTCTCAGATCTTGGGAGACAGACCAGTCCTTGCTTACAGACAGCCCCCCAATCTGAAGCAAATACTCACCAGCAACCACACACCACACAACAGAACCACTAACCCAGGAACCTATCCTTGCAACAAAGCCCGTTGCCAACTCTGTCCACATATCTATTCAGGGGATACCATCATAGGGCCTAATCACATCAGCCACACTATCAGAGGCTCGTTCACCTGCGCATCTACCAATGTGATATATGCCATCATGTGCCAGCAATGCCCCTCTGCCATGTACATTGGCCAAACTGGACAGTCTCTACGTAAAAGAATGAATGGACACAAATCAGACGTCAAGAATTATAACATTCAGAAACCAGTTGGAGAACACTTCAATCTCTCTGGTCACTCGATCACAGACCTAAGAGTGGCTATCCTTCAACAAAAAAGCTTCAAAAACAGACTCTAACGAGAGACTGCTGAATTGGAATTAATTTGCAAACTGGATACAATTAACTTAGGCTTGAATAGAGACTGGGAATGGATGAGTCATTACACAAAGTAAAACTATTTCCCCATGGTATTTCTCCCTCCCAGCCCTCCCCCCCCCCCCCACTGTTCCTCTGATATTCTTGTTAACTGCTGGAATTAGCCTACCTGCTTGTCACCATGGAAGGTTTTCCTCCTTTCCCCCCCTGCTGTGGGTGATGGCTTATCTTAAGTGATCACTCTCCTTACAGTGTGTATGATAAACCCATTGTTTCATGTTGTGTGTGTGTGTGTGTGTGTGTGTGTGTATATAAATCTCTCCTCTGTTTTTTTCACCAAATGCATCCGATGAAGTGAGCTGTAGCTCACGAAAGCTTATGCTCTAATAAATTTGTTAGTCTCTAAGGTGCCACAAGTACTCTTTTTCTTCTAATAAAGTTTGCGGATGATACAAAGCTGGGAGGTATTGCCAATTTAGAGAAGGACTGGGAAATCATACAGGAAGATTTGGATGACTTTGTAAACTGGAGTAATACTAATAGGATGAAATTTAATAGTGAGAAGTGTAAAGTTATGCATTTAGGGATTAAGAATTAGCTAGGGATGCATCAATTAGAAGTAATGGAGGAGGAGAAGGACCTTGGAGTATTGGTTGATCATAGGATGACTGAGCTGCCAATGTGATATGGCTGTGAAAAAAAGCTAATGCAGTCTTGGGATGCATCAGGTGAGGTATTTCCAGTGGAGATAAGGAGGTGTTAGTACCATTTATACAAGGCACTGGTGAGACCTCTCCTGGATTATGTGCAGTTCTGGTCTCCCATGTTTAAAAAGAATGAATTCAAACTGGAGCAGGTACAGAGAAGGGCTACTAGGTGATCTGAGGAATGGAAAACTTGTCTTATGAAAGGAGACTTAAGGAGCTTGGCTTGTTTAGCCTAACTAAAAGAAGGTTGAGGGGAAATAAGATTGCTCTCTATAAATAGAGGGATAAATACTGGAGAGGGAGAGGAATTAAAGTGCAGTACCAATGTGGACACAAGAACAAATGGATATAAACTGGTCATTGGGAAGTTTAGACTTGAAGTTATACGAAGGTTTCTAACCATCAGAGGAGTGAAGTTCTGGAATAGCCTTCCAAGGGAAGCAGTGGGGGCAAGAGACCTATCTGGCTTTAAGATTAAACTTGATAAGTTTATGGAGGAGATGGTATGATGGGATAACATGATTTTGATAATTAATTCATGTTTAAATATTCATGGTAAATAGGCCCAATGGCCTGTGATGGGATGGGATCTGAGTTACCCAGGAAAGAATTTTCTGTAGTATGTGGCTGGTGAATCTTGCCCATATGCTCAGGGTTTAGCTGATTGCCATATTTGGGGTTGGGAAGGAATTTTCCTCCAGGGCAGATTGGAGGTGGCCCTGGAGGTTTTTCACCTTCCTGTGTAGGATGGGGCACAGGTCACTTGCTGGAGGATTCTCTGCTCCTTGAAATCTTTAAACCAAAATTTGAGGACTTCAATAGCTCAGACATAGGTGAGCTTTTTTGCAGGAGTGGATGGGTGAGATTCTGTGGCCTGCATTGTGCAGGATGTTGGACTAGATGATAATGGTCCCTTCTGACCTTAGTATCTATGAATAAAAATATTGTGGCCAAAGGAAAAAAGCATGAGGGAGAGAACTGGGTCCTGTCAGATATATGTAATCTGCAGTGCCCAGATGTTTGTGTCTATAAATACCTAGATAGACCAGTGAATATTTGTCTGACTTAAACTCAAAAAAAAAAGTTGCCCTGAACTGCAGTCCATAAGTCACAGGATTCTCAAAACAGTGGGTGATTGAGCCTGACAGAGCCTGTTAATGTTTCCCTGAGTTTTGCTGCTGTGATTTCATGGTACAGTAAAAGCTGTGTTATCCATCCCTGTTCCAACTGGAAAGCTCTATAAACTGGCATTTCTAATCTTCATAGAAAGTCTGGTTTATAATGTGGTTGGTGCAGGGTTGGCAGGCTCCCTAGAAATGGCAATGTGTCCCTGCTGCTCTTAGGCAGAGGAATGGCCACAAGGGGTTTGGAGTGCAAGAATAGGTGTACTCTGGGAGAGAGTTGGGGTGTGGGAAGGGGCTCAAGGTGCCAGATCTGGGGGTGCTCATCTCAGGTGTCACTGCAGCTCCTTGGTGGAGGTGCAACTAGGCAGCTCTCATGGGCTGGGAACTGCAGCCAATGGGAGCTGCAACGGTGGTGCCTGGGGGTGGAGCCAGTGCACAGAAACTCTTGTGATCTCTGCCTAGGGCCAGCAGGGACAAGCTGCAGCTTGCGGAGAGCCACCTGTGGTGAGCACTCCCAGATCTGGCACCCCAAAACCCCTCCTGCCCCAAGCTGCTTCCCAGAGCCTGCACCCCCTCCTGCATCTAAACTCCCTCCCTCTTAGTTAACCTGAATTTTTCATTTACCTGAATGCCCCCCATTCTCCCAACATCCTGGATAAAGCAGCTTTTACTGTATTTGAACTTGAGTTCAGTGTGTGTGGATAACCCTGTGCTGTAGAAGTGAAGGTTTTCTTCATTTTTCCAGTCCTTGGCTCTGACTTGACTCTTGTCAACTGCAGCCTCAATTATGTACATACATTCTTAGATTGCAAGTCACCCATCACATCACAATGATTAGCAAACAGCACACAAGTCATTGCCCAGAAATCTTCCTCCATGTTTTGTGGATTTCACACACCTGGAGAAATGCACCACACTGCATCTCATCTAGTCAGTCACATCATTGACCTACACTTGCTGCTGATGCCCTTGGCACCATTCCCTGCAATTCTTGCTTCAGCAACTGTCCTTTGCTTATCCAACTTGCATGTCCTGCAAATTGCAGTTTCTCATCTGTTCTTGATCAGAGGCATCACTCTAGTTATGCTGTAAATTCAGGCAAGTACCTCCTTGTTAGTTGTGTACTAACCATAGCTAACAGAGCAATTGCCTGTAGCATTTCTATTCAAAAGTGAAGAGCCTCTTAATGCTTTTTCTTAACTTCCATGTATATAAGATGCTTAGGACAAGACACTGCACAAGATTTCTAAGTCATTCCAGAGCCTAAGGTTGTCCACTCATTAAAAGTGGTGGTAGAGGATATTTTGTGAGGAATCTAATCAATGCCCTTACAGTGGCCCATTGAAAGAGAGGGGGCTGTCCCTCTGGAAAGGCTTCCTCCCAAAATAGAAAATCCTAGGAATCTTACAAGAGGGTAGGTCTATCCATGCTGAGATACTGATCAACAGTGGCACCTTCCCCCAGCTCATCTCATCCTGGCACCACAGCTGTTTGGAGATAGGAAATTGCACTTTAAGGACACTCCTTCCCCTTCATGAATTCCCAGGAAAAGGATCAGGTCCTATTAATAAATGCATTAAAGCACTGCCTAGGAGCCCTAGTCATAGGCCAAGAACTCATAGGTGCTGTCCAACCCATAATTTGGAACTGGAATTGCATGTAAATATCAGCAATATAAATTTAGCTGTTTAGGAAAACTGAGGTATAGCATGGGCTACTGAGAAGCCTTTGTAATGCGCCTCTAACTCATTAAGTGTTTATATCAAAAGTGATAACAAACCTTGGCCCAGACACATTTTAGAATACCACCATGTAGTCTATGGGGTTTATTAGACTTACCCTCTAATCAAACAGTCCTATGCTTTGTATCAGTACATAGTGTGACTGAAGGCTCCCTAACAGCAGTGTCTATCACAATCACCACTCACTGATGTTTTAGCCTTTTACATAGGGATCATGACTCTTTCAGTCTCTGCACAGGAACTGCTTTTATCTTCTGCCATTTATACATCACATTCATAGGAGCTGTTCTTGCTTTAAATAGTAAGAGGGAAGGTGGCAACAGACACTAGTTAATTTACACAAAAAGTAAAGGACATTAAGCCTAATGGCTCCTGTTTATACATGTTCTGTGTAGGACGATCTTCTGACAAGTCATCTGGGGCAGAAGATGATCCAATGAACAAATTCTTTAGGAAATATTATAGTCCTTTCCTTACAAATATCTGGACCAAAGTATTTGTGGAGTTGCTACATGGATGGTTCCTGGCTAGTAGTATTTATGGGGGTATTGTTTGCAGCAGAAGCTTAGATCTTCAGGACATTATCTAAGATTATGTTCCTTGTTATAGGCTATTCATGGCTTAATTTGTGTTTTTAATCATTTTTTGTTACATATCAACTTGCACTGCAGAATATAGATAATTCAGAAGGCAAAAATCAATTAGTAAATACCAGATAGTAGCAAATATAAAACCCAGGCTGTCAGTAAATTGGATAATACTCTACCAGAGTATGATAATAGAATGTCAAAGATATATATAACTGCTTCACAAATCTAGGTATTCTATGAGTGGGCAAAATTAGGATAACATGAATAGTTATAATGGATATCTTTCAGAAATTCAGCTGAAATACCTTATGCTCCCTTTAAAATAAATCCAGATTGCTTTTAATTTACCACTGCAAACTCAGCATGAAAAAACTGATACATGGATTTCCTTGGGTACTATGCCATTAGGTGAGATTTCTCACCACATCTCTGAAAAAGGGGCATGGCTAGACTGCAAGGTGGCAAAGCTACAGGCCTGGAGAGCTCTTCCTTGGTACTAAAGAAGCCCACTCAGGCTCTGACTGCGCCTTCCTCAGAGTGCACAAGATCTTCAGCAGCGGCGCTTCCCTCCAAGTACCTAAAGCCTGCAACATGGTCTGTCATGACTACTTCAGCACAGATATCAACCTCAGTACTGATCACCCTTGCAGCACCACAGGAGTTGTGTTTTCCCCAGCACCTGGCTGTACCTCAGACTCCTGACATTGCTCCTTAGCTCTGATGTGTTGTCAGTACTTAGACCATCCAGACGACCTGAACTTTACCCAGTACCCATTGTTTCACTTCAGATCTCTCCAGGTGCTCCACTGTTCCTTGGCAAAACTGAGCAAGAGGATTCTGATAAGGATTCTACCTTTGTCTCTTCCTCACTCATATATAGGCCCCTTCCCAGAGGCCTTTGCTGAAACTGCAACTGCTCATGGCCCATGATTACCACTAACTCCTCACTGTTATGAGCACCCTTGGGTGTGTCCTCCAGTGCTGTATGCACTACCACTCTGACCAGCTTATCACCAGCAATTTTCCCAAAGTGTCAAGTACCCACCATAGAGAGGAGCAACCAGCATCACCTACTCCCTCCAGGAGACCTGATCCTCCAGAGAAATAATTCAAGGAACAGGAGCCTAGAGCCAATGAAGGAATCTCCCCCACACCAACATTTTCTTTGGTGGTGGGGCAGGGGCAGTGGTGTGGCTGCAGACAGTGAGTGGGGGAGGAGGGGCAGCATCTTCCCTCCTGCTGCAAACTTCACCTAAATATGGTACAAAACTTGGCACTCCCCCTGCCCTAGCCCCCCCAAATGGTGCCCCCAAAGTAGCGTCTGAAAGAGGAAAAGATAGGAGAAATGTGACAATTGACAATCAAAATTAGTACAAAATGTGCCTTTACACCAATTTTAAGGTCATGCTGAAGCAAAACCAATAATACCTCCCTTGTATGTCCAACAGTAAAACAATGCTATTTGCCAACAACAATGTTGTTAAAATGGCTGCTACAGCCAATGTAGCATGAGCTGCCCCGGCCCCATATCTGAAAACCTTGATTAAGTCATGCTCTAAGACTGGGTTTCATGATAAAAGCATGAAATTTGCCAATTTAATTTTTTTGCACAAATCTGATCTGCTATCTGAGAGAGAGAGAGAGAGAGAGAGAGAGAGAGAGAGAGAGAGAGAGAGAGAGAGAGAGAGAGCGCGCGCGCGTGCGTGTGCGGGGTTGAGCTATCCATAGTGGCCAAGGGAAGAAGCCTGGTGAAACCTGTGGAAGACCAACAGTTTGACAGAAGATTTGATGGGATGAGGCTGGGGAGAGGCCTAGAGACTAGCAAGGTAGCGAGTGGCTGTAGGAAGAATGAACAGGGAGTGGAGTTTGAGTTTTGTTCAGTATCTTCATTCATGATCTGGAGAATGAAGTAGATTGCACCCTTGGCAAGTTTGTAGAGGACACTAAACTGGGAGGAGTGTTAGATATGCTGGAGGGTAGGGATAGGATACAGAGGGACCTAGACAAATTAGAGAATTGGGCAAAAAGAAGTCTGATGAGGTTCAACAAGGACACATGCAGCATCCTGCGCTTAGGACGGAAGAATTGCATGCACTGCTACAGACTAGGGACCAAGTGGCTAGGCAGCAGTTCTGCAGAAAAGGACCTGGGGATTACAGTGGACAAGAAGCTGGATATGAATCAACAATGTGTCCTTGCTACCAGGAAGGCTAAAGGCATTTTGGGCTGCATAAGTAGGAGCATTGCCAGCAGATTGAGGGACGTGATCATTCCCCTCTATTTGACATTGAGGAGGCCTCATCTGTAGTACTATGCCAAGTTTTGGGCCTCACACTACAAGGATGTGGAAAAGTTAGAAAGAGTCCAGTGGAGGGCAACAAAAATGATTAAGGGGCTGGAGCAGATGACTTATGAGGAGATGCTGAGGGAACTGGGATTATTCAGTCTGGAGAAAAGAATGAGGGGGGATTGGATAGCTGCTTTCAACTACATGAAAGGGGGTTCCAGAGAGGATGGAGCTAGGCTGTTCAGTGGTGGCAGATGACAGAATGAGGAGCAATGATCTCAAGTTGCAGTTGGGGAGGTTTAGGTTGGAAATTAGGGGGGAAAAAAAAAAAAAAAAAGCTTTCACTAGGAGGGTGGTGAAGCACTAGAATGGGTTACCTAGGGAGGTTGTGGAATCTCCTTCCTTAGGAGTTTAAGGCCTGGCTTGACAAAGCCCTGGCTGAGATGATTTAGTTGGGGATTGGTCCCGCTTTGAGTAGGGGTTGGACTAGATGACCTCAGGAGGTCGCTTCCAACCCTGATATTCTATGGAGGACAGCTGCTACATGATACAGGGTCCCTGGGCTGAAGTTCAAACTAGACAGAGGGCTCAGACTTCTCCATCTTGCCACCTGGGTATGGTATGAAAACCCCTATGGGCCAAGAAAAGGCCTGGGGAAAAAATCTGGGAAAGGCAAATTGCTGTTATACCCTGGAGAGGAGACAAAGTGGACAGGACTCAATGGAGGCCTGTGACCCAGGGGAAGAGATGTCTATTACATTTGGGTATTTGGATTTTGTTCATCCTGGAAGGGTAAGATCCTTGCCTTTGGTCTTCCAGTCAAAGCACCCAGACATTTGAGGGGAAACTGAGGCACATGACTTTACATCAGACTAGGTAAGCCACTGTTACATTAATTATTAACACAGCCTAGGAGCCCCAAGGACCAGGACCCCATTGTGTTAGGTGCTGTACAAAGACAGAACAAAGCAGTGGTCCCTACCCCCCAAGAACTTACAATCCATGTATAAAACGAGACAGATGGGGAGCAAAAGGAAATTAAGAAACAATGATCAACATGACAGGCAATGGTCTCAGCACACCAAAAGCTTAGCCATTGTAAGTTTCTTTTTTGTAGACATCTTGGCAGAGGAGAGTTTTAAGGTGGGGTTTGGAGGATAATGAGTTAGGTTTGCAGATAATAAGCACCTCCCAAGTGCAAGAGGCAGCCTGGGAGACAGCAGAAAGATGCTTGTTTGAAGATTTAATAAGTGGGTGACAGAAGCAGACATCCTAGGCTGATCAGGAATGGGAATAGACATTTTAATAGTGAATGAGAGATGATGGGCTGGGTTGAGATAGTTTATATTTGATGCAATTGAAAAGTAGAGGTGAGTGGAGGGATTTGAAGAGGGGGTGATGGTCAAAGCAACAAGGAAGGAAGTGATCTTTGCAGCAACATCCTGAATGAGAATGATCAGGACAAGGTTGCCTGTGTCAAAGCCAGAGAGAAGTAGTTGAGACATAGAATCCTAGAAACGTAGGGCTGGAAGAGACCTAGAGAAGTCATCAAATCCAGCCCCCTGTGCTATGGACCAAGTAAACCATCCCTGACAGCATGGGTGGTTAACATGCTCTGTCCCCAGGGCCCCTCCTCCTGCTTCTGCTAGGCATGGCTGCTCCAGTCTCCTTGTCACGTGGCCCCAGCTCAGGCCATGCTGCCCCATGCTCTGGGGCTGGGTGCACTGTCTGCCCTCCTAGTGCTCTGTGGTTTGGGAGGGAGGCTGCAGCTGAATCACCCACCCTCCTCTGGGGTTGGGGAGAGGCTTGGGGTACTAGCCTGGGGCAGGGGCCAGGCTCCCCCAGCTGGTGATTCACACACTGCCCATGCCTGACAGATGTTTGTCCAACTTTTTAAAAAAAAAAAAAACAAAAAAAAAAAAAACAAACCTCTGACGGGGACTCCACACCATCCTTGGAAGCCTATTCCAGTACTTAACTATCCTTATAGTTGAAAGGATTTTCCAATATCTCTCCCAAATCTCCACTGCTGCAGATTTAGCCCTTTACTTCTTGTCCTACCTTCTGCATACAAGGAGAACAATTGAACATGGTCTTCTTTATAAGAGCCCCTAACATATTGGAAGGCTGTTATTAGGTCCCCTCAGGCGTCTCAAGACTAAAGTCAAGGTTTTGTTTTTTTTTTTTAAACCTTTCCTCATAGGTCAGAGGCTTACAAGTTGTTTAATAATCTGCTCCAGTGTCTTTCCAGGTCTGACAAAAATGAGAGCCTGGATGAGAGTTTTAGCTGCATGATAGATAGGAAAGGTTTTATGCAGAAAAAATTGCGACTTCATGTTCTAACCAACCTCTACCAGCCTCTCCACACACTTTCAATCAGATCTCTGCCTCCAATCAATTTTTTTCCCCCCTTTAGCCTCTGGAAAGGACTTAGTTTCCAATCCATTCTTTGCTCCAGTAGATCCATCAGTGTATCCTCTGGTCACCAGTCACTTCATTCTCTAATCCCTTTAACCTCCCTACTTTCAATGGATCCTCTGCAATCTGCATGGAGCAGCTGCTAGTGGTATGCAAGAGTGTGGGGTATGCAGCAGAAAATAAGGGTTAACCTCTGTCTTACAAGGTGGGTTACTGCACTGAGAGAGCAACCAGTTGCAGTCATTAGTATTTTAAGAATAGTTTAATTGTTAAATACAGACTGTCAGTGTCTGAGGGCATGTCTACACTGCATCATGGGGAGTGATTGCAGCTCCTATAGATCTACCCGAGCTAGCTTTTCCCTAGCTAGCTTGGGTACTGCAGCAATTGAGCTGTGACAGCCCTAGCTTCAGCACAGGCTGTACAAGCCTACTCAGCATCCTGGGGAATTACATTGTTGCTAGCCTGAACTCACACCTTCACTGCTCAAGTACCTGAGCTAGCTACATTACAGCTATCTCAGCTAAGTCTACATGAGATGCAATCACATCCCACGATTTGCAGTGTAGACATAACCTGCAAGTTGAACAACGTATGGTAGTAGGAGCAGATTTGAGAGCAAACAGAAGTTTACAGCAATTTCAGATTCCTGAACTGCATGTACAGTCCTCAAGGAGGGATGGCCACAAACCACTACCAGAATTAATGTTTGGGGGAATAATAGTAAGCATCAGGCAACCTTAACTATAGGTGTTGCTACCTGTACCACCTATCAACTTTAAGCTATGAGGAGCAGGAGTTTGCCTCTACTCAGTAGATTTACTCAGAATCTAAAAGGAACTGCCTAGATTCCTGCTGTAACTGAGTCTGGACAGTGCATTCTTGTTAGCCTAACAAAAAACAAAAATAAAAAAATAATCAAAGCAATCTGGTGTACTGCTATATCACAGCATTGGAGCTATTGGGTGTCAGTGGAAAAGAAGAAACTGACTCAGAGCATATATAGGCAAGGTACTATGAAAGACCTCAGAATTCCCATATGGAGAAATGAATCCACAGCTTCTCTCTTTTTATAAAAAAATCTGGACAAGACCTGGTGAATCCAGAGGGTATAGGATTTCTGTTTGTATGCAGAATGTACCTTACATAATCTCAATGATATAGTAAAAAAAAAAAAAAAAGTGTTTGTACATCTATTTTCACCATAAGTGTTGTAAAATGATGTGCTCCAAGATTTTACTCCAGTCAGAAAGTTTATAATGAAGGTAAGTAGGCAGTTAGAGATACAATAATTCAACATCATGGAAAGTCATTGTTATTTAGCATTTTGTAATTTCAAAGTGTTGAACAATTTGATTTGTTTTTGGTGGTATTGTTTGAGCCAACTGAAAGGGTAAAATGAAAGAGTTAATGATAAGTAATGCCATTATGTGGAATGCCTAACAAAAAACCTTAGAATTTAGCAAACTTACATGTGCATCTGATTTCTGGTAAAAAGGAGAGCATGTGTAGGAGAACAAAGTGATCACAGATCTCTGAAACTGCAAAATAGATAGGGATTTTCAATAATTTGAGTTTGAAAGTAAACCTTATGTAATAAAAAAATAAAATAGTACCTACAAGCTCCAGTCATGTATCAGGATGTCATTATGCTAGCTGTTGCACGAACACAGAACCAAATCAAGTTCCTGCCCCCCAAAGAGCTTACAATCAAAATACTTGACTCTGGAGAATGCCAGGGGCCTTAATTGGTCACTTAGCTGTAAATTCACAGCCAAACACATGGCAAAGGCCACCCCTCCCCCCCAAGCCAGAAATATTTGACCATGTGTATGTTGCCAGTGTGAACTGAGATAATGCTAAGTAGTCCTCTCAAAACAGGACTACTTAGCATTCTCATTTTGCACTGGCAGCATGCACAAGATCAAATACTTCCGGCTGGGGGTGAGAGGATGGACTCTGGGGGTCAATGAACACCCCTGGCTTTCCTTGGGGTCCCTGTTGCTCTCAGGAGTAGACCCACCCTGGACAGTTGGGATCTTTAGTTCTGTCCTACTCCTCCCCTCCTGTGAGAATGGTTGCTGGAGGGAAGGAGAGAGCAAAAAAGGGGAGAGAAGTCTGCTTGCAGCAACTCTGATTGGTTATTCTGCCTCAGGAGGCAGGGAAGTGGAGCAGGCAGACAATCATAGTAGAAGGACTGCTAAACAGATGGGTTCACCTATTGAGAAAGAGGAAGACCATATTTGGCTAACCTAGCAGGGAGGGCTTTAAACTAGGTTCAATGGGGGCAGGTGACCAAAGCCCACAGGTTAGTCAAAAACATGGAGACCTGGGAGAAGGGTCAGAATCTGCAAGGAGCATGGGCTGTTATAGCAGAAATAAGGAGGAGACAAGACAGAACAGGGGGAATCAAATCAGTATCTTAGGTGTCTGTATACTAATGCAAAAAGTATGGGGAATAAGCAGGAAGAACTCAAAATGCTAGTAAATAAACAATTATGAGATAGTTGGCATCAGAGACTTGGTGGGATAATACACATGACTGGAATATTGATATAGAAGGGCACAGCTTGCTCAGGGAGGACAGGCAGGGGAAAAAGGAGAAGGTGTTGCCTTATATATTAAAAATGTATACACTTGAACTGAGGTTGAGATAGAAATGAGACAGACTTGTTGAAAGTCTCTGGGCAAGGATAAAAGGGGTAAAAACCAAGGGTTATGTCATGGTAGGGGGTCTACTACAGACCACCTAACCAGGAAGAGGTGGATGAGGCTTTTTTTTAAACTACTAAAAAAATCCAAAGCACAGGACTTGGTGGTGATGCGAGACTTCAACTACCCAGACATCTGTTGGGAAAACACAGCAGTGCACCGATTATCCAATGAGTCCTTGGAATGTATTGGAGACAATTTTTTATTTCAGAAGGTGGAGAAAGCTACTAGGAGAGAGGCTGTTCTAGATTTGATTTTGACAAATAGGGAGGAACTGGTTGAGAATTTGAAAGTGGAAGGCAACTTGGTGAATGATCATGAAATGATAGAGTTCATGATTCTAAGGAATGGTAGGAGGGAGAACAGCACAAGATAATGGATTTCAAGAAGGCAGACTTTAGCAAACTCAGGGAGTTGGTAGGTAAAATCCCATGGAAAGCAAGTCTAAGGAGAAAAACAATTGAAGACAGCTAGTAGTTTTTCAGAGATACATTATTAAGGGCACAAGAGCAAACTATCCCACTGCGTAAGAAAGATAGGAAGTGTGGCAAGAGACCACCCTGGCTTAACCCAGGAGATCTTCAAGGATCTAAAATTCAAAAAAAATCCTACAAAATGTGGAAATTCAGTCAAATTACAAAGGATGAATATAAACCACCACAAGTATGTAGGGACAAAATTAGAAAAGCCAAGACAAGACCAGATCAAACTAGATAGGGACATAAAAGGTAACAAGAAAACATTCTACAAATACATAAGAAAGAGGAAGACCAAGCACAGAGTAGGCTTGTTACTCAATGAGGGGGGAAGAATAACAGAAAATGTGGAAATGGCAGAGGTGCTTAATGACTTTGGTTTTCACCAGGAAGGTTGGTGGCAATTGCATGTTTAACATAGCGAATGCCAGTGAAAGTGAGGTAGGATCAGAGTCTAAAATAGGGAAAGAACAAGTCAAAAATTACTTTGAGAAGTTAGATGTCTTCAAGTCACCAGGGCATAATTAAATGCCTCCTAGACTCCTCAAGGAGCTGACTGAGGAGATATAATTGATATAGATGATCAATTATCTTTGTAAAGTCATGGAAGATGGGAGACATTCCAAGACTGGAAAAGGACAAATATAGTGCCCATCTATAAAAAGGGAAAACAACCTGGGGAATTACAGACCAGTCAGCTTAACTTCTGTACCCAGAAAGATAATGGAGCAAATAATTAAGCAATACATCTGCAAACACCTAGAAGGTAAGGTGATAAGTCAGCATGGATTTGTCAAGAACAAATTATGTCAAACCAACCTGATAGCGTTCTTTGACAGAGTAAGAAGCCTTGCAGATGGGGAGAAGCAGGAGAGATGGTCTATCTTGACTTTAGTAAGGCTTTTGATACTGTCTCACATGACCCTCTCATAAATGAACTAAGGAAATACTACCTAGATGGAGCTACTATAAGGTGGATGCATAACTGGTTGGAAAATTTCCAAGAGAATGGTCAGTGGTTCAAGGTCATGCTGGAAGGGCATAACAAATGGGGTCCTGCAGGGATCAGTTCTGGGTCCAGTTCTTTTCCATATCTTCATTAATGATTTAGATAATGGCATAGAGAGAGTACACTTAAAGTTTGCGGATGATACCAGTGTGGGAGGGGTTGCAAGTGCTTTGAAGGATAGGATTAAAATTCAGAATGATCTGGACAAACTGGAGAAATGGTCTGAAGTAAATAGGATGAAATTCAACAAGGACAAATGCAAAGTACTCCACTTAAGGAACAGTCAGTTGCACATACAAAATGGGAAGTGACTGCTTATACTGTGTCCAGGCCCATGTGTATGGTAGCAGGGAGATATTTCCATAAGTGGTTTTGCAGTCCCAAATTTATTCCCTACTAATGGAGCTGCACCCAAATGTGCCCCTCCTGGCTTCTGCCAAGAAGCCTATGCTGCTTTAGAAACTGTGGGTCATGGTAGAACAGTAGCCTCAGAGGATGCAAGAACACTCACTGATGTCAATAGGACAATGACATGCCCAAGTACAAACTGTAGACTTGGAAAATAAGAGAACAACAAGTGGCCCAAAGATATACAAATAGTTTGCTGCAGCACTCCACAGCCCAGCTGGCCTGCACACCTTCCTTGTAAAACAGACTACAAGTGATGAAAAATTGGGGTGGCTCAGCAAAAAAAACAAAAAAAAAAAAACAAACAAACCACAAACCACCAACATACACAACCACTAAAAGGAAGCCTGATCTGTCTTTGCTGGCATCTAGAGTGCAACAGCATGGTGCTACATGACCTTCTATTCTGCATGTAAAAGACCATGTATAGTCCCCCTCCCTTACCAAGGGCTTTCTAAGCCAAGAGAAGAGACCCCTTTTGGGCTCTGTAGGCACATCCGGTCAGGGCCATCACTCTCCAGGGCAGCAGGGAACCAGACTGCCTCGCTACTTCTGTCTGGTGTGTCAGGGAACTAGCCTGCCTGAGCTAAGAATTCAATAGCAAAGCCCAGGCTCCTAGCAGCTTAGGAGAGGGAAAGACTGCCACCCTCAAGATAGGTGGCAGGGCAAGACACAGGCCCTTCCACTCCACTGCTTCCCAGCCCAGGGCCCTAGCAGCAGCAGAAGACCCACTGGGTCAGTGGGGTTCCTGGCTGCAACACACTGACAGTGGCTCTGGCAGTGTTGCAGCCTGACTAGGGTCAGCTGCCCCTGGGCTACTTCCAACCTCCCTCTCTAGAGGTACCTGGGTCCAGCCAGCATCCTTCAAGGGGGTCACACACCATGGGCTCCTCAGGGTAACTGGTGCTCAGTTGGCTTGGCAGCTCCTCAGGGTAACTGGCAAACAGCAAACTCAATAACATCTCTGGCTAGCATCAGCATTGGCTGGTCTGGCCAGTCCTCAGATCTCCTACCTGGAAGCTCTACCACATGCATCTAGCTTCTCCAGTAGCTATGTTTCAACTGAGCTCTGGGGTTGGGCTTTTATACTTCTGGTCCTGTGCCTTGACCTCTGAGGGGCGAGTGCAGGGTTCACTGGCTCCTCCCACTTTGGCCTCCAGGAGGCTTGTCCCTCTCCATGGTGGCGGGGAACCAGACCGCCTTGCTACAGGCTCCCATGGGGTCTATGGCAGAGTCCTGCATTGTTGTCTTCTCTGTCAGTGGTGTGGAGGGGTAGGGGGGGAAAGTGGAGGAGAACATGAACTCCCAGTCACCCTGGCAACTCACCTCCCTCAACAATTGGGAGGAGGGGAGCAGTCCCCAGTAGCCAATTAGGGTATGTCTATGCTACAATTAAAGACCCCTGGCTGGTCCAGCTCGGGCTCGGGCTAATGGGCTGTTTAATTGTGGTGTAGACATTGGGGTTCAGGAGAAAGTCTCCCTACATCCTGTTAGCACAGTGTAGCACTACCAGGCCCAGCAAATGGTCTGTCTGTAACCCCAGCCTGCAGGAAAGCCTCAGGAGGAGACAATCTGTTCTTCCTGCTACCAGCCTGCCAGTAACTGGAGGAGAGAACCTGTCTGTCCTACCACCTCCTACAGCCTGCTTGCCAGACCACCCTGGATCTGGGATTTCAGATCCAGACACCCAACCTGCTTACAGCTGAACCCATCAGTACTGTTCTAGAAGGGACCAGGCGGTTAGTCCTTCTCCAGCGATTCCCAGGGAGGACCTACTTGCCTGACTGCTCTGCCAGAAAAGAAACCTGAGTGAGTACGCTGTGTTATAGTTAGATAGATAGTTAGGATTTAATTTTGAACCACTAAGGCACATTGCATCTGAGACAGAACTTTGATCTAGCTGGATACTCAAGACCTACACTGCCAATTCCCAGTGTAATGAAGCGTGTTTCTAACAGCATCTCTTTACAGGCCGGCAGTGCATCTGCACATGCAACACCTGGATACCTGTGACATGGGGGACAGACAGAACTGAGGAGGGAGAGGCTTTTGGGTAAGAACATTGGGAAGAGTATGTGGTCATGTGACCTAGTATGCTTGCTAGTACAGTCGTTAGTAATTAAAAATAAATTAAATATCTCCAATCTTTTTATACCAATGGTAGATTTCTCTTTAAGCAAATCCTTACATAAGGTTTGTTGTTACTGTTTTTAATTTGTTTGCTTGTGTGAGCTTCAATTATTTTTGAGTTCAAGTGTTGTAGCCACTGCTCTAATGTGATTAACCCTTTGTCTCCCAGGAGGTGCCGCCCAATAGCTTTACTCTTCAGCGCACCAGTAGGAGACAGGCATCTAGGAGCCAGCAGCACTGTGAACCCATCCTAGCTGATAGAAACTTTGGAACTGCCCAAAGACTGTGAGTATCCCTCTCCTGTTTGCACTTCATACAGGTACGAAGCCAGTGCCAAAAGGGGGATTGATTACACATGGCTTGGAACAAACCATCTAGCAAGTGTCCTGTGGGTGCTGTGTGCAGCTCCTTTGTATTTTAGCTGGCATTCTGTAGTTGCCTTGGGTCACTAGTACCTCTAAGACTGGCCTATGACCCTGTCTGGAGGCCTCTTTTGAAGTTCAGTTGGCCACGCTTGGTTCTGCTCTGTCAGTGTGTAACAGGGTGGCTTGCCCCTGGGCTGGAGAGCCTGGGGTTAAGACAGCCTGATTAGATGATAAGCCCCATCTAAGTCAGGAAATTCCCTATAAAGGGCAGCAAGTGGTTGCAGTAAGGGGAGACTTGATAAACTACAAAGAGTGAGAACAGCTCCTGCAGGGAAGACTTTCATACCAGAGGGTTTGGAAGCCAGAGCTGGAAAGCCAAGACTCCACCCAGGTAGAGTCTTGGAGCAGTTACCAAAGCAGGAAAGACCCAGGCAAAAAGGCTGGGAGTAGAGTGAATTAGAGACTGCTAGACGTGAGCAGGCTCCAGCAGAAAGAATTGGGGTGTGGAATTTCCCGGCAGATGCTACAGGAAGGAATCAGCCAACAATAGGGTAAAATTGATAGACTGTGTTTTGAGATGTTAGTTTTATTTTGGAACTTAATTTATATGAATAAACTCAGGCCCTTGGGAAGGGGGGTGGAGGGACAGGCAAAGCCCGTGCAGAGTTTGTGTAGGGAGCCCTTTGAGGGACAAGTTATTAGCAGGGCACAGCAGAGTGACCTCTAGTCACAAAGGGGTGCTCAGGAGACAGTTGCCAGGCTACACACTGGATCTATGCCAGGGGCTCTCAAACTTGGAGTCGGGACCCCTCATGGGATCGTGAGGTTATTACATGGGGGGGGTCACGCATTGTCAGCCTCCACCCCAAACCCCACTTTGCATCCAGCATTTAAAATGGTGTTAAATATATAAAATAGTGTTTTTGATTTATAAAGGGGGTTGCACTCAGAGGCTTGCTATGTGAAAGGGGTCACCAGTACAAAAGTTTGAGAACTACTGATCTATACATACATGGTGAACTGCTATGCCTTCACATCAGGGAGTAGAGTTCTGTGACTGGGCCTGTAACTGTGTATTTATTTTTCTCTGTCTTTACTTGCTGATAAATATTTTTGATTCTTTTACTTGCAAGTTGTATAATTCTTCTTTTCTTGTCTCCCCCTCTCCCCAAGGAATTGCAGATGACAATCCCACACCCCAGTCACTCTTTTGCATGCTATTTGGTAGGAATTTTTCATGTTTTTCTACTTTATTTCACTAAGGTGGTGTGGTGGTGCATGTTATGTAACGGCAGGTTGTTTTTTTTTGCTTCTCCCCCACTCCCTGTATCCTGAGTATTTGTCCAGAGTCTCCTGGCAGCATAACTACATGAACTGCTGTTGGATCTGATGAGGTGTCATAGTCTAGTGGGATACTGTATGTGACTTCAGGGAATTATTGACTAGTTGGCCTGTCTGAAGCAATTTGACATGTGTTTCTCGCAGGGGAGACTCTTTCAGCACCCACCAGGTTTGCCCCCTGTCACCAGCACAATGATGGGTAGCTGCCAGTCCTTTTTTTTTTTTTTTTTTGCTTCCCAGTGTGACCCATATACATCACTTATGTAAGAACATGTCCATACTGGAGGTATAAATTCCAGCTTGAGGAGACATACCTGTGCTAGGTCTGATTGAGCTAGCAGCTAAAAATAGAGTGTAGATATGGTGGCATGAGCAGTGGGTGGGGCTAGCTATCCCAAGAATATACCATCTAAGTGAATAGACAGTGCATCTGAAGAAGTGGTGTTTTACCCACGAAAGCTTATGCCCAAATAAATCTGTTAATCTTTAAGGTGCCACCAGACTCCTTGTTGTTTTTGTGGATACACATTAACATGGCTACCCCCGATACAAGGATATACCTAGTGTTTCAAACTGGTACGTACTCAGGGTGACTACCTCCTCCTGCCACTCTTGCTGCTATGACTACACTTTATTTTTAGTGAGCTAACTTGATCAGAGCTAGCCAGGGATGCATCTTCTTGAGCTGGAAGTGGAGATATACTCTAAAGGGGAACTCTTCTTTCCTGATATTGATGCCTGTTAGTAGTTCCATGCACAAGGCCATTGTGTCCAGAAGTTGCTCCCAGATTTCTGAACAGATAGATTTCAGAGTAGCAGCCGTGTTAGTCTGTATTCGCAAAAAGAAAAGGAGTACTTGTGGCACCTTAGACTAACAAATTTATTAGAGCATAAGCTTTCGTGAGCTACAGCTCACTTCATCGGATGCATTTGGTGGAAAAAACAGAGGAGAGATTTATATACACACACACAGAGAACATGAAACAATGGGTTTATCATACACACTGTAAGGAGAGTGATCACTTAAGATAAGCCATCACCAACAGCAGGGGGGGAAGGAGGAAAACCTTCCACCCCCCACTGTTCCTCTGACATTCTTGTTAACTGCTGGAATTAGCCTACCTGCTTGTCACCATGGAAGGTTTTCCTCCTTTCCCCCCCCTGCTGTGGGTGATGGCTTATCTTAAGTGATCACTCTCCTTACAGTGTGTATGATAAACCCATTGTTTCATGTTCTCTGTGTGTGTGTATATAAATCTCTCCTCTGTTTTTTCCACCAAATGCATCCGATGAAGTGAGCTGTAGCTCACGAAAGCTTATGCTCTAATAAATTTGTTAGTCTCTAAGGTGCCACAAGTACTCCTTTTCTTTGAACAGATAGAGATTCTCTTCCATATTCTTTCTGATTTGGGGACATTTGTTTTGCCTCAGCTTCTGTTTCCTGAGGTGTCTAAAAATGGAATTAGTGTGCCCACTTGTACAGAACAGCAACTACTGTATAGGCTTATTTATGCCTTTTCTTTTGTTGCTTGTATTTGCTACGATCACAAATTCTTGCATGCACAATCCCTGATTTTGAAACAATTTAACTCTTCCTATTTGTATTTGAAACATGATAGTGCATCAGTGGCCCCCCTATAGTTTGCCCGGGAAAAAATTAGTGAGCTTGCAAATTTCAATTTTGGAAAATTTTGCCAGTGATTCTCTTTTTTTTTTTTTTTTTTTTTTTTTTTTTGTGTCTTTGGCTATTTGTTTTTCACATTTCTTCTAGCCTTTCAAATTTAAGTCTTCCATTTTACTTGCTGTTGTTTTTCTTTATATTGGCTTCACTTGCTCTGGATTTTCACTTTTTGAAGGATATCCTTTTCACTTGAATGTCAGGTACTTGCCCTTAGTCATACTACTTTTTATTCCCACTTCCTATTTTGCTAAGGGATATACATGCATACCTTTTGGTACTCTAGTTATGGAATGCTTAAGTAGCCTCCATACTAGACTGAAAATTTTTAACATCTTAACTTTTCTCTTTAGTTTCTTTCTGGATTCCATATTTTAAAAATCTCCCTTCGTAAAGTTAAGAGTCAGTTCTATTATGGTACAATCCCTCCCCAGAGGATGTAGAACATAATTATATGGTGAACATTATAACTTAGTAGTTCAATTATGGTTCTTCTTAAACCACCTCCCATATTATATTTTTATTAGGACTAAATCAAAACTAGATTTTTCTGTGTTCTAGACATAGCTGTTCCAAGAAGTATTGCTTATGATATTGAATAAATGCTGATCTAAATTCTACTCTGAGTCGTTTGGCCTGGTAATATAAGATTAGTGACCAATTATTGCTATTGTATTAGTGTTTTTTTTTTATGGCTTCTTTCTTCTCCTTCAAGTGTGTAGTTGTTTTCACTGGCATATTGTTTTCATTCCCCTCACCCCCAACTATATCTGTGCTCAGGATTTTTGAATTTATAAGTGTACGTGTTCTACTGATGACACCATCCTTCCCAATGCTACAGAGATGTTGACCTTTGCCCGTGATTATTACTATCATCTGTGGCCTGTGTTTAGGAAGCAAAATGTGAAGTGATTACAGGGTCCAGAAAATGCATACTACAGTAGCTATCTGAATTGAGCACTTACCTAATTTATGGTATCTCTTTAAATCATTTCTCACTTGAAGTGAAAGTGGGCTACAAAGATGGAGCAGAGCTGGAATAGGGGATACATGTTTCTCACTGTTCAAAGTAATGAGTAGCGGCTGTGTATTTAGATAGGTGGAACACTGGTCAGAGTACACACTGAAGAAGCCATATTGAAGAGATGTGGCATATTTCAGGATATGATCATATAAAATGAAGTTCTCTTTTTGCATTTCTAAATCTGATGCACATTTTTCACTTGCCCAGTATAAGAAATGGTGCATTTGCTACAGTGATGACAAATGGCACCCCACAGACCAATAGCAGTACAAATCTTAGCACAGCTAACCCAGAAGAAATCATTCCAGTCTAACCTGAAAAACTGTCTTAGCGTATGTGGGTTAGAATTTGCAAGCTGTTGCATATTGCAACGTATACCACTCACCTATAGGTAATCAACATAAGTGTTTTGCATAAGCATCTTTGGAATACTGTTTCCCATCAGAACGTTACTAAGAGCAAATGGAATGAGAGTTTAAAACCAGACTGTATGGACAAAATTATTCCTTCAGTTAAAACTGTGACGCCCCCAAAACGTCATTGAAAAATCTGGCCCTATAGCTTAATGAATTACATAGAAATTATAGCACCCAGTCAAATAACTGAATATTGACACAATGTACCAATGCTAGAATTCTCAATACTAAGATGGGTGAACTAGAGTGCCTGGCATTATATGAGGATACTGATATAATAGGTATTGCAGAAACATGGTGAAATGAGGCTAATCAATTAGACACTGTAATGCCAGGGTACAAAATATGTATGAAAGACAGAATAGATCACACCAGTGGGGGATTGGCGCTGTGTGTTTAAAAAAAAAAAGCATAGAGTTGAATAAAAATCCTAAATGAATCAAACTTATCCATAAATTCTCTAAGGATAGAAATTCCATGCTGAACAGTAAGAGAATAGCAATAGGAATATACTACTGACCACACCGCTGATGGTGAAATGCTCAGGGAGATTGGAGAGGCTACAAAGGCAGAAAGCACAATAATAATGGGGGATTTCAACTACCCCTATATTGACTGGACATATGTCACTTCAGGAAGCAATGCAGAGATAACATTTCTAGACACCATAAATGACTGCTTCTTATAGAAACTTATCTTGGGACCCACAAGGGGAAAGGCAATTCTTGATTTAGTCCTAAGTAAAACACAGGATCTGGTCCAAAAGGTGAATATAGCAGAACTGCTTGGTAATAGCAACCATAATGTAATTTAAATATAACATTTGTAGGGGAAAAATTCCAAAAGCCCACCACAGTAGCATTTAACTTCAAAATGGGGAACTACACAAATTGAGGAAGCTGTTAAATAGAAACTAAAAGGAACAGTCCCAAGGGTGAAATCCCTGCAAACTTCATGAAGACTATTTAAAAACGTCAAAAAGAGACTCAAACTAAATGTATACCCTAAATAAGAAAGGAAAAAAAATAGAGGAACAAAAAATGCCACCAGCTGAACAGCAGAGTAGAAGAGGTGGTTAGAGGCAAAAAGGAATCCTTTTAAAAATTGGAAGTCGTATCCTAGAGAGGAAAATAGAAAGAAGCGTAAGCTCTGGCAAGTCAAGTGTAAGAGAATTTGAAGAGCAGCTAGCTAAAGACTTACAAAAACTAACAGCATTTTTTTTTAAGTACATCAGAAGCAGAAACCCTGCCACTCAATGGGCCCACTGGATGATCGTGATGCCTAAGGAGCGCTCAAATAAAAAGCTGTTTAGGAGAAGCTAATGAATTCTTTCCCCAGTCTTCACTGCACAGAGGATGTGGAGTAGATCCCCACATCCAAGCCATTCTTTTCAGTTTACAAATCTAAGGAACGGACCCAGATTGAGAGGTCAGTAGAGGAGGTTTTGGAACAAACTGATAAATTAAACAGTAATAAGTCAGTAGGACCAGATGGTGTTCAGCCAAGAGTTCTGAAGGCATTCAAATATGAAATAGCTGTGGTATGCAACTTATTTAAGACAGCCTCTCTACCAGATGACTTGAGGGTAGCTAATGTAACACCAATTTTAAAAAAAGGCTCCAGATGTGATCCTGGCAATTACAAGACAAAAAATCTAACTTCAGTGCCAGGCAAATCTGTTGTAATCCTTGTAAAGAACAGACTTAATAGACACAGAGGAACATGATACAAAAGCTGTGTTGACTCTTCCCCCAGTGGAAAGGGAAATCATGCCTCACCAATCTATTAGAATTCTGAAGGTGTCAATAAACATATGGACAAGGGTGATCCAGTGATTATAGCATACTTGGACTCTCAGAAAAACTTTGACGAAGTCCCTCGCCCAAGGCTCTTAAGCAAAGTAAGCAGCCATGGTATAAGAAGGAGGGTCCACTCGTGGATCAGTAACTGCTTAAAGATAGGAAACAAAGGATAGGAATAAATGGTAAATTTTCACAATGAAGAGAGGAAATCAGTATGGTCCCTCAAGAATCTGAATGGGACTTTCACTGTTCAACATATTCATAAATTATCTTGAAAAGGGGGTGAACAGGGAGGTGGCAAAACTTGCTGACTATACACAAATACTCAAGATACTTAAATGCAAAGTTGACTGAGAAGAATTGCAAAGGTATCACACTAAACTGAGTAACTGGGCAAAAAAAGGCAGATGAAATTAATTGTTAATGGCAAAGTAATGCAACTATACATACAAAGTGATGGGGTCTAAATTAGCTGTTCTTACTCATGGAAGAGATCTTGGAGTCATCCTGAATAGTTCTCTGAAAACTTCTGCTCGGTGTGCAGCAGCAGTCAAAAAGTTAATAGGATGTTAGGAACTATTAGGAAAGGGATAGATAATAAGACAGAAAATATAATGCCACTATTTAAATCCATGGTACACCCATACCTCAAATATGTCCAGTTCTGGTCTTCCCATTTCAAAAAATGCTGTATTAGAATTGGAAAAGGTACAGAGAAGGGCAACAAAAATGATGAGGGGTATGGAACAGCTTCCATGTGAGCAGAGCTTAAAAAGACTGGGACTGGTCATCTTAGAAGAGAGACTATTAAGGGGGGATATAATAGAGGTCTATTAAATCATGACTGGTGGGGAGAAAGTGAGTAGGGAAGTGTTGTTTATCCCTTCATTTAACACAAAGAACTGTGGGTCACCCAATGAAATAGGCAGCAGGTTTTAAAAACAAACAAAAGTAACTATTTCCTCACACAGTACACTGTCAATCTGTGAAACTTTTTGACAGGGGATGTTGTGAAGGCCAAAATATAACTGAGCTCAAAAGAAGAATTAGGTAAGTTTGTGGAGGATAGGGTCACCAATGGCTATTAGCCAATATGGCCAGGGATGCAACCCCATGACTCAGGTGTTCCTAAAGCCTCTGACAGAAGCTGGGACTGGATGACAGGGGATGGATCACACAAAATTTGGCACTGGCCACTGGCAGAAAGGATACTAGGCTAGATGGATCATTACTGTATCCAGTATGGCTGTTCTTCTGTTCTGTATGCCATAAGCAGTTGCTTCTGAGAACACAGAAGAGAAAAGGCTGCTTTTGATTTAGTCCTAAGTAAAATAGTGTAAGAGGCAAACATAGTTGAAATAGTAAGCAATATTGTCCACAATACAACTGTTTGACATCCTTGTTGGAGGGATTGTACCATGAATCAGCATGTGATGGGACACACTCTCCCCGCACTGGATGGGGAAGGATTAACCCTACATCATGGGCTGAGGAAGCCACGCCTCCTCAACTCTACTGGGTATGCTCCAAGTGCACTAGTATAAAAGGGAGCAGCCCAGCTCACTTAGGGTGGACTGCTGGAGAGGAAGAATGCATGCCATGGGCTCCAGCCAAGGATCAGCCAAAGCTTGAGGTCATGGGAGCTGGAGATGCTGCAACCCAGGCAGATGCCAGAGACAGCACAGACCAGGGAACCAGAGAGAGCTGAGACACCCAGACTGCAGCACCAGGAACCAATGTAGGAAGCAGCCTGGGGAATTAGATGGTGGCCGGATTAGTGAACCAGAACTTTGAGTCAGTGTGTTTTGGTTGGAACCTTCCCCCCTCCCCCCACTGACTCAGTGGCACATGCCCTTGCCACTACCTGGGCTGGGACCTGGTGGAGAGGGAGGGCCTTGGACCCCCTACATGGGCTGCCACCCCCTCCCCCTGTGTGTCTTTTTGTTTGTTTGTTTTTTTGCATGGCAGCCCCCTTCCCTGACTGAGGCCACTAAAACTTATTGCCTTTATTAACAGGGGTAAATCTATTGACTGTGGCCACTAGGCCTTGCTACCAAGGGTGGATCCATTGGTTTTGGCTAATATGCCTAACTGTGCTGCTGACTACTATGCCGTATTGCCCTGCTAACAGGGGCAAAGCTATTGACTTTGGCCACTAGGCCTTACTGCTCTGCTAATAGGGACTAACGTTGACTTTGGCCATTAGGCTGTATTGCCCTACTAATGGGGGTGAATACATTGGCTTTGGCCATTATGTCTTATTGCCCAGCTAAGAGGGACGAGTATATTGACTCTGGCTAGAGAGACAAACACTGGCAACTTATGCCCTGCCTCTATACCTTAAGGGGGATGGGGTGCACTCACCCTGCACTGGCTGGGGTTACCCCAACTCTGTCACATAGCACTGTAACTCTAAACTTTACAAAGGGAGATCTTTAAAAACCATGGGAGTCAGGAACTAAAGGCAAAAGTTAAGTAATTAAAATCCTTCAAAATTAGCATGATGCTTACTCAAGACCTCTTATAACTAGAGTCTCTGTCAGTGTTACAAAAACAAAAGAAGAAAACTGTGTGGCTCATGGCATCTCAGTTGTGTTTCTTTGCAAGGCGGGCACATCTGGATGCAATTCCATTGACAATGAATCAATCTGGGGCTTTGCAATCACTCAAGAATCCTCATCCCACACCATTTCCAGGGCCTGACCATACTCTGGAGTCACTGATCTCCAGAAATGAGGTGGCCAAAGACAAACTATCTGGGGAAAAAACACACAGTTGTGACAAGAAAAGGAGTACTTGTGGCACCTTAGAGACTAACAAATTTATTTGAGCATAAGCTTTCGTGAGTGAGTTGTAGCTCACGAAAGCTTATGCTCTAATAAATTTGTTAGTCTCTAAGGTGCCACAAGTACTCCTTTTCTTTTTGCGAATACAGACTAACACGGCTGCTACTCTGAAACCTGACAGTTGTGACATGCTTTCAAGAACATAAATCCAAGAATGTGCAATTCAGTCACAGTTGCAGAGAGGTACAGCAGGAGGGGACTAGGGGATGAGAGGGTCGCTCAGTTCAGTATGGCTATCCTGTGAAATTGGAGTTAGAACTCTGCTCCCAGCAGAAGTACCATTTTTAAAAAACAAATAAACAAAACCACACACTTCTATAACCCCTACTACCATATAAACTCCAGAAACGCATTGATATAGTGAAAGGTGTTGCGGAGGTATTTTACGAACCACATCTTAGATTTTAAAGTTCTGCTGAACACCTCTACAACCCCACCTTGATTTCATTATTGGTAATAATGAGGAATCCTATGGTGCCTTAACAATTTGCTTCAAGGTTTGTACAGAAGAGCAACTTTCCAACTGACACATGCCCTCATGGCTGGGTGCAGAGTTGCTGGAGCCTTCTCCATTGCCTCCCTCATATGCTATTTACACCTACTGTGGTCTACTTCTTGTGATTAGGCCCTCTAGCCAGGCCATGGATAGTCCCACCCCTTTTCAGGGTAACAATGTCCAGATCCAAGGAACAAAAATTCTTCTACCCTTCCTGGGCACACTCATCCTTGCACAGGATAGTGTGTAATTTCCTCAATAGTTGTAGGTGGCAGAGTGTACTTTTTGTAGTGAATGACATCAGCTGTCTAGGAGTCTAGTGTCAAAGAGCCCAAGAGGATCCTTAGAGTTCAGATTATTTTGACAATCTGGGAACATGTGTTTTCAGTTGGCGGATCTGTCACACTTGTGGCAGACTCTTTTTAAAGAGTTCTATTCTGCCTACAAGTAGAACCCCAATTTTGTGTGGGTGGGAACTTCAAGCAGATCTCTCCTCCTGAGGACAGAAAGGTAATAGTGACCTTAGAGGGTGTTGTGATTGCTAAATAGAGGGTGCCAGTAAGAGCCCTTTGCGATTTGTGTGGCATAGACACCTGTTCCCTGGGAACTAGAACCTCTACTAATTTCATACAAAGCCACCAGTCAGTCAGGAGGGCTTTTAGTTACCCCTGAGCTGGGTTAGATCAGAACTATTGACCTGGAGAGGAAAATATTCTTAAATCTTGTAAGAAATAATATTTATTACCAACCACTTGAAACACCCAGTGCCTAAGCCTAGCTGATTGTTCTTTAATAGCTCCTCATGTGTAGGCAGGACTGATAGCTGTAATATTTGCTAAGCTGAGTATGGAGGGGGTCATCAAAAAAAATCATATGGTGAAACAATATTTTACAAGTCTGAGGAGAAAAAAAAAGATCATCATAACCCAGGCTACTACAGGTCTGGGGATGATGCAGGCTTCTGCTGTTTCTCACTCCTTGTGTCGTCTTGAAAGACACGTCTCAGGCCTAAGTTTAAAAAAAAAAAAAAAAGCAGGGGTGGGGATTGACGAGATTTGCCTCCAGAGGTCTCCCTGTATAAAGATTCTCAGAGGTTCCCAGCAAGCTGTCACCCAGGTAGTGAGAGAGTTTTCAAAAAAGAAACAGGTTTAAATTGTCTTGTTTGGTTCCTATACTTTTTTGACTGCCCCCTCCCCAAGCCTCTTCAACTTCTTTTTTTATGGCCTTCATACCTCCAACTTGACTCACTCCTCAGCTGGGCCAGGCCAGGCCGAGAGTTCCTCCACTTCTGCTGGACTGGGACAGGGAGTGAACTCCTTCTCCCCATCACTATTCCTGGGCTAGGGAGCAAGTGTCCCCATTGTTGGTTGCAGTGACTAATCAGAAAAGGGGCCAGGTCTGGTGCAATAGCAGGTCCAACAGGAAAAAGCCCTGGCAGCTGGAACTCAGGGCTGGAAGCTCCCAACCCAGGACAGTGGGTTCTGGGGGCCAACCAGAATCCAGGACATTTGGGAGAGATGTGGTTTGTTTGTTTTTTTTGTGTTTTAAAAACAACCCTCACCACTATTTTTTGAAAAAATACTTGCAAATAAGTATCTTTTAAAGGTACTTCAAGCATTTTTTTAAGTACTGTACAAAGTACATAGGCACTTAAGTATGTGGGAACTCTGCGAAAAACACCATTCCACCAGTGGAACCAAATTCCAGGCGGTCTCCAGTCATCACAAGGGAGACTTGTGCTCGTTCCTACATCAAACTGCCTGCAAGATATACACAAGACTTTGTATAATACTAAAGCATGAAAGAGCAACTTTCCAGAACCCAGAGGAAAATACCTTAGTTCACAAGCAAGTTAAGTTGGTGGTGGTTTTTTTTTTTTTTTTTTAAAAAGTCCTTTTTGCCTCTTTCGAGGTTGCAGGGGCCTTTTCTTGTTACACTCCCACAGCAGATTGCTTAAGAACATCAAGAAGTACTAGAAACAGAGAAAATGTTGTAAAAACAAGAAATGGTTTGCTTAACATACCTAGATTTATACTTTGCATAAGCCAGTCCTTCCTTACAGAAAGGAGACGCATGTTTACATATTCCAAAAAATAATCTGTGGCTCTAACTGCAGTGACAGAGTTCTAACTGCCACACTGTCCCAGAAGAAAGAGACCTATTTGCCTAGAGTCTTCAGAGCTCTCGTTTCTCACCTCTCACTGTAGGTCCGTTTGCCTGTCCAAACATGGCTCCCATCCAGAGGTCATTGGGAATGTTCTGACAATATTTTGCAGTGTCAAGTCTCCCAACTAGAAAAAAATGTTGAAAGACAAAACAATACTAAAAAGCTTTGAAACTGCTGAAATGCAACACTTTCATATTTTGAAAAGAAAAATTCTGTTTTTCTGAATCAAAATGACTTTTTGGTTCTAAATTTATGCTAATTAGACTAAAGTCAAAATAAACACACAACTTTGAACTATTTCAATTGAGCTGAAACTTTTTTCTATTTTTGGTTTGCAAATATTTGAGATTTTTTTCCTGATAATGAAATGAGTAAATAAATTAAATGAAAACTCAAATATTCCTGGGATGGGAATACCATTTCCTGCCCAGCTCTACAGCAGTCACCCTTCTCCCCATTCTTTATGCGAGTTTTCCCAGGGTTGTCCTGGAGTCTCCAGGAATTAAAGATTAACCTTTAATTAAAAATAACCATGTGATGAAACCTCCAGGAATTCATCCAACCAAAGTTGATAACCCAACCATATATTCCCAGAGCACTCCTGAGCGATTTGGTGTCATGTTCTAGGTATGCCCCTCCACCCCATTAGAGTAGCCACAGTAACAACCCGGGGGGAGGGGGAGGAAGTCAACACACAGTAATCAGATAACCTGTCCTGTTTTCAGGACAGAAACTATTGCAATCAAACGCTTCATCAGTTCAGGAATCCTTATGACATCCGATGAAGTGAGCTGTAGCTCACGAAAGCTTATGCTCTAATAAATTTGTTAGTCTCTAAGGTGCCACAAGTACTCCTTTTCTTTGTATGACAAACCAGTTCATCAGGCTGTGGATTCAGGGCTCCCAAACTTGCAGCCCACACCCAGGTCTCTGAGTCAGTTTGGGTTAACTTCTGTTGCCTAAGCAGTTGCAAGCCACTACAGCCTGCCTTGCTCCTACTCCCCCACACCCTTTGCTCTGCTTCCTGTTTATATCACTCAACTCGGGCCCTAGGCAGGTCAGGGCCTTGTTGATTATCTGCAGCAGGCTGTATGCTTCAGTCTGTCTCTTAAAGGGGTAGAACCCTTTTATCATACTCTCTCATATCTCCCACCTCACTCCCCAGGTGCTTGTCCGTGTCTTAGGATGTGGTCCATAGTCAGTCCCTGTTTATATGTGTACTTCAGCAGGGCAAGCCTAGTCACTTCCTTTGGATCATTTCCTCCAATCAGAGGGGTACTTCTGGCTTAGCAGCCCCAAGGAAGTCCATCAGACCCTTGTCCGTATGGCTTATGTAGCATGTGAGGCAAACAAACTCTTCAGCCTGCTGTATTTCAAGACAAACTACATTTTGTAAGGTAAGCCTGCTGGCCCTATCAGAGGTAATTAAGAGCACCAGGTTTGTCCTGTTGGTAAACCAAAATAAAGCTGCCTCACAGGATACACTCTCAGGCACATCCTTCAAAGTTAAGATGGTCTTTCATCCCACCCATCTTCTTGTCTGGGTTCTGATTATTACCGACCACATCTTCCTCCCTGCAGTCTGCAGTGAAAGACTTATGAGAGCCCATTTCTTATCCTCTTGCATTCATGCTACTTTGTGGGTGATGATGAGAGCCAGGGCTTAGTCTCATATAGTATTTCCTGGAATTTCCCACGCTCCCCACCCTCCCGCTCGGGGCTTCAGCCTCGTGGGTTTGAAAATATTTACTGGCCCTCCGCTGCAGACAGCTCCAGCTCAGTTTAAGCCCTGGTAAAAGAAGAGGAACCACTTTTATTCTACTGCCTTGGTGAGGTCATCTTTGCTTTTACAAAGAGCTGCTTTTTAACCCAAGCCCAGTTCGGGCTCTGCGCTGCTGCTTCCAGGTCACCTGCTGGGGAGCACACTCTTGTCTTTTTCTCATCTACCTTGGTTTTCTCCCCAATGGGTGCTTCCATTTCACTAACCTGGGGACTTGTGCACTCTCACACTACCCATCTTTTACTTGACCTTCACAATAGCTTAAACCTTTGCTCAGGGCTGTCTTTGTCTCTAGTAGTTCCACTTCATCCTGTGCCAGGATGATCTGATACTGGTGAAAGACTTCTTCACAAAGCTCTTCCAGATCTTTCTCCAACAGCAAACACTATTGCTCACCATTTTCTTTTTCTGTCCTTAGGTGAGACAACTCCTGCTCCTGTTTTATAGCTTGAGCCAGGACCTGAACTCTGGAGAAGCATTTTTCTTCTAGTTCCTACAAGGTCTTTGCTTTCTGGGCCTGTAGGACATTCACTTCTGTCAGGTTGTCGGCCCTGGTCCTCACAGCTACAGTAATCTCTTCTAATAAATTGGAAAGATTTAGAAGGAGAGAGGTTTGCGGAGTAGCTATAGAGTGTGCCACCATCACCACAGCCTCTATTGTAGTTGCAAACTCTGTATTTATGCCTATCAATACCCTGTCCTTTGGTGGGCAATTCCATTTCCTCCAAGTTGCTTGGGGAGGTAGTTGTTGGCTTGCTTAGATTTCTCCAGCTTGGGAATACACTTGCCAGTGTTGTCCTTGGAATTCATGGAGGTCCTCCATCTTTGGTGAGGAATTGTTTGTTGTGCTCTGCCTTTTGCTCTATTGCTTCTTGCAGGGTCAAAGAGAGGCCTGGATTTCTCTCTCGTGTGCTTCTTCCTCAGCCTCTACCCTTTCCTTCCATGCTTGGCAGAGATGTTTTTCTCGTCTACCAGTACCTGACTTGGGGCCTTCTTGGGCTTCCTTCACACTGAGTTCATGCAGCTCAGGCCATCATCCAACTACATGTCTGCTACCTATTGGTGCAGCACAGAGATCTGTTTCCCAAGGCTCCTCTTTGACTCCTCTTCTCCTCCAGCTGCTCTTGGAAGATGTTCTTATCTTCCATCTGCTTCACTTGGCTGCTGTGGCTCAGGTTCTGGCAAATCTCCTTCTGCAGCAGCTCCAGTGTATTCTGAAGCTGTGACTCCATTGCAGAGACATCTTTCACTAATCTGATTGACTCGCTCTCTGACTAGCTGAGAAGGCCTGACATAGTCTAGCTTGAAATGCAGTCTGATCCTTGCAGATTGATTTTCACAGCCATCTCTGTCTGTACTCTCTCATACGCAATAAATTTTACCTACAGCTCTTGGAGCTGGACCTGCCTTCTTCTGCTGTATTCAGTCCTCTTTGCCCTGCTGAAGTATCTTCACTTCAGTGGACAGTATGGCCTGCTTATTCTCCAGAGCCTGCTTTATGTTTTCAAACTTTGCCGTAACTTGGTTTGCTCCAGCTGTTCAGTCAGATCTTTCACAACTTGTATATGCCTTCACCCCAGCTCCTGGATTTGTGCCTCATGGGTCTTTGCCTCATCATCCAGGGTCTTCCTCAGAAGAATCACTTCCTCTTCCCACTTTGCCCTGAGTTTCTGCTGTGCAGCAGTAGAGTCTAGGCCAGGGGTCGGCAACCTTTGGCATGCAGCCTATCAGGGTAATCCACTGGCGGGCTGCGAGGCATTTTGTTTACGTTGACTGTCCACAGGCACGGCACCCCTGCAGCTCCCAGTGGCTGCAGTTCGCCGTTCCCAGCCAATGGGAGCTGCAGGAAGTGGCATGGGCCGCAGGAACATGCTGGCCACCGCTTTCCACTGCTCCCATTGGCCGGTAATGGCAAACTGTGGCCACTGGGAGCTGCAGGGGGTTGTGCCTGCGGATGGTCAATGTAAACAAAAGGTCTTGCTGCCCACCAGCAGATTACCCTGATGGGCTGTTGTGCTGAAGGTTGCCAACCCCTGGTCTAGGCTGTCTGCAAGCTCTGTTTCCTATGCCTTCAGTTTCCCCCCTTAGGTCCCTGCTTTTGGGTTTCTGCTTTGCTTATTCAGTTTCCAGGTCTCCCTGAAGTTCAGTGAGCTTATTATCTTCCAGTTCAGATTCTAGAGTCAGGACCATGTTGTTCTGGCTACCTCCTCTACAAGAAGTCATGACTAAGGTTGAAGTCCCTCCTCCTTTTGGGCTAGTTAGTTATCTTTTAAGTTCTGTGATCTGTAGCTCAGTAACCTGGTCATGCAGATTGGTGGAGTCTTCCTCAAACTTCTTGGAAATTATCCCCAATTCTGGCTCCTGCCCGGGCAGCATACCAGGGGCTTCTCCATTTCATGGCCTATACTAGTGCAGTTGTTGATGATGTTGTGTTTTTTTTTTTTTTTCTTCTGTCTTCTCCAGAGATGTCATCTTTAGTCCTTCCATTGCTCCTTGAGTGTCTCCTTTTTGCTGCTCTACTACTACTACTGTAGCTCCAGGCTAAGCACTATGTTCTAGGCCCTAAGCAGATTCATTTTCTGGGTGATTCACATCTGGAACGGCTCCTGGAAAGCTTACAGGGCCATCTCATGCTCCTTCCACTAGCTCTGCAGCTGCTTCTATGCTTACAAGAGACTCGGCACAGCTGCCTGCAGATCCTGTTGCAGCTTCTGGTTGCAGAGTTGCAATAAAGAAAAGGAGTACTTGTGGCACCTTAGACTAACAAATTTATTTGAAAATAAGCTTGTGTGAGCTGTAGCTCACGAAATGATTTCAACTCCTTTCTAGCTGGAGCCTTCACCTGCTCATGGAGCTCCCTCTTCAACAGCTGGGCTTCTTGGAGGCTAACCAGGAGTTTCCTCTGATGAAGGCCATGCTTGTTTTCCAGTGTGAGAATTTGTTCATCCACTTTAGCCACAGCCAAGTGGCTTCTCTCCTTCTCCATGAGTAGCTCCTTCTTTCTGTTCTTTAAATGCTGGATTTGTTTCTATTGTTCACCCAGACTCAATAGGAAAATATGCATTTGGGTCTGCAAATGACTTAATTGTTTAGGATAATCAGAGCTCTTCTCACACTTGCTCTCTGGAGCCTTTGCCCTCGTTCCTTGTGTCCAGTAACTCTGCTGCTCTTTGGAGATGGGGTGGAGATTAAAGATAATCCAGGTATGGCCCAACACCTAAAGAAATACTTTGCCTCAGTTTTTAATAACAGTAATGAGAATCTTAGGGATAGTGGCAGAGGGGCTAATGGAAGGAAATCAAACTCTTAATGGGACTAAAGGGGCCCCAGAAAATCTCCATCCAAGAATATTAAAGCAACTGGCACACGAAATTGCAAGACCAATCATAAGAATTTTTAATGAATCTGCAAACTTGAGGGTCAGACCTTATGACTGGAGTACTGCTAATATAGTTCCTATTTAAAAGAGGGAAAAAGTGACCCAAGAAACTACAGGCCTGTTAATTTGACCTGAATTTTATGAGAGGCTGAGGGAACTGGGATTGTTTAGTCTGCAGAAAAGAATGAGGGGGGGATTTGATAGCAGCTTTCAACTACCTGAAAGGGGGGTTCCAAAGAGGATGGATCTAGACTGTTCTCAGTGGTAGCAGATGACAGAACGAGGACTAATGGTCTCAAGTTGTAGTGGGGGAGGTTTAGGTTGGATCTTAGGAAAAACTTTTTCACTAGGAGGGTGGTGAAACACTGGAATGCATTACCTAGGGAGGTGGTGGAATCTCCTTCCTTAGAAGTTTTTAAGGTCAGGCTTGACAAAGCCCTGGGTGGGATGATTTAGTTGGGGATTGGTCCTGCTTTGAGCAGGGGGTTGGACTAGATGACCTCCTGAGGTCCCGTCCAACCCTGATATTCTAAGGTCATGGAACAAATTTTGAAAGAGAAAATAATTTAAGGATAAAGATGTGAATGGTAATTGGGATAAAATACAACATTACTTTACAAAAGGTAGACAGATCATGCCAGACCATCCTGATCTCCTTCTTTAAGAAGATCACCGATCCTTTTAGACAAAGGAAATGCAATAGATCTAATCTACCTGGATTTCGGTAAAACAAGTGATATAGTCCACAAGGGAAATTAGTTAAATTGGAGAAGATAGAGATTAATATCAGAATTGAAAGGTGGATAAGGAACTGGTTAAAGGGGAGACTACAATGAGTCGTACTGAAAGGTGAACTTTCAGGCTGGAGAGAGGTTTATGGAGTTCCTCAGGAATCAGTCTTGGAACCTATTTTATTTAACATTTTTATTAGTGACCTTGGCACAAAAAGTGGGAGTGTGCTAATAAGGTTTGCAGATGACACAAAGTTGGGAGGTATTGCCAATATGCAGGAGGATTTGGAACATCGCACAAGAAGATCTGGATGAATTTGTAAACTGGAGTTATAGAAATTGGATGAAACTTAGTGCAAAGTCATGCACTTGGCAAAAATTCTTGTTACATCCCTAGCTTATAAAGGAATATCGGTTGGAAGTGACAGAGAAGAAGAAAGGCTGGGTGTATTGGTTGACTACAGGATGCCTATGAGCTGCCAATGTGATTTGGCCATGAAAAAGGCTAACATGATCATAGGATGCACCAGGCAAGGTATTTTCAGTGTAGATAGAGCAGTGTTAGTACCATTATACAAGGCACTGGTGAGACCTCATCTGGAATACTGTGAGCAATTCTGGTGTCCCATGTTTAAGAAAGATGAATTCAAATGGGAACAGGTGCAGATAAGGACTACTAGGATGATCCGCGGAATGGAAAACTACCTTATGAGAGGAGACTCAGAGCTTGATGTGTTTAGCGTAACCAAAAGAAGGTTGAGGGGAGATATGATTGTTCTCTATAAATACATCAGAGGGATAAATACAAGGGAGGGAGATGAGTTATTTAAGTTAAGTGCCAACGTGGACACAAGAACAAATGGATATAAACTGACTATCAAGAAGTTTAGACTTGAAATTAGATAAAGGTGTCTAACCATTAAAGCAGTGAAGTTCTGGGGGAGCAGACGCTGAGGTGGCAGAAGCTTCCTAACAATAGGGGGGCCACCCACGCTTGAACCATGGCTCCACCCTCTGCATCACCCCTTCCCTGGAGGCCCTGCCCCCACACCGCCCTTTCTCCCTGAGCCTCTGCTCCTGCACTGCCTCTTCCCTCCAAGACCCTGCTCCCTCTCCCCCATCACTCGTCCTTAAAGTTGGTAAAAAGTGGGGGGCCTCATGGCCCCTGGCCCACCCTGTTTCAGCACCCCTGCCATGGACCCTGTCCTGGGAGAGGGGCCTAGGGTGCGGGAACATGGGCCAGGGGCTGCTCTGGGGGGGGCCCACCCCAGGCAGCTGAGTATCCATGGCTCCCCACAGCTGCCTGAGCTCCCCAGGCCGGGATCCACTTCCAGCTTGGCTGTGGAGTAGGGCCTTGGGGGGAAGAGAAGGGGCAGGGGGGCCAGGCCCATCCACTTTCAATAAGTGGGAGGGTCATGGCCCCTTGGCTGCCCCTGTTCTGGAGCCCCTGAGCAGACGGGGCAAAAATATCTAATTGGCTTGAAGATTGATACATTTATGGAGGGGATGGTATGATACTGCTATAATGGCATGTAGTCCACCTGCAACTGCTAGCAGCAAATATCTCCAGTGGCTGGTGATGGGAGACTAGATGGGGAGGGTTCTGAGTTTAGTACAAAAAATTCTTTCCATGGTGTTTGGCTGATGGGTCTTGCCCGCTTGCTCAGGGTCTAACTGATTGCTGTATTTGGGGTTGGGAAGAAATTTTCCTCCGAGTCAGATTGGCAGAGACCCTAGGAGTGTGTTGCCTTCCTCTGCAGCATGGGGCATAAGTCACTTGAAGGTTTAAACTAGTGTAAATGGTGAATTCTCTAACTTGAAGTCTTTACATTATGATTTGAGGACTTCAGTAACTCAGTCGGAGGTTAAGGGTCTATTACAGGAGTGGTTGGGTGAGGTTCTGAGGCCTGCAATATGCAGGAGGTCAGACTAGATGACCTTGATGGTCCCTTGCTTTGACCTTAAAATCTATTTGTCTATGAGCAGTTGACTATGTCTTTATCTGACTTCTGTATCAAATTACTCAGGCTTCCCACTTGCTCATGTCCTGAGGCCTGAGTCAAGGCATACCCCCTGGCAGCCCTTTGCCCTTATGGCTTGCCCCTGATGTTTGCTTCTGGGGTTACCCCAGGGGTTTGCCCAGCACTACATTCTTTCTTCCCCATAATAACAGCCCCTCAGTCCAAAGTTCCTGCAGGGCAGCATCTTCTCACATGTCTTCTTCCTTGCCACTAACACAATTTACACTGGGGGTATCATTCTAACTGGCCCAAAACTGTGTGCCCTTAATTCTTTCTTCAGCTCCTGCAGCTGTCTGGGTCTCTGGATCCTTAATATCCAGACCTCTCCAGATGCCTCAGTGCCCCGTGTTGCCCAGCAATCCACATGGATCTGCCCCTGGGGAACAAGATACTAATTCAGAAGCAGACTGTATTCAAGTGGGGCATATAATTAGCAAGACTGCATGTCTCCTTCCCCTTTGACATTCGTTACAGTCTGTCCTCTGCAGTTACTGCTGGGCCCCTGGCCACACCTGAGACCAGAATTTCTGGGCCATTGCAGTCACTCTATCCACCAGCCTGGGCTGACATCTCCCAGCCCCAGATAGCACAGGCACTTCTCTGCATTCACATCCCTCCTTGGTACAAGGGGGTTTCAGTCCCTGTTCAGGCACCCTGTGGAAAGGTGCAGGCAGTCCCAGTGCCCCTTTGCATCTTGGTGTCAGCTTGAACTCCAATATCTGCACTGCTGTTTTTAGTATCATAGCATGAGCCCTGTGAACCTGAGTCTGTGGACCCAGGCTCTGATGCTCACTGCCAGGGGTTTTGACACTCGCTGTACTCGTATCCAAGTCAGTTTGGGTTTGCGTTCTGGTACCTGCCCACTGCAACCTTCCTGGCTTCTACTCCCCACTCTCCCTCCTTGTTCTGTTTTCTGTTTATATCACTCAGCCTGTAGGTGGGTCAGGGCCTTGTTGATTATCCCCAGGCAGTAGGCTGCAGCCTGTCCTTTGAAGGGATAAGAATTTTATTAAGATGTTAAAATAAAAAGAAAACAGTACAAAGTTTAAGCATAGAATCTTCTGGTTATCAGGGAATAACATACAGATTATCAAGGGGTGCAAAATTCAGTTTAGGATCATGTGGTATAAGGAATACATAATCTGCAACATCCCCAATTGGGGGTAAAAGGATAACAGGTCAAAGTACAGACATTGAGATATGAGGTGTCATAAATATAAAGGGAAGGGTAACCACCTTTCTGTATACAGTGCTATAAAATCCCTCCTGGCCAGAGGCAAAACCCTTTCACCTGTAAAGGGTTAAAAAGCTAAGGTAATCTCGCGGCTACCTGACCCAAAATGACCAATGAGGGGACAAGATACTTTCAAATCTGGAGTGGGGGGGAGAACAAAGGGTTTGTCCATCTGTATGATGCTTTTGCTGGGAACAGATCAGGAATGGAGCGTTCCAACTCCTGTTAAATTAGTAAGTAATCTAGCTAGAAAATACGTTAAATTTTCTTTTGTTTGGTAAATGGTAAATGGCTGGTAAAATAAATGTGCTGGAGGGAATGTATATTCCTTTTTTTGTGTCTTTTTGTAACTTAAGGTTTTGCCTAGAGGGATTCTCTGTGTTTTGAATCTGATTACCATATAAGATATTTACCATCCTGATTTTACAGAGGTGATTCTTTTACCTTTACTTTAATTAAAATTCTTCTTTTAAGAACTTGATGGATCTTAAGAATAATGAAAAATCAAAGGGTTTGGGTCTGTGTTCACCTGTACCAATTGGTGAGGATTATTATCAAGCCTTCCACAGGAAAGGGGGTGTAGGGCTTGGTAGGGATATTTTGGGGGGAAAGATGTCTCCAAGTGGTCTCTCTCCCTGTTCTTTGTTTAAAATGCTTGGTGGTGGCAGCATAGGGTTCAAGGACAAGGCAAAGTTTGTACCTTGAGGAAGTTTTTAACCTAAGCTGGTAAGAATAAGCTTAGGGGGGTCTTTCATGCAGGTCCCCACATCTGTACCCTAGAGTTCAGAGTGGGGAAGGAACCTTGACATGAGGGTATGTTCATATAATGGCTATGTTCACGTGTGGAGTATAATGACTGGATACGGTGATGAGGATGGATTTACCCTCATTTGGTGAGATTTAATGTTCAGTGAGTTTATGGTTCCAGTTCATATGGTCCAATGGAAAAAGTCTGTCCCTTTCTCGTAGTTGATGCACAATGTTGTTCTGGCTCACGCCTCCTGGTACTGTCGGTGGCCAGTGATGTTTGATGTAGATGTTCCTGGACCATTGGATGGTGTCAGAGACCATGAGGTGTCGCATGAGCCATGTATAGCATTGACTGATCCCACAGGGCCGCAGTACACGCTTGTTGCAGGGGTCCTAGGCACCCAGAATTCCGACGATCAAGGCGTCTATCTGCATCTCATAGCCTTCCCCCTCAGGGTGTTGGCAAGGGGGGGGCGTATTTTTCCAGCTTACGAGCTTGGGCTTCGTGGAAAGCCAGGGTCCTGTTCTCAAAGGAAACCGTGACATCGAGGATGATATTTTTCTGGGCCTAGTGTGGGATGACCACGTCAGGTCGCAACTGGCTGTTTGGTACCGGGGATGGCGCAGTTCACGGCGACCTTCCCCAGGCGCTGTGCGATGGCTTTCACCAGGCAGTTCTGGATGGCATTGTGGTGCAGCTGCCAGGCTCTGGAGTGGGGCTAGCAGCTGCACAGGATGTGGGGCAGGGTTTCATTGGAGTAGCCACATCTCCTGTAATGCTTGTCTCGGTTCCTGTGGTAGACAGCTCCATTGATCAGGATGCAATTGAGCCGGGCACAGTGAATGAACCGTCAGTCGGTGAAATGGGAAAAGCCACCCCCAGCGAGGAAGTGGTTGCTGGTGTCCCACTTGCTGGTCAGTTCGAAGGCTTTAATAGTACCCTTTTCTCATACACTCTTTCATACTTCCACACAATAAAGCATTTTGGACTGGTTGCTTTCTCTAAAGGTTCGTGTACCCAAGGCCTAGGAGATAGATAGATAGTTCATTGAGCATATAATGCTCTTGAGTGTCCTCCTTTCAACGGCTTAATGACACACCGCAGAGATTGCGTTTCGGAGACTTACTTGCCCATTATGTAATGTGGCTTGTGATGGGCCATCCTCGCTGTTCATTGTGGAAGTTAGTTTTGCCTGGATGGGAGAAGTCTTTTCCTCTTATGTCTCTTAGTTAAGAAATTCACTCTGTCCTAATGTTCTGTCAGCGAGGTGCTCTTTGGCTGTGTCTCCTCCTTGCCCTGGGGCACACATGCCCTATACTTAAAGGCTGCTTAATTTCCCCCATACTAATTTCCCCCTACACACCTTCTTGTCAACTGTTTGAAATGGGCCACTCTCATTACCACTACAAAAGTGATTTTTCCTCCCTTGGTATCCTACTGTTAATTGAATTGTCTCATTAGACTGACCTCCAACTTGGTAAGGCAACTCATCTTTTCATGTGTTGTGTATTTATATCGGCTATTGTATTTTCCACTCCATGCATCTGATGAAGTGGGTTCTAGCCACAAAAGCTTATGCCCAAATAAAGTTGTTAGTCTAAGGTGCCACAAGGATGACTTGTTTTTTTGCTGATGCAGACTAACACAGCTACCACTCTGAAACTTAAGTTCCTTTGTGCCATTGGAGCAGTGCAAAGGGGACTTGCATCTCTCTTATTGAAAAAGGATCCACTTGTATGGCCCAGGAATTCCTATCCTGGACCTTTTAGTTGTTGAGCCTTGTTAACCTATTAGTTAGTTAGGAACCTGCTGACCTTTTCGGGTGTGTCTGAGCTGTGCCAAAACCAGAGCCAGAGAGAGCCCACAGGTAAGATGTCTAGCCCAGACAGCTGTAACTAGTGATTTTTTTCCTCAGCTTTTGTGGGGCTGTTATAATTAGCATGGTGACAAACTATAACAGTGGATCTGGGACCTGAAATATAGGGGCCTGTGGTAAGTCTTGTTTGGTTTGCTTAGCATCCTAGGTAGGGCAAAAGTCTTTTAGCTACCAGAAGGTCTGATCTCTGTTTACCTAGAGAAGAGACTTGTATAAATAAGGGGTGTCTTCAATGTTCTTTTCATGCTTATTGATACAAGTTTGAGTCTGTATGAATGCATGTACATTGTATGTACGAGTGTCTGCAAGTGGCTTTTTTCCTTTTCCTTTGTGTGTGTGTGTATGTGATTACTGGTTGTTTGTACCTATACTGGTTACATGTAGTACTCATAAGCACGTGCTCTCTCTGTGTATGTAAAGTGTCCTTAAATACTGATAAAGCATGTTGGGATTTTGGCCTGTTAGATAAAATGTGTGTATGTATGAACATTCCAAAAAATCTGTACTGCTATTTCTCCATGTCCTGTGAGAGACCCTCATGAATCTTGTCAAAACTTTGACAGGCTGCATGAGATTTTGTGCACAGGGTGCGAGTCCAGAATCTTATGCCTGACTTATTGTTTGAAGATAAGTGTTACAAGGCTTTCTGACATTCTTGAAGAAAGAAAACCAGCTTTTCCTCAGGGACAGTTTGACCTACTGAAAACTTCAGGTCTCATGTTGTTGTAAATGTTAGCTATCGGCCACAAATGATGATTTTTATGCATGTATAAAGGAGGCTTATTTTAATTATTGACTTTCATTTTGCTAAATGCTTCAGTGATCTAAATAAGTTAGTAGTGCAAAATATTTATTGGTAAACCATTTTATGTTAAATCTTAATGAGCATGTTTGTATTTGTCTCCACAAATAATAACATAGCTTTTCCTAATGGTCCAAAGCTAGTTTTATTTTATTGATTATATCTGAGTTTAACTGTTTTCATAAAATTGCCTTCTGTTGTTTAACAGCACAATAAAATAAGTACTTGTGCACAACCCATGATACCTAGGGTGTCTCTTTATTATGTTAAACCTTTTAACAGAACCTTCCCCCCCCCCCCCATTTGTTATATCAGCGTGTAGTAACCACCAGCCACACTGGTTAAAAAAACCAAACTGCCTTAGAGGGGAAGTGAAAGCAGCTATAAATATACATATAATAAAACAAATGGAAGAAAGGGAAACTTGAGGGTAGTGAATATAATTCAGAAGGTGGAAATTGTAGAAAATTGATAAAGGAAGCACAATGATACAAAAAAAATCCATGTCAGTGGAGTAAAGGAAAATGAGGTTTTTTTTTTTTTTTTAAAGTATTAGGAACAAAAGGAATCCTAACAATGGTGGTATTAGATTGAAGTGGTAGAACTGTCAATAATCCAGAAAAGGCACTCATGTTTAACCATTTGTTCTGTAATTTGGAAAAAAGCCAGATGATATGCTTTCTATTTCAACAGTAACTAAGGAGGACATTAAACAGCAGCTACTAAAGCTAGACATTTTAAAATAAATGACCATGGATACCTTACAGCCAATACTCCTGGGGGAATTCTGTGCCAAAAAATTCTGCTCACAATATTTTAAAATTCTGTATATCTTATTTGTCAAAACAAAATATCACATCAGTTTCAATTATTTTAGTAATTTATTTCAAAATGCCTGTCAGCAAGTATATCTAACAATAGACAACAAAAAAAAAATTCCCCCAAGGAATAGAGACTTGGAGACCCCTATGACAACCCAGTTCCTGTTTCTCTGTTATGCTTTTGTTGGGTGCCTCAGTATGGGTGTGCCAGCTGGGCACATCTTGGAGGAAAACTCTCTGCCCATCCAATCTCCAACACCCCTAACCTCTCCCGCCCAGAACCCTGCTGTGGCGTGCCCCCTGGCCCAGACACCTGTACCCCCTAACACCCTGAGCCCAGCCATGGGATGGTCTCCAAGCCCAGCCAGCCACCCCCCCCAGAGGCCAGCTGTGGGGCATCCTCCAGCCCTGACACCTGCACCCACTACATCCCAGAGCCCAGCTGCATGGGTGCCCCCCCCCACTGCTCAAACACATGTGCCTCCTACCCCACAGACATCCAGAGAGAGAGAGAGAAACAGCCTGATGCTGGGTCCTGGGCTTGTACAGTTTCCTACACACTTGTCTCCTTTCTTCAGGATGTGCTGGGAACCACAGCTTCCAAGAACCTTCCAACTCCCCTTCTCCCCTGCAATGTCCTGTGTTTGCAAGCTGGAGAGCAGGGCTCTGCTGGGTCCAGCGGCTCCTAAGTGCTACAGAGCTGGTTAGCACAATTCTGTGGGGAAAAAAAATGAAATTCTGTTCAGTATATTAATTGTGCAAATTCTGCATTGTGCAGTGGCACAGAATTGCACTAGAAGCAATCAGAGTTTTAAAAGGGCTGGTTAAGGAGCTATCTAGATGTTAATGTTGATTTTTCAGAGTCTTGAAATCAGGGGCACCATTTCAGATTTTGGTTGGAGGGGGGGCAACTTTTAACCTTGCTTGCAGGGGCTACTTAGGCACCTGAAGACTGTTTGTTGGCAGATAACTTAGCAATTAGTTGACAGGAACACTATTAAATAAATATTAGACCCACTCAGCTCTAATACGAACATGTTCTGACATCTTGTGTCAAGCCACTTTAGGGACCTTCATTAGGTTTAAAATTTTAATGTATATTATTTTGTTACTAATTCTGCAGAGAGAGAGACACCCTGTCAGGACTTCATCTCCGCTCTGGAAGAGGAGTGGGGTCTAGTGGGTTACTTTGGGGGGCAGATACATTTGTGTTCTATATCAGAATGGTCATACTGGGTAAGACCAATGGTCCATCTAGCCCAGTATCCTGTCTTCCAACAGGGGCCAGTACAAGGTGCTTCAGAGGGAATGAACTAAACAGGCAATCAAATGATTCATCCCCCTGTTGTCCACTCCCGGCTTCTCACAAACACAGGCTAGGGACACACACAACATGGTGTTGCATCCTTATTCACCTTGCCTAATACCCATTGATGGACCTATCCTCCATGAATTTATCTAGTTCTTTTTTGAACCCTGTTATAGTTTTGGCCTTCACAACATCTCCTGGCAAAGAGTTCCAAAGATTGACTGAAGAAATACTTTCTTTTGTTTGCTTTAAATCCACTGCCCATTAATGCCATTGAGTGACCCCTAGTTCTTGTGTTATGTGAAAGCATTACTAACATTTCCTTATTCAATTTTTCCACATCATTCATGATTTTATAGACCTATCCTATCCCCCCTTAGTCATCCCTTTTCAAAGCTGAAAAGTCCCAGTCCTTTTAATCTCTCCTCCATTAGGGGTATGGAACATCTTCCGCATCATTTCTGTTGTCCTTCTCTGTACCTTTTCCATATCCAGTATATCTTATTTGAGATGGGGTGACTAGATCTGCACACAGTATTCGATATGTGGGCATACCATGGATTTATATAGAGGCAATATTATATTTACTGTCCTATTATCTATCCTACTGGTTCCCAAACTTGTTCCGCTGCTTGTGTGGGGATAGCCCCTGGCAGGCTGTGCTGGTTTGTTTACCTGCCGCGTCCGCAGGTTCAGCCAATCGTGGCTCCCAGTGGGCGCAGTTTGCTGCTCCAGGCCAATGGGAGCCACTGGAAGCAGCGGCCAGTACGTCCTTCGGCCCGAGCCGCTTCCAGAAGCTCCCAATGGCCTGGAGCAGCGAACAGCAGCCACTGGGAGCTGTGATCAGCTGAACCTGCGGACACGGCCAGTAAGCAGATCGGCCAACCTGCCAGGGGCTTTACCCGCACAAGTGGCGGAACCACTGCTCTATCCCTTTCCTAATAATTCCCAAAATTCTGTTAGCTTTTTTGATTTCCACTGCACATTGAGCAGATGTGTTCAGAGAACTATCCACAATGACTTCAAGATCTTTGTTGATGGGTAACAGCTAATTTAGACCCCATCATTCTGTATGTATAGTTGGGATTATGTTTTGCTCTGAGCATCACTTTGCATTTATCAACATTGAATTTCATCTGCCACTGTGTTGCCCAGTCAGTTTTGTGAGATCCCTTTGTAATTCTTTGCAGTCAACTTTGGACTTTACTACTTTGAGTAATTTTGTATCATTTGCAAATTTTGCCACTTCAGTGTTCACCCCTTTTTCCAGATCACTTATGAATATGTTGATCAGCATCGATCCCGGTACTGAGCCCTGTGGGGACACCATTATTTACCTCTCTCCGTTGTGAAAACTGACCATTGATTCCTATCCTGTTTCCTATCTTTTTTTTTTTTTAGTGGAGTGCCTGGCAGTGCTTTCAGGCTTACCTAAGGATCCTTAATTTAATTTAATATTTGTTATCTTAATCGCCCTGTCTGTTTATAAACAAACTCCCTGTCCCAAGGGCGGAGCAGGGAGCAGCACAGAAGTCATCACATTCCATATTCAAGCTGTGTTGCAGTTAAGAGCTCCGTCCGGGGCTAGGGTGCGTACTATGAACCAACCTCCAGTATGAAACTTGGGGGTGGGGGCAGGAGCCCCCCCTCTGCCCCTGAAATGGTGCCCCTGCAGGAAGGTCTAGAGGATTGGAAGAAAGCTAATGTTAGGCCAATATTTTAAAAGGATAAACAAAATGACCCAGGTAATTATAGGGGCTGTCAGTCTGACATTGATCCTGAGCAAAATAATGGAATAGCAAGCTGGTATAGAACTTAAGAATTAAAGGAAGCCAATATAATTAATGCCAATCAACAAGAGTTTATGGAAAATAGATCTTGTCAGATTAACTTGATTTTTTTTATTTATGAGGTTACAAGTTTGAATGATACTTAGACTTCTGTAAGGCCTTTGACTTGGTAAGAAACTAGAAAGATAGAAAATCAACATGGCACATGTTAAATGGCCAAAAACTGGCAGAGTTCTCCAAATGTAGTTGTAAATAGGGAACCATCACTGAGTGGGTGTTTTTCTAGTGTGGTCCCATCAAGTGAACTGTTCTTGGCACTACACTTTTTACATTTTCATCAATGACCTGGAAGAAAACAAAAATAGTTACTGAGAAAGTTTGCAGATGACAAAAAAACTGGGGGAATGGTAAATGAAGATGACAAGTCACTTGATACAGAGAGATTAGATCACTTGGTAAGCTGGGTGTAAGCAACCAATATGGGTTTTAATACAGCTAAGTGCAAAAAGATACATCTAGGAACAAAGAATACTGTCAGCAACTGAGTTGTGGGTGGTCTTGCCTAATGGTTTGAGCAATAGTCCAGCCTGCAACTTAAAGATGAATTCACATAGGGTGGGTCCTGGAGTGAAACCAAAGGTCAGAGCTAGGAATCAGAAGCTGAAGGGTAAGATGGAATTTGTCAGAAAGGCATAGCCAAGTAGTGGAGCCAGGAATCAAAAGCCAAAGTGTTAACTGGACTCACAGTAAGGAGGCATAGCCAAGGGTTGGAGCTGGAAACCAGAAGCCAGGCTGAAACTGGATGCTAGACAGGAATAGCTAAAGGCTGGGGTTTGGGCAAGTCTAGGGAGAGTACCAAACACAGCTGCAAGCAAGGAGCACATGGAGTAGTCACGAGACTGCTGCTGCTGCTACTGAGCTTAAGTATCAGCGTGCTGACTCCTGCAGCCAATCAGGTAGTACAGTCAGACAGCTTCTATCAGGGCTAGTAGAGCTCATTAAGTTATTAGGAGACTGGCTCTTCTGCAAGCTGACCCCTGAGAAATGTAGATCATACAGACAGGATGGGGGACTATTCTGGGAAGCAATGACTGGAAAAGATTTGGGGGTCATAGTGGATAATCAGTTGAACACTAGCTCCCAGTAGGATGCAGTAGCCAAAAGGGTGGATGTGATCCTTGGATGCAAAAACTGTGGGCTCTCAGGTAGGAGCAGACAGATTATATTATTGCTGTGTTTGACCCTGGTGTGACCACTACCAGAATATTATGTCCAGTTCTGAGGTCCACAATTCAAGAAAGATATTGGAAGATTGAAAGGGTAGGGAGAAGAGCTACAAGTTTGAAATTAGAAAACATGTCTTATAGTGAAATACTCAAGGACTACCATATGTTTATCTTAACACAGAGAAGGTTAAGGAGTGATGTGATCAGTCTGAATGAACCTACATGGGGAACAGAAATTTGATAAGAGGTTTTCTTTGATTTAGCAGTCAAGCTATAACCAGGTCCAATGGCTGCAAGCTGAAGCTAGACAAATTCAGAGTGGATATAGGGTGCACATTTTTTACAGTGAGGGTAGTTGACTGTTGGAACAGCTCATAGAATCACAGGACTGGAAGGGACCTTGAGGTGTCATCTAGTTCAGTCCCCTGCACTCAAGGCAGGACTAGGTATTATCTAGACCATCCCTGACAGGTGTTTGTCCAACCTGCTCTTAAAAATCTTCAGTGATGGAAATTCCACAACCTCCCTAGGCAATTTATTCCAGTGCTTAACCACCCTGGCAGTTAGGAAGTTTTTCCTAATGTCCAACCTATATTTGACAGGCAGTTTAAAGAGAAGGGTAAACACCTTTAAAATCCCTCCTGGAAAGAGGAAAAACCCTTTCACCTATAAAGGGTTAAGAAGCTAGGATAACCTCGCTGGCATCTGACCAAAATGACCAATGAGGAGACAAGATACTTTCAAAGCTGGGGGGGGGGAGAAACAAAGGGTCTGGGTCAGTCTGGGTGATGCTTTTGCTGGGGACAGAACAGGAAAGGAGTCTTAGAATTTAGTAAGTAATCAAGCTAGATATGCGTTAGATTAGGATTTCTTTAAATGGCTGAGAAAATAAGCTGTGCTGAATAGACTGGATATTCCTGTTTGTGTCTTTTTGTAACTTAAGGTTTTGCTTAGAGGGATTCTCTATGTTTTGAATCTAATTACCCTATAAGGTATTTACCATCCTGATTTTACAGAGGTGATTTTTTTTTTTACTTCATTAAAATTCTTCTTTTAAGAAACTGAATGCTTTTTTCATTAAGATCCAAGGGTTTGGGTCTGTGGTCACCTATGCAAGTTGGTGAGGTTTTTTACCAAACCTTCCCCAGGAAGGCAGGGTGCAAGGTTTTGGTGAAGATTTGGGGGTGAGGGGGTGGGGTGGGGAAGACGTTTCCAAACGGCTCTTTCCTAATAAAAAACCTGGTTAGATGTTTGGTGGTAGCAGCAAAAGTCCAAGGGCAAAAGGTAAAATAGTTTGTACCTTGGGGAAGTTTTAACCTAAGTCGGTAAAAGTAAGTTTAGGAGGTTTTCATGCAGGTCCCCACATCTGTACCCTAGAGTTCAGAATCAGAAGGAACCTTGACACTGCCCTTGCTGCAATTTAAGCCCATTGCTTCTTGTCCTATCCTCAGAGATTAAATTTTTCCCCCCCTCTTCCTTATAAAAACCTTTTATGTACTTTAACTGTTATCATGCCCCCTCTGTCTTCTCCAGACTAAACAAACCCAATTTTTTTTCCCAATCTTCCCTTGTAAGTCCTTTTTCTAGACCTTTAATAATTTGTTGTTCTTCTTTGGACTTTCTCCAATTTGTCCACATCTTTCCTGAAATGTGGCACCCAGAACTGAACACAATACCCCAGTTGAGGCCTAATCAGCATGGAGTAGAATAGAAGTATTACTTCTTGTGTCTTGCTTAAAATACTCCTGCTAATACATCCCAGAATGATGATTGCTTTTTTTGCAACAGCATTACACCGTTGACTCTTATTTAGCTTATGATCCACTATAACCCCCAGATCCCTTTCTGCAGTACTCCTTCCTAGGCAGTCATTTCCCATTTTGTATATGTGCAACTTGTTCCTTCCTAAGTGGAGTGATTTGCATTTGTCCTTATTAAATTTCATCCTATTTACTTCAAACCATTTCTCCAGTTTGTCCAGATCCTCCAAAGCACTTGCAACCCCTCCCAGCTTGGTATCTTCCACAAACTTTATAAGTTTATCCTATGCCATTATCTAAATCATTGATGAAGATATTGATTAGAACCGGACCCAGAAACGATCCCTACGGGACCCCACTTGTTATGCCCTTCCAGCATGACTGAACCACTGATGATTACACTGAGAACAATTTTCCTACCAGTTATGCACCCACCTTATAGTAGCTCCATCTAGGTAGTATTTCCTTAGTTTGTTTATGAGAAGGTCATACAAGACAGTATCAAAAACCTTACTAAAGTCAAGTTTCAGAGTAGCAGCCGTGTTAGTCTGTATTCGCAAAAAGAAAAGGAGTACTTGTGGCACCTTAGAGACTAACAAATTTATTAGAGCATAAGCTTTCGTGAGCTACAGCTCACTTCATCGGATGCATTTGGTGGAAAAAACAGAGGGGAGATTTATATACACACACACACACACACACACAGAGAACATGAAACAATGGGTTTATCATACACACTGTAAGGAGAGTGATCACTTAAGATAAGCCATCACCAGCAGCAGGGGGGGGAAGGAGGAAAACCTTTCATGGTGACAAGCAAGGTAGGCTAATTCCAGCAGTTAACAAGAATATCAGAGGAACAGTGGGGGGTGGGGTGGGAGGGAGAAATACCATGGGGAAATAGTTTTAAGAGTGGCTATACTTCAACAAAAAAGCTTCAAAAACAGACTCCAACGAGAGACTGCTGAATTGGAATTAATTTGCAAACTGGATACAATTAACTTAGGCTTGAATAGAGACTGGGAATGGATGAGTCATTACACAAAGTAAAACTATTTCCCCATGGTATTTCTCCCTCCCACCCCACCCCCCACTGTTCCTCTGATATTCTTGTTAACTGCTGGAATTAGCCTACCTTGCTTGTCACCATGAAAGGTTTTCCTCCTTTCCCCCCCCTGCTGCTGGTGATGGCTTATCTTAAGTGATCACTCTCCTTACAGTGTGTATGATAAACCCATTGTTTCATGTTCTCTGTGTGTGTGTGTGTATATAAATCTCTCCTCTGTTTTTTCCACCAAATGCATCCGATGAAGTGAGCTGTAGCTCACGAAAGCTTATGCTCTAATAAATTTGTTAGTCTCTAAGGTGCCACAAGTACTCCTTTTCTTCTTACTAAAGTCAAGATATACCAAATCTACTGCTTACCCCCTATCTGCAAGGCTTCTTACTCTGTCAAAGAAAGCTATCTGGTTGGTTTGACATTATTTGTTCATGACAAATCCATGCTGTCTGTTTTGTTATTTATCACCTTATTATCTTCCAGGTGTTTGCAAATTTATTGCTTAATTATTTGCTCCATTATCTTTCCTGGTACAGAAGTTAAGCTGACTGGTCTGTAATTCCCTGGGATGTCTTTATTTCCCTTTTTATAGATGGGCACTATATTTACCCCTTTTCCAGTCTTCTGAGATGTCTCCCATCTTCCATGACTTTACAAAGATAATTGATAATGGCTCATATCTCCTCAGTCAGCTCCTTGAGTATTCTAGGATGCATTTAATCAGGCCCTGGTGGTTGGAAGACATCTAATTTTTCTAAGTAATTTTTGACTTGTTCTTTCCCTATTTTAGACTCTGATCCTACCTCATTTTCACTAGCATTCACTATGTTAGACGTCCAATCACCACCAACCTCCTTGGTGAAAACCAAAACAAAGAAGTCATTAGGCACCTCTACCATTTCCACATTTTCTGTTATTGTCTTTCCCCTCTGAGTAATGGGCCTACTCTGTCCCTGGTCTTCCTCTTGCTTCTAATGTATTTGTTTTCTTGTTACCTTTTATGTCCCTATCTAGTTTGATCTCATTTGTGCCTTGGCTTTTCTAATTTTATCCCTACATACTTGTGTTATTTGTTTATATATTGGTCCTTTGTGATTTCATGTTTCCACTTTGTACAACTTTTTTTGAGTTTTAGATTATTGAAGATCTCCTGGGTTAAGCCAGGGTGGTCTCTTGCCACACTTCCTATCTTTCCTATGCAGTGGGATAGTTTGCTCTTGTGCCCTTAATAATGTCTCTTTGAAAAACTGCCAAATGTCTTCAATTGTTTTTCCCCTTAAACTTGCTTTCCATGGGATTTTATCTACCAACTCACTGAGTTTGCTAAAGTCTGCCTTCTTAAAATCCATTATCTTTATTGTGCTGTTCTCCCTCCTACTATTCCTTAGAATCATGAACTCTACCATTTCATATCTGGGTAGTTGAAGTCCTCCACCACCAAGTCCTGTGATTTAGATGATTTTGTTAGTAGTTTTAAAAAAGCCTCATCCACCTCTTATTCCTGGTTTGGAGGTCTGTAGTAGACCCCTACCATGACATCACCCTTGTTTTTTACCCCTTTTTTCCTTACCCAGGGACTTTCAACAAGTCTGTCTCATTTCTCTCTCAACCTCAGTCCAAGTGTATATATTTTTAATATATAAAATTATATATCTCAAGGGTTGTGGTTAATTCTCCATCACTGGACAATTTTAAAACACTGGACTTATACTTTATATATAGCATATACTTTAGTAGCCAAACAGGAATTAAGGGAAGTCCTATGGCCTGTGTTAAACAGCAGGTCAGACTAGATGATCACAATGGTTGCTTCTAGCCTTAAAAAAAAAAAAAAAAAAAACCAATATAAAACCTACATATGTTTACCCATCTTAATTTAAACCCCTTGGTCTTAACAAATATGATAGATCATTGTAACTGTATAAAGCCAGTAGGCCCTTTTGACACAGTCCCATAGGACATTCTCATAAGTAAACTAGGGAAATGTGGTTGAGATGAAATTTCAACCAATTGGGCATCAATTTCGTAAGACTGTACTCAAAAAGAGTAGTTATCAATGGTTTGCTGTCAAACTGGGAGGATGTATCTAGTGGGGTTCTGCAAGGGTCAGTCCCAGGTCCAGTATTAGTCAATATTTTCTGTAATGACTTAGATCATAGGACCTTGGACGAAGCTGTTCTTTAATGGTACCTGTTTGGTCCCAAGTAGTAGCGAGTGTGCCTGAGGAATTACACCTATCATCTGGGTTAAGAGATAAGAGCACAGGCCCTTTTTATCAAAATAATATTTGTTTCCACTTCTGATGTTCTTTCATCTTCCGTATGGTTTCATTGTCAAGAGACTTCAGCAAGTTATCAGCAATTGGTAAATTAGGTCTGATTCTTCTTTCCAGTAACAGCTTGGCTCTTCTCCAGAGGTGTTCAGTAAACCAGTAAAGCTTTATGCAAACTACTCCCACTGTCAAATTTTTAATATATATTTTTACCATCCATGTAGACCTTTCAAGTCCATTCAATTGTGGATAATTTGGATTTAATATTTTGTGATGAAAATGCCAGTTTATGGCAAATGGCCTAAAAGCTGCACTGGAAGATTGTGGCCCATTACCACAAAATACTTCATCTGGAATTTCATGTCTGGAAAAGATTCCCTTCATGTCAGCTATCAGACTCATTAGTACTATGCAGTGTGCAAATTTCTGGATACAGAGAAAAATAATCTGTGACTATTAAATAATCCTATGATTGCCAGGTAAATAAATTAGTGCCTACCTTCTCATAAGGCCTTTGTGGAACTGGATGAGGTCTCAGCAACTCTGCCTGTTGGCATGGCTCGTATTTCAAGCATGAAAAGCAATTTCCTATTGCATTAGTAATGTGATTGATCTTCAGGCAATACAGGACTTCTTATTCTCATTGTTTGCACTTTTCAATTCTTAAATTCATGGATCTTCTGTAGCATTTTTCTGGAGGCTTATTAGTATTACAACTTTGCTGCCCTTGAAAAATCACCCCATCTTTCACAGTACATTCATGTCTGGAGTTCCAGTAGTCTTATACTTGGACAGCAACTGCTTATTTTTTTTTCAGGTCACCTTTTAATTATCACTTCTTTAAGGATCCCCAATAATTCATCTCTCTCTATTTCCCCTCTTATTAGGGACAGTTTCTTGTTAGCTACTGGAATGGACTTCACAATCAGGTCTACATAATCTTGCCTCTCTATCTCTAAAGTCTTCTCTGGTTGCATAATGGGAGTCATGGATGTGGAAGGTGCATCTGTAATAAGCATGAATTTACTGGGCTTGTAGGTCACAACCAAATCAGACTTCTGCAGCTTTTTAATCATTCTTTGAATCCTTAAGTCGTCATTTAGTGGTTTTCCAAATAATACTATCAAGGGCTTGTGGTCCAGTTCAACATCTGGCCATACATATATTGATTGAATCCCACAGGCAACCAATATTCCTTCTCAATCTATCTGTATCCAGTTTCAGCATCAGTCAGTGATTTGGATGTGTATGCCACTAATGATTCTCATGTTTCTGTAAAATCATTGCAAATAACCCAGACTGTAAAGCATCTGCTGAAATTTTAATAGGCCTGTTTGGTGCCTAGAACTTCAAACACGGGTCTTGTATCTGTTGTTGTTTCAAACCATCCTGTGATTCCTCCTTTTCTGCACCCCAGCACCATTCATTTTTATTTTCTAAGAGCTTCCTCAAAGCCACTGCTTTTGTAGATAGATTTAGGTATGAATTTTCCAAGATAATTAACCATTGGACACCTTTCTTTGACTGAGGGTGTGGCATCATTTCAGTGGTTGAGACCCTCCTCTTATCAGGTTTCATACTTTTGTTGGAAATAATAATTCACATTTCTCCCTATATAGGTTCAAGTTTGCAGCTCTAGTTGCATCCAAGACATCCAGAGTCTACAATGGTGTTCCTCTTTAGTTGAGCTCCCAATGGATGTCATCTGTTAAGGTGTCAACACTGTTAATATGTTCATAGATCATATGTGTGGTTTTGTGGTATGTGTCTGGTGGTGAAGCTATGCTAAAAGGGTAAGCATAAGTGTGACAGGTTGGATCACAGAAACCCCTTTGGGGCTACCAACTGATGTGCCAAGACTACTTCTGCCCCACCTTCCCTGCCAGCTTGGGACTCTAGAACCCTGCCTGGTTGTGCCAGACACGCTTGCCAGCTACAAACACAGACCCAGGTATGAACCACATCCCACAAACTGCAGGCTTAACTGAAAGCAATTTAAGAAGTGTTTCTGTCTCTAACACTCAGATGCCCAACTCCCAATGGACTAAACTCAAATTGTTCGCCCTCCATAACACTGATAGAGAGATATGCACAGCTGCTTGTCCCCCCAGGTATTAATACATACTCTGGGTTAACTAATACGTAAAAAGTGATTATTAAATACAAAAAGTAGGATTTAAGTGGTTCCAAGTGATAAGACAGAACAAAGTGAATTACCAAGCAAAATAAAATAAAACACGCAAGTCTATGCCTAATACAGTAAGAAAACTGAATACAGACAAAAATCTCACCCTCAGAGATGTTTCAATAAACTTCTATCACAGACTGTAGGCCTTCCTGGTCTGGGCACAATTCTTTCCCCTGGTACAGCCCTTGTTCTAGCTCAGGTGGTAGCTAGGGGATATCTCATGACTGCAGTCCCCTTTGTTCTGTTCCACCCCCTTATATGGCTTTGGCATAAGGCAGGAATCTTTTGCCTCTCTGGGTCCCTGCCCCCCCCCTTCTAAATGGAAGAGCACCAGTGTTTAAGATGGATTTCAGTACCAGGTGACGTAGTCACAGGTTCTGTGAGACCCCAAGCCTTCATTCCTCCCAGCCTGACTCATGGGAAGCAAACAGCCATCCACAGTCATTTGTCCTGGTTGATGGGAGCCATCAAGATTCCAAACCACTATTAATGGCCCACACTTTGCATAATTACAATAAGCTCTCAGAGTTATATTTCATATTTCTAGTTTCAGATACAAGAATGACATTCATACAAATAGGATGTATTCACACTCAGTAGATTGGTTTCAGAGTAGCAGCCGTGTTAGTCTGTATTTGCAAAAAGAAAAAGGAGTACTTGTGGCACCCTAGAGACCAACACATTTATTTGAGCATAAGCTTTTGTGAGCAACAGCTCACTTCATTGGATGCATTCAGTGGAAAATACAGTGGGGAGATTTATATACATAGAGAACATGAAATAATGGGTGTTACTACCAGGTAAGGTGAGCTATTACCAGCAAGAGAACAGGGGAAAAAACCTTTTGTACTGATTATCAAGGTGGACCATTTCCAGCACTTGACAAGAACATCTGAGGAACAGTGGGCGGTGGGGGGAAATAACATGGGGAAATAGTTTTACTTTGTGTAATGACCCATCCACTCCCAGTCTCTATTCAAGCCTAAGTTAATTGTAGCCAGTTTGCAAATTAATTCCAATTCAGCAGTGTCTCATTGGAGTCTGGTTTTGAAGTTTTTTTGTTGAAGAATTGAACTTTTAGGTCTGTAATCGAGTGACCAAAGAGATTGAAGTGTTCTCCGACTGGTTTTTGAATGTTATAATTCTTGACGTCTGATTTGTATCCATTTATTCTTTTACGTAGAGACTGTCCAGTTTGACCAATGTACATGGCAGAGGGGCATTGCTGGCACATGATGGCATATATCTCATTGGTAGATGTGCAGGGGAACGAGCCTCCGATAGTGTGGCTGATGTGATTAGGTCCTATGATGGTGTCCCCTGAATAGATATATGTGGACAGAGTTGGCAACGGGCTTTGTTGCAAGGATAGGTTCCTCGGTTAGTGGTTCTGTTGTGTGGTTGCTGGTGAGTATTTGCTTCAGGTTGGTGGGCTGTCTGTAAGCAAGGACTGGCCTGTCTCCCAAGATCTGTGAGAGTGATGGGTCATCCTTCAGGATAGGTTGTAGATCCTTGATGATGCGTTGGAGAGGTTTTAGTTGGGGGCTGAAGGTGATGGCTAGTGGCGTTCTGTTATTTTCTTTATTGGGCCTGTCCTGTGGTAAGTGACTTCTGGGTACTCTTCTGACTCTGTCAATCTGTTTCTTCACTTCAGCAGGTGGGTATTGTAGTTGTAAGAATGCTTGATAAAGATCTTGTAGGTGTTTGTCTCTGTCTGAGAGGTTGGAGCAAATGCCGTTGTATCGTAGAGCTTGGCTGTAGACAATGGATCGTGTGGTGTGGTCTGGATGAAAGCTGGAGGCACGTAGGTAGGAATAGCAGTCAGTAGGTTTCCGGTATAGGGTAGTGTTTATGTGGAACGCCACTAGCCATCACCTTCAGGACTTATTCCCCCCCACACACACACACTCCCCACTGTTTCCTCAGACGTTCTTGTCAAGTGCTGGAAATGGCCCACCTTGATCATCACTACAAAAGGTTTTTCCCCCCCGCTCTCCTGCTGGTAATAGCTCATCTTAAGTGATCACTGTCGTTACAGTGTGTATGGTAACACCCATTGTTTCATGTTCTCTATTTATATAAATCTCCCGATGATGTGAGCTGTAGCTCACGAAAGCTTATGCTCAAATAAATTTGTTAGTCTCTAAGGTACACAAGTACTCCTCTTCTTTTTACTCAGATTATAAGCTTTGTGAATACCTTATAAAAGACCTTTTGCATGAAGCATATTCCAGTTGCATCATATTCACAATCAGCACATTCGCAAAATCATAGAGTGCAACATCACAATAAGAATCTGTAGCTTCCAAATAGGATACTAATTATGCATAGTTTTGAGCTTTCTTCAGTTAATTTTAGCTGCCAAAATCCCGAGGATGCATCCAATTTACTGAAATATTGTGCATTCGCAAATTGAGCCACAATCTCTTCTCTGGTTTTGAAATGTTCTCTTTTTATAGCATTATTAAGGTCTGTAAAGGGGCTAGCTAGGGCTCAACCCTCTCCAGGGCAGCGGGGAGCCATACCGGCTCATTACACACAGCTGATTGGGGAATTAGTTCGGCTATGGAAGTCTTCCCTGGCGGCTCTTGTGGGAGCAGAAAATAAGTACAGTTATGCCGGGGCCCTAGGTCAGGGTGGGGCAATAATGACTCAGCCCCTCAGGCAGGGCTGCGCAATAATACTATAGCAGTAGCAATATAAACAGCAGTAAGCCCTGGCCCTAGGTCAGGGCAGGGCAATACTGAGTCAGGAGCTCAGGAAGGGCTGAGCAGTAACAGTACAAACAGTAGTGAGCCTAGGCCCTAGGTCAGGGCAGGGGCGTAATGAGTCAGGAGCTCAGGCAGGGCTAAGCATAACCGTAGGCCCAAGCCTCCAAATGGTTTGGGAGAGGGGGAGACTGCCACCCATGAGTTGGGTTGCAGGGGGGATGCAGGCCCTCCCACTCCACTGCATCCCAGCCCGGGGCCCTAGCAGCAGCAGAAGACCCACTGCTGTGTCAGTGGGGATCCAGGCTGCAACCCACTGACATGGGCTCTGGCAGTGCTACAGCCAGACTAGGGTCGGCTGTCGCCATGCTCCTTCCTGACTCCCCCTCTTGTGGTACCTGAATCATGGTGGTGTCCTCCGGGGGGCCCAGCACCCTAGGTTCCTCAGGGTACCGGGTGAGCGGCAGGCCCAGCAACTCCTCTGGGTAGCAGGCATAGGGCAATCCAGGCCAGTTCTGGCATGCACCTTGGGTTGTAGGGACTTCCCAGTCGCAGGCTAAGCTGGAGGTGTCTGGCCTCCCCAGTGGCTAGCCCTCTAGCAAGCTCTGAGGCCGAGCCTTTATACTTCCGGGTTGCCACCTGAGCCTCTGAGGGGCAGGCTCAGAGCTCCCTAGCTCCACCCACCCCAGCCTCTGGATGAGCTCTTCCCTCTCCGGGGCGGCGGGGAGCCACACCGCCTCACTACAAGGTCTCTCAGATCTAACCATATGTGTAGTAGGCAATTTTTTTCTTCACTGTGGCTAGGGAGCTCAACCATTCCTTTGGCTCCTCATTTTTTTGTATTTCTTGCATTACTTCCATCCTTGCAAGCTCAGCAGTGACTTTATCACAAAATGCAAATGACACCTTTCTACATGGATGGACAACTGGAGGTACCTGCTTGTTTATCTGGATAGTATGTGTGACATTTCACTCCATATTCTTTATGAAAATATACTTATGATATGAACATGACATAACTGAGATATACTTAAGCAAGATGGGTCTTGTAAGGTATCATTGGAAAGGTTATTATTTACTGAATGTGATTATCCAATTTGTATGCATGTACCATTTCTGTATCTAAAGTTAGAAATATGGACTATGTAACAATTACAATTGGGTGTGTATTGGGAAGACACCCACCAGACAACAGGGCAACAGATTTGATGAGCCATCAGGAAGGAACAACAAAACCATGCAGATACTAATCTGTCTCCCTCCGGGGTGGCATCCAGGGACGTAACTGTGACACTATTAGGTTAGGTCATCTTGTCACCTGATACTAAATATTACCTGGGACTTCTTGTAACTTTCCCCTGGAAGGGGGTGTGTGTGTCAAGTTTGGGAAACAAAGGTTTCCTTCCTTATGTAAATCCTATTTAAGGGTCGGGAGGAAGGCAAAGGGGACTCCTCCTCTCCATGCCCTGTCTGCCCAAGAAGGAAGACTGCAAAAGCCACCAGAAGGGAAGGTAAGGCGGGACTCCAGACTGAGACAGGGAACTCTGAACCACAGAAACTTTGTAACCTGCCTGCAACAATATGTAGGGTGAGAAATACTATTTGTAACCAATTTCTTTAGTGAAACAAGCTTAGTTTGCGTGTTTGATTTCATTTGCTTAGTAATGTGCTTTGTTCTGTTTGTTTCCCCTTCTACCACTTAAAATCTGCCTTTTATAGTTAATAAAATTTGTTTTATTATTAAACCCAGTTTGTGTAATTTCTAACGGGGGGGGGGGGGTGGAGGGGCAGCAGAAAGTGTGCACACCTATCTCCACATTGAAGGAGGGGACGAATTTCATAAAACCTTTGGGTTTGTACCCCTTAAAAGGAGTGAGCACCAGAGTGTTGGAGCAAGTCCCTTAAGCTGAGTCTTCCCAGAGCTGATCTGCAGCTGGGTGTGGCACTGCCTGTGTGTGTGTTAGAAGAGACTTTAATAACCTGCCTCAGCAAGACAGGTTAAGGGGGGCCATGCTGTCAGAACAGGTAGACTCAGTGGTATCTCAGCACATCAGGTGACTCGCCAAAGGGTCCAAACCTGTCGCAGTATGTTCACCCTGCAAGTAACTCTATCCTTAAAACAGATCATGATATTCCTGAATGAGAATCTCATAGCCATATTCAGTATGATCTTGTAATTAGAACACCCATTTTACTACATTGAGTTTTTCACAGATAGACAGGCCTAAAATTGGTGTCACCTCCTTTGGCACTACAATGAACGGGAGCCTGTACATAGTGTTTTTATGGCTGACACTAGCAATGCACCTCCCCTTCACTGGTATATTTATTTCAGAATAACCAATTACTTTTATTTTTGTTGGTCCCAGTTTTGGTCTTATTTTCAATCTCTCACAATCTTGATCAGACAGAATATTAACCTGACCTCCTGTGTCCAGTTTGAGTGGAATACTTGTTTTATTCACTTTCATAGGCAGTATCCAGTCCCTCTCATCAGGTTTGCTTAATCCCAGCATGTCTATATAAAACTGTTCAACCAGGTTGTCTTTAACTGAATGTACTTGACTTTTTGGCATTTGGGATCTGCAGCATTTTTCAAAATGATTATTTTTCTCACATTTATGACAGTTTCCTAAAGGCAAAACACTTGTTTGGACCATACTGTGATCCACACCTTCTGCATAACCATCTGTACCCAATCTCCCACTAGCAGTGGTTTTCATAGCAAGTGTTTCCACTTTTTGATTTGACCTTTTCTGGCTGTATTTTAGTACATGGATAACCCCTGCTGGTGAATTCAGCTCTTTGGCTTATGCTTTCAGTTTCTGCTGCCCTGCATATCTGGAGAGCTATTTCTAAAATTAAATCTCCTTCATGGAGTAGTCTCATTCTTAACACATTGTCTTTAATGCCACAAATGATTCTATCTCTGACCAGAGACTTTGTTAACTCACCAAAATCACAGATTTTACCGAGTCTCCTTAATTCTGTGAAATATTGCTCTGTGGTGTCATCAGTTTTAAGCATGCAAGTAAAAAATTTGTGTCTCTCAAAGATCTCATTCCTTTTTGGCATACAATATTCTTCAAATTTAGTCAGCATATTAATTAACTTCATGCTTTCACCTTCTTCAAACTTAGTTGTTATAAATATCCAATGCTTCCTCCCCAGCAACATGCAAAAAGATTGATTTCACTTTATCATTTTTTCTCCTCTGCTCCTACATCTGCTAAATACAATTCCAATCACTGTTGGAATTTTTTCCAGTTCTCTGCAACATTGACTAACAATTGCAGACTGGATGGAGATTGCAACACATCCATTTCTGGCTTTTGTTCCTTCTTAAGATAATCAAGTGACAATTGTGCTCATAAAATACATACAAGAGGCTTTGTTCTTCTCTGTTTGCTGCTCCTCATGCTCCCCTTTCCTCTGCTATCAGTTTCAAACACAGGAGTCAAGCTCAAAATTACTGCAGTCTCTTCCTCCTTCAGCACTTCTGACATGTAATAATCTTGGGGTTCCTTTAACAACAAACCAGTGAATGAGAAAGGACTCAAATTTTTATTAAAAATAAGCTAAAGAGCTTCACTGCTACACTGTGTTCTCTACCCCTGCTTCCAGGGTACTCAAAATTCATATATTGATAATACTGTCCTTATAAGGGAGCCCCTTCAAATTATAATCTTGCACAATCATCTCTCTCCAAAAGGTAGGAGAGGGAGACAGACTAAGTTAGTCTGAACAGAAAGGACTGTGTTAAGATCATGCCTGGTACACAAAACAGTGTGGGACAGAAATAATGAACCTAAATTGGTGTGTCAGAAATTAGGTCTAGTTGATGGACAAAATAAAGAGCAGAAGAGCTATTGTTGAGGTTCTTATAGACTTTTGGGGCAAAACTGGCTAGAAGCTGCATGACAACAACTGCTGGCTGGGAGATGGACCAGAAGAAGCAAGCTTCACAATCATGACTGTCCTGTTCTCTCCTGGGACCATGGGCAGGGTTGTCCCTAACCATACGCAAAGTACGCAGCTGCGTGCTGCTCCAGCCCCTGCTTCACCTCTTCCCCATGGCCCTCACCCGTGCTTGGCCCCAGCCCTGCCTCTTCCCACCCCTGCTCCACCCCAGCCCCGCCCCCACTCCCTTGAGGACTGCAGCAGGTGTCAGACCTGCACTCACTGGCAGCGGTAAGTAGAGCGACCCGGCCCCAGCCCCCTCCGCTCCCCTGACTCACAGCTGCATAGCCGGTGAGTGCTGAGGGGCAGTTTCCCCCGGCTTCCCAAGCCCCAAGGCTGGGAGCCAGGGGAGCAGAGCAGAGTGGGCTGGGGCTGGTCACTCCACTTCCTACCGCCCTGTGAGTATAGGGTTGGGCCTGCCCTGCACTCACTAGGAGGCAGGAAGTGGAGCGACCCAGCCCCAACCTCTTCCACCGGCTTGTGCTGGGGGGCGGTTTCCCCCCTGCCCCCTAAGCCTGCTCCTGCCCCCCTGTGGAGGCTTGGGGCCAGCCCACCCACCCCCGGGGAGGCCTGGGGCACCACACATCACCCCCATGGGGGGGCTGCATAGAGCACCAAAATGGCTAGGGATGGCCCTGACCATGGGATCCACCATAACACTGTTAGGACTTCACTGTCCTGATTGTGAAAAAAATCCTGGCCACTCTGGGCCAGAGAGTGGGACCTAGATGATACTACCACCTCTACTGGCTCAAGTTGAATCCCTAACACCACCTGGAATGTGAGACTTTGTTGCCCTCCAATCTGTGTATCCTTTTCCTTCCCCTGCTCATTTCCTTTCTTTTCTATCCCTCTCCTTTTGCCATCTGTTTAAAAGAGTCTGTTGCTTAGCCAGTCAAGACTGTATATTTTGCAACATTGCTGTGAGTCCGTACCCAAAGAGGCAGCTAAAAGCAATGCTCTAAATAGTCCGATGCTCATACAGTAAGACTATGTGCCATGCCTGTTTCTTTCCAGCAGTGAGGTTGTAAGGAAAAGTCAACATCAGAGACAGAAGCTATATTTTCCTTTTCTTTTCTCTCCCGCTTGTGTGTGTTTGCCTTCCTGGAAACAGGAACGAATTTCAACAGCAGCTCCAGCCCATTCCAATGAACTGTTTCTGTGTTCCCCAAAAAGGACAATTATTACCATCTAAGAGACTCTGAAACTGGGTTTTTTCCTTCTAAAAATCTCTCTGCAGCTAAAGGAAAAGAGAACTAGGGGTGTTGTTAAAATGAAAGTCCTTCTTAATACTTTACATTTCAAAAGCTTTAGCTAATTTTCTTTCTTTTTCTGTAGGGTTTAAAAAATGTTAAAAAGATGTTTAATACTTTTGCCATGGTACTAAGCTGAGGTCTCTATATGCGGAACCCTGAACCTTATTTAATATTGTACAGTGACTGGGTCATGTTAACACCTTTGGCTCTTTGGGCCCATTTATTCTACTAAAATTAATAAGACAGAGGGGTCTATGTTATACCAATAAAATAAAAACCAGCGGGATCTTATTAAAGGGGATAAGACAAAATGTCACATTTATTGTGAATACAAAAAGAATCACAGTAGGCAGTCAGTTATAGCTATAACATTTCATTCGGTTTCAATTTCATTCACACGTTCGTTCGTACACACATGCAGGTCCTGCAGCTGCTGTATAGTTACCAGTCCTGAATGTAGCTTGAGTTCGTGGCTTGGCTTTGTAGCTTGTGGCGGCTAACTGGCCAGGAAAGCTGGGCACAAGAAAGAACTGGCTCTCTGTTGGGCATGCACTGATGCCCTTCCATGTTGGCAGCAGAATGTTACCCTTCAAAGTCTTCCATCTCACCATCCTTTTTTGTAGGCTTTAGTTTGAATCCAGAGTCTATAGGTTTTGCTGTGTCTCGCTGCCTCTGGGTCGGGTGTGATTGATCACCCGTCAGTTGCAGACATGACTTTCGGCCTAGGACCTGGCTTTGATATTTCTTCAATTGTACTTTTGTTCTTTTCTTTTGAGGGTGGACTCCTCTTACTTTGTCAGGGTTGTTGTCTGCGTCTTTAGCCGTTGTGTGTTTATACTTTATTTCAGCAGGACAGGCTGGGGCTGGAGGTTGATTCCATCATCCATTCATATCTCATTCACATATCTAAACTAAACTAATAAGATTACAGCAGGGTTTTGCAGAAATGAAGGTTGCAGCAAGCTTTTACAAAATGAAGTGACCATTTTAAAATGGAGTTTGGGACAAGTTAAAATGGAGTTTGAGTTACAATATGGATAAGTGTAAGGAATGGCAAACAGTGAACAGAAGTTACAATAGAGACAAGTATAATGAATGACAAACAGTGAGCAGAAGTTACAATGTTAAAACAGTGTAAGTTTCAGCGAATAAAGCAGCAATTGGATTGAAAGTGAAACTCAATTAGCCAGTTGTTGGGGTAACCGGTTTTATGAATGAATGTTGTTTCATTCATAAAACTTTGCTTATGAAGTTATATTAATAAAGTGAACAATTAAAAACAATTTCATTGATTAGTTCTACACCTAACACATGTTTGAGTGCTTTCAAAATAAAGTTCAGACATGGACACAATCATTGTGTGGTAGAGAAATTAAATACAGTGCCTGAAAAATGCTATATATATGTATATATACATATATATTTTTTCATTTTGAATTTCTTCTCTGTGTCAACAATTGAATGATTTAGATTAGTTGCAGAAACAATCTCTTATGGTTAAATCTTATACCACTGAAGTCCTGTGAGAGCAGGATCAGGCCCTTAGTTGTTATTACTGTAGATTTCATCTGTCTGGTTTAAATGTCCTACTATCTGGAATATTTATTAGCCATTAATCATTATCACTTTTAGTATTCATACACAGATAAGACCATGATAAGCACTGTAAAAATTTAGCCCAAAACAAATATAATCATAGCACACGGATAGCACTGTAAATAGATATCACCATCAGTTTATGCCTAGTTTATGTTACAGTAGTGTTCACAGCCAGGTCAATCCTGTGTTCAATGAATTAAATGACAAAGCTCCCATGGATTTCACTGTAGCATTAATTACTTGTAAATGGTAATTTGCAAGACTATTTAAACTAGTAGCCCCAAATTCTGATCAGTTACATGTTATAAGTCTGTAATAATTCCACTGTTCAGTACAGTGAAGTTACTTAGATTCACACCAGTGTAACTGAGAACAGAATTTTGCTATAGTTTTGTAGGTTTTCAGTGGTAACATGAATTGTTTCTTCAAATATTTGCAGTATTTTTACAATTTTCTCTTCTTGGAGATGGTCTTATTATAAGATCAGGGCCTAAATTAATAATTTCTACAGTTAACAGTATATACATCCAACAACATATTTCCACTTCACATCAAAACAAGGGGCAAAGGTAGGTTTTGGTGGGTGGTATAAAATCAGCTGAGGAAGTGATGAAGAATTATATAGCAGAGAGGAACTGACTGGATCCCTTCATCATTTGCGTCTGGACTTTCCAATACTTGTTGTTTTTCTTTAAAGGTATAGAATTTTTGTAAAGAAATCGTGGTACTGTATTTGGGTGCTAACTGGGCTCTCTTAAAACTTGTCCACTTTTTACTCTTTTAACAAAGTTTTGTATTTGCGTATTTAAAAACAACTGGAATGTAAAGAATAGCAACCTCAAAATCAAACATGAAATATGTCAGTTGATATAGGATTTTTTCTTTAGACATCACAAAATGCTGTGCATATGATAAGTTACGGTATCTTTAAATAATATCTGAGAGTTATAGAGATAATGGGTGGACAGCCTTAATCCATTTACTTTAAAGACAGATGCATTTAATTGATTTCTTAAGTTTAGAGCACATCATGGGTTAGTTTAATGTGACGATAATATCTCCTATTTTAGGACAATGATCACTGCAAAAGAACTATTTGACAGTATATGGACTTTATTTTGCACTCCAGCAATCTGACACTTTAACTAATGTAAAATATACTCAATATTCACACTTCAGCAATATACCACATATAAAAAATAGTTTGAACTTCCATCAGGATCAGTGACTAAGCCAGTCATTCATCTGATTTCTCTTCCTTAAAGGATGTTAACATTTGTTCACCCCATTTTATTGAAGTTAATTGAATTTCATAGAAATGTAGGGATGGAAGGCACCTTGAAAGGTCATCTAGTCCAGTCTTCCATGGTGAAGAAGTGGTGAGACTACCAAGACCATCCCTGACATGAGTTCGTCTAACATAGTCTTAAAAAAACCATCTGGTGATGTGGATTCCATAACCTGCCTTGGTAACCTATTCCAGTGCTTAACTATGCTTATAGTTAGTAAGTTTTTCCTAATAAACATCCTGAATCTGCCTTGTGCAGCCCTAGAGGATATAAAGAACAATGGATCACTGTCCTCTTTGTAGCAGGCTTTAACATAATTGAAGATTGTTATCAGATTCCCGTCAGTCTTTTTTCCCTTCAAGACTAAATGTGCCCAATTCTTTCAACCTTTCCTCATAGGTCATGTCTGAGGAATTTGAAACTCCTCAGAAGACTATATAATAGCTTTAAACAAAATCAGTATTTAGCACCATTCAGGAGGAATGAAACAAGGTAAGAACAACATATCTCCTTAAAGAGAGAAATATGCTATAGTTAGAAATATGTTATTGTTGATTGTAAGGCTGTTATTTTTCCATCACAATTGTTTATACTACTTAGGTTTTAGTTTAACAACAATAATCCATTTTAATGTCTTTTTGCTAGTGTATATACCTGGCTATTTCCAGCTTTAGCTTAAAAATGGTATCACTCAACTGGATCAAAAATTTGAGGCCTGATTTTTATATAATATTCTGTAAGCCAAAACTTTTATTGCTTTGTGATTGTCAAGCTTCCAGGCTTTGTGGGAGTGCATTTCCAGGCTTCATGGAGGCAGGGATGGCAATTTTTCTAAGAATTTGAAGAAAACAATTTTTTAAAGACACAAATAAAAACAGACTTTTACTTCTAGCAGGCCAGATTCTGATCACCTTCCTCAAGTTTGGGTAGCATCTTTATACCACTGTAGTCAATGGATCTATATGTGGAGTAAGATACTACTCAGCATGAGTTAGTATATCAGACTATGACCCCCAAATGAGCAATAGTTTGCGAAAAATCAACTTTGAAATTTGGAGAAAATAATCACTGGAAACTGTAACTGTAAATCACCTAGAAGGATCTAAAACAGTAAAGTCCAGAGTCTGAGCTCAGTTACACGAGTATCAGTTTGGACTAACTCCACTGCAGTCAGTTAAGTTAATCTGGATCTGACCCCAGGAGTTTGAATGTCATCATTACTTAATATTTTTACTAAAAATCCAATGTGAACAGTTAAAACAAATTTACTTTTCTGGATAGATTTTTAAAATCTGCTCCCAGCAGCTCTCATTGAAAATATGACCACTAATGTAAGGACTAAAATGGGTAAGTTTTCTACAGAATACGTTCTACTTTCTGGTGGTGCTTACACTGAACTGGAATAAAGACAACATCAATATTTGCCAGTGCATTATGGGGCATGGACCAGTGGATGCTTCTGAAGGGATGTGTTGCATTCTCATTCTTTCCTGTTTCCCTGGGCATGTCCACTTCTTAGCAAGCACCACCTACTTTTGCAGGAGTAATGGCCCTTTATTGCCTCTACCTGCCTCCTCCAGCATGAATAGAGTTACCACCTGTTATGGTGCATGCTCACCATCCAAGCACCCCTTCACATCAGGGTGCAATGTTGCTGGGAGCAATATTACTGCACTGTTGCTGCTGGTGTATGCCTGGTGAAGACGCTCTATGCTGACAGGAGGGCACTTTCCCATTAGCATCATTATTCCACCTCTGTGAGAGGTATGGCAGCTATGTTGGCGTCATCTCCTGCTGACATAGCACTGGTGAGCAGCACTTAGGTCACTGTAACTTGCGTTGCTCAGGGGGGTGACCTTTTCAAACCCCTGAGTGACATGAATTAGATCGACTTAAGTGATAGTATAGATCTGCCCTCAGTAGCAACCAATTAACATTGATCTCAGGCAAGATAGTAAAGTGGCTGATATGGGACTTGCTCAATAAAGAATTATAGGAAGATAATATAATTAATGCCAATCAACATAGGTTTATGGGGAAAAAAATCCTGTCAGACTAGCTTGATATCTTTTTGATGAGACTACACTTTTGGTTGATAGATAACGGTGTTGCTGTAATATACTTAGACTTCTGTAATGTTTTTGACCCGGAACCACATGACATTTTGATTAAAAAACTAGAACGATATAAAATTAACACAGAACACATCAAACAATGTGACAGGTCTCAAAATATAATTGTAAATGGGGACTCATCATTAAGCAGGTGTGTTTCTAGTAGCATCCTACGGGGGTCAGTTTTTGGCCCTATGCAATTTAATATTTTCATCAATGACCTGGAAGAAAACATAAAATCATCACTGATAAAGTTTGCAGATGACACAAAAATTGGGGGAGTGGTAAATAATGATGTGGAGAGGTCACTGATAAAAAGGATTCTGGATTTAGCACAGCTAAATGTATATGTATTCATATAAGAATGAAGTATATATGCCATACTTAGAAGATTGGGGACTCTATCCTGGGAAGCAGTGACTCTGAAAAAGATTTGTGGGGGGGAGTGGATAATCATCTGAACTTGAGCTCCCAGTGCCTAAACTATGGCAAAAAGGGCTGATGTGATCTATAGATACATAAATAGGGGAATCTTGAGTAGGAGTAGAGAGGCTATTTTACCTCTGTATTTGCCATTGGTGCAACCACTGCTGGAATTCTGCATCCAGTTCTGGTGTCCACAATTCAAGAAGGTTGTGGATAAATTGGAGAAGATTCAGAGAAGACCTGTGAGAATGATTAAAGAATTGGAAAACGTGCCTTATAGTGCTAGACTTAGGGAGCTCAATCTATTGATCTTAATAAACAGAAGGTTAAGGGACGACATGATCACAGGCTAAAGGTACCTAAATGGGGAACAAATATTTGATAATGGATTTTCAGTCTAGCAGAGAAAGCCATAACATGATCCAATGGCTGGAAGTTGAAGCTAGACAAATTCAGACTGGCAATAAATCATACATTTTAAATAGTGAGGGTAATTAACCAGTGGAACAATTAACTAAGGATCGTGTTGGTCATTGGTAAGTTTAAAGTCAAGATTGGAAGTTTTTCTAAATTATATGCTTTAGGAATTATTTTGGGGAAGTTCTGTGGCCTGTGTTACACAAAAGGTCAGACTAGACAATCACAGTGGTCCCTTTTGGCCTCTGAATCTATTAATTACGGCACAAATGCCATAGATGTAACTAATTGGCTATTAATACCTTTCTATCCTGTGATAGGGTTTCACTATGTCACATGACCTCTTTGTAATTTGTCACAACATGATTGGGTTGCTAACACTTTGGAGGACAGGATTAGAATTCAAAGTCATCTTGACAATTTGGGGAATTGGTTTGAAATCAACAAGATGAACATTCAAAAAAGATAACTGCAAAGTATTACACTTGGGAAGAAAAAAATTAAATGCACAACTACAAAATGGGGAATGACTGGCTAGGCAGTAGTACCGCTGAAAAGGATCTGGGGGTTATAATGGCTCACTCACTGAATATGAGTCAACAATGTGATGCCGTTTAAAAAAGGCTAATATCAAAAAGGCTGAGATAGTAGCAATCTGGTCACCATTTAGAAGTGTTAATCTCCCACAATTTACATAGAGTGCTCGAGATTAACTCTGTCTGGATGTGTGTGCTTGTGGGAAGTTCACCTTCTGTAAGAATTTTTTTAATTAGACATATATACTTTCATTTGAATTATGTGACATCTAAAAGTGTATTTTGCAGCTCAAGAAAAAATTTGAAAAAATGACAGTGACTGGGGATGAAATTGCCATAGTGGGAGTAGGATGCAATTTTCCCGGAGGTAAATTGTGGATAAATACAAATCACAATACTGACAGAGTATCAAAGAGTGCTGTCATTCAATCATTTGTTTTACTATGTGATAAGAGATCTATAGGAAGTTTGCGCTAGTGTGCAATATGTAGTAATGTTATAGGGAAGGGACTGCATCATTAGCTCTTTCATTTATGGGTTCAGATTACAAAATCAGAATCAGGCTTAAAAATCTGGTTTTGGGAAACAAAAAGCACTGGGCCAAATTTTACCATGATTGAGGTTGCACATTGGTATAAATCAGGAAAAAAATGTGTCCATTTTATTAGAGTTATGCAAATAAAAAGCATGTTATAAATGACAACTCCAGGTAGATAGCTTTTCCTCCTCCTCCACCACCATCAGATTATTTTCCAATATCTTGTCTTTCACATTCACATATCATCCTGCTGCCTGATCCATCTGCCACTGGAGTCCCATTGACTTCAGTGGGAGCTGAATAGGGCTTTGATGAGTAGGAAGCTTTCTTTCCAACCTCTCCAAGATACAACTCCAATGCATTAATGCTTCCCCCAAAATTGAACAAACGTTCTGAACATTAATATTTATTATTTTATTATTTGTATTGTGGTAGCACCTAGAGGCTCAAGCCCTACTGGAGCCCCTTTGCACTAGCACCCTACATGCATACAGTGACTTGAGGGTCCCTTCCCCAAAGAGTTTACAATCTAAGGACTTGTCTACGCAGCAAGTTACTGTGCAGCTACACTCCAGAAGTTTCACTGCATTCTAGCAGTGTCCACATCAGACATTACCACATGGCAACTGGTGCGCTGTCGATTCATATTCTGGCTTGCATTGCAGTATCTTGCCATATAGACAAACCCTAAGTGAATTCTTTGTATCTCTATTTCCTCTCTTGATTTTATACATATATTAGGGCTGTCAAGCAATTAAAAATTAATCACAATTAATCGCACAATTAAATAAATTAATCATGATGAATTGCATGATTAATCACGCTGTTAAACAATAATAGAATACCATTAATTTAAATTTTCTGGATGTTTTCTAAATTTTCAAATATATTAATTTCATTTGTAGCACAGAATACAAAGTGTACAGTGCTCACTTTATATTTATTTTTTATTACAAATATTTCACTGTAAAAAACAAAAGAAATAGTATTTTTCAATTCCCCCATTACAAGTACTATAGTGCAATCTTTTTATCATGAAAGTGCAACTTACAAATGTAGAATTATGTACAAAAATAACTGCATTCAAAACCAAAACTAATGTAAAACTTTAGAGCCTACAAATGCACTCAGTCCTACTTCTTGTTCAGCCTATCGCTCAGACACACAAGTGTGTTCAATTTCAGTATGTGCTGTTAAAAAAACCCCATTTAATCTGTTTTAAAAAAAATTCATGCAACAGGTGAAGGAGTCGACAATTTCTGGCAAGTACTGGTGGAGGGCAGAAACTGTACCATAGAAATAACCCCAGAAAGATTCAATACCAGAGAATGGTATGATCCAGATGATAACAAACCAGGAAAAAATATGCACGACGCGAGCTGCTCTTATTGATGGGTAAGCCTGTTTCTGTGTTCCAAAACCACTAGCCAAATTTTCTTAAATTATATGTTAAAGCTTAATCCTGTTCCCACTGAAGTAAATAGCTTTGGCTTCACTGGAGCCATCACAATTTACAACATCTGAGAATCTGCCCCTTTTCTCATAAGCAGAGCTGGTCGAAACACAGAATTTCCATTCCACAGGAAATTTCAACATTCAAAATATCTGAAATTTCAAATTTTTTTTGTTTCAGAAAAATCAAACTGTTTCCATTTGCTTTTTTCTAAACAAAACAAGGCAGTTGGCTGCCCCTGATTCCGTGGGGCACACTGGGAATACTCTGCCTGGGTTCCATCAGAACTCTATCGATCTCAGACTGTCTCAGTGAAACATTTTTGATTTTCACAAATCAGCAAATTCCAATTAGAAAAGTATCATTGGCATTTTTTCCAATCAGCTCTACTGTAAAACCTAACAATGCTATATATATATATATATATATATATATCATAGAATTCTATGATTCTATGATATATATAATTTATCTGGGTTACTGGTACAGTATAACTTTAAAAAATACTTTTAATATCTTTTTTTCTTTTCATTCTTTATTTCATTTCTTTATATAGTTGTGTTTTATGAACTCCTCTGTGGCTATTTGGTACCTGTACTCCTGTGAAGATAAATATTTTTGGAGGTGGTGTTTAGAATAGGGAGAAGAGCAAAATTTGTACCTTTACTGGCATGCTGCTTTTTAATAGAGATTTTGGGGAAAGATACAGATGTTTGGCTTATCATGTAATAATAACTGAATATACAAAAAAATCTCTAGTAGTGTATGCTGTATATATATAATATTATTTCCTGGTTTGTATGTCTTAGATTTAACACATTTGACAACAAGCTGTTCAGAATTAATGATCTGGAAGCTGAGCGCATGGATCCTCAATAAAAGTTACTCCTGGAATGCACGTACAGAGCGCTGGAGGATGCAGGAGTCACAATGGAAAATACCAGTGGCACCAAAACAGGGGTTTTTGTTGGTAAGCTCGTAATCTAATGACAAACTATTTCATACATTTAACATCTTGGAAAACAGTACACATTTCCATATACTATAGAAAGTTATCTAACTTTATCTAATGATAGAAAATCTAAAGCTAACATACTAGGAACATACTGTAGGATGTTAGGATGCTGCATACTGTATGTTATAAACAGCTCACATTATCTAATTAGGTTATGGTATTATTCATTGCTACGTAAATGATACTCTAAGGCAGTGGTCTCCAAACTTTTTGGATTGCGCACCCCCCGGGCCAGCTCTAGGGAAGCAAAAAAAAAAAAAAAAAGAGCTGCCACCGGCATGCTGCTGAAGACGGAGCGGGGAGAACCGAGCTGCCACCAGCATGCTGCCGAAGATGGAGTGGGGAGAGCTGAGCTGCTGCCGGTGTGCCACCGAAGACGGAGTGGGGAGAGCCGAGCTGCCGCCGGCATGCCGCCGTAGATGGAGCGGGGAGAGCCGAGCTGTTGCCAGCGTGCTGCCAAAGAATCAAAAGTCCGGGAGTGCCGCTGCCACTGTGGCAGTGGCGCTTCTTCTGTGGCACTCCTCCTGCCGCGTACCTCCAGGAATGGTCTTGCACACCCCCTGGGGTGTGCACACCCCACTTCGGAGACCACTGTTCTAAGGCAGTGGTTTTCAAACTGCAGGTTGTGAGCCGCAGGGTTGCGGAATGTAAGGCTATCAAGGTTCCTTCCCCACTCTGAACTGTAGGGTACAGAGGTGGGGACCTGCATGAAAACCTCCTAAGCTTACTTTTACCAGCTTAGGTTAAAACTTCCCCAAGGTACAAACCATTTTACCCTTTGCCCTTGGACTTCCACTGCCACCACCAAACGTTTGACTGGTTACTGGGAAGAATGTTTGGAAACGTCTTTCCTCCCAAAATCCTCACCAAAACCTTGCACCCCGTTGTCTGGGGAAGGCTTGATAAATATCCTCACCAGTTTGCATAGGTGACCACAGACTCAAACCCTTGGATCTTAAGAACAATGAAAAAACATTCAATTTCTTACAAGAAGAATTTTAATATAAGAAAAGGTAAAAAGAATCACCTCTGTAAAATCAGGATGGTAAATACCTTACAGGGTAATTAAATTTAAAACATAGAGAATCCCTCTAGGCAAAACCTTAAGTTTTTGACAAGAAAGACACAAAGACAAGAATATTCATTCTATTCAGCACAGTCTAATTTCTCAGCCATTTAAAGAAATCATAATCTAATGCATATCTAGCTAGATTACTTACTAAGTTCTAAGATTCCATTCCTGTTCTGTCCCGGCAAAAGCATCACACAGACAACCAAACCTTTTGTTTCTCCCTCTCTCCAGCTTTGAAAGTATCTTGTCTCCTCATTGGTCATTGTGGTCAGGTGCCAGCAAGGTTATCCTGGCTTCTTAACCCTTTACAGATGAAAGGGTTTTTCCTCTGGCCAGGAGGGATTTTAAAGGTGTTTACCCTTCCCTTTATATTTCTGACAAAGGAACTGGGTCGCGGCAGCTCTGGTCCGCACCACCGACCGGGCCTGGTAAAGCAGGCTAGTCCCTACCTGTTCTAACACTGCGCTGTGCCCACGAACTGCCCAGCAGCAGGTCTGGCTCCTAGGCGGGGGGGCCACAGGGCTCCATGCGCTGTCCCCACCCCGAGCATTGGCTCCGCACTCCCATTGGTCAATTCCTGGCCAATGGGAGCTGGGAGGGCAGTGCCCGCGGGCGAGAGCTGTGTGGAGCTGCTTGCATTCCTCTGCCGAGGAGCCAGACCTGCTGCTAGTCGCTGACCGGGAGCTGCCTGAGGTAAGGTAGGGAAGGTAGCAGCCTGAGGTAAGGTGGGAAGCCTGCATGAGCACCCCTGCTGCGCCACTGACCAGGAGCCGCCTGAGGTAAGCCCGCGTCCCAATCCCCTGCCTCAGCCCTGAGCCCCTCCCACACCCCAAACCCCTCATCCCCAGCTCTGTTGGGTCGCGGGCATCAGCAGTTTTCTTCAACTGGGTCACCAGAAAAAAAGTTTGAAAACCACTGCTCTAAGGTTAAGTCTACACTAGAGAGCTTACAGCAGTACAATTGTACTGATGTATCTGCACAGCTGTAAGATCTCTAGTGTAGCCGCTTTAAGACGATGAGAAAGACCGCTCCTGTCGACATAATTAATCCATCCCCACGAGCGGTGGTTGCTACGTTGGTGGGAGAACTTCACGCCCACACCGGCACTTATGTCGTTGTAACTTATGTCGCTCAGGGGCTGGAATATTCAGAGCCTGAGCGACATAAGTTTTGCTGACATAAGTGGTAGTGTAGACATAGCCTAAGTCTAAATCACAAACAGCACTGCCTGGCTAAGGAGTGGGGTGGACACTGTGCTCTCCGGATGGAGGTAGCACTGTGGATGCTTCCCTTGCACTCCTGATGACTCTGGGAGCCTTTGTACCTCCAGCTCCCGGTGCTCCAGCTGGACCGGTCCAGCTCTGCCCTCCTCCCACTGCAGGGCTGCATGCCCACAGATTCAGTAACATGGCCCCTTTCCTGTCACCTGTCTGCTCACAGGGAATCATAGAATCATAGAATATTAGGGTTGGAAGAGACCTCAGAAGGTTATCTAGTCCAACCCCCTGCTGAAAGCAGGATCAACACCTACTAAATCATCCCAGCCAGGGCTTTGTCAAGCCAGGCTTTAAAAACCTCGAAGGACAGAGATTCCACCACCTCCCTAGGCAACCCATTTCAGTCCAGGGAGACTATTGGGAGTGCAGCTCCTGCTCTTGCCTCACCAAACCCAATATCTCATAAGCACACTAAGCCCTGCATGGCCACATGGGATGTTTCTTATACGGCCTTACTGCCCTGCCAGCTGCATAGGGCTGTGTCAATATCGAGCACTAAGCCATGGGCTACACAAGAAAGTTGTGTTGGTTTCACTAAAGGTGTGATTTTAAACCCAGCCCATTAACCAGAGCAAAAGGCTCCGTAGACTCTCTTATTTCCATTTAAACCAGGCTCATTTTGGTTTAGTTTAAGTTACTTAGGAATCCATTTAAGTTAAATCAAAATAGGGGTTTGTCCCAGTGTCACTGAATCAGTTTAGAATCGCACCTTTAGTAAGACTAGTGCAACTTTCTCTTGCAGACAAGCCTTTCATGTCATTTAATACCTTCAGACAGATTTCAAGTCTCAAATATATAGATCAGGAGTGAAATCCAATACAGCCAGGATTTCACCTTAGGTGCTGACATAAAACAGCATAGGATAAAACTAGGAGAGCAAAGAACACCACTAGGTTTAGATCTGATCACCTGTTTTAATCTCTCTTGCTAACATGAAACATGTCTGCTGTTTTTACAGGTCTTATGAATTGAGACTATGAGATCATCGCAAACAGAGCAGTAACTGAAATAAATCATTACGATGGGACTGGGACAGCAATGAGCATAGCTGCTAACAGGATTTCATACACTTTTAATTTGACTGGACCATCACTTGCCATTGATACTGCATGCTCATCATTTCTTTTTGCTTTGCATTACGCAGTTAAACAAGATATTGGGACTAAAAGTAAATAAGCAAATAAATTAGCATTGCTACAGCAATTAAACTGCTAAGGTATATATGTGCAGTACTAGAATTTGACTAATATCACAGCTGGTAAGGACTAAAAGCATTTGCATTTTACCATTACCAAAATGAACAAAATGAAACTTTTGCACTTGCAGTTCCTGTGACAGGCAACAGCAATTGCCAGTCACTTTCACTGATTATCAGCAACCATGAAAGATTTGAGTATGATGTTCTACGGTGCAATCCAGACCAGTGAGGGGTTGTGTCATCTCTTGCCCCATAACCTGGGATGCCTCACAATGCTTTGCTGCTGCAGCTCCCAACCTGGACCCCTCACAAACAGCAAAATAGCATGCAAGTCACACCCTGTGGTAACCCTATCTCTGCCTCTTACTACTTACCTGTAAAGTGAGGTAAACACACATTCCTGTGTTTAAGATTGACTTACCTAATCTGGGCAATGTGTGCTTGAACATGTGCCACCACCAATATTCTTGGGGAATTCATAACTTTACATATAATGTTGCTACCTAAATTTCACCATGATATTGACCCGTGAGTTATTAGTTTTCAAATGATACCTCATATTTTGCACAAAGATTATTACAATAGTGTGTAGGGTGTGAATATAGGGGTGCATTTGGTCACAACAAGCTTTCCATTTTTAGGAACTTGAGAAATTGTTAGTGTCTTCCATTCTGCCCTATCACACTATCATGATACATGACGGGTTGGGTGCTTTTTTTACTTTTATTTTTTTTAGATGAAGAGTATTTACTACCTCAGTGACTTCTAATAATATGTTGCTATCTACTCAGGCCCATTCCAAACACTGAGAATTTTACCATCTATTGGGTTTCAGGGCCTGAAAGTCTGAATATGTCTATGAACTTTCAGTGGGTCAGTTCTGTTTTTATAGTCTCTCTGCAAATTCTTTCATTTTATCAGCAGTGGGCAATGCTGTCAATTCAGTATATTACTACAGTGTATTAATGTAAATCTGTAGAGATGCACAGAAGATGGAAAACAGTCAGACATTTATTTTACTACAGGAGATTGTGAAGCAGCTCTATGTGGAGGAGTGAACTGCATTATAGATCCCCGCACCTTCGTATCTGTGAGTAAAGCAAAAATGATCTCTCCTGAGGGGATGAGAAAGCCCTTTTCTAAAAAGGCAAATGGTTATGGAAGGGGAGAAGGCTGTGGTGTTCTTTTACTGAAGCCACTAAAAAAGGTAGGTTTATTTTTATAGAGCTTCCAAAAATAAGATTTCCAGATAACCAGGACTGTGTAATTCCCATTCTAATATGTCATCCTATAGGACAGCTTTAGATGCAACTCTTCTACTGTGAAGTTAATATCCAGGGCTAAAATATTTAGGCACTTATCCTAGTGTAAGAAAGAAGAGTACACTGAAAAATTAAACAAAATGTTCTGTCTGCTCTTGCTTTTGTGGTCTTCCTTATATTGTAAAAATTCCAAATGATCCCATACATTAATTCCGTCTTCTGAAACAGGCACTAGAAGACCACAACAGAATATGTGGAGTTATAAACATCAGTGCAGTAAATCAGAATGGCAGATCTGTGACTCCAATCACAAGACCATCTCAGACAGCACAGAAAAAGTTACTACGCAGCATTAATCTGACTCATATTGACCCATCAGTTGTGCAGTATGTTGAAGCACATGGCACAGGAACTCCTGCTGGAGATCCTACAGAAGCAGAGAGCCTCGGTAGCATCATTGGTAATAACAGATCTCCTAAAATGCCTGTTTTAAAGATTGGTTCTGTTAAAGGGAATGTTGGCCATGCTGAATCAGCTTCTGGGGCAGCTGCGTTAATTGAAGTTCTTTTAATGATGCACCATGAAACAATTGTTCCATCTTTGCACTACAGAGAGGATATTAGTAGCATAAATACAGAGAAATTAAATCTATCAATTCCAACGAAGAGTTGAGAGAATTTGGAAGAGTAGCTGGTGTCAACTGTTTTGGATTTGGGGAAACCAATGCCCACGTTGTTGTCAGACAGTTCAAGCAAACACAGGTTCTTCCCTCTTTTAAACGACCGATTGAATTATTTGTACTCTCTGTGGCTTCAAGCAAATCCCTCAACTTGACAATGGAAGACACAGCTGAGCAGTTAAACATAAGCAACTCAGTAACTCTCCCAAATTTGGCCTATACATCTGCCTGTAGAAGAAGCCATGTAAATTACAAGTACAGAAAAGCATTTGTTACAAACTCTCTTCGACATTTACAGCAACAAGTTGCATTAGCAGCTAAAACAGAAATAATGCCGTCAAAGACTACTCCACAACTAGTTTTTGTGTTCTGTGCTAATGGAGTAAATTTCAAAGGGATCTGCAAGACGTTATTGAGTTCAGAGGCAGTATTCAGAGACAAATGTAAAGAAATAGAAATGTTATTGCAGCAATATGTACCCATCAGCCTCCTGGAATTAACAGAAAGTGAATGTGAGGATTTCTCAAGGCCAGAAATTGCTCAACCGTTGCTTTTTACTCTCCAAGTTGCCTTAACTTCTCTTCTGAAACACTGGGGAATTAAGCCGATGGCTGCTGTTGGCCATTCAGTTGGAGAAGTTGCTGCTGCCCATTGTGGAGGGTTTCTTTCCCTTGAAGATGCTGTCAAAGTACTTTATCACAGGAGTAGGTTACAGGCGAAGGTTACCGGAGGCAGAATGTTGGTAGCTGGTAACATCCCTGTTCAAGAAGTACCAGAAGCCCTCGGCCCGTATTCTGGGAAGGTGTGCATTGCAGCTTTTAACAGCCCTTCTTCCTGTACTTTGTCTGGAGATGCAGACTCTGTGAGTGCCCTTCAGAAAAAACTAGCTCAACTGTTCAGCAAGAGAGACATATTTTTTCATGTTTTACATGTCCCAGCTGCATACCAGAGCCACATGATGGATCCAATAGTAAAGGAGATGGTGGGTGGAGCATTTACAGTATTTGGAAAAACAGAAACCGGAAATTGAAATGATTTCAAAACTGACTGGGAAGGCTGCTTCCGCAGATGATTTCACTACAAGCAAGTTCTGGGCCCGACATGCTTGAGATCCTGTTGCTTTCACACAGGCCATAGTGACTTCAGCTAGATAAAAAGAAAATATTGTGTTTGTTGAAATAGGCCCTGAAAGAGCATTACAGAGGTTTATAATGGAAATGCTAGGCAAACAAATTAGAGTTTTGTCCTCCTTGCAAACTGATAAAGAATATCAGACGCTTCTTACTCTTGCAGGAAATCTGTTTGAACTGGGATATAATCCTGACTGGCATCACATTTATGAAGGGTATCAAAGTATTCCAGCAGCCTTTCCCAGGTATCAGTTTGATCGTAAGAAGCTAATGACCTATTTGGACATCCATCAACAAGCAAATCGAAGAGCTGTAAACTCAAATTATCCTTTGATTTACAGTTTGAACAAAGACAACACCGAATTCAATTGCCCAGAGTCCCAGGCATTAGCACCCTATTTATATGAGCACAAGAACAATGGTGTTGCTTTAGTTCCAGGTGCATTTTTTATAGAGCTCGCTTTGGCGTCTGTGATGAATAGCTCGAGGCCGAAAGTGCCTTTAAGTACTTGTCAGATTAGTATCAATTTTTTGGCACCATGTGTTTTAATCCAGAAGTCCCATGTTTTAAAGATAGAATTGGCATCACAAAAAACAGTGACAATTTCAAAATACTGTCATCCTCAGCTGCAGTTTATGCATCAGGACAAATTACAAAGAAGAGTGAAGCTGCAGTGGAAGAAAACAGCATCTCCTGTCAAGACATCTTTCAATCAGTAGTTACAGCAGATAAGGTTTATGAAACACTGTCTCAGGTTGGATTTCAATACGGTTCTATGTTCAGACAGTTAAGGGATGTATTTTACTGTGAAGAGCTAAAGGAAGCTATAACCAGCATAAAGGTTAACAAAGCGACCAGAGAAGAGATGTCTGACTATTGTGTCCATCCAGAGCTGTTAGACTGTTTTCTACAGATGACCGCTGTCATGACGACAATAACTTTCCAAACCAGAGCAGGCTTTCCTTCTGGCATAGGCAGCCTTGTAGTTTTCAGACCTTTGGAGGAGGAAATGGTGATATATTTGAAAACAAGCAAATCGACTAGGAACTATTTAGAGGTCTGTGGATGCTTTACAGATAAACGTGGCTCTGTTTTGGCAGAACTGAAACGTGTTGGGATCACTTTTATGAAGCCAACATCCCCCAGAGACAATGACTTGCTGTTTGAAAATAAGTGGAAAGAAATTTTCCGCCCTCGGACCATAGGAAGTTTAGGGGAAGCACCCAGAGTCGTCATGTTTGCTGACAAACTTGGAATAGCTCAGCAACTCAAAAAATACTTACACAATGAGTCACGATACATTATGTATGAAGATTGGGAGACGTTGCTGGAAGCCAAGAGTTCAGAAATGACTACACAACATCAAATGAAAAGGGAGCTTGAAGACTACCAGGAAGTTTTGTTCATGTGGGGAATTCAAAGAAGTTAAATGATGAGTTCCCAAGCAAAGTGGTGGCACATTTAGCTAAGTGTTGTGAGACTTATCGCCAAATTATTGTGGCATTAAGAGAGAAAAAATCCAGTTGTTCAGTTAGAGTAATCACGTATAGAACAACAGATAGAAATGTAGATCATCTTAACCCGGGGTTTGCTTTGTGTGACATGATGAGAACCTGCATAATAGAAGTTTCAGGAATCACATTTCAGATGATTGACATCAGCTCTTCGAGTACACTGGACATCTCAGCCTTAGCGGATGTTATTGTAAAATATAAAGGACAGGATCATCCAGAAATTTGGATCAATCAAGGAAGAATTTACGCTTCAGAAATCAGACGCACACCATTTAAGAATGTGGATTACAGTCAACCTTCAAAGTCTCCTCAGAACTCAGAGATATTCACTTTATACACTACAGATCCTTACCAAGAGAAAGATTTATCTGTTGAAATAGCCAGTAATATCATTACTCAGCTTGAAAATCACAGTGTTGAAGTTCAAATGGATAAAATATGCATCCATTCAGAAGACTATTTTCCTGTTAGAGTTTCAAGCTGTAACTTTGGGAATACGTTGTATTGGAATTCATGTACAATAGACAAACATAAGCTTTTAGCTCTGGACTTCAGTGGCAAAATAACTGCAATAGGCTGTGAATGACAAAAGTTAAGGTGGGAGATCAAGTTGTTTCATGTTATCCTGTTGTTGCATCATCAAGAGTCATGGTTCCAGGGACAGTTTGTTTCAACAGGAAGAAGTTTCCATGCTTTAGAAATGTTCCTTGTGTGTCATACTTTATGGTAGCATGGGAAATTGTAAATCAAACATTACCAAAGGTGAAACACAGTGGACTTTAGGTATTATTTCTACTGAACCAGAATCAGTTTTGTGCAAAGTGCTTACTCTGACAGCACAGGAAACGGGCTGGAGAAAAGTACTTGCAACACCTACATCTGATCAGTGACAACGTGTAAATCAGTGCAATGCCCTTGTTTATCTGCCTCCAGTAGATGGAATGTCTAAGGAATTTCTAGTCCATCTTTCCCACCTCCGAGACCTTGTGATAGTACATGGTAATCAACAGTCTGAATGTTTTCGATACCTACGTGGAAGTGATCAAGGAAATATCTGTGTTCATGTACTGAAACTTATCAGTATCTTTCAGAAAGCATCTCTAAAACAATGGCTAAGGGCTGTCCATGGATGGATCAAATCAATGCAAATGAAACAATTAAAAAACCTGTCATATTCTGTTTTTCAGCAGAATGAGAACTTTGAAAGTACAAACACTGCAGTGACCTCCTATTTTACCTGCAAATCTATCCCACTTGCTGTGCTGAAAGGGGATGTGGAGACCAACAGGATTTCAGACATACCAGTATATGAAGCACAGAAGAAAATGTTTAAGCAGAATGCAGTTTACATAGTGGCAGGGGGACTTACTGGGCTTGGATTTGAAACTGTGAAATTTATAGCCCAGAATGGAGGGGGCTCTATTGCGATACTTTCAAGGAGCAATCCAAGCAGTGAGAAGCAAGAAGAAATCAAGGCTTTGCAAAATCAGTATGAAGGGAGCAGAATAGTCAGTTTGCAATGTAATGTTATTTCTCACTTACAGGTTGAGAAAGCTATCAGTTCAATTGACACAATCTTTCCAAAGAGTCCAATCAAAGGTGTATTCCATAGTGCCGTGGTTTTGATGATGGATGTCTTGAAGCTCTGAACCTGTCTCACTTTGAGAAAGTGTTAAGTCCCAAAGTTGCAGGGGCAATAAATCTCCACCGGGCTACCATAGGGCAGGAACTTGACTATTTTGTGTGTTACTCCTCTGTTACTTCATTTATTGGAAACTCGACACAAGCAAACTATGCTGCTGCTAATTCTTTTCTGGATGTTTTCTGCCACTACAGGAGGAACTGTGGACTTTCAGGACAATCCATTAATTGGGGTGCCTTGAATCTTGGATTATTGCTAAATCAAAATCACATTCAAAATATTGTGGAATTCAAAGGCATAGATATTCTGCAGATACATGAAATGTCTGAATATCTTAAAAAAAGCTTAATTCTGAATAATCCTCAGCAAGATGTAGTAAAATTAAATTTTGGAACTCTAAGCAGTCATGTTCTTTCTCGAATAGTATCACTCAAAAGTCGCTTCTATACACTAATTTCAGAAGAACTGGGCAGTGAGCTTGACCTAGCTGAACAAAGTACATCTCAGAATATATATCACCTCACTGGTGAGTTATCTCAGTAATACAAACTTGAGTGATCTTACAATGAACACATCACTTGCATCACTGGGCATGGACGCTATGTTAGCCATGACACTACAGAATCATATCTTTCATCAGAGAAGGGTGAAATCCCCCTTGTGAAACTACTTGATCCTCACACAACTATGTCGAGTTTAGTACTATTTTTAGAGGAAAGTTCCAAAGAAAGTGGGATACTTGAGAAAACAACTCATGTAGCAGAAAATATCTATTATGGAAACTGATGATAGAAACCGATTCATGTAGCAATTTGGTAATTCTGAAGTTACTTGGACCCTAGTGATATTTTGAAAAGAATCATCATAGATTTGTGATTAGAGTAAAGCTTTCAGTAATAATAAGTTAGCTCTTTTGGCCATTAAATCATCTTAGTTTTGATACTACATTAGCTTTGTTACTCTTTGTTTTATAGGCTGTATCATACCTTGTATATGTAGCACATATTTTTTGTAACTGTGTATTACCAAAAATACAAGTAAATTAATGTATATATTTATTTTGCAGATTTGTATATGAGATAAAATGTAAGGTAAATTGTATATTTTTACAACCATTTTTGGTATTAATCAAGAATAGATTGATTTGACCACATCTTAATTTATGAACATACTAAAATAAAACACAATACTTTAGCCATTATTTTTATTGTTATTTTTATTACTTGTTTATCACATATCTTATTTATGAATAGATATGTCTATTTAAGACATAGATATATCTTTTTGTTCAAGTAAAGAAATGCCTTGCATGACTCTACTGTGTATTGTAAATTAAAAAGTTGTCTCAAAGGCTACACATTTACATTTTTCCTAATGTTTTATTTATAATTTTCACATGTCCACGAAGAATGTCAAAATGAATCAGCATAAAAGCAGGCAATATAACAAGTTGATCTCACTTCTCTATATCCAAATATTATCTATGCTACTAAAGAGCAAACAAATAAGAACAGTAGAAAAGAAAAATCTAGTAAATGTTTCCTTTTTTCTTTATCTTATTTTAATTCTTTTCTTCTCTTTCCCTGTTTTTTCTCCTTCAACCTTTGAAAAAACACAACCTTATTTCACTTAGGTAAAAAAGATAATACATTCTGCAAATCCAGGAGGAGGTAGAAAGCACGATGGAAATGGGGATAATCACTAAGTCACAAAGACCCTGGGTCTCTCCTATTGTAATGGTACCTAAAAATGACAAAATGATGAGATTTTGTGTGGACTACAGAAAACTAAATGCCATCACCCAGCCTGATAGGCATGCTGGATTTGAGTGGGTGGTACTGGCAAATTCCCCTAGATACTGATACCCAGGACAAAAATCTGCTTTTATAGTGGAATCTGGATTATATGAATTTAAGGTTATGACTTTTGGATTAGTAAATTCTGGGGCTACTTTTCAGCAGCTTTTCAATGAGGTGCTGCAGGCATTACCAACATTTGCCAGAGCCGAAATAGCTGACTTCGCTATTTTCAGTAAGACCACCTGGCAAGACCACTTAAATCATATGGGAATTGTGTTACAAAGGCTGAGAGAAGCCAGCCTCACTGTCAAGGTCTCCAAATGCAAAATGAGGGCTGCAGAGATATCCTACCTAGGACACAGAGTGGGCAGTGGGTTGATTCACCCCGATCCTTCGAAGGTAGAAGCCATTTGGAGCTGGCCTGCCCCTCAAACCAAGAAGCAGATCCAATCCTTTACTGGCCTGGCCAACTATTACTGAAGGTTTGTAAAAAGGTCTAGTGGCATTGTGGCCCCCATAACAGACTTTACAAAAATGGGGAAACCAGACCAGGTGGTATGGACAGAGGAGTGTGAACAAGGCTTCCAGAACTTAACAGAAGCTGTGTCTAAAGAGCCAGTTTTGGTCAGCCCTGATTTCAGCAAAACATTTGTGCTGTGTACTGATGCTTCTAACATTAGGTTGGGTGCAGTACTCATGCAAGATGGCATCCTATTGCCTACTTAAGCAAAAAACGCACACCCTTGCATTGAACAAAAATATGGTGTAATCAAGAAAGAATGCCCTGCCATTGTCTGGGCTGTTAAGGAACTTAAATCTTATTTATTTAATAAAAAATGTCCTGTTTTAAGAGATCATGCGCCTTTGACATGGCTGCACCGAGCCAAGGGAACCAATTCTAGATTACTTTGCTGGAATCTAGCCTTACAGGAATTTGACATGGAAATAATTCATATTACAGGAATGGAGAATGTAGTGGCTGATGCCTTATCAAGAATGGGGGAACCCTAAGGTGCATTTAGGAATGTCAGTGACAGCCCTTCATACATCAGTTTTGTATTGAAAATAAAATAGTTTTATTTTCCCCATGTTATTTCTCCCCCCCCCACCCCACCCCCCACTGTTCCTCAGATATTCTTGTTAACTGCTGGAATTAGCCTACCTTGCTTGTCACCATGAAAGGTTTTCCTCCTCCCCCCCCCCCCCCCGCTGCTGGTGATGGCTTATCTTAAGTGATCACTCTCCTTACAGTGTGTATGATAAACCCATTGTTTCATGTTCTCTGTGTGTGTATATAAATCTCCCCTCTGTTTTTTCCACCAAATGCATCCGATGAAGTGAGCTGTAGCTCACGAAAGCTTATGCTCTAATAAATTTGTTAGTCTCTAAGGTGCCACAAGTACTCCTTTTCTTTTTGCGAATACAGACTAACACGGCTGCTACTATGAAATCTTTATGTTTTCAGTAATCCTCATCATATTTGACTTGGCTGTCCGGGTGGGAGCCCAAGGCTGGGTTGCTTTAAGAAAACTGAGTTTTGGATCTGGGTAACCAGTGAGGTATTGTAGAAGCTGTTTTATTGCTGGCTTGGTGAATCTAAGTATTAGAATAACCACCAGTTTGGGGAATTGTCTGCCCTATTCTTTTCCATTTGCCCCAATTGAGCAATCTCAGTGTGGCTCCCTTGGGACCTCATCACAAGGACTTTATCAGAAAAAGTGCTAATTCCAAAGCAAATGGCAAATGTGTGTGATGACTGGAGTTCGGAGACTCAAAGTGCATTCCTCACTCACTGTCATCAAAGGAAAAGCCCACATGGGTAGAGACACTGTCAGCGTGTCTTCTGTCAGAAGAAGGATTCAAGGAAAGAGCCTTCGTCTCTGGTCTGTTTGGACTCTTACAGAGAAGATGTACTAGATGCAAAGTGGATATCCCTAGAGACAATCTGGGTGCCCTGAAAAGACTTTTCTAGGAAACTGTCAGTTTATTATCTCACTGCCACCATTTGGAATTACAAACTGTCATTCACCTGTACATATGTTTTACCTGCTTTAACCTCTCAATCACTCTCATGCCCTTTTCTCAGCTAATAAATATTTAGATAGTTTACTATAGAATTGGCTGCTAACATTGTCTTTGGTGTAAGATCTGGAGTACCAATTAATCTGGGGTAAGTGACTGGTTTCTTGGGACTGGGAGCAATCTGATATAGTGTGATTTTTGCTTTGTGACCTATTATCACAAAGTCTAGTTTATCTGGGTGGCAAGATAGACTGGAGAGTTTAAGGGGACTGTCTGTGAATCCATGGTAAGACTGATATAGAGATCCATGAGTTCACATTTGTTACTGGCTTTGTGAAATCTAATTATAGAACATACCACCAGTCTGGATTGTCTGCCCTGTTTTCTGACAGTTGGCTCTGAGGTAGCACTCACAGTTGTGAGCCATTCCAGACAGTGTGACAAAATAGACTTTAAGTGAGTACAGGTAATGAGGCATAAAAGTCATAAATGGTTACAAGAAAAATACTGATAAAATGCAACTGATGCCTAATTTAACAAACTATGTTAAATTCAAAGCAAAGTTTTCTCACCACATGCTTTCAGCAGTCTTACCGACCAAACTTCTTAGGTTAGTATCCCTTCTTCAGTCCAACAAGTGCTTACTTTTTCCCTTGAGGTGCAGTGAATCAATGGGCAGAGAGTGAAAGTATTTAGATCAGCAATTTTCTCACCCCATTGAATGTTACAGTTCATAATACACCAATTTCCCTCTTAAACCTGGACCAGTCTCCTCAGGTAAAGTTGTCATCTTGTCAGTGGTTGGGAGTGGGAGGGGGGTGGGTGAAAGAGGAGAAAGGCAAAGGCAAGATGCTACTGTTCCTTATTCCATATAACCCTCAGTCCATGTGCTTGGGAAGACACTTGCCCAGACATCTCCCGGTGGGGTTTGTTGAGTCACAGTGACTGAGAAAACCACCATTGTGTGGACTTTGCATCTGAGCTATAGAGTTGATTAATGGTTGGTTAATACCCACCTGGTGTAGAGATTCTCAAATTTACGACATATTTCAGTACCAATCATGCAGGAAAATCTCATACCTTCACATACAATGATAGCACATACTCTCCAAAAGGATATTAGTGTTCGATAGATCAAGACTTTCAAAATGATACATCGCAAGGCATACTTTGTACAAAACATACCATAATTATATGACAGTGGTGAATAAGGGGGTTCCAGGGTGCTGCTTTGAGGTAGAGATTGCCACATCCTTTTTTATACCAGGTTTCTTCCCTTCTGTTTGTGGCTTGTACTCATTGGATGCTCTGGCTTGTATATAGGAATCAGACAGAATTGCTGTTTCCTGTACAGAACCCAGGGATTTATCCCAAATAACTTCTTTAATTTTCTCAGAGCATATGCTGAGGAAACGTTCTTGTGGAAAGAGGTCAAATAACTGATCATAATTCTCAGCCCCTTTCTCCTTTGCACATTTTTTTCATCAAATGACACATCTTTATATATATATATATGCTCCGTGACATTTTATAACCTTTTTTGAGGTTTCTGAATCTTAACATACATACGTTAGGAGTGTCATGGAGTCAGAGGGTCTGGTCTATGCTTCAGCCTCTCACCAGTCTCTGGGGAGCCCTGCAGTGGGCCGGGCACTAAGGATTCAGACAGTTCTGCAGGGGCAGGTCTGTGGCCTCCCCAAGACTCTAAAACTGCGTCTTCGGCACCAGTGAGTCCTCTCTCTCTCCATAGGCAGTGCCAGCCTTGTCACAGTGAGGAGAGAGGGCTGAGATAGGCTACACAGAAAATTGGGGTGGCTGTGCCCCCTTTGCAATGAAGCCCCAACCCTCTATGTGGCCCTGCCCCCTGTTCCTCCTTCTCCTCTCCCATCTGAGGCCCTGTCCCCTGGCCCAGGGCTGTGGCTGCTCCTCAGCTCCCTACCACTGTTTAACATCTCATAGCCGGTAACAGCCGCCAGGGTGGGGGTATCATCCCAGCTGTGCAGGGATGATACAGCTAACAGGGGTAACCCAGACTGAATCTGTGGGTTGGATCTCAATACAGTTTCCTGTAATTTTACAGATTAGTTGGATATTATTGGTATGCATTATTGGATATTATTTCTTAAGGTAGCTGTAAAGTTCTTAGTCCCAAGAAGGAAAGTAAGTATTTATTATAGCAATGGGTTATAATTAAGGAGATAGGTAAGTTTGCTATTTGCCTAAAAGTCTGCTGCCTTCCTCTTGCTATTCTATAACACAAGCTTAGAATTAATATATATTATTGAGACACAAGGCATGGCCCTATGTCCTGACTGGTAGAGCAACAGTGAGATCTAGCCCAGCCCTGCAGGGGGAAGATAGAGCAGTCAAGGATAACCAAAGCTGAATCTGTGGATTGGATCTCTATACAGGTACCTGTAATTTTAAGGAAGTCAGTAGGAAGACTGGGAAAACACTACAAAGAGTGAAATTGCAGACTGCAGGCCAAACGTCTTCAGGTGTACTATACGTGGAATCAAAGACAGTGTGTGAGCCTAACAGCTACAGTAATTGTTGGTTTTCTTTTCTTTCTTCTTTGAAGTTGTATATGTTCTCAGTAGAGTGTATGCTGAAAAAAGTGGTGGAGGAAACATTTCAGTGACCAAACCGGGGGGGACAGAGTCTGCACTCTGAGGAAGTCTTCCTGGCTTTTGAGACAAAGACCATGGACTTAGGAAAATATAAGGGGAGCAAAAAGACATTCTAGATATCCATGACTTAGGGAACAAAGGCGAGCACCCTCTAATTCTGTGAATGTTGGATCCTCTGGCCCGGAGGGTTATTTATGCTGGTAACTTGATATAAGTGAGAAAAATGGGTAGGCAAAGATTGTAACTTGTTAAAATTAAGTTTTAGACCCTAGGAAGTGTTTTTTGTTTTGTTTTGTTGTAACCATACCTGTCTCTCTTTCTCTTGTTTAGTAGCACTTAAATCTATATTCGTTATTAATGATCTTTTTCTTAGTTTTACTAAACTGCCTCAGTGCTATTATATTGAAGTAAAAGGTGAGTCCTCAGCTAACCTAACAGGCTGATGTGTATACTGCCTCTTTGTACTCAGTGAGCTTAATAATTTCTGTGAGGTAAGTCAATTTACTTATCAGTTCTATGCTACTGAGTTCTTCTCTTTGACTTGAAATATTTGCACAGACCATCGATTCCTGTCTTTGCAAGAGACTACAGCTGGATTTTCTGTAGGAACCTTCTAAATACTAAAAATGGAAACTATAATAGGATTCACTTTCTTTTTCTTCTTAGGAATCCAGTACCAGTCTTTACCATAAGACAGTTATGCACACACACAATTAATAATTTAAAATTCCTCTTTATGAACAACATTCCAAAGGTAAATCATTACAGCACAGCAGTTACAATAAATCCTACCTAGACTAACATCACTAACTAGAGATTTGTTATTTTCCTTTTAACTTAAGAATATAACACAGAGCCTAAACCTCCATTCCCTGGGAGGGGTTCAGCTGCCATGTCATCTTGCAGGAGATGCACATCTGCAGCTGTCTGTTCGGTATGATACCAAGAGTTCCATTCTCGTGGCCCACCTGGCAAAATCTTTCTAAATTGCTCCACCACGAATAACTAAATAGGTGTTGCAGAAGAGTGGATCTCAAGTTTAAGCCACCACTACCAGAGATCCCAAAACCATTGCGTGCTGACCTGGGTTGTGTCCCAGGAGAAGATAACTCGCTCTGTAACCAGCATCTGTATGTCCATCCAGTCTGGCTGATTGTAGCCTATTGCTCCTGAAAACTCCAACACCTTGAAAGTGGCCTGTTCTTTACTACATATGGGCTGGGGCAGGCAGATTTCTCACAGGGAAACTCTGGCAACCCTTTCAAATGTCACCAAATCATTTGGTTACATTTGGATCAGAAAGTGGCTATTAAACAGGGTGGCTGCTGGTGAGGCCAGATGGGTCAAAGGTGACAACCCAGTTGCCATCTGCTGCAATAGGTCCCGGGGTGCTTCTGCTGTTATGCAATAACCTGCTGTTGTGCACTGCCAGTTACTGTAGTACTTAAGTGCTGCTGCTGTTCCTAGGCCTGGTTTTCAATCAACCACTTTAACAATTTCTCTGCTTCCATGGTAATATAGGGCGCCCTACATTTAAATTTCATGAGAGAGAACACTATGAGAAAGCCCAAATAATGCTGGCATAATTTAACATGCCCTGGATGATATTTCTTTTGAAATCTTCACTAGTCATTTAACAAAGAGTAGATCAAATCAACAGAATACACCCAACAACATATATCCTGGATAGATTACAAGAGAACTGCAAATGTAAGACTGGTCACTGGATTATGTCAAGTGGGGGTATAATGCGTGACAAAAGATTACACAACAGTATGGAACTAGTTACAGCTCTTAATTATTGATCTCCAGACTATTTTCTGTAGCATTTTGGTACAAGGAAGTGTCATTTGTGAGGGGTTTTAGCTGGTCTCTATTCAAGCATTCTTTTAACTTTAACTGTATTTTTACAAAGTTTTTTTTGTTTGGTAATCTTTTAATATTGTAATATTTTACTTGATCCACATACTTTGTTATGATCAAAGGGCTTATCTGGATAAACAATTTGTGCATGGCAAACTGTGATATTAATCTACAGCACACATGCGTGCTGTGCAGTAACTATCCATGTGGATAAAAGTTCCATAGTGGGCTTCGAGCTACTCACATTAATTGTTAATCCTGAACAGTACAAAACTGTTATTTTCATACAATGCTAATTTAAGTCTGCAGATTAATATTTTGAAACCTTCAACATGTTCTTTTTGGCTGATATGCTGTATTTTACATTGTATGTAAATTTATGGGCAATCTGGATTTATTTTACCTTCAGCATGAAGCTGTTCGAGTTGATTTTTGTAAACCACTTCTTCATTATTCTGATAGAGGTAGGAACTTCTGTTGTGATTTTGTGAAATTGGAAAGAAATAGGAGCGGCAGTAGCCATTGTTTGGCTTTTTCATTCCTATATCATTAGGTAGTCTAATAACATTATCTGGTAGAAAATTGGCTCCTTTACTATCAGTCTGGTTTTCAGAACACCCAACATGATTTGGATTTTGTGTGTTACTAAAAGAGTTGCTGTTTTCTCCTATTGTTTCTTATATTTACTCTTTTGTTTGCTAATCTGCCACAAATTCCAAAAAATGTTTAAAATACTGGAATAAAAACAAGACCATGAACCGCTCCAAACAAGATAACGAGAAACATAATCTTAAAAAATGTTCTGAAGATGTAAGCTTGTGCTGCAGACAGCACAATTACTCCTAATATAGTGGAGATAGCACCTTGTATCACCGGGTAACCAAGAAGATACAGGGCATCAACTGCCTACTCATTCAGAGTTGACTTTTCACTTGAAACAAATGCATAGGATATATGAGCAGAAAAATCTACTGAAAACCCAATGGAAATGACAAGGTTAATCATAGATATGGAATCAAGATTAACATCCCAGTATGTCATGAAACCAGTAACGCCAACAATAACAGAAGCAATAGCAAAAGTTACCCACAAGGAGCAGAGCAGATTGAGAATAAGCAGCAAGGAAACACACAACATGACTCCAGAAGCAATTCCAGCATTCTGAATGGTGTTTGGCACTATTACAATAAACTGATCATAGTATATAAATGCTGGGTGATATACCATTAATGGGATCTTACATTCCTTGGCTAGGTCTCTTAATTGGTGTAAAAGGTTTTTCTCATCAACTGCAGTAGTAACATTCACTGTTTGAATGAAAAAACATGAAGTTGCTATTTCCTTATAGCGAATATCAATATCCCATTCAAACTCTGAAAATAATTTATATAGTTCAGATAGGTTACCCATGAAAAACACCTTTAGTATCTATATTCAGTGAACCAATTCTAGCAACATTCTCATACATTCATAGCCATGACTCTGAGAGACTCTTGTCCACATAGGAGTTATTTGCTAAACACTCATACAGTTCTCAATGTCATTACGAATGGATGGATTCCAATAAGGTACATTTTCTGTTATAGTGACCATAATACTAGGACCGTACTCTGAGAAATATTCATCTTCCCAGTCATAGTACCGAATGACATAAGAATCGTCAGTAGCCAGATTTCGCAGGTCTATACCTTCCTTCATCTGAGTACACCCATAAATACAACTAGCCAGGAACCCTCCATACAGCAACACCACAAACACTTGGGTCCAGATCTTTGTAAGGAAAGGACCATAATATTTACTAAAGAATTTGTTCATTGGATGTTCACCTTCTCCCCCAGAAGATTGATCAGAAAAGCCTCCTACATAGCACGTGTTGTACAAGCAGGAGCGATGAGGCTGAACAGTGTCCTTCACTTCTGTGAAAATTAACCAGTGTCTGTTGCCTTCTTCCCTTTTACCATTTAAAGCAAGAGCAGCTCCAAAGAATGTGATGTTGTTTAAATAGCAGAAGATGAAAGCAGTTTCTGTGTAGAGACAAAAGGACTTCACAGGCTGAAAGGAAGTCATGATCCCTATGTAGAAGGCTAAAACATCAGTGAGAGTGGTGATTGTGATAGACATTGCTGCCTCTGCATAAGTTCCAGCCATCCGCTTTTCAACTTTATTTTTAGGATTAGTCTGTTGCCAGCAGGAGATCATAATGAACATGTCATCAACACCAACCCCTACAAAAGGGAAAAGGTTAATAGCTTATTGTACATACCATCAACATCAGTTTCTGCAAACTAATACCACCTGCAAAACAAGTAAGTTAAGCCAGTAAATGTAATGAAGAAAGCTGAGCAATAAACATTGTGTTGACACAAAGTGAAGTTTTGGACCCAAAGAAAATAAATGCCCCCCCCCGCCACTCATATATGACCTAATGTATTAGATTTCCCCATTCACTTTGGCTTTAGGTGAGATTTCTCTCTCTCATTCGCTCTCTGTCTCTCTCTCACAACATTTCGCTGAAAGAGGAGCATGGCTGGGGCAATAAGGTATATCCCTCATTCATGATATGGAAAATATAGAACAGCTTTCAGGAGCATGGATCCACCTCCAATCTCACACTGAGCTGAATGGCCCTCTGATATTGTACCTTCCTCTATGACCATAGAAAACTGAGCCCCCCCCCCTTTTTTTTTTAACATTCTGCACTGCTGAATACCAGGATGGGCAAACACCTTGAAAATGAGGAACTTACTCAGTGATCTTAACTTTTAATTGTGCTGATTCCTGTTTCATGCTATGTTAAAATGGTCTCCTGCCAGGCATATTCTGCATTTCCACTTTTTCATCAAACCCATTTTTTCCCACTTACCCAGTATAAGAAATGGTGCATTTGCCACAGTCACAACAAATGGTACCCCACAGAACAGTAACAGTCCAAAGCTGCTTAGCACAGCTAACCCAGAAGACAGCACTCCAAATGCTGCAACCCACACTTTATTTCATACTCAATCAATCCTGGAAAATTGTGTAAAAAGCATCTTGTTTAGATTTTTGCATGCTTATATATATATATATATATATATATGTGTGTGTGTGTGCAATAGCATTCAAAATCCTTCTAATATATCAATTATAATTATGTTTTATCAAAGCAACTTTGAAAGCATGATTCTCATTAATACTTTACTGAGAGCATCACGAACAAACATTTTAAAATCACACCATGGGCCAAATCAGTCCTCAGTTTAACCAGCGCAACCATAGTGTAGTTGCATGAGTTTAACTGACAGCAGAATAGTTGTACCTCTCTCTTCCCCCATCATACAAGCATGGGTAAAAGTCAAAGTATTATGTTGCCACCTACTGGGAAACAACGAGTTGTGAACTCTGCCCTGCTTATGTAAACCTCAACCAGATCCTGTTCTTTGAGTTTTCTTTGGGTATGTCTACACTACGAAATTAGGTTGAATTTATAGATGTCGTTTTTTAGAAATCGTTTTTATATAGTCGATTGTGTGTGTCCCCACACAAAATGCTCTAAGTGCATTAAGTGCATTAACTAGGCAGAGTGCTTCCATAGTACCGAGGCTAGCATCGACTTCCGGAGTGTTGCACTGTGGGTAGCTATCCCACAGTATCCGCAGCCTCTGCCGCCCATTGGAATTCGGGATTGAGATCCCAATGCCTAATGGGGCAAAAACATTGTCGCGGGTTGTTCTGAGTACATGTCATCAGGCCCTCCCTCCCTCCATGAAAGCAATGGCAGACAATCGTTTTGCACCTTTTTCCTGAGTTACCTGTGCAGACGCCATACCATGGCAAGCATGAAGCCCACTCAGCTCACTGTCACCGTACGTCTCCTGGGTGCTGGCAGATGTGGTACTGCAATGCTACACAGCAGCAACCCATTGCCTTGTGGCAGCAGATGGTGTAATAGGGCTGATAGCCATCGTTGTCATGTCCAAGGTGCTCCTGGCTGCCTCGGTAAGGTCGATCAGGAGTGCCTGGGCAGACATGGGTGCAGGGACTAAATTAGGAGTGACTCAAGGAAGTCATTCTCTTTACTCCTGCGAGCAGTCCTATTGTACTGTCTTATGGCGAGGAGGCAGGAGATGAGGATGGCTAGTAGTCCTATTGCACCATCTTCTGCCAAGCAGGCAGGAGTTGAGGATGGCTAACAGTCCTACTGCACCGTCTGCTGCCAGCCAAAGATGTAAAAGATAGATGGAGTGGATCAAAACAAGAAATACACCAGATTTGTTTTGTATTCATTTGCTCCCCCTCCCTCCCTCTTTGAAATCAATGGCTGACAATTGCTTTGGTGAGATCTGTCAGGGGCACCTTGAAAAGTTTAATGGAGATTCAGTCCTGCCTGAAATACTGGGGGAAGGAATAGATCGGTGGGTTGAGCACTGGGTTGAGCATTGGCCTACTAAGCCAAGGGTTTTGAGTTCAATTCTTGAGGGGGCCATTCTGTGTGACAGTTGTTTTTGTTTCTTCTTGCTGTAAAGCCACCCCCTTTGTTGATTTTAATTCCCTGTAAGCCAATCCTGTAAGCCATGTCGTCAGTCGCCGCTCCCTCCGTCAGAACAATGGCAGACAATCGTTCCAGCCTTTTTTCTGTGCAGGCGCCATACCATGGCAAGCATGGAACCTGCTCAGATCACTTTGGCAATTAGGAGCATATTAAACACCTTACGCATTATCTAGCAGTTTATGCGGCACCAGAACTGGCAAAGCAAAACCGGGCGAGTAGGCAATGTCAGCACGGTTCCAAGAGTGATGAGGACATGGACACAGACTTCTCTCAAAGCACGGGCCCTGGCAATGTGGGTATCATGGTGCTAATGGGGTAGGTTCATGCAGTGGAATACCGATTCTGGGCTTGGGAAACAAGCACAGATTGGTGGGACCGCATAGCGTTGCAGGTCTGGGACGATTCCCAGTGGCTGCGAAACTTTCACATGCGTAAGAGCACTTTCATGGAACTTTGTGACTTACTTTCCCTTGCCCCGAGGTGCAAGAATACCAAGATGAGAGCAGCCCTCACAGTTGATAATCGAGTGGCAATAGCCCTGTGGAAGCTTGCAATGCGAGACAGGTACTGGTCAGTCGGGAATCAATTTGGAGTGGGCAAATCTACTGTGGGGGCTGCTGTGATGCAAGGAGCCAACACAATCAAAGATCTGCTGATATCAAGGGTAGTGACCCTGGGAAATGTGTAGGTCATAGTGGATGGCTTTGCTGCAATGGGATTCCCTAACTGTGGTGGGGCCTAGACAGAATCCATATCCCTATCTTGGCACCAGAGCACCAAGCCAGTGAGTACATAAACAGCAAGGGGTACTTTTCAATAATGCTGCAAGCACTGGTGGATCACAAGGGACGTTTCACCAACATCAATGTGGGATGGCCGGGAAAGGTACATGACGCTCGCATCTTCAGGAACTCTGGTCTGTTTCAAAAGCTGCAGGAAGGGACTTTATTCCCTTTATTCCCAGACCAAAAAATAACCTGGGGATGTTGAAATGCCTATAGTTATCCTTGGGAACCCAGCCTACCCCTTAATGCCATGACTTATGAAGCCATACACAGGTAGCCTGGACAGTAGTCAGGAGCTGTTCAACTACAGGCTGAGCAAGTGCAGAATGGTGGTAGAATGTGCATTTGGATGTTTAAAAGCACGCTGGTGCAGTTTACTGACTTGGTTAGACCTCAGTGAAACTGATATTCCCACTGTTATTACTTCTTGCTGTGCACTCCACAATATCTGTGAGAGTAAGGGGGAGACGTTTATTGTGGGATGGGAGGTTGAGGCAAATCGCCTGGCTGCTGGTTATGCGCAGCCAGACACCAGGGCGGTTAGAAGAGCACAGGAGGGCGCGGTGCACATCAGAGAAGCTTTGAAAACCAGTTTCATGACTGGCCAGGCTATCATCTGAAAGTTCTGTTTGTTTCTGATGAAACCCCCCCACCCTTGGTTCACTCTACTTCCCTGTAAGCTAACCACCCTCCCCTTCTCCCTTTGATCACCACTTGCAGAGGCAATAAAGTCATTGTTGCTTCACATTCATGCATTCTTTATTATTTCATCACACAAATAAGGGGATAACTGTCAAGGTAGCCCAGGATGGGTGGTGGAGGAGGGAAGGAGAAGGCCACACAGCACTTTAAAAGTTTAAAACTTATTGAATGCCAGCCTTTTGTTGCTTGGGCAATCCTTTGGGGTGGAGTGGCTGGGTAGCTGGAGGCCCCCCACACCGCCTTCTTGGGCATCTGGGTGAGGAGGCTATGGAACTTGGAGAGGAGGGCAGTTGGTTACACATGGGCTGTAGCGGCAGTCTGTGCTCCTGCTGCCTTTCATGCAGCTCAACCATACGCTGGAGCATATTAGTTTGATCCTCCAGCGGCCTCAGCATTGAATCTTGCCTCCTCTCATCACGCTGCCACCACCTTACAGCTTCAGCCCTCTCTTCAGCCTGCCACCTCTCCTCCCGGTCATTTTGTGCTTTCTTGCACTCTGACATTGTCTTCCTCCACACATTAGTCTGTGCTCTGTCAGTGTAGGAGGACAGCATGAGCTCAGAGAACATTTAATCGCAAATGTGTTTTTTTCACCTTCTAATCTTCGCTAGCCTCTGGGAAGGAGAAGATCCTGTGATCCTTGAAACACATGCTGCTGGTGGAGAAAAAAATGGGACAGTGGTATTTAAAAAGACACATTTTATAGAACAATGGGTACACACTTTCACGGTAAACCTTGCTGTTAACATTATATTCATAGCACATGTGCTTTTGTTACAAGGTCGCATTTTACCTCCCCCCACCACGTGGCTAACCCTGCCCCGTGGCTAACAGCAGGGAACATTTCTGTTCAGCCACAGGCAAACAGCAGGAATGGCCACCTCTGAATGTCCCCTTGAGAAAAGCACCCTATTTCAATCAGGTGACCATGAATGATACCACTCTCCTGAGGATAACACAGAGAGATAAAGAACGGATGTTGTTTGAATGCCAGCAAACATACACTGCAATGCTTTGTTCTGCAGTGATTCCCGGCTATGTGCTACTGGCCTGGTGTGGTAAAGTGTCCTGCCATGGTGGACGGAATAAGGCTGCCCTCCCCAGAAGCCTTTTGCAAAGGCTTTGGTAGTACATTCAGGAGAGTTTTATGAAGATGTCCCTGGAGGATTTCCGCTCCATCCCCGGACATGTTAACTGACTTTTCCAGTAGCTGTACTGGCCGTGAATGCCAGGGCAAATTAATCATTAAACACACTTTCTTTTAAAGCATGTATACTATTTAAAAAGGTACACTCACCAGAGGTCCCTTCTCCGCCTGGTGGGTCTGGGAGGCAGCCTTGGGTGGGTTCGGGGGGTACTGGTTCCAGGTCCAGGGTGAGAAACAGTTCTTGGCTGTTGGGAAAACTGGTTTCTCTGCTTGCTTGCTGTGAGCTATCTACAACCTCATCATGATCATCTTCCTCATCCCCAAAACCTGCTGCTGTGTTGCCTCCATCTCCATTGAAGGAGTCAAACAACACGGCTGGGGTAGTTGTGGTTGAATCCCCTAAAATGGCATGCAGCTCATCATAGAAGTGGCATGTTTTGGGCTCTGACCCGGAGCGGCCGTTTACCTCTCTGGTTTTCTGGTAGGCTTGCCTCAGCTCCTTAAATTTCACATGGCACTGCTTTGGGTCCCTGTTATGGCCTCTGTCCTTCATGCCCTGGGAGATTTTCACAAATGTTTTGGCATTTCGAAAACTGGAATGGAGTTCTGATAGCACAGATTCCTCTCCCTATATAACGATCAGATCCTGTACCTCCCGTTCGGTCCATGCTGGAGCTCTTTTGTGATTCTGGGACTCCATCATGGTCACCTCTGCTGATGAGCTCTGCATGGTCACCTCTGCTGATGAGCTCTGCACTCACCTGCAGCTTGCCACGCTGGCCAAACAGGAAATGAAATTCAAAAGTTCGCAGGCCTTTTCCTGTCTACCTGGCCCGTGCATCTGAGTTGAGAGTGCTGTCCAGAGCGGTCAAAATGGAGCACTCTGGGATAGTTCCCGGAGGCCAATACCATCTCCAGCCGTGGGTAGGAGAATGTATATAAGGAGCGAGGGCGGTGTGGATACTAGTCTAATAGGTTATACTGGCTGTATAATGACTGTGCCTAATAGGGTACAAAAGGTGAGTGAGTCCAAACAGCAAAAATTAAGATGTTTGTACACCAATGCGAGGAGTCTAGGTAACAAAATGGAGGAACTAGAGCTACTGGTGCAGGAAGTGAAACCAGATATTATAGGGATAACAGAAACATGGTGGAATAGTAGTCATGACTGGACTACAGGTATTGAAGGGTATGTGCTCTTTAGGAAAGACAGAAACAAAGGTAAGGGGGGTGGAGTAGCATTGTATATCAATGATGAGGTAGAATGTAAAGAAATAAGAAGCGATGCAATGGATAAGACAGAGTCCGTCTGGGCAAAAATTACATTGGGGAAGAAAACTAGTAAAGCCTCTCCTACGATAGTGATTGGGGTGTGCTATAGACCTCCGGGATCTAATTTGGCTATGGATAGAGCCCTTTTTAATGTCTTTAATAAAGTAAATACTAATGGAAACTGCATGATCATGGGAGACTTTAACTTCCCAGATATAGACTGGAGGACCAGTGCTAGTAATAATAATAGGGCTCAGATTTTCCTAGATGCGATAGCTGATGGATTCCTTCATCAAGTAGTTGCAGAACCAACTACAGGGGATGCCATTTTAGATTTAATTTTGGTGAGTAGCGAGGACCTCATAGAAGAAATGGTTGTAGGGGACAATTTTGGCTCAAGTGATCATGAGCTAATTCAGTTCAAACTAAATGGAAGGATTAACAAAAATAAATCTGCAACTAGGGTTTTTGATTTCAAAAGGGCTGACTTTCAAAAATTAAGGAAATTAGTTAGGGAAGTGGATTGGACTGAAGAACTTATGGATCTAAAGGTAGAGGAGGCCTGGGATTACTTTAAATCAAAGCTGCAGAAGCTATCGGAAGCCTGTATCCCAAGAAAGGGGAAAAAATTCATAGGAAGGAGTTGTAGGCCAAGCTGGATGAGCAAGCATCTTAGAGAGGTGATTAAGAAGAAGCAGAAAGCATACAGGGAGTGGAAGATGGGAGGGATCAGCAAGGAAAGCTACCTAATTGAGGTCAGAACATGTAGGGATCAAGTGAGACAGGCTAAAAGTCGAGTAGAGTTGGACCTTGCAAAGGGAATTAAAACCAATAGTAAAAGGTTCTATAGCCATATAAATAAGAAGAAAACTAAGAAGGAAGAAGTGGGGCCGCTTAACACTGATGATGGAGTGGAGGTTAAAGATAATCTAGGCATGGCCCAATATCTAAACAAATACTTTGCCTCAGTCTTCAATAAGGCTAAAGAGGATCTTGGGGATAATGGTAGCATGACAAATGGGAAGGAGGATATAGAGGTAGATATTACCGTATCAGAGGTAGAAGCGAAACTAAAACAGCTTAATGGGACTAAATCGGGGGGCCCAGATAATCTTCATCCAAGAATATTAAAGGAATTGGCACCTGAAATTGCAAGCCCATTAGCAAGAATTTTTAATGAATCTGTAAACTCAGGAGTTGTACCGAATGATTGGAGAATTGCTAATATAGTTCCTATTTTTAAGAAAGGAAAAAAAAGTGATCCGGGTAACTACAGGCCAGTTAGTTTGACATCTGTAGTATGCAAGGTCCTGGAAAAAATTTTGAAGGAGAAATTAGTTAAGGACATTGAAGTCAATGGTAAATGGGACAAAATACAACATGGTTTTACAAAAGGTAGATCGTGCCAAACCAACCTAATCTCCTTTTTTGAAAAAGTAACAGACCTTTTAGATAAAGGAAATGCAGTGGATCTAATTTACCTAGATTTCAGTAAGGCATCTGATACCGTGCCACATGGGGAATTATTAGTTAAATTGGAGAAGATGGGGATCAATATGAACATCGAAAGGTGGATAAGGAATTGGTTAAAGGGGAGACTGCAACGGGTCCTACTGAAAGGCGAACTGTCAGGTTGGAGGGAGGTTACCAGTGGAGTTCCTCAGGGATCGGTTTTGGGACCAATCTTATTTAATCTTTTTGTTACTGACCTTGGCACAAAAAGTGGGAGTGTGCTAATAAAGTTTGCAGATGATACAAAGCTGGGAGGTATTGCCAATTCGGAGAAGGATCGGGATATTATACAGGAGGATCTGGATTACCTTGTAAACTGGAGTAATAGTAATAGGATGAAATTTAATAGTGAGAAGTGTAAGGTTATGCATTTAGGGATTAATAACAAGAATTTTAGCTATAAGTTGGGGACGCATCAATTAGAAGTAACGGAAGAGGAGAAGGACCTTGGAGTATTGGTTGTTCATAGGATGACTATGAGCTGCCAATGTGATATGGCTGTGAAAAAAGCTAATGCGGTTTTTGGATGCATCAGGAGAGGCATTTCCAGTAGGGATAAGGAGGTTTTAGTACCGTTATACAAGGCACTGGTGAGACCTCACCTGGAATACTGTGTGCAGTTCTGGTCTCCCATGTTTAAAAAGGATGAATTCAAACTGGAGCAGGTACAGAGAAGGGCTACTAGGATGATCCGAGGAATGGAAAACTTGTCTTATGAAAGGAGGCTTAAGGAGCTTGGCTTGTTTAGCCTAACTAAAAGAAGGTTGAGGGGAGATATGATTGCTCTCTATAAATATATCAGAGGGATAAATATAGGAGAGGGAGAGGAATTATTTAAGCTCAGCACCAATGTGGACACAAGAACAAATGGGTATCAACTGGCCACCAGGAAGTTTAGACTTGAAATCAGAAGAAGGTTTTTAACCATCAGAGGAGTGAAGTTTTGGAATAGCCTTCCAAGGGAAGCAGTGGGGGCAAAAGATCTATCTGGTTTTAAGATTCTACTCGATAAGTTTATGGAGGAGATGTTATGATGGGATAATGGGATTTTGGTAAGTAATTGATCTCTAAATATTCAGGTTAAATAGGCCAAATCCCCTGAGATGGGATATTAGATGGATGGGATCTGAGTTACTATAGAAAATTCTTTCCTGGGTATCTGGCTGGTGAATCTTGCCCATATGCTCAGGGTTTAGCTGATTGCCATATTTGGGGTTGGGAAGGAATTTTTCTCCAGGGCAGATTGGAGAGGCCCTGGAGGTTTTTTGCCTTCCTCTGTAGCATGGGGCATGGGTGACTTGAGGGAGGCTTCTCTGCTCCATGAAGTCTTTAAACCATGATTTAAGGACTTCAATAGCTCAGACATGGGTGAGGTTTTTCATAGGAGTGGGTGGGTGAGATTCTGTGGCCTGCGCTGTGCAGGAGGTCGGACGAGATGATCAGAATGGTCCCTTCTGACCTTAGTATCTATGAATCTATGAATTGCATCCACAGTACCTCAGATTAGACCCAGCAAGGCCGATTTCAGTGCTAATCCCCTTGTTGGGAGTGGAGTAAGGAAATCGATTTTAAGAGCCCTTTAAGTTGAAAATAGGGCTTTGTTGTGTGGACGGCTGCAAGGTTAAATCGATTTAACACTGTTAAATTCGACCTCAACCCCTAGTGTAGACCAGGGCTTTGCCTCCTTGCCTCAGAAGTGAGGAGTCCTTTCTTCTGCTCTCTTTCTCTCTCACTATCTTGCAGAGATAATAAGGAAAAAAGAGAAGATAAGAAAAAGGAAAGAAAATGGAGAGAGGCAAGAAACCTGAGGGCTCTGTTTTAGTCTGGAGGGAAAGAGTAAAAGGCAGAGGGTCTGAGCTCTGCCACTAAGCTTCTGCCTTTTGCAGGAAGGGAAAGGCTCAACTAGGGCAGCCATTCAATTGGACATTGTCTCCCACTTCTGAGGTAGTTTCCAGGATGTCTAGTCTTTGGCTGTCTTATACAACAAGTTGGCTCCCCGATGAGAGTATGTGGGCCGTAGCATGCTGCCTCTCTGCCAGACCAATATTAGCACCCTGCCTCAGGCTGCAGCCCTATTTTACAGTTTACACAGCTGTGTAATAGCTTCTCTATCCTTCACAGAGTCCAGCGGTCTCCCAGCTGGTCCTAGTGCTGATGAGTCCAAATCTGATGAACATTATCAGGAGCCAATACTTTTTCTTTTGGCCACATTATTTAATACATTGCTTGGAAAAGGAAAGTATGCAGGTTATGTTGGGAATGTATATCTTAGTTTGGTGTGAAATAAATGGTTTTAGTGCATCTTATTCCTTCATAAATGAACACACAGGGCTTGATCTGGCAAGAATCTGAGGACTATCAATCCCCACTGAAGTTAACAGGAGTAAAGAGGACTCCATTTCTGTCTATAGAATGCCTACCAAGGCAGTATCTAAGAATCTTGCAAGAGATGCTCAGTGCCTCACAGAATCAACCTCGTTAGCAGATGCTATGAGACTGTCCTGCTGATCATTCACACATGACTAGTGCATGGCTGTAGGAACTGTTTCTTTAAATTTGTCACAGAAAACCAGTCATGAAAGGGCTGGGGAAAGTTGTAGATTAAAACTTTTCAGTGAAGCAGAGAGGAACAGAATGGCTTTAGTGATAATATTGTTTTAGAGTAGCAGCCGTGTTAGTCTGTATCCGCAAAAAGAAAAGGAGTACTTGTGGCACCTTAGAGACTAACACATTTATTTGAGAATAAGCTTTCATGAGCTACAGCTCACTTTAGTCTCTAAGGTGCCACAGTACTCCTTTTCTTTTTGTGAATACTGTTTCACTTATTTTATAAAGCTTTTCTGCTCTTAGGATACATTATTTCTCTCTGTGATTCTTTACATAGGCCTTATGACGTGGTATCAGAAGTTGACTAATTCTGGACATAAATAAGAGGAAAAGAAAATGCCAAAGTTCCTACTCTCCACAAGTCTTGGTAAGCACATGGAATGGCCTGAGTGGAAGGAGCACATCACAAGATTCTGAGCCATAATGTGGCTTACCACAGGGAACGGCAGTGCCCAGAGAAGTTCATTAGGAGTGAAACTGTAACTGTTTATAAATGAATTAAAAACTAGCTGATTGACAGGTTGCAAATGGGGACTCATCATCAAGCAGGTGTGTGTCTAGTGGGGTCCCACTGCGAACAGCTCTTGGCCTTGCGCTATTTATTAATGGCATGGAAGAAAACATAAAATCATCAGTAAGCCTCAGATTTTGTCTCAGTTATTTTTAGTAAAAGTCACAGACAGGTCATGGGCAATAAACAGAAATTCATGAAAGCCTGAGACCTGTCCCTGATTTTTACTAAAAATGACTGTGACAAAATGGGGGTGGGTGTCCAGCACCCACTGCTGCTGTGGCTCCAGGGTTCCTCACATGCCCATGGTGGCTCAAAGATCCTGGGTCCTCCACCATTGCTCACCCCACCTGTGAACTACCAGGGCCTCCCCTGCTGCCCTTGCTGCTTGGGAGTTGCTGGGTTCCACCCGCACCCCGTCTTCTGTGGTGTTTGGGAGTTGCCCATGAAGGCTGGAGTTCAAGGGTCCCCCCCACCACCTGTGGTAGCTGGGAGATGCCGGGGGTCCACCCCGCCGCCTGTGGTGGCTGGGAGCTGCAGGGTATGCTTGCTGTCTGCGGAGGCTGGGAGCTGCAGGGGCCCCCTGCTGCCACTCAGAACTCCGGGGTTCATGGCTGGTAGTTGTTGGGGGTCTTGCCGCTTTCGACAGCTGAAAGCTCCCCCTGCTGGCTGACAGCTCCAGCCCAGCCACCCTCAGTCTGAAACAGAAAATGTTACAGAGATCTCTGGAAGTCACGGATTCTATCCTCTGTGACATAATCTTAGCCTTAATCATCACTAATGAAGTTCACAGATGACACAAAGATTGGGGGAATGATAAATAATTAAGTGAACAGGTTACTGATACAGAGTTCCGGATCTTTTGGTAAGCTGGGTGCAAGCTAATAATATGTGTTTTAATAAGGTCAAAAGTTAAGGTTAAAGTTATAAAGTTAAAATCAAAAGTAAAGTTATAGACTAGGAACAGGTTTCAGAGTAGCAGCCGTGTTAGTCTGTATTCGCAAAAAGAAAAGCAGTACTTGTGGCACCTTAGAGACTAACAAATTTATTAGAGCATAAGCTTTCGTGAGCTACAGCTCACTTCATCGGATGCATTTGGTGGAATTTTCCACCAAATGCATCCGATGAAGTGAGCTATAGCTCACGAAAGCTTATGCTCTAATAAATTTGTTAGTTTCTAAGGTGCCACAAGTACTGCTTTTCTTTTTGAGACTAGGAACAAAGTCTGTAGCCCGTTCTTCCAGGATGGGAGACTCTATTCTGGGAAGCAGTGACTCTGAAAAATACTTGGGGGTCATAGTGCATAATCAGCTGAACATGAGTTGCCAGTGCAACGCTTTGGCCAATAATGGTAGTGTGCTCCTTCAATATATAAATGGGGATAGCAAGTAGAAGTAGGGAGGTTATATTACCTCTATGTTTGGCACTGGTGTGATTGCTGCTAGAATACTCTGTCCAGTTCTGGTGTTCACATTTCAAGAAGAATGTTGATAAACTGGAAAGAGTTCAGAGAACATCCATAAGAATGATTAAAAGATTGGAAAATATGCTTTATAGGAATAGACTGAAGGAGCTCAATCTGTTTAGCTTTGCAAAGAAAAGGTTAAGGGGGTGCCTGATTGGTCTATACAAATCCAGGGAACAAAAACATGATAATGGGCTCTTTGTATTAGCAGACAAAGGTATAACAAGATCCAATGGCTGGAAGTTGACACTAGACAAATTCACACTAGAAATAAGGCACACATTTTTAACAGTGAGGGTAATCAATCATTGGAACAACATACTAAGGGCTGTAGTGGATTCCCAGTCGGTGGCAATTTTGAAATCAAGATCGGATGTTTTCTAAAAGATACACTCTGCTCAAACAGGAATTAATTCATGGAAATTCTATGGCTTGTTTTATGTAGAAGATCAGACTAGAAAATCACAGTGGTCCCTTCTGGCCTTGTAATCCAATCTATGATTTGGCTTTACTGAGGAAAGAGATAAGAAAAATTATAACATAATTCTTAGAAAGACTGATGAGCAGTCAGTTCAAAAAAGGAATGGATTTTATACAAATGGGCATGCTTTTAACAGGGAGAAAGCATGGAAACCTTCATGAGGGCCCTATATGAATAAGCAGAGAATCGTGACTTTGGTGTAACTAAGGAAGAACACATAAGAGATCATCTAGCAGTTTGGATTTTAGACCATAAACTTTCAGAAAAATACAGTTAATGTTTGAGAAATCTCTGGAACAAATACTGCAAGTGACATGAAATTTTAACCTAGTAAAAATACGAATCATTCAACAAGAGAGTGGTAGAAGTACAAGAAGTTAGCAATGGAATAATTCCTATAGGAAAAAGAGAAGAACCATTTAAAAATGCCTCTTAAAAGCATTGAGTTCTCTGGTTTGAACAGTAGCAGATGTCTCATAGGAGACCACTGGACAGATGAGGTCTGCCCCCAGTGGCTTTCAATCTATTTACCGTTATGGACCGCATACATGGCCCACAATGTGTTATGTGGGCCGCATCCAATACTACCTGTATGGCCTTGAGGATGTCACATGGGCCTCAGCTCTGTGCTGATTGGGCCACAAGCAGCTTCTGGGACCCAGGTTGAGAACCACTGGCCCACACAGTAGAAGCATATGTAGAAAAAGAAATAAGGACATTGAAACATGTCCGTGGAAGAAAAGAAGTCAAAGAAATATCCCAAGCAAGGATGAATGCCTGTTTTCTGGGATCTCTGTTCAATGACAGCATTCATGTACAGGCTTGGATTTCAAGATTTCAATATTATAGTTAAATTTAAAATTGATTCAGGAGCAGAAACAATCTTGATTTGTAAAGAGACTTTTAACAAGATAAGTTCTAGTCTGAAGTTGGACCAGCAGAGAAGGTAGTATGCTCGATAGCCCAGGGCAAAAAATAAGCTGGTGGGTCAGTTCAAAGTCTGTACTATCTACAAGATCAAGGAGCATGTGTTTGATCTGATTCTCATTCATGGATTTACCCCAAGTAACCTCGTGGACCAAATGATAATCTGTGGAGATGGTTCTCAGAAAATGCTGGAAATATCAGTATGGTGGCCCAGCATAGAGCAGGACATAAAACACAAGGTGGAATCATGTTCATTTTACAGAAAAACACTACTAGCTCTTGTCACTGAGACCCTATATGAGTGAGACTGTTCAAGGGACTCATTCAGAAGTAACATGAGCATCCTTAGCTGGTTCCAAACCCAGATGAAGTGTTGTGTGACTGTAATAAGGGTACTCACACCACAGCCTTATTACGGGGAAAGTGTTATAATCCTACTGAGTCCGAATCTATCTTCTGGGATTTGATAATTTAAGCAAATCAACTGGAAAAACCTTCCTCAAGGCCAGAAGATGACCAAATCTGGATGACTAGTGAAGTTGGTGACTCATCTGGATCTATAATTTCTTATTAGATATTAATTTCTGTTAAAGATTATTTATACAGAAAAAGTGAGTATGTGCTGATGGCTCACATGTGAAGATATGTGTGACATTTCTTTAAATTTTAGCAAGAAACCAAGCAGGATGGGGCAGGAAAAGGTCCTGGACTAAAGCTCTAAAGTGAAGGAAAGAGAGAGAGAGGCAGTGTAGCTGCAGAGATAATACTGTTTTCTTTATTCTAATAAAGTTCCTTCTTCAATGTTAAGAAAATGACTGATTCTGTGACTTTATTATGATCACAATACACTCAGTGAGTACATTTTATTCAATAAGAAATGGTAAAACCTCTGAAACAGTAAAGATTAATACTGATAAATGAGCTGCATTTTGCTGTGATTGTATTTGAGGAATATAAATATGGACATGGACTTTCTTTTGTGCTCACAGAAGAACTGATAACATGGTAAATTTTTGCAATTTGTATCTGTTCCAAAATCTTTCATAAATCAAAAAGGCCACACAAAAAATGAAACTGATCAGCCATTAAATACAGGATATAACACAAGAAAAATAGCACTGTAGTAAAAGTTAAGTATTTAACTAATGTAAATAAACAAAAGTCAATTAGGGGTAACATATTCATTCCCTGATAGTTTGTAGAGCACAAATGGAAGTTCTGAACTGGGGACAGAGGCCAAATTAGTCCTAACTGTGTCATATTTAATCTGACTGTTTAAGAAACTAACTTAAAAAAAGATTGATTTGTGTTTTTAAAGGTTTTAGGGATAGTTATGAGATTAAAGAATTAAAGTTATCTTAAATTTGGTTATGATTTGAGGCTAGTAAGGAAAAGGCCCCAATCAACAAGTAAAAGAAGGCTCTGAGAAGGATGAGTTATAAGAATGTAGTGGGGGAAGAATGTATGGTTCAAAAAGTAATTATAAAATAAAGAGTGGCAATAACAAGCAGGGCCGTTCTTAGGCATACGCAGCATAGGTCTTAGTGTCCACCCTCCCACCTCTTCCTATCTCTGTTCTGACACTTCCTGCAAGCTCCCACCACAGCTGGTTGCTGCAGCCTGATGAGTTTTCCTTCAGAGGGGATCTAGTAGTTAAAAGTGAAAAAGCCTTCCAGCCTGCCAGGCCTATTAGCACAACATTGAAACTGATAAAGAGCCATTCGACTGGTAATGAAGCCATTTAACAGACATTTGCCAGCCCCCCAAGTATATACTGTCAGTTTCTGAATTAACTGACAAAAGCAGTTGTGCATTACTGTAATATTTACTCAGAACATGTTAGTCTACAGGACCTTAGTTTAAAATTTGCTTTAAAAATATTTCATTAGAGCATTGCTGAAGATGATAAAATCACATCTCTAAAAAAATCCTTGCATAGATTTTTAGATGCACAGTCTGAGTATTCATCTTTAGCCTTAAATGTTTGGATCATCAGACATATAGTTTTTTAAATAAATCCTTCAAAAGACCACCCTTATCTACAATACACATGTGAGCTCAGGCTGCCATTGGGCTTAGGGGCACCAGTTTAATAATACTGCATAGGGTCTCATAAATCCTAAGGACGGCCCTGATAACAAGACAAAGGGCATGGCTACACTTGCAGATGTAGAGTGCTATGAGTTAAACCAGCCCTTGGAGAGCACAGTAGGGAAAGCGCTGCAGTGTGTTCACAGAGGCAGCTATCCCACAGAGCACCTCTTCCCATTCTGATGCTGTGGCTTGTGAGAAGGGAGCCAGGGGGTGCGGAGAATTCTGGGTCCTGTCCCAAATCCCCGTGATGTATCGGTTCGCAACCCAGCAATCCCTGTGCTTCCGTCTGCATTTGGCACCATCTTTCAACGTTTTTTGTACTGCGCGCTCTGTCTTCCCTTTTGGTCTGTGGGAATGGATCCCGAAGTGCTGAGGAATACGCTGATGGGTCTCACCAGCACATCACAAATGGCAGTTGAGTTACTCCTTAAGCTACAAACTGACAGTGAGGAGTCCGACGATGATGTCGACTAGCATAACGCATATGACACGAGATTGCTTGTGGCATTCATGGACACGCTCACTGCAGTGGAACGCTGCTTTTGGGCTCAGGAAACAAGCACTGAGTGGTGGGATCACATCATCATGCAAGTCTGGGATGAAGAGCAGTGGCCGCAGAACTTTCGGATGAGAAAAGCCACTTTCATGGGATTGTGTGAGGAGCTCGCCCCCATCCTGCGGCGCAAGGACACGAGATTGAGAGCTGCCCTGCTGGTGGAGAAGTGGATGGCTATTGCAATCTGGAAGCTGGCAACTCCAGATAGCTACCGATCGGTCACTAACCAGTTTGGAGTTGGAAAGTCGACAGTTGGAATCGTGTTGATACAAGTTTGCAGGGCCATAAATCGCATCCTGCTCAGAAGAACCGTGACTCTGGGTAACGTGCATGACCTTGTGGATGGCTTTGCAAAAATGGGTTTCCCTAACTGTGGAGGGGCGATAGATGGGACGCAGATTCCAATTCTGGCACCAGCCCACCTAGCCTCCGAGTATGTTAATCGGAAGGGTATTTCTCTATGGTTCTCCAGGTGCTTATGGATCACCATGGGCGTTTCATTGACATTAATGCAGGCTGGTCTGGAAAGGTGCATGATGCACACATCTTTCGGAACACTGGCCTGTTCAGGATGCTGCAAGCCGGGACTTTCTTCCCAGACCAAAAGATCACCATAGGGGAAGTTGAAATGCCCATTGTGATCCTTGGAGACCCCGCTTACCCTTTAATACCGTGGCTCATGAAACGCTACACAGGGAGCCTTGACAGCAGCAAGGAGCGATTCAACAACAGGCTGAGTCGGTGCAGAATGACTGTGGAGTGTACTTTTGGCCATTTAAAGGGCCGCTGGTGCTGTCTGTATGGGAAGCTGGACCTGGCCGATGACAACATCCCCACGGTTATATCCGTGTGCTGTATCCTCCATAACATTTGTGAAGAGAAGGGTGAAAGATCCACTCAGGCATGGACCTCAGAAGTTCAACACCTGGAGGCTGAATTTGAACAGCCAGAGAGCAGGGCAATTAGAGGAGTCCAGCGTGCGGCTGCAAGGTTTAGGGATGCCTTGAGGGAGCAATTTGAGGCTGCAAGCCACCAGTAAGGTTTGGTGCCCTGCACGGGAGTGAAGTGCAGTGGTTCCAATGTTAGTAGGAATCTGTGTTTGCTACACTGATTTGCAGTGCCTGTTGCTTTCCTGGGCTAAGGTATCTTTTACTTAATGCAATAATAAAGAATGGTTTCAGAGTAGCAGCCGTGTTAGTCTGTATTCGCAAAAAGAAAAGGAGTACTTCCTCCTTTCCCCCCTCCTACTGCTGGTGATGGCTCATCTTAAGTGATCACTCTCCTTACAGTGTGTATGATAAAACCCATTGTTTCATGTTCTCTGTGTGTGTATATAAATCTCCCCACTGTATTCCACCAAATGCATCCGATGAAGTGAGCTGTAGCTCACAAAAGCTTTTTAATTAATGCTCAAATAAATTTGTTAGTCTCTAAGGTGCCACAAGTACTCCTTTTCTTTTTATAATAAAGAATGTTTTCAAAGCCAAAAAAATCCATTTATTGAAAAGAACATTCATTTATTGAAAAGAAACACAACTGCTTGGGAAACAAAGGGCAAGGGGGTGAAGTGGGGAATGGTACAATCACAGATTTGCGTATGTCCTGTTATCATACTCAGCTTTCCTGTCTAGAGTGCTGTGCAATGAGTGCTGCACTTCTGGCTGGCTAAAATGCATGGTGATGGGGGTAAGGGTCGTAGTTTGCAGGACTGGGTGGTGAAGCTACAGGCGTTGGAGGCAGTTGGTGGCAATAAGAACCCGGATGTTGGGAAAGTGGGTTGGAGGTGACATGGGGGCAGAAGGGAAAGAATTTACCCTTCTCTTTATTTTTATGACACGCCCCTCAAATCACAGCTAGGGTGAAATGCTCGCTGGGATTTCCTCCTGGAGCTCTAGGAAAAAACAGAGTTAATAAGACACATGCACCTCTAAATATACTACCAAGTATATAAAGACTAAATATTTCCACATCTCAAGGACATTTTTAACCAGTTGATTCTGGGAAACTTTCACGGGAGAGTGCGTCAGCCACTTTGTTAGAAGCTTTGTCGAAATCAAAATCTTGGAGAGCTAAACTCCACCGAATAAGTTTTTTGTTATTTCCTGTGGCGGTATGAAGCCACTGTAGCGCAGCATGGTCGGTTTGCAGGTGGAAACGCCATCCCCAAACATATGGGTGTAGTTTTTCCAGAGCGTAGACAATGGCATAACATTCTTTTTCACTGATTGACCAGTTGCTTTCCCTCTCAGACAGTTTTTTGCTGAGAAACACTACAGGGTGGAATTCTTGATCCGGTCCTTCCTGCATTAAAACTGCTCCCACACCATGCTCAAACGCATCTGTGGTTACTAGGAACGGTTTATCAAAGTCTGGGGCCCTTAGTACAGGGTCAGACATGAGTGTCACTTTAAGTTGGTTAAAGGCATTCTGACACTCTTCGGTCCACTGAATAGCATTTGGCTATTTCTTTTTGGTTAGGTCTGTCAGTTGGGTGGCGATTTGGCTGTATTGCGGTACAAATCGTCTGTAATAACCAGCCAAGCCTAAGAAGGATTGAACCTGTTTCTTTTACTTTGGGACAGGCCACTTTTGGATAGCATCCACTTTGGCCTGTAGGGGGTTGATAGTTCCTTGACCCACCTGGTGTCCAAAGTAAGTCACTCTGTTTAGGCCTATTTGACACTTCTTAGCCTTAACAGTTAGTCCTGCCTCCCTTATGCGCTCCAAGACTTTTTGTAGATGTTCCAGGTGTTCTGCCCAGGAATCCGAAAATATGGCCACATCGTCAAGGTAGGTGACTGCATATTCTCCTAATCCCGCTAGGAGACCATCTACAAGTCTTTGGAAGGTGGCGGGTGCATTCCGCAGCCTGAAAGGGAGTACATTAAATTCATACAGCCCAACATGTGTGGTGAAGGCTGACCTTTCCTTGGCGGATTCATCTAGCGGTACCTGCCAGTACCCCTTGGTTAAGTCCAAGGTAGAGATGAACTGGGCCCATCCCAGTTTCTCTAATAGTTCTTCTGTGTGTGGAATTGGATAGTGGTCTGGTCGAGTTACAACATTTAGCTTACGGTAGTCCATGCAAAAACGTATCTCCCCATCTGGTTTGGGAACTAGAACCACTGGAGAAGCCCATGCACTGCCAGAGGGGCGGATTACGCCCATCTGTAACATATTCTGGATCTCCCGTTCTATAGCAGTTTTAGCTTGAGGAGACACCCAGTAAGGTTGGACTTTAATTGCATGAGCATTACCTGTGTCAATGGAGTGGTATGCCCGTTCAGTCAGTCTTGGGGTGGCTGAGAACATCAGCGCATAGCTAGTGCACAGCTCCTGGATCTGCTGTCGCTGCATACGCCTGAGAGTCATGGAGAGTTTCACCTCTTCCACGCCACCAGCACTTTTCACTTCATAGTAGACACTTTCAGGCCACTCAGTGTCATCTCCTCCCTGGGCTGTAAACTGACAAACTTTTAATTCTCTGGAATAAAAAGGCTTTAGAGAATTAATATCGTATACCTTAGGCTTTCGGTTGGAGGTGGGGAATGCTATGAGGTAATTAACAGCTCCCAGGCGCTCCTGGACTGTGAATGGCCCTTCCCACGACACTTCCATTTTATGGGCCTCGAGTGCCTTTAAGACCATGACCTGGTCTCCTACTTTGAAGGAACGCTCTCTGGCATGTTTATCACACTAGGCTTTTTGCTCTTTTTGAGCATCCTTTAGGTTTTCTTTAGCCAGGGCTAGAGAGGTTCGGAGGGTGTTTTGTAGGTTGGTTACAAAGTCCAGAATGTTAGTTCCTGGAGAAGGTGTAAATCCCTCCCATTGCTGCTTCACCAACTGTAATGGCCCCTTAACCTCGCGGCCATATACAAGTTCAAATGGTGAAAACCCTAAACTGGGATGTGGTACATCTTTGTAGGCAAAGAGCAACTGCTGCAACACTAGGTCCCAATCATTGGAGTGCTCATTTATTAAACTTCTCCACCATGCCATTTGTTTGATGGTGGTAAGGAGTGGCAACCAAGTGATTTACTCCATGAGCTTCCCAAAGGTTTTCCGTAGTTTCTGCCAGGAAATTAGTTCCTGCATCTGTGAGGATGTTGGAGGGCCAACCTACCCTGGCAAAAATGTCTGCTAGTGCCTGGCACACACTTTTAGCCCTGGTATTGCTTAGAGCTACTGCTTCCGGCCATCATGTGGCAAAATCCATGAAAGTCAGTATGTACTGCTTTCCTCTGGGTGTCTTTTTCGGAAAAGGACCCAGAATATCCACAGCTACTCACTGAAAGGGAACTTCAATAATGGGGAGTGGCTGGAGAGGGGCTTTGACCTGGTCTTGGTGTTTTCCCACTTTTTGGCATACCTCACAAGACTGGACATAGGTAGAAACATCCTTGCCCATTCCCTCCCATTGGAATGACCTCCCCAACCGGTCTTTGGTCCTGTTCACCCCAGCATGGCCAATAGGATGATTGTGGGCTAAGCTCAAGAGCTTGACCCGGTACTTAGTTGGAACTACCAACTGTTGGGGAAGATAACTAGTAAAGCCTCTCCTACGATGGTGCTTGGGGTGTGCTATAGACCTCTGGGATCTAATTTGGATATGGATAGAGCCCTTTTTAATGTTTTTAATCAAGTAAATACTAATGGAAACTGCGTGATCATGGGAGACTTTAACTTCCCAGATATAGACTGGAGGACCAGTGCTAGTAATAATAATAGGGCTCAGATTTTCCTAGATGCGATAGCTGATGGATTCCTTCATCAAGTAGTTGCAGAACCGACTAGAGGGGATGCCATTTTAGATTTAATTTTGGTAAGTAGCGAGGACCTCATAGAAGAAATGGTTGTAGGGGACAATCTTGGCTCAAGTGATCATGAGCTAATTCAGTTCAAACTAAATGGAAGGATTAACAAAAATAAATCTGCAACTAGGGTTTTTGATTTCAAAAGGGCTGACTTTCAAAAATTAAGGAAATTAGTTAGGGAAGTGGATTGGACTGAAGAACTTATGGATCTAAAGGTAGAGGAGGCCTGGGATTACTTTAAATCAAAGCTGCAGAAGCTATCGGAAGCCTGTATCCCAAGAAAGGGGAAAAAATTCATAGGAAGGAGTTGTAGGCCAAGCTGGATGAGCAAGCATCTTAGAGAGGTGATTAAGAAGAAGCAGAAAGCATACAGGGCGTGGAAGATGGGAGGGATCAGCAAGGAAAGCTACCTAATTGAGGTCAGAACATGTAGGGATCAAGTGAGACAGGCTAAAAGTCGAGTAGAGTTGGACCTTGCAAAGGGAATTAAAACCAATAGTAAAAGGTTCTATAGCCATATAAATAAGAAGAAAACTAAGAAAGAAGAAGTGGGGCCACTAAACACTGAGGATGGAGTGGAGGTTAAAGATAATCTAGGCATGGCCCAATATCTAAACAAATACTTTGCCTCAGTCTTTAATAAGGCTAAAGAGGATCTTAGGGATAATGGTAGCATGACAAATGGGAATGAGGATATGGAGGTAGATATTACCATATCTGAGGTAGAAGCGAAACTGAAACAGCTTAATGGGACTAAATCGGGGGGCCCAGATAATCTTCATCCAAGAATATTAAAGGAATTGGCACCTGAAATTGCAAGCCCATTAGCAAGAATTTTTAATGAATCTGTAAACTCAGGAGTTGTACCGAATGATTGGAGAATTGCTAATATAGTTCCTATTTTTAAGAAAGGGGAAAAAAAGTGATCCGGGTAACTACAGGCCAGTTAGTTTGACATCTGTAGTATGCAAGGTCCTGGAAAAAATTTTGAAGGAGAAATTAGTTAAGGACGTTGAAGTTAATGGTAAATGGGACAAAATACAACATGGTTTTACAAAAGGTAGATCGTGCCAAAACAACCTAATCTCCTTTTTTGAAAAAGTAACAGATTTTTTAGATAAAGGAAATGCAGTGGATCTAATTTACCTAGATTTCAGTAAGGCATTTGATACTGTGCCACATGGGGAATTATTAGTTAAATTGGAGAAGATGGGGATCAATATGAACATCAAAAGGTGGATAAGGAATTGGTTAAAGGGGAGACTACAATGGGTCCTACTGAAAGGCGAACTGTCAGGTTGGAGGGAGGTTACCAGTGGAGTTCCTCAGGGATCGGTTTTGGGACCAATCTTATTTAATCTTTTTATTAATGACCTTGGCACAAAAAGTGGGTGTGTGCTAATAAAGTTTGCAGATGATACAAAGCTGGGAGGTATTGCCAATTCAGAGAAGGATCGGGATATTATACAGGAGGATCTGGATGACCTTGTAAACTGGAGTAATAGTAATAGGATGAAATTTAATAGTGAGAAGTGAAAGGTTATGCATTTAGGGATTAATAACAAGAATTTTAGTTATAAATTGGGGATGCATCAATTAGAAGGAACAGAAGAGGAGAAGGACCTTTGAGTATTGGATGATCATTAGGATGACTATGAGCTGCCAATGTGATATGGCTGTGAAAAAAGCTAATGCGGTTTTGGGATGCATCAGGAGAGGCATTTCCAGTAGGGATAAAGAGGTTTTAGTACCATTATACAAGGCAATGGTGAGACCTCACCTAGAATATTGTGTGCAGTTCTGGTCTCCCATGTTTAAAAAGGATGAATTCAAACTGGAGAAGGTACAGAGAAGGGCTACTAGGATGATCTGAGGAATGAAAAACTTGTCTTATGAAAGGAGACTTAAGGAGCTTGGCTTGTTTAGTCTAACTAAAAGAAGGTTGAGGGGAGATATGATTGCTCTCTATAAATATATCAGAGGGATAAATACAGGAGAGGGAGAGGAATTATTTAAGCTCAGCACCAATGTGGACACAAGAACAAATGGGTATCAACTGGCCACCAGGAAGTTTAGACTTGAAATTAGACGAAGGTTTCTAACCATCAGAGGAGTGAAGTTTTGGAATAGCCTTCCAAGGGAAGCAGTGGGGGCAAAAGATCTATCTGGTTTTAAGATTCTACTCGATAAGTTTATGGAGGAGATGTTATGATGGGATAATGTGATTTTGGTAAGTAATTGATCTTTAAATATTCAGGGTAAATAGGACTAATCCCCTGAGATGGGATATTAGATGGATAGGATCTGAGTTACCCAGGAAAGAATTTTCTGTAGTATCTGGCTGGTGAATCTTGCCCATATGCTCAGGGTTTAGCTGATTGCTATATTTGGGGTCCGGAAGGAATTTTCCTCCAGGGCAGATTGGAGAGGCCCTGGAGGTTTTTCGCCTTCCTCTGTAGCATGGGGCATGGGTGACTTGAGGGAGGCTTCTCTGCTCCTTGAAGTCTTTAAACCATGATTTGAGGACTTCAATAGCTCAGACATAGGTGAGGTTTTTCGTAGGAGTGGGTGGGTGAGATTCTGTGGCATGCGCTGTGCAGGAGGTCGGACTAGATGATCAGAATGGTCCCTTCTGACCGTAGTATCTATGAATCTATGAGTCTCTGAGGATGACAGTCTTCCTGGTGTCCACCAGAAAGAGTTTCCTTGTATAAGAGTCCTCTTTCTGCAACAAACCTGGATCGATTTGAAGAGCTGAGAGGCGGTGGGTTGCTCCGTGCTACCATCCAAGCTCTCTGGAGGCTTTCATCTACTTCCTGTTCAGCCTGGAACTGTTCCCTTGATGCTGGAGTCATCAGTTCCTCATTGGGTTGTGGATCTATGCTCAGTCCCTCTGGAAGCGATGTAGGGGATGGGGCTGTTTCCTTTGACTGTGAACTGCTCTCTGCTGGGGCACTATGTTGGGGTTCAGGCTCCGTCTGAGCCTCTTGGGTAGGGTTATCGGCTGCAGCCAGTTCAGGTTCAGTGGGGCCCTCTGGGGTTGGGGTTGCAAGTACTGGATTCAGTGCTGGCAATGGGTCTGATGCTGGTTGTTCTGCCAGTTCTGTTTCTGGGACTGGTTCTGTCTGGGTATCTGGGACTGGATCCACTACTGCTGTTGCAGACATTGGCCTGCGGTCCGGGTCCATCACCTCTGACCGGGTCCTGGTAGAAGTTTCCAGAACAGTGCTAGGCATGATGGCTGGTTTAGTCTGGCTGCGGGTGACCATTCCCACCCTCTTGGCTGACTTCACATGATTGGCCAAGTCTTTCCCCAACAGCATGGGGATGGGATAATCATCATAGACTGCAAAAGTTCACGTTCCTGACCAGCCCTTGTACTGGACAGGCAACTTGGCTGTAGGCAAATTGAAAGAGTTGAACTTGAAGGGTTGAATCATCACTTGGATCTCTGGGTTGATTAAACTGGGGTCCACTAAGGAAGCATGGATAGCCGACACCTGTGCTCTGGTGTCCCTCCACGTGGTGACCTTCTTCCCGCCCACACTCACAGTTTCCCTCTACTCCAAGGGTATCTGGGAGGTATCTGGGCCTGAGGACCTCTGGGGTGATTCCGGTGCAATGAACTGTAATCTGTTGGGGTTCTTGGGGCAATTGGCCTTCACGTGTCCCGGCTCGTTACATTTAAAACATTGTCCAGCTGACAGGTCACTGGGGCGAGGTGGGTTGCTGGAGAATGGTGTGGCGGGACGATAAGGTGGCTAGAGGGTTCCTTGGGGGGTAGATGGGGCCTTGGGTGGTCCCTGGTAGTAGGGTGTGGTCTGAGGTTGTCCCTTCTGGTATCCGCTCCAACTGCGACCAGTTTTTTTCTTCTCTGCCACCTCCACCCATTTGCTCCAATCTCCCCCGCCTCAATTACAGTTTTGGGCTTCCCATCTAGGATGTATCTTTCTATTTCCTCAGGAACACCCTCTAAGAATTGCTCCATTTGCATTAGGAAGTGCAAATCTTCTGGAGATTTAACACTTGCTCCTGATATCCAGGCATCCCAATGTTTCACAATGTGGTAGGTATGTCGGGTAAATAACTCGTCTGGTTTCCACCTTAGGGCTCTGAACCACCGATGAGAATGCTCAGGGGTTAGCCCCATTCTGACTCTCATCTTGGTTTTAAACAGTTCATACTGGTTCATTTTGACAGGTTTCAGAGTAGCAGCCGTGTTAGTCTGTATTCACAAAAAGAAAAGGAGTACTTGTGGCACCTTAGAGACTAACAAATTTATTTGAGCATAAGCTTTTGTGAGCTACAGCTCACTTCATCGGAATGCATCTGATGAAGTGAGCTGTAGCTCACGAAAGCTTATGCTCAAATAAATTTGTTAGTCTCTAAGGTGCCACAAGTACTCCTTTTCTTTTTTTATACTGGTTCATGCGTTCCTTAGGCATTTCAGCCGCCACCTCAGCTAAGGGTCCACTGAGCTGTGGCCTCAGCTCTACTATGTATTGGTCTGTAGAGATGCTGTACCCAAGGCAGGCCCTTTCGAAGTTTTCTAAGAAGGCCTCAGTATCATCGCCTGCCTTGTAGGTGGGGAACTTTCTGGGATGGGAAGTGGTACCTGGAGAAGAATTGCTAGGGTTTGTTGGTATATTCTGCTGAGCCTTTGCCTTCTCCATCTCCAGTGTATGCTTCCTCTCTCTTTCCTTCTCCTCCTCCACATGCTTCCTCTCTCTTTCCTTCTCCTCCAGTCCTTTGGCCTTTGCCTCCATTCCCATCCGCATGAGTTCTATCCGTCTTTCATGTTCCTTTTGTTTTTCCTCAGCCTCAAATCTGGCTAATTCCAGCTTTTGTTGAACCGTGGAGTCTGTCATCCTAACCTCTCTGTTTTTAACTAACTTTGCACCCGAGAGTTAAACAGAAAACCAAAACAAACAAAAAAACTTGCCTTGTAAAATGTTGCTGTGCTGAATATGATACCTATATTCTCTGATAGTGATTGTCAACCTTCAGAGAAATCCAAAAAAAAAACAAACTAACACCTTTGGCTCCAGGCAAATAGGCAGAAAACCCCTCTAGTTGCTCTTAGGAAAAAACAAAAACAAAAACAAAAAAACTTCAGGTCTGTGAAGACTGGTTAATTTCCCTGCAGGAGGTTAACTATCCTGCCTTTAGGTAGGGAAAACTCCAGCTCACAAAAGACAATTCCCTTTTGTCTCTGCTCTGGCCCCAAAGCAGAGAGAAAAAAAACCCCTCTAACTGTTTTCAGTTTAACGTGCTTACCAGCAGCCCAAAGGAAAAAAAAATTTCTTTTTCAAATCTCAGGTTTCAGAGTAGCAGCTGTGTTAGTCTGTATTCGCAAAAAAGAAAAGGAGTACTTGTGGCACCTTAGAGACTACCAAATGCTCAAATAAATTTGTTAGTTGCTAAGGTGCCACAAGTACTCCTTTTCTTTTTTCAAATCTGTGCTTCTGGTTCAAAAAAAATCTCAAGATGATTTCAAGTTGATCCTACCGCTCTGCCACCATGTCAAGGTTCCTTCCCCACTGTGAACTCTAGGGTACAGATGTGGGGACCTGCATGAAAACCTCCTAAGCTTACTTTTACTAGCTTGGGTTAAAACTTCCCCAAGGCACAAACTATTTTACCTTTTGCCCTTGGACTTCCACTGCCACCACCAAACGTCTGCGTTTATTTTTGAGAAAGCATTGTTTGGAAACGTCTTTCCTCCCAAAATCCTCACCAAAACCTTGCACCCCCCCGCTTGGAGAAGGCTTGATAAAAATCCTCACCAATTTGCATAGGTGACCACAGACTCAAACCCTTGGATCTTAAGAACAATGAAAAAAAACATTCAATTTCTTACAAGAAGAATTTTAATATAAGAAAAGAAAAAGAATCACCTCTGTAAAATCAGGATGGTAAATACCTTACAGGGTAATTAGATTCAAAACATAGAGAACCCCTCTAGGCAAAACCTTAAGTTACAAGAAAGACACAAAGACAAGAATATTCATTCTATTCAGCACAGTCTAATTTCTCAGCCATTTAAAGAAATCATAATCTAATGCATATCTAGCTAGATTACTTACTAAGTTCTAAGATTCCATTCCTGTTCTGTCCCGGCAAAAGCATCACACAGACAGACCCCTTGTTTCTCCCTCCCTCCAGCTTTGAAAGCATCTTGTCTCCTCATTGATCATTGTGGTCAGGTGCCAGCGAGGTTATCCTAGCTTCTTAACCCTTTAAAGATGAAAGGATTTTTCCTCTGGCCAGGAGGGATTAAAAGTGTTTACCCTTCCCTCTATATTTATGACATACCTCTCCACCCAGTTTAGTGTCATCTGCGAACTTGCTGAGGGTGCAATTAATCCCATCATCCAGATCATTAATAAAGATGTTGAACAAAACCGGCCCCAGGACCGACCCCTCCACACTCCGCTAGAAAGCACTGCCTAGTTTACATACCTGTAATGGATATTTGCACACCTGCTGTCATGGTCAAGACCCTTGTACCCCGTACGTGCTACTGCAGGATTGGTCCCTCTGTGCTAAATTACTTCAGTAATAATGTTTTGATTTAATGTATCTGCTTTTCAGTACCAGTAACATGCAACAAGTCATGTTTCTCTTTAAAATATATGTTTTAGTAGTATTCTTGCAAATCCTCTCATGTGAGTAGTTCTTCTTCAGGCAAGATGTCTCACTTCACTAGAGCTACTCACATGAGTACGACTTGAAGGATCACCCACCATTTTTGTATCAATATTCCACAACATATTTTAACAATGAATAGTTTTGTATTGGGGTAGCATCTAGAGACCACAATCAAGGACTAGGGCCTCGTTGTGCTAGGCAAGAGGGTTCTTTTCTGAAAGAACTAATTATGAACTCTTCTTTTTCCAGTTGGCTTAATCTAAGTTGGTATTTGTTTGGGGGTTGCAACTCTGAAATGTGGACTTAAATAGATGGCAAAAGGAATTTAAATAATTTGAAAAAACAAAAACAAAGAAATCTGTTTGGCATATTTTAAAATTTAGTATTTAGTATGGTTGCTTGGCTAATGTAGTCTTTTTTTCTAATGTAGATACAGGTCATTAGGAATATAAAGTTAATAAAACGTGAAAAATCCGTACAACTCTAAGATGACTTTCCTGTATGGGGGTCAGACTAGATGACCCTTTCGGTCCCTTCTAACCCTATGATTCTATGAATGTTTTGATTCATTATAATAATATGGAAAATATATAAAGGATATTGAAGAGTATAATTAACAGATAATTAACAGAAGAGAAGAGCTTACCTTAAACAAGAAGTAATGGAAAAGGTTTTAATTATAAAGTATGTTATGGAAAACAGGGGGATCACTTTCCTCATATTTCCTTCAAACTCTGCCTGTCTAGATATTGACTTAAAGTAAGCCACCTATCACAAAAAAATATAACAGGTTAAATAACATTTTTATTTAAGTTTTTATACATATAATTAAAATATTACAGAAATAGGATTCAGATTGTTATTTTAGGCACTTTCATTTTAATATCTTAATTATTTTGTTAGCTGTAATTATCTACTGTATATCATAGTTAAAAATCACATATTAAGAATAGAAAGAAATTAACACACAGTTAAGAATTAATTAAAACTAAGCATACAGTCCAAGAGAAGATGAATGACTCTGAGCAAAGCATTTGGTTAAAACATTCTGGGCCTAGGCCTGCAATCTTTATTCAGGCAAAATTCCCATTGAAGTCAGTAGTTGTTTCACCCTCTGCCTTTATGCTCTTCAAGAAAGAAAACAGTGAAATAAAGCCTGTAAAATTTTCAATTTTTTTCTAATGATGTGCAGAGGGATATTGTTCTGGATCCAGTGGAACATCCTTGAACATTACTGAAATCAAGGGAAGTAGTGGGATGCACAAGGAATGTAGGATCAGGTTAGCAAACTGAATTGTAGCTTCTTAGGCTATGTCTTTGTCAGCTTAATTGTAATCTTTTAGTGATAAAAAAACAACGGCTGGCCTGGGTTCACCCTTGCAGGTGGATCCAGGCAAGGTCACCAGGGACTATCCTCGCAGGGTACCAGAGGCGGGGGTCTAGCCCCAACCTGAACCTCTACACAGCAATTGTTCAATCCCAGAGCCCTCTTGGACCTAGTCAGCTGGCTTTTATAAACAAGTTAGTTCAGGTTTTATCAGCCCCCCTGTTCCAAAGGTCTTATCCTGCCTGCTAAGCACTCAGTTTCTGTGGCATCAGAGAGAACTGAAACTTCTTAGCACATTTCAGGAGAAATCCTCACATGAGGGGATTGAGAGAAGAAGGCAGCATCCCTCTTGCACCAAGAACCTCACAGTATCAGGGCCCAGACCCTACGCTTCCTGAAGTCCTTAGGAAAAACTCCCTTTAGCGTCAGTGGGAGTCATAGGAGCTGGAACTAGGGATGCTGGGGGTGCTGCCACATATCCACTGGCTTGAAATGGTTTCCATCAGGTTGGTTCAATGGCTCTCAGCAACCCTACTATATAAATTGTTCCAGCATGTCGGAACAGCATTTGGCCTAGAGGGAAGATTCAAACCTAGCAAAGGGCAGGTGCAGCACAAGTGGCCCCTCCTTTTGGCATTTCAGAGTCTTTCCTCTCATTCCAGATCCGTAACGGTGCGAGATTTGGGAACAGAGCCCGGCGCTCCGGCTCTCCTGCCCCCAGAGTGGGAGGCTACAGCAGGAGGATCCTGCTGCACACACCCAGTACTGGGCTTACCATGGTGCCAGTGGTGCCAGGGGTGGCCCCAGAGTCAGAAGGGGCCCCAGCCAACCCGATTCCCCCAGCTGGCTAGGAAAGCTGCCCTTGCCCCTGTTCTGCCCCTGCCTCTTCCCACCCCTGGTCCGCCCCAGTCCAGCCCTGCCCCCACTCCACCCCTTCCCCTTAGGACTGTGGCAGGGATCAGGCCTGCCTTGACTCACGGGGTGGCAGGAAGTGGAGCAACCCGGCCCTAGCCCGCTCCACTCTGCCGGCTCCCAGCTGTACTGCTGGTGAGTACTGGGGGGCGGTTTCCCCCTGCCTCCCAAGTCCCAAGGCTGAGAGCCAGCGGAGCAGAGTGGAGCGGGTGGGGGCCAGGTCACTCCACTTCCTGCTGCCCCATGAGTGTGGGGTCAGGCCCACCCTGCAATCACCTGGGCAGCACGAAGTGGAGTGACCTGGCCCCAACCCACTCCGCTCCGCCGGCTCATGCCCCCCGAGCCGGCCAAGACGCTGGCTGAGAAACAGGGATAAGTTGTCATGCGGGGGGGATGGTCGGTTCGGGGCCAGGGCCTGGCTCTAGGTCCCACTCAGGGCCCAACTTCCTGCTGCCCTGCCTCTGCTGCTGGGTGCCGGCCTCCGCGCCCAGCTCTTCGGGCCCCAGGTCCTGTCCGCTGACCCCCACTTCTGGCTTCCTGCACCCCCTGGGTGCTCCTGGCCCCGCGCCCTGCCCCGGCTCTAATGATTCAGGAAAGGGGGAGATGGGCGGTGGCTGAGGCTTTCTTGGGCGAGGCGTGTCCCGGTCCTTGTCTTCCGCCCAGGCCCCGCACAGTTTGGGTGTCCCTCCTGTCCTCCCCCCAGCCCGTTCTTGCTGCTGACTTCCTTTTTTTCCATCTCCTCCACCCCCTCACGCAGCGAGCATGGGGCGGGGAAACAGTACAGCTGACAGGGCTGAGACTGCAAGAATCACGTAGAGAAGAATCATGAGGCCAGATCCCTGAGCCTAGTTTTGTTTAAGACTCGGGACCCGGCCGTGGAGGAGACACAAAGGGTTCAAAGAAAGGGAAAGAGGGAGACGAGGCCCAGGTACGTTGTATGTGAGGACGTTCCAGGGGAGTTGGCACGAACTTGATCACACAGTGTGTTTTGGCAAGAATCGTTTGGATCAAGTGTGTGCAGGGACTAATTGTTTTTGTTTATTTAAGCTGCAAGCTGGTGGGGTCTCTTGACATACATTGTTAGAGGTTTTAAAAGCACATTATGAAAAAGTACAAAAAGATGCCTCCCACTTATTTCTTACTGTAAATTTTTCAGCAGCTGAGCAATGGTTCTTCAGAAGACTTAGAGATTCTGGACACAGATGCCTCTGGCTTGGGTTGCCAAGTTTCTAACAACACAAAACGGAACTTGCCCCACTCCCTGCTCCGCCCCTTCTGCAAGACCCCGCCCCCTCTTTCCATCCCCCCTTCCATCTGTCGTTTGCTCTCCCTCACCCTCACACACTTTCAATTGGCTGGGGCGGCAGGTTGGGATGCAGAAGGGGATTCGGGGTGTGGGGTTCCAGAGGCACTTACTGAGACTCCCAGATCCCTGCAGCCCAAGGTGCCTGGGCAGCCAGGGAGGCTCCGTGTGCTGCCCTCATGCCCACAGGCGTCGCCCCTGGAGCTCCCATTGGTTGCGGTCCCAGAGATACTGGACATAGATGCCCCCAGTCAGAGGAGTCACGAGTGCGTGAACTGGTCTGTAGATTATGTGAACTGTAAAATTAAAGAAATTCATGGTAATTTGTGTTTGGAGAGTGTTTAAAATATCATCATTACATTGGGATATGTACTGCAGAGCCTCTGTTTAACCTAGGAACATTCAGTTCTCGGTAGCGTTGCCAACTTCCTAATTGCTGAAAACCAAACACTCTTGTCTCGCCACTTCCCCGAGGCACAGCTCCCCTCACTCCTCTCCCCCGTCCCTCCGTTGTTCACTGTCCACTCCCACCCCGGTCACTTTCCCCTCTCCCAAGACTCATCTGCTGCCTGCAGAGCCAGGCTGGGAAGAGCTGATGCAAAGCCTGTCCATCTGCCCAACTGGGGCACAGCAGTCAGGCTCTGGCTCAGAAGAGAAGCCTAGTTAGCACCAGGGTTAATTAATTATTTTTTGTCAAGGTCCACATTTCTTGGTCAAGGTATAGTCAAGATCTAGATGCCAGAGAAAATAATGAAGATAATAAGTAAATTAAAAGATTTCGGTTCCGTTCAAAAGTGTCTGGTTGTCTGGATTTGGCCCGTAATCTGCTGACTGATTACCCCTGGTTAGTACACTCAGAGCCTTTTACCACTCCCCTTTCTTTCTCTTTCAATATACAACTGTATTGAATTTTTCCTGATTTCACTTAATCTCCCTATTGACTTTTAATTAAATTAGAGCCTGGTAACATAGTACACAGGAAAATGGTGAATTTTTATTGTTTGAGCTGATCTGATCTGTGCAATAGTATTTGCATAAACCCAAGGTGGATGTTTAATTAAATTTTTTCTATTTTCAGTGGAGCTAAAGTTAACATAGGTGTTTTGACCAGCTTGTGTAACATCCATTTCTGCAAGGACATCTCTGTATATTTGCATCAGTTCAATTAGCACTAGCCTGGGAACAGCATTAACTGCCGCAGCTAGCACATCAAACACAAAATTGCATGCTTACAGTTTCACCATTTTTCATGTTTAGTAGAGTATTAAGCCATGGCAAAATGATGTGAAAACTATAAAACAACAATACAATTTACATTTGATACCAGCTACTCTCAAGATTAATAAAACAAGGCACAAACATGTTGATATATTAAGTCAAGTGTATTAAGATAATATATTCTGAATTTTGTTTTAGCTTTTAAGACAATAAAAAACCCACCCAGAAGAGATCAGGCACAAAAATTAGTTCATAATCCAATATCACATCACATCACATAATCCCCATCACAGAAAATATTTATATTTACATATCAGTTATCAGTTGGTGTCAGGGCATTGGTGTGCAGAGAGAGAGTCTGGTCTCTCCTCTGCCGTGCCTGCAGCACAGCCACTCTTCTCAGGGCTCAGACTGCCCTCAGCAGAGTGAGCTGAAGCCAGGGGGGCCTGTAGTAGGCAGTGAGCAAGGTCAAGGGGGGGGGATAAATCGTATTGGGGGAGTAGTGTGTGAATGTGAGAGACTACTCTGTGGAGGCAGAGCCAATTGCTATGGGAATGCACTGCCTTCAGTGGGGCTCAGTGCAGATCCATCAGAGCCTGAGATGGCACCATGAAATGGGAGAAGATGCCAAGTTGAATGGCCCCTTTGTGAAGGAGGCTGATTCCAGAGTATGCTCTTCTACTCATCTCCCACTTATGCTATACTTGGAGAAATCCCGACCAAACACAAAGTTGGTTCAATGTGTAGGCAGGGTCTGAATGAACTCTCCCCTGACAGCTAGTTTTAGAGGGGGGAAAGACTTCAAGAGCAAACTGTATTTATATGAGCGCACCTACTCTGCATAGGTATCTTGCAGACAGGAGCTGTGTAGCTCCAAGTGATCAGCTTTGATTGGTAACTGCCCCACCACAAGTGATTTCAGCTCTCATTTGAGCACTTTAACGTAACAACAGGCTCCTAATGAATCCCATTTAGCTCTATCTTTGAACAGTGGGGAGGAACAGGTTAAACCAGACCAGGGACCCTTAGGAAGAGTCCACACCTCCTGGCTGGGCACCTGTCTTCACCCCTCTTACTTTCACAGAGGGCTGGCATTCGAGCCCCTGGCTTAGCGAGTTCCTTTCAGCTGAGGTTGACCCCTCAATCGGGACAAGCTCAGCACAGTTCTGCTCCCTTTTAGTCATACAATGAAGATAACATTGATAACAACATTTCACTACCCCTGGGTCTGATTTACTGGAAAAACCAACAAAAACTTACAGCCCCAGTGCTTTCTGCTATCCTCTGAGTCCCATGCAAGGGGGAGTGGGAGAAGCAGGTGCTAACAAAAAGGAGATATAAAGTGTCTGAATATTAGTACATCTGGCTGATCTGTGATAAAATCATGAATGCTGTAGAGAAATTGAATAAGGAAATGCTATTTACTCCTCATAACACAAGAACTAGGAGTCACCAAATGAAATTAATTGGCAACAGGTTTAAAACAAACAAAAGGAATTATTTCTTCACAAAACACAGTCAGCCTGTGGAACTCTTTCCAGAGGGTGTTGTGAAGGCCAAGACTATAACAGGGTTCAAACAAGAATAGATGAATTCATGGAGGATAGGTCCATCAATAGCTATTAGCCAGGATGGGCAGGGATGGTGTCCCTAGCCTCCGTTTGCCAGAATCTGGGAATGGGCGGATGGAACATTCCCTGTGAAGCAGCTGGCATTGGCCACTGTCAGAAGACAGGATATTAGGCTAGATGGACCTTTGGTCTGATCCAATGTTGCTGTTCTTATGTTCTTAACCCTTTTTAAAATTATTTTCTTAACAGTGAAATAAAGATGTTCTACTTCTCTCTCGCTCTCAAAAAAACAAACAAAAACAAATGAAACAAAAACAACTGAGCATGCTGTTTAAAGTTTTGCCTAAAGGAAAACAACTAAGCAGATTATGTGAAAAAGTTAACACTTATTTGTTTACCAGAGATAAGAAGTCTCCTTTTTTGCATCACACAGCCTCTTTCTTTCCTAATTTTTTAAATACACCAATCTTTAAAGTTTTGCTCAAAGGCTTTAGATGTATGCAAAAGATGAAAAACAGTGAATATATATTGCCATCATTTACAATAAAGGTTATATGAAACTTCCTTATTTCATTTACTGGAAATTGACTTTAGCTGTAAGCTTTGTAAAGGGAGAAAGTCCTATTCCCAGCATTTACCATAAAGGGCTTGAATAATTGCATGATAGGAATAAAGCTATATTAGCAGGTTTTTATACTGAATGACACCAAGAAAGCAGCTTATACCAAAATTAGCTACTTTTTTTAAATTTAGAAGAAAAACCTGTTGCTCTTTACAAGAACCCCCCACCCCTCTCAGGGTCACCATTTCAGATTTTGGTAGGGGGGAAATTTAACTGTAATTCCAGGGGCTAGTTAGGCACCTGAAAACTCTAGTTTTTTTTGCAGATAACTTAGCAATTAGCTGACAGGAGCACTGTGTCTAATTCCTATATAAAAGAAAGAAATTTTAATAAATATTAGACCCACTCAGCTCTAATACTAATATGACACCAAATGTGTACACAACCAGAAATGGGGCAGGACGGCTGGACATAAACCATAAAAAGAGCATGGAAACTGGTCAGAATTACATGCTGATGAGTCCTGTCAAGTAGTTTACTACTAAGACGCATTTCTGATCTTTTTGCACACACATGCTACTTTGTGGGTGATGGTGAAAGCAGGGAAACCATTTTTATTCTCCTGCCCTTGTGGGGGAGGGGTAATCTTTGCTTTTTAACCCCACCCCAGTTCAGGCTCTGCGCTGTTTCAGGCCGCCTGCTGGAGAGCACATCCTTGCCTCTTTCTCATCTACCTGGGTTTTCCATTTCACTAACCTGGAGACTTTTCCCTTCTGTAGAGTGAGGTACACCCTCATACAACCAATCTTTTACTTGGCCTTCACTATAGCTCAAGTCTTTGTTCTGGGCTGCCTTCTCTCCCGCCAGTAGTTCTACGTCTTCATCATGTGCCTTACTCTTGCTCTGCAGTTGGTCCTGTGCCTTGGAGAGACTATATAGTTGCCTGCAGATCCTGCTGCAACTTCTGGTTACAGACTTGCAAAAGTGTCAGCTCCTCCTCCAGCTTGAGCCTTCATTTGCTCACGGAGCTCTCTCTTCAATGGCTGGGCTTCTTGGGAAGTTAACCATGAATTTCCTCTGATGAATGCTGTCAGGCTCTTCCAGAGTGGCTCATGAACATGGGTGCCAACCTCAGGGCAGACTGTTACAAACAAGGGCACAACTCTCCAATTGGTTGAATGTTCTAACTTAGATTTCACCAGTCAAGTATGAAGTAAACTCCTCAAGTTCTATAACAACCTTAACATGGAGACACTGCCAATCCCCTTGGGCACTCCCGTCTACCTTGCCACCACAGCAAACTCACTCTTATGACAGTTGGTCCCTTACACGAAAAATCACAAGAATATTCAGGTTACTCCGAGTCCCAAAGGACCAGTCACTTACCCCAGGTCAGTTGCAGCTTAAATCAAAGACAATGTTTGTAGCCAGTCCTCTATTTAACTAAGAAAAAGAAACAAGAGAGTTATTTACAAGGTTAAAGCTGGTAAATACATAAACACAAATGAGTTACAGTCTTCGGTTTCAAAAAGTAATAGAAGCTGCTCTATATGTCTTTTCGGGCTAACCCAAGCTAAGCAACTTGGAGATCCCTTGCTTATGCTTAGAAATATTGCCTTCTCCAAATTCCAAGCACCATAGTGATGCTAAGAAACACAGTTTATTCTGGTCAGGGATTTTTATTCCCTTATCCAGAGTTCAAGCTGTGATGGGGCATGTCCACCTGCAGGTTCTCTCTTCAACGGTGTGTAGGGGGAGCAAACCAAGTCTTTATTCTTCAATGTTTCACAAAGGCTAATTTCGTCTCAATGGGCCTTCCTGGTGGGCAGGACCTAACACTTTCTGTAGGAAGCCAGCATTTCTACATTAATTAATGCTCCTTTTCCATTTGATGACTTACACAATTACAGAGGATTACAATGCAAGCACTTAAGATAACCTTATAACATGTCTTTTGACATTCATGACAGGCTGGCTTGTCCAGTTGCTGCTGGGCCCCCGGGCAAGCCTGGGGTTAAGCTTTTATAAGTAAGTTTAATATATGCAGCTTTCTACAAGCATTTCATGAAGTCTTAACACATTCTCGTAAATTTAAAATCTCATTTAACAATACTAACACACAGGTGAGCCAGACTGGTTTCCAGCTTTGCATTTGTCAGTGCTCAATGAGACCTGTCTCCTGCTGTGCTAGTGTCACAAATTCTGGTCTTGTTTTCCAGTCTGGGTACTTGTTCCTCCCTCTTAGCCACAGCCAACTGGCTTCTCTCTTCCTTGATTAGCTCCTTCTGTCTGTCCTTTAAATACTGGATTTGTTTTTGTTGCTCACCCAGACTCAGTAGGAATATCTGCATCTGGGTCTGCAAATTACTTAACTATTCAAGATTATCAGACTCCTTCTCACACTCGCTCCCTGGTGCCTATGAACTCCTCTCAGGCTTTGCTGCAGTTCTTTCAGCCGGGTATCCTGCTGCCTTTTGGAGTAGCTGACTGAGTCTTCATCTGACTCCTGTATCAGATTACTCCAGTTTCCCACACTCTCATGTCCTCAGCTGAGGACTGCCTCAAGGCATCCACAGAGGAGAAGTTTGAAACACATGGCTGCTCTTTGCCTTTATATCTCGTCCCTGATGCTTGCTTCTGGGGCTACCCCAGGTTTGCCCAGTACTACATTGTTACTTCCCCATAACAGCCAGCGGAAAGTTCCTGCGGGGCAACATCTTCTCACATGCCTTCTTCCCAGCACTTAACACGATTTACCCCTAGGGTACAATTCTAACTGGCCCCAAACTGTATCCTCTTAGTTATTTCTTCAGCTCCTGTAGCTGTCTGGGTCTCAATATCCTTAATAGTGCAGACCTCCCCAGGTGTCTTAATGTCCTGTATTGGCCAGTAGACAACATAGGCTCTGGTTCCCCAGGGAAGATCTAATATACATGCCCTTTTGGCAAAAGTCTACACATTCAGTTGGCAAGACCCCATATCTCCTTCCCTTTCGACATTTATGACAGGCTGGCTTGTCCAGTTGCTGCTGTGCCCCCGGCCAAGCCTGGGACTGGAAATTCTGGGGTTCTTGCTGTCACTCTATCCACCAGCCCTGGAGTATTGTACATCTCTCAGCCCTAGTAGCATAGGCACCTCTCTGCATTCTCATCCCTCCTTGGTGTCAGGGGCAGGGCCATCCTTAGGGCATATACAGCTACGTAGGGCACCTAAAAATTGGGGGCACCCCGGATCTTAGTGTCCACCCATCCCGCCTCTTCCTATCCCCTTTCTGACCCTTCTTGCAGGCTCCCACAGCCAGCTGCTGCAGCCTAGTGAGTCTTCCTCCAGAGGGGATCTAGAAACTTAAAAATGAAAAAGCCTTCCAGCCTGCCAGACCTATTAGCACAACACTGAAACTGTTAAAGAGCCATTCAAGTGGTAATGAAGCCATTTAACAGGCATTTGCCAACCCTCATGTATATAGAATCATAGAATATCAGGGTTGGAAGGGACCTCAGGATGTCATCTAGTCCAACCCCCTGTTCAAAGCAGGCCAATCCCCAACTAAATCATCCCAGCCAGGGCTTTGTCAAGCCTGACCTTAAAAAAAAAAAAAAAATTATATATATATATACACACACACACACACACAGTTAGTTTTTGAATTTACTGACAAAAACACTTGTGCATTATTGTAATATTTACTCAGAACAGGTTATTCTACAGGACCTTAATTTAAAATTTGCTTTAAAAATATTTCATTAGAAGATTGCTGAAGATTACAAAATCACATCTCTAAAAAATCCTTGCATAGATTTTTAGATGCACAGTCTGAGTATTCATCTTTAGCCTTAAATGCTTGGATCGTCAGACATAGTTTTTTAAATAAATCCTTCAAAAGACCATCCTTATCTAAAATACACATTTTAATTTTAATTACTATAGTACAAAAAAAACTTGCTTCCAAAGACTTCCTGTCCATCTGTTTCTCCGTTCTCCCCCCTGTTGAAGGGAGGCCTTAAAGGAACAACACCGTTTCCTTCCAGATAGCTGGACAAACGAGTTTCCCTTTCTTTTCTTCTGACTATTTGATGAACTAGTTTTAAGAGAACCCTCCAGCAAAATCAATACTTTAGTAAGATATAAAATCCTTTCTTATGACTAAAATCTTTGGAAACATTTTTTAAAGTTGGTAAAATTTCATAAATATGTCTATTGTGATGAAGATCACATAAAGTAAATTAGTGTTCCCTTTTTCTAAAGGCAATGAACATTGTTATGAACACACTAAACCTCTGTGACTGATGAATTTAAATAATGTCTGTTTCAGTGAGTTAAATATGTAGTAATCTGGAATGATTATGCATCTGATGAAGTGAGCTGTAGCTCATGAAAGCTTATACTCAAATAAATTTGTTAGTCGTTAAGGTGCCACAAGTACTCCTTTTCTTTTTGCGAATACAGACTAACATGGCTGCAACTCTGAAACCTGTCATTTAAAATATGAAATCATCTTAGAAATACTGATTAAGAAAATGTAAAACAGAGAAAAGCTGCATCCTGTATTCCATAATATTTAATTTTGTATTCAGGACAGCTGACTTGCCCTTACTACAAAGTTTTTGCAAATAAATCTTTGACAAATTTCACGGTATATCAAAATACCTATGACTGCCATTTTTTATTCCCAAATTTAGTGCTTTTAATTAAGTACCTTCTGCATGTCCAGTCTTCATCATCTGGCATGCAGTGGAAGACATGCTCCATTTTCTTTAGAAAGAAATTGCAGAAGAGTGTTTTTTTTTCAAATGTCATTTGCTTCATTCGGGTTCAGGGATTTGGCTGGAAGGGGGTGAGCAGGGAGGGAAGAGGAGGAAGGAAATAGTGGAGAGAGGGCGGGGCCTGTGCAGAGTCGGGGCAGGGCCTGGGGCAGAGCAGGGGTGGAGTATGGGCGGGGCCACAGGCGGAAGAGGTGGGTTGGGGAGACAGCCTGCCCAAGCAGCATCTTTACCCACTGTCCACAACAGCGGGTAAGAAGGGGTTGGCTCCCGCACAACCAGTGTGCGCTGGAGTATCCTTAGGCAGGGGCCATATTCACCGAGCCGAATGTGCTGGCGCCGCACATTCTGCGTGAGGGAGAGGGTACGAGGGTCTCTGCAGGGAACTGTGACTCTCTGTCACTGTGAGGCAGGCCGGGCGGATCAGTATTCTTGCTGCCTCATCCTCCAGGCTGCTGTCAGGCATAGGGGCACCAGTTTAATAATACTGCATGGGGCCCTGTAGAGAGGCTAGCCGGGGCTCGTCTCTCGCCGGGGCGCCAGGGAACCACACCGCCTCACTACCTTCGGGAACAGCTCTTGTGGGAAATTAGTCTGGCCGCAGGAGTCTTCCTCTACGGCCTTAGTGAAGGTACAAATTAACACAGTGAGCCCAGGCCCTGGGTCAGGGCAGGGCACTGGTGAGTCAGGCGCTCAGGCAGGGGCTGAGCAACAACAGTACAGAAACAGTAGGCCCAGTCCCTAGGCTCCAGAGGGCCTAGGAGAAGGGGAGATGGCCACCCGTGAGTTGGGTCGCAGGCCCTTCCACTCCTCTGCATCCCAGCCCGGGGCCTTAGCAGTGGCAGAAGACCCACTGCTGTGTCAGTGGGGATCCTGGCCACAATACACCGACATGGGTTCTGGCAGTGCTGCAGCCAGACTAGGGTCGGCTGCCCCGGGTTACTTCCAGACTCCCCCTCTTGAGGTACCTGGGTCAGGGTGGTGTCCTTAGGGGGATCCATCACCATGAGTTTCTTGAGATAGCTGGCCAGGGGTAGACTCGGCAATTCCTTCTGGTAGCTGGCCAGGGGCAGGCTTGGCAACTCCTCCGGGTAGCTGGTACGGGGTGGGTCAGGCCAGTCCTCGGGTTTTCTGCAGGCCGCTGGGCTTTCCCAATTGGGAGCTAGGCTGGAGGCGACTGGCCTCCCCAGTGGCTGCTTCCCCAGTGAACCCCGAGGTCGGGCCTTTATACTTCCAGGGCAACGCCTGACGCTCTGTGGGGCGGGCTCAGAGCTCCCTGGCTCTGCCTGCTCTGGTGTCCAGAGGGGCTCATCTTTCTTCGGGGCAGCAGGGAACCACACCGGCTCACTACAGGCCCCATAAATCCTAAGGAAGGCCCTGGTCAGGGGTATTTCAATCTCTGTTTGGGCACCCTTTGCAATGGTGCAGGCAATCCCAGCATGCCCCCTTCAAGCCCATTGTCATGCTGTAGGCGTATCACACCTTAATGTCCCCCAATTGGGGAAGCCATAGTCACTTTAACAGCCCAGGCAAGAAGAAGCCAGCACACTGTAGTCAAATAACATGTTCCCTTTTTAATCAGGTTTTCAGGACAGGAACCATTGAAACTGCAGTCTGTAATTGCCACTTATCATTGGCAAGGGGGTTGGACCAGCTGCCTCTGCCTATCCCCAGGCTGCACCTTAACAGGGCATCAGCCTGGAGCACCCCAGCTTCTCCTACTCTTCCCAGCATTGCTCTGCTTCAGGTACCCTGCTCCCAGGCAGCTAGGTACTTCCCACTCCAAAGCTGGAGTGAGATTGACCCAGCTCTCCCTTAGCCCTTCTTATACTGGCCCAGCCAGGCCCTGATTGGCTGCCTCAAGCCCGCTCATGATGGGCTCCCCGAGGCAGCCCTTTCCCAGGGCTGTTTTTAACCCGCTCCAAACTGGAGCGGGGTGACTGCCCCGCTACACATGTTGTTTTTTTAATCCCTGTGTAGACATACCCATCGTGCTTGAGAAGTTTATACATAATTGGTTGGTGAAATCAAAATATAGAACTCACAACCAGTTTGGAGTTTGTGCCCTGGTTCCTTACACTCTGCCTGAGGTTTCAGAGTAGCAGCCGTGTTAGTCTGTATTCGCAAAAAGAAAAGGAGTACTTGTGGCACCTTAGAGACTAACAAATTTATTAGAGCATAAGCTTTCGTGAGCTACAGCTCACTTCATCGGATGCAAATGCATCCTATGAAGTGAGCTGTAGCTCACAAAAGCTTATGCTCTAATAAATTTGTTAGTCTCTAAGGTGCCACAAGTACTCCTTTTCTTTTTGCCTGAGGTTGGTATTCATGCTCTTGAATCATTGCAGGCAGCAGGATTCACAAATCACAGGTCATTTAATTTTATAGATTATAACCCGAGCACTGTGAAAATTTAGACTTGATAGTATGAGTTTTGAAGGTTGAAGAATAGACACAATAAGTGAATCACAGTCATATGTTGGCCTTGGGACAAAAGACCTTGAACAATTATGTTTGCAGGAAGGAATATCCTTTAAAGAGAAAACCCCAGATTAGGAGCTGAAAGGTTTGCTCATAAATTTTGGCCAGGTGCCAAGGGAAGGAGAGGAGATGGAGTCCAATCTAGAGGAAGAGAACCGTCCTGTCCCAGACCCTGCAGAGGCAATCATCACAGGGGAACTGGTCCGATTGCAGCAGTGGAGAGCCAAGGAAGAACCCAAGCACCAGAGACTCATGGTGGAATTGTGGATCAGGCAGACCAAACAGCAGAGGCAGGCTGAAGAGAGAGCCCACTGGAGGTTCAAGCAATACAGTTCAAAATACTGTAACGGCAAAAGGAGTTTCATCCCCACAACACAAGAGAGTAGGAAAGTCTGCCCAAGTTATAAAGATACAGAATGTACAGAAGAGTTCCTGTCTACTGTAGAGAGACTATGTAGGATGCTCAATATTCCAGCAGATAAACAGATGGCCATCCTTTTAACTAGATTAACTGGGAAAGCCAGACAAGTTTTTAATCATATGGAGGGAGGTGATGGAAGAAATTTAAAGAAAATGTATTGACAAGATTTGTTTACCCCGAGACCTGTTGACTGAAGTATAGAAACCTCAGAATGTTTGACAGTGTATATAAAAATGTGTAATTTTATGGAAAAAAAGGATAATGGGAGTGGGATCTGAAGGTGATTATGGAAAACTGATGGCCCAGAAGCAATTGCTATGGGTAGTTACAGATGAGGAAAGGCAGTCATCTGTGACAGAAAACCATCCACAATTTTATCAGCTGTGGAAATTGCTGACGAATATGTTGAATCAAGGGCCCATGCAGGGCCAAATCACAGGGGAAGGGAAGTCCCCATGTCTAGTCACCCAGGTTAAGAGAGAAGAGGGAATTGGAAATAAACCTAACTCCAACTTTGTTAAAAAAAACCAAAGGAGCCCCGCATTTAAAAGTCCCTACCCAAATGGTAGGCAAATAATCTGCTATCACTGTGGAGCTGCCAGCCACATAAAACCAAATTGCCCTAAACTTAAGGTAACCATACCCCCACGATCCATACACCTGCCACACTAAATGCCACTTCACTGCTGCAGAGGCAGCAGTAGAGCAGGAGGAAATCATAGTGAACTCTATTAGGTCTGAGTCTTGGGAGGGGGTGACTGGATTCCCGGGGTGCAACCTGGACTGAGGGACCACTGAGTCCTCCAAGCCCACCAACTATCCCACACTGTGATGCTGATGTCAAACTACAAATCTCTGATAGGCACTGCACTTACACAGACATTCCCAGGCAGGGATACACCCAACTGTATTACATGAATGATCTCCCAGCCATTCATGAACCATCAACAGAGAGGCTCCAGCCAATTCCCCCGAGTTCTCCAGTCTGGTCCCCCTGAACTGTATAGTCTTGCATTGGTCAGAAGCCTGCCCAGTGTAAGTTCATTAGTTAATTCACCACTTCTTCATAGGAAAGTGGACATGCACCAGCCTTTGTAATCTGAGCTGAGATTTTCCAAGCACTTCCACCAAAACACAGTTTTAGGTAAAATATAAAACAGATTTATTAGCTACAGAAAGACAAATTTTAAGTGATTATAAGTGGTAGGCATAAAAGTCATAGACAGTTACCTTAGAAAATAGGAAGTAAACAGGCATTCTAAATCCTAAACTTTTAAGCAAGACTTGAATAAAACTGCTTTTCTCACCCTGATAGATGGTACAAGGAGGTTACAGTTCCTCAATACATAGCTTGGGACTACCTTCCAGCCTGGGAGCAAACTCCCTCAATTCAAAGTCTTCTTCCTCCGGATGTGCCTCCAGGTGTTGAGATGGGGAAGGGGAGAGGCCAAGTGATGATGTCACTTCCTCTTTTGTACTTTCTTGCAGCTTTCTGGAAAGATCTGTGCTGTGACATGGGGGTCAAGCAATCCCCATTGGTCAAGCAGTCTCCATTGCATCTGTGCCTTTTCCGAGGAGTCTCTGGGATAGTGGATTCTTTTCTTTATGGGTATTGGTTATTGATGGCTTCTCCTCTGTTGTAACTGAAAGGCTGGTTTTGGGTGTTCCTAGTCTCACAACATATTTCAGTAACACATATAGCAATACTTCATACTTCACATACAATGATAGAACATACAATCCAACAGCATACTAATGTTCAACTGATCAAAACTTTTAAAATGATACTTCACACGGTATACTTTGTACAACATATCATAATAGTATCACCGTGGTGATTATGGAGGTCCCAGGGTACTATTTGGGTACAGAGTTCACAAAAGCTAGTGAAGAATTTATTAAAAATGCCAAAGGTAAATGGCATAGTTTGTAAGGGCTGGAGAACACAGTATCCCTAGTCACTTTGGTCAAGGAAAGTTTAGTGAGGGAGGAAGACAAACTTTCTGGTAAAAGTTTAAATATATTAGCTTTGGCTGAATTCTCTGTAACTGTACCTCTGGCTAGGGTTACCTTCGAGTGGGAGACTTTTAAGGCTGAATTAGGCATTAGAAATCTTCGTCCTGCTGATATTTTAATAGGTTTATATTTAATAGGTTAATATTTTAGCCATGTCTAAACAAGTTAATGTCACATCTCTCAGCCAGAAACAGTATGGCTCTAACTCACCTGCTTTGTCTGTGGACAGCTGTGAGGGCTACAAGGGGGAGGGAGATGCCCTCAATCCTTTGTCAGCTGAAGGTAGCAGTTTGTCCTCAGAGGAGAGGTTTGAAAATTTCACTGCTTTGCCAGAGTCTGCTCTGAACTTAAGTGAGACTCAAAAGGAGTTTATGGAGGCTCAACAGGCTGATCCTACCTTGGACAAGGAAAGGAATGCAGCTCCAAATAGTATCCTAGCTGTGGAAGGGAAGGGTTGATTTTTTCCTAGAAGGTGAATTGTTGTACAGAGGCTTCCATAGAGAAAAAGAGGTGTCCTGGTGAAATCTGAAAGCAGGTGCTTGTGCCTGATAAGACAGGCTCCAAAAAAGCTCAGGTTTTTATACCCACCTACATCTTTGTTTCAAAGTTCAACCTCTGTATTTAGTTGGTTGACATGTTCACTGCAGCTCTTAATTAATAGATACATAAGGAATTTATGCATCGTCCCCAAACATCCCTGTTTGTGATTTGTGGGTGAAAATTAAATTGTCTACACAACAGGGCTACTTTTGGTAGATTTTGGTACATTTCTTTGTTTTAAGGTTTAGTTAGTAAGAGACAGAATCTTGTATTGTGTCTATGTTAATGAAATTAGAGGTTTAATTTACAATAGGCCTGGGCCCCAATGTGAATTGGTCATAAGATTTAGCAAGATTTAATTTACAATGTCTTTTTGCTTAATATAAAATACTGCTGTTTGTATACCTTTGAAGGTCTCTGTAAAAGACTGTTTGTGTGAATGAGGAATGCATGCATCAGGAAAAGATAAGGTGTGAAGCTTGGGATGTCCTCTTGTTCTTGTTCCCTCTGATAGCCCCCTGTATAGCATGTCCTTGGCTATATGTCAGTCTTCCAACCTACTCAGACAGCCCAGCCAGTGCAGTCATCTTTGCTTGAGCAGGGGTGTCACACTTGGTAAATTTGGCCTTTGAAGAACCTCTGCGTTGGCGACTTTATCCTGCCATTTGGTGTTCAGTATGCGGCTTTAACAACGTAGGTGGAAACTGTTTAACCTTTTCTCCTGATGAGCATAAGTTTTCCATGTTTCCCCACCATATACGAGAGTGCTGAGGACACAAGCTTGGTACACTAGCATTTTGGTTTTGATGGTAAGTTTTGAGTTGTTCCATGCTCTTTTAGTTAGTCTGTTAAAGATGGTGGCAGCCTTTCCAATGCAAACATTAATCCAATGGTGGTCATTGTGGAACCTAAATAGCTGAACTTTTGGACTACTTTTAGCTGGTTTGCATTTAAGGTAATTGAAGGATCTTGTGGAATCTCCTGTTCTAATACAACCATTTTATTGATACTGATGGTGAGAGCAAATGCCTGACAGGCACTTGAAAGGCAGTCCATGAGTTCTTGAGAACTACAGAACTAGAACTACAAAAACTCATAGTTCTATGCCCAAGGCCTTCCTTAAATCCAGAGAGCTGTCATCCTCTTCATGCTCAGTGTACTCTTGAACAATTTGTCTTGGTGCTGAGCAAAAACAAGTTGAGCTTGATTCATTTTCACTCTCTGATGCAACATTGTCCAGGGCTCTGAGTCCTCTAGAAAAGTGTTATTGAGCTGTTGAGAGATATTCAGAAAAGAAACAGCTGTAAGTCCCCTGTTTTTAGATTTTTATCACCCTAAATTGGTTCCTTGACTGTCATTTTTTATAGTTTATTTACCTGAGCAACATATTCTCTGTTCACCTTGTCCAATAGTGCCTCCAATGAGCTGTGGTTGCCTTGCTTCATGGGGATAGACAATGGGTGGCTATCATGCTTATCAATGTGCCTCATAAAGCGCTTGAGTCTCGAGGTCAGGTTCTGGAATATCCATCAATGAATTCCCTTTGGCAGCTCCCTCCTCCTCCTCAGAACTGTCACTGATGTTGTGCTTTCTTCTCAGGCAACTGAGCACCCTTGAAGCTAAAATGAGTTTTGTAGTTCTCACAAGGGTGGTGAAGAAGGCCATGTTTCCTCTGAGCATTTCCACAATTTCTGAAAAACATTCTATTGAAACAACACGGCCTTCTCCACACCATGACGGGACTTCTGAGGATGGTGCTGCCCTCTGGCCAATCATTAAACTCCAGAGATTGGGGTTTCTAGCCTAGACCCTTGTGCAAATTTATTCTAATTAGTACATGTTTCCCTTCTGGGCAGCACTACAGGGGGTGAAACCCAGGCCAATTGGTAAAAGGAGTGGGAAGAGGGGTATCAAAACCCTCTTCTAGATGGGTCTCCCTACCCCAGAACTTACCCTAGTTAGTCAACCCCGCTCTTAGGGAGGTCCTACAAGGCTGAAACCCCCTACTGCACTCTACCAATTGGAGTGGAAGCTCTTAGAGGTGGTCACATGCCAACTGTTGTTTCTAGTCATGTGTCAACCTTAGCCTGTCAAGTAATATTCTTGACTAGGAGCTTATGGTGAAAGATGTGCGGGCCTTAGCAGTTGGGGGCAGTGTCAACATTTGATTGACTTTGTATCCTTAGATTATGGAGACTTCCTTAATCTTGGATGTCCTTTTAACAACAAACTCATAAGCAGGGGCAGAAATAAAAGCAACAATACTGAGAACCCTTAAAGGGACGTTGGCTGTCAAAGGGCATTCAGACACCCAGGATCAGTAGCCACTCTTGAAAATTTGAGCCCAGAAAAAATTTTCTGTTGCCATTGTTAAACAACTTCTGTCTTCTTTCAAACCTTTAGGCTGTCAGGGTGTTTCTCCAAATGAGGCTGCCGAATTTTTTATGATGCCTCACTTTCGACACTTTTGGAGCCAAATTTCCCCAAAATGCCCAGGGCTGGATTTCCATGTGCTCAGAACTCATAATCAGGGCCAGTGTACAGAAAGGAACTGTGTGCACTTGAAATTCTATAAGATGCAATGTTGTGATAGGATATGGGCTTATGGTATGCCAACAGGTATGAAGGAGCAAACGGTTCAGACAGAGACATCCTTTGTAGGAGGATGTATTAATGGGGATTCTCTGTATGCTAGTCAAGAAGAGAGGATAGAAGTTGATAAAGTACAGGTAAGATCTGAAGAGAAATAGTCAAATGAAAAAAGTCCCATTCAGTTTCATCACATCAAGGAAGACAAAAAAAAAATGACAAATTTTATAAGTGTTTGTATACAAATGCTAGAAGTCTAAATACTAAGATGGGTGAACATAAGTGCCTGGTATTAAATGAGGATATTGATATAATAACCTGTAACCATGCCTTTGTGGGTCACAACTGAGAATGCCAAATTCAGAACAAACTGCTGAGAAATAGGGCCAATACACCCCAAGCCTGTTGGCTAAACCCCCATGAGATATACCGAGCCAGCAACAAAAGTAAACTTCTGCTTCACCACACTGGCTAACAAGAAGTCAGAACAACAGTTTCCTCAGCATTCCAGTCCTTGTATCACCACCAAAAAACTGGATTTAAAGATGAATGGTTCTTTAAAACCAATCTCATTAAATAAAAGGTTCTTCAGATCCCAAAGGACCAGCCATACACTCAAGTCAATATATAATTTAGATCTTACCCAAAAATCATGCTGTTGCCAATCCTTTAGCATCTAGAATCTAAAGGTTTATTCATAAAAAGGAAGAAAGAAAGGTGAGAGTTAAAATTGTTAAAGGAATCAAATACAATAAATGAAAATTTCTTGGTTCAGGTTTGTAGCAGTGATTGAATAAACTGCTGGCTTAAGTCAAGTCTCTGGCTGCTTCCAAATCTTTGGAGGGTCCTCAGTCCATTGAATAGAATGCTCCCATTAGTATAATCCAGAGGTTTGGGTAAGAAAGAGGCTGGAGCAGGAAAGAGACAAAATGGAGGTATTTCCAGGCTCTTTTATATCTTCTGCCATGTGGAGGGAATTCCATTGTTCTTACTGTGGAAAATTACAGCAACAAGATGGAGTTTGGAGTCACACGGGCAAGTCACATGTCCATACATTTCACTTAGTCACAGCAGGAAATTCCATTAAGTGTAGATAGGTGTCTCCCAGGGTCCATTGTGAGTTAAGTGTCCTTGTGATGGGCCACACAGTTTGACTAATCCCTCCAAGGTGTGCTGGCTAACTACCGTGTGGGCATTACCCCAGGAGCAAACATTTGAAATCCAGCTTAGAGCCAATATTCATAACGTCAAATACAAAAGCGATGCAGGTATACAGATAGCATAATCATATTCAGCAAATCATAACCTTTCCATAGACACCTTCCTTGATAACCTTTGTACAAGATTTGTTGCAGATATATAACAATGGTTGCAACAATGATCTATGTAGTCATATTTTAATCAGATAATGTCACATAAGCATCACAGAAACTTGGACCTACGATAATCTGTGGGTCATGGTAATACCAGGGTACAATTATATAGAAATGACAGAGTAGGTTGTGCTGGTGCGGAGTGGCACTATATGTCAAAGAAAGCAGAGTCAAATATAGTAAAAATCTTAAATGAATCAAACTGTACCATAGAAACTCTATGGATAGAAATTCCATGCTTAAATAATAAGAGTATAGCAGTAGGAATATACTATTGATGAACTGACCAGGATAGTGAGGGTGACTGTGAGATGGTGAGGGAGATTAGAGAGGCTACGAAAACAGAAAACTCAGTAATAATGGGGGATTTCAACTATCCCCATATTGACTAGATATATGTCACCTCAGGACAGGCTGCAGAGACAAAATTTTGAGACACCATTAACGATGGCTTTTGGGAGCAGCTAGTCCTGGAACCTACAAGGAGAGAGGCAATTCTTGATATAGTTCTAGGTGGCACAAGGATCTGGTTCAAGAGGTGAATATAGCAGAACCACTTGCTAATAGCAACCATAATGGAATTAAAAATAACATCCTTGTGAGGAGGGGAGAATACCAAAGAAGCCCACCAGAGTAGCATTTAACTTAAAAAAGGAAACTACACAAAATGAGGAAGCTAGGTAAATAGAAATTAAAAGAAACAGTCACAAGAGTGAAATGCCTGCAAATTGCCTGGAAATATATAACATCATAAACTATGTAAAAACACCATAATGAAGGCTCACACTAAATGTATATCCCAAAGAAAAAAAAAGTACGAGGTCCAAAAAAGAAAAAAGAAAACGCCACTGTGGCTAAACAGAGTAAAAAGTCAAATATAGTAAAAATGAATTCTTCACTACCATCCCAAGTTAGAGGCAAAGAGGAATCCTTTAAAAATTGGAAGTCAAATCCTGCTGAAATAGAAAGGAGCATAAATTATGGCAAGTATAGTGTAAATGTATAATTAGGTAGGCTATAAAAGAATTTGAAGAGCAACTAGCAAAAGACACAAAAACTAACAGCAAAAAATTTTAAGCACATCTGAAGCAGGAAGTCTTCCAAACAATCAGTGTGAGGCCTGGTGCTATAAGAGCGCTCAAGGAAGAGAAGGCCATTGTAGAGAAGTTAAATGAATTCTTTGCATCAATCTTCACTACAGAAGATGTGAGAGAGATTCCCACACCTTATCCATTCTTTTTAGGTGACAAATCTGAGGAACTGTCCAAGACTGAGGTGTCAGTAGAAGAGGTTTTGGAACAAGTTGATAAATTAAACAGTAAAAACTCATCAGGACCATATGGTATTCACCCAAGAGTTCTGAACTCAAATATGAAATTTCAGAACAACTAATTGTGGTATGTTTCAGAGTAGCAGCCGTGTTAGTTTGTATCCACAAAAAGAAAAGTAGTACTTGTGGCACCTTAGAGACTAACAAATTTATTTGAGCATAAGCTTTCATGAGCTACAGCTCACTTCATCGGATGCATGTAGTGGCAACGTGTTAATGTTACTGCATCCGATGAAGTTAGCTGTAGCTCATGAAAGCGTATGCTCAAATAAATTTGTTAGTCTCTAAGGTGACACAAGTACTCCTTTTCTTTTAACTGTGGTATGTAACCTACCACTAAATCAGCCTCTGTACCAGATGACTGGAGGATAGAAAATATAACACTGATTTTTTTAAAAGGCTTCAGAGGCAATCCTGGCAATTACAGGCCAGTAAATGCAAAGTATACCTTCTTAAGGTATCCCCCTTTTGTACAGAATTTTAAAGTTCTTTTTTGTAAAGACCCTCATATGACTGTGATTGACTCATTGTGACTAATCTTTAACCCTCAAAACTCTCAATATCAAATTTAAACTTTAAAAATCATTGGATTCTGGTCTTAAAGCCCAGTTGATCTGTGGGATGTGAATCCTGCCGACTATGTCAATTGTCACGGTGTCTGCTATGTGGCTTATAACTGAGAGTGCCAATCTTAGGTCAGACTGCCAGAAAACAGGGCAGACACCCCAAACTGGTGGTATATTCCATAATTAGATTTCACCAAGGCAGTAACAAATGTGAACTCCTGGACTACTGTATTAGTCTCACCATGGAGCCACTCACAGTCCCCTTAGGCTCTCCAGCACATCTTGCCATCAGACAAGCTGAACTTCTGTGATAAAAGGTTATTAAAACCAAAAATCACCACACATTAGGTTACTCCCGGCCCGTCACTTATTCCAGGTCAATGGATGCTCTGGATCTCACACCAAAAACAATGCTGACAGCCGATCCTCTACTAGGGTGACCAGATAGCAAGTGTAAAAAATCAGGACAGGTGGTGGGGGGTAATAGGTGCCTATATCAGAAAAAGCCCCCAAAATCGGGACTGTCCCTATAAAATTGGGACATCTGGTTACCCTATCCTCTAGTAATCTAACTAAAGATATATTAGTTAAGAAAAAGAAATTAGAATTATTGAGAGGTTAAAGTAGATAAAATACATAACAGGTGAGTCAGAGTTTGTAAGTCCAAATGATGGCACTGATGTGGTATATCCTAGTTTCTCATAGGTGTCTCTGGGTTGCCCAAAATGGCTTTAGGGACGTCTGCCTTGGATCTAGACTACCTGCTGACAGCCTCCAAATGGATCAGAGATGCAGAATGTTCTCAGCATAGCATGGATCTGTAGATCCCGCATTGATGAACACACAATGACCCACACTTTGAAGTCAACATGTTGCTTCATTTACATTTCCAAGGCTCCAATTTCCAAGAGGTAAACATCATATTAACACAAAAAGAAAAGGAGTACTTGTGGCACCTTAGAGACTAACAAATTTATTAGAGCATAAGCGTTCGTGAGCTACAGCTCACTTCATCGGATGCATTTGGTGGAAAAAAAAACCAATGGGAGCTGCAGGAAGTGGTGGCCTGGCCCACGCCCCTTCCCGCATCTCCCGTTGGCCGGGAACGGCGAACCACGGCCACTGGGAGCTGCGAGTGGCCGAATCTGCAGACGCTCAGGTAAACAATGCGTCTCGCAGCCTGCCAGGGGCTTACCCTGAACAAGCTACGAACCAAGTTTGGGAACCCCTGGTCTATATTATTATGTTCACCACTTTTACAAGACTATGATAAATTTTGTACAAAGTATGCCTTGTGAGGTATCATTCAAAATTTCATAATCTGCTGAACGTTATAGTCCTAGTAAAATATGTGTATCAACATTGTATGTAAAATTACAAGATTCTACTGTATAACATTGTTATAACATGCTCCAAGGTTAAGAAAAGCAGGCCCAAACCAGTTTTTCAGAGACAAAGTCACAGTCAACCCAGCCAGGTGTAAAAGAGCTACCCCCTGCTTAAGAAGCCATTCTCCAACAACAGAAAGGTATAAACAAGAAATTTACATTTCATCACAGGGACAGTTCAAACCTCAGGTCCACAATGGACTGCATGTTACTATGACTTAGCAATGATGTTTCTAGCACAAGAAATTGCATTATAAAGAGGGGAGGAAAACACTTGATTTCATTCCTTCTCCCATCTTTGTGTTCATGACATCAAGGAATACCTGAAGGACACTGAACTAAGCGCAAGGGAGTCCCATGCTGAAAGGTGATCCAGCCTGTGAAATTAACTCCAGCACATGGTGAGACAAAACCTTTTGCTTTTAAATTCACGTAGGTTGTTAAATTAGGGATTAGTTTGTGTTTTGCTCTTTTATTAGTTTCTTTTGTAACCAGTCCTGACTTTTAGGCATGTTAACATTTCTTTACCCCATTTTATTGAGGTTAGTTGAATTTGAAACTTCTCAGAAGACTATATAAAGGCTTTCAACAAAATCAACATTTAACACCATTCAGGAGAAATGAAACAAGGTAAGAACAACATAACTCATTTAAGAGACAAGAATGCTATATAATTTGAAATATGTTATGTTTGATTGTGACTATTATTTTTCCATGCAATTGTTTATACGCTACATAAGTTCTAGTTTAACAATAACGATCAGTTATAAGTAGCTTTCTGTTAGTGTCTATACTAGACTTTCCAGATTTAGCTTAAAAATGAAATAACTCAACTGGATCAAAAAACTGAGGCCAGATTTTTATAGAATATTTTATAATCCAAAACCAACAAAATATTTATCATTTCTGTGATTGTCGGGTCTCTCTCTGCTTCCTGGGAGAGCATCTTCAGGCTTCATAAGAGAGCAATTTTTGAAAGAATTCAAAGAAAAGAATTTTTTTAGACACATATAAAAACAGATTTTTACTTCTGGAGGACCACATTCTGACCCCCTTCCTCAAGTTTGGGAACACCTTACACCACAGTATTTGTGAGACTACTCAGCATGTGTGAGTGTACTAACTTTAAACTTTAGAAAAAAAGAAACATCAGAAACTGTAACTATAAACAACCTACAGAGATCTAAAACATCAGAGTCTGATCTCAGTTACACCAGTGTCAATTTGAAATAATTGCACTGCAGACAGTGAAGTTTCTCTGGATCTACACTGGTGTAACTGAGATCAGAATCTGACCCCCAGAGTTTGAATGTCTTCTTTACTAATTTTTCTTTTTTACTAGAAATGCAATATTAACAGTTAAAACAAATTTATCTTTCTGGACAGCTTTTCAAAAGCTGCTCCCAGCAGCTCTCATTGAAAATCTGGCCACAAGCACAAAGACTAAAGAGGGTTAGTTTTCTGCAGATCAGACCAAATCCAACAAAACCGTCAAAGGGGGATGTAAAGTATTCTTTTCTGCATCAGCCCAATTGATTGCAACCAAGGACAGTCATACCAGCAGAAGGTAGTTAATGCTTCCTCCTCTACACTCTGGTAGTGCTGCCACTGAACTGGGACAAAGACAACTTCAGTATTTTCCAGTACATTATGGGTTGTGTACCAGTGGGCATCTCTGAAGGGAAATGTTGAATTCTCACTCTACTGTTTCCCTCGGCATGCCCCCTTTTAGCCAACATTTCCCACTTTTGCAGCAGTAGTGGCCCTTTATTGCCTCCAATGAATGGAGGCACCACCTGTTATGGTGCACACTCACTCCCAGAGTGCCCCAGCACATCAGGGTGCAATGTTTCTGGGGTCTTCATCTCCAGTGCACCCTGTAAACCATCAGCCACTGTGCGCAACTCAGCCCTCTACCTGAGAATTGTGTAGTTCAGATCCCTTTAGGCACAATAAAAGCTTAAACTAATATCCAACAGAGCAGCCTTTCCTTTGGGTTCTGTCTTCAATCTCCTATGTCAGCTAGTCTGAAGTTTTCGCCTGAGCTCCAGTATTGAGCACTCACTCCTCAGACTGCCTTCCTCAGGTGTCTGTTTACCTGTAGACTTTGGCTCAGGCCCCTTCACAGAATGAACTGTCGCCCTTTGCGAGGCCCAGGTGTCCGTTAAGTTATCACCTGATGCCTCTTCCTGCCCCTCTGGCAGAGAGCAACTAATTAACATTAATCTCAAGCAAGTTAATGGAGCAGATAATATGGATAATATCGATCAATAAAGAATTAATGGAGGGTAGTATAATTAATGGTAGTCAAAGTAACTAACAGATTGCTGATGCAGAGTGCGTGAGTTGCTAGGTAAGCTGGTCATAAGAAACCAGTATGGGTTTTAATACAGCTAAATGTGATATATACATCTAGGAACAAAGAATGTAGGCCATACTTACATGATGGGGGTCTTTATCCCGGGAAGCAGCGAGTCTGAAAAGGATTTGGGCGTAGTGGTAGATAATTATCTGAATATGAGCTTCCAGTACTACACTGTGGCCAAAGGGCCTAGTGTAAAATAGGAGAATCTTAAGTAAGAGTGGAGAGATTGCTTTTCTGTATTTGGCGCTGGTGTGACTGCTACTGGAATTCTGTGTCCAACTGTGGTGTCCGCAATTCAAGAAGGATGCGGATTAATTGGAGAGGATTCAGAGGAGAGCCATGAGAATGATTAAACAATTAGAAAACATTCCTGATAGTGATAGACTTAAGGAGCTCAATCTATTGAGGTTAATAAAGAGAAGGTTACTGAATGACATGATCACAGTTTATAAGCACCTACATGGGGAATAAATATTTGATAATGGGCTTTTCAATCTAGCAGAGAAACACGATCCAATTGTTGGAAGTTGAAGCTAAACAAATTCATTCCGGAAATAAGGCATACATTTTTAACAGTGAGGCTAATTAACCATTGGAAAAATGTATTAAGGGTCATGATGGATTCTCCATCACTAGTAATTTTAAGAACAAGATTGGATGTTTTTCTAAAAGATATGCTTTAGGAATTATTTTAGGGAGTTCTGTGGCCTGTGTTATACAGGAGGTCAGACTAGATGATCACACCTTCTGATACTGGAATCTGTGAATTAATTATGGCACAGGTGCAATAAATGTAACTAATTGGCTATAAACAACTTTCTAACCTGTAATGGGGTGAAACCCCATCGCATGACCTTTTCATAATTTGTCACAACATGATTGGGTTGCTAACACTTTGGGGGATAGGATTAGAATTCAAAATCACCTTGACAAATTGAAGAATTGGTCTGATATCAAAATGAAATTCAAAAAGGCAAAAGTACTACACTTCAGAAGAAGAAATAAAATGTGAAACTGCACAATGGAGAATAATTAGCTAGTATTACCGCTGAAAAGGATCTGGGGGCTATAGTGGATCACACATTGAATATGAGTCAACAGTGTGATGCAGTTGTGAAAAAGTCTACTATCAAACAGACTGGGATAGTAGCAGTCTGGTCACCATTTGGGAGTATGAATCCCACACAATCCACACAGAATGCTTGAGATTAATCAAGCTTTGTCTGGATGTGTATGATTATGGCAATTTCAACTTATGCAAGAATATTTATTTAATGAGCGAAACATACTTTCATTTGAATCAGATGACATCTAAAAGTGTATTTTGCAGTTCAAGAATAGATTTGAAAAAATGCCATCGACTGGAGATGAAATTGCCATAGTGGGGATAGGATGCAATTTTCCTGGAGGTAAGTTTTGAATAAATACAAACCACAATACTGATAGAGTATCAAAGAGTGCTATCATTCAATCCCCTCTTTGTTTTACTATGTGATAAGATATCTACAGTAAGTATGCATTACTGTGCAATATGTAGTAATATCATATGGAAGGGATGGCATCATCAGTAGGTTCAAACTACAAAACGAGGATCTGGGTTTAGATTTGGAACACTCTCTGATGTTTTAAGTTCAGAGAAGGCATTTATAAGTTAATAGTGTAAATCTCACTGCTCCAGGAAATAGTGTGACTGACTGTGTCACTTCCTGCTTATGACAAATAAAGGACTTGATCCAAAGTCCCATTGACTTTATTGGCTTTGATTAGACCCAAAGCATTAACCTCTGTGACTACAGTATCTTACTGTATCTCCAGTAAGTTTGTGCTACTGTACAGTAGGTAGTAATATCTAGTCCTGGGGGAATTCTGCGCCACTGCGCCTGTGCATAATTAATGTGCCGCAAATAATTTTTTTCCCCACAGAAAATAACTTCTGCTGGAAAGTTACTGCAGTTCTGCCTTTTGCCCACCAGGGGATGCTGTTGCACTAGAACAGAACAGGTTTCAGAGTAGCAGCTGTGTTAGTCTGTATTCACAAAAAGAAAAGGAGTACTTGTGGCACCTTAGAGACTAACAAATTTATTAGAGCATAAGCTTTCGTGAGCTACAAGTGAGCTGTAGCTCATGTAGCACAAGAAGAATGAGGGGGGATTTGATAGCTGCTTTCAACTACCTGAAAGGGGGTTTCAAAGAGGATGGCTCTAGACTGTTCTCAATGGTAGCAGATGACAGAACGAGGAGTAATGGTCTCAAGTTGCAATGGGGGAGGTTTAGATTGGATATTAGGAAAAACTTTTTCACTAAGAGGGTGGTGAAACACTGGAATGCGTTACCTAGGGAGGTGGTAGAATCTCCTTCCTTAGAGGTTTTTAAGGTCAGGCTTGACAAAGCCCTGGCTAGGATGATTTAACTGGGACTTGGTCCTGCTTTGAGCAGGGGGTTGGACTAGATGACCTTCTGGGGTCCCTTCCAACCCTGATATTCTATGATTCTATGATTCTAAGTACTCCTTTTCTTAGAACAGAACAGCTTCTCCCTGGTGGAAGCAGCCCCAGCTGCCGATAAGGAAAGGAAGAGGTTGCCTGCCTGGCAGCATCGTGCCTATGGGGCCTCCAGGTTAGGAGACAGAAGGACAGACATCGTAGGGCTGGGGGGGTCACAGACTGGGGTTCATAAGGACTATTGGAGGAGGACAGATGGGGCAGGGGCTGAATGGAAGTGGAGGTGCTGGGCTGCATGGGGATGGGGGGAGGGGTGCAGGGCCACCAGGGGGTGGCTGAGTGCGGGCACAGAGACACATATAGATGGGGGACGGGTTTCAGGGACACCTGGGGATGAGGGAAGGAGGTTGGCAGGGGGTGCAGGGGAACATGGGGAGGGGGCATAGGGACACATGGGGAGGGGGGCAGGGGGTGTTTCAATGGGGGCGGATGGAGACATGGGTTCAGGGGCAGATGTGCCTGACCAAATGGGAGTGGCTAGGGGTCAGCCAAGGTCTGCATGGGGGTGGCTCCCTAACAATCCCTCCCTGCCACCCTCAAAAAACCTGTTCCATATTTCTCCCCACCCACACCCAACAACCCACCAGGTTCACTCCCAGACTCCGTCCCTCTCCCTTAGCTCCTCCATTACCCTTGACTCCCCCAAGCTTTTGCACTGTTTCTGAGGGGAGCAGGAAATATGGTTTTGTATTGTAGTTCAAATGAATTACTCAAAATTCTGTATTTATATGCCTAGTAAGGAATCTATTTGACAAAAAACATTTCCTGAATCTTTTTCAATGTCTGTATTGTTACAGACATATTTGCTGATAGGTATTTTTAAATAAATTACCAAAATAATTGAAACTGCTGTGATTATATTGTGTTATTTTGACAAATAAAATATGCAAAATTCAGTGGTGAGCTGGAGCTGGTTTGCACCAGTTCGCTAGAACCGGTTGTTAAATTTAGAAGCCCTTTTAGAACCAGTTGTTCCACGAGGGACAATGGGTTCTAAAAGGACTTCTAAATTTAACTGGCCAAAAGTGGCACCTTAGGCGCCGACTCTACGGGTGCTCTAGTCCTGGAGCACCCAAGGGGAAAACTTGGTGGGTGCAGAGTACCCACCGGCAGCTCCCCGCCCCACCTCCGGCCCCAGCTCACCTCTGTTCCGCCTCCGCCTCCTCCCCTGAACGCACCACCCTGCTCTGCTTCTCCGACCCCCCAGGCTTCCCGCGAATCAGCTGTTTGCGCAGGAAGCCGGGGCAGGCTGAGAAGCAAGCGGTGGCTTCCCGCTCAGCCCCAGTGAGGCAGAGCGGAGGTGAGCTCGGGCGGGGGGGGGGGGCAAGGAGGGCTGCCCGTGTCGCAGCAGGTAACCTGGGGGGGGGCAGGGGAACTGCTCCCCGTCCCAGCTCACCTCCGCCACCCTGGGCCTGAGCGGGAAGCGGAGCAGTCCAGAGCTGGGTGCGGTGAGCAGCTGGGGAGAGCGAGGGGGACCCTGGGCAGCGGACCCAGCACAGGGAGACGTCTCAGCCAAGAGGCTCTGCAGGCCAGGCTTGGATCATAACCCCCACAGAGCAGGAGCGACACTGGGAAGAAGGGTCCTACCACTTAAAGCCTGAGAGCAAGTGGCCTCCACCAGAGCGAGTGTTCAACCCACAGCAACCCTGCAGCACAGCCAGGGCCTGGGACTTACAAGGAACAGGCTGTGAACTGCCCAGACATTCCAGAGACACTGTTTGTGATGTTCCCTGCCACAGAGCGGGCTGATGTGTTTCCTTTAACCTTTCCCATTTTTCCTTATTCTTTTTAAAATTAATTGTTCATTAAATAACTTGAATTTGCTTTAACTTGTATGTAATGGTCAGTGGGTCAGAGAAGTGCCCAGAGCAGAGAGAGTACCCCAGAGTGGGGACAACCTAGCCCCTGTCCTAGGTGACCACAGCAGGGTTGGGGGTCAAGCCCCTCAGGAATCCTGGGCCCAGCCTTGTTGGGGTTATGAGGACTCTGACAGACAGGAGAGTGGAAGGGGAGTCCTCAAGGACAGGGAGGCCACTGGGTAAAGGAAGTGGGAGCAAGGACTCAGATCCTTTCGCTAGCCCACTTCACCGGGGTAGTGCAGAAGCCAGGAAAGTTCTCCACAATAGCGGGACTATTCCCCTGCTTACACAAGTGTAGCCAAGCCCGTAGTTTTGGCCTTCACAACATTCCCTGGCAGTGAGTTCCACAAATTGCCTGTGCATTGCATGAAGAAGTACTTCCTTTTTAAAAAAAAATCTGCTGCCTATTAATTTCATTGGGTGACCCCTGGTTCTCCTGTTATCTGAAGGGGTAAATAACACTTCCTTATTCACTTTCTCCCCACCATTCATGATCTTATAGACCTCCATCATAACCCTCCCGAGTCATCTCTTTTCCAAGTTCAGCAGTCCCAGCTTTTTTTAATCTCTTCTCATATGGAAATTGTTCCATGCCCCAACTCATTTTTGTTGCCCTTCTCTGTACCTTTTTCCATTTCTACTGTATCTTTTTTGAGACGGGATGACCACACCTGCACGCAGTATTCAAGGTGTGGGTGTACCATCGATTTATATAATGGCATTGTTACCAGAGGGTTTCACTTGTTTGACTCCTGTGTCAATTGCAGCACCCTGGACAGGGATACTGACAGTCAGAAGGGGGGCGGGGGGGGGACATCATGAGCAGTTCACCTCTCCCGATTAGCATTTCAAAGGTAGTGTTAGCATCAAAGTCCTTTAGTTTGTAGGGGATAGTAGTTAGTTTTAGGCTAGATGCTTTAGCTAAATTATAATTAATGATAGTTTATAGTTAAAAATCCAAAATGGTGGATGCACTAACTTTCTATTAGAAATTCCTAGGATGGAGGACACAGACTAAACTGACCAACAGCAAGTCAGAAACAAAGGTCGAACAAAGTTCAAGAGTATGAATTGAAACACCTGCAGGGAGGAGGCAGGAGGAGGAGTAGCTATTATGTCAGAACAGAGCTAATTGGCTAAACGAGTTGCCACCCACACAGGGAGCTTGTAAGGTCAACTAATCAGAGAAGGCCAGAAACTGAATACAAGGAGTCATTTGACAAGCTAGAGTGTGTGGTGCCTGAGAGCGTGAGTAAGAGTGGAGAAGACCGGAGAAGAGGACAGAAAGGAGAAGACAAGAGAACACAGGGAAGCAGCAGCAGCAGAAGGAAGAGATCGCAAGCAGCAATAGGAGAACTATCAGAGCAGATTTCAGAGTAGCAGCCGTGTTAGTCTGTATTCGCAAAAAGAAAAGGAGTACTTGTGGCACCTTAGAGACTAACAAATTTATTAGAGCATAAGCTTTCGTGAGCTACAGCTCACTTCATCGGATGCTCCGATGAAGTGAGCTGTAGCTCACGAAAGCTTATGCTCTAATAAATTTGTTAGTCTCTAAGGTGCCACAAGTACTCCTTTTCTTTTTATCAGAGCAGAAGAACCCTAGATCAGTGGTTCTCAAACTTTAGCAACCCGAGGACCCCCCTTTTTGATTTTAAAAATTTTGGGGATCCCCAAACCTCCGCCACACTCAGCCCTTGTTGGCCCCCTTCTCCGAGGCTCCAACCCACTCACTCCATCTCCCCTCCCTCCGTTGCTCTCTCTCCCTAACCTCACTCACTTTAAACAGGCTGGGGCAAGGGTTTGGGGTGTGGGAGTAGGTGAGGGGTGTGAGCTCTGGGAGGGAGTTTGGGGGCAGGAGGGGGTGAGGGGTGTGGGCTCTGGGCTGGGGTAAGAGAGGGGGTGAGGGGCTTACCTCGGGCGGCTCCCAAAAGCAACCAGCACATCCCTCTAGCAGCGGCTCCTAGGCGGAGGGGGCAGGGGTCTCCAAGTCCTGCCCCTGCCCGCAGGCACCACCCCCGCAGCTCCCATTGGCCACAGTTACTTATCTTGAGTAATTTTGTATCATCTGCTAAATTTTCTACCTCCCTGTTTATTCATTTTTCCAGATCATTTATGAATATGTTGAACAGCATTGGTCCCAGTACACATCCCTAGGGCATACCGCCATTTACCTCTCTCCAACCATTTATTGAATTAAAAACTGACCATTTATTGTTACTTTTTGCTTTCTGTCTTTTAACCAGTTACTGATCCACGAGAGGACCCTTCCTCTTATCCCATGACTGCTTACTTTGCTTAAGAATCTTTGGTGAAAGACCTTGTCAAAAGGTTTCTAAAAGTCTAAGTACACTATATCCACTGAATCACCCTTGTCCACCTCCTTCTTAACTCCCTCAAAGAATTCTAATAGATTGATGAGGCATAATATCCTTTTACAAAAGCCATGTTGACTCTTCCACAATGAATTGTCTAGTTGGCAGCCGGTATCAAGCAGAGTGCCCCAAGGGTTGGTTCTGGGGCTGGTTTTGTTCACTATCTTCATTAATGATCTGGAGGATGGTGTGGATTGCACCCTCAGCAAGTTAGCAGATGACACTAAACGGGGAAGAGTGGTAGATACGCTGGAGGGCAGGGATAGGATACAGAGGGACCTAGACAAATTAGAGGATTGGGCCAAAAGAAACCTGATGAGGTTCAACAAGGACAAGTGCAGAGTCCTGCACTTAGGACGGAAGAATCCCATGCACCGTTACAGACTAGGGACCGAATGGCAGCAGTTCTGCAGAAAAGGACCTCGGGATTACAGTGAACGAGAAGCTGGATATGAGTCAACAGTGTGCCCTTGTTGCCAAGAAGACCAATGGCATTTTGGGCTGTATAAGTAGGGGCATTGACAGCAGATTGAGGGACGTGATCATTCCCCTCTATTCGACATTAGTGAGGCCTCATCTGGAGTACCGTGTCCAGTTTTGGGCCCCACACTACAAGAAGGATGTGAAAAAATTGGAAAGCATCCAGTGGAAGGCAACAAAAATGATTAGGGGACTGGAACACATGATTTATGAGGAGAGGCTGAGGGAACTGGGATTGTTTAGTCTGCGGAAGAGAAGAATGAGGGGGAATTTGATAGCTGCTTTCAACTGCCTGAAAGGGGATTCCAAAGAGGATGGATCTAGACTGTTCTCAGTGGTAGCAGATGACAGAACAAGGAGTAATGGTCTCAAGTTGCAGTGGGGGAGGTTTAGGTTGGATATTAGGAAAAACTTTTTCACTAGGAGGGTGGTGAAGCACTGGAATGGGTTACCTAGAGAGGTGATGGAATCTCCTTCCTGAGAGGTTTTAAGGTCAGGCTTGACAAAGCTCTGGCTGGGATGATTTAGTTGGGGATTGGTCCTGCTTTGAGCCGGGAGTTGGACTAGATGACCTCCTGAGGTCCCTTCCAACCCTGATATTCTATGATTCTATGAATTGTGTTAATCTATGTGTCTGATAAATCTGTTCTTTACTCTAATTTCAACCAATTTGCCTGTTATGAAGTTATGCTTACTGGCCTGTAATTGCCAGGATTACCTCTGGATCCTTTTTAAAAATTTGTGTCACGTTAGCTATCTTCCAGTCATCTGGTACAGAAGCTGATTTAGGTGATAGGTTACATACCAGAGTTAGTTGTTCTACAATTTCATATTTGAGTTCCTTCAGAACTCTTAGGTGAATATCATCTGGTCCTGGTGACTAATTACTATCACTCCTTGATATAGCTCAGCGGGTAGTCATATCATAAGGCACCTTGCCCCAGACCCTCCACGCATATTCCCAGCTTGGTCTGCTGATCCTTCCCAGAACTACCACCTTGGATAAAGGTTGGCTACCCCCATCCCCATTTTTCTTAAAAGCGGCAGACCATCCTGTTGCAGTGTTTAAAATTAAATATGTGCATAAACGCCTGCAGAATTAAGACCCTAAATTCCATCCTGGAATCTGACCTGAACTGATGGAACACTATGGCTATATAGAACTCCACTGCCTTCTGTGGGAAGTGCAATGAAAAGTTACCCATGTGTAACCCTTTTGCCTGGCGAAGCCAGCACCAATCCAGATCAGGTTCAATATCTAGGAGTTCCTTTCCATTTACACCACCCAGAACTGGCTTGAGCCCCCACCCAGCAATCTGGAAAAATTACACACCACCCCGGGTGCCTCTGAGAGGCAATGCTTCCCCACTCACAAGCACAGAGTCTGAGTGTACAAAAGAAGCTTTTCATAAAAGGAGGGAAGTAACTCGGTGTTAATTTGGGAAAACACCGCAAACAGTATTCATAAACAAACCATGAGCAAAAGTCCCACCCTCAAGTAAGTTGGGCAGTATTTTTTCCCCTCACATTCTTAAGTCCAGCAACCCAAAAGTCCCTTTAACGTGTCTGTCCCTTTTCTGCATCCCACTTACACTTGCTGTCCTTGGTCAGTGCAGACCCAGAGTTCAGAGGTGCATCTGCAGAGTTCGCCTCCCACCCTGGGTGGATGTAAGGAGGCACCTTTCTCGCTCTGCTGCTTGGCACTTATCCACCACTCCTCTCTGCCAGCCACCCTATTGGCTGCTCACTGTGCTTCTCTGCCAGCCACTCTGCTGGCCGCTCATTCTGCTCACCGCCTCACCAGCCACTCATTCGCCAGCCAACTGTCACCTTCTGCTGCCACCTGTCTCTCTGCTGTGACCTCCTCACATCAGTCTCTTAGTGATTTTCAGCTCTTTGCAGGCTGGGCAGAAACACAGTCCCACTACAACTGATTTCAGCTCTGATTAAGCATTTAAAACAACAAAAGAGGCTCCTAATGAAGCCTATTTAGCTCTTTCTTTGAACAGTGGGGAGGAACTGGTCAATCCAGTCTGGGGACTCCGAGGGAGAGTCCATGCACTGCCAGGCTGGGACATCTGTCTCCACCGGTCTTACTTTCACAAGGTGCTGGCATTTGTGTATGTGGCTTAACGAGGTCTGTTCAGCTGAAGGTGACCCCCCCTTCATTTGGGACAGGTTAAGCACAGTCCTGCTTCACTGTATGCCTACAATAATTATAACATTTTGGTAACAGCATTTCACTACCCCTGCAGTCAGTAATAAAGTGATTTGTAACCCAACACCAGCCAAAGTTGATTACTTTGAGCAAAACACCGCTCTATTTGCTGGATATCTAAGCAGAGCAGGAGCAAACTGTATTCACATAAACACACCCAAAGTCTCTCCCCCTCCCAGCTAGCTGTCAGGGAAGAATTCATTCCCTGTTTACACAAGTGTGTAAATGTTTCAGTCCAAAATGGCAGTTTGCAGGACTGCCACCATGGTGCTTGCTCCTGTTTCCTATGAAGTCAATGGGGTTTTTGCCATTGACTTTGGTAGGAGCAGGATTAAGCTCACAACTTCTTCAAAAAAATCTCTTCAAAGTCAGTTGCAAAATGGACTTTTAGCTCAAACAAGTAAAATGTTCCTTAAACAATAATATAATCATTTGGAGGTAAAATTCTCACCTTAATCTACTTTATTATACTTTTTAAATAGACTTGTCTACACTACCGCTTAAGTCGATGTAATTTATGTCACTCAGGGGAGTGAAAAAGCCACCCCCTGTGTGATGTAAGTTACAGCAACGTAAAGTGGTGTCTACACCGTTCTATGCTGGCAGGAGATGCTCTCCTGCCAATATAGCTTCTGCCTCTTGTTGAGTTGGAGTAATAATGCTGACAGAAGAGTGCTCTCCCATTGGTATAGCGTGTCTTCACCAGACACACCACAGTGGCACAGCTGCATTGGTGAACCTGTGCTGATGTAGTGCAGTAGTGTAGACTATCCCATAGATGCAGTTGTGCCATGAAAGGTTGTCAACGTTCCTTGGTTCTGGGATGAGACAGAGAAGATTTCCTATTTCATACATGAGCACTATAGAACTTCTGTACGTAGAAGGAACACCAGCACCTAGTGGTTCTGAGATGGAAGCATAAAAATATGGAGAGTCATGTTCTTTAACATTTACTTAAACAGATACAGAATCAGAGCTTACCTGCTGATAGTATTTTTTAGGAATTGTTTTCCTTTTCATATTGGGGTTAAAAATAGGGTCAGGAGTAAGGACTTTGATTGGGAAGATTTGAAGTAAGGTCTTTTTTTGTTTTCTATAAAGATTAAGGAAATGGAGGAATTGTTTATGATTATACAAAGAGCGCTAGTTAAAGGTAAATATGAAACTAAAGAAGGAGAAACTCTAGCCTGGATAACAGAAAAAAAATCCCACTACATTTACTCAACTATGGAATAGTCTCTCAAGGGAAATAATGTAAAGCTTAGCCCTGTGGTGTGATATCATTACAATTAAAATTAACCAAGTAGTCAGGAATTTATTCTAGGGCATGTTCCTGCATTGTGTGCAAAAAGATGTACAATGTAACTGATTTGTCTATTCCATTAACTCACTAAGGAACCCATACACAGTTGCTTGGTGGTTGAGCTATCTCATTAATTACACAATATATTACCTTATATATACAACAATACTTTCATTTTCCTTCAGCAGTTGATGTTGATCATGTGTGATCATGTTATCCTTTCCCCTCTTTTAGGGGTTGGTGTTGATGACATGTTCATTATCATCTGCTGGCAACAGAGTGATGTTAAAAGTAAAGAGGAAAAGCAATGGCTGAAACTTATGCAGAGGCAGCAGTGTCTATCACAATCACCACCACTCTCACTTATGTCTTAGCTTTCAACATAGGGATCATGACTTCCTTTCAGTCTGTGAAGTCCTTTTGTCTCTACACAGGAATTGCATTCATCTTCTGCTATTTATACAACATCACATTCTTTGCCTCTGTTCTTACATTAAATGGTAAAAGGCAAGAAGGCAACAGACACTGGTTAGTTTGCATAAAAGGGGACCATTTTCCAGCCTAATCTCTCCTGCTTGTACAACATGTGCTGTGTAGGAGGATCTTCTGAAAAGTCATCTAGGTCAGAAGATGAACATCCAATGAACAAATTCTTTAGGAAATATTATGGTCCTTGTGAAGGGACATGCCCTCACTCTGGTGTGGATGAGACTAACCAGCTCTTCTGGGCCTTCTCAGCACTAATGAGGAGCACCTTCAAGGCTTGTGCTGCCTAATGGGGGAAGGAGCTTAAAAAAAGGAAAATGGCCACAGGAAGTGGTGGTGAATGGGAAGAGAGCTTTTCTGCCTCAAAGACTGTAGACAACAGAAAGATGTCAGCTGAGACGGGGATAGTCACAGGACACACCATTCCCAAAGCTCTACTGACTAGGAGCACAGCAGTATGCCCCAAGAGGAGGGTCAGGAGATATTCCCCACTAAGGGGCAATAGACCCTGATAGACCTGAAAGACTGCTAGAAAGATAGGCCACCTTTGTCTTCTCACAGATTCTCCTCACTCATAAGGGAAGGAGAGGAGAGAGGATTTTTCTTTCACCTGTTTGTTCAACTCAGAGAACTCCTTGTGCTATGAACTAGGGGGAAAGAGTACAAATGATGGAGAGCAGACTCTGGAGGAAGGCAAAGGAGCCTCTGCACCCCCTCCCCCAGTGCTTTCCTCACAAACATCCAGACCAAAATGTTTGTGGTGTTGCTCTATGGAGAGTTTCTGGCTCGTAGTATTTATGGGTGTACTCAGATGAAGGAAAGTATAGTTGATGCATTATGTTTTCTTGGTTACCCTGTGATCCAAGATGCTATCTCCACTATATTAGGAGTAATTGTGCTCTCTGCAGCACAGAAGCAATAGCCCTGTTCTTGTGCTCTGACACAGGAAGTACAGAAGCTCCCAATCTCCCATTTTTGTTTCATTCATTATTTTATATACTTTTATAATGTCCCCTTTTGATTATTGTCTTTTTCAGGTAAACTATCCCAATCTTTAGTTTCTTTTGATATGAGTTTTTCTGTGCCCCAGTTCTCTCATCGTCCTTCTCTGAACTCACTCTAATTCTGTTTCTCCTTCAAATGGGGTGATTATCCCATATGTTTATGCACCCTAACATCATTTCCACCCCCCTGTTTTTTGTTTGGGTTATTTTGTTTTGTTTTTACTGCAGCTGCATATTGAGCTGAGATCTTCATTAAGTTGTCCATAATGTTGCCTTTTTCCTGAATTGGTAGTTAATCTAGAATCCTATAAAATGTACAAGTGATTTAAAATTGTCCCACCAATATGCATTACTCCGCATTTATTAAACACCAACTTTACTGGCTATCATGTTATCCTTTCTTCTAGCTTGTATATGTCCCTCTGAAGTTCCTTTCAGTCTTCTGTGGGTTTGATGAAATAACTTAGTGTCGTCTGCAGATTTTACTACCTCACTACTTTATCCAGATCATTAATATATTAAATAACATAGAACCTAGTACAGAACCCTCAGGTACCCCACTGGTAACATACCTAGTGAACCTCAGGCTTCATTACTGTACTTTTGGCTCAAGTCAGAAGCTGACAGGAGGGAGCACAGCTGCCATGGTGGAGGAGAGCAAGGGATCTATCCTCCTGTATACCTTCATTACAAATTAGCCAGATAAGTTTCTTCAAAGGCAGGCACAGTTCAGCAGGAGTAAGTGAAGAAGACATTATGGCAAAATTTTAAGAAGCAAATTTTCCAAGAGAGAATCTAAAATTGTTGTTTCAGTTTTACAGACACAGTCCCATCTTTCTGTGTAACAACTGGGCAGACCAACATCTAAAATAATCACTTTCCTCACGCAAGTGCTGCTTGGTTTCACAAAACCGGGTAGGTGCAAATTTAGAGGCTGAGGGAAGGCTACTTTGACAATTTGGTCCCACAGTGCTCCAATTCCTTTGTGATTCTGGACCATCTCAAACAAACCTAATTCTCAAGGAGTGGCTTTCATTGCAGACGTAATGTTGACCATTTCTCTGTCTGAAATGTATTTGAAAATTCTTCCTTTTAAAAAGGAAAAAGAGAATCATCAAAATGCAGTAAAGAATGTGTGGGGTTTTTTGGAGGGTTTTTTTTCCTAGCTGCATAGACTATTTAGTGTCTTGTGCTATGTAACACAAAACTAAAAAAAATCTGACTCACAGCCCAATTGACTGGAAAGATCTTCAGGCTGGATTCCTTAGCTGTTTGGCCGGGGTACTTTCTTTTCCATCTGCTTCCAGGGTTCTTTCTCTCTTTCCTCCTCCCTTCATTTCCAAAGTCACACACTCGATCCTTTCCCTTTCTACTTTAAATTCTTTTTTGTGGTGGGGAATATGAATCCAAACAGTGATTGAAACAATCAAATGGCATAAAAGAAAATGATCTTTCATCATAGTTATAAACATGGAAATATAAGGACAAAAGAAAGTCATGTGAAAATTTAACTTTGGCCTGGAGTTCAGGCATTGTGTTCAGAAACACTATGGAATTACTTAGAAGGGGTTTAGCATCGATTACTCATTTTACCTCACCACTGAAGGAGGAAAAGCTGCTTGCCTGTTGTGAGGATTCCCATTGAAGTCAATGAAAATATGCACCTGGGTAAGGCAGTCAGATTTCACTCTTGAATGCTCAACGCTGCAGCCTCAGATTGACCCTCCTGAAGCTGTCAGCACAGCAGCTCCTGTATCATGCCCACATCCCACAGCTGGCATAGGGCATAGCTGAGAAAGGGGACATGATCTTCCCTGTGTACTCCCAAACCCCATCTGCCCATAATAGCCATTGATAGAGCAGCCGAAGCCAGCTAAGTTATGCCAGGGGACTGGATTTATTGCCTGCCCAGAACCAGGGTAATCCAAAGGCATCATTTGCATGACCCCTCTTATGAGCTGCACTTTATCTCCTATTTCTCTCTCCCTGCTGACTTTCCACTATGCACTAACTCCAGTTCCCACTTTCCCTGCATTCCTTTTTAATTCCCCAGACACTTCTTCTTGCCCCAGCATAACAGCTAATTTAGCTGCAACCTCAGAGAGAGGCACTGGAGGTTGGGCATGAGAGTGGCAGGGTGTTGGCTGCTGGGGTGAGAAGCCATCGTTTCTAAAAACACTGTTAGTATTCATTATACTCACTTATCTTTCATGAGTCTCTTCTTCTGTATTTAATTTAAGGCCTGAAGTTTGTTTGCAGCTGCAGCTGTGGCAGCATTTTTTTGGAATTACTGTCACAGCTGGGCAAGCCAGATGAAAAGAAAACATTGAGAAAACAGCCAAAATCATAAATGTCAGAACCAGGAAAACGAAAGCTAGAAGGGCAGTTAACAAGAGAAGCAACTTTTCAAATCCCAAAGCAGAAGCATAGCTAACTAGGTGAAGTCACTTTTTAAGTTTACTCTATTAAAGACAATGTTTTGCATTGATTTGGGTGTTTTCCTCTTTGCTGTAATTCTGGGTGTTTTCATGACCTAGTTTTTGCTCTTTTATTTATATGTTTCTCTGTAAATCTTGGGACTTACGAAACCTGGAGGCAGCTTGTTTTTGTTTCACACATCTTACTACCTCATGATTCATGGTGCAGAATCCATTTTTATGCCAGAAGTATTTATCCCATATTAGGTTATTTCTGTTACACATTTTTATGGTCACTCTTCTGTTTGAATCGTAGCAAGTTATGTTGCTGTTATTCACACGTAGCAGTCTGTGAACCACACTGATCAAAATGAATAGGGTAAAAAGTAAAGGAGTACCTGTGGCACCTTAGAGACTAACAAATTTATTTGAGTATAAGCTTTCGTGAGCTACAGCTCACTTAAAAAGTTGTTATAAAACAATTGACTTTGGCTGTTAGGCCACATTCACTCACAATTTCTCCTTAGTAGTTTTCCTAAAATTAGGCTATACGTTCAAGACTGAGTAAATGATTTGGCAAAAGAATTGCTAATATAGTTCCTGTTTTTAAGAAAGGAAAAAAAAGTGATGCGGGTAACTACAGGCCAGTTAGTTTGATATCTGTGGTATGCAAGGTCCTGGAAAAAATTTTGAAGGAGAAATTAGTTAAGGACATTGAGGTCAATGGTAAATGGGACAAAATACAACATGGTTTTACAAAAGGTAGATCGTGCCAAACCAACCTGATCACCTTCTTTGAGAAAGTAACAGATTTTTTAGACAAAGGAAACGCAGTGGATCTAATTTACCTAGATTTCAGTAAGGCGTTTGATACCGTGCCACCTGGGGAATTATTAGTTAAATTGGAAAAGATGGGGATCAATACGAACATCAAAAGGTGGATAAGGAATTGGTTAAAGGGGAGACTACAATGGGTCCTACTGAAAGGTGAACTGTCAGGCTGGAGGGAGGTTACCAGTAGAGTTCCTCAGGGATCAGTTTTGGGACCAATCTTATTTAATCTTTTTATTACTGACCTCGGCACAAAAAGTGGGAGTGTGCTAATAAAGTTTGCAGATGATACAAAGCTGGGAGGTATTGCCAATTCAGAGAAGGATTGGGATATTATACAGGAAGATCTGGATGACCTTGTAAACTGGAGTAATAGCAATAGGATGAAATTTAATAGTGAGAAGTGTAAGGTTATGCATTTAGGGATTAATAAGAAGAATTTTAATTATAAGCTGGGGATGCATCAATTAGAAGTAACGGAAGAGGAGAAGGACCTTGGAGTATTGGTTGATCATAGGATGACTGTGAGCTGCCAATGTGATATGGCTGTGAAAAAAGCTAATGCGGTTTTGGGATGCATCAGGAGAGGTATTTCCAGTAGGGATAAGGAGGTTTTAGTACCATTATACAAGGCACTAGTGAGACCTCACCTGGAATACTTTGTGCAGTTCTGGTCTCCCATGTTTAAAAAGGATGAATTCAAACTGGAGCAGGTACAGAGAAGGGCTACTAGGATGATCTGAGGAATGGAAAACTTGTCTTATGAAAGGATACTTAAGGAGCTTGGCTTGTTTAGTCTAACTAAAAGAAGGTTGAGGGGAGATATGATTGCTCTCTATAAATATATCAGAGGGATAAATACAGGAGAGGGAGAGGAATTATTTAAGCTCAGCACCAATGTGGACACAAGAACAAATGGGTATAAACTGGTCATTGGGAATTTTAGACTTGAAATTAGACGAAGGTTTCTAACCATCAGAGGAGTGAAGTTTTGGAATAGCCTTCCAAGGGAAGCAGTGGGGGCAAAAGTCTATCTGGCTTTAAGATTCTACTTAATAAGTTTATGGAGGAGATGGTATGATGGGATAATGTGATTTTGGTAATTAATTGATTTTTAAATATTCAGGTTAAATGGGCCTAATCCCCTGAGATGGGATGTTAGATGGATGGGATCTGAGTTACCAAGGAATGAATTTTCTGTAGTATCTGGCTGGTGAATCTTGCCCATATGCTCAGGGTTTAGCTGATTGCCATATTTGGGGTCGGGAAGGAATTTTTCTCCAGAGCAATTTGGAAGAGGCCCTGGAGGGGCTTCCTCTGTAGCATGGGGCACGGGTCACTTGAGGGAGGATTCTATGCTCCTTGAAGTCTTTAAACTATGATTTGAGGACTTCAATAGCTCAGACATAGGTGAGGTTTTTCGTAGGAGTGGGTAGGTGAGATTTTGTGGCCTGCGTTGTGCAGGAGGTCGGACTACATGATCAAAATGGTCCCTTCTGACCTTAGTATCTATGAATCTATGAAAACATTCAAAGTCTTTCTACTTGGCAGGATGGTAAGATCCAAAACCAGATGTCCAGATTAACATTCAGAGATGGCAAAGAGTTGCAGGGGAGGGAACTCCTTTTAATTGCACAATGAGCAGTAGTACTAGAAAGGAAATTCTTGTTGTGATACAGCAAGTAATCCATAGGGGGAAAACCTGCTGAGAATGTAATTCTAATTCGGAGGACTTAACATCCCTTTTTAAACAGCAGAACATCTTTCTCTTTGGTGGGAAGTATTAAGGAAGAAGAGAGAGAAGGGGAACATTGTTTTATGCTGTCTTTTCTTGCAACCAGTTAAATATAGCACTATGGAAACAACTGTGTAGTAGGGCTTTAAATATTTTACCTGTTAAATAGATTCTTGTTACTCCCATACATTTCTCACATGGGAAACTCCAGGGTGAGATACATCTGAGAGCAGTGTCAGATGGTAAGATACCTCCATGACCTGGGAATGATTAATTTGTATATATTTTTTTCCTGTAACCATCCTAGGGCTTTAGATGTACAGTAAATTGTTTTTATGGTCACTCCTTGTGTTTCAAAGGAAAGGATTTTGATCACTTCTGTTTTAAGCGGAAACAATGGGCCATCCCTATCTATTCATACAGGCAGTCAATGCTCAGCTGTCACTTTTTAACAGAATTGCATCTTGTTTTAGTACCTGGACAGGGAGAAATGCCAGAATCAAACTGGCTGCTGCCATGAGCCCTAAACAGCTGATAGAACTCTGATGAAGCTTCTTGTAGAGGACAAAGCGAGATTTGTAAGTGACAGAGAGGATGCAGGGATGTAGATTTTGTTTTCCCTCCAGGTCTCAGGCCCTGCAAAACCACTTACCATTCAACAGTTCGCTGCAGCAATAAGTCTTTGGCCTGCATACACTCCAGCCCGCTTCTACTATTGTTATTGCAGTGATGCCTCAGGACCTGAATTATAAGTCAGGGTCTCACTGTGGTAATCACTGAACAAACCTAAACTGAACAGATCTCATACCCTGCAGCCTTCTGCAGGTAGGGACAGCTTCTTGGCACTTTCAAAAGTGCCAAAATGACTTACGCTCTTAAGTCCCATTTTCAAAAGACTGGGTCTAAGTGACTAAATTTTTAAAAGGTATTTAGGTGCTGCTTCACACAGTATTGCAAGGTCTAAATCCCATTTTCAAAAGTGATTTAGGGCTAGATCTCCAAAGGACTTAGGCATTGCAACACCGAGCATTGCAGTGCCTAATGTTTAGCACCCTACCCATACAGCAGGATCCTTAGCCCCAAGTTAGTGGACCAGTCTCCCTAGATAATACAAGGGATGAGTTAGGTGCCAGTAGTATACCGCTTCATAGTACTCATCACCATGTATTTCTAACAGGTTTCCACATTCTTTCTATGGCTTATATCTTGCCTTCTCATCCCATTTCTGGTTATGCGCACATTTGGTGTCATAAGCAATTAAAAATATTTTTCTTTATTTTTTAATTTTTGTATTGGGTAATACAAATACAGGGGTGCTTGTGTGCATGTGTTTTGACATGGTTTTGTGAGAAAAAAATTAAAGAAAAGAGAAATTAAGAAAAGTTTAAAAAAAATAAAGACTAGAGTTGAGAAAAGCGAGAGAACCTGTGTCACAGAGCTCATGGCAGTAAGAGGAGCCTTTTTAAATCCTTTTTTCTAAACTTTTAAAACCCTCTTTGCTCTCATACTCTGCCATGTACTCTGCTTTAAAACTCATTCTTTATTCTTAAAAAAACTCTTTTCTTTCTTAAACCTTTTGGAACAAGCACAACTCTATTGTTTAATTTCTTTAAAATCCTCTTTAATTTCTCAACTCTGTATTTCAAAATAATCCTTTTTTCTAGAGTATAGAGTTGAGAAAATACAGGAAGAAAGATTTTAAAGAAAAGATATAGAGTCTGTATCACTGAACACATGGAAAAGAGATTTTAAATGAGAGAAAAGCAGCAAGCTTACCCAAGCAGCTGCCCCTAGTGAAATAACTATTCTGGGCGGTGAGCCTTAGGGGCAAATCACATTGGACCAATCAGAAGCTGTTCATGGAATTTGACTACCATCGTGGTCTAAATTAAAAAAATAAAAACTTTAAAAACATTTATTTCAAGAATAAGCCATAATTCTGTAAAATATTAAACATCTTACCAAAATTTAACCCTTCTAGTGTGGTTTGTGATATTTCAAGGAAAAAGGCATAATCCTATTTAGCAAAAAATAATGGCTTTTTATTTTAAACACCTCACATGTATAAAAATCATGGTGGCACACACAAAATAATATTTTCCCTTTCGATTTCATTGCTCTCCATGATGACTGAAGTCTTATTTCTTTGAACACTATGTCCAGTTTTCTCTGTCTATTTATAGGCCTAAGCCTGTTTTTTTTAAAAAAAGAGGAGGACTGGGGCGGTCCCCTGAAAATTAATTTTTAAAAAGTCATTTCTTCAAATAAGAAGGGGAGGGAGTCCATTTTTATCTACCCCTTTCACACACTTCTCTTCTAGGGAAAAAAAGGAGGGGGCCTGTTGCAACATAATTTCTCTCCTTTTAACTTCCATTATAAAACAATTAAAAATGTGTTAAATACATTGTAACTGGTTACCGGTATATTGCCATTTCTTTACAATTTACATTCCTGTAAACAGGGGCTTTCATACTAGGTGTGTCCTTCAGACTAAAATCTTTATGCTGCGATGATGATTATTTAATGATGGACATTAAGTAAGCTTAGCATCTCTGTAGGTTTACATTATTTAATTTTAAGCCAACAATATGCTGTTGTTGTCGTCAAGAAGGCCAATGGCATTTTGGGCTGTATAAGTAGGGGCATTGCCTGCAGATCGAGGGACGTGATCGTTCCCCTCTATTCAACATTGATGAGGCCTCATCTGGAGTACTGTGTCCAATTTTGGGCCCCACATTACAAGAAGGAGGTGGAAAAATTGGAAAACGTCCAGCGGAGGGCAACAAAAATGATTAGGGGACTGGAACACATGACTTATGAGGAGAGACTGAGGGAACTGGGATTGTTTAGTCTGCGGAAGAGAAGAATGAGGGAGGATTTGATAGCTGCTTTCAACTACGTGAAAGGGGGTTCCAAAGAGGATGGATCTAGACTGTTCTCAGTGATACCAGATGACAGAACGAGGAGTAATGGACTCAAGTTGCAGTGGGGGCGGTTTAGATTCGATATTAGGAAAAACTTTTTCACTAGGAGGATGGTGAAGCATTGAAATGAGTTACCTAGGGAGGTGGTGGAATCTCCTTCCTTAGAAGTTTTTAAGGTCAGGCTTGACAAAGCCCTGGCTGGGATGATTTAGTTGGGGATTGGTCCTGCTTTGAGCAGGGGGTTGGACTAGATGACCTCCTGTGGTCCCTTCTAACCCTGATATTCTATGATTCTAAGCCTGTGCTATCGCTGCCGCTTTTAATAAAACTTGCTGCTTCAAATGGGCCTCACTGCATATGAAACATTCCTAAAAGAGGCCTTGTTATGTTATAGCTATTTCAATGCTGTATTTTCATGTTAAACTTTTAAAAACTATTTTGAAATGATTAAACACTGCACGTTTAGCAAACGGGGGAAAAGTCAAGAATGGGGATGAGGGGTGTTTCTTCAGTGAGGCTATACCTGAACTTCATGCAGTCACATGTCTTGTCTTTTAAAATTTTTATACAACTTTATTCCTAATAAACACTATTTTGCTGCAGTAGTTAACAGCTTCAAATAACAGGAGAGGGGGATATTTATCTTACTCCTTCATGCAGTTATTCATTCCTCTTAAATTTTTATTGTCTATGACATTCACCCTTTACAAAGCTAAAGTCAGTTTCTAGTAAATGAAGTAAGGAAGTTTGTTATAACTTTCACAAGTTTCTTTAACAAAACTAAATAAAGAAATCTACCTGCCTGTTCCCTTTAATGTTTCAAAAGTTTGTTTGTACTTGGTTTAGATTTAAAAAAAAATTAGGAAAGAAGAAAGTCTGTGTATGGTGGGGGAAAACAGACTCCTTGTCTCTGGTAAGAAGTGTTAACTCTTTTGCATGTGCTGCATTTTTTTTTCTTTTCAGTTAGCCCATGTTTTTGTATAATTTATTTACAGAAGTTTTCCTATAGGCAAAAATTTAAAAAGCAAGCTGGTGTATTTTTTTTTTTGAGAGAGAAATAGAACACCTTTATTTCACTGTTAACAAAAGAATTTTTAAAAGGGGTTTGTTAGTGTTTATCTTACATCTTCAAACAGAGAGGAGGGGCAGGAGAGAGGAGCAGGTGGATCTTGATTTAAAATCTTGGTATGATATGATTGCATTCTTCCTGAACCAGTCTATGACATAGCTGTAGAACAGCTTCTGATTGGTCTGGTGTGGTTTGCCCCTAAGTCTCACTGTCCCAGATAGAAAAGGAGTACTTGTGGCACCTTAGAGACTAACAAATTTATTAGAGCATAAGCTTTCGTGAGCTACAGCTCACTTCATCGGATGCATTTGGTGGAAAAAACAGAGGAGAGATTTATATACACACACAGAGAGAACATGAAACAATGGGTTTATCATACACACTGTAAGGAGAGTGATCACTTAAGATAAGTCATCACCAACAGCAGGGGGGGAAAGGAGGAAAACCTTTCATGGTGACAAGCAGGTAGGCTAATTCCAGCAGTTAACAAGAATATCAGAGGAACAGTGGGGGGTGGGGTGGGAGGGAGAAATACCATGGGGAAATAGTTTTACTTTGTGTAATGACTCATCCATTCCCAGTCTCTATTCAAGCCTAAGTTAATTGTATCCAGTTTGCAAATTAATTCCAATTCAGCAGTCTCTCGTTGGAGTCTGTTTTTGAAGCTTTTTTGTTGAAGTATAGCCACTCTTAGGTCTGTGATCGAGTGACCAGAGAGATTGAAGTGTTCTCCAACTGGTTTTTGAATGTTATAATTCTTGACGTCTGATTTGTGTCCATTCATTCTTTTACGTAGAGACTGTCCAGTTTGGCCAATGTACATGGCAGAGGGGCATTGCTGGAATATGATGGCATATATCACATTGGTAGATGCGCAGGTGAACGAGCCTCTGATAGTGTGGCTGATGTGATTAGGCCCTATGATGGTATCCCCTGAATAGATATGTGGACAGAGTTGGCAACGGGCTTTGTTGCAAGGATAGGTTCCTGGGTTAGTGGTTCTGTTGTGTGGTGTGTGGTTGCTGGTGAGTATTTGCTTCAGATTGGGGGGCTGTCTGTAAGCTTCAAAAACAGACTCCAACGAGAGACTGCTGAATTGGAATTAATTTGCAAACTGGATACAATTAACTTAGGCTTGAATAGAGATTGGGAATGGATGAGTCATTACACAAAGTAAAACTATTTCCCCCTGGTATTTCTCTCTCCCACCCCACCCCCCACTGTTCCTCTGATATTCTTGTTAACTGCTGGAATTAGCCTACCTGCTTGTCACCATGAAAGGTTTTCCTCCTTTCCCCCCCCTGCTGTTGGTGATGACTTATCTTAAGTGATCACTCTCCTTACAGTGTGTATGATAAACCCATTGTTTCATGTTCTCTGTGTGTGTGTATATAAATCTCTCCTCTGTTTTTTCCACCAAATGCATCCGATGAAGTGAGCTGTAGCTCACGAAAGCTTATGCTCTAATAAATTTGTTAGTCTCTAAGGTGCCACAAGTACTCCTTTTCTTTTTGCGAATACAGACTAACACGGCTGCTACTCTGAAACCTGTGATTATGCAAGGCACTGAATTAGCCGTATAGAGTGGAAATCTGTCAACTTCATGAAAAAACTCGCACAGATACAGACAGACATCATCTTCCTCTCCAAATGCAAACAGATGGACATCATACCGAAAGGACTGAAGGTAAAAAATCCATTACAATCTACATACCACACAGACTATGCTGACAGCTTGTGCCACACACTCTCAAGGAAACTGCGGAACCACCTGATCAACATCCTCTACAGCAAACAGGGAAAGATTAAGAATGAGCTCTCAAAACTGGATACTCTCATAAAGAACCAACCTTCCACACAAACTTCCTCGTGGCTGGACTTTACAAAAACTAGACAAGCCATTTACAAAACACACTTTGATTCTCTACAAAAGAAAAAGGACACTAAGCTATCTAAACTACTATATGCCACAAGGGGCCACAACAATGGTTCCCGTAACCCACCCAGCAATATTGTTAATCTATCCAACTATACTCTTAGCCCAGCAGAAGAATCTGTCCTATCTCGGGGCCTCTCCTTTTGCCCCTCCACCCCCACGAACATGATACAGTTCTGTGGTGACCTAGAATCCTATTTTCGACGTCTCAGACTCAAGGAATATTTCCAACACACCTCTGACCAATATATTAACCCACAGAGACCTTCCTGCCAACACTACAAAAAGAAGGATTCTGGGTGGACTCCTCCTGAAGGTCGAAACAGCAGCCTGGATTTCTACATAGACTGCTTCCGCCGACGTGCACGAGCTGAAATTGTGGAAAAGCAGCATCGCTTACCCCATAACCTCAGCCATGCAGAACACAGTGCCATCCACAGCCTCAGAAACAACTGACATCATAATCAAAGGCTGACAAAGGAGGTGCTGTCGTCATCATGAATAGGTCGGAGTATGAACAAGAGGCTACTAGGCAGCTCTCCAACACCACTTTCTACAAGCCATTACCCTCTGATCCCACTGAGAGTTACCAAAAGAAACTACAGCATTTGCTCAAGAAACTCCCTGAAAAAGCACAAGAACAAATCCGCACAGACACACCCCTGGAGCCCCGACCTGGGGTATTCTATCTGCTACCCAAGATCCATAAACCTGGAAATCCTGGACGCCCCATCATCTCAGGCATTGGCACCCTGACAGCAGGATTGTCTGGCTATGTAGACTCCCTCCTCAGGCCCTTCGTTACCAGCACTCCCAGCTATCTTCGAGACACCACCGATTTCCTGAGGAAACTACAGTCCATTGGTGATCTTCCTAAAAACACCATCCTAGCCACTATGGATGTAGAAGCCCTCTACACCAACATTCCACACAAAGATGGACTACAAGCCGTCAGGAACAGTATCCCCGATACTGTCACGGCTAACCTGGTGGCAGAACTTTGTGACTTTGTCCTGACCCATAACTATTTCACATTTGGTGACAATGTATACCTTCAAATCAGCGGCACTGCGATGGGTACCCGCATGGCCCCACAGTATGCCAACATTTTTATGGCTGACTTAGAAAAAAGCTTCCTCAGCTCTCGTCCCCTAATGCCCCTACTCTACTTGCGCTACATTGATGACATCTTCATCATCTGGACCTATGGAAAAGAAGCTCTTGAGGAATTCCACCATGATTTCAACAATTTCCATCCCACCATCAACCTCAGCCTGGACCAGTCCACACAAGAGATCCACTTCCTGGACACTACAGTGCTAATAAGCGATGGTCACATAAACACCACCTTATATCGGAAACCTACTGACCGCTATTCCTACCTACATGCCTCTAGCTTTCATCCAGATCATACCACTCGATCCATTGTCTACAGCCAAGCACTACGATATAACCGCATTTGCTCCAACCCCTCAGACAGAGACAAACACCTACAAGATCTCTATCATGCATTCCTACAACTACAATACCCACCTGCTGAAGTGAAGAACCAGATTGACAGAGCCAGAAGAGTACCCAGAAGTCACCTACTACAGGACAGGCCCAACAAAGAAAACAACAGAACGCCACTAGCCATCACCTTCAGCCCCCAACTAAAACCTCTCCAACGCATCATCAAGGATCTACAACCTATCCTGAAGGACGAGCCATCGCTCTCTCAGATCTTGGGAGACAGACCAGTCCTTGCTTACAGACAGCCCCCCAATCTGAAGCAAATACTCACCAGCAACCACACACCACACAACAGAACCACTAACCCAGGAACCTATCCTTGCAACAAAGCCCGTTGCCAACTCTGTCCACATATCTATTCAGGGGATACCATCATAGGGCCTAATCACATCAGCCACACTATCAGAGGCTCGTTCACCTGCGCATCTACCAATGTGATATATGCCATCATGTGCCAGCAATGCCCCTCTGCCATGTACATTGGCCAAACTGGACAGTCTCTACCTAAAAGAATGAATGGACACAAATCAGACGTCAAGAATTATAACATTCAAAAACCAGTTGGAGAACACTTCAATCTCTCTGGTCACTCGATCACAGACCTAAGAGTGGCTATACTTCAACAAAAAAGCTTCAAAAACAGACTCCAACGAGAGACTGCTGAATTGGAATTAATTTGCAAACTGGATACAATTAACTTAGGCTTGAATAGAGATTGGGAATGGATGAGTCATTACACAAAGTAAAACTATTTCCCCCTGGTATTTCTCTCTCCCACCCCACCCCCCACTGTTCCTCTGATATTCTTGTTAACTGCTGGAATTAGCCTACCTGCTTGTCACCATGAAAGGTTTTCCTCCTTTCCCCCCCCTGCTGTTGGTGATGACTTATCTTAAGTGATCACTCTCCTTACAGTGTGTATGATAAACCCATTGTTTCATGTTCTCTGTGTGTGTGTATATAAATCTCTCCTCTGTTTTTTCCACCAAATGCATCCGATGAAGTGAGCTGTAGCTCACGAAAGCTTATGCTCTAATAAATTTGTTAGTCTCTAAGGTGCCACAAGTACTCCTTTTCTTTTTGCGAATACAGACTAACACGGCTGCTACTCTGAAACCTGTCCCAGATAGTTGTCATATCACTAAGGACATCTGCTTGGGTAAGTTTGCTGCTTCTCTCCTTCAAAATCTCTTTGCCCCGTATTCTTTAATTTCTTTAAAACCATTTTCTTTATTTTTCCTCTTATTTAATTTTTTTTTTAATTTATTTCAAAATAATCCTTATTTTTTCTAAAGCATTTTTAAAATCCTCTGTGCTCCTCTTATTGCCATGTGCTAAGTGACACAGTTTCTCTTGCTTTTCTCAACTCTATTCTTTATTTTTAAAAACTCTTCTTAATTTCTGTTTTCTTTAATTTTTCTCACCAAACCCAGACAACGTGTCAACACACAAGCACCCCTAACATTCCCCAATACGAAAAAAAAGAGAAAAAAATTCAAAATGGCCAGTGGCACCAAATGTGTACATGACCAGAAATGGGCCGAGAGGGGGGACATAAACCATAAAAAGGGTGTGGAAACCTGTCAAAAATACATGATGATGAGTACTATTGGGCGGTATACTACTGATACCCAGCTATGGGATTCACAGGGTATGTCTACACTGCAATAAAACACCTGTGGCTGGCCCAGGTTAGATGACTTGGGTTTGCGGGGCTTTGGCCGCAGGGCTATAAAATTGTAATGTAGACACTGGGGCTCAGGCTGGGTTCTGGGACCCACCTCCTGGTGGATTCTCACAGCCCAGGTTCTAGCATGTGGGAGACTCAGATTCAAATCCCCACTCTGCCTGACTGGGAGCATGGACTTGAATCTAGATCTCCCAGATGAATGCCCTAACCACTGTGCTAGAGGGTATTCTGGGGTAGGTGTCTCCGTCTCTCATGTCAAAGCTGTTCCGCTGGGCCAGAGAGAGCTCTCCATAGCTCATCAATTAGGGGACTCCCCTGGGATGTGGGAAAGTCGGATAGAAGCCCATGCACCAATAAAGTAGCTACCAATAAGTAGGTCATACAAACCATAACAGCTTTGCAGAAGTCTGAGATCTCCACCCCAGAATACACTATAGCTCCATGTGCTTGCATGGGAGATTGGAAACCTGGGTTCAAGCCTCTACACCAAATCAGACAGAGTGGGGATTTGAACTTGTTTCCCATGTCCTGCATACATGCTCTAACCACTGGGGTAAAGGGCACCACTGTTTTGTGCAAGGCACAATCCAGTAGATGGCCTCTGAGCACACCTATCCAACCATGCCTCACAGATGAGTCATCCCCTCATCTACCCTGAGAATCCAGCTGGGGTTTATTCACTGAGCAGCTCAGTGATGTCAGGACTCAGGTGGCTGTATATGTGCCCACCAGCAGAAAAGTAAATTGTTGGACTTAGGCACCTGAAGTGGTTAGGTGCCTAAATCCTTTAAGGATCTAGCCCTAAGTGTCTGAGTCTCATTTTCAAGAGTGACTTAGACAAGTTACAAAGGAACAGCTTTCTAAGGCATGTAGGCACCGATACACTTCAAAATCCCACTAGGCATCTATCTGTATAATTAGGTGCATAGATACTTTTAAAAATCTGGCCCACAGTCTCCACTTCCTCCAGCCCTTTGCAAAAAAATCTCCAGTGTTCTCCAGTTACTACTTCCAGTTCATCTGGCTTCGTTACTATTCAGTTTACCCAGCATGCACAGTAGCTACTCAGAACACTTCCAAAATAACTGGTCTCCCCACAAAATATTAAGCAATATTAACTACCACAAATACTTAATTTTATATATTTAGAAGGTGAGCAGAGAAGGTGTTGGGGGAATTACTGCAGGTTTTCCCAATTTCTAATTCCTGTTGCCAAAAGTTATTTATATGCACAGCAAATCCACTCCCCCTGTCAGAATCCAATCTTGCTAAACTACAGAAATATCTGTGAGGTTTTCTTGCCTGCTGAGGAGATGTTATTGAGATGCAATCTAGCAGATTGACAATTCCAGGAAATGTTCCCCAGAGGCATCATTGCTGTGGACTTGGTAGTGGAGCTCACAGGAGATATTTCTTAGAGATGTAGCAGTGGACAGCTGTCAGCATGGGGAAGAGCTTCAATCTTGCTGTTGCCATATGACCTGTACTCCCCACACAGTTTCTCCCTGATAGCATTGCTGGCAGTTTACAAGTAGTTAAAGGGGCAGGAGGCCCCTCTGAAAGCCCAGGAGGGGTTTAAATCATTGTTGAGGGGGGAGTGCAAGGGCTAATCAGCTTGCTCTCTCCCCTTATGGCTGGCGAATGGTGGGCAGATAATCCAAGGAGAAGGGGCCTAGCCCTGGTATGCATTCTGCTTTCCTCCCTCCCACTTCTATCTGGACCTTGCATCATTCTTGCCACTCTGAACAACATCCCCCTAGATATGGAATAGGGGTAGGGCCCTCACAAAGCCATAGCAATGGACTTGTGAGCAGTGGTACAGTCTCAAGAACTATTTTCTGAAGTCACACAAATTTGAACTGCAATAACTAAGTCTGTTTTTACTTACAGCTCTAGTTAGTTCAATGCAGATCTATGTATGGACACATTCCGGATTAAGAGTTTCCTGCTTTGATTTAGAAGATTTGTTTAAATTAATTGTTTAAATTATTTTGTTTAAATGAATAAGTCTCTTAATCTGAAATAAGCATCCAACACCCAAAATAACTAAAGCTGTGAATTAAAAACCAGTTTAGTTATTTTGGTTTCAGTGTGTATGTAGACAAGGTGTTCTTGTGGATTGATTGTTTCACATGTTCCTTGGTGGGTCTTGAAGTGCTTTATTGAAATTGCTAAACTGAGGCAACACTGTTGGATGATAGTCGTCAAATCAACTCACTAAGGCCTAAAAATGAAACGGAAAATGTTTAATTTAACCCAAAGAACAAATCCTGTTAACTAACAAGCAGAATCCCACCACAAAATAGGGCTCGTATCCCCAAGAGCATAATTATTTGAGTCCAGAAAGAATTTGTTTGCCCAGAGGTCATGGAAATTCCTAGCTCCTTGATTCACCAGACAAAACATTATAGAAATTAAGTCACTGATGTGTATATTAAGCTACTGTAAGAAACATGACAGGCTCTGTCCACAAGAAGTCACTATCCTAGAGTTTCTCTACAGTGGACATGTGCTTCGCATCAAATAAATCCTCTAGCTCATCTGAGGCCAAAGAGAAGCCCTCCCAAATTAAGCTTGACAGCACAATGATTTGGCCCTAAAAGGAGGGGAGAGCCCATCAGCAGCCTTTCTGCAGTCAGATGCTGAGAGGCTTTCATCCTGAGATTTAGATGCCTACAGATATGAGACAAAGGGTTTTTTCTCCAATAGCTAAGTATAATTCTCCCCACATCACATACCAAGACCACCTTAACTCTACCCTCCCATAAGCCATCATATTGGAGACAAGTAGATCTGAGTGTCGTGATACTTTGGGTCACATTGCATCAGTCAAATCAATAATTGGACCCTCACAAAATGGCATTGTTTGTTATGGAGGGAAAAGGTACTTTAATGTAGTGAGACCCTTACAGTATCCCCCCTCAGGGCAGAATTAAGTTGGTCTTGGTGTGGTGTATGGGAAGAGTTAACCAGGAGAAGCACAGTTAAGGTTTAAGTATGTGATTTGCTTTTTGTTGTACTGTTAACATTCTTAAGGGATACATGGCAGGTTTTCAACTGAACATTTCGTGTTTTTTCCCCAACATTTGCGGTTGCTTTTTGGTTGTAATGCCAGATGTTGTCAAGGGACACATGGCTGGACCTGCTGCGACATTTCCTGGTTTTCCAGTGGTTTGAGTCTGGGGTTTTGATGCCTTGACTTCTGGAAAGGCCCAGGCAGAAGTAGTCCTGTTGTGCCGCAGCAACTATAACTGCCCCGTACAGTTTTTGTAGGTGAATTGGCAGAAACTCTACTGATTGCGGTGAAATCATTCAAGATTTACCTTTGTGTAAAACCGATCTGACTTTAACCTAGGTCTCTTTATACTATTAGCAGAACCATTTCACTGTGAGTCAGCCTCAAACCAAGACCCCATCACAACCTTGTATCTACAATGACATCCTGTTGCAGGCAGCTATCATCATCATCTCCTGTAGGGGACAGGCCTCAGAACTGATCCAAGAATGATAATACAAATAACATTTTTAATATTAGGTTATTACAAACTTATTTGTGCCTTTACTGAATAGTTACAGATACCTTATAGCCAAGATGCTTAAATATAACAGTACATAAATGTATATAGTTATGTTATAAAATATTAAAGCTAATCTAAGAAATTCCGGAAGGTTTCTATTTTGTGTCTCAAGAACAAGCAAACATCAAGAAGATAACTTCATTAGCCATGAAACCATTCATGTTTTAGGAAGGGACCTAATTATAAAAGGAATGTAGGGTGTGTTCTCAGAGCAATAAAACTAGGAGTAAAGCAACCCTGCCAATCCCCCTTTTCTTTTCAAAGAAAAACCTCCACTTGTGTTTTAGAGAAAAATATGTAGTTGGAGATGTTTAAACCTTTTATTTCTGAAATGTTGAAATAGCAAACATTTGTGAAATGCACACTTGCAAATATGTTGGCTAAGTAGTGCAGAGCTCCTAATATAATTGCTATGCAAACAGAAAAATAAGTCCATTATGGTACATCAAGCTAATGGTCTTGCTAACCTAATTACTAATGCAAGAAGCCATTTAAGTACAGAATATTTATATTGATGAGTAGTTAATTACTGCCAGTGTTACCCTGGATTTGAGGGGTGTGTGTATCCCAGAATGTGATCAAGCCAATTGCAAGCATATTATATGCATTCAGCCACCATCAATTAATAAAATAGAACACCACATAGTACAGAGTTAATTGGAAAACAGGCTTTTAGAGGCAAGGTCAAAACTAGCTGGCAATTTCTGTTAATCAGAATGGGAGGAGGGGAAAGAAAGTAAATAATTGAGACTGAAAGAGATAAGTGGATGGAAGACCTTGAGTCTGAGTGCCTCTGATATTAGAAGGTTATTGAAAATTAGTAAAAGGGATGATCCAGAAAGGGTCATTATAACCAATGTGTTTTGTAGAAGTTAGTTATAAAAAAGGATTAGCTATAGAACAGGGGTTCTCAAACTGGGAGTCGGGACCCCTCAGAAAGTTGTGTGGTTATTACATGGGGGATTGCGAGCTGTCAGCCTCCACCCCAAACCCTGCTTTTCCTCCAGCATTTATAAATGGTGTTCAATATATATAAAAAAAAGTGTTTTTAATGTATAAGGGGGTCACCAGTACAGAGGCTTGCTATGTGAAAGGGGTCACCAGTACAAAAGTTTGAGAACCACTGCTATAGAGAGTATTTTGGAGCAGTCCTCTGAAGCCATCTTAAGAGATGTTTTTCCTGACACCTTTTTTCCCCAGCGGGTGAGCAACTGGCCACTCCATACCTGATGCTAATTACTCAATACTGTTTCAGATTTTATGTAAATGTCTGGGATGTTCTAAACTTATTGCTTATATCTGTGTGTGCTCAAATCTAATAAACTGCAGTTTTAGCCCTGGTCTATACTGCGAGTTTAGGTCGAATTTAGCAGCATTAGGTCGATTTAACTCTGCACCCGTTCACATGACCAAGCCTGTTTTGTCGACTTAAAGGGCTCTTAAAATTGATTTCTGTACTCCTCGCCAGCGAGGGGAGTAATGCTAAAATCGACCTTGCTGGGTCGAATTTGGGGTAGTGTGGACTCAATTTGACGGTATTGGCCTCTGGGAGCTACCCGAGAGTGCTCCATTGTGACCGCTCTGGACAGCACTCTCAACTCAGATGCACTGGCCAGGTAGACAGGAAAAGCCCTGGGAACTTTTGAATTTCATTTCCTGTTTGGCCAGCATGGCGATCTGATCAGCACAGGTGACCATGGTGTCCAGAATCGCAGAAGAGCTCCAGCATGGACCGAACTGGAGGTACTGGATTGGATCGCTGTATGGGGAGAAGAATCAATGCAGGCAGAACTCCGTTCCAAAAGATGAAATGCCAATATATTTGCCAAAAATCTCCAAGGGCATAATGGACAGAGGCTACAACAGGGACACACAGCAGTGCCACGTGAAAGTTAAGGAGCTGAGGCAAGCCTACCAAAAAACAAAGGATGCAAACAGTTGCTCCGGGTCAGAGTCTCATACATGCCGCTTCTATGATGAGCTGAATGCAATTCTAGGGGGATCCCCTACCACTTCCCCACCACTGTCTGTGGACACCTGCAAGGGGAGAGTCTCACACAACAGGGATAAGGATTTTGTGAATGAGGAAGATGAGGAGGAGAAGGTTGAGGATAACACACAGCAGGCAAGCGGAGAATCCCTCCTCCCTGGCAGCTAGGAACTGTTCATCACCCTGGAGCCAATACCCTCCCAAGCCTCCCAAGGTGGGCTCCCGGACCATGAAGCCAGAGAAGGCACCTCTGGTGAGAGTACCTTTGTAAATATAATGCAGGGTTTAAAAGCAAGCATGTTTAATGATTAAGTAGCTCTGAGGACTTGGGATGCATTCATGGCCAGTATAGCTACTGGAAAAGTCTGTTAAAATGTCTGGGGATGGAGAAGAAATCTTCCAGGGACATCTTCATGAAGCTCTCCTGGAGGTACTCTTTGTGTTAGTCTCAGGAGAGTGATATCATTCAAGGTCACCTGGTTGAAATACAGGAAATTTGTTTAAGGGGACATTCAGAGGTGCCTGTTCCTGCTGGGCTGTTTGCCTTTGGCTGAAAAGAAATCATCCCCGTTGTTAGCCACGCGGTGCAGTGAGGCCCATTCATGCTGAGCTGGTCACGTTTGGCTGACAGGGATCTTCCCTGATACTAGCCATGCATTGGGTGGTAGGGTGAAGTGATCATCCCAGAGAATTGGGGGGGACTGTGCTGCACATTCACCCTAAAACCACAGCCCCTTCTTTTAAATGGCCAACCCAACAGGCTTTGCTTGGTATGGGAAAGGAAAGTGCTGCTGTTTGAAACCATTCCCACATGTTATGAAGGTTGAAGAAGCCGAAACCCTTTGCCTTACCATGGCTGCCTGCAAGCCGAATTCTGTTGCCCAGCTGAGCGTGTGTGATGTCTCACACCATGCTAGCAGGCACTCAATATAAGAGGCAAAATGCGACCTTGTATCAAAAGCACATGTGCTATATAATGTGAATCGCTTGATTCAGTGTGAAATAATCTTTCCTTTATTCTCTAAAATGTATCTTTTTAAATACTACTCTCCCTTTTTTCCCCTCCCTCAGCTGATAATGTTTCTATGCTCCCCCTAACATCTCTGCCCCATAGGCTAGCTCAGATTAGAAGGTGAAAAAAACACACTCACGCTGAAATGTTCTCAGAGCTCATGCAGTCCTCCCACACTAAAAGAGGTCAGCAGAATGTGTGGAGGCAAAAAATGGCAGAGTCCAGGAAAGCATTAAATGAGCATGATGTGAGGAGTCAGGAGTGTGATGAAAGGAGGCAGGAGCGCGATGCTGAGCCTAATGGGGGAGCAAACTGACGTGCTCGGGCATCTGGCGGAGCTGCAGGAAAGTCAGCAGGAGCACAGACTGCCGCTGCAGCCCCTGTATAACTGCCTGCCCTCCTCCCCAAGTTCCATATCCTCCTCACCCAGAGGCCCAAGAACATGGGGGGGGGGTTAGGGGAGGCTACGGGCACCTAGCCACTCCACCCTAGGGGATTGCACAAGAAACAGAAGGCTGGCATTCAATAAGTTTTGAACTGTAGTGTGGCCTTGTCCTTCCCGCCTCCCCTCATCCACCGCCCAACCCGATGCTGCCCTCCTCACCCAACCCTCCCAGGCTACCTTGTGAGTTTTCTCCCTATTTGCGTGATAAATTATTAAAGAATGCATGATTTCAAAACAATAATGACTTTATTGCCTCTGAAAGTGGTGATCGAAGGGGGGAGGTTGGTTGGCTTACAGGGAAGTAGAGTCAACCAACGGGGTGGGTTTTCATCAAGGAGAAACAAACAGAACTGTCACACCGTAGCCTGGCCAGTCATGAAACTGGTTTTCAAAGCTTCTCTGATGTGCAGGGCGCCCAGCTGTGCTCTTCTAATCGCCCTGGTGTCTGGCTGTGTGTAATCAGCCGCTAGGCGATTTACCTCAACCTTCCACCTCGCCATAAACGTCTCCCCCTTACTCTCACAGATATTGTGGAGCACACAGCAAGCAGCAATAACAATGGGAATATTGGTTTCACTGAGGTCTAACCTAGTCAGTAAACTCCATCAGCGAGCTTTTAAACGTCCAAATGCACATTCTACCACTATTCTGCACTTGCTCAGCCTATAGTTGAACTGCTCCTTACTACTGTCCAGGGTACCTGTGTATTGCTTCATGAGCCATGGCATTAAGGGGTAGGCTGGGTCACTAAGGATAACTATAGGCATTTCAACATCCCCAATGGTAATTTTCTGGTCTGGGAAATAAGTTCCTTCCTGCAGATGTTCAAACAGACCAGAATTCCTGAAGATGCGAGCATCATGCACCTTTCCTGGTCATCCCACTTTGATGTCGATGAAACATCCCTTGTGATCCACCAGTGCTTGCAGCACCATTGAAAAGTATCCCTTGCTGTTTATGTACTGGCTGCCAAGGTGGTCTGGTCCCAAGATAGGGATATGCATTCCGTCTATCACCCCACCACAGTTAGGAAACCCCATTGCAGCAAAGCCATCCACTATGACCTGCACATTTCCCAGAGTCACTACCCTTGATAGCAGCAGCTCAGTGATTGCATTGGCTACTGGATCACAGCAGCCCCCACAGTAGATTTACCCATTCCAAATTGATTCCTAACTGACCGATAGCTGTCTGGCATTGCAAGCTTCCAGAGGCTATCGCCACTCACTTCTCAACTGTGAAGGCTGCTCTCATCTTGGTATTCTTGCACTTCAGAGCAGGGGAAAGCAAGTCAAAGTTCCATGAAAGTGCCCTTATGCATGCAAAAGTTTCGGAGCCACTGGGAATCATCCCAGACCTGCAACACTATGTGGTCCCACCAGTCTGTGCTTGTTTCCTGGGCCCAGAATTGGTGTTCCATGGCATGAACCTGCCCCATTACCACCATGATGTCCAAATTGCCAGGGCGCATGCTTTGAAAGAAGTCTGTGTCCATGTCCTCATCACTATCATGATTGCACTGTTGTCGCCTCGTTGCCTGTTTTTGCAGGTTCTGCACATACTGAAGGATAATGCATGAGGTGTTTGCAAGACAGTTTCTTATACGATTTCTTCTAAGTAACTGATTTATCTTAATTTTCATAGGCTGTAGTTAGATTGGTTTCCCATCCTGCCGTTAAACAAATTATTTTGCACGATCATCAACAGTTTCAAATATGTAATAAGATACTAAAACTGAATTAACAATAATTTGGGGAATTAATATATTCTGATCTTACTTTACCAAACAAAGAATACCCTCAGGAGGCAATCCACTCAAAGGTGTAATCTCTGCTACAAGCTCTCCGCTCCACAGAGACAAAGACAGAAAAGATTGTGACAGAAGTTGTGTTTTGTCTTGTTTAAAGTTTTCTTTTCCTTGCTTCAATAATAAAATAGCCATGGTTAATAATGGACTTTCTGTTTAGGTGTTCCCTAAGGTATGTAAAAGAACCATGACTAAAATAGTGGGGGCCACACCCTTAAGTCGGCAGTAAGAGAAACAATTGGAAGAGCTGCCAACCATTTCTTGTTTCTCTAAACTAAATAGTTCTGGCCACTCAGTAACAGACTTAAGGATGGCAATTTTGCAACAGAAAAACTTCAAAAACAGACTCCAAAGAGAAACTGCTGAGCTTGAATTAATATGCAAACTAGATACCATTAACTTAGGTTTGAATAGAGACTGGGAGTGGCTGGGTCATTACACATATTGAATCTATTTAAGTATCCTCACACCTTCTTGTCAACTGTCTAAATGGGCCATCTTGATTATCACTACAAAAGTTTTTTTCTCATGCTGATAATAGCTCATCTTAATTAATTAGCCTCTTAAAATTTGTATGGCAACTCCCACCTTTTCATGATTCTCCGTATGTGTATATGGACATTGACATTCTTCTTACTATATGTTCCATTCTATGCATTGGATGAAGTGGGCTGTAGCCCACGAAAGCTTATGCTCAAATAAATTTGTTAGTCTCCAAGGTGCCACAAGTACTCCTGTTCTTTTTGCGGATACAGACTAACACGGCTGCTACTCTAAATAGTTTTAGTAATTTTAAAATAAGAGTGACTTGGGATCCCACAGTTAAAATTACCCCTTTCCACTCCATACTCATACACTACAGATTTAGTGTCTTCCATTTACGTACTGCCAAATGTCCACTTATTTAATGGCTACATATAAATGGTGCACTTACAGACTGGGCAGTTTGGAACGCCTTGGAACTGAAACTGTCAGTGGGAGGAGACTAACACTAACTACAGCCACACAGTACTCAGAGACAGCACACTTTTCTCAAAGATGTAGTAAATTTTTGCTCCCATTCCCAGATGGGCAGGACAAAAGGGATACATCTCAAGTTTCAGTACATTCAAGAGAGGCAGAGAGAAGATCAGCCACAAGTGCTGCTTCCCCTTTCATCCCAAGCTGGAAGAAACCTCTCCCTTCTAAGTCAACTCTCTGTCTTCCAAGACTTACTTTGGCTCTCCTGTTGCGCTTGAGTGTCATTGGTAAGTTCATTGATGAAGCTTTCCCTGCAGCTCTGAGATCAGATTCTCCACGGAACAAAATTCCTAAACACGTGATTCAAGAATAGGAAATGTTTTATTACAATCCCAGCAGTGTGTGAGCTTTGAGAAAACTATTTAAACTGGAAAGAAGTATTGATGTAGAATTTAAATGTGGTCCCACTCTGAAAAGTGACTGTTTGAAGATGTTTCTTTTGCATTTAACATATCTGCTCCTTGTGTGTATTCAGTTTTGTAGCTGCCTCCTTCCCAGGCCAAAAAAAAAAACAAAAACAAACAAATCAAACCCCCGCCCTTTTTTCCTTTTTTTTCCTTCTTGGTGGCTCTGCAGAGCTAACACTACTGAGAGAGCATGAATTGAAGTCTATTCAGGGTCACACATCAACAGAATTTCTCATTACATTTCAAATATAAGGCCAAATTCTGGCCTCAGTTGTAGCCACTCAACCAAAATGAAAGAAGAAACTGAGGGGGTTACATAAGATATACCCTGCTGAGTCTTTATTATTGGTAATGATGCACGAGCCAGAAAGAATCCATCTTGGCCTCCAGCACCTCAGTTGAGTGTTCTGGGTGCTTCAGTAGTAAGGCAACCCCACTGAAGTTTGCTCATGGGGCCACGTCTGCAATTGAACAAGTGGCACTAGTACTGGGTCCCAGATCGCTCCAGTCCTGGCCAACTCAGGCTGACACTTCAAGGCCTTGTCCTTCACAGCACTCCTCTTGACAGACTTATGGAAGCCTCTGAGATGTCCCAAAGAAAGACACTCCTCATGTTTCTTGATTGTAGAGGGATACCTCTGTGTGCATATGATGCACATACTAATCCCACTCCCCCATATACCATAGAGAATGCAGCGAATGCACCTTATGTGGTCATCTGTTCTTGACACTGTTCAGTCATAGGGGCAGTTCTTGAAGTTGAAGAGCTTGCATCCTTCCCTTTCAAGGACATTCTGTATATAAGAAAAACTGATAAAAGGGATGAAGGCTTCAAGGTGGCAAACCACCAAAACAGGCTTCAAGGTGCCAGGACACCAGAACAGGCCAAAGTCTAGAGACCACAAGTTTGCTGAAGTCATGAAACACTAGAACACTGAGGGCTTGGAGGTGCTGGAGCACTGAAGCTGATGCCTGGCAGCTCCATAGCAGGTATGCTGAGGCACTGAACACCACACCACACCACAAGAATCGTAAAGCAGCTGGACACTGACTAGGAACAGGCCAAAATGATAAAAAGGTGTGGTGATCTGTTGATAGCAAAGAGCAGCAGGGAGCTCCTCTGCTCGCCATGATCAAGCAGAAACTAGCATGGAACATCTGGACAGGGGTGTGTGTATATATAACCTAAAGGAGGGGTTTGTGAGCACTAGTATGGAATCTGGCTTACATTCTACCCTACTACTGCTGACAAAGAGGACCAAAAATCTAGGAAGCGCAAACCCAGAAGTAAGAGTGCTGTATGGGTGGTGTGTTTAAAGGACTTTTTTTGCTCTTTACCATCCCCTGGTGATATCTGGGCCTTCAGCTGCTGATTGCAGGCAACCAACTTCAGGAACACCAAAAAGAAAAAGCAAATGGGAAAGGGTGATTTTTTTTGTGCATATTACATCCTCAGGAGACACAGGTTTCACAGTAGCAGCCGTGTTAGTCTGTATTCGCAAAAAGAAAAGGAATACTTGTGGCACCTTAGAGACTAACAAATTTATTAGAGCATAAGCTTTCGTGAGCTACAGCTCACTTCATCGGATGCATTTGGTGGAAAAAACAGAGGAGAGATTTATACACACACACACACACACACACACACACACACACACACACACAGAGAACATGAAACAATGGGTTTATCATACACACTGTAAGGAGAGTGATCACTTAAGATAAGCCATCACCAACAGCGGGGGGGGGGGGGGGGGGGGGGGAAAGGAGGAAAACCTTTCATGGTGACAAGCAGGTAGGCTAATTCCAGCAGTTAACAAGAATATCAGAGGAACAGTGGGGGGTGGGGTGGGAGGGAGAAATACATGGAGAAATAGTTTTACTTTGTGTAATGACTCATCCATTCCCAGTCTCTATTCAAGCCTAAGTTAATTGTATCCAGTTTGCAAATTAATTCCAATTCAGCAGTCTCTCGTTGGAGTCTGTTTTTGAAGCTTTTTTGTTGAAGTATAGCCACTCTTAGGTCTGTGATCGAGTGACCAGAGAGATTGAAGTGTTCTCCAACTGGTTTTTGAATGTTATAATTCTTGACGTCTGATTTGTGTCCATTCATTCTTTTAGGTAGAGACTGTCCAGTTTGGCCAATGTACATGGCAGAGGGGCATGGCTGGCACATGATGGCATATATCACATTGGTAGATGCGCAGGTGAACGAGCCTCTGATAGTGTGGCTGATGTGATTAGGCCCTATGATGGTATCCCCTGAATAGATATATGGACAGAGTTGGCAACGGGCTTTGTTGCAAGGATAGGTTCCTGGGTTAGTGGTTCTGTTGTGTGGTGTGTGGTTGCTGGTGAGTATTTGCTTCAGATTGGGGGGCTGTCTGTAAGCAAGGACTGGTCTGTCTCCCAAGATCTGAGAGAGCGATGGCTCGTCCTTCAGGATAGGTTGTAGATCCTTGATGATGCGTTGGAAAGGTTTTAGTTGGGGGCTGAAGGTGATGGCTAGTGGCGTTCTGTTGTTTTCTTTGTTGGGCCTGTCCTGTAGTAGGTGACTTCTGGGTACTCTTCTGGCTCTGTCAATCTGTTTCTTCACTTCAGCAGGTGGGTATTGTAGTTGTAGGAATGCATGATAGAGATCTTGTAGGTGTTTGTCTCTGTCTGAGGGGTTGGAGCAAATGCGGTTATATCGTAGCGCTTGGCTGTAGACAATGGATCGAATGGTATGATCTGGATGAAAGCTAGAGGCATGTAGGTAGGAATAGCAGTCAGTAGGTTTCCGATATAGGGTGGTGTTTATGTGACCATCGCTTATTAGCACTGTAGTGTCCAGGAAGTGGATCTCTTGTGTGGACTGGTCCAGGCTGAGGTTGATGGTGGGATGGAAATTTTGAAATCATGGTGGAATTCCTCAAGAGCTTCTTTTCCATGGGTCCAGATGATGAAGATGTCATCAATGTAGCGCAAGTAGAGTAGGGCAGCCTATTTCTGTGACTTCACCCAGACAATGACTGGGTGAAGACGTATCCTGCAGTGTAATATTCCCCCATCTTCCTCCTGGACAGTGATGCAAGCAACACTGGAGAAACATTAAGAAAAAAGAAGTTTAAGACCTAATCAAGCCAAAGCTTGCTATTTAATGATCAATCACCTTAGTAGGTGATTCTTTCTTTGCTTGGCTCAAAGAGGACATCACCCAGTGACAACAGGCTGTCTATGAGAATCCCCAAAACTAGAAAGTACACCCCCCCAAGGCACCTTGTCCCAGTTTTCCCTCAGTTGAGATTCTTCTTTGCTTCTCTCAGCCTCCACCTCAATCTATATAAGATGACTGCAGTATTGCCACTCACTCTCTTTGGGTCACTCTGAAGCCAAACAGCTACAAGCATGGCTGAAAGCTCTTTTTGTTCAAAATATCACCACATTCAGTCATCACTAGGATTCATGGTCTATTACTGTCTAGTTTTTAAGTTCTCAATCATTTTGACATCAGAGGTAAATCAAGCAATCACCATCCTGACTCTACAGCTAATTTGCAGGCAACAATTTCATTAGTTGTACGAGGGAGACTGCACAGATAGTGGATTACTTGGCCCCCATTGCCCCACTCATGAGACAGCACAGGCTTTTGGCTACTAGTAATATTGGAGTTACTATCTTCTTACAAAAAGAAAAGGAGGACTTGTGGCACCTTAGAGACTAACAAATTTATTTGAGCATAAGCTTTCAAGAGCTACAGCTCACTTCATTGGATGCATGCCTGCTGATGAAGTGAGCTGTAGCCCATGAAAGCTTATGCTCAAATAAATTTGTTAGTCTCTAAGGTGCCACAAGTACTCCTGTTCTTTTTGAGGATACAGACTAACATGGCTGCTACTCTGAAACCTATCTTCTTACAGCACTTTTAAGCCACAGATCACAAAGCTCTTTACAAAAGTGGGCAAGTATCCACATTTTACAAATGGAAAAACTGAGAAATGAAGCAACTTGCCTAAAGTCACACTGCAAGTCAGTGGAACTACTACAACTAGAACCTAGGTCTTCTGGCCCCCAGCCAGTGGTCTTTCCATGGGAGCATGTCATCTCCCCATGTTTCCATTAGAGGAGATACAAGTGTAACCCTTGTGGCTAACAGGGAAATATCTCATTAAGGAAGCTAGAGGGGAAGGAGGAATGAGTTGTGTCTTGGCTACTGTCGTTAGGCGGATGCACAATTAGCATTTCACATCCATTAGTTTCTGGGCATGCTCAATAGGTTCCCTGTAGCTGGCCTCAGACATTGAGGGCAAATAGTCAGAGTAGCTGCTTTACCAAAAGATGTATGACCTGCATGGGTGGCTTGGGAGAAACTCAGCTACAGGAGCAGAAGGTAGGCAAGCTGTTTTTCTCCAACTCTGCAATATTTTGCAGCAGGTTAATGCTATTGTTAACCTCCCAGCACAGGGAAGCCCTTGCAGCACTGGGTTTCATTTATATACTTAAAAAGAAAAGGAGTACTTGTGGCACCTTAGAGACTAACAAATTTATTAGAGCATAAGCTTTCATGAGCTACAGCTCACTTCATCGGATGCATCCGATGAAGTGAGCTGTAGCTCACGAAAGCTTATGCTCTAATAAATTTGTTAGTCTCTAAGGTGCCACAAGTACTCCTTTTCTTTTTGCGAATACAGACTAACACGGCTGCTACTCTGAAACCTGTGATTTATATACTTAATACTGGTTGGTTCAGTAGTTAGCTAACTGAGTGCTTCCATAGTCCAGCAGAGAAGGAGGAAGAGTCTGCCTGGGTTCTAGTTGGAGATTTCTGCAAGCAAGAGGAGGGAAGATAGGACTGCAGTGCTTTTGACGCAGCAGACTGTATAGAACTGATGAAAAAAGACTCAGGTGAACTCAACCTAAAAACTTTTAGAACTCACTACATGTGAGGGAGGGGGGAACTAATCTGTTTAGATTTCATTTGTTTCTTCTATTTATGTTGATGTAAACCATGAAGATAATGTCTGTGGATTATGAAGTAACCTTGTTATGTAGTAAAAAATTAAGTAATTTATTTCTTTATCATTATAAGATTTTTATAAAGTTGGTATCTAAAAATTAAATTAATTCCTTTTGTTCTTTTGGACCTGACTGAGGGGAGATTGACCCTTTGCAATCCTTGCTAAAAATCCTCAGTGACTGAATTCTGGGTTTCCTTGTGCTTTTCTGTATGAGTTGTGTTTAAGCTCTAGGAGACGGCCAGTAAAGTAAACTCTAGCCCAGGGGTTCACAACATTTTTCTTTCCAAGGCCCCCCAAATAGGCTTTAAAAACCTCCATGGCTCACCTGTGCCACAATCACTGTTTTTTCTGCATATCCAGTAGATTAAAAGCCAGGGTTAGCCTTAAGGGGTAGCAAGCAGGGCAATTGTCTGTGGCCCCCTACCACACGGGGTCCTGCAATGCTGAGGTGCTTGGGTTTTGGCTTCAGCCCTGCGTGGTTGGGGCTTCAGCTTTCTGTGCCGAGCCCCAGGGAGTCTAACGCTGGCCCTGCTCTCTGGTTTATTTTGGAGGACCCCCTAAAACCTGCTTGTGGAACCCCAGGGGGCCCCGGACTCATGGTTGAGAACTGCTGCTCTAGCCCACCCAGGGTACACAAGGACTCTTCTTTATTTCAGAGGAAGATCTGTTACAAAGCTCACAAAAGTCTTATTACTTTGTCCTTTTGAGATTTTGCAGATTAAGCTTCTTGGAGCATCCCAAGAATATGGGGATGTCACTAATTTACTCTGGCTGGCTGGCCTGCTCAACGCTTCTTATCTTGTTCTCCTCACAACACTCTTACGGGTAATTGTGCGGAGCAAGCCTTAAGTACATGTCAGACGGTAATCAGCAGCATTCTGTACATGCAGGAATCTAGACAACTGGACTTGAGGAAGCCAAAAGAGTTGCACTGCTGAAAACAAAAGGGGATGAATGAGGATAATCTAAGTATAAGTTTAAGTTTAAGTGTATCAAATAAAGGCAAATTAAGTTTAGTTACCTACTAACTTCTTATATAGGATTTGCTTATCACTTCTCAACAGTTAGATTGCTCTTCTGCTATGCAGCAACAAAGACACAGTAAAACAGCTAAAGAGCAGAGAGCATCCCTTAACCCTCTTTCTTTGACCCAACTGCAAATTCCCTACCTCCTTTGAAGGAAAAGCACTTCCAAAAGGAGCAAAATACTGGAAAAAAATGCAACAGTTATTGTGAGTTATACCCAGATGAAGGGTCTCTTCCCTTTATACCCAAAGAAAAGGAAGGAAACTTTGGGTTGCCAGACTTATCAGGCTAGATTTTCAAAGGAGCCTCAACCTAGCTCTGGTTTATCTAGATGTAATTTTGCACAAGCAGGTGCTTGTGTATTTGTTTCTTGAGCACTCTCCCCTGTGTGTACAGCTGATAAAGTCCAACATTTGCACATCAAAGTGATGGTGCTCGAAATAGCCTGTACGGATATTTGGACATGTCCAAATGCAGGGGATGCTTTGAAAAGTTCACCCACTATTGTATCATCTTGAAAAGAAACAACAACAATAAACTAGACCTGTCTCTCTCTGATGGAAATGTGACAGTTTTACCCAACTGTAAAGTAACTACCAGTGAGATACCATGAAGGGAGAGGGAAGAGAAGAAAATAGAAAAACCTCTCTTCATTCTAATCTCCTAGAGAAAATATTAATGATTTATTGCTCTACCATAATTAGTATGGAACACCCTTTGTCTTAAAGCTGCATCTGCCATGGCCCTCAGAACAAACTTGTAATGCTTAGAAACTATGCAGATGCTGGGCCATGTTGCAAATTTCCCTTAGGTGAACTTTAGGAGGAGGAAGATGAGAATCTATCCCTCGCAGTCCCCTCTAGCTTCTCTATCTCTGACTGCACAGTTGTAGTCTGTTTGTTTTGAAAGTCACTTAAACAACTTGACTTACCTGAGGTGGAAGTTACATTGGCAGTTACCGTAAAGCAAAACTCTTAAAAAATAAACAAACCACACTGTGCTGAATGGCAGTATTATTGCCTGAAGATGCGCCTTCTCTGCATTGATTTTGCTGGAGCCCTTGAAGAAAAAAAGAGGAAACAATTTAGATTTTACCTGCAGAGAATTCAACCCCCACCTGTGCTTAGGGTGACCAGATGTCCCATTTTTATAGGGACAGTCCCGTTTTTTCGGACTTTTTCTTATATAGGTGCCTATTACCTCCAACCCCCATCCCGTTTTTTCACAATTGCTATCTGGTCACCCTACCTATGCTAAAACTCGTCACAATCACCCCTAACATATTTAGTACCGGGGAAGTGCATTAATGTTAGTTTGCAAGGGGAGGGAAGTGGTTAGGAGAAGCAACTGCAGGGCAATAATACTGCCATTCAGCACAGTATGGTTTGTTTATTTAATTTATTTATTTATTTATTTTTAAGAGTTTTGCTTTACGGTAACTGCCAATGTAACTTCCACTCGCCCTGCCCTGAAAATACTGATTCGAATGGGGAGGAGCGGATAGGTCAAGCAGAGGGTGCAAAGCAGTGCTAATTGATTGGAAGGATCTCAGTGAGAGATGCTGCCAATGGGGGAAAAATTTTCCCCATCTGTGGAATGGTGAGAGCTAATCAGGCCTGTCCACTGCCATGTATGTATCATATCTGGGGAGCAACCACCAGAGTCAAGAGTCTGTGTTACTTGTAGTGGAGGCCAAGATCAATAACAAAGGAAGACACTCATTTATAGTCCATAAGCACTGTGTGAAAATGAGCAACATGCAATGGTTTCATTTTGCAAATCGGCTGCTTTTTTGGAAACTGGTAGTAGGTATTTGTGGTGATCTAAGCCTTGCACTGAATCTCTAGATTCTTTGAAGGCTTTTTATTTTTTCCTTGAAAGCTTTTGGATGGGACTGTCACCAGTGACCAATGTCCATACACCTACAGAAATAATAAACATGAATTGCACCAAATTAAACTTCTGTGCCAAGTTGCTTTAAGATAATTTAACTCCACTGTTCACAAATAAATGGAAATGAGTAAATATTATTTTTCCTAATTTACAAAAATAAACGTTGATCTCTGGTTACATGTATAGAAGCTGTAGCAATGTAGATATAATTCATCCATTTAAATAACATCCATTAACAATATTATTGAGCTCCCCAAAACTACTAAATGTTAAAAAAAAAATTAGAAACAAATTCTCTAAAGCCACACATCTTCTGGGTGTGCTGTTGTGTCCCATCTAGTGTCACTGAGACCACTTAGAGAGATAGAGAGAATGAATGAGTCTGTTCTACAGCCTTTGCTAACAGCCGGTAGGCTTTTAGCTCATGCAATAGAGGCTTATGCACTAAGCTCCAGAGATCCCCAGGTCAATCCTGCCCGCCATTACATTACATTCCGGAGCCTCGCGAACCAGCTGAGCGGCAGCGAACCAGCGGAGCAGCGGGGACAGCAGAGCAGCTCACAGCAGGAGTTTGCCTGGGACTGGTAAGTATCCGAGTGTGTGTGTTTGCTTGCTGAGGAAGTATCCGAGCGTGTGTTTGCTGGGAGGGAGCCTGAGTGAGTGTCTGATTGGCTGCTAGCCTGCAGGGGGCGGGCATTAGGGTGTCTGTGTGTTTGCGTCAGGGAAGCCTGGCTGTTTAAAAATAGCCGGAGCCTCGCGAACCAGCTGAGCGGCAGCGGAGCAGCGGAGCAGCGGGGACAGCAGAGCAGCTCACAGCAGGAGTTTGCCTGGGAGTTCGCCTGGAGTGAGCCCAGTGAGGCTTACATCTTGCCAACGTCTCTGAGAAAGCTCCGTAGTAGGTAGGTGATATGGAAGGGGGGAATTCAGCTGTTGTGACCTGCACTGGATGTGCCATGTTTGTCTTTCTTCCACAGGACAGAAGCGACTTTGTCTGTACAAAGTGCAAGCTGGTCTCCATATTGGAAGAGAAGATTGAAGGTCTGGAGCAACAGGTAACGACCCTGCGTTGTATACGAGAGACTGAGGATTTTCTGGACCAAACTCAGGATAGCCTTCTAGGGGCACAAAGCTCTAAAGATGTAGAGCAGGTTGCACAGAGGAGCCAAGAGGCCAGTGAAGAAGCTTGGCAACATGTGACCTCCAGAAGAGGTAAGCGGAATGTCCGGGTTCCAGTAACACAGACACAGGTAACTAACCGCTTTCATGTTCTCTCCACAGGTACCAATGCGGAGAGTGGACCAGATGATATGTCTGGGGGGAGAAAGCAGAAGGAGACTCCGCTGGTTGGGAGGCATGAGATGCGATGTCCTGAGGTTGGAGGTTCCACGACCACCACTCCCAAGAGGAGAAGGCGGGTGGTGGTGGTCGGGGACTCTCTCCTCCGGGGGACTGAGTCATCTATCTGCCGCCCTGACCGGGAAAACCGAGAAGTCTGCTGCTTGCCAGGGGCTAAGATTCGTGATGTGACGGAGAGACTGCCGAGACTCATCAAGCCCTCGGATCGCTACCCCTTCCTGCTTCTCCACGTGGGCACCAATGATACTGCCAAGAATGACCTTGAGCGGATCACTGCGGACTATGTGGCTCTGGGAAGAAGGATAAAGGAGTTGGAGGCGCAAGTGGTGTTCTCGTCCATCCTCCCCGTGGAAGGAAAAGGCCTGGGTAGGGACCGTCGAATCGTGGAGGTCAACGAATGGCTACGCAGGTGGTGTCGGAGAGAAGGCTTTGGATTCTTTGACCATGGGATGGTGTTCCATGAAGGAGGAGTGCTGGGCAGAGACGGGCTCCATCTTACGAAGAGAGGGAAGAACATCTTTGCCAGCAGGCTGGCTAACCTAGTGAGGAGGGCTTTAAACTAGGTTCACCGGGGGAAGGAGACCAAAGCCCTGAGGTAAGTGGGAAAGCGGGATACCGGGAGGAAGCACAGGCAGGAAGGTCTGTGAGGGGAGGGCTCCTGCCTCATACTGGGAATGAGGGGCGATCAACAGGTTATCTCAAGTGCTTATATACAAATGCACAAAGCCTTGGAAACAAGCAGGGAGAACTGGAGGTCCTGGTGATGTCAAGGAATTATGACGTGATTGGAATAACAGAGACTTGGTGGGATAACTCACATGACTGGAGTACAGTCATGGATGGTTATAAACTGTTCAGGAAGGACAGGCAGGGCAGAAAAGGTGGGGGAGTAGCACTGTATGTAAGGGAGCAGTATGACTGCTCAGAGCTCCGGTACGAAACTGTGGAAAAACCTGAGTGTCTCTGGATTAAGTTTAGAAGTGTGTGCAACAAGAGTGATGTCATGGTGGGAGTCTGCTATAGACCACCGGACCAGGGGGATGAGGTGGATGAGGCTTTCTTCCGGCAACTCACGGAAGCTACTAGATCGCATGCCCTGATTCTCATGGGTGACTTTAATTTTCCTGATATCTGCTGGGAGAGCAATACAGCGGTGCATAGACAATCCAGGAAGTTTTTGGAAAGCGTAGGGGACAATTTCCTGGTGCAAGTGCTAGGGGAGCCAACTAGGGGGAGCGCTTTTCTTGACCTGCTGCTCACAAACCGGGTAGAATTAGTGGGGGAAGCAAAAGTGGATGGGAATCTGGGAGGCAGTGACCATGAGTTGGTTGAGTTCAGGATCCTGACGCAGGGAAGAAAGGTAAGCAGCAGGATACGGACCCTGGACTTCAGGAAAGCAGACTTTGACTCCCTCAGGGAACAGATGGCCAGGATCCCCTGGGGGACTAACATGAAAGGGAAGGGAGTCCAGGAGAGCTGGCTGTATTTCAAGGAATCCCTGTTGAGGTTACAGGGACAAACCATCCCGATGACTCGAAAGAATAGTAAATATGGCAGGCGACCAGCTTGGCTTAATGGTGAAATCCTAGCGGATCTTAAACATAAAAAAGAAGCTTACAAGAAGTGGAAGCTTGGACATATGACCAGGGAAGAGTATAAAAATATTGCTCGGGCATGTAGGAAAGATATCAGGAGGGCCAAATCGCACCTGGAGCTGCAGCTAGCAAGAGATGTCAAGAGTAACAAGAAGGGTTTCTTCAGGTATGTTGGCAACAAGAAGAAAGCCAAGGAAAGTGTGGGCCCCTTACTGAATGAGGGAGGCAAGCTAGTGACAGAGGATGTGGAAAAAGCTAATGTACTCAATGCTTTTTTTGCCTCTGTTTTCACTAACAAGGTCAGCTCCCAGACTGCTGTGCTGGGCAACACAAAATGGGGAAGAGATGGCCAGCCCTCTGTAGAGATAGAGGTGGTTAGGGACTATTTAGAAAAGCTGGACGTGCACAAGTCCATGGGGCCGGACGAATTGCATCCGAGAGTGCTGAAGGAATTGGCGGCTGTGATTGCAGAGCCCTTGGCCATTATCTTTGAAAACTCGTGGCGAACGGGGGAAGTCCCGGATGACTGGAAAAAGGCTAATGTAGTGCCCATCTTTAAAAAAGGGAAGAAGGAGGATCCTGGGAACTACAGGCCGGTCAGCCTAACCTCAGTCCCTGGAAAAATCATGGAGCAGGTCCTCAAAGAATCAATCCTGAAGCACTTAGAGGAGAGGAAAGTGATCAGGAACAGTCAGCATGGATTCACCAAGGGAAGGTCATGCCTGACTAATCTAATCGCCTTTTATGATGAGATTACTGGTTCTGTGGATGAAGGGAAAGCAGTGGATGTATTGTTTCTTGACTTTAGCAAAGCTTTTGACACGGTCTCCCACAGCATTCTTGTCAGCAAGTTAAGGAAGTATGGGCTGGATGAATGCACTATAAGGTGGGTAGAAAGCTGGCTAGATTGTCGGGCTCAACGGGTAGTGATCAATGGCTCCATGTCTAGTTGGCAGCCGGTGTCAAGTGGAGTGCCCCAGGGGTCGGTCCTGGGGCCCGTTTTGTTCAATATCTTCATAAATGATCTGGAGGATGGTGTGGATTGCACTCTCAGCAAATTTGCGGATGATACCAAACTGGGAGGAGTGGTAGATACGCTGGAGGGGAGGGATAGGATACAGAAGGACCTAGACAAATTGGAGGATTGGGCCAAAAGAAATCTAATGAGGTTCAATAAGGATAAATGCAGGGTCCTGCACTTAGGATGGAAGAATCCAATGCACCGCTACAGACTAGGGACCGAATGGCTCGGCAGCAGTTCTGCGGAAAAGGACCTAGGGGTGACAGTGGACGAGAAGCTGGATATGAGTCAGCAGTGTGCCCTTGTTGCCAAGAAGGCCAATGGCATTTTGGGTTGTATAAGTAGGGGCATAGCGAGCAGATCGAGGGACGTGATCGTTCCCCTCTATTCGACACTGGTGAGGCCTCATCTGGAGTACTGTGTCCAGTTTTGGGCCCCACACTACAGGAAGGATGTGGATAAATTGGAAAGAGTACAACGAAGGGCAACGAAAATGATTAGGGGTCTAGAGCACATGACTTATGAGGAGAGGCTGAGGGAGCTGGGATTGTTTAGTCTGCAGAAGAGAAGAATGAGGGGGGATTTGATAGCTGCTTTCAACTACCTGAAAGGGGGTTTCAAAGAGGATGGATCTAGACTGTTCTCAATGGTAGCAGATGACAGAACGAGGAGTAATGGTCTCAAGTTGCAATGGGGGAGGTTTAGATTGGATATTAGGAAAAACTTTTTCACTAAGAGGGTGGTGAAACACTGGAATGCGTTACCTAGGGAGGTGGTAGAATCTCCTTCCTTAGAGGTTTTTAAGGTCAGGCTTGACAAAGCCCTAGCTGGGATGATTTAACTGGGACTTGGTCCTGCTTTGAGCAGGGGGTTGGACTAGATGACCTTCTGGGGTCCCTTCCAACCCTGATATTCTATGATTCTATGATTCTATGTCCTCTTATCCGACAGAGAAATTCCTTATCCCAATCCTCTCTCAGGGGTAGTCAGTCCCCTTTTGTTTCACAGTGCCTTACTTATGCAGGAATCCCATTTTAAAACAACTTATTTTCTTTAATCTTCAAACCTCTTTTTGTTTAAAATTAGAGGTTTTCTTAAATTCCTTGTATACCAGACCCCCTTTTGCAAAACTCTGCTTCTGACATAAACCCCCCATCCCAAATCTCCTCCTCTTCATCTCTGCTCTCACTGAAAAAAATCCTCTTCACCATCACCCCCAGTCTATACTTGATGTCTGATGGGGTAAATTGTATTGTATCACTGAGGATTCAGACATGCAGCAAAGGGACTCAAGTTAATATATTCTACAGCATTCCTTCATGACAATGTTGCAGCTTCAACAGGAACGTGCTGTCCTAGCCAAAGCCCAGACTTGGCTTTAATACTGAAAAGCAGCAGTACAACTCTGCTGCAGAGCCCTGTGCTACTCTGCTTGGACAAGGGCAGCTAGTTAAAGGAGCAATGGTGCCATAATTATGCAGACCATTAACTCTGAGGCCCTTAGAGACCTTGCGGCTATCACACTATTGGTAAACCACATGAGCTGGAAAATCAACAGAGACAACCAAGAAAAAGATTTTTTTTGTGAAAATCAAAATCCTTTTCTATATATTTGCTGTGGCTTCCAGATTGTGAGCCCGGGGTGGGGGTAGCTCCCCTTCCTCCCTCGTGTTGAGTGTTTATTTCATGTGGAAAATGTGACCTGGACTCCACACACCAACATGGGGAGGGGCTCCCACTCTTCTTCCTTACTGGTGGGAAGAGCCCTTCCCCCAGTGTCCCATAGGTGCTTCCCTGAACTCCTTTCCCTGCTCCTCCCGTGAGCATCCTCTTCTCTTGTTCTTAAGTATTTTTATATACTCCCCCGTCACCTTCTCGTACTCCCCCAGAGGTCAGTCTTCCTTATGCCTCCCCACCCGTTTCCTTGCTGTCTACCCTCCTTTGCTCCCTTCGGAGCACTCTCCCTACCAGAACATTATCTCCAGCAGCCCTGTACCCTCTGCTTCCTGGCTGGGCACTCTTCATTAACCATGCTGCCCTTCCCCCATACAGGAGCTGGGCAGCAGCAAGAGAGGCAGAAGGCAGCGTAGGGGCAGCTGGCCCTGCAGGGAGTCACTTCACCAGGGGGGTGGGGAGGTTTCTACTTTGTCTCTCTCACTGTAGCAGTAAGTGGGGTGGGAGAGGAGGTGATGCAGCATGGTGCTACCTTCTCTGCTGTTCTCCCAGCTTGGGCCAGGCTGTCCCAAGGCAGTATATGCAGGGGAGCTGAGTTAGGATAATAGCAATTAGGCAAGGACAACCACCACTGGCAGGAGCTGGAAACTGCAACCTAACCCAGTACTGCACCCTTAAAATTCCCCCAGGTGCCTGCAGCTGCTTGCATCATTATGAGCATACAGCATTTAGAAATGTCGCCAAACTGTTAGACTAATTACAGTTTTGCAAGTCAACAGCACTGGAACCAACTCTACTCAGAAGTCCTATGGGTGAACACCTGCTTTTTACTTGGTGCCCAGTGTTTCCTTGTGAAGAATCCACAGGATACAAATAGACACAAATTATTAGATGACACATGCATGCTCTCATTTGGGAAACCAGGTTAAGAACCTTGGTCCTTTGGCACCAGAAACATAGGCTTCTACCTGTCTTAAAAGAGCATAAGACATCCAATGAAAGCTTGATCCTGCATAGGGCAGGTACAGACTGTTGTACGTGCATCCTGGAAAGGAGATGCCCAGGGGAAGTGTCCTTAACGTAACATTTCAGATCCTCATGAAATGTTTGGTTCATATTTAAGTCTAAAAAGGGGAGCCAAGTTGGGAAAGGGGAAGGAGGGATTAGGGGTGGATCATCTTTTCCAAAGAAGGCTTGCCTTTTTCTTATGGAAAAAATGTATTTTTTAAAAGTTATCACTAAATGTATTGTAGCTTTAGATGGTGTCTTATAGTCATGTTGGTCCAAGGATATTAGTGAGAAAAGGTGGGTGAGATAATATCTTTTATTGGACCAACTTCTGTTGGAGAGAGAGAGAGAGAGACAGAGAGAGAGGGGCTTTCAAGCTTACACAGAGCTCTTCTTCAGGTCTGGGAAACTTAAGTCAGAGTGTCTAAATACAAGATGGAAAAAGAGTTCTGTGTAAACTCGAAAGCTTGTCTCTCTCTCTCCAACAGAAGTTGATCCAGTAAAACAGGGGTGGCCAACCTGTGGTTCAGGAGTCACATGCAGCTCTTCAGAAATTAGTATGCATCTCCTTGTATAGGCACCAACTCTGGGGCTGGAGCTACAGGCACCAATTTTCCAGTGTGCTGGGGGGTGCTCACTGCTCAACCCCTGGCTCTGCCACAGGCCCTGCCCCCACTTCACCCCTTCCTGTGCCCTCCCCTGAGCCTGCTATGCCCTCGCTCCTCCCCCCAAGAGCCTCCTGCATGCCACAAAACAGCTGATCGGGATGTGCGGGGAGGGAGGGGGAGGTGCTGATCGGCAGAACAGCCGGTGGGTGGGAGATGCTGTGAGCGGGGCAGGGGGGCTAATGGAGGGGGGAGGCTGCTGATATATTACTGTGGCTCTTTAGCAATGTACATTGTCAAATTCTGGCTCCTTCTCAGGCTCTGCAATAAAAGGTATTACCTCACCCACCTTTTCTCACTAATAGCCTGGGACTGACATGGTTATAAGAAACTGTCTAAAGCTACAAACACATTTAGACTCTCTGTCTTAAGTTTCACAGACCTAAAGAAGAGCGCTGTGTAAGCTCGAAAGTTTGTCTCTCTCTCTCTTTCTCCAACAGAAGTTGGTCCAATAAAAAAATATTACCTCACCCACCTTTTCTTTCTTATAGGTTTAGGGACAGATTTCCCAAAGCTGATATTACTTTATGTGCCTGCAAATGGGGGTCTTCAACATCTAAATGGCACATACAATAACTGCAATTTAGTTGTAGACTAAGGGTATGTCTACACTAAAAATGCCACAGCAGCACAACTATAGCCCTCCAGCTGCACCGCTGTAGCTTGGACACTTACTACAGCCATGGAAGGGGTTCTTGTGTCACTGTTGTAAATCCATCTCTCTGTGAGGCAGTAGCTAGGATAATGTAAGAATTCTTCTATCGGCCTAGCGATGTCTACACTGGGGTTTAGGTTGGCTTAACTACATTTCTCAAGGGATGTGAATTTTTCACACCCCTGAGTGATGTAACTAGGTCGACCTAACTTTCTAGTTAGGCCAGCCCTAAGTATTGTCAGCTCTCATGATTTTATCACAAATCTCATGACATTTGGTTTTTTCTTAAAGCCCCCAGCTCCTGGAGTCACCTGATTATCTGATTATACTGAGAATCTCAGCATTCTTTTTTTAAAAAAAAAATTCAAGTTTTTAGCTGTCATGATTGTTTGGAAAAGCTTGAAAATGTGACTCTTAAGCACTCAAAAAACAGAACGCAAATAAAATCCTAACAACCCAAATCTAGTATTTTTTTTTAAAATAACTCATGATTTTTAAGCCAGTGTTGTGATTTTCTTTTTGAATATGTGGTATTCCATGGAACACTGGGCCATAAGGAAAGCCTGATTAAGGCAGGATTTAAAAAGAAATCCGATCTTTCGATGCAGCTTTCTCTTGAAAAAAGACTGTTATGTGGTCCCATATTTATTTTGTCCTACTGAATTCCAGATGAAACTTGCTCATTGAAAAATGGAGGGTTTTTTTAACTAACACCACCTCACCTTTAATACAATTGTGAAAAATCAAGTTGGGCTCTTCCAGCATGTGCCATAACCATAACCACACATTTTTGTGTGCATGCATCTGATGGAGTGGGTTTTAGCCCACAAAAGCTTATGCTCTTATCAATTTGTTAGTCTTTAAGGTGCCACAAGTACTCCTGTTCTTTTTGCGGATACAGACTAACACGGCTGCTACTCTGAAACCACACATTTTTTAGAGCAGAACTATGCTTCTGATGTGCAAAAATCAAAATGGACACATGGTGGCACCAAACCCTTAGCAGTAAGAAAGCAATGCAGGGTGTCACAGAGCCAGACTCTCCTGGGCATGTGTTTTTATTCATCTACAGTTACATCTTCATTTTCTTCTAAATAGCAACAATCACAGGTATGGAGGGAGAGAGGAGAAGAAAGCGCTGTGGGAAAATGCGGAAAAATCTCTTCTACCAGCTCAGAGAAATCAGCGGCAGGAACTCTGTGGCTTTGGTGACTCTTTCTTTTCAGTTTGGAGGACCGGTGGTTCTCAAAACTTCAGCTGTCCACTTTTAGGTTGCCAGGTGTCCAGTTTTCAACCCGAACACCCAGTCAAAAAGGGACCCTGGTGATTCTGGTTAGCACCGCTGACTGGGCATTAAAAATCTGGTTGGTGGTGCAGCAGGGCTGGCAGACTCCCTGCCCAGCTCCATGTGGCTCCCGGGAAGCAGCTAGCATGTCCCTCCAGCTCCTAAGAGAAGGGGCAGCCATGGGGGCTCTATGCACTGCCCCTCCCTGAGTGCCTGCTCCATAGTTTGTATTGGCTGGGAACTGCGGCCAATGGGAGCTAAGGGGGCGGCACCTGCAGGCAGCGTGCAGAGCCCCCAGCCATCCCTCTGCCTAGGAGCTGAGGGACATGTCGCCACTTTCCAGGAGCCGCCTGAGCTCAGCAATATCTGGAGCCTGTGCCCCAACCCCATCCTGTGCCCCAGCCCCAGCCCCCCTTCAGCACCTCAAACTCCTGCTTCAGCCCAGAGCCCCATCCTGCACCCTAACCCATCATCCCTACCCCCAGCCAGAGCCTTCACCCCCTCCTACCTGCACCCCAAACCCTGCCCCAGCCTGGTGAAAATGAGCGAGTGAGCAAGGGTGGGGGAGAGGCGATGGAGTGAGCTGGGAGAGGGCCTTGGAGAAGAGGTGAGGCAGGAGTGGGACCTCAGGGAACAGGTGGGGCAGAAGTGTTTGGTTTTCTTCAATTAGAAAGTTGGCAACCCTAAGTCCAATTAATATATTGTTAAAAGGAAAGTCAGAGAGTCTTGTGAATTTGCAGGTGATTACATGAGGTGATACAGCTCTGAAAAGTTCCTTAATATGAACAGTTAGAGAAGGTCCATCTGGACTCACACACCCAATTGGCTGTGAAGCCACATGCATTCTCTGAGGCAAAGGAAGCTAAATGCTCCTGACCTCTCATCTCTACTCTAGATATGGAAGGTGCCATTTCCAGCTTGAGGAGACGTACATGCACTAGCTCGGATTGAGCTAGCACACTAAAAATAGAAATGTAGCTGTGGTGGCACAAGCCTGAGAGAGGCTAGCAGCCCTGAGTACATGCCTAGGTTTTGGATGGGCTGTCTCTCTCATATATACTATTCTAGGTTACGTTCCTGTTCTCTTCCTAAATCTCCTTTTGGACTTTTAAAGGACATTGAATATCAGCGTAGCTAGGGAAGTTAATCACAAATAAATGATACTCATTGCTAAAAATTGTTTAAATATTAGTGTGTGCTGCCACTGATTGGAGAAATTTAATACGTGTCAAAGTTCCTTCCCCACTCTGAACTCTAGGGTATAGATGTGGGGACCTGCATGAAAACCCCCCCCAAGATTATTTTTACCAGTTTAGGTTAAAACTTCCCCAAGGTACAAACTATTTTACCTTTTGCCCTTGGACTTTATCACTGCCACAACCAAACGTCTAACAGATATATAACCGGGAAAAAGCCCGTTTGGAAACGTCTTTCCCCCGCAAAATCCTCACAAACCCTACACCCCCTTTCCTGGGGTAGGTTTGATAAAAATCCTCACCAATTTGCATAGGTGAACACAGACCCAAACCCTTGGATCTTAAGAACAATGAAAAAGCAATCAGGTTCTTAAAAGAAGAATTTTAATAGAAGAAAAAGTAAAAGAATCACCTCTGCAAAATCTGGATGGTAAATACCTTACAGGGTAATTAGATTCAAAACATAGAGAATCCCTCTAGACAAAACCTTAAGTTACAAAAAGACACAAAAACAGGAATATACATTCCATTCAGCACAGCTTATTTTTATCAGCCATTTAAACTAACAGAATCTAACGCATATCTAACTAGATTACTTACTAAGTTCTAAGACTCCATTCCTGTTCTGTTCCCAGCAAAAGCATCACCCAGACAGAGAGAGAGCCTTTGTTTCTCCCCCCAGCTTTGAAAGTATCTTGTCTCCTCATTGGTCATTTTGGTCAGGTGCCAGCGAGGTTATCCTAGCTTCTTAACCCTTTACAGGTGAAAGGATTTTTCCAATGTCCAGAAGGGATTTTAAAAAGGTGTTTACCCTTCCCTTTATATTTATGACAACATGAATCTGTTATGCTGCTAGTGGATAAAGTATAAAGAATTCAATTAAATTAAAAAGTACACATTTATAATTTATTAATGCCTAATATAATTTTATGCTTAACAGCTCTGTTTTGTTATCATGTGAGTGAAGTTTGTATACCCTTGCACAAAAATGCACACACAATTGCTTCAACTGAGAAGACAAATTGCTATTTTGCCACCTGATGAGCCATTTGCACATGCAAGCACCCTCTGCTAATAAGAATACGTTGGAATTTTATTATCCTTTCCATCTGAGGCTTTCCAAACACTTTTCAAATGTCCATTATTCTAGCCTCATCACACCTGAGAAACTGAGTCACAAACTTACATGACATGCTCAAGGTCACAGAGGGAGTCTGTTGAATTGAAGCTGAGTCTCCCAAGTTGCAGACTAGCCTGCCAACCACTGGACCATCCTGTCTCTCCATGGGATGAAGAATTGACAGTGGGTGAGATTTTGATGGTGGTGGCACATAGCATTGGAAGCAACATAAGAACTGCCATACTGGGTCAGACCAATGGTTTATATAGCCCAGTACCCTCTTTCTGACAGTGGCCAGTGCCAGAGCTTCAGGGGCATACAGAACAGGGCAGTTGGAGTGATCCATGCCTCTCTTCTCCTCCCAGTTTCAGAAGCTTAGAGTTGCCCTGACCATTGGATTGCATCCCTGACTATCATTGTCAATAGTCATTGATCCTTCAGGAACTTACCTAGTTCTTTTTTTTTAACCCAGTTGTAGTTTTGACCTTCACAAGATCCCCTGGCAATGAGTTCCACAGGTTAATTGTGTCATGTGTGAAAAAGTACTTCCTCCTTGTTTGTATGAAACGTTCCGACTATGAGTTTCATCAGGTGACCTGTGATTTTTGTATTGAGGGAAAGGATAAATAACACTGCTCTATTCACTTTTTCTACACCATTCATGATTTCATAGTCTTCTGTTATATCCCACCCTTAGTAATCTCTTTTCCAAGCTGAACAGCCCTAATCTTGTTACTATCTCCTCTTACAGAAGTCGTTCTATATGCTTGACCGTCTTTATTGCTCTTCTCTGAACCTTTTCCTGTTCCACTATATAGAAATGGGTCAAACAGATTAGAACACAGTATTCAAGGTGTGGATGCACCATGGATTTATATAATGGCATTATGATATTTTCGATCTCTTTCCTAATAGTGCCGAACATACTGTTAGCCTTTTTGACCACTGCTACACACGGAGTTGAAGTTTTCTGAGAACAATCTATGGTGACTCCAAAATCTCTTTTTTGAGCGGTAACAGCTAATGAACTGATTTTATATATGTGTAGTTCAGATTATTTTTTCAATGGGCATTGCTTTGTATTTATCAATGTCAAATTGCATCTGCCCAGTCACCTAGTTTTGTGAGATCCCCGGTAGCTCTTTGCAATCAGCTTTGGACTTAACTATCTTGGATCATTGTATATTGTCTGCAGACATTGCCACTTAACTATTCACTTCCTTTCTCAGATCATTAATGAATATGCTGAACAGCGCAGTCCCATTACAGTTCCTTACAGGGTGCTGCCATTTACCTCTCACCATTGTGCAAACTGACCATTTATTCCTACCCTTTGTTTCCTATCTTTTAACCTACTTACTGATTACTGATCCCTGAGAGGATCTACCCTGTTATCCCCCCGACTACTTAGTTTCCTTAGGAGCTTTTGGTGAGGGACTTTGTCAAAGGCGTTCTGAAAATCCAAGTACAATATATTAACTGGATCACCCTTATTCACATGCTTGTTGACACCCTCAGAAAATTTTACTTACAAAAACCATGTTGTCTCTTCCCCAGCAAGATTTGTTGATCTATGTGTTCAATAATTCTGTTCTTTACTATAATTTCTACCAATTTGCCCGGTACTGAAGTTAGGCTCGCTCACCTGTCTGTAATTGTTAGGATCCAGCGCTAACTAGCTCACTTGTCTGTAATTGTTAGGATCCAGCCCTAACTACCTCCAGTCATCTGGTATAGAGGCTGATTTCAGTGATAGATTACATACCACAGTTAGTAGTTCTGCCATTTTATATGAGTTCCTTTGGAACTCTTGGGTGAATACCATCTGGTCCTGGGGACTTAGTATGGTTTTATTAATCAATTTGTTCTAAAAACTCACTGACTGATGCATCAATGTGGGAAAATACTACAATGGCCACTAGAGATATTGCCATGACCTTAACTCTTAAAACGTAAGTCTTTAGTTGTTGTTTTTTTCCTTTTTAAATTCTTCTATCTCAAAAAAGAAGGAAATTCAAAATAGAAAATGTGAGATTAAATCAAAGGCTACTATTCTTATAAGTCAGAGGCTCTCATAGTAATAGCAACCCACAGTGCATACTTGCTATGCTTTCCATTCCTATCTGTTTTTTTTTAATTATTCTTATTTCTTTTGCTGCTGCAGCCTTTTTCTGCTGGAATTCCTTGCTTTCTGATATCAGAAGTACTATGGACATAGTGTTGTTTAAATGGGGCTACTCATATCCTGAAGTTTTTGCCAGAGGATCATTTGTGTAATTTTAAAAACAACTAGCAGTTTTCGTTTTCCTGTCTCTTTTGGGTGAGGCATCTACTGCAGAATTCTTGAGCAGAATAGTTGTATCACTAAAATACACTATATTGTTACATCAACATGGTTGCTGCAGATTGATAACCAATATCTCAGTTTCAGAAAATGAATGTTCTTGAAAAGTGGATGATCAGTATTTATAAAGAACTGACACTTGAAATCCCAGCATATCAGTGATGTATAGAAGCTATATGATGTGCTGCAGAAGCAAACAAACTTTTGACTTTTTTATTGACTTTCTAGCCTATTAATATCACTGCCACCTTGAGAAATGAAGAAAAGCACTAACAGTAGTTTAAAAGCGTTTCTCTAGTGCTAATGACATTATCAGGCATGAAACAAGGAGGTCGGACTAGATGATCAGAATGGTCCCTTCCGACCTTAGTATCTTAGTATCTATGAAACAGCTGACACTCCTTTGACTAAAAGAGAAAAACAAATTCACTGAGTCACAACATAGGATGTCCATAGAGTACAGTATTTGTCTATTTTTCCTTTGTAGAATGAGAGGTATCTAGTATTGAGTCCTCTTAGAATAATTGGTCAAACATGATTATTAAGTGCATATCACATTTCTAAGAGATCAAACATTTGGCCCAGTCATAGGCATATTTGATTAGAATGTCTTATGTTATAAAAGGTTACAAATAATAGACGTGGTGACAATTATTCCCCATGGGATAGGGTTATTTGGAGGGCTTTAAGTAGGTCAGGTATTTTACTTAAATAACCTTTACAGAGAGCTAGTTGCTGCCGCAAACTAAGCTACACTTATCAAATAAATGAAGAAATTACTTTTGTGCTGCATTATCCTTGCTTTTTAAATTCTGTTTGCAGATGCTAAACAATAGGGTCTCCAGTCATTAGTGCAAGGGAACTACTGCAGTAATGGAAGCCCCACACACACACACCACTCCGTGCACCTACCATTAAGTATGCTGGATACTCAGGTGCATCAAGTAATCCACACTAGGCCCATTGCTAGTAATAATCTTCTTTCTTCACTAAGAGAGATGGGCGAGGAGAGAGCCCACAATCAAATGCCCTGAGCTCACTGCCAGCAAAACAGTTTAAACTAAAAATGTTTTCAGAATCATAGTGCTGTTCCAGTGTAAGATTGATTTTAAAAGGAACAGAAACGGGAGATTTTTCTGTTACCTGAAAAATGAAAATGTCTTTTCCAGATCTTTCCAACATTCCAGAAATTGTCCCAAGAAAAGAAAGGCATTTTGCATCTAATGGTATTGTAGCAAAGAATCCAGAATATGCTACTGGAAAAACAATGTTACCTTGGAAAACATCTTGGCTGTTCAGTGAAGGAATTAGGCTGTCATTATGATTGTTAAATTTTCTGAAGCAGTGAAAGATACTATTGAAAGGGACGTTGGAAATGATGGATTATACCTATTTGCTACATGCTGGCAAAATAGATGAATAATACTGTATTTTCTAGTGTTCCTCCTTTTTGTTTCTCAAGATTTGTTGGCAGAACTCCTGTAATAATAAGGGGAAATTGTGTAACTGAAGAAAGCAACCACTTAGTACAAAAATGAAAGAGTTAATGTGTTTAATCTGTTAGAAAACCATGTTTTTATTTTAAGTAATATCACTTTTGAAGTGAGGTATCGTATTCTTTGTCTGAAGTCAAAGCAGGTATGCATTGTTTAAATAATTTATACAGCACACAGTTTTCTTTGCTATTGCTGGAGGTAGAGAACAGCACTGGAGGTAAAAGAACTCCAGGATTGCATCCATAGGGGTGTGTTCTCTTCTTGAAACTCATGCATTTCTCCAACTGGACTTCACACAAATGACCTGTGTATACCTTTGTTGTTTAAACTTATGTGCTGAAAGTCTTCTTAGGGAGGTGATTCTGAATGAGTGGAAATGAAGTTAAATCCCTTTCTGTTTGACATATTCTGCCCTGTTAGCAGAAGTACAGTACCTGAGTGGAAGGTCAAGATTATAAAACTACTTTTATGAAAATGAGAGAAAAATATATAAGAGGGAAACATAAATCAATTGCTAATGCTGGGTAACTAAACTGTGATTGAAGCCTTATTGCTGACACCCATGGAAATGCATGTTCTGCAGAGTGAGCTACCTCCAGAGGTGGAGAAGGAACAGATTGAAAAATTTCAGAAAATATGCCAAGGTCTAACTTTGTGAAAAGTTTAACTTCGTAGTCAAGTTTTTGTAGGCTTGAGGAGCACCATTTGAAATATGTAAGTTTTTATCCTTCACCATCAAAACAGACATCAACCGCTTAATCATAATCTTCAATAGTCTGTTGGCTGCCAGGCTAAAATTAGATTTACCATACAGCCTAATTTAGTTGGTTCAATTCTTCTCTTGATGGTTTGAGTGGCTTAATAACCTGTCTCTTTCAATACATGAACTCCAGTAACACTCATTCCAATCTGTAGAGCATGGCTTCTTATGGCAGAAGGAGATTCCCCCCCCGCAGCACCACCACTACAGTTTTCTTATCTTTTAGATAAAGTTGCTGACACAAACACATTATTTGTGAGATAGTTGTTGACTACATCATTTGATCTAGTTAAAACACTGCATGGACACCAGGAGTCACTAAACTCTTGAATCAAGGAAGGATAGGGTAATGAATTTGGTTGCTTGAGTGTATCTGACTTAAAGTCATACAGTATCACCAGAATGTAGTAATTGATTGAGGCATATAATTAGTGTATTTCAGGAAGGCTGTGGGTGTCATGGTTACAGGGCTAGCTTTACGTCTTTCCCTTCTCTGGTCTCCGAGTGCGTCTCCAAAGGTGTCAGGTCTTGTGTCTTTACCTCTTCTGGAGTGGAATCCTGCAATTCTCCGACTCAGAGACAGGCCCCTGAGTATCATCTGTGGGTATCTGTGACCAGTGATGAAAACAGTGAACAGACAGCCCCCATAAGCCAAAGGATTGCTTGTTCTTAACAGGAACAAAAGTATAACACAGGCAAGAGGATTTTTAAACAGAAGAGCTACATACATACATATCTGTCTTATCTAGAGGCCTGCCATCCTGTGGTTGGCAACGTGAGGCCTGTGAAGAAGAACCCAACCTCTGGGTTCTTAGTGTTAGTCTTTCCCTTAAGTGTCTCTCCCTTGGTGGAGGAGGTGTGCCCTCTTATATCTAGTCAGGTATGTGTTCTCCTGTGTTCACAAGCCTGGATGCCTTGAAAAACTAAAACAGTGACTTTAGCAAGGGGTCAGAGGTAGAACACCGAAGCAAATAGCTCTTGCGTGTCCCTTAAGTCAATGGTGGCTGTATGAGAGGAATCACCTTCTGTGCACCCTTTCCCCCCCACCCTCCCAAAAGCCTTGAGGTTACATGTCAGGCAGGCTGCCTCAGTTTCCCCCCCTTAAGCTCTTCAAAAATAGAACTTCATTCAGGTTTTCCTGTTGTCAAACTTACCCCTTTTTGGGCTGTGTTTGTTAATGTAAACAAAGCCCAAATCAAACTTAAAACCCCCAAAGTCCATCCAAAAGTCCATACCAAACAAAAATTTCTCTTTCTCTTCCCATGCCTTCCTGCCTGGGGCTTTTCCAAACAAAAGGTTCTCTTTCTTCCCCCAGTCTTCCTACCTCAGCCATTCATGCTTTGGTAGGTCACGCCACTGGCTGGAGTCTCAGCCCTAACCCCCAGGGCTCTCCTATATCTAGCACCTGCTCACTCCTGTCAGTCTCTGACCCCTGAGCATTTCTTCTTCTTCTGTTTTATGGCCTAACAGACTCACATTCTGAGTCCATAACCATCAAGGGCTAGATTTCATGAATATATAGTTAGATACTCTCCCTTTTCCCAGTGTTTTTAAAGAATTGTAATATTGCTTTCTTATTGTGCCCCATTTTTCTGATGCTCTTACTAGCTGTTTTGGGGCAAATTTTGTCACGTTTAGGTGCCTGAGTGTGTTATATAAAATCCCCCTACCAATGTTACATTCTTCATACACCCAGAGGATGTGATCAATCATTTCTTTGACCTTCCATTTCTCACACAGCCTATAGTTGTATTTATTAATTAAGACCAAACTGTTGTTTAAGCCACAGTGTCCAGTAAGTATTTGGAGAAGAGCTACCTCACATTTCCTCTCAGATTCTTGAAGTAGGTCAGCATTTTTTATTCTAGGGCATACTTCATGTAATGTTGCCCCCCTTGTTTCTTTTGTCCATTCTTTCTGCCACTCTTCTCTTAGTTCACTTTTAACTAGGTTTTTAATCTGTTTATTTAGCGATTTCCTGTCAATATTTGCTACTTCATCTGCTATGTGGTTTCCTGCTGTCCCAGCATGTCCTGGGATCCAGGCTATTTCAATGTTTACTCCCACCTATGCCGGTTCTGTCATTAGTAACAATATTTCATTAATTATATTGTTTCTGCTCTCTGAATTCCCATTTTTGATAGCCAGTAGTACTGATAGTGAATCTGACAAGATGACAACAGAGGCAGGTCATATGTCCAGGATCCAATATAATGCCAACATTATCCCTACTAATATGACTGTTCTAATTGCCAACAGTATAATGAATTTCTTTATTCCAAGTGTTGGGACGCAGAATGCTTTCTCCACTCTCCCAGTTTCCTCATCTTTAGACTCATCCATACATATTTGGCAGTGTTTGCTCCATTTATCACATAAACATTGAATATATTTAGTCTCCTTTCCTCCTTTTAATTTCATTGTGTAGTTTCACATTTATATGGTGGTGGTGGGAGGGGGGGTGATTTTCCACCTATAATGCATTTTCCTATGGCTGTATATGCTAATTTCTTTTAGGTCTTTCTTTTCTTTAGCTCCTTCGCCCATACTTTAATCCAGCATTCTTCATATATGCTTAGTGTTTCTATCTTCCCTGTTTCCTAGGAGTTTTGTCCAAAAGGTTAAGTCCAGGTGACAGACCGTGAGTACCTTTAGGCTGATTTGCCACTCTGGGTACTTCCTCCTTAAGGACTGGTTTCAGAGTAGCAGCCGTGTTAGTCTGTATTCGCAAAAAGAAAAGGAGTACTTGTGGCACCTTAGAGACTAACAAATTTATTAGAGCATAAGCTTTCGTGAGCTACAGCTCACTTCATCGGATGCATTTGGTGGAAAAAACAGAGGAGAGATTTATATACACACACACACAGAGAACATGAAACAATGGTTTATCATACACACTGTAAGGAGAGTGATCACTTAAGATAAGCCATCACCAACAGCAGGGGGGGGAAAGGAGGAAAACCTTTCATGGTGACAAGCAGGTAGGCTAATTCCAGCAGTTAACAAGAATATCAGAGGGACAGTGGGGGGTGGGGTGGGAGGGAGAAATACCATGGGGAAATAGGTTTCAGAGTAGCAGCCGTGTTAGTCTGTATTCGCAAAAAGAAAAGGAGTACTTGTGGCACCTTAGAGACTAACAAATTTATTAGAGCATAAGCTTTCGTGAGCTACAGCTCACTTCATCGGATGCATGCAGGTGAACGAGCCTCTGATAGTGTGGCTGATGTGATTAGGCCCTATGATGGTATCCCCTGAATAGATATGTGGACAGAGTTGGCAACGGGCTTTGTTGCAAGGATAGGTTCCTGGGTTAGTGGTTCTGTTGTGTGGTGTGTGGTTGCTGGTGAGTATTTGCTTCAGATTGGGGGGCTGTCTGTAAGCAAGGACTGGTCTGTCTCCCAAGATCTGAGAGAGTGATGGCTCGTCCTTCAGAATAGGTTGTAGATCCTTGATGATGCGTTGGAGGGGTTTTAGTTGGGGGCTGAAGGTGATGGCTAGTGGCGTTCTGTTGTTTTCTTTGTTGGGCCTGTCCTGTAGTAGGTGACTTCTGGGTACTCTTCTGGCTCTGTCAGTCTGTTTCTTCACTTCAGCAGGTGGGTATTGTAGTTGTAGGAATGCATGATAGAGATCTTGTAGGTGTTTGTCTCTGTCTGAGGGGTTGGAGCAAATGCGGTTATATCGTAGCGCTTGGCTGTAGACAATGGATCGAGTGGTATGATCTGGATGAAAGCTAGAGGCAGGTAGGTAGGAATAGCGGTCAGTAGGTTTCCGATATAGGGTGGTGTTTATCCTATCCTTGCAACAAAGCCCGTTGCCAACTCTGTCCACATATCTATTCAGGGGATACCATCATAGGGCCTAATCACATCAGCCACACTATCAGAGGCTCGTTCACCTGCGCATCTACCAATGTGATATATGCCATCATGTGCCAGCAATGCCCCTCTGCCATGTACATTGGCCAAACTGGACAGTCTCTATGTAAAAGAATGAATGGACACAAATCAGACGTCAAGAATTATAACATTCAAAAACCAGTTGGAGAACACTTCAATCTCTCTGGTCACTCGATCACAGACCTAAGAGTGGCTATACTTCAACAAAAAAGCTTCAAAACAGACTCCAACGAGAGACTGCTGAATTGGAATTAATTTGCAAACTGGATACAATTAACTTAGGCTTGAATAGAGACTGGGAATGGATGAGTCATTACACAAAGTAAAACTATTTCCCCATGGTATTTCTCCCTCCCACCCCACCCCCCACTGTCCCTCTGATATTCTTGTTAACTGCTGGAATTAGCCTACCTGCTTGTCACCATGAAAGGTTTTCCTCCTTTCCCCCCCCTGCTGTTGGTGATGGCTTATCTTAAGTGATCACTCTCCTTACAGTGTGTATGATAAACCCATTGTTTCATGTTCTCTGTGTGTGTGTATATAAATCTCTCCTCTGTTTTTTCCACCAAATGCATCCGATGAAGTGAGCTGTAGCTCACGAAAGCTTATGCTCTAATAAATTTGTTAGTCTCTAAGGTGCCACAAGTACTCCTTAAGGACTGAATGATTAACCAATTAACAATGTGGCTCAGCTCATCAGCTGAGGACAGCTAAAAGATGAACAGGAAGAGGGGTAAGTTGAAAGAGGGTTAAAGAAACCCAGGATCTTAGGAAGCTGAGATCTCTGCCCTCTCTCACCCTGTGTTTAGGAAGAATGTCAGAACATCGAGTTGTGGGGAACTTGTTTTGTTATATTTACACAGTAAATAAAGCACTTGGTGTTTGAACTTGCCAATAGTTCTGTGTGAGGACTGTTCGCAGTAAGGAACCCAGGGTGAGGGAACCCTGTCCTATCACAGTCCAATAATTTTGTTCTTAATGCTGCAGGCATTTCACCAGCACAACACAAAAAGGTCCTGATGAGGGCACTACATGCAATATGTAATGCTTGGGCTTGCATTGAATCTAGCTTCCTTAGATATGTTTTTGATGCTGAACTAAATGCTTAGCATCCATACTCAATGGATTGGCTTTATTAATGCTCTATAAAAGCATTACCATTGCTTTCTTTTCCACACCCTGGGTGATTCTGGAAATATGTTTCAGTAGATTGATTTTACTTTTACATTTATCTACAATATTTTCAGTGTGATCGGTCTGTGTTAGCTTGCTATTAAATGTCAAACCCAAGAATCTGTAGCTTTTAACTATGCCTATTTGTTGCCCATATAGAATCAGTTTACAATATATTTTCCTTTTAGTGAATTTCATAGAATCATAGAATCATAGAATATCAGGGTTGGAAGGGACCCCAGAAGGTCATCTAGTCCAACCCCCTGCTCAAAGCAGGACCAAGTCCCAGTTAAATCATCCTAGCCAGGGCTTTGTCAAGCCTGACCTTAAAAACCTCTAAGGAAGGAGATTCTACCACCTCCCTAGGTAACGCATTCCAGTGTTTCACCACCCTCTTAGTGAAAAAGTTTTTCCTAATATCCAATCTAAACCTCCCCCATTGTAACTTGAGACCATTACTCCTCGTTCTGTCATCTGCTACCATTGAGAACAGTCTAGAGCCATCCTCTTTGAAACCCCCTTTCAGGTAGTTGAAAGCAGCTATCAAATCCCCCCTCATTCTTCTCTTCTGCAGACTAAACAATCCCAGCTCCCTCAGCCTCTCCTCATAAGTCATGTGCTCTAGACCCCTAATCATTTTTGTTGCCCTTCGCTGTACTCTTTCCAATTTATCCACATCCTTCTTGTAGTGTGGGGCCCAAAACTGGACACAGTACTCCAGATGAGGCCTCACCAGTGTCGAATAGAGGGGAACGATCACGTCCCTCGATCTGCTCGCTATGCCCCTACTTATACATCCCAAAATGCCATTGGCCTTCTTGGCAACAAGGGCACACTGCTGACTCATATCCAGCTTCTCGTCCACTGTCACCCCTAGGTCCTTTTCCGCAGAACTGCTGCCGAGCCATTCGGTCCCTAGTCTGTAGCGGTGCATTGGATTCTTCCATCCTAAGTGCAGGACCCTGCACTTATCCTTATTGAACCTCATTAGATTTCTTTTGGCCCAATCTTCCAATTTGTCTAGGTCCTTCTGTATCCTATCCCTCCCCTCCAGCGTATCTACCACTCCTCCCAGTTTAGTATCATCCGCAAATTTGCTGAGAGTGCAATCCACACCATCCTCCAGATCATTTATGAAGATATTGAACAAAACGGGCCCCAGGACCGACCCCTGGGGCACTCCACTTGATACCGGCTGCCAACTAGACATGGAGCCATTGATCACTACCCGTTGAGCCCGACAATCTAGCCAGCTTTCTACCCACCTTATAGTGCATTCATCCAGCCCATACTTCCTTAACTTGCTGACAAGAATGCTGTGGGAGAATTTCATTCCTTTAGTTTTGAGAACTGAAAATTGAAAGCTGCACATTTCCCCATTCTGCATTCTTCCTAAGTACTTCATTAATTTGGTTCTCCTGGTTTCTGTTTTTAGCTCATATGGCGCACTTATCTGCAAATGAGGAAATGCCTATTCCTGCCATCATCGTTCTCAGGAGATTGTTTATCATTATGTTGATTAAGGTAGGGCTGATGACACTCTGCTGTGTAGTGCCATTTGCAATCATATATATATGCTGGAGTAGGCTTTGCCTGCCCTGACCTGCATAGTTCTTTTACTTAAGAAATCCTTTATCCACCTATATAGTCTTCCTTTTATGACAATGCATGCTGTTTTATACAATAAGCCCTCTCTTCATACTGTATCATGCTTTTTTCAGTATCTGGGAAAGCTATTCTTTATTTCTCAGACTTTATGCTTCCAGCTCCACTCTTACTATATGATCAACTGTACTCCTTCCGCCTTTGAACTCACTTTGTACATTGTCTATAAGTCCATTTCTCTCTAGCTATGTTGTTAATCTTTCAATTACTATCCTTTCCATAGCTTTACCCATACATGATATAAGGACAGCAGGCCTGTAGAAATCACATCTTGTTCGCAGCTTACATGGTTTCCGCTCTGGAACTCTAATCGTATGTTTCTACTCCATTGGTTGCTCGACTTTTCCCCATATTCTCTTGTACAGTTTTAGCAATATTTTTCTGACTCCTTTGATCCAGGTGTTTTCGCATTTCATTACATACACCATCTTTACCTAGTGCAGAGATTTTGCTTTTAGCTATAGCTTTTTTGAAGTTCCCTCATGCAAATCTTTTTATTTAATATCATATCTTCATCTTCCTCCCATCTCTTCTAGTTCTCATGATTCTTTAATGACTTATTTTACCCTCACGTGGATTTCTGAACTCTGATTTTCACCATTACTAATATTGTGGAATATTTCTGCTAAGACTTCTGCTTTGTCTTCATTAGAGCTTTTTATCCCTTGGCCTTCTACAACGAGGCCTGGTATAGAATTGATCTGACTCCATATTCAATTCATTGTCCTAATCTGCCTATATACACCTCTGATGTTTTAGTGTCTCTATTTTTCCACAGTACTTTCTCCAGCTTTGTTTTTCTCCTTTTAAATAGCCCTGTGCACAATTACCTTGTTTCTTTTATATTTCATGAAGTGCTCATTATTCATTGTATTTTTGTCTTACCTTGTTCCTTTCTTTAATTGCCTTTTTACATTCATTTTGCCATGTTACATGGTTTCTACTTTTTAGGGTGACTTGATATCTCAGGTATAGCTGGCTTTGCTGACATTATGAGCCCTTTTGCTATATTGCTACTAACCTTCTCAATGTCACTTATACATTGTTCATTAATATTTTTATTACATTTGCTTCTAAACAGTTCCCATTCCCTCCTCTTTATCAACTTCCCAGTTGTATTTGCTTGCTATACTACTTGACACAATTCCCAGGTCTAGACAGGACAGATTTCCTTTGACTACATTAAACCTAGTGCGTGTACCATCATTCTGTTTTACTACATTTTTTTCCATCCATGAATTGTTCTAGACATTTACCATTCTTACCATTTTTTCCTCCTTCCCCATGATCTGTTATGGCTGTTTGTCTCTGCATATAATATACAAGCCTGTTGCATCTTCAATTATATCTATCAAATCCTTAATCTCTAGCGGTCTACAGAGGTTATATATGCTATGTATTCTCAAAGAGGAAGATTTATTTTGCAGTGGAATCTCAATAGCATTATGCTCTATATTTAGTTTCTTCACCTCCATTTCAAGATAATGTAGGTTTTCCTTAATGAGTGCACAAACTCCTCCACTACTTCTGTCTTGCCTGTGGATGCCATATCCTGGGATTCTGAAATCCAGTTTTCCTATTAACTGTGTTACTTGTATGCAAATGATATCAAGTTTAGTAGCCTTATCAGGGGTATTTTTCTTTACTGCCTGTCCATGTGCTATTAGGCTGTGATGTTCAGTTTATTATTTCAGTCATACAAGCAAAAAACTTTTTTGCCTATACATAATATGTCTTCTTCTATTTTCCCTGCATCACTCATTATATCCGTTGAGTTATTCTGTTGTGTTTGTCTTTCTCCCTACTGAGTTTCCTTTCCTCTTAAATGCCTCAGGTACCTTCTGCATAGGATATGCTATCTGAAACGTGTTTTAAAATCTGTTTTGCTGCTATAGAGCATCTCTATACTGCAGCGTGCTTTCCTCCATAGTGGCTACACTTTAATTCACTCCCCCCCCCAAAGAATTGTCATAAGAGTGCTCCCCTCCTCATTTACTTCATCTGATTTTCTCTTTACATATATTTGCCACATGTCCAAACCTTTGCCATCTGTAACACCACACTGGGGTGGGTTATATGGCTTCATCCAAAAAAAATCTGGTATCCTATTGTTATGGTATTTGGAAGGGTTTCTCCTTTAAATGCAGCTGGCACAGCTATTGACAGCTTTTCTTTCCCATCCTCTCTTGCTAATTAGCTGTTTAGCTATAGTATCTTATCATCCTGGGTCTTGCTTTACTTCATCTTCAGTAATTTTGATCAGCACCATATATACTACAACTCCTGTCTCCATCAGATACTTGATACAGTTGGCAGCTTACTTTGTTTGCCTAACAATTTAATCTTTAATAGCTTCCCCACTTGTTCCTTCCTTTTTACATCCAATTAACAGATCTCCTCCTTGTGGCTTTCTGGCTTTTTCTGTGTCTCCAGAACTTTTTAAAAATCCATTCTGCCACTTTCGCAGGTTTTATAACACCTGTCTTCACATCTGTGACTAGTGATTTCATTCTTTTCATTTCATAACCATTTGATTTTTCTCTTTATGCTTTCTGCCTACTATTTCTTTTTGCAACTCTGGCATGTCCACCCTTACATTTTTCTAACCTATGACCAGTTTTCCTATCTGCTATCTCCTTCATCACCTTCTAGACTGGCTTCAGCATTCTCCCTTATATCTTCTGTCTCTCCCCAAAGCATAGGTCAGCCAGCCTATATCCAGGCATCCCCCAGCCACCAGCCTTTCTGCTACAAACTTCCTGGCTTTATAATCCTGCCAGCACAGTTCTTCCTGCTGATCTTTACAGAGAAATCACCTGATGCCTATCAGGTCCAGCTCCTTCAGTAATTAGGGTTGGCTGGCTTTATAGGGCAAGCCATCCTTTTTAAAGTGGCTCTCACATGCCATTGTCCCACTTTCTGTTATTTGTCCAACAGCCTGCTATTGAATATTCATACAGTAAACATCCCAATAACCAGGTCAACATATAGTATTCAGAAATACTCACTGTCAATCACAGTGGACAGAATTGGAAATGTTACCTATGAAGGTGACTAACCATTCCCTTCCTTGTCACTCTGGGTATGTCTACACAGCAAAGAAAAACCTGCAGCTGGCCTGTGCCAGCTGACTCGAGCTCACGGGGCTTGGGCTGCGGGGCTATTTCATTGCTGTGTAGATTTCTGGGCTCAGGCTGGAGCCCCAGCTCTGGGAACCTCCCACCCTGCAGGGGGTCCTAGAGCCCAGGCTCCAGCCCGAGCGCAGAAGTCTATGCAGCAATGAAACAGTGCCACAGCCCAAACCCTGTGAGCCCGAGTCAGCTGGCATTGGCCAGATGCAGGTGCCTAGTTACTATGTAGACATATCTTCTGTAATCTGAGGAATGAAACGTCTTTGAAGCAACTCTTTCAGTCAGTACTTTGTGCTTTTACAATCAAAACTCTCATTGTATTTACATGGGACTTTTCACAAAGGACATCCGTTTTTGACCCTTTTTATTTTATTAAAGAGCTAGTATAACTGAATGTGGATAGCAGAGGAAAACAGGAAAAACCATTGGGATTATGCTATATCTGTAAGTGTAATAATGAACTTTCCGAAACATAATCTTTTTCCCATAGTAATGTGTGTGAAGGTACTTGGGTTCTTTATTGCTCACACTTTGATTTATATCAAATAATTTTTTGCTTTATCCCTCCTGCTTTCATGTGGTGGATGGACGCAACACAATATTGTTAAACAACTTTGCTTCTTTTATGTTTTATCTATTACAGTACAGTATAGAGCTCCAAACTTTGCAGAATGTGGTTTGTAATGTTTTTCTTGAATATGGTAATACACTTTGCATGCACATAGAGTTTGATATGAACTAGGGAATGTGCTTGGTTTGTAACCTGGGGACCTTAAACACAGTTTTTAACACCCATACAAATATGCAGAATTAATCTGAATTAGTACTTGGATGGAAGACCTCCTGGGAACACTTAGTTGCCTCAGGAAATGGTGTGGGTGATTCAATAGAGTGCATTTCATCCTCTGAGTCACAGTGAAGCAATCCCCCAGCGTGGTGCCAGAGACCACTGTGCTGCTGCAGGTATTGTATTTCAGATACAACACAGAATTGAGGCCCTGACTGTCTATGGTCATTAAAAATTCATATTGCTTTTTGTAAGAGCAGGGGTTTGAAAACATGAATGTCCTGACCAAGTGCCCACTTGTGTCGTTACATTCCACCTACTTAAATTCCCCTGCTGTTTCAACTGCATGCAATATTATTCTTCACTTCCGGCTCTAAACTCTTGTAAAGATAACTGTGCATTGTTAAACAGCTGCTGCATTCCATCTCAGGAATGAGTCAAGTTGTTCCTACCTCTCAGGAGTGATGTTAGACTAGGAAATTAATATTTTGAAAGAACTTTGAGATTCTCAAACACCTACAAGATCTCTATCATGCATTCCTACAACTACAATACCCACCTGCTGAAGTGAAGAAACAGATTGACAGAGCCAGAAGAGTATCCAGAAGTCACCTACTACAGGACAGGCCCAACAAAGAAAATAATAGAATGCCACTAGCCATCACCTTCAGCCCCCAACTAAAACCTCTCCAACGCATCATCAAGGATCTACAACCTATCCTGAAGGACGACCCATCACTCTCACAGATCTTGGGAGACAGGCCAGTCCTTGCTTACAGACAGCCCCCCAATCTGAAGCAAATACTCACCAGCAACCACACACCACACAACAGAACCACCAACCCAGGAACCTAACCTTGCAACAAAGCCCGTTGCCAACTCTGTCCACATATTTATTCAGGGGACACCATCATAGGGCCTAATCACATCAGCCACACTATCAGAGGCTCGTTCACCTGCGCATCTACCAATGTGATATATGTCATCATGTTCCAGCAATGCCCCTCTGCCATGTACATTGGTCAAACTGGACAGTCTCTACGTAAAATAATGAATGGACACAAATCAGATGTCAAGAATTATAACATTCAAAAACCAGTTGGAGAACACTTCAATCTCTCTGGTCACTCGATCACAGACCTAAGAGTGGCTATCCTTCAACAAAAAAGCTTCAAAAACAGACTCCAAGGAGAGACTGCTGAATTGGAATTAATTTGCAAACTGGATACAATTAATTTAGGCTTGAATAGAGACTGGGAATGGATGAGTCATTTATACAAAGTAAAACTATTTCCCCATGTTATTTCTCCCCCCCACCCCACCCCACCCCCCACTGTTGCTCAGATATTCTTGTTAACTGCTGGAAATAGCCTACCTTGCTTGTCTCCATGAAAGGTTTTCCTCCTTTTCCCCCCCCACAGCTGCTGGTGATGGCTTATCTTAAGTGATCACTCTCCTTACAGTGTGTATGATGAACCCATTGTTTCATGTTCTCTGTGTGTGTATATCAATCTCCGCTCTGTTTTTTCCACCAAATGCATCCAATGAAGTGAGCTGTAGCTCACGAAAGCTTATGCTCTAATAAATTTGTTAGTCTTTAAGGTGCCACAAGTACTCCTTTTTCTTTTTACAAGGGGAGAAAGGTAGGGGTGTGTGTGTGTGAGAGAGAGAGAGAGAGAGAACACACTTCCTAACTTTGTGAAAATTCAAGTCTGGACCCAAAAGTCCGGCTATAACTACCATGAGCCAAACCAAGTCTCTTGAATCCAAACACTCCCATACATAAAGAAGTTTGCATCTAGATATGGATTTGAACTCTGTGTCTTGGTCTGTTTCTTCTTTTAACACTATTACCTTCTGTTGACAGAGTCACTGATATTTGCAATAAAATCCCTTATCTTTCCATCAGATTTTCATATTTGGGCTGATTTACCGCATCTCAACACATGACACTGTGGAAATGACGAGGAAGTGGTGGACCAGGAAGCTGACAACCAGCCAGTTTCTCTTGCTGTAGAACACTGATGGCTGCAAGCTAGGACTGTGGCTTTTGGTACATTGCTGGGAGGTACCTTTTGAATTTAACAGCTTTTTTTATATACTGCTCATTTGCGTTGTATTAGCTCAGCCTGTTTTCTGGATTTTCTAGAGGGAGGGGATTGTATGTTGTTATTACTGGTGTATGCTTGCTGAACTCTGTATATTTCAACCTTGCAAACTGAGCTTTTTTGGATCATTTTGCCTTAATTTTAGCCACATTATGTCCACCTCCAAAAACGAACAAGAACCCCCTGGGAAGCTCTTTCTGTACTTGCGTTCATTGGAGCCTTTACTGAGGTCTGCTGCTGGTGCTCAGATTGGAAGCAGCAATCCAATATGGCTTCACTGTGGCAGCTATTTATTTCTCCCCTGTACTCTGTTACAATGTCCAATAAGTTTGTTTTGTTTTGAATGGAAACAAACCTGGCACCGCTTTTTTGCAGCAATTATCTGACTGGAAACTTAAATGGATACTTATAAACCTTGCCTAAGTGGAATCTATGAGGAAAACCATCCTGGAAAATGTATTGGCTGCTAGTCATGTACAGACAAAAGCAGTGATAGTAGATTTAAGCCTCTTCAGAAAAACTTAAATCTCACCTACCTCCAGCCAAGGCAGTATGTGCTGCAGCTCCTGTAGAACACAAAATAACTGCCTGTTAAGAAAAGCGGAGATACTAGTGCTAAATGCTCAATATCAGTGTGCTGGGTATGAAAAGTGGGACTGGTAGCATACAATCTACTGGAGGAAAAAGAGATGTAACTGAAACCTTATTGGAAACAAAATTCCATCAATCTCTGTCACCCAGCAAAGATTTTCAAATACCAGGGCCTTCTGCAGGCGCAAGAAATATCAGGAGCGGGACAAGAAAATTTCAGTGGTGACTTACTTTATCTGGGCTAGAGAAAGTTATTGCTATAATGAGGAAAAATAACGGTTATGTTTAAGTATTGTCAGATTAGGGTTTGTGCATCTGGAACATATTTCTGGATCTATAAATGCATCTGGATCGTGATTCAGTGCCGACTGAAGACAACAGGAGTCTCTCAATTGACTTCAGTGGGCTTTGGATCAGGCCTTTAGAGCATTTTGTCTGGCACATCAGATACAGAAGTTCTAAATAAGTGTCCAGCTAATTTCAGGGGTCTGTCTGGTGTCAGATATATTTTCTGGCATTTCTGATGGAGAAGGAGAAAAGTTGACATAAAAGGATTTTGCTTTTGTTGGAATATTGTGGGGACTGAGGGGCAAAATCCTCAGCCACAAAAACAGGCTGCATGCATAGCCAGGCCACTACTAAAGGCCATAGGGAAGATTAGCACATGTGGCCTGGTCACTATCAGCTTGACCCTACAGAATGCTGAGTGTTCAGGCCCTGTGCATTTAAACTTTAGGCATATGCTTACAGGCTTTACTAGATCAGACCCCAAGTGCTCAACATTTTGCATGATCAAACCTTAAGTCCTCATTCAACGTGGGGATTCTGCAGAGACCTGCAACAGAAATCTCAAGGGTGTAGGGTACTCATTGTTGCTACATCCCCTATGCAGCTGGCTTGCTATTTTTAAATATCTTTGGGGCCTTTCACATGCAGGCAGTGACCCAGTATTTGACCCGGAATGAAGAGCAGGAGCATTAAATGCTCTTAAGTTCTCCAAAAAAGAAGCCATTATTGAAATTAGACAATCCTAGACAAATTGGAGGATTGGGCCAAAAGTAATCTAATGAGGTTCAATAAGGATAAGTGCAGGGTCCTGCACTTAGGATGGAAGAATCCAATGCACCACTACAGACTAGGGACCGAATGGCTCGGCAGCAGTTCTGCGGAAAAGGACCTAGGGGTGACAGTGGACGAGAAGCTGGATATGATTCAGCAGTGTGCCCTTGTTGCCAAGAAGGCCAATGGCATTTTGGGATGTATAAGTAGGGGCATAGCGAGCAGATCGAGGGACGTGATCGTTCCCCTCTATTCGACACTGGTGAGGCCTCATCTGGAGTACTGTGTCCAGTTTTGGGCCCCACACTACAGGAAGGATGTGGATAAATTGGAAAGAGTACAACGAAGGGCAACGAAAATGATTAGGGGTCTAGAGCACATGACTTATGAGGAGAGGCTGAGGGAGCTGGGATTGTTTAGTCTGCAGAAGAGAAGAATGAGGGGGGATTTGATAGCTGCTTTCAACTACCTGAAAGGGGGTTTCAAAGAGGATGGCTCTAGACTGTTCTCAATGGTAGCAGATGACAGAACGAGGAGTAATGGTCTCAAGTTGCAATGGGGGAGGTTTAGATTGGATATTAGGAAAAACTTTTTCACTAAGAGGGTGGTGAAACACTGGAATGCGTTACCTAGGGAGGTGGTAGAATCTCCTTCCTTAGAGGTTTTTAAGGTCAGGCTTGACAAAGCCCTGGCTGGGATGATTTAACTGGGACTTGGTCCTGCTTTGAGCAGGGGGTTGGACTAGATGACCTTCTGGGGTCCCTTCAAACCCTGATATTCTATGATTCTATGATTCTAAATACACTCATTTTATCCTAATTACAATGTATTTCCTGCCAATACCTTAAAATACATCTTTATTCTTCCTGGTAAAAAAAAAAAAATCAGGGTCTTAACTTTAAAATAAGACTCTGGGAATGATATAATGTAAACATGTGCTGACACTAATTACAGTAATATTTATCTACAAAACAGATGGTAACGCTTTCCAAAATGTGTAAAATGATCAGAATGAATTCATTAGGATTTATATTTCTGTCATGTACTTGCATAGGTGTTGCCTTGGATGCTGCTACTTGTGAAGGGCTCATTTTTGTTTTTGTTTAAAAAAAAAAAAGTGAGGTTTTACCAAACAGATGGAAAACATTATTAACTACTGGTTTCCTTTCATGTCAAAAATGTTTTATCTAATCATCAACATAATTACGCAGCCACATTGTAGTAAATCACACTGTATAAACATTTAGAATAGAGAAGACAATTAGAGTGAAATGCACAGTATTCCAGACTTGAAAACAAAGTAAATATGAACTGGACTCTGCTGAATAAGAAAATTCTAAAAATCAAGGACAGACAAAAACGTAATTGTACAGATTTGGCATCACTTTCTTCCATCTACATCCTCTTATTCTACATGTTATTGTGTGTGCTTTCAGTTGTTTTTCCCCAGCTCTTTGTGTGAATGTTCTATTAGTGACGAGATATTCGCTTCCATGCTGTAGTTCATTTCAAAGTTTTGATACCTCCCATTGTGCCTTTCATTTAATATTTTCTCACAGTAACATTCAGGAACACAGGAAGACACAAGACCAATCTAATGCAGGTCCTTCTGCTTTCTCTGTTCACAAAGTCCTATGTTTCATATCCAGTGCATCGTATTTTATTGAAATAGGGCACAGAGTGAAATTGAAAGGATGGTAATCAGTAAATGTGTCTGATCAGCTGAGTTAGATATCTTTGGGTTAGATGCTTATTCTATGTCCATTATCCATTAAGGACTCATAGCCTATAAGAGACAGCACACTAAAATGGATGGGGCAGTGCACCTGAATATGAGTTACAGGACTGAGCCCTAAGTTCTGTTTCACTGCAAACTTTGAGGTTATAATTGACACAGCATATCCACCCATTTGTTTCTTACTTAGAAGCAAAGCCATTGTTTTTTCAAATACCAGTCGAGATTTTTTCTAGTAATACTTGTAGCTTTCTTTATCCATTTTAATTTTTAACGATTCACATTATAATGTATATCTTAAAGGCAACCTCTAAAGATGCACCCAAACCTCTTTGTTTGTGCAAATGCTGGCTATTGAGCACGTGTGTGTAAATGCAAATTTTGGAAAGGTGCTATAGATATACAAAACATTTATTTTTTTTTTTTGTATTATTAGAAGTGTCCTCCTGTAGATGAAAGGTTACACTAAAGTCCCATCTGCCTACTTTTGGTGGCTAGTAGAAGTAAAATATTTCACGGTCCTTTTAAAAAAAAAAAAGGGGGGGGAGGGAACTGCCTAAACCAGATGTCATGGTTGATGACAACATTTCTCCCCCTCCTCCCTTCAATAAAACAAGTTTCTAATATCCAACATTCTGCATGAAGTCTTGCTGAGTGCATAATGGCTTTCGTTTGTCTCGTCAATGCATGTCTGGTATCTCTGTAATTTAATGCTCTCTAAAGTACTTTGGGATATCTCCCATATGGGAGGTGCCATACGAAACTAAATTCTGCGCTAAAAATGGTATTTCCCAAAGGGTTCAGTGAGCCCATTCTTAACATATTTTTTTTTTTTTAAAGCTATGGAAGAGGAACAAGCTCTGACATTTTTGTATGAAAGCCACCAGGAAAGAGGAATTTCTCTGTACAACTTCCATATGAAAGGTTCATAGGTGGCCAGTGTTTGGAAGATCATTTGTTTACAAATGCAAATATTCCTCCCTAGGGATCATTAGAAGCTGTGAAATTTTCAAGACAGTGGCCTCCCGTCTAAAGGCACATGTTACACCCACATTTTTGTACCTACAATTCAGTTACAAGTATAGCTACTTATATGTACTCCCATGGTTCATCTTGTTTGTGGATAACTGCAAGTGCAAATTACTCCAACGGCAGTGACTAGATCTTTGGCTAACTGAAAATATACTCCATAACATTTAAACTCCAAGTTGCTGGGTCAGAATCAAAACTGGATTACTTCAGTTTTATATCAGTGAAAGTCCAGTGATGTCCATGGAATTCAACTGACATAAGACTGGAACACAGTCATAAATCAAGCCCCTTATTAGAGCTGATTGAAACACTAGAAAACAATTTCATGAACAATTGGGATGTCATTTCCATTTGAGGAGTCTGAAATGGTGCAATTTATTTATTTTTTTTGAATTTTCAATTTTTTAAAATTATTTTTTCTCCTTTCTACCTGGTTTTGCGCTCTCTCTTTTTTTAATGTCTTTTTTCTTTTTTATATTTCCACTGCATGAAATAAAATGAATACTGTCCAGGGTATTGCTCCCTCCAGCCATTTATTCCTTTTCTACTTGAACTTTTCAAAACTTCTCCAACTTAACTCTTCCCCTCTAACTTTGTAAATATTGGGAAATTTTTGAAAAGCAACAGCATAGAAAAAGTCAATCGGTGAGGGGGGAAAAACCCCTCCAAACAGGGGGGGCAAAAAGGGAATCCTTTCCCTGCATCATTCACTCTGTTGCTTTAAGTGACAAAAAAGCAAAAATTGTAAAGAGAAATATTTTTAAAAGGTGACTTTCAAAAACTGAAATAAATTTTTCACTTTTTAAAACTAAATGAAAATTTTCATTTACAAATTTCCCATAGGAAAAATATAATTAAAGCACGTTTTCTGGTGACAAATCTTACTTTCATTAAAATTCTGTTTTTGATGGGAACATTTTTCTGTCAAAAATCTCAGCCATCTCTACCTACTCTATATTTCCCAGAGACCTTTTATTTATTTGAGACCCCGTGTTCCCACTGTTTTCATAATATACATCTTCCAACCACTGATGGCCTTGAATCATGTCAACCATCCCTTCTGTCAAAGAGGGCTGGGGGAGACTCCCTCTGGACCTTATCAGAATCACTCCAGGTGTTGCAAGAAAGACACATTAGAGATGAGCAAGGCACAGCCTCCAGTCAGGGTTAGCACATGCAAGCTTAGGGGTTCAGGAACAAAACCTAGATCCGTATATGACAGTGCAACGTGTAGCCACTAGACCAACAAACCACCACTTTAGCTGCTTTAAAGGTGACCTGAAAAAACAAATCAAGCAAATAAAAGGGGATTGTGTCTTTACCCTTCTACCCTTACTCCCCACCCCCTTTATGATGTGTAATGAAGACTTGGAAGGGTTGGGTGGTTTGGGGTTTTTTTTGACTGTTTTCTGCATCTCTGTCCTGTTTTTCCTGGAAGAGTCTCTGGACAACTGGAGAACTAGTAGTTTTATAACATCACACGTACCAAACTAGTGCAGAAACAAAGACAAAAAGGGAGTTTAAACAATATATAAATATTGCTATAAATAGTGGAAGAAAGGCTTTGTTTGTAAAGATTGGACTCTCCAGTCATGAAGTGCTTGATCCTACTCCTATTGACGCCAATGCTAAAATTCCCATTGACTTCTTTGGGACAGGATTAGGACCTAATTAAGGGCTGAGAAATCTCCCAATTCAAATCTGTGTCCTCAAATACAGAAAATAAAAAACATGGAAAGTTAGAATGAACATTCCTGATATTTCTAAGGTAAGAAATATATAGAAACATCTTCATCCCAATGCTATTTTTAGACCTGTCAGGACTTTATATACATCATAGAGCAGCAAAAAAAGGCATAAACCATGTTTTACCTTTGCAGGTTAGTGTAATTATAACCACATACATTTACATTGCCATATCATTCCAGAAGAGGATCACAGTTTAGATTTTTAACAGCAATGTTCTTTTTGCATTTGCCTTTGTTATTCTTCCATAAGTCATAAAGAAAAACCAAAGATAGTATGCAATAGTTGCTATTTATGCAACAAGATGGGAAAAAATCTAACACAAAATGGGAGTTGGGGCCCTGATCTCTGATAGGGGCCCCAAAGTGTTACTGCAGTACGAACAATAGCTATAATTAATAGTACAGTAAAATAAGATGGAAAATCAGTAACTCTTACACCTTCTTTCAGTTACTTTTCCAGCTATCACCCTTATGTACAACTCATCGTATAAATTACACAAGCTTCCCTTCCCTTAGATTCAGTGGACCTACTTCTGATTTGTCTCACACCAATTTTACAATGTTTTAGCATCATTAACTTCACTGATGTTGCTCCTGATTTATACCAGTGTGAGTTCATAATCAGGCCCAGGATGCCAAATTCAGAGGTGATGTGTAAATTATAGTATGTGAGTGTGAGTCTAAGGCAGTCTAAGCTGATGTAACTTATATGTGGAGTGGGTGGAAGAAGGTGTAAGTTAAAGCACTTTAGACTCTCATCTCAGAATCTGATCCAGTGATTTGTGCTGCAAAGCAGAACTTCTGAACTACCCAGGATGGCAGAGGCTGAAAGCACTGCAATGGCAACGCACCCAGCCCCGATGTGTATATGGGAGCGGACAGGTCTCACATTCCACTTCAGCTACCTCCTCCTCCATATTATATTCAGCATGAAGTTTATGAGCAATAGGAGAAGAAACCTCCATCTTCTCTTAGCTGGAAGGAGACTTTTCAGGAGATGGGCTCACAGCAAGGTTGGGAAGGAAGTAAATGGAGAGGCTTTTTCAGACAGAAATTGTGTGTGTGTGTGTGTGTATTTAACAGCATATATATGTGTGTGTATGTATACACACACATACTAGTCTATTAACTTAATTCTCCCAAAGGGCAGTTAAAGGTTTGATCAATTCAATACATAGGAAACAAGTTATGGACATATGTTCTATTTTTCAGCAGACTGAAGTCTGAGTCCACGGATGCTAAATTGTCATATTATTTAACCAGCACATATATAACCCTGGCTGTGCCAAAAGGTGATGTGCCAAACAGTAGGATTGCAGACATACAAAGGTATGGGATGGAGAAAAAATGTTTTTAAGCAGAACATTGTTTACATAATGGCAAGTTGACCCAACACTTGGCTTAGAAACTGTGAAATGTATAACACAGAGATGGCTGCATTGTGATACTGCCAATGAGCCATCCACACACTGAGAAACAAGTATTAATAAAGACTTTGCAGAATTAGTGTGAAAAATCAGCGTTATTTTATTGGTTTTCAAGGAAGCATGCAATGAGATGATAGAGAAAGTCCATCCATCCAATGGATACTCAGGCAGAAGGATTATACAATTAAGACACAGATCTGATTCCTCTCAGCTTGGGAGCTGAGTAATATTGTCTGTAATTCACACAGTCTTTCCTGCATGATCAAAGGTGAGTTCCACAGAGCACTTATTTTGCATGTTGGACCTGTTGAAACTTTGCATACCTTTTGCTTTGAGAAGAAAGTACTAAGTCCAAATGTTGTAGGGGCAATAAATCTTCACTGCGCTAACAGAAGATGAGAATTTTTATTATTTTGCATATTATCCATCCATTACTTAACTTTACAAGAATACAATTCATGTGCTGCTAAATTTTTCCTAGACATCTTTTGCTGCAACAGGAAAATTTTGAATTATTAGGACAATCTGTTTATTTAGGTTTTTGGTATACTGAATTATTGCTAAACCAAAACAATATTTAACTACATGGGGTGAAATTCTGACCCTATTGATTGCAAAAAGGACAGGATTTACTCCTGGAATTAAAAGGAATGGAAAATCAGCAGTGCACAAGATTTATTAATACCTGTTTTAAAAATAATTCTGAATAATTCTTAGCAAGTGATCAAATTAAGAGTCTTTTGAACAGCGCTCTTGAACAAATAAGTCTTTAGAACCATCCTGTTCTTACTTGGATTGCATCAGTCTCCCATCACTGCTGAAAAACCAGACAATAAGGCTAAGGTGCCATGTGCCCCAGAATTAATTTAAAATTAAACTGGAAGATTATATCATCTCATGAATATGTGAACTTCATTATACCAACTCCAGTGATATCACAGTGAGCCCTGTGATGTATGTGACATCTAGAAGAGGGGTCATCATTTCTCAGAAGCTGCTGGTTAACTGTTTCATGCACCCAGGTCAGTCAATTAGAGTGTATTCTGAGAATGTAATGCTTACAACTCTATATCCTGTTTCCATAGCTTTGGTGGGTGGCATTTCTGAACTGGAATTAGCTCTTTCCTGCTTGCATAGATGAATTAATTTCTCTTATTAAACTATTTTTTTTTCTAATTTTCTTCCAAACAAATAAGTACATTCCTTATCACTATGCATGGACTCTGCATTACAGATTCATACTCATATTCATGAATCATGACAGAACAGTGGACTGTGCAAAAAATTTTTGTTCCCGTTGAAGTCACTGGGAGATTTTCTATTAGCTTCAATAGGAGGAATCTCAAGTACTGTGTAAGTGGATAGAGACTGAAAATAAGGAGCTCTATACTGGGAATGTTAGGTGCTGAAATTCGCTGATTTCTGGTTTGTAGACCCAGATGTTTAAAAAAAAAAAAAAAAAAGCCCACCCCATGAACAAGTACAGGCATCTGTAATTCTACAAGAAAACCACTAAGTAATCCAGATCACCATGGGAAAAAATAAGAACTGAGTTTTTGTTCTAATATGGAGCATTCAACAGCAAGTATATATTACTTTTCAGACACAAACACTGTACAGTTGTGGTTTTTTTCTATATTGAGGTATTGTAAACCCAGAACCAATACTGCAACTAAAAAACTGGATTAGAGCCTTGTCTTGCTGACAGTGAAGTCAGAGATTTGTCCCATTGACCTCAATGGAAGCTGGAACAAGCTCGAAATCTGGAACTAGTATAACTCATGATGATCATTAATAACAGAGTGGTGCTTTTTCATCTTTGACAGCCTCCAAATAAATGAACAACCGCAAAGCTGAAATTAAGTTAAAAAATAAGGTAATAGATTGCCCATGGAAAATTCTGGAAACAAATTTGTTCAAATACAATAGGAATGAGTATTTATATATTGGCAAATCTCAGTAAAGCTATGTTATATAACCCAAAAAGTTGATAAGGAAATGTTCTGCATGAGGAAGGCATCAGCCTGTTAAAAGTTTAGAGACAGCAGGAAATGATTCATATCACAGTACTGTGGAATCTAGAATCACTTATATTGGTGAACATACTGTGCCTCACCAGCTCAGATTATCATGAAGAATAGTTTAGGTTTAAATCATCTTGTTAAAACAATTGCTAATAGCTAAAGATACTTAAGAGTCCCCTAGAAATTAGGGATCAAACAAAGGCATGAAGATCTGCAAAAGTGCTTCCAAAGTTCAGTATGCTCTAAGCACTCTATGTAAAAAAGCTCAAATGACAAATGGAAACCAGAGTCTTTTGAAGTCCATAACAAATACTTCATATTGACACATAATTGAAATACTCATCGAAAAGCTATCCAGACACAATGGATGGCATGTGATATGAACAGGAGAAGTTAAAAACAGGATACAAGACTCTGGGGACTATAGTGAAGACTATCCAAAGGCTAAATGGCAAATCTAAAAAACTCTAACTGCATTCAAGTTACCAGATGCTTCATAAACAGACAATTGAGCAACTGAATCCAGAGAATCAAGGGGGAATACTACCAAGATGCAGGAAACCCAGTGGAAAAGTAATCTTTGCAAATTAACAAGACACAAAAAAAGTATGTGTAACTATATATACTTATAACAGAAATGGAATAGGTATAATCCTCTCAATGCCAGGAAAACTCAGTCACCTAATTCAAACTCCTGATACAGAAGAAATGTCTTGGTTTAATTGTAAGCATTTTGGCTTACATGTTGTTATGAGAAGATGAAATTGCATATGTTGTTCTTGAAATTAGTACTGTACATTGTGTCACCACCAGGATTGTTACTGGGAATGTGAATGGGTGACAGGGCATGGATCACTTGATTACCTGTTCTGTTCATTCCCTGTAGGACACCTGATATTGGCCACTATTGGAAGACAGAATACTGGGCAAGATGGACCTTTGGTCTGACCCAAGATGGTTGTTCTTATCTCATGAGTTAAAGAGGGTCAAGCCTGGTCAGTATTTGAAGGAGCAGTTCACCAAGAAAATGCAAGGTGGCATAGGCAATATTATTCCCTACGTAATAGATGGTGCTTTTCTCTCTGGATCAGCTCTTCAGGACGTAGACCTGTGGCCATACAGCACCTAAACACAGTAGAATCCAATCCTGATGCAGGCCTCTGAACACTAAAGCAATAGAAATATTAAAAATAATAGTAAACTAATATCCCAGCATGGTGTGAAAAAGGATTGTTTAATTAGTAGGTATTTTGCATCAAATAAAATGTAAAAACAAGGCTTTGAACGTTAGTTGTGACTAAGGCTACATTTTAGTCACAGTATTTTTAGTAAAAGTAATGGACAGGTCACGGGCCGTAAATAAAATAACAAAATAATTCCTGTCCATGACTTGTACAATACCCAAATAAATCTTGAGAGTACCGCAGGTGCTTGTGGGGTGGGGGAGGGGTGTGTATTTTTCTTTGCTCCCTGTCCTAAATGGTTCTGCAGTACTGCAGTGTGCTGTTAAACAGCTGCTGTCTTCTACAACAGGGATAGCTTCACAACAAGCAGTTGTTAAAAAGATTCCTAAGGAGTTTGCAAATCACTTTGGGATTGAGGGCATTATGTAACTGTGAGACACTATAATAATTACAACTATAATAGACTTCTTTGTGAAGGGTGAACACCCCCACTTCCCATTGAAAGGGAGTTGCAGCTGCTAGGAATGCTCCAGCATAAGCCCCCAAATTAATAAAATATTATAAATGAAAAAGTAACATGATGAAACAGAAAACATAGATACTCAATAGCTATATTGAAGGAAATCTTTTCAAGACTCTTCGCTGCTGCAATTTTTATACGGGAAGATGTAAGAAAGGATATACAATATGTGCTGTTATGCTGCCATGGCTACTTAGTGATGAAAGGGCATAGGAGAGAATTGAATAATGGCAGCTGACTTGGGCCAGCCTAGGCATCTAGTATTGGCCTTTCACATAATACACAGAAACTTGGGTTCCAATTCCCAGTCCTTGCTGTCTAAGCCTGGAAATATGTGGATGCAGCATTATCTGCAACTGCAGGAGAGAGACAATATCTCATATTACTTAGGCATCCTTGCTTACTCTACACCTACCATCCAGCCCCTGAACTTTAGGGGCACTGCATTCAGACTCTCAACCTGTCAGACACAGCAATGCCAGACAGATGGCCCATTCCCTCTTGTGTCATGGGCCCTCGTCACTTGCTCACTTTCTCACATCCATAAGAGAAAAGGATCTCTTCACTTGGTTGGTTGTGTTCCTAACTTACCAGATGGCTTGTATGCTGTGGCAGCCTTTGAACCATATGTTGCAGATACATATGAGGGCAATGGCTCTTGTGAGGTGTTGCATTATCCTTATTAAGTCATGAGACCAACTGGTAAGTGAGGGTATTTGTTCTCAGGCCCATTGCTGACTTTCCTCCTTTTAAAAACCTTTATTCCAGGGTCAATCTATTTTTTAAAAAAGTGGTCTATTTCTCTTCTTTCCCAGAACAATAGCTCTCTAAGAAATTACTTGATTTGGTTTGCTTGCAGACACATACCAGCCTAATCTGCATCCACAAGTAAGAGTTTCCTATATTCAGAAAAATATCTCTTGCTCTACCACCACCATTATAAATCTGCAGGAAGTCTTGAGTTAGCCTTTCCGAAATGAATGCAGTGAGGTGGAGATAGTAAGTTTTGGAAATGTGTTACTAATTCTTTTTATAACTCATCAAAACCCATGCATATATATTCTATGTGAAATTGATTTGTCATCTTGGTCTGTTCTATGAATAGTCCCTTCTTTAACTTCTACTTTTTTATGGCGTTAGGTAAAATATTTCTAAGATTACTGTACTGGATAAAAATATACTTGCTATGAACAAAGACATGTCATCACAACCCTAATTGTTTCAGTATGCTTACAAGGTGCACACCTCTGCCTTACTGACATTTGGCTACCATTCAGAAGTAGCCAGTGTGTCATTGGTCCTTCTGTGATCTTTTACTGATTGTTGCCCCATCCTTTTTACTGTTGGTACTTTCGTTGTAATTAAAAATATAAGAGATATTTTGCTCCTTTTTAAGATGTAATGAATGCACAGCTGAAATTGATGCCTAAACAGAGGTACACTTATGCATTGCTATGTTTATACCTTTTTAATGGTAGCTTTAGAGATATTTTTTAAAAGTGTATTTAGTGCATCCAGTCAGTGTCAAAAGTCAATTCTTGGTTGAGCTGAAAGGTTATTGACACAATGCTGAAAAAGTGGCTTTGAGTTTTAAAACTACTGCTTGCACTTGTTGGGATTAAATTATTAATCCATGTATTTGAACAGAATTCAATAGAATGGAGAGTTGGTCAGTCTTTTACAAAATCTTCCAGCTGAGATACAAAGTGTGGTGAGTTGCGAAGTGAGTACTAAAGCCTAAAATTTAGTGAGTAAATTTGCCACCTTCAACAGCATGCAACTAAACTTGAACACTATGTAAGGTAACCAAATTCCTTTAGCACAAAACCAGGATACTCTATATTAATCATTTATAGACTATCTTTTTAATTATCTTAAAAATGGTTGATTTTCACTACCAGCAAGAACTGAATTTTCCTGAAAATTGTTCAAAGTTATGATGTCACTATCAAAAGCAGCCTTAGCATTTTGGGGTAGGCCTGCAACACAATTTTCCTGTTACCCACCTACGAAATAGCCAGTTCCTGTCTATCATTATCACAACAATGTGTAATCCATCTCTTAAAAGTGTGTTGACTATGAGCAGTTTACTTTAATTGCTCAATGTTACATGCCTGGCTCCTTAGTCCTCTGTGCTGGTCATGGAAACGCACTGAGCATGTGTAGGCTTGTGAATCTCTGCAGGAGAGGCAGTGCTCAGTCTGGCTGCTGACAGCAGGGAGAGAAACAGGATTATCATGAATCTCCTTCATAAAAATAGGAGAGGTCAGCCACAGCAGGCTCATTTGCATTATACTCAGGACTCCAGAAAAGTCCTGGGCCTCCTGAACGTTCCTTCAATCCCTCCTAAGGGGCACGCCCCACAATTTGGGGACCTCTGCTTCAGAGGGTTTTGTATGCAGCCCGCAGCAAATGCATAAATACTACCTAATCAATTGCTCTACCTAAACATAAATACTACCTAATCATCCTCTGAGGTAAGTTTTATTATCCCCATTTTACGGATGTAGCAATTAAAACAGAAAGGTTAAGTGATTTGGCAAAACTGTCAAAGGAGTCTGTCACACCCAGGACTAGAACGCAAAAACCCTTTCTTGTTAATCCCATCTTTACATTGCATCTCACCTTACTGAGTCACCCATCCTTGTGGCTAGAAGTTACATCTTCTGCTCAGCATAGGAGCTAGTCCAGCTGCAGACAGTTGACTCAGAGTGCCTCACAGAGTGGCATCAGCATTAAATCATGCCATTAAATCATGGCATTTATCCATGCAGCCATCAGTCAAGGAGTCCAGTGGCCCTGCTTTTCATAGATCAGCTCTAGGTAAAGGGGTGGAGAGGCTGTCACTGGCTTTCAGGAAAATAAGCAACAAACCTTCAATCCTGGTGATCAGTTTACTTTTTCAAAGATACCTTTGAAAGCAAAACCGCTAGAAACTTTTTTATTTAAATGGAAACTGAGATGTAAGGTCTGATTCTGTGAGGTGCTAAGAGTCTTCAACAGGCCCGGATTAACCAATGTGCACTCAGTGCACTGGCATATGGTTCCCATCTCAGTGGAGCTCCCAACCACCGGAGGAAAAAACACCCTCCCACACCCACACACAAAGCAACTCAGGACCACAAAGGGGATGTGGCAGGGCATCACATCACAGGGGGAGTGTCACTCTTGAACAACGTGGAGAAAGCCAACAGATCAGAGTGAAGAGCCAGGCTGGCCAGGAGCTGCTGTGGGATGAGGGCAGGGAGGGCTTGCTCTCTCACCCTCCGGGAGCTCCCACCCTCCAGAAGCAGGGAAGGGGGGGGAGGGTAACTGCCACAGTGCACAGGGCCCCAAAATTGTATGGATTTGTATACATAATATAATAATATATAACATCTTCAACACATCTCAGAATATTACTATAGACAGCCATTGTAATCTATTTGCATAGGTTTAAATAAGGGATGTGCCTGTAACATCTAATAGTAAGATAATGATTGTTTTTGTGCTCATACAGTACAGTCATTGGGAGTTAGGATCCCTGAGGGAACTACAGAACTTTAGGACTGAAAGGGACCTCAAGAGGTCACATAGCCCAGCCCTCGGTGCTGAGGTGAGACCACGTATACCTAGATCATCCCCGACAGGTATTCGTCTAACCTGTTCTTAAAAACCTCTAATTACAGGGATCCCACAGCTTCCCTTAGAAGCCTATTCCAGTGCTTACCTATCCTTAAAATTAGAAAGTTCCCCCTAATGTCTAACCTAAATCTCCCTTGCTGCAGATTAAACCCATTACTTCTTATCCTGATCAAGTGTCTCCCAGGGGAAGGCTTGTGTCATCAAGTGTGTCCAGAAGGGGGATGGGTCATGTCTGGGGGAAGAAAGCGGAAGGAGACTCCGCTGGTTGGGAGGCATGAGATGCGATGTCCTGAGGTTGGGGGTTCCACGACCACCACTCCCAAGAGGAGAAGGCGGGTGATGGTGGTCGGGGACTCTCTCCTCCGGGGGACTGAGTCATCTATCTGCCGCCCTGACCGGGAAAACCGAGAAGTCTGCTGCTTGCCAGGGGCTAAGATTTGTGATGTGACGGAGAGACTGCCGAGACTCATCAAGCCCTCGGATCGCTACCCCTTCCTGCTTCTCCACGTGGGCACCAATGATACTGCCAAGAATGACCTTGAGCAGATCACTGCGGACTACGTGGCTCTGGGAAGAAGGATAAAGGAGTTGGAGGCGCAAGTGGTGTTCTCGTCCATCCTCCCCGTGGAAGGAAAAGGCCTGGGTAGGGACCGTCCAATCGTGGAGGTCAACGAATGGCTACGCAGGTGGTGTCGGAGAGAAGGCTTTGGATTCTTTGACCATGGGATGGTGTTCCATGAAGGAGGAGTGCTGGGCAGAGACGGGCTCCATCTTACGAAGAGAGGGAAGAACATCTTTGCCAGCAGGCTGGCTAACCTAGTGAGGAGGGCTTTAAACTAGGTTCACCGGGGGAAGGAGACCAAAGCCCTGAGGTAAGTGGGAAAGCGGGATACCGGGAGGAAGCACAGGCAGGAATGTCTGAGAGGGGAGGGCTCCTGCCTCATACTGGGAATGAGGGGCGATCAACAGGTTATCTCAAGTGCTTATATACAAATGCACAAAGCCTTGGAAACAAGCAGGGAGAACTGGAGGTCCTGGTGATGTCAAGGAATTATGACGTGATTGGAATAACAGAGACTTGGTGGGATAACTCACATGACTGGAGTACAGTCATGGATGGTTATAAACTGTTCAGGAAGGACAGGCAGGGCAGAAAAGGTGGGGGAGTAGCACTGTATGTAAGGGAGCAGTATGACTGCTCAGAGCTCCGGTACGAAACTGTGGAAAAACCTGAGTGTCTCTGGATTAAGTTTAGAAGTGTGTGCAACAAGAATGATGTCATGGTGGGAGTCTGCTATAGACCACCGGACCAGGGGGATGAGGTGGATGAGGCTTTCTTCCGGCAACTCACGGAAGCTACTAGATCGCATGCCCTGATTCTCATGGGTGACTTTAATTTTCCTGATATCTGCTGGGAGAGCAATACAGCGGTGCATAGACAATCCAGGAAGTTTTTGGAAAGCGTAGGGGACAATTTCCTGGTGCAAGTGCTAGGGGAGCCAACTAGGGGAGCGCTTTTCTTGACCTGCTGCTCACAAACCGGGTAGAATTAGTGGGGGAAGCAAAAGTGGATGGGAATCTGGGAGGCAGTGACCATGAGTTGGTTGAGTTCAGGATCCTGACGCAGGGAAGAAAGGTAAGCAGCAGGATACGGACCCTGGACTTCAGGAAAGCAGACTTTGACTCCCTCAGGGAACAGATGGCCAGGATCCCCTGGGGGACTAACATGAAAGGGAAGGGAGTCCAGGAGAGCTGGCTGTATTTCAAGGAATCCCTGTTGAGGTTACAGGGACAAACCATCCCGATGAGTCGAAAGAATAGTAAATATGGCAGGCGACCAGCTTGGCTTAATGGTGAAATCCTAGCGGATCTTAAACATAAAAAGAAGCTTACAAGAAGTGGAAGGTTGGACATATGACCAGGGAAGAGTATAAAAATATTGCTCGGGCATGTAGGAAAGATATCTGGAGGGCCAAATCGCACCTGGAGCTGCAGCTAGCAAGAGATGTCAAGAGTAACAAGAAGGGTTTCTTCAGGTATGTTGGCAACAAGAAGAAAGCCAAGGAAAGTGTGGGCCCCTTACTGAATGAGGGAGGCAAGCTAGTGACAGAGGATGTGGAAAAAGCTAATGTACTCAATGCTTTTTTTGCCTCTGTTTTCACTAACAAGGTCAGCTCCCAGACTGCTGTGCTGGGCATCACAAAATGGGGAAGAGATGGCCAGCCCTCTGTAGAGATAGAGGTGGTTAGGGACTATTTAGAAAAGCTGGACGTGCACAAGTCCATGGGGCCGGACGAATTGCATCCGAGAGTGCTGAGGGAATTGGCGGCTGTGATTGCAGAGCCCTTGGCCATTATCTTTGAAAACTCGTGGCGAACGGGGGAAGTCCCGGATGACTGGAAAAAGGCTAATGTAGTGCCCATCTTTAAAAAAGGGAAGAAGGAGGATCCTGGGAACTACAGGCCGGTCAGCCTCACCTCAGTCCCTGGAAAAATCATGGAGCAGGTCCTCAAAGAATCAATCCTGAAGCACTTAGAGGAGAGGAAAGTGATCAGGAACAGTCAGCATGGATTCACCAAGGGAAGGTCATGCCTGACTAATCTAATCGCCTTTTATGATGAGATTACTGGTTCTGTGGATGAAGGGAAAGCAGTGGATGTATTGTTTCTTGACTTTAGCAAAGCTTTTGACACGGTCTCCCACAGCATTCTTGTCAGCAAGTTAAGGAAGTATGGGCTGGATGAATGCACTATAAGGTGGGTAGAAAGCTGGCTAGATTGTCGGGCTCAACGGGTAGTGATCAATGGCTCCATGTCTAGTTGGCAGCCGGTGTCAAGTGGAGTGCCCCAGGGGTCGGTCCTGGGGCCCGTTTTGTTCAATATCTTCATAAATGATCTGGAGGATGTGTGGATTGCACTCTCAGCAAATTTGCGGATGATACTAAACTGGGAGGAGTGGTAGATACGCTGGAGGGGAGGGATAGGATACAGAAGGACCTAGACAAATTGGAAGATTGGGCCAAAAGAAATCTAATGAGGTTCAATAAGGATAAGTGCAGGGTCCTGCACTTAGGATGGAAGAATCCAATGCACCGCTACAGACTAGGGACCGAATGGCTCGGCAGCAGTTCTGCGGAAAAGGACCTAGGGGTGACAGTGGACGAGAAGCTGGATATGAGTCAACAGTGTGCCCTTGTTGCCAAGAAGGCCAATGGCATTTTGGGATGTATAAGTAGGGGCATAGCGAGCAGATCGAGGGACGTGATCGTTCCCCTCTATTCGACACTGGTGAGGCCTCATCTGGAGTACTGTGTCCAGTTTTGGGCCCCACACTACAAGAAGGATGTGGATAAATTGGAAAGAGTACAGCGAAGGGCAACAAAAATGATTAGGGGTCTAGAGCACATGACTTATGAGGAGAGGCTGAGGGAGCTGGGATTGTTTAGTCTGCAGAAGAGAAGAATGAGGGGGGATTTGATAGCTGCTTTCAACTACCTGAAAGGGGGTTTCAAAGAGGATGGCTCTAGACTGTTCTCAATGGTAGCAGATGACAGAACGAGGAGTAATGGTCTCAAGTTGCAATGGGGGAGGTTTAGATTGGATATTAGGAAAAAACTTTTTCACTAAGAGGGTGGTGAAACACTGGAATGCGTTACCTAGGGAGGTGGTAGAATCTCCTTCCTTAGAGGTTTTTAAGGTCAGGCTTGACAAAGCCCTGGCTAGGATGATTTAACTGGGACTTGGTCCTGCTTTGAGCAGGGGGTTGGACTAGATGACCTTCTGGGGTCCCTTCCAACCCTGATATTCTATGATTCTAACCTGAAAAAAAAGATATCTCAAAATATGCAATATGTGTGAGACAGGAGATGGGGGAAGTGAATGGAGAACATTGGGAAACCAATACATTTATTGATATACCTGTAACCGGCCCTGAAAAGAAGATACTCTATAGGAAAAGAGGTACAGTTGGTAGAGAAAAGGTACTGGTACAATATTGTATCATGTCAATGTAACTTTTATATATGAGCTTGTATGCATTTATATTCATAGATTCCATGGCCAGATGGAACCATTGTGGTCATCTAGTCTGACATCCTGTATAACACAGGCCATAGACCTTCCCCCAAATAATACTTAGAGCATCTCTTTTAGAAAACATCTGATAGTGATTTAAAAATTGTCAGTGATGGAGAATCCATCACAATCCTTGGTAAATTGTTCCACTGAACTACCTCGCTGTTTAAAAGGTACACCTTATTTACAGTCTGAATTTGTCTAACTTTAACTTCCAGTCATTGGATCATGTTATACCTTTCTCTGTTAGATTAAAGAGCCCATTTTTAAATATTTGTTCGCTATGTATGTACTTATAGACTGTAAACAAGTCACCCCTTAATGTTTTCTTTGTTAAGCTAAATAGATTGAGCCAAATACTGTCTATCACTATAAGGCAAGTTTTCTAATCCTTTAATCCTTCTCATGGCTTTTCCCTAAACCCTTTCCAATTTTTCAACATCCTTCTTGAACTGAGGACAACAAAATTGAATACAGTATTCCAGCAGTGGTTGCATCAGTATTAATGTTTGTAAGGCTAGGATGACCAAATGCTCCAGTTACGTACTGGAATATTTCAGTTTTGAGGGGTAGCATGGGTGCCCCAGCTCTTTGGAAGAGGTTTCATTCTCCATTTCACCATGATTTGCTTGCTAAGCTCCATTTAGTATCCTCTTGGGTGACTTGTCACCCACCCTTATCCTCAAATTTATCAAAGTAATCTGAGGAGGGAAGGAATAATTTAGGCCTTATTTTAAATCAAGAAAATAATTTACTCTCAGTTTTCAGATGAAACCCTGAAGACAGGCAGGTACCCCCTCCTCACTTTTAAAGGAATCCTGGTGCTAAACTGCTTCTCAGCTGGACCCTGAAACTTCATCCAGTACAGAATGGCTCTGTGAGAGCAGGATGGAAGGGGCCTGTCCACATTTATACGCACTTGCCCTCTTGGGTCTGAGTCAGGTGACTAGCCCAAGCTGCCACCCTCGTCATAACACCCATGCTGCCATTTTTGGCATGCTGGGGCGGAGCTAGCGCGAGTTTGTTTCTGCGGGGGGAGAGGTGGGGAGGCTGATCCCCCAGGCGCAGCGCAGCCATACCCCCGGGCAGCACCCAGGCCGGGGCCACGGGAGCAGCAGCCGACGGCCCCAGGCCGGGCGCGGGTGACGCAGCGCACGGCGCTGTTCGATGAGGACCTGAGCGGGCCGCTCAGCGCGCCGCCGAACGCACCTGCCCGCAAGCGGCAAGAGACGTTCCCGTCAGGGTTCTCTGGCGCCTGCGCCGCGAGGGAGACTTGGGAAATTCGGACTCCGACTGGAGGCCGGTCAAAGCGCATGCGTAGAGGGGGCTGCCAAGAGAAAACAAAAAAGGGTTGAGGGCGCATGCGCGAGCGCGAGCGGACTAGACTAGGCTGCGCAAGGAGGCGAGCGTTGGGGTCGGCCGGGCTCGCTCGGGATGGACGAGGACATACTGACCACGCTGAAGATCCTCATTATCGGCGAGAGCGGCGTCGGCAAGTCCAGGTGAGGCGGCGGCGCCAGTCTCCCGAGCCGGCTTGTCGTGACTGGGCCCGGTGCCGGGCTGGCCACCCCCCTCCCGAGGGGCCCGGCGAGGCCTCCTGGTGCGGGGCTGCCGGTCTCCGGTAGCGTCTCGCCCCCGGCCCTGTTGACAGCCTGCGGGGGGGGGGGGGGCTGTAAGGTCTGGGCTCCTCCTCTCCGGCCCTGGCGACAGCCCGCGCCGCCCCCTGGTCCGGACCTTCTCCCCTTCAGGTCCGGGCCCCTCCCTTGTTCACATTCAACAGGAGGGTCCGGGCCCCTCAGCCGGTGGCGCCCCCCCCCCACCTCCCAGGTACGGGCTCCTCCCCCCGGCCCTGGTCACGGCCTGCCTCAGGGTTGGGACTCTACCCTCTGCCCCTCCTCATTTAGGTGCCTCCTGTGCCTTGTCTGGGACCTTCCTCCTTGTTCCCCTCACAGTCAGGCTACCGTCCCTCCTGCTTGTCCCTGAGGGACCCTCTTACCGAGCTGTCTCCTCAGTTTCTGTTCAGAGGCAGGCTCCCTCTCAGCTTCCCCTCCCACGGTGTTTTAGGTGCAACTTGTTAAATTACTTCTGAGCCACTGCTTCCCAGTACCCGAGAATGGTACTAGCATGAGCCTTCTGGCAGTGAGTGAGTAGGGGTTCCTGAACGGTCTCCGGACCTAGTTAAAACTGGGACTACATAAAAAATATCAAACCTGTCCTATTCAGACAGATCTGTTGATTCCCCTCCATTTTACTATGCATGCGTCTTTCAAATGAGATCTGAAGAGAGGGTCCTGACCACACTGTGTCAAAAAGATGTATGTGCTGTACAGGTGAGATTATCATAGTTAGGCTTGGCAGAATTTGATTTTTATTTTTTTTATCATTTTGGTGGATAATAGTGTTTTTTATTGATTTTAATTTATTTTCACAGTTGTGGGAAGTTATGCAGGGTTGGACAGTTGCGAGTGTCACAGTAATTACTTAAAAAGAAAAGGAGTACTTGTGGCACCTTAGAGACTAACAAATTTATTAGAGCATAAGCTTTCGTGAGCTACAGCTCACTTCATCGGATGTAGCTCACGAAAGCTTATGCTCTAATAAATTTGTTAGTCTCTAAGGTGCCACAAGTACTCCTTTTCTTTTTGCGAATACAGACTAACACGGCTGCTACTCTGAAACCAGTAATTACTTAATGACAGTTGACCTTGAGAGATACAATGTTCAAGCTTTAGGATATTTGCTAATTGTGAACATTACAAGTCAAAATATACAAAATCAATACCCTAAAAGCAGTTCTGAAGCATCATTTTTTCTTGTTTTGCCTATCTGTAAATTTCTATTATTATCAATTGAAATATTTTTTTGGTTTGTTTGTTTTAAATTACCGTTTATTGACATTTACTAATAACAAATCTAATCATTCCAAGCCTAACTATATTACATTTAGAAATAAATGCTTTTTAAAACAATAACTTAATTCTGCTATCTTGCATCAGATAAAAGGGAAAAAGCTACTGTGAAAAGTTTTGCTTTCTGATAGTTTCAACAAGGTGACAGCTAGTCATTGCTTCTTTCTAATCTTCAGTGTAAAGGATCTGTAAAGTTTTGCAATAATCCTGTGATGACAGGCTTGACTTGAGCAAATTTCTTTTAGATTAAGTAATGTCTTGTTCATGTGACTTTGTGAAAGTTTATACTTAGATAAATAACTCCCATGTCTTGGTTACCTATTGTATGTATTTAATATCTCAAAACAGACATTTAAAATCTCTTATTTCTATGTCATAAGGATTTTACTATTTTATATCCAAGAATAGCGTTAAAGCCACTTAGCATTTAAAGTTCTCTTTATTTATTTGGAAGGCAAACTGCAACGTTGTGTCAAGTAGTGTTGTTTTTTTACACTGAAAACATTTCTTGTGTTCAGACAATTTAACCATTCCTTAATTAAACTTTTATTTTTTGTAGCAGTTAGGACTTGCAATACACACACACAGCAGATAAAATTGAGGAAGTATGGTAGTCACATTTCTGGCCATACCAACACTTTTTAAGTTCAAACTCTCTGTAAAATAAACTTGGCTTCTATATGTGACAGTATCACACTTCAGATGCCCTATATTTTGCTGCACTAGACAGTGAAATTCAATACAGGATGTCCATCTTAGTTATTGGCTGTCTGCCACATGTTTATAAACTCTTGTCACAAACATGTGAAATCATTGATCAGTATCTTAAAAGGAACTTGTTCAGTGTAGTATTATAGGTAGTATGCCAAAATGAGAATCCTTGTACATAGACTTTAAGGCCAGAAGGCACTATCCTGATCATCTGGTCTGACCACCTGCATATTACAGGCCATAGAACCTCACCCTGTAACAGAAACACAACCTCTGGCTGAATTATTGAAGTCCTCAAATCATGATTTAAAGCCTTCAAGTTACAGAGAATCCACCATTTACACTAGTTTAAGTCTGAAAGTGACCCATGTCCCATGTTGCAGAGGAAGGCAAAAAAATCCCAGGGTCTCTGTCAGTCTGACCCAGGGGAAAATTCCTTTCCAACCCCAAATATGGAAATTAGTTAGACCCTGAGCATGTAGGCAAGACCCACCAGCCAGATACCTGGGAAAGAATTCTCTGTAGTAACTCAGAGCCTTCCCCATGTAGTCTTCCGTGACCAACCATTGGAGATTGGCTACTTGCCAGCGTAAGCAGTCTTATCATACTAGCCCCTCTATAAACGTATCAAGCTCAGTCTTGAAGCCAACTGGGTTTTTTGCCCCCATTGTTTCCCTTGGAAAGCTGTTCCAGAACCATCACTCCTCTGATAGTTAGAAACCTTTGTCTAATTTTAAGCCTAAACTTGTAGATAGCCAGTTTATATCCATTTGTTTTTGTGTGCATGTTGGCACTTAACTTAAATAACCCTCTCCCTCCCTGGTGTTTATCCCTCTGATGTATTTATAGAGAACAATCATATCTCCCTATAGCCTTCTTTTGGTTAGGCTAAACAAGCCAAGCTCTTTGAGTCTCCTCTCATAAGGTAGGTTTTTCATTCATCGATCATCCTAGTATCCCTTCTCTTCACCTGTTCCACTTTGAATTAATCTTTCTTAGGCCTTGTCTACACTACAAAATTAGGTCGAATTTATAGAAGTCAGTTTTGTAGAAAGCGTTTTTAAATAGTCGATTGTGTGTGTCCCCACACAAATGCTCTAAGTGCATGTAGTTGGCAGAGTGTGTCCACAGTACCGAGGCAACCGTCGACTTCTGGAGCGTTGCACTGTGGGTAGCTATCCCATAGTTCCCGCAGTCTCTGCTGCCCATTTGAATTCTGGGTAGAAATCCCAGTGCCTGATGGGGCTAAAACATTGTCGCGGGTGGTTCTGGGTACATATTGTCAGGCCCCCCCTTCCCTCCCTCCTTCCATGAAAGCAACGACAGACAATCGTTTTGTGCCTTTTTTCCTGGGTTACCTGTGCAGACACCATACCATGGCAAGCATGGAGCCTGCTCAGCTAACCGTCACCATATGTCTCCTGGGTGCTGGCAGACGCGGTACTGCATTGCTACACAGTAGCAGTTTATTGCCTTTTGACAGCAGACAGTGCAGTATGACTGCTAGCCATCGTCGACGTAGTCCAGGGTGCTCTTTTAACCGACTTCAAAGGGGTCGGGGCGCCTGGGCAAACATGGGAATGAATCAGCCAGGTCATTTTTCTTTTAAGTTTTGTCTCATGGCGATTCAGTCCTACCAGCAGTGCACTGTCTTTTAATCAGCAGCCAGGAGAAGACAATGGCCAGCAGTCATACTGCACCATCTTCTGCCGAGCACCCAGGAGATAATGACGGCTAGCGGTCGTACTGCACAGTCTGCTGCCAGCAAGATGTCTAAAGATAGATGAAGTGGATTAAAACAAGAAGTAGACCAGGTTTGTTTTATTCATTTTCTCCTCCCTCCATCCGTGAAACGAACGGCCTGCTAAACCCATTTTTGAGTTCTATTCTTGAGGTTTTGAGTTCTGTCTTTGAGGGGGCCATCTTGTTTCTTTCAAAGCCGCCCCCTTTGTTGATTTTAATTCCCTGTGAGCCAACCCTGTAAGCCATGTCGTCAGTCGCCCCTCCCTCCGTCAGGGCAACGGCAAACAATCATTTTGCGCCCTTTTCCCTGGATTGTCCAAGCAGGAGCAGACTCCATAGCACAGCAAGCATAGAGCCCATTCAGCTCACCGCAGCAGTTATGACCATTGTAAACACCTCGTGCATTATCGTGCAGTGTTTGCAGAACCAGCACCTGAAAAACCAGGTAAGGAGGCAACGGCAGCGCGGTGATGAGGACATGAACACACTTTTGTCTAAAACTGTGTTCCCCCGCAATTTGGAGATCATGGTGTTAATGGGGCAGGCTCATGCCGTGGAACGCCAATTCTGGACCCGGGAAACAAGCACAGAGTGGTGGGACCACATAGTGTTGCAGGTCTGGGATGATTCGCAGTGGCTGCAAAACTTTCACGTGCATAAGGGCACTTCCATGGAACTTTGTGACTTGCTTTCCCCTGCTCTGAAGCGCAAGAATAGCAAGATGAGAGCAACCCTCACAGTTCACAAGCCAGTGGCAATAGCCCTGTGGAAGCTTGCAATGCCAGATGGCTACCGGTCAGTTGGGAATCAATTTGGAGTGGACAAATCTACTGTGGGGGTTGCTGTGATGCAAGTAGCCAACGCAATCATTGAGCTGCTGCTATCAAAGGTAGTGACTCTGGGAAATGTGCAGGTCATACTAGATGGCTTTGCTGCAAAGGGATTCCCTAACTGTAGTGGGGCTATAGACGCCGGAGCATGTCCGTTTGATCCCGCAGTAGCCCCAGTGTTATCAGTGTTACTGATCTTCCTGCCGCCACCTCTCCTCATGTTCATCCGCCACTGTCCTGTACTCTGCTATTGTGTCACTCCACACAGCTCTGTCAGTTCTGGACAACCGCATGAGTTCAGAGAACATGTCATCATGTGTGCGGTTTTTTTGCTGCCTTATCTGAGAGAGCCTTTGGGACGGAGGAGGGAGGCTTGAAACATTTGCAGCTGCTGGAGGAAAAAAAGGGAGTGAAGTATTTAAAAAGGTACATTTTACAGAACAATGGATATACTCTTGCACAGTGAACAACACTATTCACATTACATAGCACATGTGATTTTTGGTACAAGGTCACATTTTGCATCTTGTATGGAGTGCCTGCGGCTTTGGTGTTAGAGATCACACACGCAGGGCCGGGCAACAGAATTCAGCTTGCAGGCGGCCATGGTAAGCCACAGTCTTTTGGCTTCTGCAACCTTCATAACAGTAGCCCCCTCCTTTCCCATACCAAGCAAAGCCCGTTGAGTTGGCCATTTCGTGCTGCAGTTTTCCTGTTAACATGCAGCAGCAAAAAACAAACTAACCCCCTCCCCCCATCCAATTCTCTGGGATGATTGCTTTTCCCCTCCCCCCCACCGCCTGGCTGGAATCAGGGAAGATCCCTGCTAGCCAAACGCGAACAGCTCAGCACCAGTGTGCCTCCCCCCCACCCCGCATGGCTAACTGCAGGGAGGATTTCTTACCAGCCACAGGCAAACAGCCCAGTAGGAACAAGCACCTCTGAATGTCCCCTTAATTAAATTCCCCTATTTCAACCAGGTTACCATGAACGATATCACTCTCCTGAGGATAACACAGAGAGAGAGAGAGAGAGAGAGAGAGAGAGAGAGAGAGAGAGAGAGAGAGAACGGATGTTGCTTGAATGCCAGCAAACACCAGGACCATACGCTGCCAGGCTTTGTCATACAATGATACCAGATTACTTGCTATTAGCATGGCGTGGTAAAGTGTCCTACCATGGAGGACGGAAATAAGGCTGCTCTCCCCAGAAATCTTCTGCCAAGGCTTTTAGAGTATCTCCAGGAGAGCTTGATGGAGATGTCCCTGGAGGATTTCTGCCCATTCCCAGACACATTAACAGACTTTTCCGGTAGCAGTACTGGCCACGAATGCATCCCAAGTCCTCAGGGCTACTTAATCATTAAAAAACACTTGTTTTTATAACATGTATTATATTTTAAAAGGTACACTCACCAGAGGTCCCTTCTCTAGCTTCGTTGGGTTGGGAGGGCATTTCAGTCAAAAAGATCCTGGCTGTTGGGGAGAATGGTGTGCTGTGTGCTCTCTCCAAGCTTGTCCTCATCGTCGTCGTCCTCTTCTCCATCTGCAAAATCCTCAGCCATGGCGGAGAGTACCCTATCATTGAAGTCCACGGACAGGGGTGGGGTAGTGGTGGCGGCCCCCCCAAGAATTGCATGCAGCTCAGCGTAGAAGCAGCATGTCTGGGGCTCTGTCCCGGAGTGTCCGTTTGATTCTTTGGTTTTCTGGTACGCTTGTCTGAGCTCCTTAAGTTTCACGCGGCACTGTGTTGCGTCCCTGTTGTAGCCTCTATCCCTCATGGCCTCTGAGATTTTTTGAAATGTTTTGGCATTTCGTCTTTTGGAACGTAGTTCTGATAGCAGGGATTCCTTTCCCCATACAGTGATCAGATCCAGTACCTCCCACTCAGTCCGTGCTGGAGCTCTTTTTCGATTCTGGGACTGCATGGTCACCTGTGCTGATGAGCTCGCCTGGCCAAACAGGTTTTTCCTGTACACTTGGCCAGTGCATCCGAGTTCAGAGCGCTGTCCAGAGCGGTCACAATGGTGCACTGTGGGATAGTTCCTGGAGGCCAATACCTTCGAATTGCATCCACAATAACCCTAATTCGAAACGGCGATGTGGATTTCAGCACTAATCCCCTCATTGAGGAGGAGTACAGAAATCAGTTTTAAGAGCCCTTTATGTCGAAAAAATGGCTTCGTTGTGTGGATGGGTGCAGGGTTAATTCAGATTTAACGCTGCTAAGTCCGACATAAACTCGTAGTGTAGACCAGGCCTTAAACATGGGAGACCAGAATTGCAAACAGTATTCCAGATGAAATCTCCCCAGTGCATTGTATAATGATACTAATGCTTCCCTGTCTACGGAAATATCTTGTCTGATGCATTGTAGGACTGCATTAGCTTTTTTCACTGCCACATCACATTGGCCGCTCATAGTCATCCTGTGATCAACCAGTACCTCCAGGTCTTTCTCCTCCTCTGTCACTTCCAACGGATACATCCCTAGCTTATAGTAAACATTATTTTTGTTCACTAAGTGCATGACTTTGAACTATTAAATTTCATCCCATTTCTATTAGTCCCGTTTCAAGGTCATCCAGATCTTCTTTTATGGTCTTCTGGTCCTCCTCCATATTGGCAATACCTCCCAATTTTGTCTAATCCACAAATTTTGTTAGCACGCTCCCACTTTGTTTCAAGTTTATTAGTAAAAACGTTAAATAAGATAGGTCCCAAGACTGATCCCTGAGGAACTCCACTAGTAACCTCCCTCCAGCCTGACAGTTTACCTTCATTATGACCCGTTGTAGTCTCCCCTTTAACCAGTTCCTGATCCACCTTTCAATTCTCATATTAATCCCATCTTCTCCAATTTAACTAATAATGTCTCAGGTGTAAGTGTATCAAGTACCTTACTGGAACTAAGTAGATTAGTTCTTATGCATTTCCTTTGTCTAAAAACTCAGTTAACTTCTCAAAGAAGGAGATCAGGTTGGTTTGGCATGCTCTATCTTTTGTAAAACCATGTTGATTTTATCCCAATTACTGTTTACCTCTGTCCTTAGCTGCTTTCTCTTTCAAAATTTGTTCCAAGGCCTTGCATCAGGGTGGATAAAAATCAATGATTTTTTTTTTATTTAAATAAGTTTTTTCCTGGAAAAGCATTTTATCAAAAAAAAAATTCGATCTAAAGATATCCTAATTAAAACTACATTATAGCTCAAAGATATCTCCTCATGGAATAGGGATTATTATAAATTCTAATTTTATAGGATGAGACAATATATTCATATAATGTTTAAGAAAAGTTTTGTAAATGAATTCCAGTAGTTCATGGATTAGAGACCCAATCAATGGGGCTCCAGGGGCTTCTGTATAGCTTATTTAGGTTAATCTTTCTATGTACCCAATGGGGCTCAGTGTAGAAGATACCATCAGAGATGCTTAGTTTTGCAGTTCTCTAACTGTGGATTTGTGATCTCCAGAAAAAACATGCTTGTTAACAACAAAAATGTTTTAAATAAATAATATATAGAGGTGAGAAATAACAGACCTCTGCAAATTTGTGTACATAGTGTCAATCCCTTACCCCTCTCTCTAGAAGTGCAAAGTTTCAAAAAGTTCAATGAATAGAAGATTGTTGAGGGCGGAATAGATCCGGACAAGGAGAAGAAGTCTGGAGATAAATGTGAGAAAGGACGGACAGGCAGTAGAAACAAAAGTGAAACTGTTTTGAGTAGGATATTCCAGATATCTAGAGGTCTGAGTGTAGCCTTCATTGATTTGAGATCTACCATACCATTCTCTTACGAGAAGGGAAAACCTATAATGGCAGCATGCCGTAAAACAGACCCAGTTTGGGAATAAGAACCATTCAAGAAATGTATATTTGCTGCTGATCATTTAAAGAAAGTCACACTTGTGAACTGGTAGAAGTCACTTAAGAACTTGGATTCAGAAACTGAAGTGATGATCTCACTTTTAACAGTTGTAGCTGCTTCTGCCGGTGTAGAAAGAATATTTTCTTCCCTCGGACTAATTCATTCCAAATTGAGAAATCGTTTGGGACCTGAAAAAGCAGGAAAGATTGTTTTTTCTTTTCCAGATTGTGAGCAAACAGGAAAATGAAAGTGAAGACGACTGAGTTAGCTGCAGAAGCCAATATTTTAAGTTTCTCATGTTGACGTGGCTGACATAGTCTATTTAATTTTTGTTTTTCGTTAACTATTTTAATGTTTTTTAACAAACAAACCTGATTTAAAAAAAACTTGAATGTTAAAATAAATTCATATGTTTGTCTTGTTAAAATATGATGTTTGCTGTTGAAGAAAAAAATCCAGAATACATAACGTTGTTGTTTTAGTTAAATAAAACAATTTAAATGTCTGTTTGGTGGTGATCTCCTAATACAGCATGGCAAGAAAATCCTCCAGATATTAATGATTAACCTGTTGAATTCGAGATAGTTCTCCTCCCAATGACTTAATAAATATCTGCTTCATTTACCAACGGTAAATGAAATAACCAAACAGTCATTCATTTCAGATTAGTTTTATAGCTATATCAGAAAAAGTTTTCAAAATAAATCACTTTAAAAATGTATTGTGTGTACCTTCTAAAAATGAAACCTATGTCTATCTCTGAGTTGTGAAGAATATGTATTAAGGTTATAACAACCAACAAGAATGCACTTTTATATAGAAATCCATGATTAAATCGAGTCTTCCTGACTAGTGATTTAAATCAAATCCACTCTGCCTTGCATACAGTTCAAGTCAAATTAACAGCCCTGTAGTTTCCCAGATCTTTTTTTTTTACCCTTTCTTATAAATAGGAACTGTATTAGCAATTTTCCAGTCATAGGATATAACCCCCAGGTTTACAGATGCATTAAAAATCCTTGCTATTGGGCTTGCAGTTTCATGTGCCAGTTCCTTTAATATTCTTGGATGGAGATTATGTGGGTCCCCAGATTTAGTCCCATTAAACTATTTGAGTTTGACTTCCACCTCGGATGTGGTCATTTCTAGTTCCATATATTCATTCCTATTAGCCACCCTGCCATTGCCCCTAAGCTATTCATTAGTCATATTAAAAACTAAGGCAAAGTATTCATTTAGGTGTCAGGACATGCCTAGGTTATCTTTAATCTCCACTCCATCCTCTGTGTTTAGCAGTCCCACTACTTTCCTTTTTTCATCCTACTTATAAGGTTATAAAACCTTTTACTATTGGTTTTAATTTCCTTTGCAAGGTCCAACTCTGCTTGGCTTTTGACTGTTCTGATTTTATACCTACACTTCCTGACCTCCCAAGAGGTAGTTTTCCTTGCTCATCCATCCCATCTTCCATTCCTTGTAGGCTTTCTCTTAATTACCTGTTTGAGATGCTTACTCATCCAGCTTGGTCTGCACCTCTTCTCTAAAATTTTTTTCCCCTTGCTTGGGATGCAGGCTTCGGATAGTTTCTTCAGCTTTGACTTAAGGTAATTCCAAGCCTCCTCCACGTTCAGATCCTTGAGTTCTTCAGTCCAGTCCACTTCCCGAACTAATTCCTTCAATTTTATTTAAAGTTTGCCCTTTTGAAATCAAGGACTCTAGTTGCAGATCTGTTTTTGTTTACCCTTCCATTTAGTTTATACTAGGTTAGCTCATGATTACTTGAACTAAGGTTGTCCCCTACAACACACTCTTCTATGAGGTCCTCACTATTTACCAATACCAAATCTAAAATGGCATCACCTCTTATTCATTCAGCAACTGTTTGGTGAATAAATCTGTCAGCTATCATATCCAGGAAAATCTGGGCCCTACTATAATTAGTAGCAATTGTCTTCCAGTCTATATCTGGGAAGTTAACATTTCCCATAATCACGCAATTCCTAGTAGTATTTCTTTACTAAAAACATAAGAGATCTCTGTCTATATCCAAATGGGATCTTGGAGTTCTGTAGCATACCCCTAGTACTATCCCAGGGAAACCTCTAGTAGCTTTCTTCCCCAAAGTGATTTTGGCTAAAACAGATTCTGTCTTAGTCATTCCATCACTTCTAACTTCTTTACAGTCTACTTCATCATTAGCATACAATGCTATTCTACCACCTTTACCTTTATTTCGGTCTTTCCTGAACAACATGTACCCTTAAATACCTGTACTCCAGTCATGACTACTATTCCACCATGTTTCTGTTATCCCTATAATATCTGGTTTCACTTCCTACACCTGTCGTCCTAGTTCTTCCATTTTGTTACCCAGGTTCCTTGCAATGGTGTACAAACTTCTTAGATAGTTCTACTTGGCTTCACCCAGATTCCTCAGCCAAATGCATAATCATTCTACTTTCACTATCATCTACCTGACTGTTAACTTCATCGGTATCCGCACTGTCTTTCCTCTTAATGTCCATTCTCCTACCCGTTGCTGTTCCTTTCTCCATTCTTGTATCCTTCCTTGCTTGATTTTTCTTCCTGCTCAATGTTCAAATCAGGCATGAAGATTACATGAGCGTCTCCCAATTGTCTCCTCCGAGTTCCTATTTTAAACTCTTAATCAGTTGTTCCAGCACCCATCCCAGAAGTTTTTCCTTCCCTGCGCAGGTGGAGTCCATCCCAGGAGAACAGTCCTCTGTCCATGAATGCCTTCTAGTGGTCAAACATCCCAAAGTCCTCCTTTTAACACCACTGCCTGAACCAACTGTTGATCATCATCATCTTGTCTCCCCTTCATTCTCCCACTCTAGGGGCAGGTAGAATTCCACCGAAGATCATTTAAGCCTCCATTTCCTTAAGTGTTTTTCCCAGCCTCGCATAGCCTCCCTTGTTGCATTCCAGCGAGAATCTTGCTGTATCATTTGTTCCCACATGAAGGGCAATCAGTGGATTCTTTCCTGCTCCCATTAAGATCTTCAGCCTCAGGTCCACATCCCAAGTCTTAGCTTCTGGCAGACAGCACACCTTTCTGTTTTCCGGATCAGCTCTGGTCACAGGCCTCTCTGTTCTTAGTAGGAAGTCACCAATCACATAGATCTGCCTTTTCCTGGTGATAGAAAAAACAGGAGGAAGGCCAGAGAATCACACTGACTGCAAGTTCTCTTGTCTTTTATTCTCCCTTGCAATCTTCTGCAAGTCATCATGTGTTCCTCCAGGGGCTCTGAACTCTGGGTGTCTTCATTGACTCTTCCCCTCTTCTTACAGGACAAGCTGCTTTTGGATAATAGATTTTTAGCTGGCCCAGTTACTGAATTTTATATAATTTGATGTGCCATCCACACCTGTTCAATGTAAAATTAACTAACTTTAGTGCTCACAGTTTCATCAGAACTTTAATTTAATTTGTGTGAGGTTGCATTCATATTTTTCAGAGTATTTCGGAACCTGTACATGAGGAATAGAAATAATGTTGGGGGTTTTTCATAATACTTACCACTAAAGTTCTGTGGCTAAAAAGTTTTGCACATATGTTGTTTCTTAGATTCTTCCTACTGCGTTAACTTGCACTCTGGAACCTTCTTTCAAACTTGCAAAAATATTTGTGCTTTTTTTCACTGAGTTTTAGAAGACTTGAAATAGAAATAAAATATTCTGAACAGTAGAGGATGTGACATTGTTTTGGACAACCCTAGTCAGGGACAGAGATTGAGGCCTAGCCTCAAAGAGGCTTACGCAGTATTGGAATTGAAAAGTAAAAATAACTACTCCTCTTCTCAAAACATAGTTAATGGAAGTTATACAGCAAGCTGACATGCATTACTTTTATTTGCGCTGTCTTGAAGATGACACTCAGGTCTACCTTGTTTTATATTAATGTAATGTTGCTTTCAGATTTGTAGTATACAATAATGCACGCATCTGGCAAGCTACAGTTATGCTGCAACAACAAAATACTTAGTGTTCTAATAGTATCTTTTTTTTTTTTTCCTCCTTCCATCAGCCTTTTATTGCGGTTCACAGATGATACATTTGACCCAGAACTTGCAGCAACAATTGGTAAGTGGGTGCTAACACTACTTCATAAAAATTCAAACTAACTTGGGTAGAAGACCATGACTTGCTGTGCTTGCATAACTGGTAATGAGGTTCAGCCTCATCTGCCCTTCAGTAAAGGGGGGGAGATGATCTTACTCAGTGATTAGCCTGGTCTACACTAGAAATGAAGTCGGTTTAACTACGTAGCTTGAGGGTGTAAAAAATCCACACCCCCAAGTGATGTAGTTTAGCTGACCCAGCCCCCACTGTAGACAATGCTAGGTTGACGGAAGAACTACCTACTGTCTGTTGGGGAGGTGGATTACCTACGCCAATGGGAGAATGCTTCCTATCGGCATAGGTAGTGTCTACATTGAAGCACTACTGTGGCGCAGATGTGCCGCTGAAGCCTTTTAGGCATAGACATATGCATAGTGTATGGAGTTAAACACTACAGAAGTTGAGTGCTGTAATACTTTGCACAAAATTAGTTCAGAATTGAGACAGTGTTGTCCTGTGTACTCTGTATTCTTGAAGATGGAAGCTATAGACATGGACTGTCACTGAAGGAGACCTGCATCTGTAGGCACTACAATCACATGCATGGTGTTAGTGAATTTATTAGATCCGTATGCAAAAGATTGTTGCTAACCCTGTGAGAAATCAATAAAATCTCTCAAAAGTAATAGGAGATTGGAACTTACTTTAATAGTCATAAAAGTACTGCACAGGATTCCTGTTAGAGTAGGTTGCACAGATGGCCACCTAGGGAACTGAATATTTTGGAGAAAGATTCAAGCACTCTAGATCCAAGGCAGGTAGTTTCTCCTGCTCCAGAGAAGCTCTGTTATACTGGGCACTGAACTCCTCTCTCCCACTACTCCCCTTTAAGGAACAGATGTCTGAATAGTAAGAAGTGGCTCCTTCCTTACCTATCCCAAAACAACTGTTAGCTCCTATGCAAATGGCCCAAGAGGAGAGGGGAGTGCCCAGAGCTGCTAAAAAAAATGTGTTCCGGGAGGGTGTGGATGATGTGGGCAGCAGTAAGGGCCCAGTGTTAATTGAATTGTATTTAGGAGGGAGAGACAGATCTCAGAATTGGAGGTGTGCTGGTGTGGATATTGAAGTTTGCAAAAGGCAGTAAAATGCCTACAACCCGTCCTGCTATTATGTGATATATCATATGACCCATAATCCAAGCGAAACAAATAACTGGTGAACTGGGAGTACATTTAAGGTAACTTTCCAGTACAAAGTATAGGAGTACTTGTGGCACCTTAGAGACTAACATTCATTTGAGCATAAGCTTGCATGAGCTACAGCCCACTTCATCGGATGCATAGAATAGAACATATACTAAGAAGATATTTTCATACAGAGAACATGAAAAGGTGGAAGCACCCATACCAACTGTAAGAGGCTGATTAATTAAGAGAAGCTATTATCAGCATCCGATGAAGTGGGCTGTAGCCCACGAAAGCCTATGCTCAAATAAATTTTAGATTCTAAGGTGCCACATGTACTCCTGTTCTTTTTGCTGATGCAGACTAACACGGCTGCTACTCTGTTTCTTGTACAAGGTATTAGAATTCTAACATTAGACTTACTGCAATGGAGGTTATAACTAAAGACCTTTTAAGACGGCGAGTAATTTTCCTTAAACTCTTGATCGGTCAAGGTGGCTACTGAGAGAGAAACACTAATGTAAAGCCAAAAATAACTGTTTAGTTGTCTAATGTATTTGACTAGCTGAAATAAATATTGGCAGGATGGGAAGGAAGCTATTTATTTAATTGAATTATTGTTTAGGGATAGCCATGTTTTAATTCCAACTCCTATTGCACAAAAATACTAACATTTCATTTCTTTTGGATGTCCCAACTACTAATTTGGCAACTGAGACTTGTTGACAAGGCATTGCTTGATACCCTACCTTCAATCTACCTTCTCTTAATGGCTTGTGGAGTGAGAAAAAGCTGTACCTTTCTTTTCAGTGATAACCCCTGGCACTAGCTGCTATCTCTAGCATAAATTGTTAGGTTAAGGTTGTAAGCCAATTACATATAGATTGTAGCAAAAATATATGCATAAGGAGGCAGAATTAAGGTTCTGTGGACAACCTTACTTGTCACTTCCTAGCTTCTGAATGCCTTTCAACCTTAGTCTGTTAAAGTGGAATATTAATGTTAGATTAGCATACAGAGTCCCTGATAAGAGCTGGGGCCCTCATGCTAGATGCCACTCAAATATGGGAAGACACAGATTACTCTTTTGAGCTAGGACCAGCTGTTGAGTTTCTTTTTACTCAAGGCTACCGGCTGGATCGACGGGCAGGGGTCGATTTATTGTGTCTAGTATAGATGCGATAAATCAACTGCCAATTGCTCTAGTGTCTACTCCGGAACTCCACCTCAACAAGAACGCAAGGGGAATTGACGGGAGAGCGTCTCCCGTCGACACGCCGCGGTGAAGACACCACGGTAAGTAGATCTAAGTACGTTGACTTCAGCTATGTGAAGTTGCGTAACTTAGATCGAGTTCTCTCCTTCCACCTCCTCCCTTGTAGTATAGACCAGCCCAAAGAAAATGTAATGTTTTTTAAAAAGTTTTCCTACCATCTGACTTGACATGATTGTCCTTAATACTGTACTGCTGGTCAGACATCAGTATGATGACAAAAATGTCAGTGCTTTGTCAGCTCACTTGCTTTCATGTGGGTAGTGAGTATAAATATATTTCCACATCAATTTAAAGAACTGCTTGAGCTGATCCTAGCAAGAAAAAAGGAGGTATTTGAGCTCCTGCTGCTCTTTCCCTAAACAATGCAGGCCCTGAAGGAAGCCATTAATGGAACATGCATTGAGGCTAAAACTCATGATGCAGGTCAACTTGTCTGAGTTTTAAAAATGTCTCTCTTCAATCCATATAAAGCTGATAGTTGTCGACTATTGCATAAACTCCCAAATATTAAAACTTTTCAGTAAAGGAATCAAAAATTGATTCTGTATCAACCTAAAGTTGAACTTGAAGCGTATTGTTTAACTTCATTAACCATATCATAAATTGATGTAGATTACTAGTTACAGTTTTACTACTACATTCTGCTGCTAGCCCCGTGGACACTATTACTCCACAGTTGTATAAGGAGCCACAGTATCCACCCTTAACTCTGGAACAAAGCTTGACTTTAATAACACTAATGTTCTAAACTGTTTCGCAATAGAACCTTCCCAACAGGTGCCTGGCATAAACCAAAGAAAGTCTATATAAAAACAGACTCAAAAAAAATTTCTTGAGAGCTTTCACCATTCATCTCAATGAAGTGTTGACTCTAAAATCTAATAAAATCTAAATAGTTAATATTGAGATCTATATCACCATTTCGCTGCTGATTTCCTTAGCAGACACAGCTATCAAATGTCTGGGTGCCCAAGAATGTATGTGAAGCAGCTAAAACAAACATCCATCTCTTTCTTTTACAAGACTTAATAATGAAGTCTTCGATATTAAATTCTGCAAAAAGTTTAGTTAAACTAAAGCATTTCAGTCCTCAGGAGACTAAACTATTATCAGAGTAGCAGCCATGTTAGTCTGTATCCGCAAAAAGAAAAGGAGTACTTGTGGCACCTTAGAGACTAACAAATTTATTTGAGCATAAGCTTTCGTGAGTTACAGCTCACTTCATTGGATGCATGCAGTGGAAAATACAGTGGGGGAGATTTTGTATACAGAGAGAACATGAAACAATGGGTGTTGCCATACAAACTCTAACGAGTGATCAGGTAAGGTGAGCTATTACCAGCAGGAGAGAGGGGGGAAAAAAGAATTAAAAAAAAAAAAAAAAAAAAAACAAACCTTTTGTAGTGATGATCAAGGTGGGCCATTTCCAGCAGTTGACAAGAATAGCTGAGGAACAGAGTGTGTGTGTGTGGGGGGGGGCGGGGAATAAACATGGGGAAATAGTTTTACTTTGTGTAATGGCACATCCACTCCCAGTCTTTATTCAAGCCTAATGTAATGGTGTCCAGTTTGCAAATTAATTCCAATTCAGCAGTCTCTTGTTGGAGTCTGTTTTTGAAGGTTTTTTTTGTTGAAGAATTGCCATTTTTAGGTCTGTAATCGAGTGACCAGAGAGATTGAAGTGTTCTCCGACTGGTTTTTTAATGTTATAATTCTTAACATTTAATTTGTGGCCATTTATTCTTTTACGTAGAGACTCTCCGGTTTGGCCAATGTACATGGCAGAGGGGCATTGCTGGCACATGATGGCATGTATCATATTGGTAGATGTGCAGGTGAACGAGCCTCTGATAGTGTGGCTGATGTGATTAGGCTCTATGATGGTGTCTCCTGAATAGATATGTGGACACAGTTGGCAACGGGCTTTGTTGCAAGGATAGGTTCCTGGGTTAGTGGTTCTGTTGTGCGGTGTGTGGTTGCTGGTGAGTATTTGATTCAGGTTGGTGGCTGTCTGTAAGCAAGGACTGGCCTGTCTCCCAAAATCTGTGAGAGTGATGGGTCGTCCTTCAGGATAGGTTGTAGATCCTTGATGATGCGTTGGAGAGGTTTTAGTTGGGGGCTGAAGGTGATAGCTAGTGGCGTTCTGTTATTTTCTTTGTTGGGCCTGTCCTGTAGTAAGTGACTTCTGGGTACTCTTCTGGCTCTGTCAATCTGTTTCTTCACTTCAGCAGGTGAGTATTGTAGTTGTAAGAATTCTTGATAGAGATCTTGTAGGTGTTTGTCTCTATCTGAGGGGTTGGAGGAAATGCGGTTGTATCGTAGAGCTTGGCTGTAGACAGTGGATCATGTGGTGTGTCCTGGATGGAAACTGGAGGCATGTAGGTAAGTATAGCGGTCAGTAGGTTTCTGGTATAGGGTGGTTTTTATGTGACCATCGCTTATTAGCATTGGAGTGTCCAGGAAGTGGATCTCTTGTGTGGACTGGTCCAGGCTGAGGTTGATGGTGGGATGGAAATTGTTGAAATCATGGTGGAATTCCTCAAGGGCTTCTTTTCCATGGGCCCAAATGATGAATATGTCATCAATGTAGCCCAAGTAGAGTGGGGCATTAGGGGATGAGAGTTGAGGAAGCGTTGTTCTAAGTCAGCCATAAAAACATTTGGCATACTGTGGGGCCATTTGGGTACCCATAGCAGTGCCACTGATTTGAAAGTGTCCCCAAATGTGAAATAGTTATAGGTGAGGACAAAGCCACAAAGTCCAGCCACCAGGTTTGCTGTGACATTATTGGGGATACTGTTCCTGATGGCTTGTAGTCCATTTTTGTGTGGAATGTTGGTGTAGAGGGCTTCTACATCCATAGTGGCTAGGATGGTGTTTTCAGGAAGATCACCAATGGATTGTAGTTTCCTCAAGAAGTCAGTGGTGTCTCGAAGATAGCTAGGAGTGCTGGTAGCGTAGGGCGTAAGGAGGGAGTCTACATAGCCAGACAATCCTGCTGTCAGGGTGCCTAAGATGCCTGAGATGATGGGGCGTCCAGGATTTCCAGGTTTATGGATCTTGGGTAGCAAACAGAATACCGCTGGTCTGGATTCTAGGCGTGTGTCTGTGCGGATTTGTTGTGCTTTTTCAGGGGGTTTCTTGAGCAGATGGTGTAGTTTCTTTTGGTAACCCTCAATGGGACCAGAGGGTAATGGCTTGTAGAATGTGGTGTTGGAGAGCTGCCTAGCAGCCTCTTGTTCATATTCTGACCTATTCATGATAATGACAGCACCTCCTTTGTCAGCCTTTTTGATTATGATGTCTGAGTTGTTTCTGAGGCTGTGGATGGCATTGTGTTCTGGGGCAAGCGATGCTGCTTTTCCACAATTTCAGCCCGTGCACATCGGCGGAAGCACTCTATGTAGAAGTCCAGTCTGTTTCAACCTTCAGGAGGAGTCCACCCAGAATCCTTCTTTTTGTAGTGTTGGTAGGAGGGTCTCTGTGGGTTAGTATGCTGTTCAGAGGTGTGTTGGAAATATTCCTTGAGTTGGAGATGTTGAAAATAGGATTCTAGGTCAACACAGAACTGTATCATGTTTGTGTGGGTGGAGGGGCAGAAGGAGAGGCCCCGAGATAGGACCGTTTCTTCTGTTGGGCTAAGAGTATAGTTGGATAGATTAACAATATTGCTGGGTGGGTTAAGGGTTAAGGCCACTGTTGTGACCCCTTGTGGCATGTAGTAGTTTAGATAGTTTAGTGTCCTTTTTCTTTTGTAGAGAAGCAAAGTGTGTGTTTGTAAAATCCAACCACGAGGAAGTTTGTGTGGAAGGTTGTTTTTTATGACTATCCAATTTTGAGTGCTCATGCTTAGTCTTTCCCTGTTTGCTGTATAGGATGTTGATCAGGTGGCTCTGCAGTTTCTTTGTGCCAAACACTCTCAATCTCTCCTGCTGGTAATAGCTCACCTTTCCTGATCACTTTTGTAACAGTGTATATGGTAACACCCATTGTTTCATGTTCTCTGCGTATATAAAATCTCCCCACTGTATTTTCCGCTGCGTGCATCTGATGAAGTGAGTTGTAGCTCATGAAAGTTTATGCTCTGATAAATTTGTTAGTCTCTAAGGTGCCAAAAGTACTCCTTTTCTTTAAACTGTTGTGTCACAGACAGAAAACAGGCTTGACTGAGGTGTCTGTCACCAGTGCCTGAAGTCCTTGTAATAGAGGGGAATTGACTTGGTGAGAGATTAATACCTTCCATTAAATCTTGCTGACTGGCATTAATCATATTTTTAACTTCTTTGTTGATGGTCCTGGATTAACCATTCCATTATAGTTGTGACCCTACCCAGGCGGAATTCCAGATCTTGTCTTTATGCCCACATTTTCTGTTCTTATGAAAAGCCTGCAAGTGCCCCAGAGAAGGAATGATTTAGTCTAGTAACAAGTCTTTGGGAGCCAATAGGACCAAATTTCATGTTTGAAATTTTGCTATCACTTAATATGCACAATTGGCCTGACTTCTGGTTCTAACGTGCATCTTTGTAGACTTCACTTTCTGAAGTTGGTACATGTACCATGTAACAATGCAAAACCTAGCATCAATGAAAGAGTTGAGAAATATGGAGCAATCAGTTCAGAAAATAAGGAACTTAAAAAAAAGGCAACATTAATGCCAAGCATAGTAGAGTTAACTTGCATTGTAGACTACATAGCAACAAATATAGCCTTACAAAGGACAGGAATACATTAGAAATGCTTATATGTAATTAACTGGCATAAGCTGAAATCTTAAATGATCAAACTCCTAACTCAAAAGGTGACTTCTCAACTTGAGCATTGCTACAATGCTGACTTTTGGCACTTAACTTATTTGCTGGGTGTAATAGCTCTCAAAAAAAGGTGGCTTGAACTGTGCATTGCCAGTGTTCTGAAATGCTCTAAAGGGGAGGGGGGAAAAGCAAATTCTAGTGTATGCATACATAAACACAGACTTGTGCTTCAATGTGCTTAGTTTAAAAAAAAAAAAAAAAAAAACCCTGAAACCACTTTTCCAGTAATGGATATAAGACTCTCTTAATGGATGGAGGAGGGAGACTGAGGTTCCAAAGGTTGACTTGCATGGCTAACGTTATTGTAATTGGCAGTATCCCTTTGTGTGCTGTGCTGAGCTAACGGAAATGTAGGAGCTGAGCTATTCTATTGTGCTGTTAGAACTTTGTTCCATTTTTGGAATGGGGGCTTAAAAATGTTAAGACCTTCCTCCTGGGAATGAACTCTACTTGTGAAATACATACAAAGTGCAGTGCCCTGTCCACTTTTGGAGAGGGATTACGTTGTGAAATAGTTAGCTTTCTTTTCTCTTAGCCTCTGCTAAGGCATAACTGCTATTGTCTGCATATTTCTATGCATACCAATGATCATGCTCAACAACTCAGGGAAGGCCTCTGAAATTCTAGGCTGAACTGTGGCATGAGGTCTTCAGTGGCTATTGCCCTTTGGGGGTCCTAGCTTGTGACACCGTCAGGTCGGTCGGTCGGAGAATAGCTCTGCACATCTGCAGGGCTCTACTGATCCAATAAACATCCAAATATCGAATTTATATCCACAGATATCCATATCCGTGGACCATTTTTGTGGACTGCGGATGGATGCAGATCCAAATTTTATATCTAAAGCCCTGCAAATCTGCGGATATCCGTGGATCGCTTTTTGCAGATCACATGCGGATACCAATTTTGTATCCTCACAGGGCTCTATGGACCAGTACTCCAGCATGGTGTTGTATAGTGTTATGAAGCTGAGACATGCCATTGTCGTGTACTAGCTGGGGGTTCTCAAACTGGGGGTTGGGGCGCCTTGGGGTTGTGAGATTATTACATGGTGGGTCAGGAGCTGTTAGCCTCGACCCCCAAGTCCTGCTTTGCCTTCAGCATTATAATGGCGTTAAATATACTAAAAGGTGTTTTTAAATTATAAGGGGGGGGGTCCCACTCATAGGCTTGATATGTGAAAGGGTTCACCAGTACAAAAGTTTGAGAACCCCTGTACTAGCTGGTGGGTAGCACTGCCTTCTACTGGATTAATTGTCAGACTTGCTTTGTTTAGTCACTTATGATGGTTACTGTCAACTCTATCAGCTCAAATGGCTGAAGACTGGGAGTAGAAAGTCCAGAGTTACTAATGTGCTGCATATGTAAATACTATGGATGAAATCATGGCTCCATTAAAGTAAATGAAAGTCTTTCCACTGACTTCCCTGGGCCAGGATTTCACCCTATGTAGCCATATATTTGTTCATGGTCTTCTGGTGGCACTGTGAAATGAAAGCCCGAACAGATTCATTAACTATCCAAAGATACTCTTCTTTGTAAGAAGAAAAGGAGTACTTGTGGCACCTTGGAGACTAACAAATTTATTTGAGCATAAGCTTTCATGAGCTACAGCTCATTTCATCGGATGCATCCAATGAAGTGAGCTGTAGCTCACAAAAGCTTATGCTCAAATAAATTTGTTTAATCTCTAAGGTGCCACAAGTACTCCTTTTCTTTTTGCGGATACAGACTAACATGGCTGCTACTCTGAAACCTATCTTTTATAAGAGTAGATTTTCCTGGCCAAAGTCCAACCAAGGGCAAGTTACATTCTAAATTACTTAACCCCCAGTATTTCCAGCTGGATAAACCTTTTGCTCGCTTCCTCATCCTACCATCCCCCCCACACCCCACAATTGCTTTGTAACTTGGTGTCTCACATGCGCTCTTAGACAACTTACTTTAGTAGTGGATGAAGTAATATTTACATTCATTTCAAAGTTCTTGAGATCTTTCTGGATGAAAGGAACTATATACAGTATAAATACCTTTTATGTATTCTGAATCTATGCTGGTGGATTGCGCGTTTTAACTGTTAACCCTTTTTGCATCAGTCTGTCTGTGCAATCTAGCTATGTTACAAATGTGCTTTTCAGCAATTTCACTTTTTTTTTTGTATTAGGCTTCTTATCAAATTAATGAAGACTAAAGTAGCAACAGCTCAAATATTAATGTGTGTCAGTGATACGTTTACAGAGATCATAGCTATATTTAGCATTGTGATAACTGGTTTCTTTTATACAAGTTAAGGTGATAGTCTTGTTGCATCAAGAACCCTGCAGTTTGTTAGAAACATAGGTCAATTTATTATTTATTTCTTCTGCTATACTGTAACTCTGCTGTCCTTTCCTTTATCACCTAAAAGGGTTAAAGTATACAATTTGGTGTAATGCTAAGCAGTATGCTTTATTTAAAAATACTTTTTCCTGTGCAATAATTTAAGCAGGGGTGGCCAACCTGTGGCTCCGGAGCCACATGCTGCTCTTCAGAAGTTAATATGCAACTCCTTGTATAGGCACTGACTCCAGGGCTGGAACTACAGGCGCCAACTTTCCAATGTGCCAGGGGGTGCTCACTGCTCAACCCCTGGCTCTGCCACAAGCCCTGCCCCGACTCCACCCCTTCCCTCCCCCCTCCCCTGAGCCTGCCATGCCCTCACTCCTTCCAACCCCCACTCCAGAGCCTTTGGCACACCACAAAACAGCGGGTGATGAGGGAGGGGGAGGCGCTGATTGGCAGGCTGCTGATGGAAGGGAGATGCTGGGAGCAAGTGTGGGGAGCTACTGGGGGCTGCTGTCACATTACTGTGGCTCTTTGGCAATGTACACTGGTAAATTCTGGCTCCTTCTCAGGCTCAGGTTGGCTACCACTGTATTAAAGGAAAACAGTATAATAATAAAAACGAGGAGTCCTTGTGGCGCCTTAGACTAACAAATTTATTTTAGCCCACAAAAGCTTATGCCCAAATAAATTTTAGTCTCTAAAGTGCTAGAAGGACTCCTTGTTTTTGCTGATACAGACTAAAACGGCTACCACTCTGAAACCTGTATAATAATAGTAAATATAACACTAAGTTTACGTTTTTAAATACCTCCATCAAATTCAAAATTAAAATATTTTTGTTAATCTTGATTGGCTTGTATTGCTCAGAAGGAGCATTTCGGATTCAGTTTAGAGTAACTGATAATGGGGATAAATGTCAGATGTGTGAGTGCATCTCCAGTTGAAGTTGCATAACTGTATCCAGGAACAAAATCTTGGGCCTGTTTGTGGAATGTGAGCAAGGTGCCATTACGTCAAAGTTCACTTAAACTTTTTGTAGCAGTATAGACAAGCTACGCTCACTTCCTGAAACTTATAATTGGGGCTGAGAATGAAAGAAATTTCAGCTAAAGTGGCTTGGGTTTTTTTTTTGTTTTTTGTTTAGATGGTCATGATCATGTAAAAACAGTGTGTTTGTAAAAAAAAAACAAAAAAAAAACAAAAAAAAAAACCATAATTGTAGCTTAAAGTATATTAGGCTTTCCAAATATCTGTTTAAAAACCTATACTACTTAGCTGTTAAGGCTGTCATTGCTCTTCTTGACAGAGGTGCCCTTTGATGCAGCTTGGCATAGAATGCTATTAGTTTTAAGAGCCAACTCTTTTTATGTTGAATGCTGAAAATTGACAGGGCAGCAGGTTATTTAGGCTTAATATAAATCAAATTGTAAGCATGGCAAGTTCCTGTTTTACCTACTTGTAGTTGGAGATATAGTGATTAGAATTTCTGGCTCTGCAGCCTGTTCATTCAACAGTAATTGTGTGCTGAACCAATCTTAATAAAACATGTGGTACTGTTATAAACTGTCAATTATGGATTAAGAATCTTAATTTAAAAAACACTTAAATAAACTAGACCTTAGTGTATTTTTGTTATAAAAGTAGTTTTAATGCCAGAGTAAAACAAAAAACAAAAAAAAGCCTCTTTAATGTTCAGTGCATTCTAAAATCATGATCGAGATAAATCTTATAGCCATAATCTAGGTGCTTCACACTGCAGTGTGCCTAGAAAATTAACGAATCCAAGCTGTGGAGCACTAAAGCAGGGAGAGAGTTCCAAAGTAGAGGACCCATCAGAAAATTGAGTTAGACTCCAGCTGTAGTGACTCCATTGATTGTAACTGCAGCATCCTCACATGAAAGCAGTATGCCAGGTAACCAGGCTCTCATTTGTGACTTGATAAACTGAAAATACCTTGAACTCCATTCAGACTTATTAACAGTGTATGTGACTTTGGAAATGCTAATGTAATATGCTTCCTATGTGAAGCACTGCTTCATAAAATACATTCCATACTAAAGTTTCTAAAAGGTATGGTTGTAATCCCATGTAGAACTACCTAATCTAGTCTATAGGTGACAAATCATAAGTAATTGAGCCCAGGTCTTCATCAACTAGGAACTGATCCACTCTCCTAGCCAGGGGTGGAGAGGCAGTCTTGACCAAGCCAATACCTAGGCATTCAGGAGCAACCCAGAACCTAATAGTACTCAAACTTTCATTGAAGGTGACATGCATGCTCTTCCCCCACAATCTAGTAATAATATTTCCATCTTAACCAGACTGAGCTTTGGGCAGCTTTCCCTCATGCAAACAATAAGCCATTAGTTCCACTGCAATAGCTGGGTCACATGTGTGGAAGACAGTTGAGTGTCATCAGCAATGAGAGTGCCACAAACCATCTTTCCTGTTTAATCCTCCCAGTGGCTTTCTAAGCAAGAAGTAATAGAATAGACCCAGGTGATATCCTTGAGGTTCCGTGGGACAGAGAAGTAATTGACCAGCACTATCTGCCAGAACTTTTCTAAGAGGCATTATAGCATCTTCATCTGAATGGCCTTTAACTGTTAAATTGGTGTCATAGATCTTAAGGCCAGAAGGGGGACCATTATGACGTCCTAGTCTGATCTTCTGCATAACATGGGCTGTAGAATTGCATCAAGGCCATAGCTTCTGGTATAGCACATTGGGGAATGGTGGAATGAAAGGGTAGAAATCGGAATCTAGAATGGAGCAAGCTATGTGGAGGAGGGAATTTGGAGTTAATTTAAACAGTTAACTTGAACAGCATATTCAAGACCACTACACTTCATGAAGGAAATATTAGTACCTGCTTCACTTCCATGATATGCCTATACTTGAAGACTCTTCTAAGCTCTAACTTCAAAGCCTGGTGTAGGACCATAGAGGGAAAGTAGGAGAGATAAGGGGTTGGAGGGGCAAATAGTAACTGATTTAAACTAATCCGTTCTTCCTGCTACTGTTAAAGCACAACTTCAGTTCTGACTTACTTGGATCTTTCATTGTCTTTCCGTCTGACAAAATTAATCCTAGAACATGTTTGAAGGAAAATTAAAACCTTTTTACTCTTCCAGGTGTTGACTTCAAGGTGAAAACAATTTCAGTTGATGGAAATAAAGCTAAACTGGCAATATGGGTAAGTTCTGAACATAGTAAAACACCAGAGATTTACATAGTTTATCGCTTTGTACTAGTGGTGATGGTTTTTATGGAAATATGCAGTTGAAGGGATTTGCCATGTTAATAGGCTTTGTTAGTACTGGGGTGGTTTTTTGTACTGGGTCATTCGTGAAAACGTTATTGATGGGATTTTTCCCATTTTCAGGATAGGTAACATAGCTATCGTATCAGCTCTGGTATCTGAAAGTAGAGGATGGGACTTTTCTATAGAAAATTCTTTTATGGGAAGAGACTTTACTGTTATCAAACAAAATTTAGATGCCAACAAGTATACTGGAGAATATGGAGTTACATTAGAAGGAAAAGTCCTTAATTTGACTACAGATAAATGTTACTTGTGCCTCTTATAACATTCTACTTGAGTTTGATATATCAGACTATATAGTTTAAGCATGTTAAATTAGGTCTAAAGCTCTCACTGAATATTCACATTTCTAAAGAAAACCTCTTCTGAACTAAGATTTTACATTTTCTGTACAAATACTAATACTGCATAAATTACATAGCTTGAGAATTGCTGCAATTGTGCATGTTTAATTTACATTAGTAATTTTAATGTAACTTTAAAGTGACAAGAACATGGAAACACCCAGGTGAACCAAAAGGCGTTTGCCTGCTAAGGTTTGAGTTCAGGATTGCCTCTTAACATAGCAACTAAAGTGGAGCAAGAAGCTCTGTATCCTGCATAACTCAGTTTAAGTACTGTACTTGTGATGACCTTGACTGTTGATGGGAAATCTCAAACCTTGAACTGTGGAAAGTAAGGGAGGGAAAAGTTTTTTCCCAATAACTCTTAATGATATATTTGCTTTTTAATCCATAAACAAGGCTCATGTTCTATAGTCACAGAATCCACCTCTGGTATGGAACAACCACTGGAATTCCAGGGCTGTCAGTTGCTCTGTACTGGCTGGCTGCTTGAAACTCTCACTGCTGAGCAGAGTGGAGCAATTCTGCTGATGCCTGGTCTGTCTGAGGAAAGAATCAGAGTACAGGAGGGAGAAAAATACAGATCAGGGATACTTCCCTTGCTTTGATATCAAGAGTGCTTCATACCTCAAGTACCAAATTGTAGGCTCTCAGGTAGGCAATGACAGTCAGATCTCCAAACGCATCCTCAATCAAGCAAAGCAGAGTGGATCTGATGACTGAGAAAATGGACAGAGCCATATAAGAAGGAACAGGAGCCAATGGAACATTTACTCTCTGCGGTAGAACAGAGCTGTAGAACTCTTTCCTGAGAGGAAGAAAATGAACCAGATAGGACACCTGCATACTCTTTCCTGAAGAGACAGGGTGAATCATTCTCTCCTCTCTTCGTGGAGAGAATCCTACTCGAAAGGAAAGATAACTTCTCTTTCCTCTTATGCCCTGCATCTCAAAAACTCTGGCTCTAGTTTGAGATGGAGAGTATGAAGGTGGGAGTAGACTTCTCTTCACCAAAGTGTTCTGCACTCCACTCACATAGAGCCTGAATATTCAGGATCTGTGGTGGTAGAGTGAATTTTGAACCTGAATGGAAAACGTTGCTGATATCTTAGTTATTGGAATGACTGCTCTTTTGGAGGTAGATTGGGTGGCATTTACTTTTTATTTGTTTGTAAGCAATATGCTTCTAAACTGAGACAGAGTTTGAGTGAATGAGCTTCTCTGTCTCTGATGCATGTATATTCTCATGATCTGTGGTGCTTATAGTTCACTGTAGTTTCAAGGATCTACAACAAAGCGTATGTAATCAGCATTTTAATACATGGTTTCTGCAGACCCATTCATCCTGTAAGTTCATAAAGTCCTAAGATATAAATCTGATTTCACAAGCTACTTCAGTTTAAGAAGAAACATGATCAGTTTTTTGGTACTTCTGCTGCAGCTTGGTTTGCTGTAATTCATGTTAAACATGTTTTCTGTGGTTTGAAGCTAATTATCAAATACTGGGCAGTGAAAAGCCATAATCTTGTCTTATCACAAGACCTAAAATGTTCACTTAGAAACTAGTGCAGCTGTTGCACTGGTGTCTCACTTTATCTGCTAGCTGTAGAGCAGCAATAGCCTCAGTGGAAATGTGAGTGCCCTATATCGTTGTAGAGTGGCTTATTTTACTTGTATGCTAAGACTTTAAAAGCCATTTCCTAAAGCAAAAGTCTATCAACTCTGCATCTAATCTTAATTGTATTGCATCTAAAGTTAATAAAATTTGATTCCTTTGGTGGAGTTATATTCCATGATTGTTCTGAAGTTTTTTTTATTGTATTAATTAGATCGTGCAGATGCTGTACTTTCAGTAGCACATAGAGTAGATTATTTTGTGAAAGTACAGTAATGGAAAACGTTCTGAATATTTTTAGGATACCGCAGGTCAGGAGCGGTTCAGAACATTAACGCCCAGCTACTATAGAGGAGCACAGGGTGTTATCCTAGGTAAGTATGCTACTCAACATACCACTTTAAAACCTTAGATTTTTTTTTTCTAGTTTTACAAAAAAGTTAGACAAACTAATTCTTCAACTACATTTGGCTGTTCGGTACTGAAATTCTTGGCCTCTAGTTTTATTATATATATATATATATACACACTCTCATACTCCCAATTACTGGAATATCTAAACAGCTTGAGCATCACTTTCTGTCAGAAAACCACCTCCCTTCTTTCCTTCACTGCTTGTATACACAGCGCCACAGTTCTGACTACAGGGATGTGAAATGTAGAGCACACTGAAATGTTGTATGAACAGTGCCAAATAGACAAGTCTTAATGTTTTATTTTTACTAAAATATATCATCCATTGTGCTCCCAACATTGATGACCTTTTTATCATACCCCCAATGTCATTTGAAAAAGACTGTGCATGAAATTGATCTATGCTTCAAATAGAAGGAAAGGAGAACTGGGCCAAAAAACCTTACTTCTTGCATCTGCCCTCTGAAGTTAACTGTTGTTTTGCTTTTGGGTATTTGCCTCACTGTTTGTTGGAAGCCTCCTTATTAGGCACTTGGAGCTCAATGTCAGTTTCATTTTTGCTGGAGTTGAGTAGTAGATGAGAAATCCAGGGGCAAAAATAATTTTGGTGCTTTGTATTTAAGGTTAACAATCACCTTGGCTCTAAGAGCATTCTCAGCCTCACTAGTGTTCTACTGTATATGCAATAACTTGAAATTACGTCTGTCTACAAATCAGCATATCTTTTTAAAAATAATTCAGATTTTGAATGTCTGCAATCACTTAATACTTGCAATAAATTATTTGGAAACTTCTTTAAAATAATATGTTAAATCAGATGAGTGACCATTGGTAATATTTTTCAGTTTATGATGTCACAAGAAGAGATACCTTTGTCAAACTGGACAATTGGCTAAATGAATTGGAGACATACTGCACAAGGAATGACATAGTTAAAATGTTAGTTGGAAACAAGATTGATAAGGTAAGCAGACTTGTATAACTACTGAAGGTAATTTTTCCATCTGTCACGGCATATAATATACTGTTTCTTCTTGCAGGAAAACCGTGCAGTTGACAGGAATGAAGGTCTCAAATTTGCAAGAAAACATTCCATGTTGTTCATAGGTATGCTCTTGAAGATGTATGTAAAGCCTACATGATACTTTAAAATATCATTATGTAACAAAACTGGCTGGATTCCATTTTTACAGAATTGCCAAGGTGACAGTTTTACTGTATCAGCTAAGTAATCTAATAGTACCTTTCAGCTGCGGTGTTTAAGTGCTTTACAAAATTAATTTAAGCCTCAACATCCTCAAAATGGGTATTTCCATCTTGTTTAGACTAGTCTTAAAATGACTCTATCCAAATTTATAGACTCATGGCAGATGAGTAAAGTAGACACACAGTCTAAAGATGAAATCCTGGCCTCATTGAAGTCAATGGAAGTATTGCCATTGACTTCAGTGGAACCAGGATTTCACCCTCTGACAGGTGCCCAAAGCAACATATTGACTTGATGGCAGAATCAAAACTAGAGAGAGAAAACTAAATAAATGGCCAACCCTCAGCATATCAAAAAGATTAGATATATGCCAAGGATCTGTATTAGGGTTGGTGTCTAAAATGTATTGATCTGTAAATGAGGGATGAGGTAGAATAATGAGGTGGCAAACTTGCAGCTAATTAAGCTTTTTAGGACTGGAGAAAACCATTGCACTTCAGGGGGACCTGACAAAGCTAGGTGTTTGGGCAGCACAGGGGCAAACAAGCTAGTACTGACAGATATAAAGTAATTCAGGTTGGAAGGAATAACTTCTTCAGTGCTCTTGCCCATTGCTGAGTTCTAAATTAAATAACCACTGTCGGTGGGGACCTGGATGTCATTGTGGCATAACATGGTCAGTTAAATTCTCTGCTTTATGTAGCAGATGTGACCAAAAAATCAGATCATGTTAAGAAGGGATGGAGTGACATACTGTATTTTCCACTGAATGCATCCAATGAAGTGAGCTGTAGCTCACGAAAGCTTATGCTCAAATAAATTTGTTAATCTCTAAGGTGCCACAAGTACTCCTTTTCTTAATGAAACTGAAAGGTAACAAATTTGAAAACTGTAAAAGTACATGCTACATTATACAACACATAATAAACCTGTAGAACCTGTTGCTACAGGATATCCTAGAAGTCAAGATCTTAAGTTGTTGAGAACATCCATTCTGAAACAATATATTTTATTTAATTTAATTTCCTATAGAAACTCCCTTAATGCAAGGCATACATCAACCAGTATTGTGTGTGGCTAGGAAGAAACTTAACATAGGCACATACTCCAGAACTGTCCAGTATGGAGTTATCTCCAAGGTACTGGCCACAGTCAGTAAACTGAAATAGATTAAACTCTCACCTGATCAGCACCTAGAAACAGCCTGACTGGAGCTGGAGTCATTCTTTTCAATCTGTACACTTCCAGTGCATCCCTTACCTTAGTATCTAAATGCTATGGTCAAAATAAAGGCTGTTTTATGTTCCTAATCACATTCTCTATTCCACTCTCCCATATTAAGAGACCTCTAAGTGGCATTAAATTTGGTGGTGTCTAGTAGAAACTTCAATGACTGTGGCTACTCTGACGGGACCATATATCCTGCTAACTCAGTGCCACTAGCTTATTACAAGACTTATCTTATGTCAGTACAAGGCTTTGCTGTAAAGTATAATAGACCCTTTAACATTGCTAGACTTTCAAGTTAAAAATTGAACATGCCAATTGTTAGAATAATATTTCACATAATCTGTCAAAGCTCATATCTGTCCGTAGAGAGTAAAGTCAGTCTACTGCCTTAAAGACTAGGACTTGCTGTTCATCTGTGGCTACTTTCCCTTCTATACCAAAAGTGTAGGATGCATGTTGAGACTAACACCTGTTGGTTCTCTCCAGTTAAAGTAAGAAGATGGTGGAAGATACATTAACACTTGCTTGACTTCTTAAATCTCTCTCTTCCCCCAGAGGCAAGTGCAAAAACGTGTGATGGTGTACAGTGTGCCTTTGAAGAACTTGTTGAAAAAATCATTCAGACTCCTGGACTGTGGGAAAGTGAGAGCCAAAACCAAGGCGTAAAGTTATCAAACCAGGAAGAAGGTTATGGAGGAAGAGCCTGTGGTGGATACTGTTCTATGTTATAAACTCTGGGAAGTTTATCCACTTGCATATTTAAAAGTTAGTGTCACCTTTCTGTAAATTCATTAACTGCTATTTTTAGGGACCTTGCAGTTTGCACATATTTGTTTTGTATCATGGCAATGAACATTTGTAAGAAAACATGCTCAGCAGCTTTCCCAGTTGAAAAATGTTATGGTTAGCATGCCCAACGTGCAATCTTCAGGTTTTTTATATGTAGCATAAGATAGTGTGTAAGAACAAATGCACTCAAGTTTTATGACCTTATACATTCATCATGTAACTATTCTTTAAAAAAAAAATCCATCTAACAAATATACATTTCTGCATTCTGTCTGGTTTTTGTCTGGATTATTTTTTTTTTGTTTAAGTATTGTTGGAATTCTAGAATTGCTTTATATGCACACATCCTAAAAATGATGCAAGCTAAAATGTGATATCTTGTAATGGTAAATGCTTGTCCTTGTTGATATAACAAACAATATGATTACACAATTCTTACAACCAAGTCTGTTAAAAATTCTTTTTCATTAAGCAGAGCTATTTAAACTACGGCCTCTGCCAGTTTATAGTTAATCTGAACACTTTTTGAAGAGATTTCTAAAATTTCCTTTGAGAAGTTGAGCAAACACAGTAGGGGATTTTTTTTTTTTTTTAAATCATCACTTCAGTTGATAACTTGATTGCTTAACTGGAGTTTTAATCCTGTCATATTTATATACTAAACTCATGGCATTCTTGCACAGTAGTCTTTATGATGCTGCCCACTATAGTCCTGCTGTCTTCATTTTTTTGGCCAAGGATTTGAATGGTGTCTTTTATTCTTTCATTGTGAATCAGCTTGCCACACTTAAGTACAGACGCTCTTTCCCTAAACGTTAGTAATGTACATGTATCTCAAACTGTAGCTCACTTACAGCTATGAAGTTCTATATCACACAACTGCTGTGTGTGGCTATTTGTTCAGAAACATAATTTCCTGTCGGACACTAAATATGGGGGAAGTCATGCTGCTTTTGCATCTCTGGGGAAAATACTACTGCAATGAGTATTTCACTTGGGTTTAATGTAAACAGCCAATGGTTTATCTGTTTCAGAAGACTTGCCTGTATAGACTAATAAATTTTTTCCACAGTATTCAATTTTTCTATCCTCTTCCTATTGTACAATTTGTATATTTTCTAGTACACTTTTTGTGGAGGGATTATTTCTGGTGCATTAAAGCAAAGAAAAGCCTAGGCACATCCTTCTTAAAATTAATCAGGTAACTGATCTCCATATTGGAACAAACTGCTAAGCAGTTTCTTGTAAATATACATTAAAATACCTTTTAATACTGCATTTTGTGTAATGTCAGCACTCCATTATAGTAAGTCTGTATTTTGCAGCCAATTGGGTTGTTTAAATACACTCATCTATGGAAACCTTGCTTTCTACTCTTACACTTGGTAGAAAACTTTACAAAAATTTGAAGACTTAAATAGACTAGCTGTTTTTACCAAACATTGTATCTTGAGTACTATTACTGTAAGTAGGATCATTTAAATATGTAAAAGTAATCAATAATTTAATACACTTCCATGTTGCATTAAAGCTTTAGATGTGTCTTCCTGTGTCTTGATACAGCATATGTTTGCTAACATAATCTTAATTATTCATCAGTGGTGAGGTTGTCCTGGTTCTATGCTTTGAGTGCTTGATTAGGGTAGATACACATTTACAAAAATATTAACCTAAAATCTCAGCTGCTGAAATGCAACTTTCTGATACTAATTATGTAACTTATAGCTAGTTATCAGTTTCAGGGCCAGCTGCCACTCTGTCCTGTCTGGGCTGAGTGCATCCCCTTAGGTTTCAGGCATTGTGCCTTTTTTTACTTTCCAGCATAGAATTCTGCCACTTAACTGAGCCCTGGACTACAGTACCCTGTGTATCAACTGTTACCCTGCAGGTCTGACTATCTTTGGGAGGCTGTGACCAGTAGGCTATAGTGATCAGCCAGCTTTCTTAAAATTATTTTTATTTTCCTGTTTAAAAAAAAGGGAAAGATTTTAAACTGGTGTGCAAGCATATGTACCTTACCATCCCCTGCTAATTTAGGCAAGCCTAACTTCAGCCACCCTCTCAGTAGGGTTCAATGTTTCAGTGCAGTTTTGAACAGCAATAATTAACACCCAACGCACACATTTAAGTGCCAATTTTTAACCCTGCTATAGTCCTTTTGATCTTCTGTGCCTATTTCCTGAGGGGTGACTTAAGAATCTTAAGTCATTCTTTCCCTTCCTCATTTTTTCTGACAACCCTCTGTTAAACTACACCAACATTTATGCACTAAACTTCTCAATAACCTGGACAACATACTGTACCGTCTAGTACAGAGCAGCTCCAAATCCTTCATACCAGTTAACTGACTAAAAAAATCCCATTATATCTTGCTTACATTGCTGGTGCTTGCAATTGTGTTGCAAATTAGACTTGTCATCTGCACCCTGACTTGCATGTGTTGAAAGCTGTTTAGCAGCTATTTGACAGTCTGTATGTTGCCACCAGCTACCTCTATAGGAGCGGTGTTTGGCAAATCAGTTTGCAAAATGAAGGATTGTGCCTAAGCTATAATGTTAACTCAATCAATAGTCTATACTTCATGCTTGTGGGAGCTCTTGGATAAACTCTGGGTCCAGCAGCAACTGCTGAAATAGTAGGATTTGTGAAGTTAGTGTGTGGTGGGGAGGAGATAAAGGGAGCAACATAAATCTTAATTTGGAATGGTCTCACTTTGCATTCTTGGGAGGACGTACTTGAACTAGTCTCCCCGCTACATAAACTGGGAATTTCAGTGGCCACAACTAATGGGAGTTGTGCTGAGAATTATGCAGAGGTTGGAGGCTCCAGCACTACCCAGTAGAGCTATTCTTGGCAGGAAACCACAGTAACTGGGCTCCCTTGTCTTGCAGAACTCGGTACAATTGCTATAAAACTACCTGTGCCTGTGTTGGACTATTTTAGTGACTGGATTAGCCAGCCATGTGCCTAGCTTATTGCTCTCTTCACAATTTGGCCTACTTACGTAGGACATCCAATAAACACTGAAGAAAATGCAAGTCACCACTTGTGACTGTTTTATTTTCTCCTTTGTGACTGAAAGACTGCCTGAACTTTCCAGTAACAGACTGCACTGACAGGTTTCAGAGTAGCAGCCGTGTTAGTCTGTGTTTGCAAAAAGAAAAAGAGTACTTGTGGCACCTTAAAGACTAACAAAATTATTTGAGCATATGCTTTCGTGAGCTACAGCTCACTTCATTGGATGCATTAAGGATTAGAAGTCTATCTCCCATCTTAAAACTTGCTATTGTCTGACCAATATGCAAGAAATAGGTTCTTGGTGCTACATATCTCACACTACTATCTGTCACTCTTTTCCATTCCTGAGCAAAGTCATGGAAGTTCACATATTCTCCATGGCAGTCAGAAAATGGTCCAGCAAGACTCTAGACCAGGCCATGGCACAATTGTTTTGTATATTAGTTACAATATAGATAACTCACTGAAAACTGCTTAATACTTGCTCATTCTGCTGGATATTTGCAGAATTTCAGTCTTAGATTTCTTTTGCCACTGGATGGTGCTAAGAATATGTGGAGATGGTTCAAATCCTTTCTCTCAGACGGGCAGAAGATTGAGATGGGCAGTTATACCACTACTTTAAACCTTACATTTGTGGAATACCACAAAGTTTCATTCTTTCACAAGATTCAACCTTTCTACCATAACCTGCAGGAGACTGAAAGCATATCTTGCCATGTTTCTGCTGGTGGTGCTTAGCAGCCCATGAGGGAAGTGAGTCTCAGAGCAATGCTCCAGCCTGAGTAGGAACATTTACACTCTAATTTTATAGCCCTGCCCCCCAAGCCCTATGAGAGACTCAACTTACCTGGGCTCTGAGTCTGTGCTGCAGGGTTTTTTAACTCAGTCTAGACATACCCATAGCAGTGGTGACTGCATCAGTGCTAAATAAGACAGTGTTGTCTGCATATTGTTGGCAGCTGAGTCCATAACATCTTGCAGTATTTCCCAGTGGTTTCACGTAGATATTGAAGAGGGGATCACTGTGGGATAATGAAGGTGATGGCCTGCAGAGACGAGGAGCAATTATCCATCACCACTTTGAGTTGTGCTGGAGAGGAATAATTAAAGCCACTGCAGTGCTAGACCATCTTCTGCTGTTTGATGTAAGCAGGTTAACTTCTGTGTTTTATTGTGTCAAAAGCTGAAGAGAAGTTCAGCGTTATGAGCGTGGAGATTTTGCCTGTGTTCACTGACTGAGGTGCTCCTCTAGGGCCATTAGTGTTTTCTCTGCATTGTACTCTGCTCTGAACCCTGATTTGTGAGGCATCCAGGATTTTGGCTGATGTTCACATGTTGGAGCTTGCTGGCTTCTATTTTCTCAATTATTTTGTCCAGGAATGGGACATTGCAGGCGAGATGGTGGTTGGACAGGTCTTTCAAGATCAAATGATGGTTTCTTGAGGGTTGATTTAAATTATTGCATTTGGGTAAGGGTTCTTCCCTGGAAAAGGCATTGAAAACTTCTATTAATAGTGGGCGTAGTTGTTCACTGGCTTCTACCAGTCAGGACAGGTATGGATTTGTTTCACAGGTTATGGCACTAATATTTTTCAGGGTTCCTTGAATTTTGACCCTTGTGTTGGGGTGTGGCAACTCAAACAAGGGTGATGGGGTGAATAATACAATTGGATTGGGTGGAGTTTTCTTTTCCAGTTAAGATCAAATGAATACACATGGAACTATCAAAGTGTGCTAATAGTTTTTTCACATCGGTTGATTCTTGGATTGGATTTCTGGGCTATGCAGATTGGGATGATGAGCTAGTTCCCTGTGCTAGCTGTGAGTCTGCTGCATTGACTGGGGGGGAGTAAAAGGATCGTTTTTCCTCCTTTACTAGAGTGGCATAGTTCTGGAGGAGTTGTTTATGCTACTGGTAGGTATATTCAGAGTTTACAACAAAACTGGTGTTGTGACTTTCTGCCTGTGCGCTTCATCTGCCATAGTTCATCTATGACCCCTGGTGATCCTCTAGGTCAGGGTGGAGGGAGGGAGTGGGCAGCTTGATGCCAGGATGTCTATGGAAGTGGACATTAGGTAATTGTACTGTTTGCATTAACTCATCAGCACCTTGGCCTTGTATTTGGGTAACTGCTTTCCCATGGTTAATTGAAAACCTAGAGGGCTCCAGAGCTTTCATGGGTGGACCAGCTTTGGCTGTATAGTTGTATTGGTGTAATCTACCACTACAACTCCCGAAGTAGAGGCTCATCTTGAGGATCTCCAGCGGATTCTACAAATGTTAAAGAACCTATACCCAGAAGAAAGAGACGATCAAGCATTTCATGGCGAATACTGGCTCTGATCAGCTGATGACAACATTACCTGTAAGCCTGGGTGTTACTAGAGTTCACCAGAACATACGGCTAACTGACAGAGGAGTTCGGCATGCTGGTGGAGAGATTCTGGCCTAAGTGACAATACGCTTGAGTCTGGATGCAGGGTTACCAAAGGGCTATTGTAGAGATAAAGAGGAAATGGACACTCTGCCATGGATGCAATAACAAATTACTCAGCAGAGTTATTCAGATTGAGGGAGTAGTCTGGATACACCAGGCAGATGTAACGGCTGTGGCCATTCTTCTATCTTTGCTGACTCTCGTGCCAGAGAAAACCAGAGCAAGGAAACAAATTCCCCCTGCTTAGATTTCAGCATCACCCCAGGGTGTGCCTCATTAGGGTGTGGAAGACTAGGTTTGCCATTCGTGGGTGAGAGCCTTATTCCTTCTGGTTTATGAAAGTAGGTAAGGAATATCTCATTGGATAGGATCTGTCTCCTGAAAGGGAGAATAATTGGCTAATACACCGTAGGGTTGAGCAGATCTCACTGAGAATCTATCCATCTACAGCCCTACTTTAACCAACCTTTCTTTGAGTAGGGGAATAAAGGAGAATGCTGACTGGAGAACATTAGGACCATTTTAAAAATGTTTGGTTTCAGGTCTTGACACTGGCAACTGCGTTGGACTCCTGGATTATCCTTTTGAGTGGATGTACAACACATTTATCAAAGCCCTGCTTGACTGGCATAGAATGATGTGTGAGGATGCATGGGGTCTGCTCAGGATGTAAACTTGAGTAAACTTTACTTTTTAAAAGGGCGAAAGTGGGTAGCACTTGATTATGGTAATGAAGTAGTTACTAAAGGAGCATTGCCTGCCTTCTGTATGGAACCCTACAGCTGCAGATTTATTTATTTATTACTATTTTGATCTATACTATATGTGGAACTAAATGGAAATCTGATAGTGTAGTGTAGCAGAGCTCTGACTTTGGCCCTGTGGGTCCCGTGCTTCCAGAATGTTTATTCAGAGGCTCACTGCAACCCTCCAAGTAGCCCTTCTCTCTCTAGGGCCAGAGATACAGTCTACTGAGCCCTTTTCATCATAAGCCAGCAATGGAGATTGGTGAGAGAATTCCCACAGTTTCTGTTGCTCCTACGGCCTCATGCCAAAACAGTTTAGCCTCCTGTCTTGACAGGGGTCTGTTTTCCCCTCCCAGGAGGTGTTTCTGTAGTGGTGGGTTGCGGGGAACCCGGATCCACCCTCTACTCCAGGTTCCGGCCCAGGGCCCCTAACGGTAGCAGCTGTTGGCAGCCAACCTTTTACTGCCAGAGTTGCTACATTTCCCTGGGCCACTTCCCCACAGCTCTCTTGCTTCTCCCTTCCTTATCCTTGCCTTAGGGCTCCCTTACCAATGACTTGAGGGTGTCTTCATTAACCAGCCCTTCAGCCATACTTCCTCTCCTCTGGCTCCTCTCTGCCTGACCGGAGTGAGCTCTTTTATATTATCAGAGGAGCCTTAATTAGAGTCAGGTGGTCACATTAGCTTAATGGCCTCACTTGACTCTTTGCAGGTTAATTGGAGTCAGATATTCTCATTAGCCAGGAGCAGCACCTGCTCTGGTCAGTCTGGGAACAGAAAACTGTTAATCCAGTGGCCAGTATATCTGCCTTCTGCTACTCTGCTGTACCCAACTGGCCTGGGTCTATCACATATCCCTCCCCCATGCTCAACACCAAGGGGTTGGGCAGCTTGGGACACCAGACGGTGTATGAGTGATATGCCATCGGTGTTGCCATGGCAACTCCCTGCTCTGTGCTGTATGTGGAACTAGAAAGGTTGGAGGGATAAGAACCACCTGGTTACCCTTGTGTTCTTTTCCTTATTCCGTTGCATCCATTAAAAAGGGGCATGGTCGGTCACAAGGATAAATCTGCACCCCAGCAGGTAATAATGCAACCATGGCCCATTTTACAGTGCGTCTCGCTCTCTCTCTCTCTCCCACTGTATTTTTGTTCCCTCGGAAGGAGTTTCCTACTGAGGTAGAGAATTGGGTGTTCCTCTTCCCCAACCATCTGTGACAGGACAGCCCCTAACCCCACTTTGGATGAATCTGTCTGTAGGATGAATTCCTTGGTGAAATCTGGGGCTAGCAATATGGGGTTACTGCAGAGGGCAGTCCATAGGTCCGCAAATGCCCCCTCTGCTGCATCAGACCATCTGACTGGGTCAGGACCACAGGCCTTCACTAAGTCCATTAGGGGACTTGCCCTTGTGGCAAAATGCGGGATGAAACACCAGTAATACCCCACCACCCCTAGGAATGCTCAGACCTGCTTCTTACGACTCTGCCATGGCCAATTTTGGATGGCCTCTCGCTTATTCAATTGGGGTTTTACCAGACTTTTTCCTACCACGTAGCCAAGATATTTGGCCTCAGTGAACCCTACGGCACACTTAACAGGGTTTGCTGTAAGGCCAGCTCGCCTGAAGGTATCAAGGACTGCCCCCACTTTTTCCAATTGGGTCTCCCAGTCTGGGGTATGTACCACCATGTCATCCAAATAGGCAGCAGCATAACTGGCATGGGGGCGTAATAACTTGTCCATGAGGTGCTGAAAGGTAGCTGGGGCCCCCATGTAGTCCAAAAGGGAGAACCATATATTGGAAGAGACCCTCTAGTGTAGAAAACACTGTCTTTTCCTTTGCATCTTCAGCTAGGGGAATCTGCCAGTATCCTTTTGTCAAGTCTAGGGTTGTCAAGTACCGGGCACTCCCCAGACGGTCCATTAGTTCATCTATGCGGGGTATAGGGTAGGAATCAAACTTGGATATCTCGTTTAGTCGATGGAAGTTGTTGCAGACCTTGTGGTGCCATCAGGTTTGGGCACCAACACTATTGGGCTGGATCACTGACTGTGGGATTCTTCAATGATCCCCATCTCCAGCATTTTTCTGACTTCCACTTTTATTTCCTCCCTTTGGCTGCTGGCACCTGGTAGGGCCTCATAGTTACTCTGGCCCCAGGGTTTGTGATGATGTGGTGATATGTCCCGGTTGTGCAAACCAGCTTTGTCGAGAATACATCTTGATATTGGGTGATCATCTCAGTTACCTCTTTCTTCTGGGCTGTCGTTCGATCAGGAGACACCCTCTCCTATTCAGGATTTTTGTTCCGTGGGTGCAGCTCTTCTTGAACCACTCTGCATGCCTCTTGCGCATGCCAGGGTTTCAGAAGGTTGACGTGGTATATTTGCTCTACGTTGACGTCCCGGTTGTCACACCTTGTAATTTACTTCCCCTACAGGTTTGACTATTTCTTAGGGCCCTTGCCACTGGGACAACAGCTTACTTTTGACCGTGGGTACCGGTACCAGTATCATTACTTGGCCACCGGGTTGAAACTGACTAACCTTGGCTTGATGGTTGCAGTAGGTTCTGTGGGCCTCTTGGGCCTTCTCTAGGTGCTCCCTCACTATGGGAGTGACCCGGGCTATCCAGACCCTCATCCATAGCACATGATCTATTCTATTCTTCCCCTCGCTGGGTTCCTTCTCCTAAATTTCCTTGGCTATGTCCAGGATACCTCGGGGGGTTGCATCCATACAACAGCTCAAAGGGGGAGAATCCAGTGGAAGCTCGGGGGAACCTCACAGATGGCGAACATGAGGTACGGTAGTAGGTTGTCCTAATCTTCCACATCCTGGATTACCACTTTTCTTATCATGGCCTTGAGGGTCCAGTTAAATCTTTCCGCCAGACCATCGGTTTGTGGATGGTAAACAGAGGTCTGTAGGGTCTAGACATGGAGCAGGGAACACAGGTCCTTCATCAGCTTGGACATGAATGGTGTTCCCTGGTCTGTGAGGATTTCTTTTGGTAGCCCTACCCGGGCAAAGATTGTGACTAATTCTTTGGCAATGCTCTTGGAAGCTGTATTTTGTAAGGGGACAGCTTCTGGGTACCAGTTGCATTATCTAAGATGACAATCACATACTGGTGGCCTCGGGATGTTTTCTCTAGCAGCCCCACAAGATCCATGGCAATCTGCTCGAATGGAACTTCGATGATCAGCAGGGGTACCAGAGGAGCTCTTAGATATGGACAAGGGCTGTGCAGTTGGCATTCAGGGCAAGAGACACTGTACTGTTGGATGTCTTCATGTACCCCCTGCCAGAAGAACCTTAGTAAGATTCACACCTGGGATTTCTCCACTTCCAGGTGCCCTCCAAAAAGGTGACTGTGAGCGAGGCTTAATATTGCCTTCTGGTGTTTCTGGGGTACTAGGAGCTGGTGTATCTCTTGCTCCTGCATTTGCATGACCCGGTCTAGGAGATTCCTCTTGATCACAAAATAAGGCCCTGGCCCCTGGGTCTTTCCCTTTATAGGTACTCCATCTATCTCAGCCACCTCCTTCCTGGCATTCTCGTACCTTGAGTCTTTCACCTGGTCCTGTCCAACAGTCTCTCTCCTGGGGCTTATCAGTCTGAACTCTGAGGGATCTGTCTCTGCCCTCTCGGCTAGGTCCATGAGGTTGGGATTGGAAGCGGTCTCTGACCCCTCTTCTGTTTCGGGGCCCTTCCCTTCGGTTGCCCATGTACGTCTGCCTACACAGGCTGCCCTGTCCTTGTACTAGGATTCGGGTATCCAAGGTCTTGGCCACCCTTCTTTCTCTCTTGGTCTTCCTGCCTTTCCCCGGGACAGGGAATAGCTCCTGGGACATTTCTACAAAAAAGGGAGGTGACATTCTGCTTCGGAAGCCTCCTGAAGTTCAGGGAGCTCCTCTCCCTCCAATTCCTCCGCTGGGAGCAAGTTTCCAAACCCCGGGAAATCTCTACCTATGAGCACGGGGTATGGGAGGTTTGGGACTACCCCCTGCTTTCACCCTGGTGACATTTCCGTGAATTTCAATTTTCACTGGTATGATGGGGTAGTAACTAACGGTCCCATAAACACAGGTTACCCCTGTATGCTTAGCCTATGTTAACTGGCTATGCTTCACTAATTTACCCAAAATTAGGGTGATAGCACTCCCCGCATCTACGAGTGCCATGGTTTTTACCCTATTCAACTTTATCTTTACTTGTATATTTGGGGTGGGGTGACTGCAACCCCTACAATATTGAGTAGGCTGCATGGGTCTGCCCTGTCCACCAGGTTACACTGCATGGGCTATATGACACTGGGACACTGGGCCACTATGTGCCCCAACTCCCTGCTCCCATAACACTTCTAGTCACTCCCCTATCACGAGGGTTAGGGGGTTTAGTCCCAGAGTCCCCCCCACTCAGGCCTCTTCCTTCTGGGTTCCCTGCTGGTTTTTTTGTCCCCCTCTTCTTCCACCAAGACTCCCTGGGGATTTGGCCGCCCAACCCTCCAGGGTCAGGGTCGAGTGTTTGCTTCATGAGGGACCTTCCTTGGAGTTTGGTCAATTCCCTGGCTATCCGCCATCTTTCCACCAAAATGCATCCGACGAAGTGAGCTGTAGCTCACGAAAGCTTTTGCTCAAATAAATTTGTTAGTCTCTAAGGTGCCACACGTACTCCTTTTCTTTTTGCGAATACAGACTAACACGGCTGCTACAATGTGATCATTTCAGCGTAGGTGGACAGATCATTCTGGCACACCCATTTGCGGAGATCTGGCAGCAGTCCCCACATGTAATGGTCCACTACCAAAGTCCCTAAAATCTTCTCTGGGCTGCATGCCTCGGGGCGTAGCCACTTCTGAGTGAGGTGTATGAGGTCGAATAGTTGGGACCTCTGACGTTTATTCTCCCTGTATTTCCACTCCTGGAAACTTTGGGACCGTACCGCTGCTGTCACCCCTGATCTTGTTAGGATCTCTGCCCTCAGCCGGGAATATGGAGTGGCGTCCTTGCTGGGCAGATCAAAGTAGGCCTTCTGGGCCTCTCTGCACAAAAAAGGGGTGAGAATGCTGGCCCACTGCTCCTGGGGCCATGCATCATGTTGAGCAGACCTTTCAAATGAAGAGATATGCCTCTAAGTCATCCTCTGCTGTCATCTTTGGCAGACAACTGGTGGCCCTCAGGGTTTGGGTCCCATCAGACCCCCAGGCCGGGGGGGTGAGGATTTTCAGGTGGTCCATTACCTCACGCAGGAGGCCCTGATCTTGGGTCGCCTGGCTCATTAATAATTGGTAGGTTTTCGGCTGTAGACTCATGCACTCCCTTTGCACCATTGCCTGAGCCGGGTTGCCTCCTGCTGGGCCGCCGTGGCTTGCACCAGCGCTCTCACCACCTCCTCCATTGTGGTACAAACAAAAACCCAACACCAAAAACCCTAGTGCACTTTTTTTTTAAACCTCTTTGTTCCGCCATGCTCTGAACAATCACAATCCTACTACTCACACCAGTTGTGGTAGAGCTCCAACCTTGTTCCCATGGGTCCCATGCTTCCAGGCACTTTATGCTAGCTTCAGAGGCTCACTGCAACCGTCCACATAGCCCTTCTGGCCCTAGAGAGAGGGATAGAGTCTACTGAACCCTTTTCATCATAAGCCAGCAATGAAGGTTGGTCTTATTGGGATCTGGGAAGTGGGCAGACGAAGCCCGTCCACGCCTAAAGGATCCCCCCCAGTCTAAAAGGGGGATCCACAGGACCTAGATACCCAAAAAATTCCAGGGGATAACTAATGAAATAACAGGGACAGGAGTGTGGTCAAAGGGTCCAGGGAAGGGAACCGGAGGGAACCGGATGGGGACACCGAGCAGAGAACCCCGGACAGCGCCCACTGCTCCTCAAAGGCATCAAGGGAGTCAGAGGACGCCGCCCAGAGGAACTCTGCCCAGATGCGTGAACGGACCGAGGATCGGAAATAGGCCCTACAGTCACAGGAGACTCCATCGGCCAACGTCCTCACTCTGGTTTTATAGATGGCCATTTTAGCTAGGGCCAGGAGGAGGCTGATCAGGAGATCCCATGACTTTGTGGGGCCACGGATAGAGAGTGCATAAATAAGAAGGTGAGGAGAGAAGTGCAACCAAAAACGTAATAAAATATTGGTGAGAAGCCGGAATAGGAGCTGCAGCCTGGCACACTCCAAGTATATATGTGCCAGGGTATCCGTGAAGGAGCCACCAACTGACATCCCTGGCGGGCCTTGGAACTAAGGTGGAATATAGGCTGGCCCACCGGGCCTCTTCACCCTCCAAAGGTGGTAGGAGGTCCCACCATTTTGTATCTGGGTGGGACACGAGGGTGAGGGCGTGAAGGGTGTGGAGCACAAATGTGTATAGATGTTTTCTCGGCGCAATTTGAAAGCAGACCGGCTGCATCTCATGCAGCCGGCTTCCAGGGAAGGGGTCGGTTGGGTCCACGGGGCAGGGGTCCAATTAAAAGGTCCGGCGGGCCTGGGGTAGGGAGTGGGCGGGGCATGCCCTCGTGCAGGACTCGGTCGAGATAAACCCGGGCAGCAAAGTGGCCTTCACCTCCTGAAGTATGCGCCGGGGAGTACAAGGTCTGGAGAGCCTCATGCGCTGAGCGAGCATCAGGGGATCCAGCCAGTCTCCCCGGTCATAGTCCAGAAGGTCTCAGACTCTTGTGACCTCTGCCAGGACCAACCTCTGGCGCACCAAGTGGGACTCTGCCAACTGCACACGGAGCTGGGGGTTGTGTAGCAGAGGCTCCATGAGGAGATCTGCCCCCTTACTGGCCGCCACGGACCTGGTCATTGAAAAGAATTTCCAGATCCGGAGGAGGTCCTGGTAGAAGACTGGCAGCCCGGAGAGGTCTCGTGGAAGACCTCTCGGATGGAGATAAAGGAGCTGCCTGTTGTATCGGAGCCCTCGGAAGCAGCGCAGGAAGGCATGCGCCAGTATGCTCCATGCCGGACGACCTGCATCATAAAGGAGCCTCTGCAGGGCCTGGAGGCAGAAGACATGGACCTGAGTAAGCAGACATTTCAGGCCCTGCCCTGCCCTCCCTCCTCCAGACAATGAACGTTGGTGAGAGAATTCCCACAGTCTCTGTTGCTCCTACGGCCTCATGCCAAAACAGGTTAGCCTCCAGGGGTCTGTTTTCCCCTCCTAGGAGGTGTTTCTGTAGTGGTGGGTTGGGGGAAACCCAGATCCACCCTCTACTCCAGGTTCTGGCCCAGGGACCCTAATGGTAGCAGCTGTTGGCAGTCAACCTTTTACTGCCAGAGTTGCTACATTTCCCTGGGCCACTTCCCCGCAGCTCTCCTGCTTCTCCCTTCTTCACCCTTACCTTAGGGCTCCCTTACCAATGACTTGAGGGTGTCTTCATTAACTAGCCCTTCAGCCACACTTCCTCTCCTCTCTGCCTAACTGAAATGAGCCCTTTTATTTTATCAGAGGAGCCTTAATTAGAGTCAGGTGGTCACATTAGCTTAATGGCCTCACCTGACTCTTTGCAGGGTTAATTGGAGTCTGGTGTTCTCATTAGCCGGGAGCAGGTCCTGCTCTGGTCAGCCAGGGAACAGAAACCTGTTCATCCAGTGGCCAGTAGACCCACCTTCTGCTCCTCTGCTGAACCCAACTGGCCCAGAGGAAGGAGGGAGATTGCTGCTCCTGCTGCTACTACTGCTCCATCTACTTCCCTGGCTGGGCTGGGCCAGACACCACCCACCTCCCTTCTCTGCTACCTGGTTGCTGACTAGCTGCTGGACTCCCCCCCTTGGGTGCTGCTGCTGCTTCTTCAGCTGCAGCCCCTTGGTGGGGGGGCTGCTGGCCCGCTCCCTGGAGGCGGGGAGTGAGGGACCCCTACCCCAGCTGTCGTTGCTGCTGCTGTGGACACCACCGCCACCACCTGTGAGGGGTCCTTTCTGCCTGCTTGGCCACTGGATAGCTGCTGCTGCTGCCTTTGCTGCCTGGGAGCTGTTGGACCCTAAAGGAGGAGGGGATGAGGCTGTCTGCTGCTGGGGGAGCGCACGGGGACTCTGCAGACCACTGTGGAGGGGGCCTTCAGGCTGAGTAACTTTTCAACTGTGCTCTTGTGGTGGGGGTTTTGACTGTTTGTGGGGACACCAGGGGTGTGGTGGGGAGCCTGCCCCCCAGCCTATCTGTGTGTCCCCCGAGCCCCCCCCACCACCACTACCACCACCACCACCATTGTCGTCGCTGCTCCCTCCAGCACCCCCCAGTGGCCGCTTACCATCTGCCTCAAGCTCCTGCCTCTGGGACTCCGCTGGTGAAATCTGGGGCTAGCAATATGGGGTTACTGCAGAGGGCTGCTTGCTTGGCCTTCCGCACCCTTTCCCCACCTTTTGGGCCTGAAGCAGAAGCCAGCCCGCACTGACTTTTTGACAGTGCATGTGGGTGCATGTGCCCCCCCATTCCCCTGGACTGGACCCTGTTAGTGAGCCCTAGCTTTGTCCCTTGCTACCTGCCCCATTTGCCCCTTGCAGCCTTTTTGCCTCCCCTTTACCCCAGCACCTCGCTGGCTTCAGTTTTGTTTGTCTGCCTCACCCTTTTCCCTCTGCAGTTTTTGTTTGTTTCCCCCACCCTGGCCTCTGAAGCTAGCTCCTTGGTTCTCTGTCCTGCCTCCAGCCTGGTTCTCCCCCCTCCCCATGGGATACCCCTTACTCAGTGCACTCATACCCATGCCCCCGCCCATGCACTTGTGCTCTTCCCCTGTTTGAGTTTGCCCCATCTCACTGCACCCTCCTAACGTTGTTGTGACCTCCCTCCCCTAGTGCAGCTAGAGGAGCCGGATTCCTATCCTGAGTCGGTGACTGTCCCCTACAAGCCCTTGATAACCACTTGTCCAGCCCCCGCCCTTTTTTGGCACCCTCCTCCCCTGCCTGCAGCCTAGCGGGGAGGAGTGGTTGACCTGCCTCCCCTTTCTTCTCCTCTCTCTGGTGTTTTCCCCTCCCTCCCTGCTTCTTATGGTGAGGGACACGATGGGTGCAGTCCCTCCAGCAGCCCCAGACACCCTTCCCCCGCCTGCCCCTCTGTCACCACCCCAAGCCTCTACCTCGCCCGCCGCTGCTAAACCACCTGCCCCCGCCAGGGTGCCGGCAGCAGTGAGCACCGGGGTGACCTCCGCTGCTGCCATGCCTCTCGCCTCCTCGGATTCTGGGGGAGTCTTCCCCAGCCGGCGGGAAGGGCCAGGGGAAGAAGAAGGGGAAGGACCCTGCTAAAAAGACCAGGCCCTCCGTGGCAGGGACTGCCCCCACGGCCGTGACCCCGCCACTGGCTGTGGCGTCCCTACCCGCTGCTCCCTCCACCAGCTCTGCGGGTGTGCCTCCCTCGGCCCCCAGGGCATAAGCCCAGGTGGTGGCGACCCCCCCGCCTGCCGCTACGTCATCTCTCCCTCCCACCGCCTCCGCTACCATCTGTAGCAGCCGGGGCCCCTTTCCCATCATGACCAGGAAGCACAGCGTCCGTTGCCTCCTGGTGCCCGCCTCGCCCGACGTGGAGACCTATGTGCGGGCATTGGCGAGGGCCGTGGGGCCCATGGCCATTGTGGCAGCCTCCAAAATGTACGGGAAGGTTGTCTTCTTTTTAGCATCGGAGGCTGCCGCCCAGGAGGCAGTGGAGAAGGGCCTGGCAGTGGGGGGCATGTTCATCCCCCTGGAGCCACTGGACGACCTAGGCGTCCGCCTCGTCCTGACCTCAGTCCCTCCCTTCCTTCCCAATGCCGTCCTATTACCCATCCCCTCAACCCTGGGGAAGCCCCTTTCCGTTCTGAGCCCTCTCTCACTGGGCTGTAAGGACCCCGCCCTCCGTCACGTCCTCTCATTTCACCTGCAAGTGCAGCTTCAACTGCCGCCAGCGGCGTGTGACAGAGAGGTGTTTGCGGGGTCCTTTTTGGTCCCCTACCAGGGGGCCCATTACCAGGTGCACTATTCCACGGGGGAGGCCTGGTGCTACCTCTGCCGGGCGAGGGACTGCCCCTTGGCCTGGCAAGGAGGGGCATCCGGGACCCCTGAGCCCCTGCGGGGCGCTGGCCCCGTCATCACCGGCACCCCTGGTTGCCTGGCGCCCGGAGCCACCCCTCCTCCCACTCAGTCCACCACTGCTCCCTCTCGGGCCCTAGGGGCGCTCCCCCCAGCACGCCCAGATAAGCGGGAGAGCCCCGCCTCTGCTGCCTGCAGTCTGACGGGGTAGCTAGAGGAGGGTGCGGCAGGGATACCACTGAGCGTGGGAGAGTGCCCGCCCCAGGGGTACTTTTCCCTCCCTCATGCTGCTCCACCCCTGCCTCCCACAGTCCCTGAGCCATCGCCCCTGCCTCCCGACCCGACCCCTGTTAGCCAGCCCCCTGATGATGCCATGGAGGGTTGGGCTCTAGTCCTGGGGAAGCGGAGCAAGGGGAAGGCTTGAGCTCCGCTCCCTTCCACTGAGGCGGAAGCCCCCCGGAAGACCAAAAAAGGGAGCACTGATGCCGAGCCCTCTGCTTTGCCCACGGGCGCATTCCATCCCCCAGTGCCGGCTGGGGAGGGCATGTCAGCACGGGAGGGCAGTACCCTCCCTTCACTGGAGCCCCTTTCCTTCAAGGCCCCCGATGGAGCCCCTCCTGCCCTGTTACCATCCAGAGCCCCTGTGAGCCCCGAGGCAAGCGTCACTTTGGGCATTGGTGGGGAGAACTCCGGGGTGGTGGAAGGTGAGCTCTCCTCCATCTATGAGGAGATCGAGGCCCTGGGTCTGACCCTGGTCACCCAGGGGGAGGATGACCCTCTGCCAGCGGACCTCGATCTGAGCGACCTCACCCCGGCCCCCCCTTCTCCATGCTCCTCCTCCCTAATTGCTGCTTCTGCTCCTGCCCCCGAGTGTTGCCTGGGCTTCTTCATCTGCCTAGCCGTGGGTGGCACCCTGCTGTCGGCCGCCAAGTCCATTGAGGTGACGGCCGGTGCCGTGTGGCTGGGACCTGGGCCCCACGGGCTGTTCCTTGTGGGCGTGGGGCAACTGACCTCCTTCCTGGGCTGTGGCTACTCCGCCGGCTGTGGTGCCAGAGCCCGGCATCATGGAAAGCCGCCTTCCCACCCCCAGTCCCTTGAGCTCCGCCAAGGGGGGCCAATCTCCAGCTGCGTGGCTCCTGGAGCCCAGGATCCTGCCTCTGCCCCTTTCCCTGCCTCTGCTTCCAACCCCTGTCCTGCTCCTACTCTGGATCCCTGCCCTGCCCTTGTTGTCGACCCCGTCCCTGTCCCCTCCACCTCCCGTGATATCATTGCCGCCCCTGGGGCCACCACCTCCTCGCCCCCAGAGGATAGTCCCTCTGTATTTCCCAGTCCCGTCTCACCAGGGGCTGCTATCTTCCCTCTGCTGCCCCCAATTGAGCCGGGGTTTGAGGGGGGCCATGTGGTGCCAGCCCATTGGTCGCCACGTCGGGGGTCCGCCCCTTGCCTGCCCATATCGGTGGGCCACGGGGCTGTCAGTGGTCCCTCTGGAGCAAAGCCGGGGCCTAGTGACCCCGGCCCCCATATGCTGTGAGAGGAGCTGCGGGAGTTCCTCGAGGACGTTTGTGGTTCCCGTAACAAGGTGCAGCTCGCTCTCCAGCGATGGGGGGACTTCCATCTTATCCTTTGGGCCACGAGGGCCCTCATGGGGATGGGTAAAAGGACCAGGAAGCAGGGCGCCGCGGCCTACTGGTGGATCTGCCTCTTCCATTACTCCTTCCTCACCTACGGGGTAGGTCACGGACTGTTGCACGGCCCGTCAGGAACTGCGAGCGTCCCTGCCGGCGAGGATCCCCCCCAGCCCTCCTTATGACACCTCTTACCATCGCAACGTTGAACACCTACGGCTGTAGGATGGGTCTCCGCAGGTCCCAGGTGCTCCCCTTCCTTCAGGAGAGGGGGTACTCTGTGGTTTTCCTGCAGGAGACCTATACGGTTCCGGCCGCCAAAGACAGCTGGCGGCTGGACTGGGGGCACAGGGTCTACTTTAGCCATCTCACAGCTCGTACGGCTGGAGTGGCGACCCTGTTCTCCCCCAACCTACGGCCCGACGTGCTGGGGGTTGCCGAGGCTGTGCTGGGCCACCTGCTGCACCTCTGGGTCCCTATGGAGGAGCTCGTGGTTAATCTTGTCAACATTTATGCCCTGACATCTGACCCGGAGCAGCTGCGTTTCTTTCAACAGGCATCCGCCTTCCTCAGCACCTTGGATCTTCGCGAGTGCCTGATCCTGGGCAGGGACTTTAATACGACCCTCAAGGAGCGGGACCACTTGGGGACCAAGCAGTGCCTGGCCACCGCGGATGTCCTCCGGGGGATAGTCAACCATCACTCCCTGGTGGATGTCTGGCGCGACCACCACCTGGAGAACGTTTCAACGTTCACCTTTGTCCGGGTGGAGGTCTATCGGTCGTGCCACTCCCGGTTGGACCGCATCTATTTATCCCGTTTCCACCTTTCACAGGCCCACTCCTCCAGCATCCGGCCGGCCCCGTTCTCCGATCACCACCTAGCCACCATGACGGTCTCTCTGCACGGAGAAGCCGGGGCCAGCCTATTGGCACTTTAACAACAGCTTGTTGGAGGATGTGGGCTTCATGGCGTCCTTCCGGGAGTTCTGGCTGACCTGGCGAGGGCAGCGGCGAGCCTTTCCCTCAGTGTGGCGGTGCTGGGAAGGTGTGCGCCCGGCTCTTCTGCTGCGACTACACCTGGGGCGCCAGCTGACGTTGGGATGCAGCGATAGGGCAGTTGGAACGGGAGGTCTTAGAGCTGGAGAGGCATCTGGCCACCAGCCCCGAGGATCCATCCCTCTGTGGGGCATGCCGGGAGAAGCGGGAGGAGCTCCAGGCCCTTGAGGTCCACCAGGCCCAGGGTGCCTTTGTTCGATCCTGCATCCGCCTCCTTCGGGAGATGGAACGCGGCTCCCACTTCTTCTACACCCTGGAGAAAAGGAGGGGGGCCAAGAAACATGTCACCTGCCTTCTGGCAGAAGATGGCACCCCCCTCACGGATCCAGTGGAGATGTGCGGGAGGGCGAGAGCCCTCTACGCAAGCCTTTTCTCCCTGGATCTGACTGATCCTAATGCTTGCAGAGTGCTCTGGGACGGACTCCCGATGGTCAGCGCGGGCGACCGAGGCCGGCTAGAGCTGCCTCTCACTCTGGCCGAGTTCTTGGAAGCCCTCCGTTGCATGCCCACCAATAAATCTCCAGGCATGGACAGGGTGACCGTGTAGTTCTACCGCATGTTCTGGGACATCCTCGGCCCAGACCTAGTTAACGTCTGGGCCGAGTCTTTGCAGAGTGGGGTCCTCCCTCTTTTGTGCAGGCGAGGCGTGTCTCCGCGATTTACGGAATTGGCGTCACGTCTCACTCCTCAGCATGGACTACAAAGTCATGGCAAAAGCAATCTCACTACGGCTAGGGTCCGTGCTGGTGGACATGGTCCACCCAGACCAGACCTACACTGTCCCAGGCCACAACATCTTTGACAACCTATATCTAGTCCAGGAACTCAGGCGTAGGGATGGTATGTCGTTTGCCCTCCTGTCCTTTTGATCAGGAAAAGGCGTTCGACAGGGTGGATCTCGGGTATCTCCTGAGCACTCTGCAAGTGTTTGGCTTTGGACCCCAGTTTGTGGGTTTTCTCCGGGCGCTGTATGCCTCCGCAGAGTGTCTGGTCAGGCTCAACTGGACCCTGACCGAACTGGTCAGCTTTGGGCGAGGAGTACAGCAAGGGTGCCCCCTCTCGGGCCAGCCGTACACTCTGGTGATCAAGCCCTTCCTCTGCCTCCTCCGAAGGAGGTTGACATGGTTGGTGCTGAGGGAGCCAGACCTGCTGCTGGTCCTGTTGGCGTACGCTGATGACGTGCTCCTCGTGGTTGAGGACCCGGGCAGCTTGGTGCAGGTGGAGGCTTGCCCGGCCATCTATTTGGCAGCCTCCTCCACACGGGTCAACTGGGTCAAGAGCTCTGGCTTGGTGGTAGGGGACTGGTGGCAGGCAAGCTCCCTCCCAACCATGCTTCAGGCCATCCGGTGGAGCGCGGGTCCGCTGCTCTGTCTCAGCATTTACCTTTCTGCTATGCATCCCTCTCCGCCACAGAACTGGCAGAATTTAGAGGGCGGGGTGATAGACCAGCTCTGGAAATGGACAGGACTACTCCGGTGTCTCTCCCTTCGAAGGAGAATGCTGGTGCTTAATCAACTAGTCCTGTCCATGCTCTAGTACCGGCTCAACACCCTGGTCCCAGCCCCGGGTTTCCTGGCCAACCTCCGGACATCGATTCTGGAGTTCTTTTGGTCAGGACTGCACTTGGTCCCTGTAGGGGTTCTCCATCTACCCCTAGAGGAGGGAGGGCAGGGCCTGAAATGTCTGCTTACTCAGGTCCATGTCTTCTGCCTCCAGGCCCTGCAGAGGCTCCTTTATGGTGCAGGTAGTCCGGCATGCAGCATACTGGCGCATGCCTTCCTGGGCCGCTTCTGAGGGCTCTGATACGACTGGCAGCTCCTTTATCTCCATCCGAGAGGTCTTCCATGAGATCTCTCCGGGCTGCCGGTCTTCTATCAGGACCTCCTCTGGACCTGGAAACTGTTTTCAATGACCAGGTCTGTGGCAGCCACCGAGGAGGCAGATCTCCTCGCGGAGCCCCTTCTACTTAACCCCCAGCTCCGTGTGCAGGTGGCGGAGTCCTGCTCGGTGCACCAGAGGTTGATCCTGGCAGAAGTCACAAGAGTTGGAAACCTCCTGGACTACGACCGGGGAGACTGGCTGGATCCCCTGGTGCTCGCTCAGCACATGGGGCTCTCCAGACCTCATACTCCCCGGCATGTACTTCAGGAGGTGAAGGCCGCTTTGCTGCCCGCTGCTCGGGTTTATCTTGACCGGGTTCTGCACGAGGGCATGCCCCGCCCACCCTCTACCCCAGGCCTGCTGGACCTTTTAATTGGGCCCCTGCCCCTGGACCCAACTGACCGCCTCAGCCCTTCACCGTGAGCTGGCTGCACGAGATGCAGCCAGTCAGCTTCCAAAGTGCGCCAAGGAAACATCTATACACTCTTGTGCTCCACACCCTTCACGCCCTCACCCTTGTCTCCCACCCCGATACAAAATGGAGGGACCTCCTGCCACCTTTGGAGGGTGAGGAGCCCCGGTGAGCCAGTCTATATTCCACCTTAGTCCCGAGGCCCGCCGGGGCTATCAGTTGGCGGGTCCTTCACGGAGCCGTCAGCACGGGCGTGTTCTTGGCGCGATTCACCTCTATCCCAGACACCTGCCCCTTTTGCAGCGTGAAGGAAACCCTGGCACAGACATCTGGAGTATGCCAGGCTGCAGCCCTTATTCTGGCTCCTCACCAATATTTTATTATGTTTTTGGTTGCACTTTTCCCTTCACCTTCTTATTTATGCTCCCTATCCGTGGCCCTACAAAGTCATGGGATCTCCAGGTCAACCTCCTACTGGCCCTAGCTAAAATGGCCATCTATAAAACCAGAGTGAGGAGGTTGGCCGATGGAGTCTCCTGTGACTGTGGGGCCTATTTCCGATCCTCAGTCCATTCATGTAGGCGGGCAGAGTTCCTCTGGGTGGCATCCTCTGACTCCCTTGATGCCTTTGAGGAGCAGTGGGCGCTGTCTCTGGTCGGTGTCCCCATCCAGTTCCCTTCGTTTGACCCTTTGACCACACTCCTGTCCCTGTTATTTCATTAGTTGTCCCCCGGATTTATTTGGTATCTAGGTCCTGTGGATCCCCCTTTTAGGCTGCAGGGGATCCTTTAGCAGTGGACGGGCTTCGCCCGCCCACTTCCCGGATCCCAATAGGGCTGGGCCTTGGGATCTTGCTGCCCCTGCTCCTGCTGCCGCCGCTCCAGCTGCTCCCCAGGCTGGGCCAGACACCACCCACCCCTCTTCTCTGCTACCTAGTTGCTAGCTAGCTGCTGGACCCCCCACTCTTAGGTGCTGCTACGGCTCCAAGTACAGCCCCTTTGGGGGGGGGGCTGCTGGCCTGCTCCCCAGAGGGGGGGAGTGAGAGACCCCTACCCCAGCTGTTGCTACTGCTGTGGACACCACCATCTGGGAGGGTCTTTTTCTGTCTGCCTGGCCACGGGGCTGCTGCCTGGAACTACTGCTGCCTTTGCTGCCTGGGAGCTGCTGGACCCCGAAGGAGGAGGGGACGAGGCTGTCTGCTGCTGGGGGAGCGCACGGGGACTCTGCAGACCACTGTGGAGGGGGCCTTAAGGCTGAGTAACTTTTGAACTGTGCTCTGGTGGTGGGGGTTTTGACTGTATTTGTGGGGACACCAGGGGTGTGGCAGGGAGCCTGCCCCCCCACCCCATCTGCACATCCCCCCACCACCATTGTCGTTGCTGTCCCCCCACTAACCCCAGTGGACACTTACCATCTGCCTCAAGATCCTGACTCTGGGACTCCGCTGCTTGCTTGGCTGGCTGCGCCCTTTCACCACCTTTTGGGCCTGAAGCAGCAGCCGGCCCACACTGACTCTTTGACAGTGCACGTGGGCGCACATGCGCCCCCCCCCACTGGACTGGCCCCCTTCAGCAAGCTCCCACTTTTGTCCCTTGCTACCTGCCCCATTTTCCCCTTGCAACCTATTTGCCCTCTCTTTTACCCCAGCACCTCACTAGCTTCAGTTTGTTTGTCCCTCCTCGGCCACTGAAGCTAGCTCCTTGGTTCCCTGTCCTACCTCCAGCCTGGTTCTCCCCACTCCCCATGTGGTATCCCTGCCCTGATTGGCCCCTTACTCAGTGCGCCCATGCCCCTTCCCAAGCGCTTGTGCCCTTCTCCTGTTTGAGTTTGCCCATGTCTCACTACACCCCCAATGTTGTTATGACCCCCCCTCCCCTAGTGCAGCTAGAGGAGCTGGATTCCAGTGCTGAGTCGGTGACTATCCCCTACAGGCCCTTGATATCCCCCCTGTCCAGCCCACCCATTCTGGCACCCTCATCCCGTGCCTGCAGCCTAGCGGGGAGGAGTGGTCGACCTGCCTCCTCTTTCCCCTCCCTCCCTGCTCATTATGACGGGGGACATGGTGGGTGGGGCCCCTCCAACAGCCCCAGCTACCCCTCCCCCACCTGCCCCTCCGTCACCCCCCCCAAGCCTGTACCTCAGCCGCCGCTGCCAAACCATGGAGGGTGAACTCCACTGCTGCTACGTCCCTCACCCCCTCAGATTCTGTGGGAGCCCCCCCCCCCAACCAGCGGGAAGGGCCAGGGTAAGAAGAAGGGGAAGGGCTCTGCTAAAAAGACCAGGCCCTCCATGGCAGGGGCTGCCCCCACGGCCGCAGCCCCACCGCCGGCTGTGGCATCCCTACCTGCTGCTCCCTCCACCAGCTCTGCAGGTGCCCCTCCCCCGGCCCTCGGGGCATACGCCCAGGTGGCGGCAGCCCCCCCACCTGCAGCTACATCATCTTTCCCACCCACCGCCTCTGCTACCATCTATAGCAGCCAGGGCCCCTTTCCCACCATGACCAGGAAGCACAGCATCTGGTGCCCACCTTGCCCCACATGGAGACCTATGTGCGGGCATCGGCGAGGGTGGTGGGGCCCACGGCCATTGTGGCAGCCTCCAAAATGTACAGAAAGGTGGTCTTCTTCCTGGCATCGGAGGCCGCCACCCAGGAAATGGTGGAGAAGGGCCTGGCAGTGGGTGGGGGTGTTCGTCCCCCTGGAGCCGCTGGACAACCTGGGCGTCCACCTGGTCTTGACCTCCGTCCCTCCCTTCCTTCCAAATGCCACCCTATTACCTGCCCTTTTGATCCTGGGGAAGCCCATTTCTGTCGTGAGCCCTCTCTCGCTGGGCTGCAAAGACCCCGCCCTCCGTCACGTCCTCTCGTTCCGCCGGCAAGTTAAGCTTCAACTGCCGGCGGCGGCGCATGATGGAGAGGCGCTTGAGGGATCCTTCCTGGTCCCCTACCACGGGGCCTATTACTGGGTACATTATTCCACAGGGGAGGCCCGGTGCTACCTCTGCCAGGCGATGGGGCACGCCCAGAGGGATTACCCCTTGGTTCAGCAAGGAGGGGCATCTGGGACCCCTGAGCCCTGGCAGGGCGCCAGCCCCGTCATCGCTGGCGCCCCTGGCTGCCTGGCGCCCGGAGCTGACCCTCCTCCTACTCAGTCTACCAGTGCTCCCACTCGGGCCCGAGGTGCTTCCTCCAGCGCACCCAAATGAGTGATAGAGTCCCGCCTCTGCTGTCCCCAATCCGGCGGGGCCCCTAGAGGAAGGTGCTGCAGGTATACCACCAAGCATGGGAGAGGGCCAACCCCAGGGGAAATCTTCCCTCCCTCATGCCGCCCCACCGCTGCCTCCCACAGTCCCTGAGCCATCGTCTCTGCCCCCTGACCCGACCCCTGTTAGCTGGCCCCTGGATGATGCCATGAAGGGCTGGGCCCTAGTCCAGGGGAAGCGGGGCAAGCGGAAGGCTTGAGCTCCGCTTCTCCCATCCGATGCAGAAGACCCCAGAAAACCAGGAAGGGGGGCCCCGATGCCGAGCCTTCCGCTTTGCCCAGGGGGGTGTTTCATCCACTGGTGCAGGCTGGGGAAGACGTGGCAGCACAGGAGGGCACCCCTCCATTGGAGTCCCTTCCCTCCAAGGCCCCCGATGGACAACCCTCTGCCAGCAGACCTCAATCTGAGCAACCTCACCCCAGCCCCCCCTTCGCCATGCTCCCTCCCCCAACTGCTGCTTCTGCTCCCACCTCCAAGGGTTCCCTGGGCTCCTCCATCTGCCTGGCCGTGGGTGGCACCTTGCTGATGGCCGGTGAGCCTACTGAGGCAACAGCCAGTGTCATGCGGCTGGGACCCGAGCCCATGGTATGTCCCTCGTAGGCATGGGGCAACCGACCTTCTTCCTGGGCGGGGACCCCACTGAAGGCTGTCCACCTTTCGATGCCATGGCTGCTACACCGGCCATGGAGCCAGAGCCCGGCATCGTGGAGGCCCCCCTTCTCACCCCCCAGATTCCTGAGACTGACCAAGAGGGGCCATTTCCCAGCGGCCTGGCTACTGGGGCCCAGGATCCTGCCTTGCCTCTCTCCCTGACTCTGCTCCCGACCTCTGCCCTGCTCCTACTCTGGATCCCTGCCCTGCCCCTGATGTCAACCACTGTCCCTGTCCCCTCCACCTCCCGTGATATCATTGCTGCCCCTGGGGCCATCATCTCCTCACTCCCAGAGGATAGCTCCCAGGGAGCGGCCTCTGTATTTCCCTGTCCCGACTCACCAGGGGCTGCTATCTTCCCTCCGCCGCCCCCAATTGAGCCGGAGTTTGAGGGGGGCCGCGTAGCGCCAGCCCATCGGGCGCCACATCAGGGCTCCGCCCCTTGCCTGCCCGTCTTGGTGGGCCACGGGGCTGTGTCAGTGGTCCCTCTGGAGGAAAGCCGGGGGCTAGTGACCCCGGCCCCCCATACGCTGCAAGAGGAGCTGCGGAAGTTCCTTGAGGACGTCCGTGGCTCCCATAACAAGGTGCAGCTCTTTCTCCAGTGTTGGGGGGACTTCCATCAAATCTTCCGGGCCACGAGGGCCCTCGTGGGAGGGTAAAAGGACCGGGAAGCAGGCCGCCGTGGCCTACCAGCGGGTCCGCCTCTTCCGTGACTCCTTACTCACCTACGGGGTTGGTCACAGACTGTTGCGCGGCCTGTTGGGAGGCGCGAGTGAGGCCTGTTGGGAGGTGTCGGTGAGGATTCCCCCCAGCCCTCCTCATGGCACCTCTCACCATCGCAACGTTGAACACCCGGGGCTGTAGGATGGGTCTCCGCAGGTGCCAGGTACTCTCCTTCCTTCAGGAAGGGAGGTACTCTGTGGTTTTCCTGCAGGAGACCCAAACGGATCCGGCCGCCAAAGACAGCTGGAGGCTGGACTGGGGGGACAGGGTCTACTTCAGCCATCTCACAGTTCATACGGCTGGAGTGGTGACCCTGTTCTCCCCTGACCTACGGCCCGAGGTGGTGGGGGTCGCCGAGGCTGTGCCAGGCCGCCTGCTGCACCTCTGTGTCTCTATGGAGGGGCTTATGGTCAACCTTGTTAACTTCTATGCCCCGACATTGGGCCCGGAGTGGCTGCGTTTCTTTCAGCAGGCATCCGCCTTCCTCGGCACCTTGAATCCTCGCGAGTGCTTGGTCCTGGGCGGGGCCTTTAATATGACCCTCGAGGAGCGAGACCACTTGGGGACCAAGCAGAGCCTGGCTGCCGCTGACATCCTCCGGGAGATAGTCTAACATCACTCCCTGGTGGACGTCTGGTGTAACCACCACCCGGACGATGTCTTGATGTTCACCTTTGTCCGGGTGGAGGCCCATCGGTCGCGCCACTCCCGGTTGGACTGCATTTATTTATCACGCTTCCATCTTTCACGAGCCCACTCCTCCAGCATCCGGCTGGCCCCATTCTCCGATCATCATTTAACCACCATGACAGCCTCTCTCTACGCAGAGAGGCTGGGGCTGGCCTATTGGCATTTTAAAAACAGCTTGTTGGAGGATGTGGGCTTCGTGGCATCCTTCCGGGAGTTCTGGCTAGCCTGGTAATGGCAACGGTGTGCCTTTCCCTTGGCGCGGCGGTGGTGGGACCCGGGAAAGGTGTGCCCCTGGCTCTTCTGTCATGACTACACCCGGGGCACCAGCCAACGGAGGGATGCGGCGATAGGGCAGTTGGAACGGGAGGTCTTGGAGCTGGAGATGCGTCTGGCCGCCAGCCCCGAGGATCCACCCCTCTGCAGAATGTGCCGGGAGAAGTGGGAGGAGCTCAGGGCCCTCGAGGACCATTGTGCCCGGGGTGCCTTTGTTCGATCCCGCATCCATCTCCTTCAGGAGATGGATCACAGCTCCCGCTTCTTCTACTCCCTGAAGAAAAAGAGGGGGGCCAAAAAGCATGTCACCTGCCTCCTAGCAGAGGACGGCACCCCCATCACGGATCCGGCGGAGATGTGCGGGAGGGCCAGGGCCTTCTACGCAAACCTTTTCTTCCCAGACCTGACCGATCCTAATACTTGTAGAGTGCTCTGGGACGAACTCCCAAGAGTCAGCATGGGTGACCGAGACTGGCTAGAGCTGCCTCTCACTCTGGCCGAGTTCTCGGAAGCCCTCCGCTGCATGCCCACCAATAAATCTCCGGGCATGGACGGGCTGACTGTGGAGTTCTACCGTGTGTTCTGGGACATCCTCGGCCCAGACCTAGTCACCGTCTGGGCTGAGTCTTTGCAGAGTGGGGTCCTCCCTCTTTCGTGCAGGTGAGCCGTGCTCGCTTTATTGCCGAAGAAGGGGGACCTCCGTGATTTATGAAATTGGTGTCCCGTCTCGCTCCTCAGCACAGACTACAAGATCGTAACGAAAGCCATCTCGTTGCGGCTAGGGTCCATGCTGGTGGATGTGATTCACCCAAACCAGATCTACACTGTCCCGGGCCGCACCATCTTCGACAACCTGTATCTGGTCCGGGACCTCTTGGAACTCGGGTGTAGGGATGGTCTGTCGTTCGCCCTCCAGTCCCTGGTTCAGGAGAAGGCGTTCAACAGGGTGGACCATGGGTATCTCCTGAGCACTCTGCGAGCGTTTGGCTTCGGACCCCAGTTTGTGGGTTTTCTCCAGGTGCTGTATGCCTCCGCAGAGTGTCTGGTCAGGCTCAACTGGACCCTGACCAAATCGGTCAGCTTCAGGTGAGGAGTACGCAGGGTTTCCCCCTATCAGGCCAGCCGTACGCTCTGGCGATCGAGCCCTTCCTCTGTCTCCTCCGTAGGAGGTTGACAGGGTTGGTGCTGCAGGAGCCAGAGCTGCGGCTGGTCCTGTCGGCGTACGCCAACGATGTGCTGCTCATGGTCCAGGACCCGGGCGACTTGGTGCAGGTGGAGGCTTGCCAGGCCATCTACTCGGCAGCCTCCTCTGCCCAGGTCAACTGGGTCAAGAGCTCTGGCCTGGTGCTCAGGGATGACTGGCAGGCGAGCTTCTTCCCATCTGCGCTTCAGGCCATCCGGTGGAGCGTGGGTCCGCTGCTCTATCTCGGCGTTTACCTTTTTGCCATGCATCTGTCTCCACCGGAGAACTGGCACAATTTAGAGGGCATGGTGATAGAGCGGCTCAACATCCTTGTCCCGGCCTTGGGTTTCCTGGCCAACCTCTGGACATCGATTCTGGAGTTCTTCTGCTCAGGACTGCACTGGGTCCTGCAGCGGTTCTCCATCTACCCCTGGAGGAGGGAGGGCAGGGCCGGAAGTGTCTGCACACTTAGGTCCATGTCTCCCACCTCCACGCCCTGCAGAGACTCCTTTATGGTGCAGGTAGTCCGGCTTGGAACATACTGGTGCACGCCTTCCTGCGTTGCTCCAATACGACCGGCAGCTCCTTTATCTCCATCCGAGAGGTCTTCCTCAAGACCTCTCTGGGCTGCCGGTCTTCTACCAGGACCTCCTCTGGACCTGGAAACTGCTTTCAACTACCAGGTCCGTGGCAGCCACTGAGGGGGCAGATCTCCTCGTGGCGCTCCTGCTACACAACCCCCAGCTCCATGTGCAGGTGTCAGAGTCCCCTTCGGTGAGTCAGAGGTTGGTCATGGCAGAAGTCACAAGAGTCGTAGACCTTCTGGATTATGACTGGGGAGACTGGCTAGATCCCCTGATGCTCACTCAGCACATGGGGCTTTCCAGACCTTGTACTCCCTGGAACATACTTCAGGAGATGAGGGTCACTTTGCCACCCATTGCTCGGGTTTATCTCGACCGGGTCCTAAGAGAGGGCATGCCCCGCCCACCCTCCACCCCAGGCCCGCCGGACCTTTTCATCAGGCCCCTGCCCCGCCCCTTCACTGTGAGCCGGCTACACGAGCACCAGCCGGTCCGCTTCCAGACCGCACCAAGGAAACATCTATACACACTCGTGCTCCACACCCTTCATGTCCTCGCCCTTGCATCCCGCCCCAATACAAAATGGCAGGTCCTCCTGCCACCTCTGGAGGGTGAGGAGCCCCGGTGGGCCAGCCTATATTCCATCTTGGTCCCAAGGCCCGCCGGGATATCAGTTTGTGGCTCCTTCATGGAGCCGTGAGCATGGGCATGTACTTGGCACGGTTCACCCCTATCCCAGACACCTGCCCCTTTTGCGGTGTGAGGGAAACCCTGGCACACACATACTTGGAGTGTGCCAGGCAGCAGCCCCTATTCTGGCTCCTCACAAATATTTTGTTATTCTTTTAGTTGCACTTTTCCCCTCACCTTCTTATTTATGCACTCCCTATCCGTGGCCCCACAAAGTCACGGAACCTCCTGGTCAGCTTCCTCCTGGCCCTGGCTAAAGTGGCCATCCATAAAACCAGAGTGAGGAGGTTGGCTGATGGAGTCTCCTGTGACTGTGGGGCCTATTTCCGATCCTCCATCCGTTCATGTATCCAGGCAGAGTTCCTCTGGGCGACGTCCACCGACTCCCTTGATGCCTTTGAGGAGCAGTTGCCCCTGTGCCCAGAGGAAGGGAGTGAGGGACCCCAGCCCCAGCCATTGCTGCTGCTGTGGACACCACCACCATCTGTGAGGGGTCCTTTCTGCCTGCCTGGACCACTATCTGGAGTTCCTGGAGCTGCTGCTGTGGAGTTTACTGCCTGGAGATGCTGAAGCCTTGAGGAGGAGAAGAAGAGGACCATCTACCAGTGAGAGAGCACCTAAAGACTCTGCAGACCACTGTGGAGGGGGCCATGAAGGACTGAGTAACTTTTGAACTGTGCTCTTGTGGTGGGGGTTTTGACTGTGTTTGTGGGGACACAGGGACTGTGGTGTGGAGCTGCCCCCGCTCCATCTGCATCCCCCCAACCCCCACCACCTCCACCCGCGCCCCCTCCACCACCCACACTGGCTGTTTACCACCTGCCTCAGCTCCTGCCTCTGGACTCAGCTGCTTGCTTGGCTTGCCACACCCTGTTTCCACCATTGGGCCAGAAGCAGCAGCCAGCCCACACTGACTTTGTGCAAGTGCACGTGGGTGCATGTGCCCCCTCCCCCGGACTGCCCACCCCACAGCTTTGCCCCTTGCTACCTGCCCATTTGCCCCTCCCCTTTGCCCCAGCCCCCTTATAGCTTCAGTTTGTTTGCCTGCCCTGCCCATTTCCCTCTGCAGTCTTTGTTTGTTTGGCCCGCCCCGCCTCCGAAGCTAGCTGCTTGGTTTCCCTGCCCTAACTCCAGCCTGCTTAGCCCCTTGCTCCATGCACCCATGCCCCCTCCCATGCATTTGTGCCCCTCCCCATTTTAGTTCGAACCCCCTTCACTGCACCCCCCAATGCTATTGTATCCCCCCCTCCCCTAGTGCAGCTAGAGGAGCCGGAATCCCACCCTATGTCAGTGATTGACCCCTAGCCCCTGATTTGCCCCCCCCATCCAGCCCACCCCTTTTGGTGCCCTCCTCCCCTGCCTGCAGCCTAGCGGGGAGGAGTGGTCGACCTGCTTTCCCTTCCCCTTCCTGTCTCTGTTGTTTTTTTCCCCTTCCCTCCCTGTTCATGATGGCGGGGGATAAGGCAGGTGGGACCCCTCCAGAAGACCCTGCCACCTCTCCCCCACCTGCCGCCCTGTTGCCCCCCCGAGCCTTTACCTCTGCTGCCGCAGCCGCTGGGGCACCAGCAACGGTGGATGCCGGGGTGACCTCCATTGCTGCCATGTCCCTCGCCCCTTCTGACTCTGGGGAAGCCCCCCAGCCAGCAGGAAGGGCCAGGGAAAAAAGAAGGGGAAGGGTCCCACAAAAAAGATCAAGCCCTGCATGGCAAGGGCTTCTCCTACTGCCGCAGCCCCCTCATCGGCCACGGCGTCTCTCCTCGCTGTTCCCTCCACCAGCTCCACCCAGGAAGCAGTGGAGAAGGGCCTGGCAGTGGAGGGGGCAGGTATTCGTCCCCCTAGAGCCGCTAAAGCACCTGGGCATCCATCTGGTCCTGACCTCAGTCCCTCCCTTCCTTCCCAATGCCGCCCTATTACCCGCTCTCTCTACCCTGGGGGAAGCCTATCTCCGTTGTCAGCCTTCTCCTGTTGGGCTGCAAAGACCCCGCCCTCCGTCACGTCCTCTCATTCCGCCAGCAAGTGCAGCTTCAACTGCCGCCAGTGGCACGTGACGGAGAGGCGCTCGAGGGGTCCTTCCTAGTCCCCTACCAGGAGGCCCGTTACCGGGTGCATTATTCAATGGGGCAGGCGTGGTGCTACCTCTGCTGGGTGATGGGGCATGTCCGGAGGGACTGCCCCTTGGCCCTTCAAGGAGGGGCATCCAGGACCCCCGAGCCCTGGCAGGGCGCCGGCCCCATCATTGCTGGCGCCCGAAGCCACCCCTCCTCCTTCCCAGCCCACCACTGCTCCTGCTCGGGCCCAAAGGGCACCTCCCCCACTATGCCCAGACAAGCAGGAGAGCCCCGCTTCCGCTGCATACAATCTGGTGGGACCTGTGGAGGAGGGTGCGGCAGGGACACCCCCAGGCATAGAAGAGGGCCCGCCCCAGAGGGAATCTTCCCTTCCTTATGTTGCCCCACCATTACCTCCCCGAGTCCCTGAGCCATCACCCCTGCCTCCTGACCTGACCCCTGCTAGCCAGCCCCCAGATGATGCCATGGAGGGCTGAACCCTAGTCCAGGGGAAGCGGGGCAAGTGGAAGGCTTGAGCTCTGCTCCTTCCATCCGATTCAGAGGCGTCCCGGAATACCAGAAAAGGGGCACTAATGCCAAGCCTTCCACTTTTCCCACAGGTGTATTCCACTTCCTGGATCCCAATAAGGCTCCTCTGCTGAACCCAACTGGCCTGGAGGGAGACTGGGGGGGGGATCATTTATCCACTTCCTGGTTCCCAATAGGGCTACTCTGTTGTACCTAACTGGCCTGGGTCTATCACAGTAGTTAGAGGCAGCTCGACTATTCTGCTGATGCTTTGGTGTCTGTCACAGTGCTTCTGTCTTGGCACTTGGCTGGCTGAAATCAGAGTGAGCAACAATGAAGCTGTAACATCTAACCTACTTAAGCAGAGCCAAGGTCACTAGGATCTTGCATGCTTAGTGGAATGAGACCCCCACCCAGGCTAACATTCTTCATATAAGGGGTCAGTTATTTGAGACCTAACATGGGGCTCAGTTTTCATGCTAGTATTTTCACTTTTTTTTAAGTTGCAACCTTAGAGTTGTCTCACAGATCTAACTTCCCGAAATGTGCTCTTGTTGGGACTGCCTTGTAACTGCTTCTGGGTCTTTGTTTATAAATCAGTGACATCTGGCTGCCTCTTCTTCAGTAGGGGCCTTTCAAGATCTCTTAATGTATCACATTTCAGCACACAGGTCTTTTCTTGGAGCCGGTTTATGGACCCTTTATATCATGGCAGTGACTATTGCTGGATGGCAACTGCTCCCTTTTCTTTGTCATAATCTCAAAAGGATTTGAACTGGAACCTTTGAGGATTCCTTTCTTTGAAACAAACTGAGAGAAGGGTGTGGGAAGCCAAAAGTGATTTGTATCGTATGATAATCTTGAGGGCAAACCAAAGTTTCCCCCCAACCCAATGGCTCATTGGGCTGACGCAGTTAAAGCATGTTAGTTTCATGGCCAATGGTATGCAAGGGAGTGATGTGGCCAGCAGCACATCCAACTGCAAGGAGAAGAGTTATTTTCAATTCTGTCCCAACAGGTTATATTGCTCCTTCTTTCTAAGAAGGTAGATATCCATGGCCCCCAGAGCCAAAGAGCTATAATAAAACTTTTATTACAAAATGCAAATTCCTCTTTTAAATTGAACTAAACTTCTAAATTTTAACTGACTTGTATAATTTGCCTTAAATTCAAATGTCTTGGCTAGAAATAGCAGATCTAGAACCAATTAAAAATGTTGTAAGCTTCCCTTAACTAAGAAATCTAATGTGCAGATGAACTAGCAAATGACCAACTTAGTATTTGTAACTACAATCCTACTGCAAACTAATTACAGTAACAGCACTACTCTCTTTCTAGCTAAATTTTAACAACACTCTCCTTTCAAATGCATTGGGCTGTAGTCTATAAAGTATTCCTAATCCAGCAATCTGGTGGAACACTGTAGAAAACAAAGCCTTGTGAGGTTACAGTTAGGGTAGGTGGGTTGATACCTGAATTACTGCAGGTTCTTGTTTTGTCTCAAGATGGAAATTGCTCCTTTATATATAAAAAATAGATTTTAAAAAAATAATTTTCCCCCTTCAAGATTGAGGGGATTCTACATGTATTCTTTCTGCTTATGTTAAGTGTCAATTTACTGCTCTATATTTGTCTAGTAAACTGGACAGTAGACTACTGCATGTGTTAGTCTCATTTTTAAAAACAGTGTCTCTATCTGACTAAGTAAAAATGGATGTCATTATACAATCTTTCTTTTATACAAGATCTTATTCCATTAGCATGCATTTATTCACTGTACTGGGTACTGATACAATGATTAAACTGACAATCTGTTATTAGCCAATAACAAATACCCTGTTCATACTATCAGCTACTCCCTCCCTGGTGTGCGCACACCCACACTTGTCAATTTAGAGTGAAATCAATGAGAATTCATTGATATGGTAAGTGTTGTGAAACATAAGTATTGTGAAAGTCTGTGAATAAACTAAAAACAATCCTATTCTCTGAGCCAGCTGTCAGAGGTAAGTATGATCCACCTGGGATAGGGATACACTGTGGGTTTGGAATCTGATCTGTGTCAATTTACCATTTCTGTCTATTCCTGATCCAGTGGCAGTTTGCTATGTAGGACGGGCCATCTCTGCCATCTTTTTCCTTTCTTGTAGCATGAGGTACAAGTTTTTCTCATCATTCACCTATTAATTCACTACTCCTAACTATCAATAAAACCATCTCTTAAATGCCTGTGAGAAAGGATAGGTCTTGGAATGTGATTGGAAGGCTTATAGATCTAGATTATGATGGACTAAACCAGGAAGTGAGTTCCGGAGCCAAGGGGTCTTCATGCAGAGCACCCTGTCGGCATCTCCTTTCTCTCTCATAGCAAGAGAACGCCATCTTCTGTGCCTCTCCTGATTTCATCTGTGGCAGAATGACGTGAGGAGAGTCAGTTCCTCAGTAACCAGCTCCCAAACTACTTAGGGCTTTAGCAGTTAAAACTAATGAACTGAATTTCCCCGGGCACCTCTGAGGTAACAAAGCATTGAGGCACCTGAAGCATTGGCCTGATGTGCTCACAGTGTGACAGTCCATTCAACAAATGAACTGTAGTATTCTGCACTAGTTGCTTTCGAGGTGGAATTAAACTGTAGCTTCCCTAATGTATACTATATATTAGCCACCTGAAAGATGTCAAGAGCATAAGTAAGTGCAGCAAGCTCTATATTTCAGAGTAAAAAGAAAAGGAGTACTTGTGGCACCTTAGAGACTAACAAATTTATTAGAGCATAAGCTTTCGTGAGCTACAGCTCACTTCATCGGATGCATCTGATGAAGTGAGCTGTAGCTCACGAAAGCTTATGCTCTAATAAATTTGTTAATCTCTAAGGTGCCACAAGTCCTCCTTTTCTTTTTGCGAATACAGACTAACACGGCTGCTACTCTGAAACCTGTCATTATTTCAGAGTAGTATCACTTGACTCATCAAATGCAGATTAGAGAAAAATGCCTTCTTGCCTGAGTCAGTTACCTGAGTATCCAGTAACAGCTTTGAGTCTAACCATGGCCCTAATTTGCAAACCTTAGTAACAAGTAAAAAGTGTTCTCCTTCGACCAGAGCTGTTGCTATAATCCTCTGTAACACTTGCACCGAGCTCTGTCATTCCAGGTGTATTTTTCAATAGTGTGAGAACTCTTCATTGATTACACTTCAATTTTATATAAGTCATCAAACTGACGACTGGATGGGAAAGAGTGATGTTTAAAACTTTTACTGTGGCCATTTTAACTTTTTCCCCCTTGCCAGGCAATACAGTACTGAGCCTGCAAATGTAATTGCCTCTTACATTAAAAACACACACACACACACACACAGACACACAGAGTCAGTCCTTGCAGAGATTAATCATAGTATAATAACAGGTTTCAGAGTAGCAGCCGTGTTAGTCTGTATTCGCAAAAAGAAAAGGAGGACTTGTGGCACCTTAGAGACTAACAAATTTATTTGAGCATAAGCTTTCGTGAGCTACAGCTCACTTCATCACTTCACTTCACAAAGGCATCCGATGAAGTGAGCTGTAGCTCACGAAAGCTTATGCTCAAATAAATTTGTTAGTCTCTAAGGTGCCACACGTACTCCTTTTCTTCATAGTATAATAGAGTTTAAATCTGAAAGTAGGTAGTGGATTCAGTTTTGTATGACTGTGGGGAAAGCCCCTTAGGGCTATCGTGGTAAAGAGAGGCTATTTTATGCAGAGGGAAGGCTACATCTTAAAGATGTTATGAGACTTAATTGTTAATAAAAACACCTTGACTTCTTTTAATTACTCTATAGTAAGGCAAGTATTCCAAGATATCTTTCCTAGAGTTCTGCTTCATAACTGAACTCAGACAACTAGCAGCTGGATGACTGGCTTTCTAGGGGCTGTGCCTGAGGTCAGGCCTATATAGGGGATCAGCAATTGTGCCCTGCTTAGTTGAAGTAGGAATCGTAGGGCAAGGGAACCTAGAGCCACATGGAAATATGTTAAGGGAAAACAAATGCTGGAGACACCATAATTTGTATGGCAGATGGTGTTTTAAGTAGTTTGAATGTTTTTTCCATCTAAGTAAATTATACATTTTAAAGTCATTTTACTTTAGATTTTAATTGAATGTTTTCCCATTCCTTCTGCAATTCCGTTGTGTCTTGGGCCTCCACATTAAAATGCTCCACAAATCTGGGCATCTAACTGCAGAATTTAGCCCTGTCAACACTGTATAGTTGAAACCATACTAGAATGGTTCTATTAATACATTAGCAACCGCATCCAAGTAATTAACAGTAGTGTGGTTTTCCCTATACTTAATGGAAAATTTTAGGTCTAAATTTAATTCAGTAGTAAAAAAGTATCAGGCAGGAAACATTTCAGGGGTGCTCAACCTCATAGGAATGGCTTGAGTATGTATAGTGGCTAAAGATAAGAAAGGAAAAAAATTATGTAGCATGATGGACTGTAATTTAGTTTATGAAAGGGAACTAAACTTGCTTATTTGGGGAAATACTGAGATATTCCCTAATGACTGGCAAGCGCTTAATGCCAACATTTGATTGGAGATTCCTGCAATACCTGTTTAAACACAGGTTTCAGAGTAGCAGCCGTGTTAGTCTGTATTTGCAAAAAGAAAAGGAGTACTTGTGGCACCTTAGAGACTAACAAATTTATTAGAGCATAAGCTTTCGTGAGTTTCGATGTGAGCTGTAGCTCACGAAAGCTTATGCTCTAATAAATTTGTTAGTCTCTAAGGTGCCATAAATACTCCTTTTCTTTTTGTTTAAACACAGTTGCTGTTATCATTGTTCTCCTGTCCATTAGACACAGGATTATTTTCTTTCTGAACATTGTGCTCACTAAACCCTGCTCCCAAAACAGCTATCTAACTCATGCAGAACACTGGCTCCTAGCACAGTTCTCAGGAAAAGAAAAATGTCCCCACTGGTCAGAGAAACCAGAATGGTAACAACCCTCCCTAAGATAAGGTGCTCCTAGCATCGTTTCAGCTGTTGTGTGTAGATAAAGACTGAAGTATGTGTTCCCCTGCCCTCTATTTAACATGCTCCCTTCTGTCCTTGGCCATAAGATATGCTTAGGCCATACAGTGTGATATTTTTTATTAGGTGAAACAATTCAGGCCTAGAATTTTTCAAGACTGAGTGAGTTTTAAAGTGCCTTTTCTCTCTACCTCAACTGCTAGCAGAACAGATTAACATAAAGGTCCATTTTTGGGACTATGCCATTGTTCAACAAATGGCAACAATTTGTTGAACAATGGTTCAAATGTTGCAACAAAAATTATATACAACAACTTTAGATTGTGTGTTCTCACCCTCTCTAAGACCACCTCCCCAGAAGACTTTCCTGTAGCATTACTTAGGGTTGTAGGAGTTTGCCACCTAGCCTGGACTCTATTCCTGCAAAGCTTTTGCCTTTAAAAGGAAGGAAAGAAAAACTGCTCCTATGCCTGTGCAGAATTGGTTTGCATGAAGTCCTGTCAAATCTCCTAATCTCATTTTGGTGCTTGGAACAATTTACTTTTATCCCAAAACCCAGCTTTCCATATCTGCCAAAGAAAACACTGGCACTGCACAAGCCTGTTTCAAAACAAAGCAATTCAGAGGAGCCTGATAGGAAAGAAAAAGTTAAAATGACGAAGTCAATGTGTTTTTCATATCTCTTTAAAAATCATTTTTAATGCTCTGATTACAAGAGATGAGGTGGAGCCTTGAAACTGTAATTTTGTTCTTTACTGAAACTTTATACTGCCCTGTTAATATAGGGTCATGCATGTACTGGAATTTTTATTTAAAAAACACAGTCTGAACATTATCATAAAACATCTGCACATGTAAAAAGAGACTTAACAAACTGATATATGGAGAAAGCGTATTATATAATACTTATATGGCACCTATTACCGTAATATGTGTGTGCTTCACAGTCTTTAACATATTTAACCTCTGACCACTCTGTGAGATTAGGAACTCATATTATGTCCATTTTACAGATGGGGAACTGAGGCACAGAGAGATTAAGTGTCATGCACAGAGCAAGGCTGTGGCAGAGCAAAGAATTGAGCCAGCAACTCCCATGGCCCATTTTAGTGTTCTTATCACAAAACCATCCTTCCTCTCTAATCCTTTCAAGCATTCCATGCTGCTACCCTTTCAATTTAGCACTAAATGTGCAAAGCCATCAAGGATAATCCACCACTGAAAGTTGAAGGTGGGTGAGTGGGTGGGCGGGTAGGAGGTGGTCTGCAAAGAATTCTGCACTGCTACTTGAGTGGACCTTCCAATCTTCTCATTCAATATATGAGGGTCTGTTGTATTAGTACCTCTTAGGGCTTGATTGGGACTTTGTCACAAGCCCTGAGTAAGGGGCATGATGTAGTTATGATGCCTCAGGACCAGACCAGGGCTCAGACTGAGAGTTAGAATCACTAATTAATTCTAGTTCTGTCCCCCCCATCAATTTTGCTCCAGAAGGGAGGTAATCTATACCAGTACCATATACATCAGTCCTATACCGGCTGCTGATTACTTCCCTCTCCATACCAGCTCAGTTCTGCTGACAGGCAGGATGGAGCCAATACTCCATCCAGTCCCTGCCCACCTATATGGGAAAAGAGTAGCAGCTCTATGGAGGCTGGTCGCTGCCTCCCATAATCCCAAGGCATAGACTAACAATATGGGTATCTCATGTAGGAGTATAAGGTGGCTCCTTTCTCATAGATTCATAGAGTTTAAGGCCAGATGGGAACATTTAAATCTTCTAATTCCGCCACTTATTTAACACAGGCCATTAAATTTCACCCAGTTACCTCTGGATGGAACCCAATAACTTGTCTGGCTAAAGCATGTCTTGCAGAAAGGTATCCAGTCTTGATCTGAAGACGTCAAGAGATAGAGAATCCACAACCACATCCCTTGGTAGTTTGAGTGGTTAATCACCCTCACTCTTTCAAAAATTGTGCCTTATTTCTAATTTGAATTTGTCTGGCTTCAGCAACGGTTCCAGCTGTTGGTTCTTGTTTTGCCTTTCTCCTCAAGATTAATGAGCCCTTTAGTATCCAGTATTTTCTCCATGTGAAGGTACTCATTCACTGTAATGTCATCACCTCTCAAGCTTCTTTTTGATCAACCATACAGATTGAGTTCATTATGTCTCTGTCAGCCATTTTCTCCAGCTCTTGAATCATTTTTGTGCCTCTTTCCTGCACCTTTTCCAACATCTTTTTTTAAAGTGTGTGTAGAGATATGTTTATGAAAGATCGTGAGTTGGAGACACTCCCTCATAAGGGACAATGTTGTGATTGTGGCAATTTGGAGATGTACCCTGGAAGTGGGGGTTGAGAACACTGCATGGTCTTGTGCAGCAGTTCACCATAGTAGCTCTCCAGTTTGTTTTATCAAAGTTGTATTCACTGCTCTGTTATTTAATGAACCCCAAGATCACTATAAGGTGTCAGAAGTGCTAAATGAGAAGAAAACTGCTGTCATTTTGAAGTTAACTTCTGTTTTGCAACTGAAAGCAGAGACAAAGGGAGGCAGCAGAGAAGCATGTGGAGCACCAAGCACAGAGACTTTTGCGTGTATTTGGTGAGCACAATTGTAGCTTGACTAGCTTAAGAAGGGGGAAAGAGCCAGAAATGGATGTGTTGCAATCTCCATTCAGTCTGCTGTTCTCAGTCAATGTTGCAGAGAACTGAAAAAAATTCAGACAGAGATTTGAATTGTATTTAGCAGCCATTGGAGCAAAGGATAAAAATGATAAAGTGAAATCATCTATCTTTTTGGTGTTGTTGGGGAGGAAGCATTAGATATTTATAACAACTTTAAGTTTCAAGAAGGTGAAAGCATGAAGTTAAGTAAAATACTGACTAAATCTGAGGAACATTGCATGTCGAAAAGGAATGAAACCTGTGAGAGAGACACATTATTTACTAGTATGCAAAAAATTGATGACACCACAGAGCAATATGTCACTGAACTAAGGAAACTCAGTAAAACCTCTGACTTTGGTGAGCTGACAGAGTCTCTTGTTGGCAGTAGAATCATTTGTGGCATTAAAGACAATGTGTTAAGAGAGCAACAGCTTTGTGTGGGAGACTTAACTTTAGAAAAAGCTCTCCAAATATGTAGGGCAGCGGAAACTAGCCAAAGAGCCGAGCTCACCAGAAGGTTTTATCCATGTACTAAATACAAATAATACAGACAGAATAGGTCAAATCAAAGAGTGGAACCACTTGCTATGAAAACCACTGCTGGGGGAATACTGGGTACAGATGGTTATATGGAAGGTGTGGATCACAGCATGGCCCCAAACGGATTGTTGCCTTTGGGAAACTCTGGCATAAATATGAGAAAAAGAATCATTTTGCAAAATGCTGCAGATCCCAAATGCAGAAAAGTTCTGTGCATCCAGTTCTACAAAAGCCTATGAGAAGGTTGGCACTGACTTATTTACCTGACAAACAAAGGATTATTTAATAGTGTCAGATTATTATTCTTTGTATCCAGAAATTTGCACACTGCACAGTACTAATAGTAAATCAGTGATAAATCAGTAAACCAGCTGAAGGGAATCTTCTCCATACATGGAATTCCAGGTGAAGTCTTTAGCGACAATGGGCCACAATTTTCCAGTGCAGATTTTAGGCAATTGGCTATAGATTGGGGTTTTCATCACAAAACATCAAATCCAAATTATCCACAAAAAAATGAAATTTCATAGAAATGAAGCCATATGGAAGATGAAAGAAAATCAGAAGTGGAAGATTTTTTTTTTTTTGGACAAAAGGGCCAATAAATTCCCATTTCTTAACCCGGGTGATAGAGTATGCCTGAAGAATCACACCACTAATACTTGGGGCCAAAGAGGTACCATTAAAGAACAGCTGCATCCAATGTCTTATGTAGCCCAGACGGACCAGGGGCACACATTTTAACGTAATTAAAGGGATCTATGAATAATCCCACAAAGTTCCAACACATTGACAGTAGTTGTGGACTTTGGCGTTTTCAGTCTTACTGATCCTTTTTCCCTCCATGCACAAAAGAGAAACTCACAAGGAACAAGAGAACAACGCAGACTCTAATGAAAGGTTGATACTAAGAAGATTAGAGCAGGAGATTAAATGTCCTGAAAGACTCATAGAGATTTGCTAACCTGCCTGGAAAAGGGATATTTGAGGAAAGTGAGTGGTAAAGACTCACTTTAGAGTGATGTGATTGTAACCTCTCCTCTCTAGATAGTTGACACATTGGGTTTATGGTAATGTACTAAATGGTTTGAGAATTTAATGTATCTGTTATTAGATTGTTGTTAACTTTTTTTATTAGAAAGAGAGAGAGAGAGAGTTAATTTGTTTTTCATTAAGAGGGTAGATGTAGAGATATGAAATATTGTGATTTGGTGATGCACCCTTATAAGGGACAGTGTTGTGAGTGTGGCAATTTAGAGGTGTGCTCTGGAGGCATGGGTTGGGAACACTGCATGGCTGTGTGCAGCAAATCACCACAGTAGCTCTCCAGTTTTATTGAAGTGTTATTCCATTCTCATTCACTTCTTTGTTATTTAATGAACCCCATAATCGTTACAATGTGGACATCAGAACTGGGAGCCATACTCCTGTACTTATCTCCTCAATGCTGTATAGAGAGGTAAAATCACCTCCCTGCTCCTACTTACTACTCCCCTATTTATACATCCAAGGATCACATTAGCCCTTTTTGCCACTGCATTACACTGGGAGCTCATCTTGAGTTGCTTTTCTGCTATGACCATAGGGTTGCAAGGTGCCCGATTTTCAAACAAAAAGTCTGTTCAAAAAGGGATCTGTACTTACTGGACACCAAAAGTCCAGTTACCACAGGCAGGGGGAGGCGCTGGGTCATCAACCTGCACCAGGCCCTGTTCAGCTGGGGCCACCTCCTACCTGCATCTCGTGGACAGGCTGGCTCCACGTCAGGAGCTGTAGCTCCTGTCCCAGCCTCAGAGCAGAGGGAGCCCAGCTCGGAGGTGGGAGGGAGGAAGAGGGGGGAGAGCAGTGAGCAACAGGGGAGAGGAGCGAGCAGGGGGCAGGGCCCCAAGGGACAAGGCATGGCGAGGGTGGGGCCATGGGGGAAGTGGCAGAGCAGGGGGTGGGGTCTCAAGGGAAGAGGTGGGCGGGTGGGGGGGTTCTAATTTTCCAAAATTAGAAAGTTAGCAACCCTAGGTATGGCCGCTAGATCCTTTTCAGAATCATTGCTTTCCAGGATACAGCCCCCCATTCTGAAAGTATGGCCTGTACACGTTTGTTCTAGATGTATAACTTTGGATTTGGCTATATTAAAGTGTATTTTGTTTGGGTCCATCTTACCAAGTGATCCAGATGACTCCATATGTCTGCTCAGTCCTTATCATTATTTACCATTATGCCAATCTTTGATTCATCCTCAAATTTTATCAGCAGCACTTTTATATTTACTTCCAAATCATTGATGAAAATGTTGAATAGTGTCAGGTGTTGAACCCCCACTATTCAGTGATGATCCTCACTGATGACTACTTCTTGAGATCTGTCAGCTAGCCAATTCTTAATCCATTTATCGTGTGCTCTATTGAAATTGTATAGTGCTAATTTTTTAATCACAATGTCATGCGTACTGACTGAGCCAAACACCTTACAGAAATCTATTACACCTATGAAGGCATCACATCAGTCAACATGATTTTATGGAAAATAGGCCTTGTTAAAGAAACCTGATTTCATTCTTTGAGGAGATGACATACACATACGCACTATTTGTTTCATCCTGTAGATTTTCTGTTTTGTATATCTTACAATCTCTTAACTTGCACCTGGCTCAATATGCAGCTAGGCATGCAATACACAAATAGCAAGACAGAGAGATAGGTGTCTGTTACCTCCTGCCTGAAAGGAACATTTCCAATGTATGTCACCTCCTTGTGACATGCCTTAAATCCAAGTTGTTAAGAACATAATTCTCAGTATGTGTATACATATATAACTTCTTAAATATTAGCCATACAACCATTTCACAGTGATTATGATGACCAGTGGGCTAAGGACTCTTAAGAGAAAACTCATACCACTCTTTGGTAAATTATTATGCATATATCTGACCCAGGGAATTCCTGCACAACACTATCCACCCTTTTGCCCTCTCTTAGTTGGCACCCAGTGGTCCCTGGGTCACAACTGGCATTAATTATATTCCTATCCTTTCATTCTTCATTAACTGAATTCTGTTTTTCCATTACCTCGCCCAGGATTGATGTCCAGCTAACTGGCAGGTAGCTACCCAGTCATCATCCTTGCCCTTTTTGAATATTGGCACAAAATTAGCATTCTTCTGGAAGTTCCATGGTATTCCAAGACATTAAAAATCAGCCTCAGCAAGCCAGAGATCTCCGCCAGTTTTTTTAGGACTCTTGGGTACAAGTTATCCAGGCCTGCTGATTTTAAAAATGTTTATCCCTTGCAGATGTTGTTTAACATCCTCTTTTGTTACTAATGAACTGGAAAGTACTTCATCATCTTCATGTGATACAAGCACATCATCCTGTTTCTTTCCAAATACAGAACAGAACTATTCCTTGATCATTTCTGCCTTTTCTGCATCATTAACAATGTTACTATCGCCATCTAGTAAGGGGTCCATACTATTGCTAGGATTTACTATGGTTCCTAATATACTTTAAAAACTCCTACTGATTGTCCTTAGTCCTGCCAACCATGGATTTTTCCCTGTTGTCTTTAGCTTCCGTTATTATTCACCCTCTTTCTTCTCTGTATGAATGTACATCAAGGGTCACAATTTGGCCATAAGCATGTAAGTGCCTGGGGGCAGGAATTGTCTAAACAAACCCTTTAGAAACTAACTGCTTCCACGTGTCTGCCAGACCCTGCCAGAACAACAGATGCAAAACCTGCAGACATATCTGAACTGCTATAATGATCAATACCCACCACAACATAGGTTTCAAGATCCATGGGTCCTACACATGCCTATCACAGCATGTGTACCTCATCCAGTGCACTAAATGCCCCCAACAACAGCTATGTGGGTGAAACCAGACAATCACTACTCTCTCGAATGAACTCACACAAAAAATAATAAATGATCAAAGATATCATCCATGGGCAGACACTTTTCACAAAGCAATCACATCATCTTTGACCTCTCCAGTCCTCATCTTCAAAGGAAACCTGAACAATACTTTCAAAAGATGAGATTGGGAACTGATATTCATACCTCTGATAGACACTAGAAACCATGGACTTAACAGAGACACTAGTTTTATAGCTCATAATAGCAATTTGTAATTCACCCCACTACCTGCTGACACTTAATTGCCAGTTCATTTTTAAGTGGGCTCCTACAGCATATGTGAACCCCATATGCTTAACGATCTGTCCCCACTTGTATTTAGCTTAGACACTCTGGTTACCTTCCCCAAACCTGAAGAAGATCTCTGTGAAGAGCGAAAGCCAGTCTCTTCCACCAACTGAAGTTGGTCGAAGAGCAAAAGCCTGTCTCTTCCACCAACTGAAGTTGGTCCAATAAAAAATTGCCTCACCTACTTGGTGTCTCTATTCCCAGATCAACATTGTAAGTGGAAGGTGGGTAGTGTCCAGGGTTTAAGGTATCACTGCCTGATGATGGTGTGCCTTGGAGAAAGGGCCATTCTGGGACTTTTGGGAGGAGCCTCAGCCTGTATGCTCACCACAAAACAGCAGCAGAGGCAGTTTGGTCCAAAATGTAGTGAGGTGGAAGAGGGGAAACCAATGAGTTTATGCTGCTCTCAGGCAGGGCAGCAGGACCCCAGAATGTGTGTGGGCTAGGAGACGCAGCCAGTGGTGAGTATTAGTAAGATATGTAAGACACTCTGCCTACTCTAAAGTACATCTGCCCTTGCTTGATGGGAGGTGTTCCTTTTTTACAGGACAAGAAGGGGGAAGGAGGAGGCAGGGTTCCTGCTGGGTCAGGGAGAAGTAGGCTGACGGAGTGAAAAATGAATATATTCTTTAGCTCCTCAGTGCTAAACCCAGGTGGGTGTGCTCAGTCTCAGAGTCCCAGTGTTAAATGCTACACAAGGCAGAGGGGACTTAGGCCCAGATCCTCAAAAGTATTTAGGTGCCTAACTCCCATTGATTTCAATGGGAGTTAGGAGCCTAAAAACCACTTGAGAGCTAGCTGAGTCCTAGAATCACTGCTGCTGCTGCTTGGGAAAACTGGAATTTTCTATTTGGAGAGATTCTGCTTCTCTCATACATATATATTTCTGATGCTGGGCCCATCCATGTGAAACTTTCTTTGGTTTTACTGGTCACAATCTGATCTTGGATCCTTGGCTATCCTTCACATTAAGGTCAGTGAGAGTCTCATGCAAATGCAGATGGAAGCATTTGTCCTCAATGATTTCTGTCTTGCTCAAGCCTGATCTGAAATCGTACTCCTCCGTTGCATACTAATATTTAGCAGTTCTATAGGGCTTTGCATTTTCAAATCAATACATTAATTCTCATAGCCAGAGGTAGATTATAGTTTTGTGGGACCTTGAGCCAGAGCAAGTGGGGGCCCCTCCCTACCCCTTCTGCTAGGAGTTCCCTCTCCCTTCCCCCCTCAGCTAGGGTTGCCAATCCTCCAGGATTGGTCTGGAGTCTCCAGGAATTAAAGATTAATATTCAATTAAAGATTATGTCATGCAAAAAAACCTCCAGGTGTACATCCAACCAACATTGGCAACCATACGCGCAGCACTCCTGCTGGGGAGCGGGGTCGGGGCTCTCCAGCACTAGCTAGGTGGAGCAGAGCAGGAGCGCCGGGCAGGTGAGGGGTTGTCCATTTTTCAGGAGCCCCCAATTGGCCGGGGCCTCTGGGCATGGGCCCCATTGGACCAGTGGCTAAACTGTCACTGCTCACAGCAAACCTCTGAGGTCAGTAAATACAGCTCTCATGTTTACAAATGTGGAAACTGAGGCCTTGTCTACACACACAAGTTGCCCCAGTTTTACCTTTGATTTCAGTTTAAGAATGGCCTGTTTTACTTTAAACACATTCCTCAGTGACTAAACCAAAATAAGTCAGGTTTAAGCCAAAATAAGAGAGCTTGCACAGGGGCTTGGATCTATTTAACTACATGAGTTAAAAACCACAACTGTAGTTAAGCAGGTTCAACTTTATCATATACAGAAGATACAGTTAATTAACTTCACCGAGGCTATACAATGAGGACTTGATCCTAGGCTCACAGAAGTAAATGGCAAAGCTCCCACTGAATTTAATAGTGCAGGATCAGGGCCTGAGTCTGTGGTAGAGGCAGAAATAGAACTCAGAATAGTCTACCCCCTTTTTCAGGCCACTAGACCATGTTGTCTCCTATTTGCTCTGAAAATTACTGTAATGTCCCAGACAGGCATGTGACTTCAAGTGAGGAATAAGCAGCAGCAGTAAGTAGCTGGATCTCCAAAGCAACAACATAAATAATAAGACAGTTTTTTTAGATGTAAATATCTTTATTATTCAAGGAGTAAAGTACATAAGAAAACAACAAAGATATAAGAGCAGAATTATTTGTTTTTAAGAATGTTTAAGAATGTTTTTCAAAGTCTTCCATAAGATGGCAGCAGCTTGTCAAGGGAAGTGGGCTGGGAGATGTGAAATAGTATGCAAAGATCTGCTAATCTAAAAAAATATCCAATTTTCATGTGTTTTATTTTCATTTGCTTGGTGTGGGTCCCTTGTGATTTTCCTAGCATAGATCAGTCAGGTATCTTATTTTTATTCGATAAAATACTTTCTATTGTCTTTAAAAAAAAAACCTGCAGACACAGATGTTCGCAGGCAAACTTCATGAGAATTATTAGTGTCAAGTTACATTCTAACATTCACAGTGGTTGACTGTGCAGAATGTAGGGGAAAGTGACAGAATAATTCAGTCTTATTTTTTTATGTTTCATTTTGTGTGGTTATTTCTTTAAAGGGAGAGACTTAGAGTCTGGAAGCAAGAGGAGGTAGAAAAACAGTAGGGATATTTTCCCCCCTAAACTAAGAAGGGGATTTGTCTCATGTTGTGATCAAACCAATTTTCCCAATTTACTATTGTTTTTTAAAGAAAAAGTGTTTTGTAGTTTTTGGGGCAGGGTTTTTGTTTTATCTGAGAGACGATAATAGGAGGAGAAGCCATTTGAGAGGAGAGTTTTGTTTTCTGAAAGCATTTAACTTAAAAGGTTTTAAATCTCAGGTATTTAAATTTTGTCTTATAATTTATGTGTTTTTATAGTGGCATCTACAGTTGAAATACACATGCACATATTTATGCAGTGAGATTATACAGATTATTACTCAGAAGTATTTTCACAATTGTGCAGATAAGAAACTGACATTTTTCTGAGCATAGCACAGTGTAGTTAATATCCATAAAGTGCTTCGAGATACTCAGGTGGAAGGTGCTATATAAGTGCAAAGTAGTGTTATTTATTTATTTATTTAGCTTGAATTACTAGGGATTGAGAGTGCTAATAGTCCCTTCTTTTTAATTTCCCTGGTGCTTGTGTTTACTGGCTAATATTAGTCATCTGCTTTTCTTTCCTGTGCACCATTAGAATCCAATCAAGCAGCTGCATAGCAATCACAGGTAAAAGGATGGACACTTCCATTTCAAACTGGAAAAGATTTGAGGGGGAAAATAAAATATCACAGATATTTATTTTCCGTTCAAATCTTCCTTTTTTAATAAACAAAACTTTCCAGCTTTTTTTTTATTTCGATCCTTGTGTGTTTGATGGATTTTATTCGAGTGGGCTTCTTACTCCCAATGGATTCAGTTAGAGGCAAATTCTGTCAATGTTCCCCTATCCTCCCTGAATATTAAAAAATGCAGTCTGATGATGACCCCAGTTTGAGGCCTTCTGTTGAAGTAAATGAGCCAGATCCAAGAAGTGTGAATGGTTTACATAGGTATTCTGGGAAGGAGGGGAACCCAAATTACTGATGACTGGAAGTCTGATATCTGCATCCGATGAAGTGAGCTGTAGCTCACGAAAGCTTATGCTCAAATAAATTTGTTAGTCTCTAAGGTGCCACAAGTCCTCCTTTTCTTTTTGTGGATACAGACTAACACGGCTGCTACTCTGAAACCAGTCTGATATCTGTTATCCTAGAAAGAACATTAGGGACTGGAGGCCAAGAACAGTGTTTTGATATGGCAGAGATATCTCTTTATGAAATATTGGACCTGCTTTCCTGTAGGAAACAGCAGCTGAAGTGAGTGGCTTTTTCTAGTTTCTCCCTCTCTGTAAAATTTTTCCCAACACCAGCTAACTTTGTCTGTGACAAAGTTTAGAGTTATAATGGAGGTTATGTTTGGCAGTTGACCTTGTATATTAAGGAGTCATTTCACTGTTGCTGGTCCACAAGATGCTTGCTGCCTGACTTGCTTTGAGGAGACTCCTGGCGTTTTCCCCTGCGACTGCATTCTGTCCCTTTTTTCTAACAAGATGGAAGCAAGTTATCAGGATCTACATTTTGGAAGCTTTGTTTATTTTAGAAAGGTTTTAACTTTCTTTTTAGAATCCATTTCCCGCTGGTTTTGTGGTGGTGCGCCATACCCATCAGGAATTGTTATTTGTATTGTAGCAGCAACTAGAGATCCAGATCGGGAGCACCCAAAGGAGGCTAAGGGAAGCAAATTAAGTGAAGTGAAATGATGTGTAAATTAGAGAAGTCTCATATGGCCCTAGAATGTGGAGAGTGCAAAGGTAACTTAAAGCCACCTCTGCCCCATCCCCCTCCACTCCTGCCCCGACCACAGGAATAAACACACTGAGTCTGGCTGAATATAGAGGATTGGAGTCAAAATAAAGCACCCAACATTTTCAGCCTAGCACAGTCCATCTATGAAAAAGCATAGGTGGAGTACGCTAGGGTGCATGAGAGCCCAACATCTAGCTGTATATGAGGCATAGGATAGGCCTCCCAATGGCCACACAAAGTGCTTTCCCTATCAAATTTTTGCTAATGGAACGAGTTAATGGCAATAATTTTGGTCAGTAACTAGCTCCTTAGAATAAATGGCATTAAGTAAACTATGTATCATGTGTTGCCACATATTACTGGTGTTTAACCACAGAAATAACTCATGAGGACAATATTTTTTTATTACCGGACACCATAATTTACTTCTTGCAAGCATGTAATCCATGAGAAAGTTTTGTTCAGCCTATATGTTCTTTGGTACATTTTCTATTTAGTCCAACACAATGGGTGCAGTAGAAAGATTTAATATGAAAGAATGCGCACAGAGTGCTGAAAAAGGAAAATGGAAATAATCTGTAATTGAATGTAGTTTAAATATGTGTCTACAATGCATGCAACAGCAGAATGACACTGAGGAGCTTTTATTTAGTCATGGAACCATAATTTCTTGTGATACAAGAGAAAATTCATCCTGTTGGGTGGATTCCATTAAATAACACTGAATCCCTGTAAAAAAGATACTCCTTTCCTATAGGATAGGTGAAATTTTAAGACTTCAGGACAGAATAGGGGAAAGAAGAGACTCATACAAAACATGAATTATTCTGTTTATGACATATTGGTATGAAATAGAGTTAGAAATCCAAGAAGTATGCTGATATATCGGATTCAAAGGTTTCAGGAGTCTGTGTATCAAAAAGAAGTTGGACGGGCTTGGTGAGTCATTGAGAATCCAGAGAAAACAAACTTTAGATGATTGATTTTAGCCTCAGCTGTGCTACATTTTACATCCATCTTGAATTGGGATTTGCTACAGATGTAGCTGTTCCTGTAGAAAGTTTCTTGCCTGAAATCCTGCTCACTGAAGTCAGCAGAAATGACAGTATCTGGCACCTCTCAGGATCAGACCCAGATTGAACACAGTGTTGTCAGCAACCATATGATGTGATGTTTGGTTCATAAAGACAGGACTTTGACGAAGGGAAGGTCTACACTTAAAACACTGCAGTGACACAGCTGCACTGGTGCAAGTGTGCCATTTTAGCGCTTCAGTGAGGACGTTAGGTCACCAACAGAAGAGCTTCTCCTGTCATCTCCATGAGAGGCTGTAGCTATGTTGACAGGAGAAGCCCTTCTATTGACATAGAGCTGTCTACACCGGTGGCTAAGTTGGTATAAATGCATCACTCAGGGGGGTGGATTTTTCAGACTCCTCCATGACATAGTTATATCAGTGATAGAATCATAGAATATTAGGGTTGAAAGAGACCTCAGGAAGTCATCTAGTCCAATTCCCTGCTCAAAGCAGGACCAACATCAACTAAATCATCCCAGCCAGGGCTTTGACAAGCCAGGCCTTAAAAACCTCTAAGGATAGAGATTCTACCACCTCCCTAGGAACCCATTCCACTGCTTCACCACCCTTCTAGTAAAATAATCCGTAAATTTGTAGTGTAGACCTGGCTGGAAATGGCATTACTCCTGATTTACACCAGTGAGAGAGAGGAGTGAGACCCATCTATCTTACATCTGATATAACACATGGGGCACCATTTTTATAAAACTGGTTCTATTTTGGGGGGATTTCAGATGTGATGATTTGGAATTTTTAAATATTGAAGAAATGTACATCATATTTGCCAGAGGAATAAAGTGATTCTGCACACTGATCTTTATTACTTCCATTTTACCTTTTTCAAATGCCTACTGGAAATTATTAGAGCAACTTTGGTGCTAGGTAGTTCGGTGTGCCTCAGAAAAACTTGTTATTCCAATTATTGTATTGTATTCTATTTCCAGTAGCTCTAATTATTCTATCTATTTAAAAAGATGTTTACATTAAATATCACCAAGCAAGTGGAATATGCTATATGGCTTTTTATGTTGGTCCTGAAATAGTACCACTGGCAACATTAAATCAGTTAAGATCTTTTTACTAAACTAGTCCCCAGTGCAACAGCAGGATCTGCTAGCATGAAACTTTTCAACCACCAGAATCCCATTCAAATCAGCATGACTTTGTGCAAATTTAAGGGTCTGCACTTGTGAATCCTGTTGCAGTATTGGAGCCTTTCTTTTGGATTGAGAATTCAGAATACAATCCTCTTGCAGTATGTTCTGTAGATAGCACAGCATCTTTACAGCTTTGGAGGCTTGAAATGTCTTGCTATTTTACTACCCTTTATAATGTTTTAAGGTAATATAAACTAAATTAAAAAGTCAAAACACAAATAGAAGTGTCCCTTACCTAACGCACTAGTATGGATTGATGCTGATTATGTTAAAGGTGCAAGTTCTTTAAGGAATCTGTACATACCAAAAAAAATTTATGTACCAGAAATGACTACATGTGTTACATAATTAGAATACCTGCACCGTCTCCTGAAATGTATCTCTGTTGGGCCTGCTTTAAATCTAGTGTCATCTCTTCAGATTATGAAATGAAATATAGCTCTAGGGCATATTATGAGAACCATATGGAAAGCTAGCTGATTGGCTTGAATTTAAGGGAGTACCTTGGGCTACTCACAGCAAAGCATACTGTATACCTTTAAATGATACCTTAATTCATGGTAAAGAGTGACAGCTCACTTTTCTGAAATCAAAACCACATTTAAAAGTGATAACCTCTTTCTAAAACAGAAAAAAATCAGAGCATACACTATCCTCTCTGAATAGTGTTTTTTACTAGAACTAGATAACTATACATGGATATGATAAAATCATACAACTACTTAATACAGTACATTAATTTGAAAGAGACTCCGAGTTAATGCAAATTCAAATACTAACTTGATTTATTAGCCCAGTGAGAAATTTGCTCCACCTTTCAGCCATCTGACCCAGATTTATAGTACATATTTCTCTAACTCTTATTGAAGCGGGAAAACATTTACAATTTATAGTATGCATTTCTGTAATTCTTTGTAAAGGGGGAAAACATTTAAAACTTTTAAAATATAGGCAGACAAATCTCTTCCCCCAACTTCATTCTACTTAAATTAATAGAACTTGCTCAAAATTATAGTCAACTGGATGGGATTTTAAGACAGTGAGGATCTAGCGTTGGTAACCAAATGTTATTCCTACATACCAGCAGAAGTAAAGTCAATACACTCCAAAGGCAAATATATTAAAGAATCCTTATGCATCATGATTTTCCTCTTGCCATCGAGGGAAAAGATTGTATTTTATACAGGAACTGAGATGTTTCCCTTTCTGTAGTCCTGTGTGGATTTAACTAAAGCAGCAACTAAAAGAAACAAGACTTTTAATAAAGAAAGCCTTGTTGATAATTATAGAGTGGTTGTAAGCGTATGTTCATAGTCTTTATTTTTCTTGTTCAGAACTTTATTATGAATTTTTAAGTTTCAAATGGCTCTTGATACTTTGTATGTGTGAGACAGATTTTAGGTAAATAAACATAACTTATTATTTTGGGACAATACTTCAAATATATATTTGAAAAAAGGTGCCTTCTTTGTTTGACCACATACGATTAATATAAATCTATAAACTAACTATTCTAAAACAGATTATCAGATTGTAAATAGCACTGAGTAGAAAGAGTGAAAGGGAGGCATATTGTTTCTAATTAACACTAAAGTAAATCACTCTTCAATTAGGCTGGTGAGATGTATTTATTCAAAGTTTTCAGCAGTCACAGTTAGAAAATTAAGCATAAAAGTGTAAAAATTCTGCATTCAATTGTAAAATTATAAGTAATATTCATGGTTCCTGTAAAATAAAAGTCTCAGAAAGTCTTCATTTCAGTTGATTCGCTGTTCTTTGTCTCTTGCATCTACTAGAGTGAAACTAGTAATTAACTGAGGAAAGTGAAACTTAATAATGTTTAACAGGTTTTTTTTCTGTTCAAAGATCAAATATATTTTTGGCTGTTTTCATATGTCATTCTAACCACTTTGTTGCCTTTTTGTACCTCTTCAACTATTGTTTGTCATTTTAACAATGTAGAATGACAGATGTGAACAATTTGGAGGAAATTGTAACTACCTTCAAACATAAGGTACTCATTGATCTGGAAGAAAAACTTTGATCTGTGGAACTTTTAAAAATTTCTTTTCAGGTGTGGCTTCCCTTAGTAAACATTTTTTTTAAGCCCATGCTCTTCTGAACACTAACTGATATGACTAATGCAAACCCAGTTTCTGTGTTATATATCACTGGTTTTGTTGAAAGCATTTGGGAGAGGAATTATTTTCACAGACCATTGGTTCAAAAGACTGTGGATTTGAGACCAGCATCATCTGACTCTTGGAAAGTTGGTTGGTTGGTTTGTTTTTTAAGACTCTCAGTGCATTACAAGATCTGGATTTGATGTTCACAGGTTGCAGTGTTGTTGTTTACAGCATCAGCACATTTGTTGTAGATCCAGATACAAATTCCATAGAATTGTATTTTCTGCAGCCTGTCCCCCTCACGCTTCTCCCCAGATTAGTCTTTAGTGTGAAGTAATTAAATGTACTAGTCTTTTTATCAAAATCAGATATAAAAGATTAAAATTGCAGAGGTCTAAAACTGAAATTACATTTTTTTGCTTTTAACCAGTTATTTCTTCATTTCCATGTAATACCTTGAATGTCTCTCATCTCTGTAGGTTAGCATTTTAGTGCGTCATGGAGAAAATTATAAAAGGCCATTTAGAAGTTCTTAGAAACAATACCATTTGCAAAGCCATTACTGATCTGTTATGTGTTGAAAAAGCCAAGAGTCTGACCTGTAGCAGGGTCAGTTCAGAAACTGTCTCCCAGCAAGTAATATTACAACTCTTGCAGATATTTAATTTGTTCCTTAGTAATCCTTGATTAGGTATTATAAACCGTTAAAATGGATGTTAGTGTGCTAACATATAATGTGCATTTCTTTTCAGGGATTAACGTTGTCTTTATAATTAATTACTTTATTATTTTACACACACCCCCAAAGTTTGCTAGGTGCAGAGGTGAAAGTAAGCTGGTAGGGGACCGGCTTCCCCAGGTCAGCGATTTAAAGGGCCTGGGGCCCCCAGCAGCAACTGGAGCCCTGGGTCCTTTAAATTGCCACCAAATTGCCCCGGGTAGCGGAGGCAGCCAGGAGCCCTGGGGCTCAGGCAGCCATTTAAAAGGCACTGGGCTCCCGGCTGCCACTACCGTAGCAGATCCCCGAGCCCTTTAAATCACCGCTGAACCCTGCTGCCGGAGCCCCGGGGTAGCGGTGGCGGGGCTCCAGCAGTGATTTAAAGGGCCAGGGGCTCCCAGCTGCCGCTATCGCAGTGGAGCCCCAGGCCCTTTAAATCAAGCCCGTGCCCTTTAAATCTTGATTTAAAGGGCCTGGGGATTTAAAGGCCCACCTCTTCTGGTTGAGGCCACACCCCTTCCAGTTTAGGTCCCGCCCCCGCTCAGGACTCCGGCGTACCAATAAGTCCTTTAAGTTACTTTCACCCCTGGCTAGGTGCCTCAGAATACAAATAAATTGTTTCAAACTAGAGTAAGCGGTAGTGATAAAAGCGCCATATTATACTGGTGCAAGGCATCCATGCTGGAAATCTGCACAAACATAGCTAAATCATTACAAATATCCCCAGGATAGGCAGGCCCAGAGGCTGCAACAGCACAGGTGCAACAGATGGGGCTTCCAGTGGAAGAGCAGAAGCAGTAGGGGCAGTTTTAGGCATAGTCAGCACATATGTCTATCTTTTGGACCTCCCACATGAGGAAGGCTGGCAGCACTGAGCCCTGTTTTTTGTAAGCAAAGTTAGTGGAAAGTATTGGATGCCAGCTGCATATCAAGAAAAATACGTGTGTCCTTTTGATTTTTTTGCTGCTCATGTAGCTAGTTCCACTCATTTCAGATTAATATCTACTACACCGATGTTGCAAATTTGTAACTCAAACTGTTTTACTTCAGATTAAGGTAAGAGTGTTTATTTATGCAGCTTCACTTCCAATAACAGCTCAACTTTACAGTGCATTATACGGGATGACATTGGTGCACCATATTACAGGGTCATGCTATCGATTATGGGTGCCCTGCCAACACCCAGCAAGGAATTTTGAAGTAAACTGTATTAAGAGGCTGAGACGAAAGTGAAGCCAGAAACAATATAGGTTAGAAAAATATTTATTTTATTTAGCAAAAGAAGAAAGAGTTTGACTTATTAGCTATATTTTTCCTACCATATTAACTCCTGGAAAAATGACTGCAACGGGACTTCCTGGAATTGACCCAATTCTGTCTCCAAAAAGCAGGATACCAAATGTGTTTGAGGAGCTACTAGCAGCTTAAGCGCGAAGCTATTATGCTGCAGGCATTCTGCCATCCACCATAATGTGTGCTAGGCTACATAAAGCACACACCCTGCACGTTGGTGATAAAAGATCCCCACATTAGGGTAAGGTCTGGTGAACAGTGGGAAGTTTCACCACCTGAGCACACATGCTATTGGCATGCTACTGTACATCTGATTATTAAAGTAGTAAAAGTAACTAATTCCAGATATTTGCTGGAATACTCTACATGCTTGAGGCAGAATTCACCCAGGGTAGAGGGGCTGTGGAAGGTAATGCAACATAATGGAACCACAGGATGGGCTTGTAGAGGACCTCTGCAACCACCATGTGCAGCAGCACTGAGTTCAGTGCCAGATCTCTATCAGCCACCCAGAGGGATTGTATAGAGTCAGAAGAGGAGGCGATGCAAGGCCAGTGTGGGTCTCTCAGCAAGTATGTTCTCAGCCCCTACTCCAGGTGCAGGGCAAGAATAACAGCCATTTACCCTATGCAGGCAGTGAATGCAGTGAGTCTCAACAAGCTGCTGTCACACCTGCCCTAAATTAGATTAAAAGGTTGAAGAAATATCCACACTTAAAATAATTCTGCTCAGCAAGGCTGGTGAGCGTCTGTAAGCCCAGAGATCTGAGGCATCAATTGTCTATAAACTTGGCATCTCAGCACAACAAATGCCAAGGTTTCATTGAGTCATTTTATTTGTCCTTTTAAAACTTTGAGGAGTAGCAGCCTCTGGGGAAATGCAGCAGCCAATGGGCTTGCTGTATTCCAGTGGATTTGGTGTGGCAGGGTGGAGGATGTCAGCAAACTTCCACCCTTACCAGAAGCTAGTTGTTCTGGTATATTAATGGTATAGACCAGAGCATCTTCACTCTCCCTCACCAAGCCTTGTTACCCCAGGCTCTGTCTTTTCAATTGATCACATGCTATTTAAACACACTTCTGTACCAAAGAGCTGGTACCACACTTGCAACAGGCATGAGGTCTCCCCATTGTTCTCCCCAGCCATATCTCATTCTTTCCCTCCAGTACATAGCTCTCCACTACACTGGCAGGTGTGGTAATCTGCTTTTTTCCTAAGGATCTGGCCTTGTGGCTGGTGACTTCTGCTTAGTGATAGTGGAGCTTCAGTGCATTAAGGTGACGTCCCTGTCAACAAGGTCTGGTGTAGATCTTCAAATTCCTTTCAGTGAATCCAGGTCATCCTGGATGCTCTCCTTGCTCCAGATTGCAGGCAGGGTCTGGAATTGTCTGTCAGGCCAGGCACTCAACTGTGACTTCACCATTTCAGATTAGTAGCTCTCTGACAGAAGTGGACGTGTTCCCTATGACCAGCAATACGATGTGCTGGATGTTTAAACAGGCCTGCCACTTCCTGGTTAGATATCCCACAAAATCCTGTGGGATGGTTGTGTGCTGGGGATAAAGCGCACATGGATGGTATTTACATTGACTGGATCCACATGCTTTGTGCTGTCTTACAACACAAAGAGTGTCAGGAATGGCAAGCTGGCTCAAATGGTTAGAGGGTCATGTCTATCTTGCAAAATAGCTGTGTTTGGGACCTGGATGTAGAACAGTAATCAGTCTAGGATCCAGCCCACTGGCAAGGTCTAGACACAATTAGTCATCACAGTAATGAACTGTGTCTTAATATGTTGTATGTGGATAAGAGCCATATTTAGGATCTGCTGTGTCACAACCTGGTTCTGCATACAGTGAGAAGTTATAGTGTGTGATGGGGAGCCCAGATTCACAAAGGAACTTAAGTGCCTAACTCCCACTGAAATCAATGAGGGTTAGGTGTCCAAATACCTTTGTGGATCTGGGCTCAGTGGCCTAGACTTTGGACTCTTCAGTGAAATCTGTGTGTTCTAGCACACATATAAAAAGCAACAAATATCATTACACTGCAGACAAGTATGTCAGTATTGGTCAAAGCAGCATGAGGAAAATATAGCTTTTGCTGGAGGCCATTATAATCAAATGTGGAGAAAGATATTCCCTGGATACGCTTCATGTTTGTGTCACAGGATTATGCTGGTTAATTTCACAACCCCCTTAGCAAGAGTAGGTGCAAAAGCAGTAGATTTAAACAGAGCAGAATAGAATGGATTTGTAGAGCAGTTCTTAAATTAATGTCTTGCTGGCTGTTTCAGTCTTTTCCATTTAGATGTTTTCCCCTGAATGACAGAAGAAAAAAGAGAAAATGGTTGTTTAATTCATGCTACATAATATAATGACAAGAGATTGTTTCCATACGTACTGTTTTTGTTGACCTTTTCACATTTTTAAATGTCAGGAAATACCATTACTGTAGGTCTATCCAGCTTTAAGGCTACAATAACTTTGTAGCAGTTCACAAGGGAAATTATTATATATTATGAATTGCCTAAAACAGTGAACGTGTGTGTACGTACATGTATGCATACATACACTCCACTCTCTCTCTCAATTTCTTTCTCCATAATAATATCTATATCAAGGCTGAAGCCAAGCTCCACTATAAAATCCTGCTTTTGCTTCCCCATAACACTGACTTGAAGAATTAGTTTGGCCTCAAAATTGCCAGATTTACTGGGAAGGTAAGTTTGAAGAACTGTCAAACAGTTTTGAAATACGGGTCATTTTAAAAGTTCTCTGATTTGAAATTCTGGCTTTTGTCTAATGTTTCTTAGCACATTAGTATTAGCCACCTTTTTTTCAGATGGGGCAACTATTATTCAGAGCGAATCAGTAAGCTGGATAAGAGGTGCTTTGTGGGGGGGGGTGTTATGCACTGGCTATTAAACTAAGAAATGGGGATTCTAGTCATGGGTCTGACACTTGAGAAAATGTTCTCAGGTTTTGCTATGAATGCAATACCAGCAGCCCCCGTACGTGTTGTTTTAGAGCTGTGTTTTGCAGACTCCGCGGGTCTGACTGATCGCCTGTTTTGGATGTCAAGAAGGATTTTTTTCTTCCTGTTAAGGCCAAATTAGAAGAGGCCTGAGGGGTTCTTTCCTCTCACCATTCTGGAGGCACAGTCAGGTTAAGAAGGAATATATTTTAGTAATTAGTAGTAGTACTTGGTGGGGATGTTAGTTCATAGCAACTTGCGGCCAGTTGCCAGTGTGGTTAAAAGAGATGGTGCCGAGAAATAAAAGACCTGGCTGGAATTTTGCTGATGAGCCTTATACTCATGGGATAGGGCAGGGTCATTGTGGCCTTCACAGGCCAAGATGCCCCCTTTTAGCACTCTCTGTCCCCCTCTCAGGGAAGGGGAGTGAAGGGATTCAGAAGAGCAAGCTGAGTTTTGTGATACAGCACAAATCCTAACTGTTAGGTGTAATTTATTACTTGGCAGAACTTTGGAAATTAAAACTGGCTACCCATAAGTATAAAAATCTTTTCGGCTGGCTGAGATCAAGCTTAGAGCTGAATTTCACATTGGGTTATTCCAAAGACTATATGACACATGTTTAGATGATGACACATTTTATTAGGTTTCTATATATAGTCTATCTTATATGTGTGTGTATATATATATATATATATATATATATAATGTGACAATCTGACTGCCCTAGTAAAGTTCTCAGTTTGTATTAATTTGTATGCTACAACAGTGTTACTAAATTTCAACTTCTACATCTGCAGAACACTAGATGACCTAAAGTGTATTTAATTGTAATTTGCAAAATGTTTTAGTGCCAGCTACAGTTTTGAAAATCATTAATGCAAATGGATCAAAATAATGACTTGATTCACTTTCTCTTTCATTTATTACGTCCTTAAAGAAAAAATCTAAATGTAAAAAGTATGACATCATCTAAATATTTTTCAGATATTTTGGGATAAATCTATATGAAATTCAGCCTTAAGATTGATCTCAGCCAGTAGAAAAAGATTTTTTTCATATATATGGGTAGCCAGTGTTCACAGTCTTAATTTCCAAAGTTCTGCACAATAATGAATTGCACCTGACACATTTTGTCTTCAGATTTTTTGGTTTATACTTGCGTTGTTACTTTGACTACACTGCAAAAGATTTATGATCTTTAATTATGAACTCTAACACTGGTGTATGCAGTGAATGCTAACAGACTTGGTTTATTTGGAGGCGCTCTGTATTTTCAAATTATTACATTTGATCATTGTTATGTATGTATTGCCTTTCAGTGGCATCATTCCCATCACTGTATTTAAATGAAATTTTCATCTATTTATACTGGTATATTTCAAAGGGTGTGACTAAAGCACAAAAGTGGTCTTGGATACATCTGGGTAAATATAGTGTCAACCTGGCAGTGAACTATTTTTAACCTGGTTCTCAAACAAATTTTTCTGACTATTTTAGAACTATAAATGGTAGAAGATTATTAATCTATGATGTTATTGTGGTGGCATACAACAGAAACACAGCTTCAGCTGTGTTAACTCACCAGTATTCCTGCATTTCTAGGATTGGAGTGACTCCAATGCATGGACTCAAGAGGGAGAGCAAGACAACTGTGAAATGACCTGTGGGCCAGCTTTAAAATCTAATTGCCTGGGATAGTTGTCTGGCACCTCTTGCCAGAGAGGGCTGAGGGCTATGGATACTATCTGGAATCTTCTTGTTTTCAATGGGGGGGCTACTTTGCCCTCACCAGTGATTTAGTGTTTGGTGGGGAGAATGAAAGGGTGACAGTCACTCTGGAACTGAGTTGTCAGCCAAGGCAATGTCTTTCAGGCATACAGACCCTTTAAAATGCTTCAGCCAATCAGAGAAGAACCCACAGGTAAAGATAAATAAGAGAATCTAGTGAGTTTCAGGGGCCAGATTGTGACTTTGCTCCTAGGAAGCCCTACTTCAGATAATAATCAAAATAGGGAGCAGCCTGCATAGCCAAGAACCTTCTTCAGACTGGCAACTTCAGAGTTTAGACCTCAGACATAAAAGACAAAACCCTAAGGGCAGATTTCCAAAAGCACTCAGCATTAGCTAATGTTGCTCCCACTGCCTTCAAAGGGGCAGAAATGGAGACTAACACTAAACATTTTTGAAAATCTCACCCTAAATATTTAATATTTTAAAAACTTTAATGATTAAAATTGCAGGTCAAAGGGTGAGTATAAAGGCTTATGTTACTTGAAATTGCCCTTGTAAATGTATTCTGTTTAAGAAGGTAGAAATGACCTTGGAGAAGTCACCAAAGCCAACATTTTTGATTGCCTCGCTTTTGAGGGCCCACCTTTTGGTGCCTAGGAACTGGTTTTCCAAGGTTTCAGCACCTGCAGTTCCCACTGACTTCAGCTGGACTTACAGGAGCTCAGCACTTCTGAAAATTAGGTGGAAGGTGTCTCTAGTTGGTCACCCAAAATTAGAGCACACTCTCTTGGCCGCCATTCCTTCATCTGTAATATAAGCATAATACTATCTCTTTGACAGGAATGTTGGGTTCGTCAATGCTTAAGGCTCCTCAGTTAGGAGGTGATAGGCATTAATAAGGAAAGATGTGCATGCTAAAATGCATTTATATTAGTGATGAGTTAGTTGGTGAAAGTTCATGGTTCGGTTCAGTCAGCACACAAACTTTTAAATGTTGCTTTTCTGAAATTGACCAAATTTCTGGAAATCCAGTTGGAACTCTGGTGACAAAAGAATCTTGTTTCTTCTTCTCCTGGCCCAAACCAGGAATCACAGTGGGGCAGGTAAACTGAAGGCAAATAAAACTAAGCATTATCAAGCCTCTAAAAGGAATGAGGTTCAGTTCAAATTTTCCACTGTGGTTTAAAGCTGCTTCTTATTTGATCAGAGTCAGTTCACGTGTCCCTCACATTTTAATATGATCTGTTTTTCACAAGTTCCAAGATTGCATTCTTACATAGCTTACAAGAGAGCAGCAGGGCGGTTTCCAGTAGAATAATGTAAAAAAACTGAGACAGTTGGGAGGTCATCAAGGACAACTAGAGGATCAAACAGAGAGAAGCTGGGTGATTTCATTTAGTGAATCTCCTGTGGTAGATAATTTTGTAAAGTTGAAAGTCAGACTCTGGAGCAGCCCAGTTTCACTGCTTTCCACAAATATTCTAACTCTCTCAGAAATGCAGTAAAATGATCTTGTCTCAGCCTATTCATCTCAAAATGTAGAAAATGCAATCCTCTTAATCCTTCCTTGGAAGGACTTGAGCGACTCAGTAGCCAAACTGGTAGTCACTGTATTGCTATGGTGTCCAGGTTTCTAGGATTCCTACACCTTTTTACTCTTGGATCATGGATGGCTAAATCACTTTCTATTACTTCAGAAAAGCACTGAAAATAATAATAATAATAATAATAGTAATAAAATATTAAATGTGCTCTGGAATTTCATTCCACTTCTATAATGAGCTTAGCAAACTCATGAAGTGGAGAAGGCAAAATTTTAAACAGACTTTAAATAGCTTTTTGCCTGTGTCACAGTTTCAGGGCAACTGCACCTGTATTCCCCCTCTGTAGTCCCTCAAGGGCACCCACTCAAAGGTTTCCAGCTCTCAGCCATCAGCTCTCTTGGATGAAAACCAGAGCCTTCCTCCCTCCTGACAGGGATTCTTTTATGCTGCACAGTTCCCAGCCCACACTGTGATATTCCCAGGAAGCCAGACTGCTAAACAGGTTGGTATCTGTGCTTTGCTTTCTCTTGAAAGGTGATGAATAAAGTAATTGCCTGCAGTCACAAGTTGCCACACAGCTTTTTCTAAGCAAGCACATTTATTCTTCAGGTGAAAGCCTTACAGAGAAAACATTAAAAACAATGAAATAACCTACACACATGCTGAAAAGCTTACCAGAGATCACCTATGAGTCTTACAAACCCTAGCAGGTCAAGTCCTTCCAACCCTTCCAGGCAGATTAGGGCTCCTCCTTGGACAGACAGCTCTCACGCACCCCTTTTTACCCCAAAACCTGTGTGCATGAATTTGAGACCAGGTCCTCCCACTCCCCTTTCTAGGCAATATGTGTGTTGTCCCTCAAGGAATTGTCTGCCCCAACAATGGGTATCCCATCTGCCCGGGAAGTATTACATGCAGCAATTCCTTGGACTAATGGGAGAAATAAGGCAGGGCTGCTCCCTGTGAAGAAGCTGTAAAGCATGGGTAGCAGAGGGGTCAGGTCAGGGAGATTCTTTAACCCCCTCCGCTGATAGCCAAATTCCTGTCTCTGCCCCACCTTCTCATAGGTTGGCTCCAGACAAGCCAGTGGCCTGTCCTCAGATTCTCCTTTTCATCTCTCTCATACTGATGCTGCTTCTCCCACGCTGCAAGATGCTGGGTTTCAGACACACTCTGTCCCTGACCCTCTCCTGGTCTGTCAATCTGCCCATAGTTAAAAAAAGCCCAGAGCTTTTCCTGCTCTGTCAATCTGCCCATAGTTATTGGTGCATTTGATCCTGATGAAACATGGGTGCTGCCTTTGTCAGTTTCTCTCCAACCTTCAGCTCCAAGATTTTCCCCAACTGCTGGATGTTCCCTGCAAACGTGGACCATAATTCTTCTTTTGGTCATCACAATACAACAAGTCAATAGCTGTACCTTTGCCTGCTCCTCGGTGTTGAGCAACTTAATCTGCATAATTATCTACATAATTCAAGCATCTGACCTGTCAGATGCCATACCTCTTGAACCCAGGTCCATGAGGCTGTCAAGCAAGAGCCTTATCCTCTGTATCACAGTGTCAGATGAGGGAACTGCAGCTAATGCCCCACCACCAAACGCTACTCCTGCTGACTCAGCAGCTCAGGTGGTAAGCAGCAGACTGCTGATTAGACACGATCAGGTATAACTCTTCCTATTCCTGTCCCACCCCTTGTCTCAGTAATTAGTTGTTAGGGTTGTTGCTGCCTAGATCCCTGAGACCAAGTCCCTGTCTCTTTGCTTGTCCCTGGCTCTTACTACCATGCCTAATCCCAATTCCTGCTACCACACCTTTTTCCTCATTTCTATTTCCTTGCCCTTACCACCACTGCTGATTCCATCTTTGTCTGTTGGAGTGATTTCTGACTCCATCTCTGGCTTAATCCTTGGTGTGGCTCTGACTCTGACCCTTGGGAAGGCTTTTCTCTGACTCTCGTTTTGATCTTTGGCATGACTCCTAACTGTGACCCTGACTCCACCTCTGTCTCTGACTACTAGGTCAGAGCACCGTGTTATGAGCCCTGACATGACCTTTCTTTGGCTGTTTATAACTAATTTTCCCCATCTCTGTTTTCACTATTCCTTTCTGAAAAGACCATACGACTTTTTTCTGTGCTTTTCCCTTCTATGATACTTGCTTTTACTGTTGTTGGCACTTACGACAATTTATACCTTCCGCGATCCCACTGCTTCCACCATATTGTCATGGTTTTAGGGCAACTGCACCTGTATTCTCCCTCCACTGTCCCTCAAGGGCACCCACTTAAAGGTTTCCAGTTCCCAGTCATCACCTCTCTTGGACAGAGACCTGCATCTCACTCCCTCCTAAGTGGAAGCTACACAGTTCCCAACCTATGCTGTGATATTCCCAGCAAGCTAGACTGCATGAACAGGTCAGTATCTATGCTTTGCTTTTTCTTCAAAAACTATGAACAGTATAATTGTCTGCAGTCACAAGTTGCCACACAGCTCTTTCTGAAACAGCACATTTATTCTTAAAGTGAATCATTATGAAAACATATTAATAAACATAAAAAGAACCTATATGCAAACTAAAAGCTTACAGAGGTCACCCATTGGTCTTATGGGACCCTAGTAGGTCAAGTTCTTCCAAGCCTTCTGCAAAGATTGGGGTCCGCCTTTAAACAGCAGGCCCTGTTTGTTTGCTGAATCAGAAAGAAGGTCATGAGTCAGTTTAAACTCAGCTACTTTATCCGAAAGTCCTTTCTTTGTCTGTTGGTCTCTGGAGAATTTTGTTCGAACTAATGTGTGTGAGCCTCCCCTAGTGGTGGGACCACTCTGGGTGGGTTACCACCTGACTGATTTGCCTTAATCACTACCCACTGTTTTTAATTCCTGGGGGAGTTGTGTTCGTCCTCCCCAGTGGAGTAGAATGGAGTCATACATAAATCATTCTTTTAAATTAAGGGACAATGGGGTTACACTATGTGTCACATCTCCCCCTAGAGGGGTTACACACAGTCCCAGCCCATGATAATACATAAACTTAGTGTAATAAGGTCTTTCAAGGAAATTGAAGGAAATTGCCGTATCTGTCACAGCGTGCTATCTTGGAAGAGGAGCAGGGTAGGCTAATGATACTTTTTCAGAAGCAGCAGCAGCAGCTTTATGGGCCTGATCCAGCAAGGTGCTGAATGCCCCAAGATCCTATTGCAGTCAGTGGGATTCAGGGCACTGCACTTTGCAGGACTGGGCCCTATACGAGTAATAGCAAATCACAAATGTGGTATTAGTTGTCAGGTGTAGTTTAATTGTTCAGATTAGGGCAACAATGCAAAGAACCCTTGGTGACAAGGCATGGAGATAGCCAGCTGGACTTGGCAATAAGACCAAGTCCTTTTTATTGGAGTACAGGATTGCACAGCGCAGCAAGAAGTATAATTTCAATAATTTTCCCCACCACTTTAGGCTTCCCTGGACTCCCCATTAATGAAAGCTCTTTGCTGCTCTCCTGTGAGGGAAAGGGGATGGGGAGGGAATCTCTCCCCAAGTGGGAGTTGCAAGGCACCTACAGCCACAACCACGAGAAGAAAGTTGTTAGGTTACCTATAGCTATAAAAATCCACAGGTAGGATAGCTCTTTGTTAGCTCTCTCTATTCTTACTTTCTCTGGACTGGTAACTTTTGGGCAGAACCAAAGGGAAAGCTTTAAAGCACCTACCCAGTCAGCACAGATTCCCAAAGACAGGCCATTCTAATTAGGCCACTATGGGTGGTCAAAAGGAGATCTCCTGTGCTCTTGATTATTCTCCAATGTTTTTGTTTGATTTTATCTTATTTTGGTGAACAATGTGAAGCTGAAATCAGAAAAGATTCTAGTCTCGGTTCTGTCTGGAAATAAAAACAGACAAAGCTAAAACTAGTTGCTGCTTCTTGATTAAAAAAGCTGGAAACAAAACTGATGAAACCATTAGTCTATTTCATGTGAAAACCTCTGTTTTGAGGAGAGCTATTCCATACTGTTCTGTACAAGGACGACACATTAATCTCCTTTTCTCTCCTTCACCTTTTATAGTGATATCATTCTGAAGGAGAAAATTATAAATATACTGTAGTTGCAATTTAACAGCATTAATCACACAAATTTAGTAGTTTTAGATGGTAGTAGGTCATCCATTAGCTGAGAAGCTGACAGTTGTAGTATGGAATCCTGAGTTCAGGCCTTGTCTTCTCCTTTCAGGTCATCTATTTCTTTCTCGGCAAAAACATCTGGTCATTTCAAAACTGTAATTTTCATACATTTTAGCTAACAGTGGAATGTTGAAAAGCTGTTCTGAAAAACATAGTTCTTTTCTGTGCCAAACCAGTTGGCCTAGAGTTAGCAACTGTTATTATAAATCTTCCCTTTGCTTTTTCAACAGCTCTAAAAACTACAAAATAAAATGCTTTATAAAGACCAACCAGTGGCTGTCTAACACAGGTTAGTGCAGTGAAGAAGGTTAGCAAGCAGAGCCTCCAACACCTTTTCAAGGCCACTGCTGGCACCATCACAGAGGGGCCCTGTGAACCCCACAACTTCTCCTCCTCAATCCCTGATTTCAGGATACTAGACATCTAAAGAAGAATCTTAGCTTTCCTTTAAAAAAAGTTTCTAACCCCTCTCCCCAAACATACAAACACACATACACCCCCCCTTTCTTTGCAAAAACAAACAAATATCAAGCACTGGGGAGGGTGAAAAGAAACAAGGAGCTGGACTCCACTTCTTTATCAGGAGGCAGTGGGGACCCTAAATCCCCCCCCACACACACACACACAGTTAATGTTTAGCTGGCAGGTGTTCCTAAAAAAGTCTCACTGCTTCTCCTCAAAATCCTTAGCCCAGTCTGCTGCATGGAGCTCTGATCACAATTGACAGGAAATCAGTTTTATTTGGTACCAAGGGAAGAATGGCAACACATTGTTTTGCAGACCTATCTGAAAATGTTAAAGTTGGCTCTGGGAGCTCCCTTCTGGTGGCTGACTGATTAGCAGTGTGCAGCTAAACTGGTACCTCAGGTCACAAAGATCATAGCGTAACAGAAAACATGATCTAGCAGCTTGAGCATGGCACAGGGAACAAGGGCCTTCTACTTCCTAACCTGGATTCTGACACTAATGCCTTCTTCACATGGATCTCAGGAAATCAGCAGAGGCTTCTGACTTCTAGGCCCATGGGCACTGGGTAGCATAGGCAGGGGAAGGCTGTGCCTCTCTAAACAGCCTGGGGTGGTCCCACCCACACTCCACCCTCAGGCCCCCTCCTGCCCACTTCCACTTCCCTTCCCAGTGTGGCCAAGAAGCTAGGGGAGCAGGCAGACTGGGGCTGGTGTGCACAAGGCCCAGGACTGGGGACGCTGGGGCTGGGACCATGCCTCAACACCACCTGTCCATCTGATGCTGGGACCGCGCTACCCACCCAGAGCTGGGGGTGGGGCTGGGGGCACTCCAGCCGTGACTCCCACTTGCTGAACTCTGGCAATTTATTCCAGTGCTTAACCACTCTGACAGTTAGGAATTTTTTCCTAATTTCCAAACTAAACTTCCCTTGCTGCAATTTAAGTCCATTGCTTCTTGTCGTGTCCTCAGAGGTTAATGAGAACAATTTTTCTCCTTCCTCCTTCTAACAACCTTTTATGTACTTGAAACCTCTTATCATGCCCCCTCTCAGTCTTTTCCAGACTAAACAAAACCAATTTTTTCAATCTTCCCTCATAGGTTATGTTTTTTAGACCTTTAATCATTTTTGTTGCTCTTCTCTGGACTTTCTCAAGTTTGTCCACATCTTTCCTGAAATGTGGCACCCAGAACAGGACACAATACTCCAGCTGAGGCCTAATCAGTGCAGAGTAGAGCAGAAAAATTACTTCTTGTCTCTTGCTTACAAAACTCCTGCTAATATATCCCAGAATGATGTTTCCTTTTTTTTGCAACAGTGTTACACTGTTCACTCATATTTATCTTATGATCCACTATGACCCCCAGATCCCTTTCTGCAGTACTCCTTCCTAGGAGTCATTTCCCATTTTGTATGTGTGCAACTTGTTGTTGCTTCCTAAGTGGAGTGCTTTGCATTTGTCCTTATTGAATTTCATCATGTTTTACTTCAGACCATTTTTCTAGTTTGTCCAGATCATTTTGAATTTTAATCCTACCCTCCAAAGCACTTGCAAGCCCTCCTAGCTTGGTATCATCTGCAAACTTTATAGGTGTACTCTCTATGCAATTATCTAAATCATTGATGAAGATATTGAAAAGAACCAGACCCAGAACTGATCCCTGTGGGACCCAACTTAATATGTCCTTCTAGTTTAACTATGAACCACTGATAACTACTCTCTGGGAATGGTTTTCCAACAGTTATGCATGGACCTTATAGTAACTCCATCTAGGTTGCATTTCCCTAGTTTGTTTATGAGAAGATAATGTGAGACAGTATTAAAAGTCTTACTAAAGTCAAGATATAGTGCATCTACCACTTCCCCCGCATCCACTCATTTGAATACAGGGAAGGATGTTCATGCTTTGAGGGGGACAAATGTAAGATAATGCTGTCAGCCAGGGGAGAAGGTGGCTCACCCACCTCCAACTCGGATCAACCCCCAGAGTAATTGGGACAAAAGACTCAGCTTCCTTTGATTCTCAACTGCCTTTCAATTCATGAAGTCACTTATACCTTCACTGAGTGAGTGCAAAGTAGGTGTAAAATGCTGCAGTTCTGATTTTATAGCATGTTACACCTACTTTGCACTGGTGTAAGTGACTTCATAACCTGCAAGACAGTAGCGAACCAGGCTCCAATCACATAATTATACATGTTAGAAATGCAAGGATCTAGTAGATTACCTACCTTATCTATCTATTTGACTATACGTAGGGCTTTGTCTACACTGCACTTTCATCCTTAAAACTTTTGTCACTCAGGGGTGTGAAAAAACATACCCATGAATGACAAAATGTTAACCACGAAAAGCGCCCGTATGAAGAATGCTTCTTTGACGGGAGCTGCTCTCCCATCGATGAAGCTATCACCCCTCATTGAGGGTGGTTTTATTTTGTCATCAAGAGTGCTTTCTCCCCACAACAAAGAGCATCTACATTGCATGCCTTGCAATGGTGCGGTAGTAGCAGCACAGCAACATTGTTATAAGTGTAGACATAGCCTGGGTATTTACACTGTACTACATTATCCTGGCAGCTCTGACATGTGCCAACCTTCTAGGCTGCAGAATGATTCATAATGTAGGAGTAAAATTCTTTTTTACACAAAGCAGATTTGGGTTTGGTTTTCATGTCCAGTGAAAATTCAGGTCAGTTTTTATTTTATCTGAACTGCCTGTCCCATTCTGTTCAACATTGTGTGTTCTTGCCAGGCTCGTTTACCTAAAGTGTGTTTACATAATGGCTAATAATTATTGTGAAGGAAAAATTTCCCCTAGCTCTTCCATCTCATTTCTACACCTGCCAGCTCTGCCCACCAAGAATCCCTCTTCCAAACACCAGCGATGCCCAGAAGTCTCCTCTTATAATTAACATTTCTGTGTGTTCTAAAACCCAAGGAGCTGTATTGAACTTAAGAAGCTGAGTTTGGGAAGTGGGTTTTTTTTTATGACTTTAACCAATAGCCCATTTATTGCCATGTCTCTGTTATAAATGCAGTACACAGTGCAAGCCCCTTTTTCATTGGGAATCGGGGTTTCCTGGCCTACATTACAGTGCTGGCAATTAGATAAACTACAACTGTGAGAGCTAAGGAGTAAAAATGTAAAAAGCTACATAAGAACAAGATCTCATGTGCTGGTCAACCTGAGAAATGAACAATTACTTTTCTGACTGGCTTAAAAGGGGGCTGCTTTATTTCAATAGCAGAAAAGATATTCTTGCTCGCTCCCCAGGCACTTGCAGGGCAAATCCTCATTAGTCAAGGGTGCATAGACACCTGGGTCATCCTGAAACAATGTCATTTTCAGTAACACACCCAATGAAAAGTAGCAGCTTTGCTGTGTAATGCAGAATCATTCCAACCAACCTGATTGTGAAACATATGAATTTTTGCTTCCACCTGAGCATTTGTCAAGCATTAAGATTATTCCAGAGGAGTGATTTCATAAATTGAAACTGAATTTTTTCCTTCTATTTTCTCCCACTTATTGTTAATAATGATTAGTAATCATTACTATTATTATTCATTAAGCACTGGCATGCATTTGTATTGCTTCAAGACAAAAAACAAAGAAATTCCCAGTCCAGAAGAACTTGCAAGTGAATAGGCAGAATAAGAAAAGAGGAGACAAGTTGGGAAACTTGGGAGAAGAAATCATTTGTTGCTTTTTTATATAATATTTGAATTGGTCACTTCATGAGTGCATCAAAGAAGAAGTGAATCTTGAATAGGAAGTTCAGTATTGCAGGGAGCAACATTGGTGGACTGGGTACTGACCTACGAATTAGAAGCCCTGGTTTCTAAACCTTTCATTCACTCTATGGTCTTGCACAACTAACTTCACCCACATGGGCTGCTGTTTCTCTTCCTCTCACTGTCTGTCTTGTCTGTTTAAATTGAAAGCTCTTTGCGACAGGGAGTATCTCTTACTGTTTTTGTACAGTGCCTGCTATAATGAAGCCCTAATCTTGGTTGAAGTCTCTAGGTGCTACTGTAATACAAATTATAATATGGGTAGGGCCCTACCAAATTCATGATCATGAAAAACACGTCACGGACTGTGAAATCTGCTCTTTTGTGTGCTTTTTCCTTACACTATACAGAATTCATGATGCTGACCAGAGTTTCTCAAACTGGGAGTCCCGACCCAAAAGGGAATTGCAGGGGGCATCACAAGGTTACTTTAGGGTAGTCGCAGTATTGCCTTACTTCTGCGCTGCCTTCAGAGCTGGGTGGCTGGAGAGCAGCGGCTGTTGGCCAAGCACCCAGCTCTGAAGGCAGCACCCCACCAGCAGCAGTGCAGAAGTAAGGGTGGTAATTCCATACCATGCTACACTTACTTCTGCATTGCTGCCTTCAGAGCTGAGCAGCCAGAGTGACGGCTGCTGACTGATGGCCCAGCTCTGCAGGCAGCAGCGCAGAAGTAAGGGTGGCAATACCATACCATGCCATCCTTACTTCTGCTGTTGGCGGTGGCTCTCCCTTCAGAGCTGGGCTCCTGGCCAGCAGCTGCCGCTCTCCAGCTGCCCAGCTGTGAAGGCAGCGCCACCACCAGCAGCAGTGCAGCAGGAAGGGTAGAAGTACCACAATACCCTCTACAATAACTTTATGACCCCCGACCCCCACAACTCCTTTTTGGGTCACGACCGCTACAATTACAATACCATGAAATTTCAGATTTAAATAGCTGAAATCATGAAATTTACTATTTTTAAAATCCTATGTCCATGAAATTGACCAAAATGGACACTGAATTTGGTAGGGCCCTAAATATGGGGAAGGTGACAGCCTGGCACATTGAGGGGATATTCTCCATGCAGGAAGCAATGTAGAAAGACACCTGGAGACAGACAGGAGAGAAGGAGAGAAATGGAGCATTGTATTCTGAAACATGCCTCTGAAATGAGCTCATTTTGTTTACAGTGCAGTTTAATTGTAAACAGTGTTTGCACAGAATGCCCAGGGTTTACATTATTGGTGGTCAGCAGTTGTTAAAGTTTACGGCACTGAAAGTATTTGATAATTGTCAGAATTCACATCCTGCTCCAATACTCCTGAAAGTATTTCAGAAATCACATCAAAGCTAGCTTTTGGTTTGGTTTGGTTATTTTCTTGAAAGGTAGTAAATATCTGACAGGCTGGCCTGGAAATAACTTCAGCTTCATAATTAAACTTTCAATAGCAATGATATTTTCTACACTTATGCACTGCTTCAGATCTGTAAAGTATAATGTTCTCTCTAGCCTTTCTGTAAGGAGCTGAAACTTATCAAAAAATTCAACTAGTTTACTATCTAAGAGCTGGTTATTATTTCAACACTTGTTACAAGATTCTGAATGGCAGTAAAGTGCTAACATCAATCAATCATAGAATCATAGAACTGGAAGGGACCTCGAGAGGTCATCTAGTCCAGTCCCCTGCACTCAAGGCAGGACTAAGTACTATCTAGACCAGTGCTTCTCAAGCTATCTGATGTGGGGGACCGGCAAATTTTTTTCCAATGTGCACACAGACCAGCAGCCAATGGCTCGCAGACCAGCACTGGTCCACAGACCACCACTTTGAGTAGCACAGATCTAGACCATCCCTGGCAGGTGTTTGTCCAACCTGCTCTTAAAAATCCCCAATGATGGAGATTCCACAACCTCCCTAGGCAATTTATTTCAGTGCTTAACCATCCTGACAGGAAGTTTTTCCTAATGTCCAACCTAAACCGCCTTACTGCAATTTAAGCCCATTGCTTCTTGTCCTATCCTCAGAGGTTAAGAAGAACAATTTTTCTTCCTCCTCCTTGTAAAAACCTTTTATGTACTTGAAAACTGTTATCATGTCCCCTCTCAGTCTTCTCTTCTCCAGACTAAACAAACCCAATTATTTCAATCTTCCCTCATAGGACATGTTTTCTAGACCTTTAATAATGTTTGTTGCTCTTCTCTGGACTTTATCCAATTTTTCCACATCTTTCCTGAAATGTGGTGCCCAGAACTGGACACAAGACTCCAGTTGAGGCCTAATCAGCACGGAGTAGAGCGGAAGAATTACTGCTCATGTCTTGCTTACAATACTCCTGCTAATACATCCCAGAATGATGTTTGCTTTTTTTGCAACAGCATTATACTATTGACTCATATTTAGCTTGTGATCCATTATGACCCTCAGATCCCTTTCCACAGTACCCCTTCCTAGGCAGTCATTTCCCATTTTGTACATGTGCAACTGATTGTTCCTTCCTAAGTGGAGTACTTTGCATTTGTCCTTATTGAATTTCATCCTATTTACTTCAGACCATTTCTCCAGTTTGTCCAGATCATTTTGAATTTTAATCCTATCCTCCAAAGCACTTGTAACCCCTTCCACATTGGTATCGTCCGCAAACTTTAGAAGTGTACTCTCTATGCCATTATCAACAGCCTTAGAAAGTGAAATAATGTTACCTCAGCATTGCCTCTTTTCTAAGTAGTGAATATAGACACTGAGCAGGGGCTGCGGATTGCCATTTGAAGTGGGAGAGGCTATGGAGTCCCCCTCACCTGACCTTCCTCCCCCACCAGGCACGCCCCTTAGTAGCCTGACTCCCCTGATCCATGAGCCCCCACACTCACCATCTCCAAACCTGAGTGAGAGATGGTGTGACCTGGCTCATGGGGTCAGAGTGTCACTCAGGTTTGGCCCAGCCAAATAGTGGCCAGGCCATTGCCCTGATGCCCCTATACCCCTGTTCAGCTCAGAAACCTATGCTGAGGTAATATTACCCAAGGGAAAACTGGAAAGTGTGTAAGCACAAGCACTGTTTGCATCAGGGTTAATCTAACAATAGAAACCTTTGTCTGTATCTTAAAGACTGAATTACCTTCACCGGGTTTAATTAGCCCAACGCTGGAACTTTCTGATACTGGTTTCTTCAGAGTAATTATCTGCAGAAGGACTGATTCTTCAAAGGATTTAGAAGTGGTACAAGCAGCCTAGAGATGACATTCACACCTGGACAGGCAGCCAGGATGAATTCAAGACACCGCTTAAGTCCCAGTTTGAGCCAATTGGAGGGTTATAATAAGGGCTCACATCGTGCAGCCTTCTGTTGGCCCTCTGAGCAGGGGTAAACTTTACCCAGGTGCGAAATCACCCATTGTAAGTTCTCTGGAGCAGGGGCCTTGGATTCTGATTTCACATCAGTTTAACATATATTGACTTGATTTACACCAGTGTGGGAACAGAATCAGGCTCCTGCTCCTTCCATTTGTATGTAAAACACACAGAACACTGTTTGCACTATATGCATAAGAATTAATAGCCTTCCAAATAAATATAACATTGCCTGACAGTTCTGTCAGACTTGCAGATCACAAAAGCTAACTTCTTATCTTAATTTGGGCTTTCAAATTTAATAAACAGGGAACAGGGTTCAGAATTATTACAGAAAATAAACATTTGTAATTAGCCTCAACAGCCACTTGATGTCAGCAATTACTGCAATTTTATGAAGTGAGCTGTAGCTCACGAAAGCTTATGCTTTAATAAATTTGTTAGTCTCTAAGGTGCCACAAGTACTCCTTTTCTTTTTGCAATTTTCAGAGTATTTTTTTGTGAAATATGAAGGGATATGCTTTCAAAACTAGTGCACCACACACCAAACTGGAAATGGGAACTGCAAGTGTGAACAGATGTTTAGACAGAAAAGCACAGAACCAGATGTTCAGATTTATTTCAACCTGGGTGCAAATTCACATGCATATATGTTTGTATGCAGTAATTTACAAAAAGATCAAGTACATTTCTGGTTGACTCAAGCATTCACAAAAAATGTTTAATTGCATTGGGTTTCATTTGCTCAATTTAGGATTTAAAAAACAGATAAAAGTTTGTGCCGCTGGAAAAAATGTTGCTGCAGTATTGGATATATGGTAGGAACACAGCTGAGAAGTAAGCAGCCATTTTTATTTTATTTATTTATTTATTACTACAGTCACCTGTCAGAGCAGAACTGAATTTTAAATGCAAAGCAAAAAAATAAAATAAAATAGAACCACATAGCAAAACAAAGCAGTATAAAAAGTAAAAGAAGCTTTCTCCAATCTTTATCTATCCAGTTCTCTTAGCTATCAGATCAAATCCTGCTCAGCATTATGAAGCCTACATGCATGCGTAAGGGTTTGTCCTGTGTGCTTCCAACAACGGATTGCTGGACAAATTGTGCCATGTGGCACTGGGAGCGCTAGTGAACACTATGAGATTGCCCAGTGTCTTGTACATGATAAAACCCCTAAGTAACTGTTTGATGATTCACTAAGAAAATCGAAATTCACAGCACTCAAAATTCCTCGTTGGCTTGTACAGGGAGCCTAGCTTATGGGTATGTCTATGCTGCACCTGAGAGCAAGCTTACCAGCACAGGTCCAGAGGCTTGCACTAGTACGCTAAACATAAACATTGCAGCTTGGGCTAGAGCCCACTCCTCTGTCTAGGCTTCAGAACCCAAGCTCCAGCCCGAGCCGCAATGTCTACACAGCTATCTTTTAGCACATACTGCAAGTCTGTGGACCCAGGCTAGGAGGTTCATTCCCAAATGTAATGTAGACATACCTTAAAAGTCAGGCTTTGCAGTGCCTATGTCCCTTTGTGGATCTGGGCCCATGTAATCAAGAAGTGCAGTACAGTAGCAACTGAGAATCATTAGCTGGCTACAGATTTGTTACAGTGGATTAGTATTTTAAATGATACAGATTCATATAAAACATGAGATAAAGAAGAAAGAGATTAACCTAACTTTGATTCTGGAATCCTCCATATTGCAGTCAACCACCTGCTTTGCTAATAAGCCACAGGTTTGTATCACATGAGCAAGAGTCTGACTGGGAGGAATGCAAGGAAATTCAAGGTAGCCTTGCACATCTGTTATAAGTGTAGGCATTTCATTTACTTGTAGTTTTAGCAAACTATAAGCATACTGTAAGACATACATAAAGAAGGCCTTTAAGACAGAAACTCTTAACAAATGGTCCGTGAATTAGCGTGCTAATTCTCCTAAAAATGGCTTCAGAGAATAAGGGCTATATATATTATTGGGAGTGGCTGGCAAGAGACCTCCACACAAAACCTGCCTTTACTGAAAATAAAGATTCCATTCATTTTACCATTACCCTATGTATATTAAGACAGTATGCAGCTTTTAGAACAAATGATGCAGGCCATAAAACCCAACAAAGATCATCACCATGCTGTGATGGGTTATACACACACACACTCCAGGATGCAACCTGGTGTACTGGGGTTTAACTGAGCCGCTCCTGCTCCACCAGCCTAGATTTCCTCTCCCTCTTGTGCTGAATTAGGCTTTCCAGCCTCTTGCAGCACACACACAGCAGTAGGGCAACACCGAACTGCAGACACAGACTGAAGTCAGCTCTGTCTGAGAGGACTCACCCAGCGCTCATGTGCACACTCCTTTTGAGAGACAAACCCAAAATAATACTGTCTTGCACTGTACAGAAAATCTATACAACACAAGCTCATAAACTTTCGCCCCCTTTCTCAATGTGAAGAGAGATGTGCACCACTTCTTCCCCCCTCCCTGGGTTAGAAATTATATAAACTGGGTTTAATAATAAACAAAACAAATTTTATTAACTATAAAAGGCAGATTTTAAGTAGTTAAAGGGATAGCAAACAGAACAAAGCAGATTACTAAGCAAATAAAACAAAACGCGCAAACTAAGCTTGATTCACTAAAGAAACAGGTTACAAAATGTAATTTATCACCCTAACTGTTGAATTAGGCAGGATGCAGACTTTCTGTATCTCAGAGTTTCTGTATCGCAGAGTTCCAGTTATTTCTTCTTACAGACTGGACCCCTGTCTCAGTCTGGACTCATCCCTGCCTTTCCTTTCAGGTTAGTTCCTTTGTGCCTTTACGTTCTTTCAGCAGTCCTCCTTCTTGGGTAGGCAAAGGAGGAAAGTCCCATTTGCCTTCCTCTCCATCCTTAAATAAGATTTACATAAGGCGGGAATCTTTTGTTTCTTAAACTTGAGCCCCCCTCTCCTTTTAGTGGAAAGTTACAAGAAGTCCAAGATAATGTTTAGTATCAGGTGACAAAATCACCTGACCTAGTAGTGTCACAGTTACATCCCAAGATGCCTTTCAAGAAGGAGAGGGATTAGTTCCTTCACAGTCTTGTTGTTTCTTCGTAATGGCCCATCAAATCTGATGGCCTGTCGTCTGGTGCGTGTCTTCCCAATACACACCCTGTTGTAATTGTTACATAGTCCATATTCCTAACTGTAGATACAGAAATGATACATGCATACAAACTGGATAATCACATTCAGTAAATCATAACCTTTCCAATGATATCTTACATGAGCCATCTTGCATAAAATATATCTCAGTTGTGTCATATCCATATCATAAGCATATTTTCATAAAGAATATGGAGTGTAACATCACATGTGCTTCATCTCTGACACTGACTCTTTGATACTATTATTTGTATACACTGTACTAAGATTGAAGTTCTGGTTGAATTATTTGCCACAGTCAATGTTTAATTGCTTATGCTACAAGTAATAAAGATCTTTTGTCCTAATGGTCATCATTCTATTTGTGGATCAGATTCAGTCTGACTGTCACGGGTTAGAAATGAATATCTTGGCTCTGTTTTCCATAGTGCCTGTAAATAATACCATACTTACATCATAGTGTCTTACCTATTAGTAGTGGCCAGTTCTTTTCCATGTACTATGGACATGACAAATATAGACAATCAGTTAGAGCTGATAAAAGACCATTCACTTCACTGAGAGCTGAAGACATTCAGCAGCTCACAGGATCAGACCTTAATGCATTTCCTTTAGTTGATGGCTCTAAGGAATGGGTTAATGAACTTTCACTGCTCTGGAGAATGTGTTCTGCTTTGATATTTATTAATAACTTTATTGTCTAGAGACACATTTTAAAAAAAAACAAACCCTGATAAATAAAATACATGTACTGTTTATGTTCTTCTGTGCAGAAAACTTCAGTAGCTTATAAGAGCCATATTTTTCTTGATGTATTTACTGGAATACTAAGAGTTTAATGAGGGTAAGGGAAGAGGTGAGGAAAGCTGGCAGGTGTAGAAATAAGATGAAAGATTTTCTGCAGGTCCTTTTTTTATATTACCAAAAAATAGCTCCCAAACTGTATAAATCCACTTTTTTAGTCAAAAACTCAACAAGATAAATAGTTCTCTCTCTTTTTTTAATGGGGCTCTGTGGTAATTATTACTTCTAACCTTTTGGTCTGGGAGCTTTGACAAAGGCCAGCAGATTTATGTTTTAGAGCAAACTACTCTGTTATGTTCAGCAGTTCATAAAAAGTAAAGTTCCCTTGGAAATTTCTCATGTGTACCAGCTCCCAGGTGCCTTTGAGAAGTAATATAATGTAAAGAACAAGTAGTGCCTGGAATATTTCAGTGATGGCTAAGGCAGGTTTTAGGATAATTTACTTAACTAACAACAAGGAATGATCTTTAAAGTAAACACAGCTCTGATGCTGCTGTAACCTAGCCTGGCAGCATTCTTTACCTCAGTCTGTTCAAGTAGCCCGTTTCTCAGCTTGAGTATGTGAGCCCACAATAGTGTGACTCTGCATAGTGTCTTCTGGGATGGGAGCAACTTTAAGCTTCATGTAGAAGCTTAGCCCCCATATAACCCAATGCCAGGCAGAATTCAGAATACTCATGCTTATCACATGCACATATTTACTATTGTCTTGACACATATACATGGTTTCCATTATCAGTAATGGAAGCTACATCCATGGAGTAAGGGATGAATGTACTCCTAAGCGACTGCTGACATGCAGGTACTTTCTGATCATTCTATCCTAGGTGCCTCCATTGCTCTACATTTCCACCTGCTTAAGTGCTTTACAATCATTCTCCACTGCTTTTCACCTTGAGTAGTCATTTGCATCTGCGCAAAGTGAGTGCAAAGTGAGTTGACACTTTTTACAGATGCAAATGATTACACAAGGCAGTCCAGGCTCACTGAAGCTGCCCTGGACAGAAGTTGCATTGTCTGTTGAAGCATGAAGAATACGTTGAAGGTAGGTGATGGAAATTCTCTACATGAAGGGATAATGGATATGCCATGAATTGAGAGAGAGAGACTTCATTTATTTTAGTGAAGGTTTGATATTCCTTGGATCATGGGGTAACAATTATAAATAAATAATGGGGAAGTGTCTGTCTTAAATCTGATTTTTTTTAAACAACTTTATATTTAGTATCGTGTTACAATGAAGGGAAGTTGAAAGTAAAATACCAAATCCAAAGGAGGTTATTCACTTAGAAAAACCCACCGACAATGCAATTATTCCTAGCAGCCAGATGTGTAATAGTTCAATTTTGGAAAAGATCGTATCCCTCCCCCTGCCAAATATTAGTGGCATGGAGAAATAAAGTCTGGGAAATCACTCCAATAGGAAAAATCAAAGACAGCCTTATATCAAGATCAAGTTGGTATTATAATGTATGGTTACCATTTTGGGAATTTCAACAAGTAAATACACAAATAGTAATAAGGGGTTAAGCAAATACAAATGGGTCTGTAATGGTAACAAATACAGTTATTTATTAATAAGATTTAATTCTTATATGGAAAGTTCATGCATGTTAATGATAAATTTTAAAATACTAATGCCTGTATTGTTGTATTGAACGTTTTCTGTTCTATTCCATAACATCACTTTAAAGAACAGGGAGCCTGCATTGCTACACATTACTAATGGCAATGGAGTCTCTTTTATCAAGGTCTTTGGTTTGAATTAGCACAGGCTGATAGGGACAGAAACTGCTACCATCTCATGGGCCTTTGTAGTGGGCTCAATCCAGTACCCAGTACAGGGATATCGACACACAATAAATCGCCACCACCAGCACAACTGGGACTCATGCTTGCAACCTCAGCAGACCAGATAGAAAGTGTGAAAAATCGAGACTTTTTTTTCTGGGGGCAGGGGGAACAGTTGCATATATACGATTTTTTTAAAAACAGAACATGCACATAACCCTACCTTGTACTGTAGGGCTCCATGAAGGAGCCCTGCCATGCAGCACCGAAGGAGCCTCCTTCAGCTCCACATGGCATGGTGTGGCTTGGGCTCCTTCAGCCCTGCGAAAAATCGGGACAAACGATGTTCCAACTGTACTTTGATCGGGACACAGGACAAAGAACCTAATATCATGAGAATCCTGATTTTTATCAAGAAATCTGGTCACCCTGCCAGACAGGCAATGAAATGAATGGGCCTGAACTAACTTTCCCACCCAAATAGGTAGGAGTTGAGATAGATTAGCAAGGCAGTGTAGGAAAGATTGCACTGCACTACCTGTGTTGTACTTGTTCTGTGGATAATAAACAAAGAGCTTCAGTCTCAAAGGTAATCAGTCAGGCATTCTCACTAGCATTAAATTCAATAATTAGGAAAACAATCACTGGAGGGTTAGCTGAGACTGGTGTTAGCTTGGGTGGGGGAAGGGAGGTGGAGATCAGGAGCTGGCCCACAGCTTTTACTTTGTATCTCCCCTGGAATGGGCTTCTTTTAATATTATCCATTTAAAAACACGCTCGCTAATGTTTTTCCCTAACAATTTACTTACAGATTAGTTTTTATAAGCTTTCCGTGGGGGGGGGGGGAAATGATAATGTGACCTAAAATATTTCTCTTGCAAAAACGGCCAAGTTACAGTGGAAAAAACCACTTCAGCCACATAAAGATGTGATAGCTATAAAAACAATCCTAGCGACTTGCACAGTTCTCCACCTGCAGCAGCTAATTAGAAGAGAGGCTCCAGAGCCAGCTCCTGCCGTATTAAACCCTAGGAAAGGAATGCTTCCTGACTGTGTGCAGGACAGGATTTAGGGTCTAGTCCTGGAATCATCTGCTGCAACAGGCCTGGGTGAAAGGCAGCTGAAATCACATTTCCTGCTTGCAACTGGATGAGAAGTAGAAAAGCTCCCATATACAAAAGCAGCTTTAGAAAATGGCTAGTCATTTATGTGGTCAAGTGAAACAAAACTCAGGGAGATTGTAGCGGCCTCTTAAAAAGTAAGGGGGTCCATTTCCTTTGGAGTCTGAGGGATATACAGGATTCCTAGTTCTCAGCTGAAGCTTACATATATTCAGAGGGTGCTTCCTAGCAGTTCTTTTTTCTTTTCTTACATTTCAGGTTATTCTCTGTCTAGAACATGGGAGCGGATTTTGTGGGCATGCAGTGCCACTGCAGACTACGATTGCTCAGGTGATGCCTCCTCTTCAACATTTAAGCTTTCATTTAACACAAAAGTTGAACTTGTATCCCTGCTGGTTGTAAGGAAACTCCTCCAACCATACCTCTAGCACAGTGCTGGGTCACAGTTACTGGCCTTGCTTCTTCTCTCATTTATTCTGGTGTTTACACCAGTAGAACTCTACTGACTCCAGAGAAGCGAGTCTTGGCTTTCATTGGTGTAATTGAGTAGAAAATCTGGCCCATTGACTGCAAACAAACAGAAATAATCAATGGTGCATTAGGTGCTGTAGGATCAAGACCCCTGCTCTAAAACATTCAGTCATGGAGTGAAAGATGTCAAAGGGCTTATCTATATTCAGCTGCTCAGAAAAGTTAATATGAATTAAGTAAAGGTGTAAATGCAAATTGGAGATTAATTAAACTGCATTAAATCCCTCTGTGGATACTCTTATTCAAGATAGAAGTGGCCTTAATTCAGTTTAATTTAATTCACTTTCTAGCCATAAGTGATAGAAAATCACCTGCAATTATTTACACCCTCAACATTGCAGGAACAAAATGAGAGGCTGCTTTTCAAATTCAGACGCATTATGTGCATAGACAAGTACATAATCTCCCCATAGTTCATCAGCACCTCTAATTTAAACTCCTATATACTGTCTTCAATAGTGCATGTGTTTTCCATGTTTTCAGCGTACCAAACTAGTATCTTACTTATCAGAATGTAATTAAAACTTCCACTAATTATTTCAGTATGAAGTCTACTCTACCAATGGTTATTCATATACTCACACAAAAAACTTTTATTGAGGAGCTAAACAGTTCAATCACACTAATTAATTGTGGTTTTTGGACAATTGCAACCACATAAGTGGAAAGATGGTTCTGGTACATTTCCCACTGCATCACTTTTCACATTTCTGGAACACATTTCCCCATAATACTCATTAGTGTTCAGAGAAAAGAGCTGGAAAGGCACAGTACAAGGATGGCATTCCTGAAATATGATTTGAGATTTCTACCGGATCTGCGCTGTTTGCCAGAAATTCAAATTCTGGCAAATAACTTAGCCCTTCTAGGCTGTTTGCCCAATAGGCCGAAAGAAAAAAAAATACAGCAAGCCTAAAAATCTGCTAATATTTATGTACCAGTGTGTGACTCAGTTGTTTTATTACAGAGTGCGAGTGACATGAGAAAGAGGGATGGAAATTGTGTGAGTCCAGAGGGAAAAAAATTAAGCATTTGAATGTTACTGTTAGAGTTTTAAGGACTTTAATTAAACCACTCTGAGACTTACAAGCATGAAGAGGCCAAGAGAGAAAGTGAGCATGATTGCTCTCTAGGGGTTTTCAAAGCTCTACTTTCCATTCATTTCTTAAAGTCCACAAATTGGTACAAAGAAAGTGCTTTTGCCATTTGAGCACTGTTGTTTGGTGATTCATGAAGCTTGCTCCCCTGACTGAAGTGGACATCTCTCAGTTACGTACCCCCAGGGCTGCACAGCTCCAAAGGAAAAGAAAGCGCACTGAAAGGGGGTATTACAAATTTGAAGGGCTTGTGGGACCCTTAAACTTTTTAGATCAGCAGGACATTACTCAAAATATAGTAAGAAAACATTCTTGTGAGTAAATGGATTGTTATACACTATAGCATGGAAAAGTACATGAAAAAGGCTATCTTGGCTGGAATCTCTACTAGTGGTTGTAGGCTCATGTTCCTGTTTCAAGGCTTCCATATTCCATGCTGTCTCTACATTTTCAGGCCCTCCGCATCTTCCTGTCTTTCCTTATTTAGTTTCATATAATAAGAGGAATTAAACCTGTGCTTAAAAACCCACAATCTGCTCTTCTGGTTTTGTCTTATTCTTCCTCTCCTGCACCCGTGACCCCTGTGCTCAGTTGCCAAGTTTCTGATCCTAACTATCCTGCTGGTAGCATGCCACAGAAGGGAGTGAAAAGATAGTTGTGTCATATGGTTCAACCTGTTTATGTTCCAAACTTATTTCTCAAATAAAGACAGACTACAAGAGCTCGAGGTCAGCAACAAACACATTTCTCATTTATTCTTCAACAGGCATAACATGGGGTTAGATCCTTAGTTGGTGTAAACTGGCATAACTCTATTGGTGTCAATGGACCCTGCTGATTAATGTAATTAATTAATGTAATTAATGTAATGTAATTAATTGATGTATTAGTTTTTATATACAGTGTTAATATGAAATAATCACTCAGTGCAAAACTATGCAATCACTATATGTAACATATTGCTTTGGAATGCTCTAATATTTGACTATTATTAACAAGAAAATGGGGATTGACTACTATGAATTCTGTCCTAGACCAGGAAGTATGATGTACCCAGATGTCTGTAGAGGAACTGGAACTTTAACTGTGGCATGAAGTATTCAAAGCAAATATCACATGAAAGCATCACTTACTTTTGAAAACATGTTGACAAAGGGCCATCTGCTAATGCTGATATTAGAGAAGGCTCTGGAATAGAAGAACTGATAAACACATGTCTAAAACCTGAGCAACATGTCTCTGGGATGTGAGGCCATTTGTGTGCTCCTTGTGCATGATACTGGTCCTGTCTTGCTAAGGGATAACCAGGAACCCATTTAAGCTGTATAACATATTTGTGAGCTATTACTTGTCCTGGTGTTGACTCGTATCTCCCTAAGTCGATTGCACCTGTTGTTCTTGTGCCTTATGAATCATCCCCAACAGTTTCAGTAAATTGAAAGAAATGTCCTCTAACTAGAAGTACTGGGGATTCCATTCTTGTGGTGTGAGCTGGTGTTTCAGTAACTTAACAAGTTAACTAAGCCTTTATGCATACATTGGGTTTTTCTCAATTAAGAGTTAGCTGGATGGTCTGGTGCTGATTTAATATGGCCTCCTTCCCCATTAAACTACAAGAGTTTTGAACTGAGAAGATAGAAATAAAATTCCTTTGTCACTTTGTAGTTGTCCTGGCAGACTGACTGAACATTTCACATACATCTTGGTAGCATACTCAATAGACGTGAAGGCCCACACGAAAATTTCCACAAAAATGAAATGTCCACTTTTTTTCTGGGACAGGTACTCAAAGAGAGCCATACTTTTTTTTTTAATGTCCCTACACCCATTCACATTCAGAGAGCCACATACAAAATTATTCACCAGACCAATAGTCAACAGAAAAAATAAGAAAAAGATGAACAAAGGAAAAAAAACCCCAAACTAAAACATCAAATTCTCCTATATCCATTAATCCCCAGCATTTCTATTGGTCAAAGAGACACACCCTTTGATCACCGGTTTTTTTCATCTGTACCACTTCTGTTTGTCAAACTCAGACATGTCTCATCGCACACTGAGCAGATAACAAGAACAGATTAAGGTCAGGAAATCAATCCACCACCTCTGCTCCATATTTCCCCTTAGTCTCATCCAGAAACTTACCTACCAATAACATCCAGGGTATGACCCCCTCAGGTAGTTCAGGACCCAAAGAATCTGTGAGTTTGTCAGCCCCCGCAGGCTGAGTCACTACTGACCTCAAGGGGGGAGACTCAGAGAGACCAGAGGGAGGGGGCTGCTGGGACAAAGCCAGCAAAACTAATACCTGAGAATTCTCCATGCTCCCAACCAAAGGGCCACCCTCAGCAGCGTGCTTCCCAACTATCCTGAGCAAACTAGCCCACTTTGCAGCACCCTCAAAAACTAGATCCCCCTCTGCCTTTAACGGACAGTTTTTTGCTTTGGGGCTTCACTTGCAAGCCAGAATCCTCAGTCCAGGCCCTGGATTCCATAGCAACAGGCTCAGCCTCCATTTCGAAGTCAGGCTCAAGCCAAGAGGCCACTGAGTCAGGAGCCACAGAACCAGTAATGCCATCTCCCCGGGGTTGGAACCGCCCAGGACCAACATCCCCAGAGACAGCTGGAGCCTGTTGTGACCCAGTTTCTGCCAGAGCCACCTCACCCTGAGTTTTACTCTCAGAAACCCCCGCATTCCCAGGGTCGCCATTCTCAGGGGCAGCCTATCTCTTCATAGGGCACTGATTGAACAAATTTGTCAGACTCCCAAAACAGGCCCTGTCCTAGTGGCAACAAACACAGTGGTCACATTCCCCAATCCTATAATTCAGGGAAACTTTTAACTCTTTGGAAGCATTGTTTAATATCACATAAACCTGCCTATGAAAGGAGAAGACATGCCGAACCTCTGGGATTTTACAGCGCAAAGGAATCCTCCTATAGGGCTAGTGATCTTCCCATAACTCACCAGGTCTCTAGCCAGTTGCCCATTTCCTAAGAAAGAAGGCACATTAGAGATAGAGACTTTAACAGCAGGTGTTGAGAGGGGCACTTAAGGGACAAAAATCCCTCAACCAGCCTAAGTGTGGCAACACACACAATAACAGCCTCTCTCATGTGGGAGGCATACCTCACATGTTTAAATCCAATCACCTTCCCCATAGCTAGAACCCACTCCTTCACCGAGGCAAAATCTGCAACCCATGGCCACGGGTTAAACCCTCAGACACCACACAAATTGAGGTCGCTGTCCCCCGGGGCTGGCCATGACAGCCCAGAGGGATGACAAAAGGCTGCTAAAACAAAAGAAAGCCTGAAATTAACCTAACAACCACAAAACTAAACGTGCACAAAAAAACCAAAACCCTATTTCCCCAGCAGAAAAAGCACAGAGAGAACAGCAAAGCACACCCACTTTCAGCCTCACTCCCAAACACTCCCACAGTCCTTAGAGCATTAGGTTCACAGATATTGTGACTGTGCAGGATGCAGCTGGAACATCAGAGGAGCAGAAACTGTAGAAACTTAGGCTATGTCTTCACTAGAAATGCTGCAGCTGCAACACTGTCTGTCCCAAAGAGCTTGCAATATAAAATGATGTACAACATACATGGAGTGCAGTGACTGGAGATAGGGACTTAGGTTTTTCTTTGATCTAGAAGAATATTTAGAACTGTAGGTAGATGAGGAATGAAGAATCTATAGTAATTCAATAATCCCAGAAAGGAACTAGATATATTCAGAATCTTCAAGAACAGGAGCATCCACCATGGTCTTAACCTTTGTGGGTACCTTGTGAAAACCATTAGAATCACCCATACGGCTCACGTATTAGGGAATTCTGGAAAACTTTGCATTTGCCATTATGAACTCTCAGGCTATAATGCTCAGCAAGATTATGTACAGATTCTTGGCATGTTAACTTTCATTCTGACCAATGACTAGGTAGTAGTGTATTCCCAGCATTCCTCTCCAAAGCCCTCTGAAACAAAGCTGGTTCCAGAAGATAAACAACAGTGCCAGGGTATCACTGTTGTTAGTAAACCCTGAGATTTTTCCACCATTTGCATTTATAAGTATGTTTGGCACAGGTCAGTTTTGCTAAACTTTTCACCCTTCCTTCATCAGAGGAAGTGGATTTTAGTCTGATCAAAATACTAGCTTTATAGTCACAATGGTGTCTCCACAGATTGGAATGGTGGCATAATGGGAAGTTGCCCATTTTCTCAGCCAATAAAGAATTCATGCCTTGATCAGAGGTTTAAGATCTGCTTCAACATTTGATAACCTATGTTTCTATTCTCACCTCACATCACCTGGTTAGTTGTCTGACTTAATGTTCAGCTCTACAGAGATGCCTTTCATATTCCCCAATTCCCAATTTGTTTGTTTTTGTTCTTTCTCCCTCTGTTTTCTGGCTCTAGCCCCTTTCATTGTCACAATATGACAGCCCTTCACCTTCCATTCTTGCCTCCTTATGTCCCATTTACTACCGCTTGCCTGCAGTCATGTGCCTTATGCCAGAACATGCAGTCATTTTTCACCCCACTGCTAGCCCATCAGGTCTTTGCACCATGCCAGGTCCCTGCTTCTGAGTGATCCATCTTGTCACATCAGTAACATTCTGAAGTAATGATATATGACGTTTAAATTCTGCTAGCTTGTGGACTTTGTTAGACACATTCACCACTTGGGATTCTCTTGCAGCAATGTCCATGACCTTGTGGTATGACACACCTCGTTCAGACAATAGACACTTGTTTCTGTATTGTTTAACTACATAGTCCAGCCTGTCATGAAGGGCATCAGTTAATACTGTGTCCACGATGTTTAAAACTGCAATAAACTGTGAAATTTTTCCTTCCTCTTCTTGGCTTCTTTTATGTAACCAGAATCCCTCAGCACTCACCAGTGGCTCCGGAGCTTTATAGGATCTCTGGATGTGCTTTTGTCCTGGTATGTCTGTCTGCATCAGACTCCATAATAGAGTGAAAGTTTTATTTCCTGTGCTGTTCAGCAGAATGAATACAATCTGGTCCTTCAGTATAGCATGTGCAGCTACATAATATTCAAAAGTATAGGAGCGCCACATTCTCATCAATAGATACCTGCCACTATGGTGACATGTACCAAAGAGCATGTACCAAAAATCTCTCTGTCTCATGATCTGCTCAGTTGCACCTAAATGAAAGTTTCCTTGCTTCTGGAAATGTTATCTTTCACTTTAAATATGCATCTCTCTTTCTCTCTCTGTGCCTCCTTCCCTCTTCTTCAAGTACTTTGTTTTCCATCAAGGAGCAAGGCTTACCTCTTACTTGGAGTCTGAAAGACTGGAGAAACAGAGAGCTTTGCAGTACTAACTCTCCTGCAGGTAGGAGATTTGCCCTGGTAGTGGTGTCACAAATTGTTGTCTTCCTCACTAGAGCTGGGTATTTTTTCAGTTTTCTCACAATTCTGAAAAATCAAGAATAGTCTCATTTTGGGTTGTCCTGAACATGAAAAATCTCCAATTTTTGGCAAACCTAAAAATAAATTCATGTTGGGTTGAATAAAAAAGTTTTGTTCAAAACAAAATGAAATGTTTCAGGTTCAATTTTGAACATTTAAAAACATTTTTGATTTTTTAAAAATAAAATTAAAGAAAATATGAAAATGTCACAATGAAATGTACTTTTTCAGATTATTGTTTAACTAAACAGTTCAGCGAAACCAACAGAATTCATGAAACAGTTCAGTGTTGGCGAATCTGCATTTTTCAATGACAAATGTCTCAGCCAAAAAATGTCACCCTACTTCTTAACACCGTTAACTTTGGAAAGGAAACATACTCCAGTAAATGAATACACCAGCTGCGAGTCATCAAGGCATTCATCTAATAGTCTTTGGAGCAATAGACATTAGATGGCTGCTGCCATCCCACAGGTTTAAGGTAAACTGTTATGGTCCATGTTATGGTGGACGATTTATGTTCTGGAAAGTCACACTGACTACCAATACATAATGCAACCTCAGCCAAAAGTGGGGCTTGGCTGGCTACCCCAAGAGATCAGAGTAAGGTTGTGGGTATATGTAACCCTCTGATCAGTGCATATTATGCATGTCTGATCCACAAAGGGCGTAAATATTATGGTGCCTAGTTGCAGTGCCAGGCTGCTTAGCTCAAGCAGTAGAGACTCGGGCTTTTAGCTCTGGAGGTTTCTGGTTCAAGCTCTTGTATGTTGTTCAAAGAGTTAGAGCCCAGTTGAAGGGTCCATGGCTGCATCTTAAAGCTCTATGCCTTATATTTTTCACCCACCCGTCATGTGGCATTCTGAAAAGGTGAAATTCACCTCTGTGCAGAGGGCCAGCATAAAGTTTGTGCACTACTTACATCCATCTCTAACATTATAACAGTCTATATATGTCTAAACTGCAGCCATCTTGAGATAAAGCTCCTACTTGAGCAATGAATGGGTCATCACAGTGGACTATGGAAGGCAAGAAGCCCAGAGGATAAAAAAATGTTCCAAAGATTCTTAGTAATGCATTTAAAAAATAATAATCCTGGAGCCTGTTTTTGCTAAAAATTGAAATTGATGGTAAACTTCCATTGAGTTCAGTAGAAGCAGAATCTGGCTACGTTTAAGACTTCACAACAGAAAAAGAAGTTTTTATGCTAACCTTTTATCAGTGTAACTGCACACGCCATGTTTGTTCAAGACCTTTATAACATGGCCTTGAATTTTAGTCAATTAAGAAAAAAAGAATGAATACTAGAACACACCCAGTTTAAAAAATGTAACTGATTGTCCTTGATCCTCAGAAGACTTTTTTCTTTTTCTTCTTGTAAAACAAGTTTAAAAAATTACACTTGGCATTTAGTTTCTGTGCTACCATTTTGTTGCTGTTGAGGAAATGTTGCAAAAAGTAGCTAAGTATTAGTTTACATAATAATGTTTCCACATGCCCATATTTAATGTCCAGTTGTAAATCCATGTTCCACTAAATCCCACACTCATGCTGGTACATGTCCTTGTGAAACAGATACAGGGGATATTTCATTTTATAAATTGGGTATAGAATTCCCACCACAGTTGCCCATGAGGAAATTGCAAAAAGGTTTCAACCGCCCTCCCTGTGTTTTTGTTTCTAAAGGGGGCCCTGAGTAATGCTCCTCAGACTATATTTAATGTAGTGATTTATTTATAGTAGTTCTTACAGTAAATGCTTTTATTTTAAGTTGCTTTGGTTAAGATAGCATTTGTGGCAATGTATTTTGATAAGAAACAAGTTTGTTTTTTATATAAAAGGGGGTAGAATGCATGTAAATATATATCTAACAGTGCTACACATTTCAAACAAAGTGACAAACACTTTGAACATTTTCAGTAAGAGCATAACTTAGATATGGTCATATGGATCATCCCATGCCATAGAACCAGCCTTGTTCAATCTTCTCTGATTAAAGTCTTTGTACTACTCATTCACAGACAACCTACTAAGATGATATCCGTTCCAAGAATGTAGCCAATGATTTATAAAACTTTGACATTTCCAAGTTTTTCTTTACAAGATATTTTAAAAGGTTTGGGTCACTTTTAACCATGTTTTCTGAATTGACAGATTATGTTGGTTTCACTATCAGTAACTCTGATGGCAGTGCAACAGTGCTACAAAGCTACCCTTCAACCCTAATAACATTGTGCTTGGTGAATTTGTTAAACACAAAAACCTAACTTTTTGAAAAATAGGTGTGCAAAGTTAGGCTCCCAAGTGCACATTTTGGCACCTAAATAGGTGGCCTGATTTTCAAAAATGCTGAACAACTAGAAGTTCCCAGTGACAACAGTGCAAGCTGTGGAGTATTCAGGACTTTAAAAAAATCAGACCATTTATTTAGTTGTCAAGTTGTGTGTCACAGTTGAGGGCAACTGCACCTGTATTGATCTTTTATAGTCCAGAAAGGGCACCCATCCTTAGGCTTCCAGTTCCCCAGCCATCCCCTCTCTTGGGAGGCAACACATGTCTCTTCCGCTCCTGACCAGGGTATTGCCAGGCTGCAGAGCTCCCTGCCTACATGATGAATTCTCCAGCAAAGTCAGACCCTCTAAACAGGACTACTTTACTTTTCTCCACAGAGAGCACACAATAGGCATAGTTTGACTTATATACTGGGGGGGGGCGGGGGCAGCTCCAGCCAGGTCAACGGGGCCGTGAACTGGGGGCAAATTTCATACCTGCCCAAGGCTCAAAGGGCTGGTCCTGCCATGGGGGTCACCGTTAGCCTGTGGGGCTGGGCATCTGCCCTGGTGTTTGCTTGGGTCTCACACAGGTAGCCGGGGGGGGAGAGGGGCAGGATTTAACCAGGGCCACAGGGTAGCTAATGTGCAGGAGCCCCAGCCGGGGGGGGTGGGGGAGGAGATGCATGTGTAATAGGAGAAGTATTTAGGGGTCCTGGAGGGGATACCTGTGGGGTGCTGGAGGGGAATACCAGCAGCCTCACAGTCGAGGTGGCAGTGTTGTGATCCCTGTTATAGTGGCAAGGCAGCTGGTGGAGGCCCGGGATGCAGCACCAGACCATCAGACAGCACCTCCGTGCAGGTCTCTCCCCCTCCCCCAGGAGAGGCAGAGACCTGGCCCTGTCACCCCTCCTGGCCAGGCTCTGAGGCCCTGCATTGGTGCAGGTGTCCCAGCCAAGAGGCACTTGCTGGCTCCACTTACCAGGCAGACTGGGCCGGGCCAGGCCAGGGTGGGCAGGATTCAGCATCTGCAGTTGCGGGGGGGGCCCAGGGGGGAAGCAGGGGGCAATCAGCTGTGGATGCAGAGGCGGGACCAATCAGGCATGGAAACGGCTCTTTCTGAGCTACAACATCTGCTTCCCAAGGAAAAATCCCAGACTTTGCCTCTTATTTGAAAAGTCCAGATGAACAGAGAGCAGACTACCAAAAAAGAGGCAAAGTCGAGGAAAACCCAAACCTAGGTAACCCTAGCTTTTGGGGGGTGGGGAGGAACTCAACCCATGGAGAGCACACAGTGTAATTGCCACAGTTAAATTACCACAGGGCTCTTTCTAAGTGAGCACATTCTTTACGTGAAAGCATTACAGAGAAAACATATTGACACATGCTAATAAGCTTACCAGAGACAGGGCCAGCTCCAGGCGGTGTTCCAAGCAGGTGCCTGGGGAGGCAATCTTAAAGGGGCGGCAGTCCATGCGTCATTAGGGTGGCATGGGTTTTTTTGCCGTGACAGCAATTCGGCGTCAGCTTGTATCTTCACAGTCCCGCGGCGGCAATTCAGCGGCAGCTCCCTTCTTCAGGCAGCAATTCAACACGCTGCTTGGGGCAGCAAAAACTGTAGAGCGGGCCCTGACCAGAGATCACCCCAACTCCAACCAGGGCTCTGGATGGTGAATAGTCCTTCAAACCCCACCAGGGGTTGGTCTGTGGTTAGGCATTCATAACCCCTTGTGCACAGAACAAGAACCCTCATGACTGTGAGTTATCCCTTTATGCTGTTTGGGCCTTTTGATCCTGGGAATAGGTTACTGGTGGCCAAAGGTCCCTTCCTAAAGGTGAAGTTTCAAAGAGCAGGGCTGGAGGTGGGCATTTGTATTTCCCTCCTCTCAAGTATTTCCTAAGTAACCTACTCAGCTAACCGTACATTCTTGTCTTGGCCCCCTGTTTAAAAGAGTCCTACGAAGCTCATAACAGTTCCCAAGGATTACATCAATTATGTCTCCTACACAATTTACATACAATCCCACAATAACACACAAACATTTGCATTTTTAATACAATGCACTCCTACAATACTTAAACTTATTTCAGCAAGGTTTGGCCAGGACAGTGCAGGAAATTGCCTTAGCTGTCACAATACGCACTTAGGAGACTAAGTTTAGGCACCTATATTTTAAATACTGGCCAAAAAAACCTAACTAAACTCTTTTTTATTTGGGTAATGTCCCTCATCAGCGTCCATCTTCATCTCACTAACAACCAATGGACCAAATTCTGAACTACTGTTCTGCTGCCTCCAGGCTCAGCAGTCACGAAAGGGAAATGTAATCTTGAGGGGGAACCCACAGGAACAATGCAGTGTCTCTGTGCCACAGGTTGGGGCATCTATGAACCTGCTTTCCACGGCCATATATGTTGTTCCTCATCTGCCATCCCAGCACAGGGTAAGGGTAATCTCTGGCTGAGTGACATCTGGGTAGCTCATGAATGTGCCACATGTTACTCCATCGTTTACAGACCTACAGATAATTCCTATATGAGGCTGTCAAGTAGGGAGAACAGGATCATTAAGGATGAAAATTCCCTCCCTTAGGGCAATTGGGAAGGGGGAGGAACTAAGACAGCTTCCCTGGAATCCCCAAGCGACTCGCGCACAAAGCATAATTTTGTCCCATCTTCAGGCTCCCCTCTCACCTCCACAGCAGCTTTGTGAGTCGCAGGATTGCAACAGACTCCAGAGAGAAAATGGAAAGATCCAGAAGGGCTGATCGGCAGGGGCAGGCCATTCAAATGCTTGAGCCCCTCACCCCATTCATCTGCTGTGTGTGTTCTGACCTCAGAACGATATCACACCTGTGGCCCACATGAAGGTCAGAGTGCTCCCCAGCTAGTGCAATATATGAGAGGTCTTTTTGAGCTGTAAGTCCCAGCTTCTCAGGAACCAACAATGCCCCCTTTTGGTGTTAAAACATCTTCTTTATTTACTAAGCGGACAAGGGAAACATGTTTTCCAAAATCAGCTTTGTCTCTCATACTTTTCTTCACTGCTGATGTAAATGTTACTGCAGTTACTTACCAAGCTTTAATTTTCCCCAACCAAATACAGACAGACAGACAAGCACAGATAACAGGGAAGACAGCAGAAGAGGGAAAAGGATAAAAAGCTCAGCTGTGGCTGAACTGAAATAGTGTTATCATGTCAAAGGTGGCACCTATCTTGGATTGGCCATGGACATTTGGGTCATCCTGGAGTTGGAGGTGAAATCCTGTTGTCAGGAGAAATTGCCACCTCTCTCCCAATAGAAGGAACCAGTGGAGCAGGCAATGACCAAATTCAGGACAGGCTAGGTCATACTGAGAAAAAATGTGGTCTGATAGGTCCTTCTAGAGCAAGGGTTCTTAGGACAATTTTTTTGGTGGCCTAAGAATACGGCCACCAACTCACTCACACTTTTTCATGAAATACTTAATTACCTTTAGGAAAACCAAATAAATATGCACAAATTACAATGATTTGGACATGTATATTTTTATTGCTAGCTAGTAAGTCTGTTGTGAAAAGTGATATTAACAAACATACAAGTATTGCTTTTCACAGCAGTCTTACTCAGCCCTGGCAAGCCTGGGGACAAATTAAGCCCTGGATGGAGGGTCAGGGGAGGCATTGTAGGCCAGGGAAGATGGGGGTTGGCAGAGGTAGCAGGGGACCTGAGCCTGAAGCCCTGCTGCCAGAGCCTGAAGCCTCGCGGCTGGAGGACAGGACCCAATGACGAAACTCAAACCCATGTGGCCAGAGTCTGGGGCCTGCTGTCGTGCAGCCAGAGTCCAGGGCTGGAGCCCAAAGCCCCATGTCCAAGAGCCTGCCTCCCTGCTACCTCAGGGCTGAAGCCCAAAGCTTGAGCCCCACCGCCCCTGGGAAGGTCGGGAACTCACTGGCTGCCTGGTCCTCCAGCGTTGTGCCCCAGATGACTCCAGAGGAGGGCAGGACCCAATCCCTGCTGATAGCTCCAGCAACCAACATCAAGGCAGTACATTCAGGCGCAACAGGGACTCCTGGGTGTTAAACAAAACATCCCTCTCTGCACTGTTTGAGAGTTGAGCCAGCAAGTCTATGGTCACCCTGAATGAGCAAGCAAACACTATGCACACCACACAGACTCCCACAAGACCACATTCTGTCTGCTACTTTAGCTCCTTCCTTCCCTCAGGAGCCTGAGAGTTTTCCTTGAGAACATGGCTCCAGAGCCCCATAGTGAATTTTCAACAGGGTCAACACAAAGAAATGCAGTGTTCCCAGCTCCACCTATGTGGCCATAGGGAGGTCACTTGACCTTGTCAAAATGAGAACAAGGCATCAGCATCAAACTGGTAGCCCATTGAAATAACCCTTTGCAAATGTTAACAGGCTTTTCCTGATCTGTTCTATGCTACATAGTACTGCTGTGTGACCTGGACTACACTGGCCAGATGGGGCAGACATAAATGAATTAATGACCTCTGCTGAACAGGGAGAAAGTGAAGCAGGGATTCAGGCGGCAATAATATGAGAGAAGCTACAGTACTTACAGCACGCTCATCCTTGGTGGGAGAATATGCAACAGTTGCCCCTAGCCTCATGAACGTACCATTTCTCCAGCAGGTATTCTAGGCAGCCATAATATTACTGATGTGAATTTTCCATACACACCTGCCCATTATTCGCATTTCTGATGTCTTGTATGTTTCCAAGTTCTGTGTTTGTTCTTTTTGTTACCCAGTGCTCACTGCATAGCCCCTGCGTAGCCCCTGGTTGGCTGCCAGATGGGGGTCCAAGAGTAAATGAGGAACACTTTTGCATTTTGCAGCTTGCAGGCCCAATAGGACAGATGATCCTCTACTGCATAACCTAATATGATAGTAGCATTTTGAAAACCCATTAGGCTGTGAGTGCTCACCTAGATTCAGAGCATCCGGGCAGTGTGGGAAGCCAGAGCAAGGGCTACATTTTCAGAACTTCTGGATCATTCTGGACTACAGCTTTGAAAATTCTTGTTTTTGAAAGCATCCATAACAGAGAGCTCCAGTCCCCTGATAATGGGATTTTGGTAAGTAATTGATCTTTAAATATTCAGGGTAAATAGGCCAAATCCCCTGAGATGGGATATTAGATGGATGGGATCTGAGTTACTACAGAAAATTCTTTCCTGGGTATCTGGCTGGTGAATCTTGCCCATATGCTCAGGGTTTAGCTGATTGCCATATTTGGGGTCGGGAAGGAATTTTCCTCCAGGGCAGGTTGGAGAGGCCCTGGAGGTTTTTCGCCTTCCTCTGTAACATGGGGCATGGTTGACTTGAGGGAGGCTTCTCTGCTCCTAGAAGTCTTTAAACCATGATTTAAGGTCTTCAATAGCTCAGACATGGGTGAGGTTTTTCATAGGAGTGGGTGGGTGAGATTCTGTGGCCTGCATTGTGCAGGAGGTCAGACTAGATGATCAGAATGGTCCCTTCTGACCTTAGTATCTATGAATCTATGAATCTATGTTTACCCCATGGCTTCCTTTAGAACTCACGCTACATAGGCCTTACTCAAATTCACACAGGAAGGCTGTGATAAACCTGGGAATAGACTCCAGGTCTTCACCTGCAAACCATCTTTCTGCCCCTCAAGATAATATGCCTTTACTGTAAAGGAAAGAAATGCCCCTCATTTGTGGTTATTTACAGCACTGTAAATCAAGCATTTGCCATGAAGTACCAATAAAAATTGTTTAACATCAGACTTAAATAACTAAACTCTCAGCAGCAGCTCATAAAATGAGACTTGGCAGTTCTTATGCAGTTATGGTTAAATTGACAGTCCTTTAGGGAGTTAAGATAGCCAAAAGCAGTAATAGTTAAGAACATAGTGATAGATAGTGCAGTTTGTTGGTTGGACAGTCTTTATTGCACACTGTTGAGCCCTTCACATGTTAAGAACTGTTAATTAGCACTGGAATGGGAGAACGAAGATATCAGTTAATGGGAGACTTTGTCATTCAGTACTATCCTACTGAACTCATATAGCCTTCACCCATATGGGCCTAGACAGAAGAATGAGCTCTGGCATAAACGGTTCTGCTGCCATCTGTATGTAACAGGATACTTTCAAGCAGGAAGAAAGATGGAGGAGGAAGCAAGTCCAAAAGAGGCTGAAAGGGAAAATCAAAATCTGAAGAAGGGACCCAGAGCACAAATGTAAAAAGAACATCCATTAAGAATCTACATCTCAATTCCCTTTAAAAAGTCAGGTGTGTGAGTTAAATTAGCCTTGAGCATGGTCTAAGTTCCACTGCCAAAAACCACTTCCACTGCCAATAGCCCAAGCTGACATAACAGAAGCATTTGGGGACTTTTCTGTAGCATTAGGTATTCATGTCTATTTTCCACTTACTTTTTTAAAAATGTATTTGTATTGTGGCCAACTACCTCCCTCTCTGTTAAACAAGGTGAGTTTACAGATGGGGCCCAAATCAGATCCACAGCCCTACACTTTGAGGGACTTTTAACTCTGTCCCCAGACCTGGATCTGACTTTTGCAATCTCCCATATCCTGGAGCAAAACATGCTGAAACTTTGGCATGTTCAAAATCTGGATCCAAATTTTGCAGCATAATCCCACCTCTGGGCTCCATTTCTGTTACAGTTGTGAAAGCAAGGCAATGTTGCAGTGCAATACAGCCCTGTGATTCACACCTAGTCACACTTACAACCCCTACAAGAATGCTGAAGCAACTTTCAAAACTCTAAATGCCAGAGGGCACTGGGAGTGTTCAAAGGCTTTCAGTCTGCAGCCTGAAATTGATTTTTCTGATATTAACTTGTGCAACTCTAAACTGTGTCCTTCATGCCCGTGCATGAGTGTGTCCAGTGGCACAGAATAGCATCAGCCCAGAACAGCTCAGGCTTTATGACACAGAAAGCTGGCATATATGCCGGGGTGGAAAGTCTGCAGTGGTGAAAGTCAGCTGCAAACTTCCCTTTGCCACATGATTCAGAGTCATCCAAGGCAGCCCAAAAAAGTGGCAGCACTAGCTGGGAACGGTATCTTGTTAGTGTGGCCAAAGAAATGTGCTGACTCAGTACATTTCTGCTACAATCTTCACAAGCTGGACTCCCAGACAGACTTAATACTAGCTACCCTCCCACAGGGGGACTCCTCCACCAGGCAGTTACTTTCACTAATGCATAGAGCTTAGAATTGCCTTCCGGTGCCAGCTTTGGAGAAAAGGCCTAGCATCTGTCAGAGCATAAGAAATGGCAGCATCAGAGCCATCAGCATGAGCATGAGACTGTTCAGGGGAAATTCCCACGCGAGACTCTGAAATCATATTCTGTGTAGTCTCCTCTCCATAGCCCAGCACACTATGCCAGGAGGATCAGTCAATAGCCATGACCTCGCTAAGCAGCCAGTCACCTGGGGTGCACTGAGCAGCTACCATTCAGTCACTCGTCAAGGGGGCTACTAACAGACAGGCGACAATTCCCCTCCTCCCTCTGCTTATCACATGCTGCACCCCATTCTAACAACGCCATAGTACTACATGAAAACAGAGAGAACACGGCATGCAAATGATGACTAATGAAAGAGAAATGACCATTTATTTCAAAAACAGCAAGATGTAGTTTGCAGTTATTTATTTTATTAAAATGGTTACATATGTTGAAACAAAAATGAGCAATACTAATAATGTTTGTTTTTCCTATATCATAAATAATTATTGAGTCTCCATTAGCTGTTGGCTCAGCATTGATCATGATCCTTGTTATTTAAAAAAACCCACACACACATACAACCTATTAGCATTTATGTTTTTAGAAAACATTGAAGCAGCAACAGAAAAAAATAAATTAAAGAAAATTGTAACAAGAAATGATGCAAGTATTTGTTAATTGTAAAACCTACTTGATATGTTTTTTTCAGGCTATTCTTTGTGCTTTGATCATTTAAAAAAAGACAAACACATGTTTCTAAAATGGCTTGTCTTCTCCAGTTTATCCCAGAGAAGTCACTGAAAGTACTTTTCATTTTTAACAATATGACAAATATTGTTGTCATTTACTCAAATAAAAACACTGAGCATATATCTAACAGAATAGTTTGACAAGACAATCAATTTATTGTCACAAAATATTTAATACCAGAATAACTTATAATAGTATGAACAAGAGTGAAGTATTTACTTTTTGTTCTTAGTTACAAACTCACATTATTATGACAAAAATCCAGTAAGTCAGGTATCAAAAATTATTGTCATGGAATTCTAAATACATAATGATGCAAGTCAATAAGAGGTATACTTCAACTGTTCATACAGTCATGACATATGTTTCCTGCTTGGCACTTTATGTCAATGCAAATCAGCAATTTAGAAAACAAAGTAAAAATATATATGTACAAAATATTTCCGTATCAATCATTTTCATTGTACCCTAAATAAACCCAACATAATAGTATGTTACATCGGGAAGTGTCCGAGAAGTCACAAAAAGGATATTTGCTATATATCTTGACTATTTTAGTGCAACTGGAACAGACTATGCTTGTAGGGTAGTTTCATTATTGGCCCAATCCTGCTTCCACTGAAGTATATGGGAGTTTTGCTGTCGATGTCAACATTCCAGGACCAAAGGGCGAGCAATAACAACTGATAGGTTACCCACAGGAAAAAATATCCAAACCCTGGGAACAATCAGCTCTTTTCCAGTTTTCTGTAACTGATTCAGTACAAATTATATTTGGCTTCACCATTGTTTATTCAAGCACTGGTTAGGATATTGTTGTATGATTCAAGAAAACCTTGTACACCAAACATAAATTTCTGCTTTTACATTGATTATATCACTCAATAGCAGTCAAGTTTAGAGACTTAAAATGTTATTTTTAACGCATGATTTAGCATTGACTTTAAACCCTCCTAAAATACATGCTGATATTTTTCAATGTTTCATGTCCCAGATGTTTTTAATTTGGGTTTTAACTTGGAGTATATATAGTTTTGATTATGTCTTTTTTTCCATTGAAATGTGAATTGTCAATCAACTGTCCTTATTTCATACAGTATGTACAAAATAAAAGCATTTGGACATATTAAAGTAATAAGAGTTTCCATTGTGGAAAGTTATTGAGCTCCAGTACAAATAACAAACTGAACTATAGGTTTAGTTTGGTACCAGAAGAGATTGGTTTTGTTTATGTATATAACTACTTCAATAAGTCAATAGCAAAGCTTTAGAAGGATGAAATCCAAATTGACTGTGCAGATGGTCTTGCTGCAACCTTCTCCACTATAAATCTCCAATGATCACAATGTCTGTGTGTACGTGTGCATTCAGATTAATTTGAATGACTGAAATATTTCTAAACCTGTATGTTTTCTACAGTATTGCACTTTTCAAAGGAGTTATTTTGGTATTTTAACACACTGCAGATACAGGTAAGAAACATGCACAACCTCATTGTCACTTTGATAAAACTGACTGTACAATTTTTAATAATACTGTGGATTTAAAAAAAAATTAACATTTTCATTAAGATTCACCAGTCATCAATTTGTATAAGTCAAATACACAACAATTCTCTCAAGAGCTTCCAGCAATAATGTGTTCAGCCCTAGACTGCTCAGGCTCACTTGAAATAATATACAAAGATTAAGGTTAATGGCATTGTCATTTTGAGGCATAACTGTGTTGTACTATGCCCACGTTATAGCTTATTTTTTGAAAGCAAGGCACTTATTGTTATAGCAATGCAGACATTTTATGCGCACTTTGATTAACATAAAATAAGTTAATATTTTGATAAAAATGGACTTTATTTTATAATTTACATGCCTTTTATAGAAGCAATTGAACATTTTATTTAATACAATGAAAAAGTCTGGGTCTGAGAGTGCATTTTAATTTTTCAACTGACCATAATGTAAAAATGATCTATTTTCAATATTTGCTTCATAGCTGTGGATCGGATTTTACTGAAAACCAATGCTGTGAGGAATGTCCATTTGACCAAAAAAAAGTAACAATTTCTCAAAACTGCTGAACTAATGGCACTTTAACAGTCTTTATTTCTGATATATGTGATGACTTTTGAATGATGCAGCTGGTAGTTCCCTGCAGTTTATCCTTTCCTTGGGCTAGGTTTGTTAGGGCCATCGCTGCATTGATCTCCTTCCAGTATGTTTCATCTTTGCTTGTTCCTTTTCTGTTAGCTGCGCTAGATTCAAGCAACAACAAACATTTACATGTACAGATTACATTTCTACCATGACATGTGACCAGGCTACAAATTGCACACAAAAATTCAAATGGCAAAGACAGCCCCTCACTCACCTTTCACACTTGTTGGGTCCATTTTCCAAAGTTTCTGAAAGCAGAGAGAAAATCCTATTATTGTCCATTTTGTGCATAGTAATTCCCAAAACATACCCCCAAACCCAGCATTAAATTGGTTCCAGAGCAAATAAGACTACTTCTGAAATGGAGATTAGTCTTTGATTAAATTAGTTGTATAGATATCCAATGAGAGAGCCTGAAATACCGTGGACCAGATTCACTCAAGGGTCTTGGCCAGGAGGAACTAGCATAGACCGTGAGCAAGGCACCAGGTGACAAAAAGTCCACTTTGAGAAGCTACAGCCAGGTAAAGACACAGGGGTATCATAACCAGCAAGGCCCCCAAAGTAGGTAGCATTAATGGGGAGGGATCTGCTCTCTAGGGATGAATTCCTCCTGGAGCACAATGTACCAGGCTTAGGTGGTAGATGTAGTTCTCCCAGCTTCAAAAAGGTGATTCTGGCCCTGGAAGCTTACTAAAGGTTCTGGTGGGACGAAGCTAGATGTTAAAAAAAATAATCCCGAGGACATCAGGGATGATAAGAAACATGAAAAAGCAGAACCACAGTCCTGTACGAATCTAAATGTAAATCTTCTACAAAAGAAAATTTCCACTGACAAGACAGTACGTGGTTTTAAATGTGACCCTGACCCAGTTTGTAACTAAACCACAAACAGGGATTTAGAAAGGACACATATTTACATAAATAACAAACACGCATGATCAGTAGCCTTTAGTGATTTTGTTGTATCACAGGCATTTTCTCCTTTGCCTCATCCAGGCGATTCTTTTCAGAAAAATTCTGAGAGGGGAGGGGAAAGTTGCATTAGCATATAGAACATTATATGTGATTATGCTATATCCTGCAGTTTCCGGGGTGCAACAAGTGGCACATATAGACCTATGAAACATCTGCCAGGCAAACCAAGCTTTGGGGGGCAACTTGCCCCGTTGCAAATGACACCCTTGCCCACTCAAGAATGACAACTGTTCATTCAAGGAAGTTCTCCACAGTAACAGACAGAAGTGGATTTACAATTAGGCACAGTAGACACATGCCTAACGGTGCTGGTATCCCCTGTCGGTGTCTGGATTCCAGAGAAGACATATTTGAGAATCAGGCTGATCACTGGTTGCCAGCTACAACGATAATTCCAAGGATGATCTTTTCTTTAAATAGAGCTTCCATCTGAAGGGATCCCAAAACACTTCACAAACTTTATTAGGTAATTGTGCAAATTATATATAAAGAATCACTTCATCCGCCACTGGAATGCAGCTACTTCTGTCATGAAACCCAGCATAAGTTTATCAGCACAACACAGCACATAACTATATTCTATACCAGTTCAGGGTGGGAAGTAAAGAATATGATATCTAGCTGACATTGCAGGAGAAAAGTAAGCTGGCAGGAAATAATTAAACGAGTTAGAATTTGGCTAGTGTGCCAAACTTAACAAATACCCTCTCCTCTTCCAAAGTGCCATGAATTTCATAAATCTTCCCAAGTGGTCAGGGACCTGAATTTTCTATGTCTTTCCAAGATGAAATGTACAAAAGCACAGTGCCCACTAGCAGTATTTTAGCGTATTGCTTCAGTTCTGGTCTCAGCAGGGAAAATGTGTGATCTGTACTGAGAGAGGGAGTCACAGAGAGAAGAAGAAACATTTGATTTGGTGGGATATACTGAATCATCCCAATATAACAAAAGGCCACCTTCTTAACCCTGTACCTCCCTGTATATTTCTTTTCTTCTGATTCATTTATTTTCTTTCATTTTAAGAGGATAGGATGGGGGTGAATATGCCCCACGTTGTAAAAAACCCTATGTGGATAGGTGTACAAATAGAAATGGAAAAAATAATGAATGTCACTGCCATAAGAACACACACTCACTCAAGCATCTGTGAGACTTTTACTTTAGGAAAACATTCCTATGAACAAAAAAATTGCTTGTACAAACATTTGAGGAACGTGGCCATGAATGGTGATCAGTATTCCAATTCCACTGTTGATTTCAATGCGTATTTGCAAATATTTTTAGGAGTGTTCATCTAGATATAAATGAAAGTGACTTGCCCAAGGTCATATCAAATCAGTACCACAGCCAAAAAATAGCCTCTAAGGGCTTGTCTACATAAGAAGTTTAAATTGCATTAATTTTAGCTAGAATACACTCAAATAACTTGCATATATACAACGCAATTCTAGTCCTCACTCACCGACACTTACCATTATATAATGCTATTGTTTTAAATAAAAAATAACTCTTTAACTCAGTCAGGTTTTGTTTTAAAAACAAATAGATGTACTTAAAATGTTTGGCTCTAAAACTGCACTGTAACAGAAATATCATTGATTATTTTGCAAAGTTCTTGCTAACAATTGATAAAAGAGAAAGATTGTATAATGAACTCCGAAAACCTTTAATTTCCTGGGTTGTGGCCCTTTTTGCTGCCAAAATTCCTTTGCTTCTACTCCAAGTTTCTACTGCACTTCTTATCTTGCACTTCTATAGTAGCCAAGAATCGCAAAGCCCTTTACAGAAAGTATTAATTAAGCCTCACAACAACCCATTGAGGTTAGTAAGCATTGTCTCCATTTTATAGATAGGGACAATGCAGCACCGAAAGGCTAATGACCCCGTTCAGCCAGGTGATAAGTGCCTTTACCTCCCCCTGATGTCAAGGGGAATTGAGGGTCTCTAGGATCACTCAGCACCTTGGAAGATCAAGTATTTAAAATGACTGGACCAAATTCACAAAGCAAAGCTACATTTTGCTTGTTGTTCACCTCTTATAATTTGCCCTGCTCTGTCTCTCTGAGTATTGGGCATAATTGTCTTTTGACATTCTATGTATCTGAATACCAACTAATCAGAATATTTTAACTGCAAAGGCAACACATTGGTGAAAACAACTTCTGAATGTAAAAAAAATACCCACAGAATGCTGTATTTCTGAACAACAAAGGAGATGGGGATCTTGAATGCTGAAAGCCAGACTATACAATGTATTCCTGAAAATGGTGCTGTTTCCTAATACAGATCCTTTTCAATCACAATGGTAAAAATGGCATGACACTGGCACTGAATACTGTCCTTGACAATGGTATTTGCAAGGACTGAATTAATAATGCTAAACATACGAAATCCCATTGACCATACCGAGGTGAACACTTGGTCATCAGCAATGTACAGATTGAGCATTTTAATCTTGACCTATAACTACTATAAAATAGACTTGAACTGCAGATCCCAAATTTGACCAGTACTTTATTCAGGAGAGCAGGGATACCCCAGATTTACCCTATTTAGTAGCCATGAGCCTAGGAGCTATCTTAATTTGCATAAAGTAGATCTGATTGCAGACATCTTTCTCTTCACTATAGAGGCCTGGCTCTCCTTTTGGTTCCATCAAGATGGAGCAATACATACTGGGAGCTTTAGCCTCAATGAACCAAGCTTCTTTACTAAAAATTAATAAAGGCTGCATTGTAGAGGTCTCTAGTCCACATTTGGCTTTGGTATTGTATTTTGGTTACCAACCCTGTGTAGCTTGATAAAGGAACAAGCCAATATCATGTCATGCACTACATACAGTACTACCAAATTATAGGACCTCCATAGCTCTTTACATATGAAAAGCACTGTATAAACAACTATGTCTTGAAGGGAATAACTCCAAAGTTCGTCTCTCTCACCAGCAGAAGTTGGTCCCCTAAAAAACATTACCTCACCTACCAGGTCTCTCTAATATCCTGGGACCAACACGGCTATAACAACACTGCATATGTAAGGATAAATATATAGCAATAAATACTATATGACAGGCACCTGCAGTCATTATCAACTGTATAACACTTTCTACTGAATTCCAAATATCACATTTTCTAAATGTCCTCTAGTTTCAGCTGCATTCAATATTCTTCTTCTGTGTCCTACTGAAAAGGTACTGAGTATCAGAGGGTGATGCACTTCAGTGATGGGAGGAGTGATTTCTGTGTACACTTTGGAAAATACTTCAGGGTCCTTGGGGTGAAAGAGAATTAAACAGCAACAGTCAGAAATGCTTTTTATTATGTGTTTGTACTGTGTCTAGTACAGGGGACGCTGGCCTACAACTGGGGTCTCTAAGTGCTACCACAACATAAATAATAATGAATGTTGTTGTTGTTGTTGTAATACCTTCCTTTCTGCTGTTTCTTTCTGCTCCCAACTACACAAGCACTCAAGAGGGTTAGATTCTTATTGGCCAGGAATGCTTCATTCTGTTCCCACCTTGCACCCAAAGAGACCAGCTAGGCTGAATATTTGTTCCCTGTTGTTTATAGCAGGAAGTACCAATAAATCTCCTACCAATGGGATCCTATATACCTTTCCATTAATAGAAGTGTTCAGTATAGAGTAAGCATTAAAACTATAGCATTCAGTGCCAAGATTATAGTTACTGGACAATAATAGCTCTGTAATGCAGTATGGTATTTTTCAGGAGTCACATAATTATCATTATTAATACATATATAATATTCTGTTTTTCATATTCAAAGTTCTGTAAAAGTATTAACCCATTAATAATCCTGACACACTCGTGAGGTAACTGTTATTATCTTCATTAGACAGATGGGGAAAATGAGACGCAATGTACTGAAGGTGACACTATTCACTTGAAACCTTGTCAATTGCAAAAGAAAAGTTAAAAGTCATATATTTTCATTACTATGCCTGCCCTGAGCCCTCCTGCCAGTTTTAGTACTTTCATCGGCACAGTTGCCTATTTTAAAAATATTTTTCTCTCCCTTGCTACTGCATGAAAGACCCACACAGACTGAATAACTGACTGCACAAGAGAAACAGGGAAACTGGCTAGACAGAACAGGCTGTCACATGCACTAAGTCAAACTGAGGAAAGAGCAAGGTTTTTTTTCTCCAGTGTCTTTCCATTACATTTATCTTAGCTGTTACTTGTAACGGTAACAGGCAAAATTTTTACAGACAGATATGTGGTTTTTGTAAGTTTACGGTGTCCCTTTACATGGCTTGTCCGATGCCACAGAAGGAACTGGTGTAAAGCCAGGAGAGGAATACAGGGGCATTCCATGCAACTAGGACAGACCCCAGCAAACTAAGATCTCCTTATTTTGACATGCTTGCAGCAGTTTCAGTTATTTTAGAAACACTCATAGGACTGTCTAGTTATTTCAGTCTAGCCCCCAAGTATGGAAAGAGGCTGGAATTTAAAAACAAAGCTTTCAATAATATAAATTACAGCTACAGCTTAGTCTTCATTTTGATCTGACAGTATTATTCTTACAGCACACACTTGTGCAATTATGAACAGCTTCACCAAAGTTCCCTCTAGTGAGCAGCTAATGAAAAAACAATCAATTATGCTGCGTCCTGATTAAGGGACGCACATCCCCTTCCCTCTTATTTTATGAAATTTATAAAAGGATCATGCAGAATTGTAGTATTTGTGTGCCAGACCCTGTTTTTTTGTTATCATTTAGAATATGCAGAACAAATGGAGCTTCCAATTCAAAGGGAAAGGGGTGTGTATGAGAGGGTGGAAGAGAGAAAAAGAGAAGGTTACAGATTATTATATAGTGAAAACAAACCAACATGGAAATTAAGACACAGGAAGTCACTCTCATGTGACTGAAACATATTTAGAATGTATAGATTCCTTATGAATTTCACATTCTCTATTCCAGAAATAAAGACAACTCTGATCAAAAGGGGCTCTTTGACCCCAAATCGTGAATACTGTCAAATATTTGCTGGCTTGATAAAAGGCCGTGTATAACTATCTTCATTTTAAAATTGGCAGCAGCACTCGACTGTTTCTCTTTCCTCCTCTTCTGCACTGTGTTTTGTTGATTTGGGAGACCCTGGTTTCACATGGGTTGACCAGCATTTTCAAAACAAGCTAAAGAAAGAAACAGAAGGAGGAAGAGGGATGAGGAATAATAGGAGTCAGTTGAAAGAAAAATAAAGTTTACATGTGTATGTAAATTAGTGGTGATATAGTTCTCCAGGTTACAGACATATCTTGATTGTATAATGCTTTTCAAACCACAGTTTAAGGTACATGACTTAAACAGCAGTGTGAGAAAGCAGAGGGGAAAGCTGGGTTAAGTGGAATTAATATTATTATATTAATTTACATCAATATAGCTCCTTTCCTCCCAGGAGATCCCAAAGTAGACCCATAAACCAATCAACATCACTAAAAATCCTGCCACCTCTGGAGTACAAAGGTAGCAAGCAATCAGCGTAGAGCATGCTACTCCACAGAAAGGAGAGACAATTGTAATCATGAACACTGGGACATTCTCCTACTCTTACAAAGAGTGTCATTTAATGCAGAGCAGAGTAGTACCTTCTGAAAGACCTGAACTCAGTAAACAGCAGTTCTTCTAACTTGAGTGGAGGAAATGTGAGTTGACCCACCTCTGTGCTCAATCTATGGAGACTAGGTGTTACCGTTCTGTTCCTTAAACCAACAAATAATCTTTTTTCTGAAGGACTAATTCTGTTCAGCTAATGGGCCATTCTATCAAACGGCTTTATAGAGCATTTATGATCATCTTTTGAGCCCAGAAACTGGTGCAGAGGCTTCAAACAGCCTTTTCCCTTTGTGCTCCCCTGTTCTATGTCTCGCTGGTCTACAGAAGCCCCATGACAGATAAATTATAGAAGGAGGAGGGTAGAATGGAAATCTCACTCTGAATTTGACTGCTGTATGTAGCTTTTTTTTTTTTGCAGTGAAGAAAGTCCAACCCCCCCCCCCCAATTTCCTCATCATAAGCATCAGAACTGCTCAAGGCAGTTTACAACCTCGAGAATCTGGCCTGTCTCCACCTGGAATCAGAATTAAATGTTTCTCCCATGGGGGATTTTCTATCTGCTTTGTGGACAGGGTTGATCAAATTTTGAACAGACTGGCTGCCGTTGACAGAGTTATTTGTGTCAGGTCAGGGGAGAAGCGCTGATTGACTTACTGCCAATTTGCACTGCCAGAGGTGTTGGGGAGTATCAGGCTATGACCTGTGAACTTGACCCATGTCCATCATACTGGTATAATCTCCTGAGCATATATTGGATTCACACTTGGCAGAAATTTGTCAATACCTTATTTTGTGGAGCTGGAGGAGGAAAGATGCCAGAAACTCTCAAATGAATGACCTCTAGCCCCATGCTCAGGAGACCAATTCTTTAAATTGATGTTTTCTCTGATGATTACTCTTTCTGTATGCTAAAAAAGGTTACTGAGAAGGCTGTGATGAAGTAGCTCCAGCAACACCTTGCCTCGACCCCTTTCAATCTGATTTTAGATCTGGCTACAGTACAGAGACTGAACTGGTCTTCCTGGCTAATGATCTCTTTCTGTCACTGGACAAAGATACAGGTACCTGTACTGTCCTTAGATCTGTCAGCTGCTCTCAGATTTATCTTTGGAGCCTGGCAGTGGAAAGAGAGTTGTGTTTGAATGGCCCTTACAGCTTTATGGAAAGATTTCAGAGGGTGGTATTGGGACATTTAAATATAGATTTGTATTTATTTATAGGGATTTTTTGCTGTGAGGAGTTGCTCATCTGCTCTGATGGTTCTCTCATGTAGGGTACCACAGTATCAAAATCTGTCACTCCCCCTCTCTTGATTCAAATGTATCTGAGGCCACTAGAAGAGAGTGAGATAGTGTGGGCTGCAGTGCCAACAATATGCTGATGGCACTAGGTATGGAGGTTATTGCATATAGGCCTTAACAGTTATTCCTATATTTGCCAACTCCAGACTGAATAATTGCAATGTACTGTGCATGGGAATACCTCTGTAGACCACTTGAACTTCAGCTAGTGCAGAAGCATTTTATTTTGATGTTTTTTTCATATGGATCATATTATACCTATTCTCTACAGACTGCATAGGCTACTAGTTTGTTTCAGGGTGCAACAATTGGTGTAGGTATTGATCGATTCTATAAAGCCCTATATGGTTCGATTCTTGCCTGTTTCAGAAATCACCTTCTTTTGTGCACCCAATTGACAGTTGGGAACAGTGCTACTCTGGATTATCATCCCTAGATTTGAATGGCTGGAACAAGGCATTCTCAGTGAAACCTTCACCTCTGGAATTTGCTTCTGGTTCTGGAACATCAGACCCAAGTGTGTTAACCTTCAGGGATTGGTACAAGGCCTATCTACTCACTCAAGTCACTAGAGACACAAGAGTGTGAAGTTTTTCTCTGTGGAGTTTATAACAGAGAATGGGAAGTGTTGATCTTGGTGGGGAGCTGTCAGCAAATGCAGGATTGTGTTAAGTTCTTTTGGGGCCTGATCCAAAATTCACTGAAGTCAACGGGAATCTTTCTTCATTGACATCCCTAGGCTTTGGATCAGGCCCTTCCTTTGTAATTAATAATGGAAGGGCTCAGATACCTTGCTGATAGTCAGCAGTATAAATTTTAAAGCAAATAAATAACTGTCATAAGCTTAATATATGAAATGTTGCATATGAAGGGACTACAATATATCTTGTATTGACTGGAGGAATGGACCAGATGATCAAATAGGGCTTTTCCATCTCAAATTGTTATGATTTATAATGTAAACTAAGAAAACTTCATTTGTCAAGCAATGGGGAGGGGGATAGAGAGCTAAAGGAGGGAAAGAAAAGAGGAGAATGGAGAAGAGAAGGAAAAAAGGTAAATGAGATTTTAAAAGGGGGAGTGGAGAGAGAGTGAGAGTACATGAGGAGAAAGGGAGTAAGAGGTAAGAAGAGAGGATATTTTCTGGATGTATTTATTTTCTTTATTTTTAATATTAAAATATCCCCTTCTCAGCCAAGATCCTCATGGTACTGCAGACAGACATATTCAGATTTTCACTCTATTTAAAAAGTTCTTAAAGATTAAAACAAGGCTTTTAAAATAAAAAAGTTAAAGTTAAATGCAGCCAGGGTAAGTTCTCTTATACTGCATGACAAGCCCCAATTGTTTTTCCTTAAAAGTGAGGTATGAAGGAGTGGGTTTCGAAGTTATTTTTCAACACTGTGTTGACACTATGGCAGTAAAATCAGATTTTGTTACGCTAGTTTGCTGTGGGTTTGGGAGCAGACCCTATATGCATGGTATAATATTATGATATAAATGCATACACACAGGATGTTTTTAGACTCCTGCCACAGAATTCACAAAAATGTTGCACAGAACTCCAGGGACTCTGTTCATAACCATTCCCCTGGGCTGTCCAGTTCCCCCACATCCCCAGTCAGCCCTCCCCAACAACAACAAAACATACTTATACAAGGTACAAAAGTCATTTAAGCTGAAAGATGCCCTATTGTCAGGCTATACATCCGAATATCTAATCCAATGCCAGAACTGATTCCAGGGAATACTTATCCAGCGTTACAGAGTGAAACATGCAAGTCAGAAGAGGGAAAGGACTTCATTGTTTCTCTCTCTCTTGCATACACCTGACTGAGGAAAAGGTAAAGAGGCACTTGACAAACTGACATGACCTTTCTAAATATAAATCCACAAAAAATGTTCATTTCAAAGGACAATGGGATGTCAGCAATAGTTTTTACAGCTAAATGTTCAAAACAGTCACCTAAACATAGACATTCATACTACCTATGCAATCACATAGGAAAGGCTTAAAACATGGCTTCAATGGTGCATAAGCATTGCAGGGACAAATTTCACCCATATACAGAGAACCTTCATATGCACACATTGACTCACCTGTCACAGCACTTTTGAACCAGCTTCAAGAGGGGAAAGAGCTTAATAGGGCCCCCAACAACTTGTTTCAGATCAGAGAAGGGCAAACAACAGATTTCTCAATTCACTTGGAGTTCCAAAACACAAGGAATAATTGTTTTGAGTTGACCTGAAAGGAAATGTTTTTGAAATTTCTGGTGAACCAAAAAGTTGGAAAAAAATCTGTTTGGGGCTGAACTAACTGGTTCATTTGGCCCAAAACAAAAGGTTTCAGTTTGACAGAAATTCATACATGAAAATTCATTTTGAATAAAAAAATCAAAATGCTTCATTGCATACATTTCACAACAAAATGTTTTGATTTTTTCAGAATTTTGTTTTCTTTTGTTTTTAGCAGAGGCAATCTGGCAAATTCAAGGGAGTAATTTGGTGCCTTAGTCCCCCTGGGAGTCTAGCCCAGAATTCCTATGTGATGCTAGGCAAGTCACTTAAACCAGCATCTCACAGGGGGTCACTGATTGTGTGTTCCTCATTTTCTGAGCACCTTACTTGGGACCCTGGGGTCTGATTTACAGAAGTGCTGAGCACTCACAGCTGCAACTAAAGTTAATGGGAGCTGTGCTTTGAGCATACAAAATGCTATATAATGCTAAGTACCCTGAAAAATCAGGTCTGGGCATATCAAACTGGACCCAATATTAGGGGATCTCTCTTTGCCTCAGATCCTCATCTGTAAAATGGAGATAATACCACACCCATTGTCTCACAGGGGTGTGGTGAAAATAAATTCATTAATGTTTGTGAAGCACTCAGATACTATAGCGAATAATGCCATAGAAAACCCCTGAGGAAACCAATAATTCTGTTTTCAGAGCAGGGTTTGAGTAGCATGCAATAAATAAGGCCTAGGTCCACACATGATGAGGAGAAACAAAATATTGAACAGCTCTTCATTAAGTGAGCACAATCCATCTTATGCACCGAATGAGGCAGGGGTCCTGTGGAAAAAACGGTATGGCCCAGTCTCCTCCCATCCCAACTCCCAGTCCCAGTTTCCACACACACACATCCAGGCTCCTTGACCCAATGTACTCTTCCCCTTGTCTGGTTCTCAGCGAGACGGTCTCTCTGCTCTCAGTTCAGGTGCCTGCATCCCAACCCAACACAGCCCACAGCAGCCTAGAGATGCAACTTCAGGGAAAGTCCTGCTCAGTCCCAGTGTGCACAGAATCTTTGGAGTATTTAGCTTCTAAAATCCAAGCAGTCTCTACTCAGAATGTGCAAATCACAATTTTTCAAAGGCTTATAAATTTGCCAAATTTGTATGGATTTTCACAGTGTTGGAAAAAGACATATCTTTGATACAAAGGCTACCCTCATACCAAATTTCAAGTCCCTTCTCCTCCTCTGCTCACCACAACGCATTTTACCTTTATCTTCTTGTCTATTATACGTTTCTTCCCAAATCCACATATTCCCAGACACCTTTCAAACAACAGGCCCTTGGAGATTTCCACAAGCTGGAAGGTTTGTCGATGTAGATATTATGCTTTCAGAACCATTAAATGAGTGAATGAAAAAGAATACAGCAAACAAGATAAAGGAGAGAAGAATATTGCAGCAATATTGCAGGAGTTCACAAATTTTGTCCAGAGTTCAGGAGAAGCAGAAATACCTCTGCTCCTCAAGGTCTCCAACCACCTGCCTGTACACAAAGGAAGATTTGGGTCTGTCTTTTACCAGGAGATTCTCTCCCTTCAGATGTGAGGAAGGTGGAATCCCATGTGGCGTCTAGCATGGTGCAATTTCAGTGTGCTGTCAAGAAACTGATCTTTGAAAGGTTTCAGAGTAGCAGCCGTGTTAGTCTGTATTCGCAAAAAGAAAAGGAGTACGTGTGGCAGAGCTCTCAAACCCAGCTATGGTGGTGGGAGTGGTATCAGGAGATAGATAGCTTAGCTTGTGTTCTTGAGGAGTAGAGGAATCTTTACATTTTGAATGTTAACTCATTGAAAGTTGTAAAACAGATGAGGCCATTTTACTCCAGAATAGTGTCTAATGTGAGGGAGGTCTTAAAACAGTAGTAGATAGATTTGTATATGACACTGTGAAGGCTTTGGATCCGAAGAGCTGTGAGGAGGAGAACTGAATGGTTCTTTCGGCAAAACATTTGAAACTGTCTAATGAGGTGAATGAGAGTAAGGAGAACTAAACAAATATTTGTACTGAGTGCCTTGTCAGAACTGGGAGATTGCTTCTGATATGATCTATACTTCTAATGTTATTGTTTCTGACAGGCTTACAGACTTTGTAGATGTTTGTTGGCTACTAAATCATTCTTTAAGAATGTTGACACCATTCCTAAGCTTGACTGGTCTAAATGTGAAGAGGTTTGTAACACAGTAGATACTGCTGCTTTGAGAGAAAGTGGTCTTGAAGAAACTAGCTTTCAGAGGAGGGTTGAGGGTGTGATCTAGCGGTAAGAACACCGGTCTGGGAGTCGGGATTCCTGGGTTCAGGTCTGAATTATGCTTCTGATTGTGTGACCTGGGCAGCCTCCCAGTGGCTCAGCTGATCTATTTGTATAATGGGTATAGTAACTGCGGATGTTCAAACCCAATGGCATTTAGAGGTTTGTAAGAGACTTACATTACTTTAAAATGCGTTTGAGGAAAAGTTGCAGTTAACACTGACATAAGACAGATTCTCCCCTCTGCTGAGATCTACAAGCATAGGAAAAAAGTTGGGAGAGTGGGAAAGGGCCAGGCAGCAGCTTCTGACTTACAGCTGGTCAGAAATTTTTCATCAAAATCTTTTTTCAATGAGAAATGTTGTTTTTATCAAAATTGAAACATTTAAAAATGTGTTGATTTCAATGAAAATTCCTACAGAAAAAATATATTTCAAACTGGACAAAAAAATTGTTTCCGAAAATTCTGCAAAACTTGAATTTTTCAGAAACTCCATTCTATGGGAAATTTTAAAAATATTTGATTTTGTTCTGAGCCAAACTGAAAACAAATTATGAAATGTTAAAATTTTCCACCAAACAGAAATTCGGACCAGCTCTGTTATGACTTCATTTTCAGTCTCCCCTGGCCCTAGTCTAGGGGCTGCTCTAAGCTATGGTCCCTACAATGAATTACACACCTCTCATACCCCTCTTCACTCAACTCCTTATTTTCCCCAAGCATGCTCTCTGAAACAAGAAGAGGGGCAGATGGTGCAGGAGCCAGCTCCATCATCCCTACACCATCAGAGAGTCCCCACTGCTAAGCAGTGCAATGTGGCTGGCTCTTAGTATAAATATCCACTGTACAAATATGAAATGTCTTTATGGACAATTGTTCACAAGAACCGGACTTTTTACAAAGTCAAACACTGAATAGAACAACAGAGGCTCCTAACGTGCAAAACTCAAACAAAAACATAAAATCATTTTCAAACAGAGAAATGAAAAAAACCCAACATCTAAAACAAAAAGGGTATTAATGGGGTGTTGTTCTGATTAGCTCTAGGAGTGTCTGTGCTCTAAATAAAAATCACTCTCTTGATTGTGTGAGATGATTCAAAAAAATTATTTCATTTGAAAAAACTGTATTGCCCATTTGAAATTGTAGGTGATAAAACAATAGTACATGCCCTTGTTACTATAGTTTCCCATATACCAGCACAGCTTCATCTACCTGACAGGGAGACTGTATCAATCATATTTATTATAATGTATGGTTCTCAGAAAACTGTTCATTTCCCTGCCCAGTGCAAATTAATCTACAACTGAGTCTGAAGAGCAATGCGCATCAGTGATTTCCACTGAAGTCTAGCTCCGTGACTGAGAGTCATCACCCCTTCGAATCAAGCACTGTGTTATCAAAAGCAGCACCTAACAACAATGTCTTGAAACTAGATCTGAAAACTGGATATGATTTAAAGTCTTTGAAAGTCCATTTGAATGTCTTTTGAAAGTCATAACAATCACTCCTACTGTTGTATAAATCAAAACTCTTTGTCTAAGTAACCAGAAATTAGCTATTTATTTTTCAACTAAGCTTCTACTACTTCATTTTTTTCAAGACTCTTTGAACTGATAAGTAATGTGACCTTTAAAATCAAGTTTGTAACAGGAATTCTATTTAAGCACTTGATAATATAAACGTGGCAAATTACCATATGAATACATTTTTAAATTCTGCCACTCTCTCTACGAGAAGATCAAGCTATATTTTCTTTCTGTACCTTGAGGCAAAACAGGAGTTGTGGAAAATGTTTATCAAAAAAGATAGTCTTAGAAACCCAGCCAAAAATTAGTCTTCAAGTTTTCATGTTATTTTAAGAATGCTGAAAAGTGTGTGTGTACACACACACACACACACACACATATATAATTTCATACGGAATCTTAAATATTTTTAAGTTCTACAGAAACAGTAGAAAGCTTTCTTCCACATACATTGAATTTTAAATTAGTGTGTAACTATGTCTTTAGCTATGTTATTGTTCCTTGTTTCAGCAGATTATTCAAGATGCAGTCAACTATGAAACCACTCTGATTCCTAAACAATAGAAAGGATGCCCTCCACCAGGTATGTGCATAGTGTTCATTTCTGTTGCAAAGAAAAATTTAAACAAACCAAATGTCCAATCAACACTTACTCATTTGAAACAAAAAGAATCTCTCTCATTGAAAGCAGATTGTAGTGAAGAAGCAGCAATCTTCAAGGTTGTATGATGTTGGCAAAACTAAAAAATGCTTGTAGTCCAACTTGCTTATGTTCAGCTGTGTTTACTTAGTCTTAACTCGACAAAGTCTGCCTCTAATTATACATAGCAGTCATTGGCCCACAGATAAATAGATATTACACAAACGTTTGGAGGGAATGACATTTAGCCGCTATAATTTTTGGAATAATTTACTCTGTATCCTGAACTTAAAGCACCAAAATGATTCATAATATTTTTGGGATCCAAACATAAATATTTTCACTTAACAAAGTGATTGATCTCTATGACCTTTATGAATTTACGTGACATGTTACTCACAAACAATAATTCTATAGTTAGGAATCCTGCATGTTTGTAAAAGGTGATTTTAGGTAGAGGTAGGGGGACTGATTCGAAGTGAGGTCAATGTCAAGACTCCCATTGGCTTCAATGGGCTGCGGCCCAGAATTTGCAATGCAAACTGAAAAGAATGTCGCAAGAAAGATGACTTTAACTCAGTTTTAAAAGACATCTCTGTAACATAACAACATACATGCAAGTATATATTGCTCAGTTATCTCCAGAGAATAAACCTCTGATTAAAGCTTATGTAAGCTTAGGTGAGAAGCAAAACCTCATTGCAGTGCCTAAGTTACATATGTGTATTGCATATTAAACATATATTATTTACTTTGCTGGCTGTTATTTATACAATGAAAAATTAACATATATTGCTCACACTCTTGGATGCTATAATCCAAACTCAATTTTCTCTTTAGATCAGGCAGATTTTGGTTTGATGACATTACATATAATGCTTGTAGTTAAGTATGCCTAGTTCTTCTTTGAAGTCAACAGGAATTTTGCAACATTAAAGACATTATTTGGTCCATGTATTTTGTATTATAAATTAGTAATTTGAATAAATAAATAAATTATAATCCTTAGCTCTCATTCCCCCACTGGATTAAAAATGCTATCTGTGGTGGTGAGTGGGTGGTTCTGTTCACTCTGCCACATTATATAGTACCACTTCTACTCCTTGTTTGGACCTCTCCTATTGCTAAACCTGTACCATTCACCACAAACATACCTGAAGAAGAGGTTTGACCTCAAAAAGTGAGACATGCCAGAGACTCCTTGAAGTCCACTAGGGACTTCAGTATTGCTATTGATTTTAATGCAAGGTGCTCAGATATTAGGATGATGGGTAGGAGAATAAACTGTAGATGGGGTGGGGGGTGGGAAGAGAGACAGAGAGAGATTATTGGATTTTATAAAATGAACATGCTTTTGAAAAAGTATCTTTTTGATCAGAATATTAAATAAAGAGACAGCCAGTGATGCAATAAAAAGCATATGGTATTGATATAAGCAGCTTGTCTACCTCTGACATCTAAAATATTCAGTTTAAAGAAAATTAAGACACTTGTTTACACAGTTCTAGCTCTGTGTTTACAAGACTAAAATGAATGTTTCTAGATGAGACGATTATACCCCAGTCATTTCCTCTCATTATGCCTTGATTCACAAATGAAAATTGTTATAAAAAATGGAATGTGTTTTTGGATGTGGGTAGCTGCAGAGACAGAAAACAGATTTTTATCATGTGGAACAGCACAATGAATTCTTTCTTTTGAGGCTATTTTCTTACAGAGACTTTATATTAAGACCTTATTAGGTTGTGATGCAAATCTGCATGCGTTCAAGAGCGTACCAATTACTCAGAAGTGAAGAAGACTCAAAGACCAACTGAATCCAGGAAAATGGAGCAGCACAGAAATCTCATCATCAGCCCAACCACATGATAAAAACTGAGGCATCTCCAAAGCCACTGATAGAAATGCCTGCCAAAAAGAGAAAGACTGCTGCAAGAAAAATAACTTTCACAGCTTGATATCTAGGTCTTGTGACTACTGTCCAAACAAGGAGTAGAAGTGGTACTATATAATGTGGCAGAGTAAACAGAACCACCCACTCACCACCACAGATTGCATTTTTAATCCAGATAATTTATTTCTTTTAAAAGTGATATTTTGGGGCCAAGGAAGCGGGAAGGGAGAACAAAGATTCTGTTGATGTTCCATTTAAATTTAAAATTATATGGATAGTCTGATCTGCCATGGCATACATTTATACACTTGGATATACATGTAAAATGAATTATATGGGAATGTAGGATTTGCCATGCCAGATCAGACTATTGGACCATCTAGTGTGATGTCCTTTGTGTGCCAATAGCCAATACTTGATGTTTCAGAGGAAGGCTAAGATCCTGTAATGCTCCTTACCAACTGTCCAAAGCCTGTGGAATGGGGTAGGTGAATTTTCTTCCTGGGCATTATAGATGGCGGTCTGAAACGTCTTAAAACAAGTTTCAGAGTAGCAGCCGTGTTAGTCTGTATTCGCAAAAGAAAAGGAGTACTTGTGGCACCTTAGAGACTAACAAATTTATTTGAGCATAAGCTTTTGAAAGCTTATGCTCAAATAAATTTGTTAGTCTCTAAGGTGTCTTAAAAGAAGAAATTCAATTTGTAGAGGTGACAGAAAGAAAAGGAATTATGGGGTAAAGTTCAAAATATTTGGAATATTGGGTCAGAGATGCATCCAAACATGTCCAAACCACCTTACAGTAGGCTGAAAATTAGGCTACAGATTTGAAGACATGCCTCTGTGAGAGATTTCCAATACCTCCAGGTTTGGGTTTGGTTAGGCCAAGAACACTGTGAGTACAGCATTTGTCCTAGTATTTCAGCACATCCACTTCCTGCCAAAATCAGGAAGTGCAGACATACTGGAAAATTAAAAGAAAAAAAAAGAAGTCAACTGAGCCTTTTCCAAACTCCAAATAAGATCAGGTTTGTTTTAAATTTTTAGCAAAGATTTGTATCAATTCTTACTGTATCCTGACCAGGTCATACCAATCCTTAGAGAAAAAGTGTGCTTACTTTGATCCCATGTTACATGTAAAAACAGTGCAGGCATGGAGTGAGTGGACTCACAGGTGCCTGCCAGAGGCTGGGTGGTGAAATACATTTCTTAAAAGCATGTCCTTTTTATGGAAAGTGCTGTGTAAAGAATGATGCCACCTCTGCATTTACTCCATAGGAAGGCTGACATTTTCTATGCTTGCCTAGATTTTTTGCCTAGATTTGCCCCAGTGAAACCCCAGGCCTTCCCCAACACTTCTACCAGCTCTCTGCCCTCTCCAGCATTTTCTCTTCTTGTCTCCTTCCCCCAACACTTCCCTTTCCTTTTCCTCCTCTTTTTCTCTCCTTCCCAGTGCTTATTTCCCATTCCTTTCTTCCTTTTCCTAGTCTCTATCCTTCCCCATCAGCTTCTCACTATTCCTTATTATCCATTCCTTATTTGCCTCCTGGCCACAATGCCTTTTTCTCCCCCTCTGTTCTTTCCTCCTTCTCTTGCCTCTTCCCCCACTTCATGATATCACAGAGATGAACTGACACAACAGGAGGCCCAAACAACATGCTACCTGAAGCGTGAGAGTAAATCCTGTAAGTTCACAGTCAGTGCTAAAGTGGAAAGTATCATCTAAAAAAGACATGATCACATACAAATAAAATGAATAGGGAAATGTTATTTATCCTTTCTGTGATGGAGCGCCTGCCCCACACTGGCCCTGAGAGAGTTAAAACCAGCTTAGGGTGGCTGAGTGGCAGGCAGCCAAAAGAGTGGCTGCAGGGGAAACAGCCAATTAGGATGGAGGCTGCAGACAATTAGGCGGTGGCTGGACCAGCAAATCAGGGCCCAGCCAGTCCATATAAATGGAAGCTGCAGACTAGAGTGAGTTAATCTGCTGCAGGGAGTCCTAGGGAGAAGACTGGCTTCCTAGAGGGCTACAGAGAGACCAGCATCTGGGGAAGGGCAGGTGCTAGCAGAGACCGGAGAAGTTAGGGAGAGCTCCTGATGGGCTGCCAGGACTTACAGGCTTGAGGACCTGCAAAGAGGGCAAAGGAGCTGGAACCAGAGGCAGGAGCAGAGGGAAATGAGGCTCCGTGGAAGTGGCCCAGGGAATAGAGACAGTGAGCTGGAAGGAAGAAGCAGCAGGAAGCTGCTGTCTGCACGGTCCTTGGGGCGGGGCCTGGAGTAGTGGACAGGCCTGCCCCCACCACTAGCCGCTGAAGGAGCAGCCTGGCTGTGGACTGCCAAGCTGCTGTGAGGAGTGGCTGGACTTTTGCTGGAGGATTCCCCAGGAAGGGGAGGAAGCTGGATGGTGGCATGGCCGGAGGGCTGTGCCATGAAGCAGATGCCGAGCGAAAGGAGCCATAATGGGTCTGCAAGTGGAGGCGAGGATGGGAGAGCTACCACCATCTGAGGGTGCACCCACTGGGACTAGGGTGACCAGGCAGCAAATGTGAAAAATCGGGACAGGGGGTGGAAGGTAATAGGAGCTTATATAAGAAAAAGAACCAAAAATCAGGACTGTCCCTATAAAATCGGGACATCTGGTCACCCTAGCTGGGACCGAGCTAATTCCCATAATGCCCAGCAGGAGATGCCAATGTGGTGAGTGACCCAGTGACACATTCCCATAACACAAGAACAAGAGGTCACCTAATGAAATTCATAGGTAGCAGGTTTAAAATGAATAAAAGGAAGTACTTTTTCACCACAATGCTCAATCAATCTGTGGAACTCGTTGTCATGGAATGTTCTAAAGACCAATGTACAATTGAGTTAAAAAAAGAATCAGATAAGTTCATGGAGAACAGCTCCATCAATGGCTAGACCAGAGATGCAATCCAATGCTCTGGATAGCCCTAATCCTCCAACCACCAGAATCTGGGACTGGATCAATCAAAATTGCCCTGTTCTGTTTATTCCCTCTGAAGCATCTGGCACTGTCCACTGTCAGAAGACAGGATATTGAGCTGGATGGACCATTGTCTGACCCCGTATGGCCATTCTTATGTTCTTAAAACAGAAGTAAATGACTACACCACATAGTGAAGGCAATGGGAATTAAGCATATGAATCAAGTCATTATACACATTTGCTACCAATTCCTCTGCTGGAAAGGAAGTCTTGAATGTGTACAGGATTGTAACAAAGATGTATCCTAAATCAATATCCTGGATGGCCATGGAATATGGGATTTTCTTGCACTGGCCGCAACAAATTAGAGTTGAAAACAACAGTTCAGATAAAATAAGATACAGCCTCAACCTTCACCCAGGATGGAACCTAACACAACCCAAACCTTTGCTGAGGTTCAAAAGTGTTAGACAAAGCTTTTTTTTTTTTTAAAGAAAAAATTGTTAACTTCTACACTCCCTCATTTCTGCTGGGTCTCACAGCAGAAACATTAAAATACCACAAGAGAGGTGATTTGTGTGGTGTACGGGACCAGACCAACTCCATAAAGTAGTGGAAATCTTGTGAGGCAGCCTTTTTGTCTTAAATTTCAAACAAAGGAGGAATCAGACTCACTCCTGGCTTAACTTCACTTGAATCAGTAGAATTACACCACAAATTAATTTGGCCCAGGAAGGTCAGAAAAATATAATATGCACTGAACTTCTGAACCTTTTGAGATCTGCCCATCGCTACAATAAATATTTAATCTCCATTAGAAACAGGCTGAACAAAAGACATACATAAAGGAATCATGTTTGTACCCAATACACTGGAAACTACTCTGGAACATTTTTTTCCTGATGAAAATATTACCCCTGTAACACTGCCAAGCCTTAAGTTCTGTTCCATCTCCAGTTGGTGATACTTGGGCAAGTTAAATCAGTCTAAGGACTAGTCCAATGTGCACACCCAATTTTTCAAAATTTTATCTGTTTTCTTTGCCTCACCCCTTTTATTTCACTCGCATGCTTTTTTGCTGCTGCTCTTTCCATCCTCTCTTCTATCCCACTGCCTGCAAGGTGAGCATACCAATTCCATATAAGGAACATAAGGCAGAGAAGCATTGCATGATTTTTCTGTGCACAGTAACTTGCACAACATTTGATAATACACAGGGATTAAGTCATTCATGAATAGGGCCCAAAGGGAGGAATAACTCCAGAAAAACAACCCTCCTTACTGGTAGAACAGCATCCAGAAATTCAGTCATTACTGCCACAGTTACAATTTGTAGTCTGTCTGGCAAAGTAAGGAATCTAACTGCAGGCTCTGTGGTTTAAATAAAATGTATCTACAGCAGTTTGGATCGATGTTTAAAAATGTTCCATGTTATTTTAGTCCAAGGACAAGCTTTTCAAATTAAAAGAAAACTTTGGCTTTAATTATAGATTAAAAGTGAAAGTTGTTTAAAAAGAATGTGTTTTCTGAACAGAACAGTTACAGAAACTGTTTGAAATTTAAAATTCATTCTCCTCTCCCAAGAGTGAGGCAATATTACCCATAAATATTTAAAGCAAATGTGTGAAAGTAATTAATTTATGAACAATATTTAGGATGCTTTTGCCATTACTGTCGTGGATCGTTGGCGTAATCTTACTTTTTCCAGTGTTTAAATTTTTATGCTGAAATAAATGTAGGATTATTCCAGACTACAACAACACCGCAGCAGGAAAATTTCCCTACTTTTCTTGATTAAAAATATTTACTGTTAGGTATATGCGATGTAGCATGTCACCCCTACACACATCAATGTAAGGGTTTTATTCCAGATCAAAGTATTGGCAATGTGGTCTCAAAATAGGTAGGTGCTATAATCGAGAAGCTGCTACTCTTGGGATGATTTTCAGCAACAATGGCCCATCTGAAAATCATTAGTGCATAGCAGCGGATTTTCCACATGTTCATATGCTGGACAAGCAGGTTGCCCTTGAAGTATTGTTCCCTAGGGGAAGAAGGAAAACCTACAGAAAAGTATTCTAAAATATGGTCAAGCATTCAGTTAGCTGTGCCAGACTGGCGACAGCTAATGAAGATGACAAAGGACTGAGATTCAGAACAAAGAATAGGAGGAGATTTCTAAAAAAATAGAAATAGGACTAAATATGTAAATCTCCCGTCTTTCATAGCACTGACCTTTATTGTTATAAGGCCAAAACTTTGGAAAGGGTATTCTCTTTCTTTGTGGAATATCTCAGTATTTGAAGTACCAGCTAGAAATGATTGAAGTAACCCTAAAAAAAAAGGGTAAGAAAACATCTATATAGTATTTGACATTTAATGCCCCATTAATCGATAATTTGGCTTGAAGGAGAAAAAAAGTTGGCAAAAAGGAATGGAATTAATTCTTTAGCTCCTTGTTTTTACTTTAAAAATTCCCATCAGGCCCCACTTAAACAAAGAACTCTAGTTTTCCACTGAAAAGACAAAAAGAAAATCTTGCTCTAGTATGTCCTGCCACATGCTTAACTACACAGTAAAATAGTATGTACTTGGATTCCAGTCACATTTCAGAAGTGTAGTATTTATTAGCTACTCTGTTGCCAAGTTCCACTATTATCATTTTATTATAACTACAGTATATTTTTACTAACTAAATTATATTTAGCTCTTTAGTTTAAGCACTTGTAGTTTTGAAGGTACTGGAGTCTAACAATATGCCACATATAGATGATACACAATATATCACAGGAAGTTGAAGTTTTATTTTTCTTGCTCTCTATAAACAATTACTATGTGTTTGTGATCCTGGGGCATTTGACTTTCATAAAGCTTTATTGAAGCTCAAAAGACATGTAAGGTTCTGCAGAGCATGTCCCTCAGACTGAGCCAACCTCAGGCTAAGCTTGGCGGGGAGGACTGGGGGGGTAACTCGGGGGGGGTGTTTCCAGGTGCGAGGGGATGAGGCTCAGTGGGAGAGTGTTGGGGGGGGGTCGGGTCCAGATGCACAGGGGTTGGGCAGACAGGGGGAGCAGATCCCTGTACAGTGACTCCTACCACCACCTGCACACCCAGAACCCTCCCTCCACCGAGCTGCTCCACATCAGGAGCTCCCCGCACCCAACCTTCCCCCCCACCCCGCATAAGTCCCCCAAACTGCCACCCTGCCAAGCCTCACCCCCTGCCTCAGGAGTCCCCCCCGAACCCAGACCTCCCACCCCACTGAGCCCCAATCAGCTGCACCTTGACCCTCCTGCCCCACCAAGATCCACTCCCCCCAGCCCCAGCTGAGCTCAAACCACCTTCACCTGGACTCCCCTGCAGAGTCTCATTCCACCTGCACTCAGAACTGCACATCGAGGCCCTGTGCATCCAGCTTCTCCCCCTGTACCCAGACCCCCCACCAAGCTGCCCACACCCAGATTGTGCCACACAGAACCCTGGTACTTGAGACAATTCCGCACCAAAAAAATAAAAAAATAAAAATTTTGCAAAGTTCTGCATATTTTAATTGTCAAAATAACATAGAAACACAATAACAATATAATCACACCATTTTCAATTATTTTGGTAATTTATTTCAAAATACCTATCAGCAAATAATTGAAAATGGTGTGATTATATTGTGTTATTTTGACAAAAATGCAGAATTTTAAAATATTGTGCATAGAAATTTTAATATTTTGATGCAGAATATTTAATTAGAATTCCCTCAGAAGTATACTACACTCTTTACTTAACTCCAACTTTCATTTACTTGAATGGATGTTTGGGGTAAGGAAAAAAAGCAGGATTGGGCCTATAATAGGAACACTTCATTGTAATGGTGAAGCATAATAACCTGGAGAGAGGAATAAAACATCAGGGCAAGATTTCCTAACCAACAGCATTTCCTTTAGCTTTAGGAATGCTAAAGGAAATGTTCTAATGGGTAACAATTAAAATGATCCTAGCTGAAGTAGTTAAATAAGCAGGAAGACAATGCAACAGACTTTAATATTGCAGAAGGTGTTATCACAGTAGAGAGCCAAATAAATAAATATACAATATAGTGGAGTGCACTAGTTACATGTATAAATTCAATCTCCTGAAATGTCCAGAGTTCCATAGCATTTATCATATACTTCCAGTTCAAAAGTGTTACTAAATGTTCAATACTATTGAGAGTTGATAATGATGATGGTATGACAATTACACCAACAAATATTACTGAAGGATGAGGACTCCAAGTTGTATGACAAACCAATGATATACATTATTCCCATGAAAAGAAACTAAATGAGCTAAACTGTGCTTTCATTTACCCCTATACAAACACATTGAAAACAATGTTTTTACTGCTGTGTTTTTACTGCTGTCAGGAACTCTACTGAAGTCAATGAACGTTTTGTCAGCAAAAAATATTAAAGGATTAAACCTTCCTTTACATGATCTTATCTGACAATCCCAGGAAGTTATTAATATTATGTCCTAATCAATGGAGACACCATCTAAGCAACATAAAAGAGAGAAAAGTAGGAGAGCAGTGAATTTTAGTGCATCACTGTAATGCATAATATACCACCAACCAACACTGCACTCACCTGAGATGTGGGAGTCTCTACTCCAAATCAAACAGAGTAGAGATTTGAAAACAGGACTGCCAAATCTCAGATGAGTGCCTGGCCATTGGCTATAATAAGGGAGGGAGATCGATCTCTATCGATCTCTCTCTCCCTCCTCTTCCCCCTCCCCATCACAAGAAAAGAATGGCCTGGCTTAGACCTAACTCCAGGAGAGGGTTCACAGCTGAGAATCCCAAGCTAAGATAGGTGCCTACCTCTGGCCTGTCAAGCACCTAAGTACCTTTGTGGACCTGGGTCTTAAGCCCCACCCCTTCCTCTGTATTTAGGTGGCTCTCTGCTTGCTGGCTTCTGAGAAGTTAGCTAGCTCTCTGGGGCACCCAATCCAGAACTATGAATTGCATTGGATGGCAGAGCGGCTACGAGTTAGGCGTTGCAATGCTGAGGGCTTTGTGAATCTAGTGCAGGGTGGCTATTTTTGTTCAGGAATCTGCGGTGAAACGCTGACCCCCATTGTCAATGGCAAAACTCCCATTCACTTCAGTGGGGCCAGCATTTTACCCTTTGTCTTTATATCTGTCAAGAAAGTGTGTAGCACAGCATTTCTCAAATGCAGCCACCAGGGAGTTTTTCTACAGCCAAGACAGCCTCCTTGTGGGGGGCAGGGCAAAACAATGCCCCTCCCACATAGCACCCAGCTGTGGATTCTGGCTGCCTTGATGTTTGCTGACACCACCAGCAGGAGATCAGCATCCTCCACCATGCAGCCTCCTGGGGGCTCCAGGCAGCGGCTCTGCAGACACATGGGGCCACAGTGTGTGATCAGCGGGCTTCAGGTTTCAGCCCCTGGGCTCCAGTTCTGGGCTTCAACCCAGGATGGTGGGCCTTGGGCTTGGAAAAATTATCAGAGTGGCCACCAATAAGGGTTGATGGCAGCACTCTGAGGCCACAAAAAAATTGTTCTGAGAACCCCTGGTCTAGCACACTGCTAGCATCAGACAAATAATAATATAACACAGAGAAAAGTCTGCTAACAAAAAGAACTTGAAGCGGTTCACTCATCCAGAGCCAGTTTATAAAAAGACCTGATTTTTTCATCAAGCTGGATTTAAGATGACAAATAGTAGCTGAGAGAGAAAGAAGGAAGCAGACAAAATAAAGGGAAATAGAGAAAACAACATTTAACTTTAACTTCAATAGTGTAAATCTGTCAAGAGTCACAAATGACCACAAGACTCTAATATTCCAACTTTAAGCTAGTCTGAGATACCACAGCTCAGGCACTTGGCTAGTACTTCATGCTGGAAAGAGAGTTTTTACATTTAGAAATGTAAAACACTAACATTTAAGGAATTTTGGCTACAGTCAGCTGGCCATCTTTCCTCCCAGGTTCAGCTGACAGATGATTTTGAATGTTGCTTTGCCTTCCGTGCATCTGTTGTCTAAATCAACTTGGAGGTAGGAGGGAGGGATTGAAAACTGGCTTTTGAAATAATGGTACATTTTAGTGTCATAACTGAGAATCTTGGCAAAGCAGTTAATTCTAACTTGAAAAGTCAGTGCCATACCAAAAGATTTGGTCATCATAACCTTAGCCACTAGCCATGGGTGAAAGACCTAGACACTGAAAATCTTTCATATTAAGGTTCAAGGCTTGTGAAGAATTAAGAAGGAGAACACATTTCCTGACTCATTAGAATTTTGTTTTATCTATTTATTTTTGTGTCCCTTTTCAGCTGTTCTAACCCTCAAGCTTTTCATTTCATTCTCTTTTTTATTTAAGCTGCTCTTACTTTTCCAGGTTTTCTGCAATGCAACTTCCTTTTCCAATTTAGTCTCTTGCTTTAAACTTTTGTCTCTCTGGGTTTTTGTTTGTTTGTTTAGTTGATTGGTTTGCTTTGCTTTTTGTCTCTCATAAAATTCACTCACATATACCTTATCTGTGAATTGAGTGTATATTTCAGGCACCCCCACATTATGTAAAATGTGTGGTAATTTCTGCAACTGCTTCTTGAAAAAAAACCTCAAAAGGCATCAAGTAATATCTAGCGTTTATTATTCATGGAAGTTTAGGAATCTAGTCTTTCTTGAAGGACTATATCATTGTAACTAGAGAGAAGCCAAAACTGGAACTTTAAATCCCACCCCTTTTGAATTTTGGAGAGGGATGGGATGGATAGACTTGAATCCAACACTGGCTTCCTGTTTCAGTTATGGTTTTTGGTCCAAAATGTAAGAAATCTCACGAAAACTGGTTCTCATGAGAGTTTCCCCCCTCAAGATGTCAGAAATATCACAAGATAAGTTGATCTGACAACTTTTTCGCCATTATGAGGGTGAAGCTAATGAGATTTTGGAGTGGAAGACTATAAATCTAATTCCCAGTCTAAACCTAGTGCACACACAGATCAAAGCTCTGCTTCCCTCAATCTATTGCTAGTTGCCATTGGTGTCAAGTGTCTACCGTAAGAGTCCATTTGCACATGTATGTAAGAGCAGAAGTCTGGTCTCCATAACCTACTTTCATCATTATGTTTCAGGTGTTCACATTATGGACAAGTGACCTCAAAATTTCTGTTAAACGCATAAAGCAGTTTTTAAGTTATGGTGTGGCTTTCAAAAGCCACAAACCTACAATGGGCAATAGGATTTGCTATATCATATAAGATTATTGGTCCACCTACTCTGGCAGTGTCCAAAACTTGACATTTCAGACCAAAATGGGAAAAAATATAGTGAATAAAACTGATTTTGCAGTGCTATACTGAAGAGAATTTTAAGTATAAATATGGCTCCCAAGAAAAGCTATATGAAACTATCAACTATTAATTTCTCATGAATTTGTATATCTAATCAATAAAGAAATTTCACCATTTTCACCAGTGAACACAAGTTTTCACCATGAGAAATGATTAAATGATATCTTGGGGCAACAAACTAAGGACATTCACACATTTGTCAACCAAGTTAAAATATTTTCACAGCAAAATGGCAGTCTTTCTTTTTCTCTGAAAGAAGTATGTGTATGTGAGAGAGAGACAGATAGACAGAACCCAGAAGAGTTAAAGAAAAAACATTTTGTTTTTCCACAAACCATTGTAAAAACAGTTTTTCACCAGTTTCACAAGGGGAGTAAATTTATTCACACATCTCTACTCCTGGTAAGATGCCTTGAGTTTTATTTTCCTACCAACACATCAGGAATTTACAAGCATTACTCAGACTGGTGTTATTGGGATGTACCTGCTTAAATCCACTAAACCCAGATAGGAGAATAAACTCCCATCTATGCCAAGTTTCAGTCCAGACTGAATTTTAACAGCTGGGTTATAAAATTTCAGATTAAAAGGGATTTTAATGGAAACACCAATACAACCTTAAATATAGCAGCATCAACAGCACCTCTCTAATATTGTAGAAGGACATGGGCCAATCCAATAGACCATGGTACAAATAGAATTTACCAGTATGTCACCAGGAGTTGTTTTATTTATATCAAACAGTGGAAACAGAATGGAACACACAGAAACACCATCCCAGGTATGAAGTTTCAATTCAGATATTTTTCCAGAATGAAATGAATTTTTATAGGCTCCCCACTCCTTTAAGTTTACTGGAAGGAATGCTAAAAATACATGCCTCTTTCATTCCCCGCTTGCTAACACCCCCATCCTGGAATGGATGTTCGAATGACAGTTCCACGTATTGTGCATGTTCATTTGGGTGCATTTGCACACCTGCATATACATTTTGGTGCATTAACATGTGTACACACAAGATGAGTGGAATTTTTAGGTGTAAAATTCACCAAGCAAAACGGTGTTTTGCCCACGACAGTTTTATTACCAGGACATGCAGGTATTAGTGTATGAGTGGAAGCTTCTGTGAGCGATGAGCCATTGAAAATCCACTATGCAAAACAAGAACATTTCAATGTCAGGCACAACAAGAGCGTTGCCAATTCAAGCTCAGCAAAGCAGCAGTTTAGTCTGTCTTCAGCTACAAATTTGTACTAGAAAGTAGAATCTCTCTTGTCAATGATAGAGTGAAGCATGTGATTTCAAAGCCAATCCCCAAGGAGTGGAATCACATGTTTTCATCTGTGGAAATTTTTGTTTTGTTTCTTCCCTTCACATTTCACTTGAATTTTCTTTGTCTCATGTCATATTTTTCACTTTCTTTGGCCCAACTCCTCCCTCCTCCACAAATACCTGGTAAAAGGGCTTTGCATTAGGGCTTCCCAAGAGTCGGAGAAAACAGATTCTTTCCTCCTCCCCCTCCCAGATGGTAAAGCATCGATAGAATGGTTCTGTGGCCACTGCACATGCCTGCCCCAAACCTCCCCCATAAATACACAAGGGCGTTCCAGTGGATCTGAAAGGTGCTATGTCCCAGCTTTATCCCCCAGCCCCTTCCATGGACCCAATGGGGAGATTGCTCCAGATCTCTGTTCTCTACGGCCGCTGCACCATTCCTCCCCAACCAGCAGAACTATAGCAGGTCACTTATGCTCAGAGCCTTCTGTTGACTTTCTGTGGGCCCAAGAATTTTTCCCTTTGTCTGCTGTATTAGGAGTCCCTGCTTTTATTGTTCTGTACATGCAGGAAGACAGACAGGATTCAAGGGATGTAGTTTAATTAGGCTGCAACTTTATTAACTTAACTCATCTGGGGATTACCCAGCAATAACTCATAGGTACAGGTCATCATTCCTTTGTTAATCATTTCCACCTGTTTGGGGAGGACTGCTCTCAGTCCTCCCCCTTCCCAACCTGCCCCCAACCCATTGCTGGGACCCCATTGCCCTCATCTTGTATGAGTGCTAAGGGGCTGAGGAAAGCAGATTGTCTCCCTCCTGTACATTAGGAGCCTTACAGACATTAGGAGCCTTACTCCTTTCCCCAGCTTCTTTAGGTGACGCCTTCCCCTGAATCTGCTTCCAATTGCAAGTTTATTGGGGAACCAGATGCCCAATAGAATGAGTATGTGCGCTGGACACATGCCAAGTTGTGACAACTTGAACCGAACTCCTGACCCTACCCCATCACATCCATGAGCTGCTTTGACATAGACAGAAAACACCACCCCCACCCCAGACAATCTGGCAGTGAGGGAAAAATTCCTTCTCAGTTCCAAAAAAGGTGATTAGTCCAATGCCTAATAGCAGACCAAAACACATGATCCTACTCTGAGCCCAGGGTGCTGCTGCTCCAGCATGAAAGAGGGCTCTGTCTGGAGGGAATGGAATATAAGTATTCTCCCTCCTCCAGGTGTGCATGGCCAGTATCCCACCTGAGCTCCTTCCAGTCAGCTCCTGGCTCAGGTGATGCTCCTCCTTCCCTCCCCTTTTAACCCAAGGCAGGGACTCTTAAAGATGCCACAACTCCTTTTCTTCCCACTGGCCAGACAAAGCCCCCATATTCAAGACTGCAGGGAGTGCATTTTGGTGTGCATCCTACCCTACCCTGTAAATGCTGTGAGCAGTCCTTACTTAAGCAAGTAATTTCACTGTCTTCAGTGGGAATCGCTGAAATGAGTAAGGGTTTGTAGGACTGGATATTAGGCCTTCTCCACATGAGAAAATTGTACTGACTTAACTAAATCTGTTTCAAAATGAATTTATTTAATTGGTACAAACATCTGTGTGGACCTTCTTACTCTGGTTTAAGAGGGTCTTATATCAATTTAGTTTCTGAAGTAGATTTTCAAAGGCACAAAGGGGAGTTAAGTACCCAACTCCATATACTTTCAATGGGAGTTGGACATGTACCTTTCTTTTGTGCCTTTGAAATCTCCCCTTAAATTGATAATTTATTGACTAATCTTAACCAATAGTCTAAATTGCAACAAGAGTGCCCACATACAGGTGTTAAACTCATTTAACTAAATCAGTTTCTAAAGCAGTTTCCTTTTCAGTTTCTACACACTCATTGAATATTCCTTATTTAAATGTTAATAGTCTTATTCTAATTTCCTTATTATAGTAATTATTGGTCATGCTGTCCATTGCTGAAGCTGACAAACAATTTATGACCAATCTAACCTTCTGTTTTCACACACTCATAACTTCCTGAAACAGTCATACTTTGGGCTGGCCTCTTTTTAAAGGCAATTCTCATTCTTTTCTTTCTTTCTCTTTCTTTTCTGCAAAATCTCTTCAGTCATTTTGGACAATGGGAGAATGGGAAAAAGATATTCTTTCCCCTTAGTACACAGGTAACCACATGTTTTCAATAAGCCTAGATGGATGAAGTCTGAAATGTGGCAGGGGCATAGTCCTCACTGAGGACTGGAGCATTTGCTAAATTTGAGGGAGGATATAAACATAAAAAGGTGTAAGCAACGGTCCGTCATGTTTGGGCATACTCTCTTGGCGTTGTCTACCATTTCAGAGGCACCTGCCAATAGTGCTGTCCCATGATGACAGCACTGTATATTTTTCCCCCCTGGCCAGATATAGATCCTGGGCAGGCACAAGGACTGCAGCTTTCAACCAAGTGGTAAGAACATTTGTATGAGGGAAGCTGTAATAGTCTCAATTAAACACACCATTGTCACAATATCAATGGCAGGAGAAAGCTATAGCCACACAATCATTGCTTAACCCATCATTTTTAGATCTCTCTGGATTTTTTGTCACATTTTAATTTGAATTTGAATTTTCAAATTCAAAGTTTTAATTTAAAAATATATATCCTTTTCTGCTGTATTGATAAAGCCAGCAAAAAACATGAAAAACAATGTGCTGCTACCCGGCAACAAAACTGTCTGCAACCAAATAACTGGCTTCATCCTGCTTTTATTAAAGTGCATGGGAATTTTGCCTTGCCATCAATAGAAGCAAGAAGAGAAACTGACTAGAAACAACTGAGAAATTGACTTAAATGATTTTCATTGTCAGAATGGAAAGAAATTCAAAAGTGTACAAACAGCTTAAGTAGTGAAAAGCCAACTTGAGTTTTAAAATTCTCACAGTTTGTTTACAACATAAGATATATTTTTAAACTGATACTGCCCATTTTAGCACAGGTAATTTCTTGTTTCTCTTTTCTCTAACAACAACAATAAAGAAATTAAATGCAATCCCTTCCCAAAGAACATCTATATTAATGCAATATTGCCCAATCTGATAATGCAAAAGGTAAAGTTCCATTAGCAAAGTTATTTAAACTGTGTAATCTTCAAATTTCAGTTCTATCATTTTGTGCATTAAATACTATATTTGATATTCCACTTCCCAATTTTAGTTTTTGACTACACTGGGGTCTGCAGCTAGGACCTTCTGCAGTTGGTTTTAAGTGACCATTTATTTTAAAGTATCCCCAAGGATTCCTGTACAATTTAGTTCAAACTTGCAGAAATCATTAATACTAGAAATTTTTGCTGGCCCCTTAAGACAGGTTCCATTCTATTTAGGTTATGCTTTAGATTTTATAGCCCATTTTAAAAATACATGTTCATTTCTGAAAATATTAAATTGAGAGGAAAAGTTGGCAAGGACAACACAGAATCACAGAACCGTTCTGTAGAGTACATACATACACACACACACAAACACACACCCACACAGAGGCATAAATGACATCAGTGATCATGGGCCGGATCTTATAATATGCTGAGTGCCTCCCACAAAGTTGAGGTGCTAAGCAGCTTCAGCTCCCAGTGCAACTCAGTGGGAGTTGAGGGTGCTTACAAAGTGCACAGGATCAGGCTGTGTCAATCACAAACTTCCCAGGAATCAGAAGAAGGAAAAGAGGAAGGAGAAAGGGGAAAAAAGGAGGAAAAAAAAGCAACAGTAATGAAAACACCAGAAACCAAACATGCTCCTGAGTACAAACGTCTAAAAATAAAAATCAAACATCTTCAAAATCAACCAGTCTCTCAAGGTTTTTTTAAGCTACCTTCCTTTCCAAGTCTGCAAATCTTAATTTCCTCATAATTTTTATTTGTTCTGGCTCTCCTAGTGTGCTAGGTAACACATAAAATAAAATTAATGAAAATCCATCTGTCTCAAGAAGTTTGCAAACTCTCCATCCTGGCATTTCATTCTTTTTATTTTACATTTTAAATTTTGCTTTTATTTATCAGCCCTAGCTCACAAAATTCCAGGAAATTGGGTGATTTTTTAATTTCCTTAACCTGTAATAGTGCAGAAGATTCTGTATCAATAGGTGACCAACAGATAGAGCATTCGAAGAACATACCAAGATAATTACAAAGTTAAAATTTTAATAAACCATTGGACAAAGATTAACTTAGTTTTTTGACACACATCCAGATCTCACTAATCTTGTTAGATCTTTTTGTTATATTATTGTACAATGCTTAACACAATGGAAACTTGGCCTCTAGGTACCTCCACAATATAAATTATAATAAATAAGAATAGATAAATGAGATTCTCAGTTCTTCATATATTCAATGAGAACATCAGAACAATATACAGTGGAACCCATCCAAAGGGACCAGTAAAAATTGGTTACCTAATATAATTTTTTTTTAACTAAAGGTTAAACACAATCATATTGGAAAACTTGAGATACATAAAACTAAAGGCAGGAGGCTGATCAATTCTATACATAGTATATCTGCACTAAGAACAACTCTGGACAGATAACTTTCTGTCTTAACTGAACACATATATAACTGCACATGATATATGTATCCCTTAAGGTAGAAGCTCTTACATAAGTAATATGTATGAATGTATATATTTTTCTCTTTTTCACTGTTCTATCATTTCATGAGCTGGCAATGGTACATATCATTTCAGTCTGTTCTCCTATTTAACAATGTCAATGATATGTGAGAACGGAGTGAAATGGCTGAGGGAAGTACAAACTAAATACAGAATGTGTAAAAGATTTAAGCTATTCAGCTTTCTGTTTTCTTTTGAAGACCATAGTGGGTAGTAAAATGCTAACATTTGGTTCGCTTGCCCTCACAATAATTATGTAGAGGTATAACACAAAGACATTCTCTTAACCATAGGTTACACTTTAGCCTAGATCTCAAGGTAGGACTCCCCAATTCCATACATGGATCTAGGGTAGCATATGGTCCAGTCTTTATAAGCATATTAATGTTTGGAATGGGAAATGGTACTACCCATTTTCCATATAAATTTTAAACTGCAATTTCTTGTTTTTGTCATTGGACACTGAACTCATATCCTGTTAATTTGGCCAGAACCATTAAGATATACAGGGCCACATTCTGATCTCAGTTATGCCAGAGTATATTAATGGAGTTACCCCAGATATACAGATATAACAGAAATCAGAATGTGACTTGTAACACGGACCAGCTGCAGTTAGTAAACTTTAAATTCATGATTAGCTACAAGAAATTGCTCTTAAGAAAATGCACAATAAATAGTTTGCTTCAAAACAACATTTTCTTCTGGCATGTCTTCTACCATTATAAACATATTAACTTTTGCTAATATTTTTTCAAAACTAAAGTGTGAATCAATTTTCACTCACAGTTTATTTAAATGTCAAATAAATTGTTGTCATGAACTAAAATGCCAAACAGTTTGAAATTCAATTCTTGTCTGCTAAGAATTATTTTATTAACACAAACTATATGGGTCAATAAAAGTATAGTAAGTCTCACTTTTTAAAAAGTCATTCTCTCACTTTCTGCAATCAGAGACTTATGACTGACATCAGAAAATAATAATCGGCTAATCTGGCATCACAAGAATGGATTGTAGCTATTATTGAGAACATGCATACATGTCTGCTACATGATTATTCTAGGAACAATGGAGAGGGGGAATTCTGAAACACTAAAACTTTCTTATTTTAACTCAAACTGTCTAGCAATCATTTTAATAATTTCAAATATTTCTAAAATAGCTCTCATAAATAGACTTGAAATAACTTGAAAACACACACATTTTTTCTTATAACAGGCTCTGTTCTTGCATCTCATAACACCACCAGAACCCCTTTAATGGAATTATAAACTTATAGTTTAAAACAGCCTACCTGCATCTACTATTTTATGAGTAGCTCTGTACACATGGGAAAGAGATTGCATGACACTGCACACACCTGGCAATTGTCTTTCCACAAACTTCTGCTTGTCTGTTTTGTAAGTGTAGGTAGAATAAGGTATATCCTAAAAGTTGTTCTGTTCTCATCAAAGACTGTAGCACTCAAATAGTTAGTAAAGATATTTAAAAAGTGATTTAAAAAGATCTTACAATGAATTCTATATATGCCATGGTTATTAACTTTACGGGGAAATATGCTGCTATTCATACATTACAACCCAGTCTGTTAATACTGCTATGGTTATAGTACAGCTGTCTTAGCCTTTCCATTAAAGACCCTATTTTTCACTCTTGGCTGAAACCTGACAACCAAAACTTAGCCCAGTAGCAAATTTATTACATTTAAAAAAATCATTGTGACCATTTTAAAGTTACAATATAAAAGTATAGAAAATCCGAAGTTTACATGTCTAAGCTGCTGTAACTTCTTCAATAACTTCTGATTTAAAAACAAAACTTGGCAGGCGATTAGTCCATAATGTAGACTAAATGCTCTTGGCATGCCAAAAAACGTTAAATGAACAAGCAATTTAATTTTTGAATGTATTCACTATGCATGCACCATTCCTGTTCTACATAAGATTTGATATTACCACACACTCTAAATTCATCATCCCCCTAAGATCTGCATGAAAGGGGTGATTGCTGTCTTCTTAGCACTGTATTCTTCCCCTCATATTCAGCAGAGAACTCTTCACAGTGACAGAGATCCTGGGAAATGGGCAAGGGATGAGCGGTAAAGAGCTATGGACAAGTCGAGAGGAACCTGTGTCTTTCCCGCCCAATCAGCCCATCTGGAAATCCACAGCCTAGAGCTGTATGAACTTCCCCACAGAGCCCTTCCAAGCCATAGAAAAATGACCACTGCTGAAAGGACCAAAAGCTACGTACAGAGTCCCTGGTAGGGCAGCTTCAGGTGGGGAGACCCCAAGCCAGTGGGAAGGCCCTATGCTGGTGCTAGTGAGATCAAAAGTTTGAGGTTCAAAATTCTATTTTTTTCAGATATGGAGGGGAGCCACTGTCCTCTTCTTCCCTCCCCAAAAAACTGGAGTAAGCGCCAAAGCAGAGCTTTTCTCCCCTCACCTCTCTCCCCCATCTGTGAGGAGGTGGCGGAGCCCAGAGGGGGTGCAAATCTTGCCCTAACGTACACCCATTAAAGGTGGTGATTTCCTGACAGACAGCCTATTGGGTGACACAAACACATTTTTTCTTTTATTGTTAAGATTAAAAGAATAAATTAAATGTTAAAAAGATTAAACCAAGAAACTGAGAGCTAAGTCTAAAACTGCATGAGCGCAGTGTGTGGTGCGTAGGTAGTACAACAACAACAGGGCCAAGCCACTTGCCAATGTATGCAGCAGTAGGAGGTGATTAACGATTATAAGCCCCAAGAGGTCATATAACCAGCTGCACACTGGGGCTGACTCATCCTGTGGATGATTGAGCCTGATGTAAGCAGGAAGGAAGAGATCCACATGGTCTGCTTGGGGAGCAGGTAACTCACATAAATATGCTCCCCCACTCCAAGGATGCCTAGGTGTATATAGATCCTGATGAGGCTAGGGTGGTACTTGTACCCTAGCACTGCAGTAATATTCATGTGACTCCTAATGGAGAGAGAGAGAGAGAGGATGGCTGAGCCCCCTAAACACCTCAGGACTTTCCTTCTGGGCTCCGGCAAACTAGGGCACCCACTTCTGAAAATGTAGGCTGCATATATCTTTTTCTGCCTATCCTAAGGGGGGAAAGATTAAAGAGTGTCTCAAGAGTTCTTTGCCATCCTCGCCCATCTTCAGCCCCAAAAGATGCCCATCTCAGCCTCTGAGGCCACAGCTCTGTAATATCCATTTTAAAAACATGTCCCTGATATCCATTGTAAAATATGGTATTTACACCAGGGTAGCTTAATTTCATGGACAATTATCATAGAAGTGTAGGATTGGAAAGGACTTCAATAGGTCATATAGTCTAGTCTCCTGCACTCAAGACAGGACTAAGTAATAACTAGACCATTCCTGTCAGTGGTTTGTCTAACCTGTTCTTACAAACCACCGATGGAAATTTCACAGCCTCCCTAGACAATTTCTTTCAGCACTTAACCACCCTGACAGAAAGTTTTTCCTAATGTCCAACCTAATCTTCCCTTGCTGCAAATTAAGCCCGTTGCTTCTTGTCCTATCCTCAAAGGTTAAGGAGAACAATTTTTCACCCTGCTCCTTGTAACAACCTTTTATGTACTTGAAAACTGTTATCATTCCTCCCCCACCACCCCAAATTCAGTCTTCTCTTCTCCAGATTTAAACTAATTCATTTTTTTCAATCTTTCCTGACAGGTTCTTTTCTAGACCTTTGATCATTTTTGTTGCTCTCCTCTGGACTTTCTCCAATTTGTCCACATCTTTCCTGAAATGTGGCACCCAGAACCAGACACAATACTCCAGCTGAGACCTTATCAGTGCAGAGTAGAGTGGAAGAATTACTTCTTGTGTCTTGCTTATGGAAGGATGTTCTGGGATGTATCAGGGGAGGATGTTCTGATGATGACAATAATAGCTTATAACTATGTGATTGCACATGTATCAATAATGGGAGTTATCCATTCATATTAAGGGCAGAACGGACACCTATATTCATTTTCAGGTGACATTAACAAACAGAGCCAACTGTTTTAAAATGATACATGACTAATTCCTTACCTGTCCGGTAGACAAAATTGCCTTCAGTCTCTGATGATGATGGGGACACCAATTCCTCCTCAAATTCATTGGAACTAAATGAACCAGAATGATTCCTTTGTCTCGTTTTTTCCATCATGGCTGCATTAGTAGCCATGACATGTCTCAATGAGTCATTTAGATAACGATTCAATAAGCTGCTTTTGTATTTGGGAGGTGAAACATAATCCTCATTGGCACTTGTTTCTGGTCTCACTCCTGTTTTTATCACCGAATTTTCAGTTTTAATCACAGTGTGGTGAACTGGTTTGTTATATCCCCCTTCATTTATATGGTTTCTTGGAGGATTTTCCCCATCTGAAGAAGAAAGATACGTTACAGTTTATGTAATATTTATAGAGTAGCCTTATCAGTGCATCTTTAAATACATATAACATGATTAAAGCTAGGCAAATAACATAACTAATGATTTCTCAATTAATTTCACTTTTTCCTGTTCACAAATTGTCCATAAGCAGATCATAATCTTCCCAAATGTTTTAGCTATTCTAAATTATTTTCTGAACAATTTTAGAAATAATGCTTTGTCTGTAACTTTTATATGAACAGTGCATTCCATGCATTTGAAATTTGAAATCTGAACAGTCGACTAAATCACATGGTATCTTTCAATACCCTGATCTGATTAGCTTAATTCTTAACATTGTGTTTGCTAGGAATTGTGAATTTGAAATTCATTTCCCATGAACACTCTGAAATACTTGCTTAAAATTTGGTCTTTAAACAATATTCCTGCAACTAAACTTTTATGGAAAGTGAACACAAAAATAACACCTGTGCATATGAAACAAATTAATTTAAAGACAAACAAATATTTCCATAAATGTTTTGCAGCATTGGCTCATTTCTAATACGACTACAGTGGATAAATACATATATCATGTTACAAAATTATTGGAAAATTATTTAAATGTATGATTACTATCAACATTCAGGAAACAAAAGTAGAGTGCCATATAAAACTTTTTCACAGCACTGCACTTTCATTTTGCTGAGGAGAGGAAATGCGAAGGAATTTTCCAAGGACTGCTTTTCCTTCTATGATCACACTACAAACCAAATACTGCTGACCTTACTATGTGAGAAGTTCATCTGAAGTTAATCAGACTACTTTTGTTAATAAAGTGACCATGATTTGGCCCTACCAGCATATAATATCACATAAACACAGGAACATTAAGGCCCTTTGCTTTCAATTAGACTAACCATGTCCTTAAAGCTATGCACATTTTTAAGTGTTTTGCTGTACTAGGACCTAAAGGAGTAGGTCTGTTATTTAATACCCAAAGAACTAAGCATTATTTTGTCTAATAATAACATACAGCAAGGACAAACAAACCTAATGTATGGCCAGATTCTCCTCCCCCCCCCCGCCCCGGTTAAACTATGTAATCCTATTAACTATAGTGGAGTTATACACATGTAGTGTATAACTGCAAACAAAATTTGGCATACTGCTCATGAAAAATAAAGCCTATGGGACTGAAAGCTTTTTGTGAAAGATCAGAATCTTTTCTGAAGAATCTGATATTTTCTAGTTTCACATAGAAACATGGAACAAAGTTAACATAAAAATATCAACAAACCTTCAGAACATGAATCATCACTGCTTACACTAAGTCTTTCAGCATTTCCTTGAACATATTTGTTGTACAACTTTATTCGTAAAGCCCAGCTGAGATCTGGTTGCCGGACTGTATTCTTTAGGCGACGTCTTGCATTAGCAAACCAGTTTGATACCTATATAAAAACAAATGCAATGGTTTTCCTCAAAAAAATTACAAATCTAATTTGCTAATTGTTTTACAAGTTTCCTGTATGCTTTATGAAAATGACTGAAATGTATTCACATGTATCAAGGCCTGAGTGCGTGTTAAACTCAATGAGAATGGAGAATTTTGCCTGAGACAGGAGTGCAGGATCAGGCCTTCAGTTGACAAATACTCTTTCTGAAGCATTAGCAAGCACTTGTTATTAATAATAGTCAGTTTTAATTCAACTCTTCCATAATGTCCCTTTTATATTAACTTCAGCATCTTTGAAAAAAGATAACATATTGAAATTTTAAAAAGTATCTCCAATATACTATTAGTTTTTTAAATTAAAGTAATGTTAGATCATCTACCAGTTGACATTGCAACATCTATTTTTAGACTATAAAGTATGTGAATAATAAAAGAGTAAAATATAAACCCTTTTCAATATGTTGATATAAATGATTAAATTCTGCCCTTTGCTGTGCTGGCACATTATGATGGATGACAAGAAGGTAAGAGCAGCATGTAGGGAACATACCATGTTTAGAGTCACTGCAGAAACATAGACATTGATCTATAGATAATTATCCAAAACAATATTTTTCGAATAGTTAGATATGACAAAATGGACAAAAATTATTTAACATGTGTTGTGCCTTCTGATATACACTGGCTCCAAGAAGTGAGACTAAAAAAGAGAGGGTTGCAATATTGTGTAATACTTTGTGTGTTAATGAAGTGAAGAAGCATGCTACACATGCTATAGACTCTGACAAGTCACCTACATTGAGCAAACATTCCAAACATGACCCCATGTGTTTTCAGTGACTTTGAATAGTAATGTTTAAAGTATTTGGGGAAATGCTGACTTTGATTCCACTTTCACTTAAATGAGTGTAAAACTGGAGAAACTTGATTGATATCAGTGACCTACACTGGTGTAAGTAAAGAGATTCAAGCCGCCTACATTCTATAAATTTGGAAATCTCAATAGAAACTAATCATGTAGAAGGACTTTAGAGTGCAGGTTACTTCTGCCAGGGTTAATTGTATTTTGATTGGCTTTCTTCAGAAAGGATGCAAAGCCGCATTACTTGAAAAGCAGAATGTGAGGGATCTCTGGATTGTTCACAGAGCCCTCCCCTATGTTTGTGCTGTGAAAGTCCTAACACAGAGAACTGTATAAGAGGTGATTCACACAGATTTCAGCACGATACCATGGCCTATTACCTTGCAAAGCCAGCTAATGCATGTTCAATCACCTGTAGCCATGTCGTAATTATATCAGTAATCATAAGATAAAGGGGTAAGGAATGGATAGCAGAAATGCTAGAGACCTACAGGCCTAGACCTATAACAATAGCTTAAGCAGTTAGCATAAGTATAAGGTCTTACAACCTGATAGGAGTAATTACTCAATAAGTTAGCATATGAAAGTAAACTAACAATGACCTTAAATCACAAGATGGCATAAGACTTTATTTATTGTTTTGTAATAGTCACAAGTGTTTCAAACTGCTGGTAAGTGACCATAAGAAGGCAGTTTGTATCAGATTAGAGTATTTTTGGAGGGAACATTATCAGATGCTCAGCTGCAGATAACCACAGCAATCCAATTGATATATATGTTTATAAGCATTGCTTAATTAATATATTCACCTATAGGATAAGGGCACCCCAATATTATGAGGGGGAATAAGTTAAGATATGGTAAAGGAGGGAAGAGCTATGCATACATATACATGAGGACCATCAAGGGCTATAAAACATCTCGTCTTAGGTACACCCACTGGAGTTCTTCATCGGCATGCCAGAGTCAGACTAAAATCTGTCTCAACTTCTAGAGCTCTCCCCAAGTATATACCTGTGACGGTGCTAGCCGCGTTGACAACATTATACATATTACATGACTTTATTTGTTAGGATTGGTTTACTTATTGGACTAATTATTTTAATAATAAAACTTTTATAGTTATAGAAAGTCTTCCCTGACTGGAAATGTTGTTGTCACTGCCATAGCCCATGGGGCTCCAAAAGCAGCAATTCTGATAATACTGAGCCTGATCTTGGGACAAGAACCTACCAAATTTCAGAGCGCTAATTGGGAATTCTAAATCAATAACCTAATCAATAACTAATCAACAGATCAGGCAACACACCAAATAGCAGCCTATTATCAGAAAGCCACAGTGTGGATCGCAAAGATGGATTTGGCCTAGTTTTGTAATCCAGCTATTGCGGTAAAGTATATAAACAGCACATAAGTAGTTAGCTAATTATTTTGATCGCTAATCCATTTAAGGGTGATTATGAGGAAAATAAACACTACCTGCTTAATTACAACTAAAATTTTCATCCAGTTTTCTACTTAGAACTTAGAAGAGACTCGGTAAGCCTGTCACTTTGATTTTACTTAAATCCTATTTTACATTAAACAGGGCTCCACAGCAACTAGTGTGAACTCTGTATCAGCACTCTAATGCCACATTCATTGCTTTACAAACCCTGTTGTTTGCTGTGATGTGTTAGGAGACCAAAACTGTAGCTGGCAGAGAAAACTAAGTAATGTTTGTTCTGCTCCAAGGCTGCTTGTTTACATTCATCATATTGACACAGCAATCATTATAGTAAACCAGAAGGGATGTATTGGAATCCATCCACCTTCTAATGCAGTTAACAAACTCATTCCAGACTGTTCAGATGAAACATTGGTCACCTGACTTCCACAGGATTTAGTATAATTCTAGAATCATATGTGCAATAATAGAGACTGATTGATTTGGGGTCCAGTTGAATATTTTAACAGTTTGTGCAATGCCTAAGAAAACTGACCATTTTCTCAGCATCCCATGAGAAACATATTGTTATCAAGTCAGGCCTGCACAGATCACCATGGTGCTATTAGAGTGCCACGTACAGAAATGGTGTGACTCTTGCATAAAAGCAATTAGATTTAACTAAAGTGATTTACCCTATCAATTTATTGAAAACCTGACAGCAAACACTGTGGATATTTTCTTTCCATGCCAACTTTAAACATTTTTCATATTAATATGAATGAACAGCATATTCATATTTTAAGCCTTCCGGTATGAGAGGGTGAAATAATAATATTCAACTATTAAGAAATAATCTTAATTCAGCCTTTACAAAAAAGTATTTTCCCAAATGTATAGTATTACAGATCCTGCCTCAGAAATATACTCCAGCTACTGACTGCCCCTTAGATGACTTTATACACAGATTCTGAATGGAACTACAAGAATGTTCACTAATGCTGAATGAAGATTAGGCCTATCCACCTAACAGTTCCTAAAATACTGTGGATGAAATCCTGACCCTGTTAAAGTCAAAGAGAGCTTTGCCACTAACTTTAACTAGGGCAGGAATTCATAGTATATCCGTATGTGTTCATTCAAATGTTGCATGTCAAGTGTCCCAACAAGTCTGTTATCCTATGGCCTATGTTATAAAGGAGGTCAAGCTAGATAATCACAGTGGTTCTTTCTGACTTTATAATCTATTAATCTGTCTGCACATGTCATTACCACTATTATTTAGGATTTATTATAAAAGAAAGTACCCTAAACTAACAACACCCAAACACCCATTAAGATGGTTATGAATTGTATTACTCTGTGTACATGAGGAATCTTGGCAAACAAAAAAAAATGACTTGCTTACAAGGCACTGTGAGAAGAAATTTGTGTTAGAATCCAACCAATGACTAAGTATTGTTACTACTGTCTCCTTATTTATGCATAATAATAATAATCGTCATCAGAGTATTAAAACAAGAGCCTCATGTGTAAACAAGAAAAAACAGGTGGAATTACCATAAATATGTTTGCCAGCCTTCTAGAAATTCCCCAGAATGGTCAAAAAGTATTTATGCAGGCACCCAAGAAATACTGACCCTTTGGCTTTACCGCTGAAAAAATTATTCTAATTTATTATGCTTTTCTACTCAAGAAGAGCCAAGGATTTAGAAGAGGGATAATAGCCAAATGATCCCTTTCCCCCAAATAAATTATGTCATAGATATGCTTGTGTAAACGGTAATATTATTAAATCCATAGCAGCACATGACCAGTATATTAATCTTGCTATGGCAAACAACTTCTTATTACACAATAAAGCCATTCATATTTCCTTTTGGAAAGAATATGCAGTCATTTTTCTTTTTTATTTCATAAGAATATTTAAACCAAAATTTAAACTAAAATAAATCAAATGCTGTGGTAATAGTGCAAATGAAAACATAACATATTCATGGCAAATTAACAGAACAAATTGCTGTCTTCCAAACTGAAGTCTAATCTGTGGGGTAAATTGTAAGACGGCTTTTAGAAGTACATTGCTTTCTAGTCTTCTGCCTTCGCAATTTTGGGATTATAATGTTTTGAACTGCTCTGCCAAATGCTGCAGTAACTTACACCCAATGCAATCCTAGTGACTTTACTGGGGTTGTTTAGGTATAAATCAGCACAGAATTTTGCCCAATGTGTTTATATTAGTGATTAGAAATAAAGGAGCTTCGTAATACCTTCCAAACCCTAGCTCTTCATACAAGTCTGCCTTTATTTTCTAAATTTCTAGGGGCCAGGAAATGGAACAAACCTCCTTTTAGTTTCACAGCACTAACAGTCAAACAATTACTAAAATGATGGAAATTAATTAAAAAAAACCTGGGAGGCAGTGGAGGGAAATAAAATATCAGAACACTCGAAAATGGCCCAAAATATGGCGAGAAAGATATTACCCTAATAATAACTTTCCTCTGCTTCATATGATCCTGCAGAAGCCCTATTGTGCAAATCCTGCATTTTGGAGGTTTGCATATTTGGAGAGAGTGGGCGAGATGTAGACTGGGCAAAGCCTGGGGACAGTCACTCTACTGTATTCAGCATCATCTGCCAGCCAACTGTAGAGGAAATATATGCAGGAATGAATGCTGATTCTGTAAAGTTAAGTAGTAAGTTCATACAGGTTTATTCTCCATGCTTGCAAATACCATGTGTGGGAGCAGACAGGTGCAGGCAAGGAGACATTGGCAGCACAATTCCACCTGTAACTATTCCGGAGTCCAGAACATAGCATAGAGGGGCTGAACTTCAGTGCAGATGCATCTACATGTATGGGAATTATTTATCATTCTTGGAATCTATGCAGGGTTGTTGCAAGGTAATCGTGCAGGAAAACAATACCATCCAATAAAACCAATTGGATGATTCCCTAGATACACTGTTGGTGGAAATTCAAGGGTTTTCAAAGTATTGTTTGGCCTCCCATAGGATTGTCAATGCAGGGTGTGAACTAGGCCTGTCTGCAACTGAATGTGAAACAGCTTCAGTAGATAATAATCTTGAAAGACTAGTGAGAACATGACTACTGTGAACACAGGCTGATATTCTAGGTGATAACAAAGGATGCTGTAAAGCTCTGAGAAACTGAATTGATGAACTGGAAAAAAGCTAAGATGAAATGTAAGACTGTTTAGAAAATTTGAAGGAATGCAGTCAGGAGAAAAGATTACATAATGGTTCATGGTTCTTCTACATGTCTTGGCATTTGGATTACTAGATTAGAAGGGCACTTATACAACACCCTGTTTGATACATCTGGAATATGCAACTCTTGGAATGAGAAACAAAATTTTCAAACAGATACAAATATATGGCCCAGAATCTGCCCTTTGTTATACCACTCTCAATTCAAAGTAACCCCACTGACTTCAGTGGAGTTATTTCAGATTTACACCAGTGTGTATGAGATCACAACCTGGTTCTGCGTGTTTAATTCTCAGGGTTCAACTATTTTGATCTGGATTCCAGTCTTGTTCTTTTTTGGCATTTGAAAAGCATATATGGGATACTGTTGTTTTATTCTTCCAGGCGCAGGAATTACTGTGGATGCCAGACATATATATTTCTCTCTCATACAGATGCTATGGTGCTTCTGGATTAAAAGAATACTGCACCTGAATTACGGGAAAAACAGATGGAGTTTCTCTTTGATCTTGTGCTTCTGTAAATTAAGATAATGACTGGTTTACATGATTCTTTCAAATGTGATTTTCACATAAAATGCCTAGGCCAAATTCAACCCCAGTGTAATTCTGGTGAAATCAATGGCCAGGGATTAATTTAGCTCTATATTATTTTTTTACTCTGCATCCTACTTAGAATATAAATTCTGTGGAACAGGGGCCATGTCTCACTCCATGTTTGTACAGATCTATCACAACAAGCCAGAGCCTGATTAGGGCTTGTGATTGCTACTATCATGTAAATATTAAATAATAGCAATCCAATACAGTTTGCTTTATACAGTTAATCTGTGGCACTTCTAAAGAAAAACAGAGAAACTTCTTTAATATACCAGCTATGTGAAATGATATTTTCTCCACACATGTATTCTGAAAATATTTTAAGTCTCATGTAAAAATATAGAAATGTTCTAAAGGTGCAGACCAATAATAGTTATATCAAGCTGTTGTAAATTATAGATAGTGCTATGCAATCATATTTAAAAAATCAGAGTGATACTTTCATACCTAGTTTTAAAACTTCAGATAAGTTGTTTCAACTATATCTTCCAGCTATAAATGGCATTTTCCAGGATGTAAATATTATTTTGGTCAAAGCTATGTTGCATTCACTAGTGCATGCAGTTCACATACGTACTAAAGAGGTACCCTCTTCCAAGTACAGTTCATAGTACAATCTTCTTTGAGGGAACACGCAAACTAATATTAGATTCCTATCTCCTTCCTACTTTTCTAATATTTGATGATATTTTGCTACATGGATGTAATCTGCTAAGTGGCACACAATGGAGTACTGAGGTCCTGACCCTACAGAGACATACACACATGCTTATCTTTATGCACCATGATTAGTAGTCAAGAAAATCATTCATAGTGTATAGTCTTTGCAGGATCAGAGCCTGAGATAGCACCACCCCACAGTTGATACCAGGTAACGCCATCATCTAACAGATGGTGCCAGATGAAAAAAGAAAATAAAAGGAAGTAAGATTTACAAATCCTTGGAAACCAATCCTATACTCCTTTCTCTTGACACAACCTTCATGAATTTCAGTAGTTGTTTTGCCCAGGTAAGTAAAACCAGATAGGCTCCCATATCTATCTAGATCTTATAAAGATAATTTGCATATACAGTCTTGTGAAAATGGGAAAGTCAGAATCATTAGATGCAGGTACCCTTTGTGTGTAACAGGTGTAATATGTAGTAGTAGTGATCTCTGTAGTTAGCTCTTTCCATTCTATCCCATTTACATATGGGAAATGAACAGCTACTCATCACTTTCTGAAACATTTGTTTTTTGTGCTAAAATCTTCCATGCTTAGTTGCTGCCTTAAGATGATTTTTTAAAGACTAAGCAAAATTGCTTTCATGAATGAGATGATTTAAAAAGTATATCCCTTTCTCACAAAAAAGGAATCTCTTGCAACTTGTGTTTTAACAGGTCTACCATCAGACTGGATGAAGTTAGACAGTGCAAATGTGGTAGGGAAATAGTCCTGTTTGAAGAAAAGGAGGACTTGTGGCACCTTAGAGACTAACCAATTTATTAGAGCATAAGCTTTATGAAGTGAGCTGTAGCTCACAAAAGCTTATGCTCTAATAAATTGGTTAGTCTCTAAGGTGCCACAAGTCCTCCTTTTCTTTTTGCGAATACAGACTAACATGGCTGCTACTCTGAATCCTGTTTGAGAGGACGTATTAATGGTTTGGTTCTGAATTAGTTAAACAAGTGCTCGGAGCCCTTGCCTCATTCTTCGTTCCTGAAACCTCTCCTGCTCCCAATTGGACCTTTCAAGGTGTGCCTGGGCTGAGCCAGGGACTTTGCAAGAGACACTTGTCCAGTCACTAAGGTGAGCCCCGGTGTTACAGAGGGGATAGCCAATTAGTTGCATAGTGAGGAGGGGTTTTTCTTATTATACATTCCCATAGCATTCGAGAGAGACATTCCATGCTCTGGACATTCAATTTCAAAAGGTGTTATGAGCATGTGCCCGTTTGTTCAGCGCACAGCAATCCAGAAATGCAAGCTGAGGTGGCACGTGCAAGCTGAACCCTGCCCCCGGGCGTGTACCGCGTGCGTACACCTTACAACAGGGTCTTTAATTAGGTGGGTACTTCGCGTTTTCAAAAAGGCCAATATAAACCTCACCCAAACTAGAGTATTTAGTCACGCCTCCTTAACAGTCTCCCGGTGTAGGTTTGTGGGTGCCTGCTGCCTGTATTGCTTCCTGTGTGTTAAATATTTCGGATACTGTCTGAATACTAAGGATACTGTCACACCCGGCCGGTGTCAGGACTTCAGCTCCCTGTCAGCACCTGTGGGGGGGGGGGACACGTGGCCCTACACTTACACCCCACGGACAGGTTTCAGAGTAGCAGCCGTGTTAGTCTGTATTCGCAAAAAGAAAAGGAGGACTTGTGGCACCTTAGAGACTAACCAATGTATTAGAGCATAAGCTTTCGTGAGCTACAGCTCACTTCATCGGATGCATGCATCCGATGAAGTGAGAAGCCACCAAATGCATCCGATGAAGTGAGCTGTAGCTCACGAAAGCTTATGCTCTAATACATTGGTTAGTCTCTAAGGTGCCACAAGTCCTCCTTTTCTTTTCACCCCACGGACAGTGTCACACGAGGGCGGCTGGCGCCCGGCGGCTGTGCAAAGCCAGCGGATGGATGCCGCCGGGCCCTGATTTTGGCTGCTTTCGCTGACAGCGCGCGGGGTTACCTGCACCAGGGTCATCTGGGAGCCGAGGGCCAGCAGGATCTTCTCGGTCTTGGTGGGGTAGGGGTTGTCGCGGTGCTTGTACAGCCACTGCTTGAGCGGCCGGGCCATGTCCTGCAGCGCCTGCCGCTTGTGCCGAACCTTCCCGCCGCTCTGCCGGGCCCTGCACAGGGAGAGAGCGGCCCGGCCGGTTAGTAACTCGCGGGGCGCCCTCTGCCAGACTCCCGCCCTGCGCCCGGCTCCACAGCGAGCGCGGCGGCCCAGGGGCCCCGGGGCCGGAGTTCACTGCCTGAGAGCGGAGGACACGGGGTGTGCACACGGGCGTATCACACCGCACCACTACACCACACGACCTGTACACACGCCGCCCTATGCAGTACCACTAGCGACAGGGGCGGGTGCAGCTGCAAAATCGATAAACCCACCCCCGCGCGATGTCTTATTTGTGTGTGAACATTAACATACTGTACAGGTGAAGTACGTATGCTTTGTGGGGGTTTCAGAGTAGCAGCCGTGTTAGTCTGTATTCGCAAAAAGAAAAGGAGGACTTGTGGCACCTTAGAGACTAACAAATTTATTAGAGCATAAGCTTTCGTGAGCTACAGCTCACTTCATCGGATGCATTTGGTGATGAAGTGAGCTGTAGCTCACGAAAGCTTATGCTCTAATAAATTTGTTAGTCTCTAAGGTGCCACAAGTACTCCTTTTCTTTTTGTGGGGGTGTAACACACAGGGACACATGAACGGCACTGCACATGCAAGCCATATATTTGCAGCAAAGGTCCTACAGCACATTCTGGCAAAAACAAACAAGCAAAAAAAAAAAAAAAACCCCATTCCACTTCATCATGGTTTTCTAGCACGAGTGAAATTAATTCCCAAGAATGACAACAACACTACGTAACAACACTTACACTGACACCTAAAGAGTACTGTGTTCAGCAACCTCCGTGTCTGTGCATTAAGACATGGGGCCAATTGCCTACAAGAAAATACAAATTGCATTCTGTTGCACCCACTACTGTGCTCTGCATATTGCAGTTTGAATGTTTCCTCCTCGTTGTCCGAAGAAACAAACTCCTTAGATTTCCACGACAAAGTAGGACAACTGTGGAAACGTTTCAGTGAGACGCACAAGCAGAGGGCTGCCCTTGGGACACTGAAGAGGGAGGGAGGAACGTAAAACAGACAAAACAGAGATTGCAATAGAAAAATATTTAATGCCTGCCATAAAAACCCAATGGCCTCCTAGCCCATAAAAGAAAGGCGGTGGCAAAGGGCTACATGTACCCGCGACGAAGTATTAGATTGCTGAGTAACGTGAATCAACAACGTGTCTGGTACAAAATTAGCGTCCGTTATCAGGAGGTGTATGGCATTCGGCCTCCGCAAATATTTTTGGTAGGTTTGTAATCGGCCTTTTCAGCAGGTTTGCGAGATCTAAGGAAGCCTCTGTCTTGAGCACATTTAGCGTTTGAAAATATTGCAGCACCCCTTCCCTGCCTGGTTTACATCTTTTGTGTCGCCACGAGAAATATGTTCTTCTGTACAACACGTTGGGAATGTACACTTAAAAATCTGGCTAATCTCACTGAGTTAATTTGCCAGTGATAGACAATCCATTCGCGCTACAACTTTTAAGATGTTAAGCAGGTCCTGGTTCATCGATGCACAAACCCTTGTTAAATCAAGAGGTCAGACAATCATCGTCTTGAAAACACACGTGTCATTTCCCAAACTTGCAGGCAAAAATCTCGGATTTGAAAACAACTAAAAGAGGAAAACGTGAAACTCTAGCTTAAAAGATTTAAAATGCTTAAAGAAATAAAGAGCAGACACAATAAACCAAATTCAGAAGAACAAAAATACAATCGGATTAAAAATAGTCCAGGATATGTTCCCAATGAAATGCCTGCTACGCCGTTAGCGGCTGCTACAGGGAACAGGAAGAAATGTGATATTGGTGTTGTAGTTCCAGACTTTGTCGGCAGGTGTCGCTGTCTGGCCTCGCCAGCTACCTCCCATATTTTCCGGATTCTTTCGCCTGTTTCCCGGTCTTTTAAAATACTTTATTTAAAATCTATGTCTGAATCGGCTGGTAATAACATTTTGATGAAACATAATCTCTGCCCTACCAACCAGCAATGCAGTTAGAAGTATGAGCTGATGCAATCTTTAAGGTGGAAATTCACCAATAAAAATAGCTCTTCAGCATTTTTCATTTTCCTTATCTCTTTTAATGCCTTAATCCTTAATTTCTAAATTTAACCAAAGATTAATCACATCAACACTACAAAGTATATTTGATTAGACTTTTAAACTAACAAAACTTCTTATTTCCCTTCCTCCCACACCACCTCCCTTTTCACCTGTTCCAGAACAAACATTAAACATCTGATGTTTCATCGCCAGGTGGATTTTTAGCACAGCTCTGTGTCTAATACCAACATTCCCGGTCTTTGAAGGGCTTTAATGAAAGAGTAATTATTTTAAAATCCTCTTGCAAACATTGTAACAAAACATAAAGTTCATTTTCTTTAGCTCAGCCAGTAAACTTAAAGCAAAAACAAATTTGTAGACAGTTTGATTTACAATGCATCCGATGAAGTGAGCTGTAGCTCACGAAAGCTTATGCTCTAATAAATTTGTTAGTCTCTAAGGTGCCACAAGTACTGCTTTTCTTTTTGCGAATACAGACTAACACGGCTGCTACTCTGAAACCTTTGATTTACACTGTTAGACTTTCTTAAGGCTCCATTTGCTAAAAATCACTTTCACTAAAATCACTAAAAATCAAGATATCACTTCCTTGAGCTTGTGTTTTATAGCTGCCCTATCTGGCTGTTTTGATATAATGCCATGGAAAGGATCATTTATAGAGCGGCTTTTCTTCTTGCTGGTCTCTAATTGCGGAGTTAATATTTTAAAACAAACAGTATAAAGACTTATTTTACCCCTTTTTGTATTTGTATTTTTAAAAAGTAGGAGATAAGTAATCCAAAACAGAAGTACACTCTTTCACACATTCCAGTAAAACAAGATTGACACTGCATTATCTGCCACAGGAATTTCCACTATCCATAGCTGTGGAATTGGAATCTCAAGAGATTAAGGTTTAAAAAACATATTCACAATCACCAGCCAAACAATCGTTTGACACCGCTAGATTCAACACACACCCCGCTTGCTTCGCTAGGTTCTGTTGTTATGTAGCGCTGCAAGAGTAACACAAATTACAGTGATCAGAATGAGGGCCATACCCTGTCCGCCTGTTCCGAAGACTGAGGTTGTCTTTAATTGAAGGGCTGTCGGGGATGTGCACTTCGGGGTGCTGTGGGCTGTCAATGACCCCCAGGTAAGGCCGGCTGTTACTTTCCCTTTCTTTGACGTTTTCCTCAAAAAGCACTTGGCTGTTGAATTTGTTAAAGACTACGGTGTTCATGGTGGGGGGGAGGGCTGGTGGTCGGCTGCAATCTGCCTGGTTCTTCAGTTGCAGCAGACTCCGGTAAGTGGGAAACTTGCCGCTTGGATGTCCAGATGACTCGGTTTGTGCTGGAAAGAAGAAGCATCGGGTTACTCGAGGAAATCAGTCATATCACAGTAATTATTTAAACACGAAAAACATCAAGGCGAACTTGGCAGGGAAGGAGCTGTCTGCTGCTGCTGCTTTTGCTGCACACGGTTCACTACAGATCTCCATGTCCAGTCTGAATTGTTGCCCAGGTTGTGAAGCCGCTCTTTGTGTGTGAGAGCGAGTGTGTGTGGTGGGTGTGTGCACAACTACGCTCTGTGTCCCTGACTCTCATTGGAACTCCTGCCCCATCATCGCTTCTCCCGCTGTCAAATCTCCCCCAGAGCCAGGGTTATCTAAAAGCCATCACCATCCGCGGGGCTCCCCAGGGTGTCGCAACAGCCCGGAGCGCCCCCTCTCCGCTCCCTCTGCCCCCAAAGGAAGAAGGACCTACATTGTTTTAATTCCCGTAAAGCCCGAAGGCTCGCTTTTATACAGAGGTTACTCGCGAGGGAGATCTACAGCGCAGGGCTCGTTGCTAACTAAGCTCCGGAGCCATAAAGTCATCTCTCGGGAGCTCGGCGGTGTGCCCCGCTAGCTAGAGCTCACAAAGGCTGGATTGGGGGGCGCTCCTTCCAGACAGGACCCGAGAGCCTCAAAACACAAGCGCAGCCCGGGGCGACAGAGCGCTCCGACCGCCCGGGCACACGCAGTGCGGGAGCCTCACGCCGCGGGGACACGAGCGTTTCCCGATGCACGGCGTGAGTGTGGGCAAAACACGGGCGATCCGCGCCCAGCCTCCGACCCGGGCGGGGGGGCGGGGCGAGGCTTTAAGATCCGAGGAGATCAGGTGGAGGGGCAGCCGAAAGCATGGAGCCAGCCTGGCCCGGGGAAGGCAGCAGGGGCGTGGCAGCCAGCGGTGCTGGAACTAGGGGTGCTGCTGCCGCACCCCCTGCCTTGAAGCGGTTGCCATTACAGACCTGGTTTGCAGTTTGGTTCAATGGCTCTGGGCACCCCCCACTATACAAATTGTTCCAGCGCCCAGAGGAGAAGGGCGGGAACGGGAACGGGTCACAAGCTTTGTGTGTGGCCCAGTCTCCGGCTCATTACACCCCCCCGTTGCACTAAGGTGAGCCCGGGCTATTTTTAAGAAGCGGGAAGAGCGGCGGCAGGTAGCGCCGCTGGGCACCTTTTCCTTGCAAATCCCCAGGCGCATCCGTGAGGCCGCGGTCCAGCCAGGCGGACGGGCTGGTCCACTTAGCGCCCTGAACTCGCACGACACGTTCTCGGAGGAAGGCGATGTTTTGTCTGGTGTCAAAGCGTGTGTGGCCGAGCCCTGAGGCGATGTTAGGGAGAGTCCCGCGCGCCTCTGGGTTTGTTTCAAAGCTGTCCCCGGCGCATCGACTTCCTCCGCCACCCTCTCCCGGTGCCGCTCTTGTTTTGCAAAAGAACAGCCCCCTTCCCGCGGCTGCTGCCCCCCCGGCCGCCCCGGGAACCTGCAGCCCGGCCAGCCCGCCCTCACCCGTCGCTCCCGAGGCTGCTGCGCAGAGAAATGTTTAAGTTACTGTACACAGAAATTAAAAGACGGCCACTGTCAATATTTGCAAGGATGCCATTCCGACATTATTTGGCTGCTGCGCGTGAAATACGACTAGGTGTCTGACTCCACTGGCCGGGGACGTGCACACTGCTCTGCGTGTGTGTTTGCACACAGATACACGTATTACAATTACACCGCTTCGGAGTTTCCACAGCTCCTCCTTGCTTCTTCTGTAGGAGCCTTTGGATCCCCACCATCCAAACTGTCCTTTAAACGCGGTAGAAGGATCCATCATCTGTTCCACCCTCACAGGGTTCATTTACCCGCCTGCTTATTTTGCCCGGCCCCCCATGAATCACATTTGCTTTCCTGTCCGAACCCCCAACAGAAAGCAAAGGCGTTTCCATGATCCAGCCGACGTGTTTTCAGACATCGAGGGAGCAAACAACGCAACTGAATCTAACAAGCCAACTCTTCTGACACGGATTTTAAACACAAACTATGTGCCAGGGCCTCTTAACGGCACAAAATTACTTGCTAACATAATCCGTTGATGCCCAAGGCACAGGTCCTAGGTGTATGTATCCAGCACAGTTAGGTCCATCCCGAGTTACAACCGTATCCCGGGACACAAGGATTTCGCTTTACTTCCCCTGCTTGTGCACATTCCAGAGCAAGCTATGCCGCTGTTGTCAGTCCCATCAGACAACACACACACACACACACACACACACACGTATGGATGACAACGCCGGAGAACCGAAACTTGGGCAATCCACCCCCTCTCCCTCTCCAGCAGCCCGGGAGACGTGCTCCCCAGGGCAGCAGCCAGAAAGCCGGTTCAGCCGGGGATCCTGCTCGCACGGCAGCTAAGCAGCGGGTCAGAGCCCGCTCCGAGCCACGCTGCAGAGCCGCGCCGGGCCGCCAGCCTCCGGGCAGCGGGGAGACACTACCTGGTGCGGGCGGGCCCGCGGAGTCCGCTCGGTGGGGGAATAATCCAGCTGGGGCCCTACTCGCCTTCCCACTGTGACTCCCGCCGCATGTTTGCTACACACACCGCCCGAGCTCTGACCACACCGACCGCGGCAGCCGCTCCTCTTTATTGACCGAGCAGGCACGGCCAGGCCCCGGAACATGAATCCCGAAGCCTTCTCATGTTTCCTAGCTGCGGAGCTCAGCCTGCGAACATCCTCCCATTGCGCTATCCACCTTCCGGGGCCGTGCAGAGGGGAGGCTACCGGGCTCCTCGGCGATTCTCCTTGGCCTCAGGCTGCCCGGCGGGAGCCTCCTGCGCCTTATTTTCTTCTGGTTTTGCTCCTAAAATCCCCGGAACCCCCATTGCTTGCAAAGGAGCGAAGCCCCGCCGCGCTGCACGCCTGGCTCCCGGGCCTGGGGGCCGTCTGGGGTCCTAGTTCTGTCAGCCCGTCCGGGGACAGGGTGTCTGTTGTGGGTAGGGCTCGGGCAGAGATTAAGCGGGGAAAGCCGGCCCATTCATCCCAGCCTGTGCTTGCTACCAGCCGAACACCTTCAACCCACAAGGTAACCCGGCAAGGTTTACCTGGCTGTGTGCTACGCAGGTGGAACCTGAACTCCTTCGGAGCAGAGCTGGGCACCCCTCCTACCACTGCCCGGGGCAGCGCCGGGCTGCTTAACCTGTTAGTTTCGACCGACAGGCCGAGCAATAGCCAAGGAGACATCCGCTTTCTTCGTCTGCTGCTGCCCGCACCGGAACGGTTTTGCAGCTCCAGCTGGCTAACCGCTGCCCTAATGAGTGACATCACTTTGTGTCACGGTGATGTCACAATATAATGCACAGGTAGATAAGTCATGCTACCTGCTTAACCAGTAATGCAAGCACATTAACAGGGCCGCAAACTATGGCTCGAACCCCTCATTTTAAAATTCATTAGATCGTTACGTATTCTAGGAGAATTGGTGGGGCAAGTGGGGTGGCCTTTCGCGAAGCAGAAACATTTAAGCTATTCGAAGCAAAATAAATAAATAAATAAACGCCTTGCTACTTTTTGAACAAAGTTTTTAAGGGCCGGTTTTTAAGGGCAGCTCTCAAAGCACAAACTGCAGAGTTTAAACTAGGAGCTTTCCATCGTCGTTTTATTTTTGTTATCCTACGCTTTCCCATCTTACCTTCCACTCTATTTTCGCATCAGCAGTAATGCATAAATAAAGACGCTGGCTGTTTTATGAACAGGAGGCATACTCTTAAAAAACGGAGCCTGTAAATTATATTCGACGGTACCTTTTAATCAGGGCAAACTGTTGCAGCCTTACTGAAAAGCATGCAACTCGGCGATTATTCGCTGCCCCGGGAGAGCTGCTTATGACGCGAAAATATTATTATCATTGTATTACAGTTAAACAAAACTCCAAAGCGAAACACTAGATCAGGAAGGGAAAAAGAAAATAAACTTCCATAAAAGCTATACCTTAGAGCAACAGTTGGAAAGAGCAAAATGAAAAGACAATTTAGAAAGTGTTCATTTTCAAAGATATTTTCCAGTTACTGCCTCATTTCCCCTCTATAACACCGTTTGAACTGTAAAAATAATCCCGCAGAATAACACGTGGAATTATTTACATTTGACGGTACATAATTAGGTTGTAATCCCACGGTGGTATTTTGTTACTAAACATAAATCACCAGGAGAAAGATTCTGACTGGTTTGCTAATGTCATCAGGGACCTCGAGGTAGAACTGCAGCCCGGAAATGGCATATAGACTGAGAGCAGATCACCGAAATGGATTTATGGATTTCACTGTACTGTGCTGGCGTCTGAAAGTTTTAATTAAACATGGGTAAAGAATATTTAATCATTCCGTGTGTTGGGAGGAAAGGCTATAGGCTTGACAATGATTTTTAAAATCGTGACTACATGACTTTTGATAATACAATGAATGATGTTGCCCAATACAGTAATTCGATTTATGAATCTGGTAACATTTTTGTGGATTCTTTCATACTGATGTCAATGCTAAAACGTTAACAATCCGTGCTCGTTTTATTCCCAAGGAGTAGACCCATTTATTTCAGGGGATCTGACATGGTTTACCAAATAATTATGCAATTCATTTATCAGTTGTTTAGTAACACTAATATTATTGTCACAATTAACAAATGCATGTTCATAAACACATGTGTGCCTGCATATTACATAATACTAAGAATAGTGTTTAATAATGTGGTTTGGATTTTAGGAAATCTCATTATCTTTGATCCGCTTTTGGAGAGGTTGCTTGTTTTCTCAATTTTTAAAAATGTAAATATGTTGTTAATCTTGCTAGTGAATCACCTTCTATTTTCAGGTCTGTACTAGAGGCATATTGTGCACCTTAACTACTCATGTAAACTCACTGGAATATAGATTTATTATTTGATTTATGACTTATAATTATTCACTTGACTATGATTTGCACATATAAGGGGTGAAAGATCACCAAGAAGCAGGACTAGACTTTATAATAATCATATTTTTATTCTTTTTCTACAAACCTTGAATTTCATATAATAGCGAAATGAAAAACCAATTTTGTAATGTAGCCTTTATCTACAAATGGCACCAAGGAGTAGGGTGACCAGACAGCAAATGTGAAAAATCGGGACAGGGAGTAGGGGGTAATAGGAGCCTATATAAGAAAAAGACCCAAAAATCAGGATTGTCCCTATAAAAACGGGACATCTGGTCACCCTACCAAGGAGCTTTTGCCACACTTTAATTGTAAATAAAGTCTATGCACATTTGATCCATTATTAAGAGCTGTAAAATAGAGATTTGGATATACTGATACCTAGTTCATTCTGCAGGAGCTCCATAGTGAAGTTGTGATAGGTTCTCAAGACTTCTTATCCTGTATTATCATTGAGGTTATTAAATCAAAGTGAAGAGAACCCCCACAAGTGACACTTTAATTCTACTTGTAACAAAGTTCTAAAACATTTTTAAAGCATGATTATAAAACTAAGCAAAATATTTACTTCTAAGTTAAAGACTCACTTCCTTGTGTTTTGTAAAGATGCTGTTTTACTAAAGGCAAAATTCTTTCTAGTGGAATCATTTTTTCCATTAGTGCTTTCAGAAGAAATTCCTGTCATTTAGGCCACATCCCCAGTCATCAGCAAGTCTTCCAGAAACACACAGATGACAGAGTCTGGAGACCGAGTGCTGTTCTCCCAATTGGTCATATTAATCGATACATGGAGAGTAGTTTAACAGAGAACAGCCAGTATGGCTGATCGCAATAAAAAATATTTTTAAAAAATCAACATTTGGAAAGCAGTGCTGGAAAAATACCAACAGGCCCTGTAGGGAAAAATCTGCCAAACAGTGTGAAGGAACTGCAGGAGCAGTTGGCACCAAAATACCTTACAAGCCTTTAAAGTAGTGAGATCTACCAAATAATCACATGTAAATTTCACATACACTCTCACCCTCCATATTTTATTTCTTAGATCACATTTGAAAAGCTTTAATGAAAACAAGATTTCAATTTTCAGAGCATAACATTTAGAATGTGATACAAAATGTAGGCTTTATGTTTTTAATTAAGAGTTACTTACCCAACACTGCATGGAACAGTAAGTCCATAGCTGTTAGCTGGGCAGCAAGCTCACCGCTCAGTTCACTCACACTTCAGAATGTCCACAGAGGGATGGCAACAGTGATATTCTGTCTCAGAAACTATAAAAGATTACACAAACAATACCAGCAGTGAAATATTAACTGTATCTAAGGACAGAAATTCATAACAGGGTGGAATGACTGGGTGTTTTAGGATTTAGGTCAAAACCTGAACAATAGTTTTGAACTCAAAATGGGCATCTGTTACCTGGAGTCCCACTGAGAAGTTGATTCTATATTTAATGTAATTGGAAATTTTCATTCATGACTCAGGAATGACCCTTTTGGTGACTAGAACTCTTAGCTGGAACCCAGAGAAGTGTCAGGAGGGCATTTTTCAGACATGTGTTACTCAGAATGGGCTCCATAGGGCCTAAAAAAGGCACCATGGGCCTAATGATATTTCCCATTGGATGCACCAGTAAGTGCAGGCTAGAGTTCAGAAGGTGGTTTGCTTTAAAGGCTGAAATAATAGAAACCTCCAAATCACAAGCCCTGATGTGATACCAATGGCACTGAACAGGAAATGGTGAGCCAAGACCATGGGAAACCCCACCTACTGAGCAAGCTCCTGAGCACATTGAAATCTTGGAGAAAATTACTGAGCCTTTCTCCTTTTCTCTTTAGTGCTGCTTTGAGAACCTTCTTTTTCAGTGCTGTGGCAAGCTGAGGTCATGCTGAAATTTCCAAGTGGTGGGTCTCAAATACAGTTTTCCACCAATTCTTTCACTTTCAACCATATAATCCAATCCAAGGTCCATTTTTAGTCTAGCAATTTATATATACTTAAAATAAAAAGCTGATTTCAATGATCCTTCCTCTTCCACAAAATTTCACTCATATTCCTCACTTTGAGTTACAATTTTTAAAATGTTATATTTCAAAAAATCACCTTGGACAAGATCCTGAAAGGTATTTGGGCACCTAATTCCCATTGATTTCAATGGAAGTTCAGCATCTGAATACCTTTAAGAATCTGGGCTCCTCTTTATGTACAATTTCCTGTCAGCTGCAGATTCCTACACAGTTAACATATAGGTTTAAAATTCAAAGAATTTCCCTGTCTCATTCACACACTGTGCTACATGATTCTGGGTGGCTAATAACTATCTACCTGTATTTAAAGAGCGTAAAGCCCTCATGTAGGTGAGGGATTGTTTCGGATAATATAACCAGAATCCTTATTTACTCTCCTACACAGAACAGGTGTTGACAACTGTTGTTAACAATGATTGCCAATGAACTAGCACTGAACATGTTTCAGTGTAAATGTAGAGAAGAGAAAACCTAGTTAACCAAATTAACTGAAATGGTGAGAAACTGGCTTTGCCCTTGTGTGACCCACGTTTAACGCTTCAGTTACAATCACTCCCACTGCTACTGTTTCGTAGTCTAGACAAGGGCTCAAGAGCAAAGGGATGACACTAAGTAAAGGTAAATTTAGAATATGTTTCCTAATAGTAAGGCCTCATTAGATTGTGAAATACTCTCTCTGCATCCGATGAAGTGAGCTGTTGCTCACGAAAGCTTATGCTCAAATAAATTTGTTAGTCTCTAAGATGCCACAAGTCCTCCTTTTCTTTTTGCGAATACAGACTAACATGGCTGCTACTCTGAAACATCTCCTCCCAAAGGAACTGGTGGAAGCCTCATCTCTTGAGACACCTGAAATCAGACTGGATCAAGTTCTAGAAAATATACTGTCACAGGCACCATTTTTCCAAGTTGCTGGGGGGGGGGTGCTTGACTCCCTACTCCACCCCAGGCCATGCCCCCACTCCACCCCTTCCCCCAAACCCCTATCTCGCCTCTCCCCGTCCCATTCCACCCCCTCCCCTGAGCGCACCCCCTCCCTCACTCCTCCCTCTCCCCCCACAGCACCTCCTGCACACTACTGAACAGCTGATCACCAACAGGCAGGAAGTGCTGGGGGGAGGGGTAAGAGCTAATCAGAGGGGTGAGGGGGGCTGCCAGTGGGTGCTGAGCATCCACTATTTTTTTCCCGTGGGTGCTCCAGGGCTGGAGCACCCACGGAGTCTGCGCCTATGTAAACTGTACCAAACAAAGGGAGCAAGCTTGCTTTGGTAGGGAAATAGGCCACATAACCAAACTAACTTAGCCTAGTAGGTTGTCACAAATGATCTCAACAAAAACTTTTTTCCTGATGTGATCATGGTGGACAGAAGTCTAATACACAAGGAGAACAACTGTTTTATAGGTCCATTCGAAAATGCTAAGTCTGACTCTGTGGATATGACCAAATCCTTGGAAAAATATGTTCAGAGCCTCGAAGAGTTAAAGGGATATTAGCAGGGAAATGGGGGATCTCTGCAGTTTCATGAGGGATGTGAAGGATCCATCTGAAAAATAAAACAAAACCTTGCATTTTTCTTTGTACAGATATTGGACTAAAGGAATTAGTAAGAGGAGGATGTTAAGTGGGAAACTATATTTGAAAAGTGAATAAACCAATATAATGCATGACTGTTTTTAAATTAACTTTCCTGCTGACTCAGTGGCCAGATGATATTGTTAAGCTGCTGGATAAGGGAATGTACAGCTCAAAGAAAAATGAAAAGGCAAAAAGACAAGATTGTCAATCTATGACATTGTGAAGACTGGCAGAATTAATTGTAAAACAATATCCTGTGTTGTCCAATTTTAGTCAGACTAAATTCATTGAGAGACAAAGATTATATACCTAGCAGAGACTTGCTCTCAGAATAACGCACATAATTATTTCCTACCAGGAAAGACATTAATTTCAAAAAGATGACCTTGAGTATGAAAACAACTGAAAGTAAGATGCTGCAAAATTAAATCTGGAAGAAATAAACAATGTCAGAAATGAAAGCTGAAAAGAAGAGCTGCCCCAGAGTCTTTTAAAATGCAGGAGACCACTTTGTGTTAAAATGGTATTAACTGAAAACTTTGTGTGAGTGGTTTCAGATGTTCAACATATCAGAAAAGGACTCTGGAAGATCCTGCTTCCTTGTGATCCAGCATTAACATTCACTCTACACCTAAGAAGAGAATGGTAGGCTCCCTGGATTACTTGGAAAAATGACAATCTAAGGCTGTTAATTTAGAATATTGTAATAACAGCAATGTGATGCCTCCAGTTTATTGCCCTTTCTGTCACGGATAGCATGGACCTCTGATGCATTCCAGCACTGTTTTTCCTCTCACTTTATCCAGTAATTTATTCCAAGGTGGCCATCACTTCCCCACAGACAATAATGGACAATAAATAAAGATAACTCTTGCAAAATACATAGTCCTTTTCATCCATAGATCTGAAAGGTGGGTAAGCATTATTATCCCCATTTAGAATAATAGATTAAAGCAAGAAGACTCAGAGACTTGATCAAGGTCATGTAACAAATCAATGGTAGATCTAGAAAGAGGACCTTGGTCTGCTGACGCCCAGCATGGTACCCTGAACCCAACTGCCTCATTGTCTCAGGACAATGGCCAATCACTTGGTGATGGGCTTAGTGCTTACTTTTTCTCTACATTTTGGACACTTCTTTTATTCATTGCATTCCTCAAAGTTCCCATTCCCTGGACAAATTATAACAAAGCATATCCTATGTGGATCTGATTCTACTCCACTGAAGCCAGTGTTTTCTTGGTACTGACTTCTATGGACATGGGGCAGACCTTGTGTGAGATGCACTGTGCTATTGCAAGATCTATTCTCTCTTCTTCTGATATGGACATTATGTTGTGGATGTGTTTTTTTTTGAGGACAGCCATGCAGGCAAATAAAATCCATGCTTTTACTAAATGTTTGCTAGTGTTTTACTTGGAATGAACACAGGCAGTGACAGTGGTATAACAAGTGTGTAATTATGGAGAAAATCAGATTGGCAAGCGATTCTGTGCAATGATAATACATGATGATACAATGATTGTATATTTCATATTCTTCTACTGGAATTCACTGTACAGTTACATTTGACAAGTTACGGAATAATTCAGTTCCAACTAATCCAGCATCTCAAATGACAGATTACTGCCAGACATTTCCAAAGTGATTGAGGATTTACTGGGGATTCACCATTAATTGGTATGTGCCACAATGCTAAAATTACCTACTGCTACTTTGAAAACTTAAGGTTAAATGTTTAACAGTCTATAACAATAAAAATTCATTTGCTTCATTTCAGACATCTGTGCAAAAAATAAATATCACACATCATTTTATTAAATTCACTAATATTTATTCTGGTTCCCAATCTAGTTTTACTGAAAGGGATAAAATCAGATATTTGTAGGGTAACCTATACCACTGGCACGACTTCACCAATATAATAATACAGTTGCCAAACTAGCATTTTTAATCATCAAAAGCATTATAATACGGTTCAAGTTGTGAGGGACTTTTGTTCAAGCCTGTCTTTTATACACAGGGAGAAACATATATGTTAGGGCTGGCCAGAAAACAGCAATTCCAGTTAGCAAAAAAAAATCAAGGTTTCAGTATTTTTCATTCCAATGTGGACCGGGACCTTTTGGGAAATTTTGTGACACAAAACCAATAAGGCCTGAGCCTGGGATGTGGGAGATGCAATTCTAAATTCCTGCTCTGCCTGATTCACGTCTCCCACATCCAAGGGAAGTGCCCTAACCACCTGGCTAGTCTGAGATGGTCTTTATAGCTATTTTAGTCTACATGCTTGACACCTCGTCTGTCCTCCATCTTCGTGGGACTTAGTCTACCATTCCAAGCTCTTTAGCATCTTTAAATAGCTGCCATATTTATAATAGAACCAAACCAAAACCTGTAATAGGTGGATGGCTTACAAGAGTACTGATAGGCTCGTGGTAAAGATATGGGAGTGGAATTCATGAGGTCTTGGTTCAATTCCCAACTCTACCACAAATTTGTGTTTGATCTTGGACAAATTGCAATCTCAGTGCCTTAGCTCTTCATCTACTACAAGAGGATAATAGTTGTTTTGTACTATGCTTTGACAGTGCCTAACACAGTATGTGCCAGAGCATGGGTGGAGAACCTAAGTGCTACTGTAACATTAATAATACTGACAGATAAATGTTTCCTCCTTCTTACTTTATACTGACAATGTTCCTCTCCTGGTATCTGCCCACAATGTCTCAATTTACTTACCTGCATCCAAAAGTTTGGGCAGTGTGATGGGGCAGCTGCCCCTCATTGGTGGCAAAGGGTTAATAGCAGCCCTTGGAGTGGCTGCGCAGAATCCAGCCAAGCAGAGGCAGGCTTAGAAGCAGCCAATCAGGATCAGACTGGGCCCTATAAGAGTGGCTGCAGGACAGAGAAGAGCTCAGTCTTTCCCTGGAGCTTGAGGGAGAAGGACTGACTGCCTGTAGAGGCAGGGCAGGGCAGGGCAGGGCAGGGCAGGGCAGGGCAGGGCAGGGCAGGGCAGGGTCGGGTCGGGTCGGGTCGGGTCGGGTCGGGTCGGGTCGGGTCGGGGAGTAAGTGGAGCTCCAGCCTGGCTGGCTCCAAGATGGAGGCCTTGATACAGGGGCCAAGTAGGTGCTGGGGCTATGGGAGAGTGGCCCAGGGAAAGCAGGTAGCGGCAGAGGGGAAGGAGAGGCAGTGAGTAACTGCCAGCTGTAGGGTCCCTGGGTCAGGGCCCAGAGTAGCAGGCAGGTGGGCCTGGCCCCCTCCCTTACCCCACTGGCCGCTGAGGTAAGTGGCCTGCCAAATGACTACAGTTTGCCCCTGAGAGAGGGGCTGCAGTTTGCCACTATGGCAAAATGCCAAGTGAAGGACTGACAGTTCCCCTGGAAGTGGGGAGACAATGGAATTGGGGCACAGTTGGAGGGCTGTGCCCTGAAGAGGATGTTATGGTCCGGGAGCAAAGTGGGTCTCCACAGACAGCGGAGGCAGTGGAGAAGCAGTGACGGATAGTGAGACACCACAAGAGGGGGGCGCCCTGCTGATCGACAGAGCTAATTCCCAGAGCAATTAGCAGGACTCTCCACAGTGGTGAGCACAACTTGTTACAGGCAGTTGTCTGGTTACAAAGTAAACTGGACTGAGTCAAAAACAATGAGGAGTCTAGAGGCACCTTAAAGACTAACAAATTTATTTGAGCATAAGCTTTCATGGGTAAAAAACCCATGCAAGAAGTGGGTTTTTTACCCACGAAAGCTTACGCCCAAATAAAATTGTTAGTCTTTAAGGTGCCACCAGACTCCTTGTTGTTTTTGTGGATACAGACTAACACAGCTACCCCTCTGATACTGGACTAAGTCAGAAATTCTCCCAGCTTCTATGTGTATAAATACATTTCATGTGGACTTTGAGGGCTTAAAATGGATAAAAAGGGTCGTAATATACTTAGGCATGCTTGTCTCCCAGTCACTGAATAATATAATCAGAAGAAACCTCCCTCCCAGCCCCCCCACTTCTTAAATTCCTTGATTATTGTAATCAATAAGCTGCTTTGTCAATGCTTTGGTTTGAAAAATGTAAAAGTTTATTCTGAATAAACCTTTGTCTTAAGAAACTCCATTCAATGGATTTCTGGTCCTGGAAAGCATGAGTCAAGTCAATCTTCATTCTAGACACCATGCTGTATTATTGTTTTGTGACCTGAAAAAAGAATCCCCAGTTGTTTCCAGGTCTGGAAAACTTGTTTTGGGAAGGCTAATCTGGATTGTTTGGAACCATGGAAAGACCCTATTCTCCCTGGGTCAATCCTGAAGTCAGACCTTTTTCCGGTATAAGAAGACCAATCCTGATAGTTCTGAGATTGTGTAGATTTATGGAAAGCTTTTTCTAAATGTCTCTAACTATGAAAACCACAGGGCGCGCATGTGAAAAGTCTCTTCCACATGACTTGCAGTCATGCAAAGTGTGTCCTAGGTAGCTCTACCTTCTGGTTTACATATGATCTTGATTATTTACAATCTCGAGTTGAAGCAGATGATTTCTTGGCATTTGAGAGAAGTTGAATAGAAATAGCTAAACAAATAAATGGAATGACAGGCGTAGCTAATTAATCTGTTGTGCTAATGGTTGTACTGTCTCATTTTTAATATAACTGAATTAATGTGCCATTCAAACAGTTGACAAGTCACATGCACCATTCTAAAACAGATGTTAAATTCAGAGATACAAAATGCTGGTTGTTTCTTAAAGCTATTGCCAATGATCAAGACATATTCTTCTTGGAATGATACCCAACAAGCTGTAATGATCACATAGTCTAGTGCTTATCCCTTTTGTTTACAGATCATATATGTGTATTGTGTAGGTTGCAAAATGATAGAAATAGCAGTATGACTAATGCAGAAAATGCTATGACAACCTGTTGGTGAAAATGGGAACTGCAGGTGAATGCAAGATCAGCGTGAACAGTTGGGGAGTCCTCATGACTCCCTTTTATGATCCCAAAGTAGTTGTCTCATGCAAGAACTCTATAAGATCCTTAACATGTTTATAAAAATGGCGTTAAGCAAGTTAGAGCCATACATCCACCATCCCCCAGGCCACTTTTCCACATCCCCCCCAGAACTTTAGGCCAAATCCCAAATGTATCCACACTGTGAATGAAGTCCAGAACTCTCTTAAAGGTGGGTGGCACAGTGCCAGAACAAGATGTCACCTACTAACAGACTTTAACTGAAATGCTTTTACATTCAAACGCTATCTCTTATAACAAAATATTTGTGAGCCATATGAGCTAAGAGAATGGCAGCTTAATCACAAGGCATTTTTTCCCCTCTGTTTCCTAGTAGGTCTTTTCAGAGACATGTGTTTATGGTAGCATTCTGATAATCAAGCCCTCAGACCGCTATCCCTTCCTACTTCTGCATGTGGGCACCAGTGCCAAGAATGACCTTGAGCGGGTCACTGCAGACTACATGGCTCTGGGAAGAAGGATAAAGGAGTTTGAAGCACAAGTCATGTTCTCATCCATCCTCTCTGTTGAAGGAAAAGGCTCAGGATAGGGACCATTGAATTGAGGAGATAAATGCATGGTTGCACAGGTGGTGTTGGAGAGAGGGCTTTGGATTCTTCGACCATGGGATGCTCTTCCAGGAAGAAGGATTGCTAGGAAAAGATGGGATTCATGAACAAAGAGATGGAAGAGCATCTTTAGAGGCAGGTTTGCTAACCTAGTGAGGAGGGCTTTAAACTAGGTTCGCCAGGGGATGGTGATCTAAGCCCGTATGTAAGTGGGATACCGGGAGGAAACACAAGGAGGAGGGTGCAACAGGTGAGGCCTCTTGATCCTTACTGAGAAAGTAAGGCAATCGGCTAGTTATCTTAGGTGCCTGTACACAAATGCAAGAAGCCTGGGAAACAAACGGGAAGAATTGGAAGTCCTGGCACAGTCAAGGAACTATGATGTGATTGGAATAACAGAGACTCGGTGGGGTAACTCACATGACTGGAGGAGTTGCACTATATGTATGGGAGCAGTATCATTGCTCAGAGCTCCAGTATGAAACTGGAGAAAAGCCTCTTGAGAGACTTTGGGTTAAGTTTATAGGCGAGAGCAACAAGGGTGACGCCGTGGTGGGCGTCTTCTATAGACCACCAGACCGGGGGGATGAGGTGGATGAGGCTTTCTTCGGACAACTAAAGAAGTTTCCAGATCACAGGCCCTGGTTCTCATGGGGGACTTCAATCACCCTGTCATCTGCTGGGACAGCAATACAACAGTGCACAGACAATCCAGGAAGTTTTTGGAGAGTGTTGGGGAAAACTTCCTGGTGCAAGTGCTGGAGGAACCAGCTAGAGGCCATGCTTCTCTTGACCTGCTGCTCACAAACTGGGAAGAATTGGTAGGGGAAGTAGAAGTGGGTGGCAATCTGGGCAGCAGTGACCATGAGATGGTTGAGTTCAGGATCCTGCCAAAAGGAAGAAAGGAGAGCAGCAGAATATGGACCCTGAACTTCAGAAAAGCAGACTTTGACTCCCTCACGGAACGGATGGGCAGGATCCACTGGGAGGCTAATATGAAGGAGAAAGGAGTCCAGGAGAGCTGGCTGTATTTTAAAGAAGCCTTATTGTGGGTGCAGGAACAAACCATCCCGATGTGCAGAAAGAATATCAAATATGGCAAGCGACCAGCTTGGTTTAACAGAGAAATCTTTGGTGAGCTTAAACACAAAAAGGAAGCTTACAAGAAGTGGAAACTTGGAGAGTTGATTAGGGAGGAATATAAAAATATTGCTCGAGCATGCAGGGGTGTAATCAGGAAGACCAAAGCACAATTGGAATTGCAGCTAGCAAGGGCTGTGAAGGGTAACAAGAAGGGTTTCTACAGGTACGTTAGCAACAAGAAAGTGGTCAGGGATAGTTTATGACCCTTGCTGAATGAGGGAGGCAACCTAGTGACCGATGATGTGGAAAAAGCTGAAGTACTCAATGCTTTTTTTTTTTTGCCTTGGTCTTCACAGACAAGGTCAGCGCCCAGACTGCTGCACTGGGCAGCACAGTATGGGGAGAAGGTGAGCAGCCCTCAGTGGTGAAAGAACAGATTAAAGACTATTTAGAAAAGCTGGACATGCAGAAGTCTATGGGGCTGGATCTAATGCATCCAAGGGTGCTGAGGGAGTTGGCTGATGTGATTGCAGAGCCATTGGCCATTATCTTTGAAAACTCATGGCAATCAGGGGAGGTCCCGGATGACTGGAAAAGGGCAAATATAGTGCCAATGTTTAAAAAACGGAAGAAGGAGAATCTGGGGAACTACAGACAGGACAGCCTCACTTCAGTCCTTGGCAAAATCATGGGGAAGGTCCTCAAGGAATCCATTTTGAAGCACTTGGAGGAGAGGATGGTCATCTGGAACAGTCAACATGGATTCACCAAGGGCAAATCATACCTGACCAATGTGATTGCCTTCTATGATGAGAGAACAGTCTCTGGATATGGGGAAAGCGATGGACATGATATAGCTTGACTTTAGCAAAGCTTGTGATACAGTCTCCCACAGTATTCTTGCCAGCAAGTTTAAAAAAAATGGACTATAAGGTGGATAGAAAGCTGGCTAGATTGTCGGGCTCAGTCAGTAGTGATCAACAGTTCAATGTCTAGTTGGCAGCAGGTATCAAGCAGAGTGCCCCAGGGGTTTGTCCAGGGGTCAGTTTTGTTCAACATCTTTATTAATAATCTGGATGATGGGATTAATTGCACCTTCAGCAAGTTCGCAGCTGACACTAAACTGGGGGAAAAGGTAGAAACGCTGGATGGTAGGCATAAGGTCCAGAGTGATCTAGACAAATTGGAGGATTAGGCTAAAAGAAATCTGAGGTTCAACAAGGACAAGTGCAGAGTTCTGAATTTAGGACGGAAGAATCCCATGCACCACTACAGGCTGGGGACTGACTGGCTAAGGGGCAGTTCTTCAGAAAAGGACCTGGCGATTACAGTGGACAAGAAGCTGGATATGAGTCAACAGTATGCCCTTGTTGCCAAGAAGACTAACCGCATATTGGGCTGCATTAGTAGGAGCATTGCCAGCAGATTGAGGGAAGTGATTATTCTCCTCTATTTGGCACTGGTGAGGCCACATCTGGAGTATTGCATCCAGCTTTGAGCTCCCCTACTACAGAAAGGATGTGAACAAATTGGAGAGAGTCCAGCAGAGGGCAACAAATATGATCGGGGGTTGGGGCACATGAGTTATGAGAAGAGGCTGAGGGAATTGGGCTTATTTCATCTGCACAAGAGAGGAGTGAGGCGGGATTTGATAGTGGCCTTCAACTACCTGAAGGGGGGTTCCAAACGGAATGGAGCTTGGCTGTTTCTGTCATCTGGTGGCAGAACAAGGAGCAATCGTCTCAAGTTGCAGTGGGGGAGGTCTAGGTTGGATATTAGGAATCACTATTTACTAGGATTGGCAACTAAACCTGCTCAGATCTCAGTCCATACCTGCTGTTGTTTATATATATATAGGAGATACATAACTGCTTTCAGATATATGGGATATATAGGTTCCTGTGTATTTAAGGACAGAATTGCCCCCCTCCCTCAAATGTTTGTAATGATGTGACATTTTATTTCCCCCCAGATTGTTCAATGAAGCACAATTGTAGCAACGTGCCAGTCACGTAGTAGTTTTTGTTTGATGTGGGTTAAATGATATTGCTTTCCCTTTGGAAGGACCATTTGAACTTCTTAGTGGCAAAGCCAAATGTAAATGAAATAGTCATCATATGATGTGTGAAACATTTTCCATCTTGACACAGAAGAGAGCTTCAAAGTAATTTGAAGTACTTGCAATAATATAATGAGCCATGGCAAGACCACCATCTTTTTGATACAACTGTGCTCATATGTCCGATGCATAGCTGAGCTACTCAGATAGAACTCAAGAGGCTGATATATCACTGTTCTCTTGTGCAGACTAAATAAGCCCAGTTCCCTCAGCCTCTCCTCGTAAGTCATGTGCCCCTAATCATTTTCATTGATCTCCACTGGATTCTCTCCAATTTGTCCACATCCCTTCTGTCTTGGGGGGACCAAAATTGGACGCAATACTCCAGGTATGGTCTCAGCAATGCCAAATAGAGGGGAATAATAATTTCCCTCAATTTGCTGGCAATGATCACAGTAATTTGTCACAACTCTGTTCCAAAGGGTCAGTGTTACTATAGTTACTGGACCCAGGCAATCGCTGGCCTAACAATGGAGCTAATTTCTTCCAACTGTTCTCTATGAACTGGGTGGTGAAACCCAGGTAATTTCATATAGGTTATCAAACAACCACCCCATAGCGATGACGTTTGGTTGCTATCACCCTCAAATGCATAGCTATCCCTTATCAAACGGCTGACCATCTATTATCAATCTTCATTCTCTTTGTCTGATTTATTTTTTTCACAGTTTGTCCCAACATGTGGGTCCTCCTGTGCATTCACTGGAAGATTTAATGATGTGTGAAAAACCATGAATATTCTTTGAACAAGTTCTGGGAAATCTCCTTACAGTACATCAGTGGCAGGAATAAAGCAACGGAGCTAGGTGACTATGCTATGCACTGTAACTGGAGCCAATGTAAGGTGTCTTTCTGCCATTAGAGAAATGCAAAGAATCCTTAATGATGACAGGATCGGGCCCATATAGTGTCATTTGATATCCAGTGCAGAGCTTTCCACACATGGTTTATGAATTTGTTGAAGGGGAACCAGATTTGTAACCATAATACAACTGACCACTCTTTGTAAGAAAAGATCAAACAGATGAATAACACTATGCACCATATAAATTTGGATAAAACATGTAATATGCCAGTAAAAATAGCAGGAATAGGAGAGGAACTTGCCAGCCAAATGGTGCCATACATAGACCACAGAAATAAGACTAGAAAACTAACACAAATCAAGGCAATCTTGTCCATAAAAATCTTTAATATAAAATAGGAACACCTCTGAATTATCTAGAACAGTGGTCTCCAAACTGGGGTGCGTGCTCCGCAGGGGGCGCACAAGATGATCCTAAGGGGTGCGCGGCAGCAGGAGTGCCGCCAGATGGCACTCCACCTTTTTTTATCTTCAGCGGCCACTCTGTACGTCCATGGCTGGTGTTCCACTCTGGCAGCCTGCCTGCAGCAGGTCTTCCAGCCCTGTTCCATCGACGGCGCGTCTGTGGCAGGTCTTCTGGTTTTCACCCTGGGGGTGTGCGAGCCAAAAAGTTTGGAGACCACTGATCTAGAAGACAATGTTTAAAATCCAGTTACAGAAATACAAAACAGCATATTAGGACTCATCTAATAAAATAGAAAAGATTCATAAAACTGGAGCAGCACTTTGCTAGTTTCAGCATCCTGGTTGGGAGAGCGAAGTACTGAAAAGTGTGGCACGTTACAGTTTAAGCAGGGTAGTAAAGCATAATTGGTACGCTTTTTTTTTTTTTGTGAGAACACCATATAGTCTAATAGTCACCATAACATAATGGTTCCCTTTAGAATGCAGACTTTTGGGCCACATCCTCTGCCTACATAGGTCCACTAACCTCAGTGGTATTACATCACCAGAGATTTTTGGCCCTTTAAAGATAACTATGTCATTGAAACTCAGAGGACTAGTTTGTTTCAATGTGGCTGAGCCACACAAGATTGCCTCTCACAGTTTTCATGCAGCCTGAGGAGTATGTGGCAAAGCTTGAACGGCTACAAAGATGAAAACCACAGCTTACAGAGGAAGAGTTTGCTTATGAATTCAGAAATATACTCTGTACGCATACAGTCTATATGGAAAGTTGAATATCATCATTATAGAGACACGTAACTTGTTTACCTTTGCCTTATAAACAGAAGAAGAATAACAAAGATAACTTTGGTAGAAATAAATGTACAAGGAGCAGCCACTTAATTTATTATGAGATGAAATTCTTAATAGTTCAACCTACTGGAAAGACTCATTTCTTTGCCACTGTGGCGGGCCTGGCATCTCACTGCCCCTTTGGGGCAGGGGGGATGGGGTGTTGGAACCTTGCCACTCCCAAGTTCGCATGCTCACCTCTCTGTGGGTGGCCCAATGTGGCCTAATGGCCTCCCTCCACCCAATCACCCCTTAGTCGGGGTAGTGTGTCCTAATGGCCAGAGTCTATATATCCCCTCCCCTTGCAGGCGGGATAGTGTGGCCTAGCGGCGGGAGTCCGTGTAACTTGCCCCAAACGTCAGGGCAGTGTGGCCCAATGGCCAGGGTCCATATAAATCGCTTCTAGCGTTGGAGCAATGCAACCTAATGGCCAGAGTTCATATAATCCCCCATGTTAGTGAGATAGTGCGGCCTAGCAGGCAGAGTCTGTATGATTCCCATACTAGGCCACCCCCCCGACTGGGGAGTAGGGAGGACAGGTAGGTAGGAGGACCCGGGCCAGCCCTCTCCACTGAGTCTCGACCCAGGACCCTGGTAGTGGCAAGTTTCCCTTGCCACCGGCTTGGCAGGGATCTGCCCAAAAGATGTCAAGCTTCTGTGTGGCTCTAACGCTATTTTCCTCTAAAGTTCCCCTGGGTCACTTCCTACCATAACCTCCGGGTCCTCCATTTCACGGGGGTCCTCTGGTTTGTTCCCCTTCTCCGACATACTCCGTCTGAGGGTCGGGGCATGTCCCAGCTTAGCTGGCTTCCAGATCCTGGAGTGCAGGCTGTCCCACCTCGGGAGTTGGCAGCCTGCCTCCTTCCCCTCCAGCGGTCAGCCCAGATTGAGCAACTCTGCAGGCTTTTATACCTGTTCTCCAGTTGGAGCATGCCCAGCAGAGCCTCAGGAGCCTGGCTTCCTCTGATAGGAAGGAAGGGTTAATCCCTGCGGTACCAGTGCAGAGCCGCTCTGCCCCATCACAGATACCCAGCGTCAGCAGCTCATCTCAGGTATCTTATGACATGTGAAACAAAAGAGCAAATCAACTGCTTTCAGAAGAAGTGATCAGCTGGCCTACAACAAATTTAAATCTCATGACAGAGCCTTGTGATCTTCAACCCCCCAACTTTCATTATATTCTCGCTGGTCAGCTATAGTATTTCTGCATTAGAAACAATGCTGTCTTCCTGGCAGTTTTACTGTTTTTGGAATTTCAAATTTTCGGAACATTTTAATGAAAATGAAGAGCAAAAGTCTAGACCTTTAGCTGGTGTAAATCAGGCACAGCTTTACTGTGGTGGCACTATGCTGATCTACACTAACTGAGGACATGGCCCCAAATATTTGAAAAGGTAGTTTCTGCACTGGGACAGCCTTGCTCTTACAGGAAAACAAATGTAAATAGATAGTAGGCAAGGAAGAGATATTAGAAGCTGCTGCTGAAAAAAGGATTGAAAAATTAAAAAGCAAGCTGGGGAGTTCAAGAGCAAGGTGAGCAGATGCATGTAAAAGAGAGGGGCATTTTTCTAACAATCATTCCATTGTTATAATTAAAATAACCATTTCTTGTCTAATAACTCGAGACAAGAGTCTGCATTTGTCAATCAATATGACCTAAAGTTTCAAAGGACTAGATTCTTACATGGGTGAGGACTGCTAGGGGAGAGATTAAGGTGCCTTCCTAACCTTTGCATGGCCCACAGAATTGCAGTCCCTGTGCTTAGTGATATACAGAGCTAGAGCTAACTTAGGTCTGATCATCGGAGGTGTTCAACATGTGGGGCCAAATCTTTAGCTCAGGCTAAATCCTTGTGGCTGCTCTAATTTGCACTGGGGGCTGTTCTGGCCCCTCGATGCCCCCCCCCCCCACATGCTTGGGGGAAGTAAAAGTGCTTGAGAACCACCTTTGTGTCGTTCCTTTTCAAAGAGCTGTTCTGTTGTGCTGTCTGCTCAGTTCAATGAAGGATGTGGAAGCCTTTGAAAATGTATGTGCCTACACTGCACAGCACGTCAGAGAAGCCAGAATTCAATTCTAATCTGTTTAAACTAATTATGTAGAATCCAGCAGTTTACACAAATGAGAGCTGTATTTTTAATACAGTTACTGTAACTATGTAGCTGTTCTGCCTCCATTTCAAAAGGCTTCTTCTCCCTAGATAGAACAGAACAGCTGCAAGAATGCTAAAGGAAACATCACAAATAATACAGCTCAAGGCTCGGATTACGAGACAGTGATTTAAATGAATGACTTCAACGCAGCTACTCCCATGTGTAAGGGCTACTCATGTGAGTAAGAGCTTCAGGTTCAAGCCCTGTAACAATGAGAATTACATTTATTTTCAAAATAACTAGTTCGTAAAATTAAATTTACAATTAGATTTTACACCCTTTAAAATTTGATATAAAACATTAAAAACTGAAAAGATAAGTCATATCAAGGTCAACTATTCTTGACAGAAAGGTTTGTTTTCCTTTTTACAGTAAAATATCCACTTGTTATACTTTTCATAAACAAGAAAATGAAATTAGTCTCAAACTATTCTCTCCCAACCTCCCCCTCACATGACTAAAACATATTTGCAAAAAATATTTATTGGCTAGATATATTCTGTGTTTAATAAAGACTTCATTGTACTACCAGAAGCAAGATAGAGACACATCTATTTAAAAGTACTCAACGAGGCCATTGATTTAGAAGAAGTCACCAACAGAATTTGGAAGTTCATGATGCCACGCAAAGGTTTATATGTATGTAAAACTGTTGATTAGCGGACTCACATTCTGATCTCTTTTAACACGGTGGAGTTACTCCAGATTTAAACCACTGTCATGGAACTCAGAATCTGTCCCCAGATATTTTATTAAAACTCCTTATACCTTACTAAAGGGTAAATGCTGTCCCCTGCTCTGAGTGATGTGGAAATGCTGACTCCTCTGCATTGGGAAGGCAGAGCATGGACTTATGCAGAGGGAACTCTGTACTCCCCTTCCCTCCCCCCTCCCCTCAGCACCGCAATGCACCATAGAGTTTATATGTGTGGTGGAGGAACAGAATGTAGATCCTCCACTATGCAAATCCACAGATGAAAACCATCTACATAGGGGAGGTGTAGGGACCAAAACTGCTAGTAGATTCATTTTGGCTGTAGAGGGGAAAGTAGTGCAACTGCACAGATGCTTCACATTATATCTCCGGGTTAGGTATGAGACTTGTCTTTCCTATAGGGGAGCAGGTTTGGGTTGTTGGGTTTCAGTGAATTATCACGCTGAGTTTCTAGTTCATGTATAATTTTGTTGGCAAATTTGGTGGTGCCTGCATTAAAATATGAACAAGAATATCATTTTAAAGTTTCTAGATCCCAAATCAGGAAAGTACTTGACTATATGTCTAAAGTTGAGCGCTTATTTAAGCACTATCTGGACGTAAGCACATGCTTAATGCTTGCCTGAATCAGGATCCACCGATTAAACTCACAGAAGCCTTCAAAAACCTAAAATCAGCTCAAGATGCAAGACATTTTGTTTGTTTCAGGCAATAGATGTTGATTGTTCCTTTTAATTAATAAAATGAGAAACAATTGTATTACACCAATCTAGCTATAGCTAATGAGTCTGTGGATACATGTAAAAGAAAGTAATACATATGAAAAAGTTGGGGTTTGTAAGAAAGTCTCCATTAGAAGCCAACCTCATTCAGTATTTGCAATTTTATATCACAAGACTCAGGGGAAATTATTTAAATTTAATAGACACTGCAGCTTCTAGACTAGGATGTGCTGTACTTTAAATCATCACCATAGAAAAGTATAGTAATACAATTCATTCAGAAGTAAATGTTTGACAGTAAATGCAAATATTTTAAGATTTTTTTTCAGGTATAACAGAATTGTCTGCTCTTATAATTCAGGGTCTCAGTCTCATACTACTGCTTACAAAGGTTGCTGGGCACAGTACATGCATAAACCTGGACTACTTGTGAGTTAACTAATTGCCTGAATGTGTTTCAACAATTGTTCTATAATCTACAGTACCAGTGATATGTCATTAAAACATTAATAAAGACCTTGATTACTGAAAGGAAAGTCAATAATTCTGAAGATAGTTTTATGTAAAATAATGTGTTTCAAACATTGTTATTCTAAATTTAAAAGAATAGGTAAATCCCGGAGAGATTATATTTCTAATATATACATATAAGAATATTAGTATAAAATGCTCGCTCATCTTTATTTTTTCTTAATTTACTGCTGTGAATTTTAACTATTGAGTTAATCACATATATTATCTATTACTTGTATAATTAAAGGTTTCAGAGTAGCAGCCGTGAGCCGATGAAGTGAGCTGTAGCTCACGAAAGCTTATGCTCTAATAAATTTGTTAGTCTCTAAGGTGCCACAAGTACTCCTTTTCTTTTTGTATAATTAAATATTATCTTGTCTGATGTTGGTGCTAGTAAGAGGAAATTTGGGATAATCTTGGAATAATGTCTACAGCTCCAGCTGTTTGCAGTACTTATATAATACCAGATGTGAAATTGGTGCATCTGTTGTCAGTCCTCTCTTGTGGATTGCAAGTGATCAAACAGGCAAAACCATAATGACAGGATGATTAGACAGGTTTAGCAGAAAGGGAATTGCTCAAGACATTCATGAATTACTGTAAGCCCCACACAGTGAAGAAAAATGTATTTATTACAATTTCATCAAATGCAAAACTGTATCTTAAATTTGAGAGTTAATGATGTTAACCTGGAACTCATACAATTATTTTCATGTGTTTTAAGTACTTTTTAGATGATAAAATAACTGAAAAGCTTTTTAAAAGCATATGGAATGAATACACTATCAAGTACATTTCCATTTTTAAACACATGTATTTTAATTAGATAGTAGGCTTTAAAAATATCCTCAAATAAATGTTTCTCAAACTTAGGTAGTCCATGTAGTTACATATTCAATTGTCTTGCAGTGTGTAAAACATGGGAGCCAGTAAAAGTGGTTGAGGCATCAACCATATTTTGCCTTCTCTGTAGCTAGAGCCAATCTGCGGATGTTTGCTATGCAACCAGCTGCTGCTTCCTGTAGGGTTTCATCTGTAGAGCCCACCATACCCAGTAGAAGCTAGTAAAATAAAATCAGATGGAAAAAATAAAATGAATACACTGAAATTAAATTATTGAATTCAATTTAAAATCATATATAAACACATATTCATATGTATACATACCCTCAGATTAACACATTCATATATGCAAATAAGAAGACTTTTTGAATTTTAAATTAAGAAATAATACAAATTTTGTTAGTTCAATTCATATAAGGAATCCTGACATATTTTCTGTCACACTCGTGACAGTGATACTGCTTTTTCTCATCTTATATTTGTTCATCTTATACACTTACCTGTTGAGTTCTCTCTTGGATTGTTTTTCTTTTTTGCAGAACAATTTTCATTGAAATTACTAAATTTTTTTTGCTAAATTATGACAACAAATCATATGTGAGATTTTTTTATGAAAGTAGCCATGTGCTCTGTTTTAGATCTTCCTCCTGTGATTGGATCCATGTGGATGAACCCTTCTGCCCAAGAAGAACCACACTAACAGTCCACCCACATTCATCTAGTTGAGGGATCTAAATCTTAAGATGTAATTCTTTAGACATTTACATTTCAAAAAGAAAACAATTTAGGGGCAGATTTTGTCCTTTGCTCAAGTTGAGTAGAACTTTACTCTGTGTAGTCCACTTGTTTTCAATGGAAATTCTCTTTGAATAAGGCACTACTCAAAATAAGAGTGATAAAATTGGATCTTTACAGATAAACATTGTTACACATCAGCAAATGACTGATCATAGTTCTATTTCCTTATTTTTAATGTATTGCAAGTCAGTGATGCAACTGAATAACCCATATACACTGGAAAACAGAAGACTATTGCTTAGCTCAAATTAGCTCCATATAATCTTCAGATTTCTGGAAATCTGCCAATCTTAATGTGAGTTCAGGTATTTTGAAGCACAGACAGCTCTAATTAAAACCCCTACTTTCAGACTGCAATACTTAGGATTCTGTATTCACCCAAACAATGTTGAGTCAAACCACAAAGAAATCTGTTATCACTCAACTCCAGTGCATATTTTTCATACAGCTAAAATATTACATAAAATTATGAACTGCTACATATAAAAGCATAAATTGAATGCAGATATCGAATTCATATGCTACCTTTCTCTAACCTTCCAGCAGTTGTAAGGCATGCATTACAGCTGCACACATATGGCATTTGCTTATGAAGATCAAAGCATTTTATACTTAAGGAAGTATTTGTGTTAGACTAATGTACAAAATAAGATTCTTGCCAGTCACTTTTCACCCCTCGACCCCTATAAGTAACTTATGAAAGGCTGCCGTGAATATGCTTGAATTATGTTTAAAAAAAGCTTTATGTCAATTAAGTGTCAGTAGGGGTCAATTCTTATGTCAAAGTTTTCACATAACTCCTATCAATTTTAATGGAATTTACATATGTATTAACAGTAGATCAGAATTCTTAAAGTGTGAACACTTCAGAAAGATATATATGTTATTTGCTCAAAAACAGTTAAAATTTATGGAAAAATTGTAGGAGAAAGCTTTGCATCTATATCATACACTCTTATTTTTACCTATTCCCAAACTATGGGCCTAATCCAGCTGTAGGTAAGGTCAATTGACGCTTTCCCATTTATTTCAATGGGAGCAAGATCAGGCTCTGTGTGTGTGTGTGTGGTAATAAAACTGCATTCTATAGTACAAACACAGAATGCATTTCTTATAAAACAGCTTAAATGAGGCAGTTTTTTAAAAAATGGTATTGATAAATAAATGTTTTCCTAACTAATGATGTCACCCATTAATTTTGTTTCTTCAGTAAGTCATAATTCTGATCAACTTTAATTGTCAAAATAAAAAGGGTTCCCTTGGTCATGCCACAACTTTCTTGTGAAACTTATAGAGTAAAGGTATATGTATTTCATGTGTCTGATTCCAAACCAAAAATATGCATGTATGAACAGTACATATGGTGATTTTGGTAAAACCATAGTTTGAAATTTTGGAACAAGGAAACCATATACTTTATGTAATTACAGTCCGTATGTTCACAGACCTAGTGCAAGTCCTTTTTTAATTTAATGAAGGTTGAACCCCAACTTTTCATAATAATTCCATTGTTGGAATTGTGATTAGTTCATGTCACCAGATGTTATGATGGAATTACTGTTATTGGAGGTACATTATTTAGTAGCAAATAACAAAAATGTACTTCTCCACTGTCTGCCTGTAGCCCTGAGCTCCATGCTATTTATTTTTTCCTTCAGCCACTCACTTGTTTCTAAAAAAGAAAAGGAGTACTTGTGGCACCTTAGAGACTAACAAATTTATTAGAGCATAAGCTTTCGTGAGCTACAGCTCACTTCATCGGATGCATTCATCGGATGAAGTGAGCTGTAGCTCACGAAAGCTTATGCTCTAATAAATTTGTTAGTCTCTAAGGTGCCACAAGTACTCCTTTTCTTTTTGCGAATACAGACTAACACGGCTGCTACTCTGTCACTTGTTTCTGAGTACACAAGATTTTTTAAAATGCACGCTATTTTGTTACTTGATTAGAAGATCAGTAATAAATAATATAAACATCAATTTTTATAAACCTATTCAATGATACTGTCCATAAAAACATTTGACTGGTTCTACTGAAGTCAATGGGAATTTTTCTTCTGACTTTGGCAGGGCAAGGATCAATCACTTCCCAATTTGCTGTTCTTCCAAATCATCAACAAATGGTGACATATGTGCAGAACTGCCACTGTATAGATAAACCCTATATACCAGGCTGTGCTCTGCATAACTTCATAGTGTGTAGGGAGAAGTAATTCTCCCACCACAGGCCACTATGGTAGCCCTCTGTGGGGGTGGAGGACACATAGCAGCAGAACCTCTTGTTCTTTCTCTCCCTCACCCTCCTCTCACAAGGTCACTGCAGAGGTGAGCAGCACACAACCCAGAATGTTTCAATTTAGGTATCTAATGACATAATTTGGCACTTAAGTTTGACGATTTTAGCTAAGAGGAGTTGTTATTATCTTTGCCTCGTGAAAAAAAATGTATCCCTTTGTTGCATGGTAGAATCATAAGTCATTGCTGTGCCACCTGCCATTTTTCTGTGGAAGAGTAAAATGTTTCACAGGTTTAATTCAATTCACTTGTGATTTGGGGTGTTCTAGTCACAATATTGCACACATTTTGACAAGTCCAAGAAGACTTTTTGAGCTTCCAAGGCACCAATGCACCATAACTTCTCTTTTTTTTCAGATGCAATGCCCTTGAACTTCATGCATCCTTTCTCTTTACTGTTCAGGTATTGTTTTCTGACACATGTAAATGTTAACAGATGTCAGAGGCTGCAAAGAGGCAGGTGGTATAAATGCGTCTGTCTGGCATGTAAGAGGCAATTTCCACAAAAAGAGAAGGCAATTTCAATATTATATAGATTCCATTTTTGTTGGCTGGTATTTATATTCTAAGGCAAAGGTCCAAGCAAATTTGGCACAGGTAGCATTTCATACCAGCAAATAAGCACAAACATAAGATGTTTGAAGATCATACAGAGTGTGCACATGAGCTCTAAAAGCAAGAATAATTCACAGCCTCAATTATCCAGATGGTCATGACAATAGAGAAGATTTTGCTATTGCTAACCCAGCGTTAAAATAATACAAGATTCCAAGGCTGCATAACTGGAAATTACTTGCCTTGTAATCCTGCTAATCTGAAGATATTCTTACAGGATTCTGACTGCTGAGTCTTGTACTCTCTAGCACAAGACAGGTACAAAGCTCTAAGGTTTTTAGTCCATAGTGTGACAGTAATGGGGGGTCAGGGTGTAAGCCACAGCATCTCTGTTGGTAGTTGTGCATCACCAAGGACTCCAATTGCCCTCAAGCGAAAAGAAAAGCTCCTCAAAGAAAATCTTACCCAATCACAAAACTGATTGAGAAATTATTTCCTCAAATAGAACAATACAAACATCAAATTGTAAAGATATACACCACCTCTGAAAATTGCCCTCCAAACTCTGAGGAGAGATGTGCTTGTGAATGAGAACTCTGCAGAGGTGATATCTTCAGTGAAGCAGTTACAAAGCTCAAGTAATTCTCCTTTCTCTGAAGATACCACCTTGACAGGATTCTCCCCCCTGGAGACTAAGTAGCTCAGGGGATGTCAAAACAGAAAAATGCAAACATCAGCACTGATACACTAGTAAACCATTCATCCAAAAATATCTTGGTGCCTAAGATCAAGGTTCTGGAGCACAGTAGTGTATAGTCACCTTCTTTGCTCTGGCCACGGCCATCTCAGCTACCATAGTCTTGTGTGGGCAGTGGGAGACACAGGAGGCAACATTTTCAGGGAGAATACACTTTATCTTGTGGTCACCTTTCAGAAAGGGTAGCTGAGAAGTGTTTGCCATACATTCTTCAGCTGATCCAAAAGAGCATGCAAGGGCACAACAACCATACTGGACAAGGGTTTCAGGTAACAGGTAAGGTAAAGCAGATACTTTAGAGACCACCAACAGTTCAGCATCCTGAGAATGTGGAAGACAAATAGACCCTCTAACAACAGAATGAAGAAGTCTCTACACACAGAACATTCAACATCATTCCTTTTCTGTTTTTCTCATCCTTTTTGAACAAACGTATTCAACTTCTTCTAATCAGAAGAAAATATGAGCTACCTCTTTCACTTAAATCTATTACTTGACAGAGAAAGAATGGGAAGTCAGGGAGAGATCAGATGGAGCTTAGAGTCCTTGAGACCAAAAATGTTTGTTTTGATAAGATTGCTGCTTCTGTCTAACACTTTAGCGATGACATATTTTAGATTGCCAGTGTTTCCAATTGGTGTTGGGCCTTGCCATTTTTTTTTCAGATTTAGTATTTCAGTTCTTTCATATGCTACAGTTCCTAGAAGATGCTGAGTTTCTTGCACTATGATCTTTTAATTGTAAAACTCTCCCATTCCAAAAAAAGATATTTTACATGCTTTTGCTAAATCTAACCTAAAAGAAAAAAATACTTTAAATAAAAGCATATGGGAGAAACTTATCCAAAAAAGTATCAATCTGGATCCAGCCAACATTTTGTAACTTTCAACAATATACTGCACACTGGAAAATTTTAAAGCACCTAGCTTTGAGTGTTATGTTACACATATAATTTATCCTTATGAAAATATTTCTCATACAATTAAATTATAAATAATACAACATACTGTACAATCAAAACATGAGGTTAAGCTCAGTCACTGTTTCAATTTTACTAAAATCCAAGCTGATTTCCATCTCCAACTGAGCAAAAGGATAAGACAATGTTGGCCATACCCATACTGCTGAAAAAGACATTGGCCCAGATTCTGCAGTACTGTATGCTCATTTTGCTCTGCTCAGGTGGCACAAAGTGGATGGATTCCAGCTGTAAAAAATTCCCTTTGTGGAGGGGAACTCCTTGCTGGTGTAAATCTGGCAGCTGGAGAGAAGCCAGTTCTTGTTGAGCCACCCTCCCATTCCAGCACAGAGGGTGTGACAGGGAAGGCAGGGAGCCTGGCAGGGGATGGGCAGAACGGAGCTCCATTATGATGATTCTCCACTGGCATAAGGTCCCTTCTCTTAGGCATCTTATCTAGTGGTGTAAATTAGGGCAGTCCCTGGGGCGCTCTAACTAATGCCCTGACCAGACCAGGCCTAGGTTGAGTTGGGGAGCTATAGCATTAGGTTCTAAATGGCTAGTCAAAAGCAAGAAGGAAAGAAATAAGGAAAGACTAAAACATAAAAGAGAAACCTGGAGACAAAGGAGCCTGAAAATGGGACAGCGGAAGGGAATATGAGAAAGACTATGAGATAAAGAGAAATAACTGGACACAAGGGAGGAGAGAAAGAAATAGCACTCCTGAGGGATCCAACACTGGAAGCCAAGTAAGCTGTGTCTGACAATAAGATGTGATCTATTTATTACAATACACATTTTCATGGATAGAAACTGTGAAATTTCATCACTATCATTTTCCCAACCTCCCCATCTTCATCCCTGTTTATTTCATCCATCTGTCGCATCCTGTCTGATACCTCAGATGTAAGATCTCTGGGACAAGGACTGTCTTTTTTGTTATTTGTCTGTACTGTGCCTAGTACAATGGGACTGGAGTTCTCCTTGGAAATACCATAAATAAATTAACAACAACAATAATAATAATAATTAATGATTAATATTGAAGCAGTATCCAGAATCCCCAATCAGGTTCAAGATTCCATTGTTTTAAGTACTGCACAAACATACACATGGTCCCTGACCTGATGAGCTTTAAAATCAAAGAAGCGATATACCCAGGGTCTATGGGGGAGATACTGTCAAATATATAAAGTATTTATAGACCTATATATACTTTCATGTTTTTAATGTTGTAAATGGACCAAGTAACAGTAATCTATCCTCCACTCTCCCTACCCATTATCAATTGGCTAATTTCTTATGGCATTATGGGACAGTTCAGGGATGATGGGCAGGATGAAATGAAGTAGCAAGATGCTTGTTTCAGAATCTGACAAATAGGCTGAAGAATCATTGACAGTGCAGAGAGGTGGGGAGCAAATGTAAAACAAAATATAAAATACTAAAAGTTTGTAAACTTCTTGAATACTGTAAACTATAGGAACTTTTAAGATTCTCCCATTTTACGTTATAATTCATATGTTTTCAAGGAACATTTTTACAAATGTAAAATGGGGATCTTATTGGATATACTCATACAGCACACAAGTATGAACTGTACCTAAATATAACTAATACTAAAACACATTATTAATCTTTGTTTAGCATATATGAATACATGTAACAGGTCTAGACTCTTAGATGTCAGATAATTTGGGTCTATATTTGGCTGTAAGAGGTTTGGTGCAATATTTAGAAAGAATTCTATCATCAAGAACATTCCCATGTACTAAGAGTCTTATGGGATTTGAAATTCATCCCACAAAAAGCAATAGCAGAGCTGATAATCCAGAAATGATGAAGCCAATATTTTATAGCATATTTTTGTTTGGACCATTATCTCAATTTTATTTTTATTTCACTATAGTTTTCAAGAGAAGATTAACATATACAGAAGGCACTTGGAGAAAGAGAGAGAGAGAACACAGACAAAATATTTTTTACAAATGATTGGAAATTCCTTTTATAAAGATTACAACAGGAGCTGAATTAGTTACTGTATGTAATAGACATTTAGAACAGACAGCCCTTTGCCAGAGATGTTGCATTATTTATTTATTTATTTATTTATTTATTGTAATTTAGGTTTGCTTCTGTGACATCCCGAGTACCCTCTTTTCCGTTTGTTGCAGTTATCCTCACCCATCTTTCTTCTTTCGATTCCTTTTGCTATTTCACATTTTGTTATACTTTTCTTTTTTTAAAAACAATGTCTATTCCTTTCTATTTTTGTGAGCATGAATTTTACCTTGCCTTCCTCTACATGGATTACTGTGGGAGTAGCATAGGAAATCTGGGGAGAGATTGCCAAGTGGCCTCCAACTTTTCCTAATTTTTGTTAATTTGCTATTAATTTGAAATGTTTTGTCAGCCATTCTATCTATGGTAGTTATCTAAAGATAACAGAGCACAAAAACAGGACAACTGTAAATAAACAACAACCAGTTGCTGTGGACTCACAAAGTTCCTACTCTTATTGGAGTCACAGAAATAACAGAAGTCCTAAGAGTAATGTAGTATATACACTGGCCACAAATAACTCATTTACTGTAGAAAAGACACTGGTAGTGTCTGTCTTCATTACTGAAGGGTTATGCATGACTTGTCAGTAAGATCCTTGGTTGAGTGTGCTTCTGGATTCCCAGTTGTTCCTGGATTCTTGAAATTTACTCTACATAGTGTTGTCCTTGAATACTACTTTGAACTACAGCAAGAAAACACTATACAGCTTCCAGATTAGGGTCAGATTCTGCCATCCTTCCATCAAGTAGTACCTTACTCTGTAAGGATTCCGATTGTTTCAAGGTGGCAGAATCTGATTGTTACTTAGTAGAGCTAGTTTTAAGGAGTATATTTAATCAATCTTCAAAGTCTGAACTGAATTCACATTTTCTTTTGAGTTTAATTCAACAAGATTTTGATCTCTAAAGCTCTACTAGATTTGGGTCCGGGATATCTAAGGATATGTCCCCTTTCTATGTACTCGATCACGAAAGCTTAAACCAGTAGCATGCTTTTGCTAGTAGTTCTCAGATCTGAATGCCTGGGGATTAGAAGCAGGATGTTCTTATTGGAGAGCCCCATACTCTAGATTTTACTACATTGATCCAAGAAATCTTAAATCTGTTGGCCTTCAGGGCAGAATAAAAGGCTCACGTATATTCTCAGGTTTTTGTTTATGGATGGCAGTGGTGTATACATCTGATTAATCCCAGACAAGTCTATTTAGGACTGATATTGCTCTGCACATCTTCTGTTTTTAAATTAAGTAAATGTTCTAGAGAATGTTTGGTGCATTGTGTAAAATTAATAATAATTACATTATAAAATCAATATATGAACTCTAGAATCTTTTAATGAAGGAAGCCTATTTCAAGACAAGAAGAATATATCTATTAACTAATATCAACCCAGAGATGCGTCACATTTGGCTCTCAATATTTGTATACCCAGTAAGCCAAAGCCAACATTTTAACCAAACAACCATTAAATATAAAAGCAGCATGAACCACAGTTTCACCTCTGTGATCACATGTAAGCTCACTATCCCTGTGGATACAATCAACAGCTCCTCCAATCTAGAAAACTACTAATTTGCCTAGGACCCAAACATGAGAGGGTCATTTAAAGTAATCAGTTAGTTGTTCTCTTTCCCATATTAATATTCTCCTTTGTTTCAGGGACTACCAAAGAGATTTTGCTAACAGCAATTACATCAAAAAAGAGAAAAAGAGAAAATATTATATGGCACAATACAGAACTTCACAAAAGCAGTGACAAATAATATAAACAAAAATATAAAATTTATGAAACAACAGGTACACACTCAATTCTGATTCCACAGTATTGAATTTTTTATACTAACATTTACACCATTTCAGCTCCACTGACATCAACCAAGTTACTGCCGATTTACACTAGTATAAGTAAGAACAAAATCAGGCTCAAAGTATGAAGGGCCCAGATTCTATAAAGCACTTCATGTACTTCCTTAGCTGTAAGTACATGAGTAATTTGGAAAGGCACTTATGTATGTGCTTAGCTCCAAACACATGTTTAAGTCCCACTGACCTCAGTGCTTAAGTGCTCTGCTCAGCTGGCCCAAGTTCTGATTCTGTCTGCTTTACCGGTCTGATGATTCACTCACTTTTTATTGGTTTCATAGTAGCAGCCATGTTAGTCTGTATTCGCAAAAAGAAAAGGAGTACTTGTGGCACCTTAGAGACTAACAAATTTATTAGAGCATAAGCTTTCGTGAGTGAGCTGTAGCTCACGAAAGCTTATGCTCTAATAAATTTGTTAGTCTCTAAGGTGCCACAAGTACTCCTTTTCTTTTCACTTTTTATTGTCACAGTGTGGTAAAATATGAGTCTTCCCTGCCTAACTAATCCAAAATTTTGATGAATAAAACAAAGCATAATCAGACTTTACACCTCATCTTTATTCCTCAATTGCTTTTTAATAGAGCAAAAATACTTTAATTTTTTTAATGGAATATAATCAAGCATAAATAAGGATCTTATGCCTTGACTACCTTTTTCCATGAAAGCTGTAAATAAGGCTCTGAATATATTAGGATGAATACAATTATAGCTGACCCTATAGTTTTCTAATTCACCAATTTCTTTTTTAGAGTGAGAAATCTTATCATTTGTATCTGAATAATTCTGGGTATCACCTGAGATTCAAAAGTCTAAATTAACCATTATTTCAAAATTACTTTCAGTTTGTCAGGGGGCCATGGTGTAAGAAACAGTTCCCATATTCAGAGATTTTTAATTTTCCATGTATATTCTACACAGTATAATTTATTAGACATTATTCCCAGGTAAGCATCCCATTAAATAAAACCGATAAAACTAATAAACAGTACAGCAAATTTTCTCATGCCAAGAAATCACTTCTATAGTGTGTCTACTGCAGCTGTCACCAGACCAGAAAGCAAAACCTCCAAGGTTACTGCAAACTGGTATCTTGTATGACACACACAGCTACACTGGTTATTTGTGTAACTCCATTAACTTCAACAGAGTTACAACAAGAAATGTGTTTGACCCATATTGCCTATCCATAAATGAAGCTATTGTGGCAAAAACAGAACATGATTGGCTAAGAAATCTGTAATTCGAGGTCTTTTAAAAAACTGCAGATAATTTATGTAAATCAATTAAGGACATTTCTGGTTATGTATCATCTTTCCCCCTTTTTAATTAATAGGGACATGAACATGAGACATGATGCTTGATTTTAAGGGTCCATCTGATCTTGTTCTTATTCCTTAATACGTCATAGTCTATTACAACTGGTTGCTGTGAAGGAATAAAGGAGCAAGAGCGAAGAACTGTTAAAACCAAGCATCTTGTTCTCTTCTAAATTTCCCTAGTAATGAAAAAATGGGGGTTAGGCAGGAAGAGAAAATAAATTATGCATAACAGGAGTTCCCACATTTTTTATAGCATGGACAACATCTTAATAGAAAAAATCTCTCACTTTCCTACCTATTCGCAATTGAAGAGACCACCACACTCACATTTGGGATCAATTAACATCTCCACGGCTTTCCAAAGAAAATCAATTGGGAAAGCACTTAACATATTTTAGGTGTCTTATAATGTGGATTAGCAGGTGGAACCCAGGACAAGGAGTCACCACCATGCATGTGATTATACAGCTCCCCAAAGACCCCAACTTAATAGCTTTCTTTGACAGGGTAACAAGCCTTGTGGATAGGGGGAAAGTGGTAGATGTGGTATATCTTGACTTTAGTACGGCTTTTGATGCTGTCTCACATGACCTTCTCATAAACAAACTAGGGAAATACAACCTAATGGAGCTACTATAAGGTGGGTGCATAACTGTTGGAAAACCATTCCCAGAGAATAGTTATCAGTGGTTCATAGTCAAACTGGAAGGACATATTAAGTGGGGTCCAACAGGGATCAGTTCTGGGTCTGGTTCTTTTCAATATCTTCATCAATGATTTAGATAATTGCATAGAGAGTACATCTATAAAGTTTGCAGAGGATACCAAGTTGGGAGGGTTTGCAAGTGCTTTGGAGGATAGGATTAAAATTCAAAATGATCTGGACAAACTGGAGAAATTGTCTGAAGTAAATAGGATGAAATTCAATAAGGACAAATGCAAAGCACTCCACTTAGGAGGGAACAAGAAGTTGCACACATACAAAATGGGAAGGAGTACTGCAGAAAGAGACCTGGGAGTTATAGTGGATTGCAAGTTAAATATGAGTCAATAGTGTAATGCTGTTACAAAAAAAGCAAACATCATTCTGGGATTTATTAGCAGGAGTATTGTAAGCAAGACACAAGAAGTAATTCTTCCGTTCCACTCCACGCTGATTAGGCCTCAACTAGAGTACTGTGTCCAGTTCTGGGCACCACATTTCAGGAAAGATGTGGACAAATTGGAGAAAGTCTAGAGAAGAGTAACGAAAATTATTAAAGGTCTAGAAAACATGACCCATGAGGGAAGATTGAAAAAATTGGGTTTGTTTAGTCTGGAGAAGAGAAGACTGAGGGGGGGACATGATAACAGTTGTCAAGTACATAAAATATTGTTACAAGGAAGAGGAGAAAAATTGTTCTCTTTAACCTCTGAGGATAGGACAAGAAACAATGGGCTTAAATTGCAGCAAGAGAATTTTTGGTTAGAAATTAGGAAAAAAAAAAAATTCCTAACTGTCAGGGTGGTTAAGCACTGTAATAACTTGCCTAGAGAGGTTGTGAAATTTCTGTAACTGGAGACTTCTAATACTTGTCAGAGATGGTCAAGATAGTACTTAGTCCCGCCTTGAGTACAGGGGACTGGACTAGAAGCCCTCTAGAGGACCCTCCCAGTCCTACAATTTTATGATTCAAAGTGATCCAGTGATCAGAGTTAAACTTTTCCATGGGTACTGACTGGTATCTAATAATAGCCTCCTTTTCACAGATGAATACTAAGGAAAAATGAGGCATTTGTTGAAAATAAATGTAAATGCAAAGTCCATGGAGCCAATTCATTTTTAGTTTAACTCCACTGAGGTCAGCTGAGTTACACCAGAAATAATTCTAGTCCCAGACATTTATTTTTATTCAAGACAACATTCTGTTGCTATCAAATGGTTAAAAATAAACAGAATTTGAAATTGAAATATTTTGATTTAAGAAACTGACAATTGCTCAGTGAACTTTTATTAAAAATATAGTCAGACTGGAACTTCAGAGAATATATCTTAGTTGCTAAGTCAATCAAAAATTGCTCATTCACAGTCTACATTTTGGCTGAAGGATTTTTGTTGGAATTGTTATTTTTGTTTTTTTTCTTTTTAACCTTTATGGATAAATAAAAGTCAGACATCCTGTAATTGGAATTCATTTGGTAAAATACACTGTTTAGAGCACATTACAATCTTATAATACCAAAGAGATCAATGTGCCAAGAAAAAAAGAACAAAAGAAAAATTAAATATACAACTCTTTTGACATTTTTGAAGGTCAGATTGAATGAAAGGGCATACAAAATGTTTTTCTTTCAAAGGTGGCCTCCAAAGGAAAAAAATGGGTTTACAGTCTTTTTGCTTCCTTTTGATCCATAAACTAATACTTTGAAAGTAGGATTTGGTTTTATTTTATTTATTTATTCATTGCTTGTTTTGAACATTAGAAATTCAGGTTCTGCCTACTCTTAAAGAGTTCATGGATGGCTGGAAAACTAAGTCTATGACAGCAGACAAACAAACAAACAAACAAGTGAAATCAAGAACTGAGAGAGTAAATGATTTATTTCATACTGTCTAGTATCTATTAACTAAAGCAGAAGAAGTACATTTTCTCTTTGTTGGTGATTCAACACTCTCTCCAACTCAATCCAAGTGTCAATGTATTGTCTATGCTACAGTAGTCACAGTGGCACTGCAGCTTTGCTACTGTAGCACCATAGTGTAGATATTTCTTCTATTTCATTAATAGAAGGGGGTTTTCCATCACTGTAGTTGATCCACCCATCCAAGAAGTGGTAGCTAGCTCAGTGAAATAATTCCTCCATTGATCTTTATCTACAGTGGGAGTTAGGTTGATCTGACTATGCCACATAGGGCATGAAATTTTTCACAGTCCTTGGAGATGTATCTAGGTGAATCTAATTTTTAGGTGTCGTTCAACTGTTAATAAATCGAGAAGCATCAGCATTAGTCTAATGTGCTCATTGTAACCTTCAGAATGTTGTGATTTAGTGAATACAAACTGTACGTGAAAGAGTTTAATGTTTTAATGAACATAAACTGTACTTGGGAGTGTTAGAAACTTATAACATAAGGTTATGTTATAAAAATAATTCAACAAGTAGAGGGCCATGTAGGGTATGTAACATGTAAGGCCATGTGCCTTTGAGTACATACCCACACTCTTCAGGTGTGTCTTTACTCGCCTAAGCTGTGTCTCACCACCACTATTTACACCCTTTCTAAGCCCTGGTCTACACTAGGAGTTGAGGTCGAATTTAGCAGCGTTAAATGACGAAGCCCTTTTTTTCGACTTAAAGGGATCTTAAAATCGATTCCTTACTCCACCCCTGACAAGGGGATTAGCGCTGAAATCAGCCTTGCTGGGTCAAATTTGGGGTACTGTGGACACAATTAGATGGTATTGGCCTCCGTGACCTATCCCAGAGTGCTCCACTGTGACTGCTCTGGACAGCACTCTCAACTCAGATGCACTGGCCAGGTAGACAGGAAAAGGCCCGTGAACTTTTGAATTTCAATTTCCTTTTTGGCCAGAGTGGCAAGCTGCAGATGATCATGCAGAGCTCATCAGCAGAGGTGACCATGCAGAGTTCATCAGCAGAGGTGACCATGATGGAGTCCCAGAATCACAAAAGAGCTCCAGCATGGACCAAACGGGAGGTACGGGATCTGATTGCTGTATGGGGAGAGGAATCCGTGCTATCAGAACTACGTTCCAGTTTTTGAAATGCCAAAACATTTGTCAAAATCTCCCAGGGCATGAAGGACAGAGGCCATAACAGGGTCCCGAAGCAGTGCCGCATGAAACTTAAGGAGCTGAGGCAAACCAGAGAAACTCAGAAAACCAGAGAGGTGAACGGCTGCTCTGGGTCAGAGCCCAAAACATGCCGCTTCTATCATGAGCTGCATGCCATTTTAGGGGGTTCAGCCACCACTACCACAGCCGTGTTGTTTGACTCCTTCAATGGAGATGGAGGCAACATGGAAGCAGGTTTTGGGGACGAGGAAGATGATGATGATGAGGTTGTAGATAGCTCACAACAAGCAAGCGGAGAAACCGGTATTCCCAACAGCCAGGGACCTGGCTCACCCTGGACCTGGAGCCAGTACCCCTCGAACCCATCCAAGGCTGTCTCCTGGACCCGACAGGCGGAGAAGGGACCTCTGGTGAGTGTACCTTTTAAAATACTATACATGGTTTAAAAGCAAGCATGTTAATGATTCATTTGCCCTGGCATTCGCGGCTCTCCTGGATGTACTCCCAAAGCCTTTGCAAAAGGTTTCTGGGGAGGGTAGTCTTATTCCACCCACCATGGTAGGACCCTTTACCACTCCAGGCCAGTAGCACATAATCATTGTAGAACAAAGCATTGCAGTGTATGTTTGCTGGCGTTCAAACAACATCCCTTCTTTATCTCTGTGTTATCCTCAGGAGAGTGATATCAGCCATGATATCACACCTGATTTTCTTAAGGGGACATTCAGAGGTGCCCGTTCCTGCTGGGCTGTTTGCCTGTGGCTGAACAGAAATGTTCCCCGCTGTTAGCCACGGGGAGGGTGGAGAGTGGAGGGGCTAGCCACGCACTGAGGGGAGTCAAAATGCAACCTTGGAACGAAAGCACATGTGGTGAGGTCGGTTAAAAGAGCACGCAGGACTACATTGATGACGGCTACCAGTCATATTGCACTGTCTGCTGCCAAAAGGCAATAAACTGCTGCTGTGTAGCAATGCAGTACCGTGTCTGCCAGCACCCAGGAGACATACGGTGACAGTTAGCTGAGCGGGCTCCATGCTTCCTGTGGTATGGCGTCTGCACAGGTAACTCAAGAAAAAAGGCGCAAAACAATTGTCTGCCCTTGCTTTCACGGAAGGAGGGAGGGAAGGGGGGCCTGACAATATGTACCCAGAACCACCCGCAACAATGTTTTAGCCCCATCAGGCACTGGGATTTCTACCCAGAATTCAAATGGGCGGTGGAGACTGCGGGAACTGTGGGATAGCTACCCACAGTGCAACGCTCCGGAAGTCGATGGTTGCCTCGGTGGGGACACACACAATCGACTGTATAAAAACTCTTTCTACAAAACTGATTGCTACAAATTCAACCTAATTTTGTAGTGTAGACATACCCTAAGAGGGCTACATAGGTATATACGCTAAACATGCTAACAAAAGATGTGTAAGCAGGGTCTGAATGAGCTCTCCTCTGACATCTAGTGATGAACAGGGGAGAAAGACTTCAGGAGTCATGTGGCTATTTGCATCATCACACCTACTATGTGTAGGTGTTCAGCAGACAGAGCTGCTATGCAAAGTGATCAATTTTGGCTGGTTTGGGTTAAGTATTGAGTGCAGAAGTAATGAAACATTATCCTTATTGTATGAGTAAAGGATTGCAGGACTGTGCTTAGCATGCCTTGATTGAGGGGTTCACCCAATTTAACCTCATTAAAGGTGTCTAGGAAGCCACATGACCATCCCCCTTCTCCAGTGTTTGATGAGAGAATTGACTAGACTTATTTGAGAGTCCTGGTTCTTTCTCAGTGATCATTAGAGCTGAGCTCACTAATAAGCTGATCTAAGGGTGTTGACCCTTAGACCTGGTTCAGGTACAGTGTTGCAGTGAAAAGACAATGCAGAAGGGGCAGTAGCAGAGAGGTTCCCCACTACCCAGTGAAATCACTAAAGAGCTCAAATGACTGAGAACTAGACTAAGTGGTGGACTCTCAGAACACAACATCACAGCAAGAGTTGGCAGTTATGGTGGCAGCTGTGAGCAGTGGCAATGATGGTGCCAATGACAGTGGCAGTGACAAGCAGCAGCAGGGACAGTGATAGGCAGTGGCAGTGACAGCAGCAGAAACAGCAACAAATGCTGGCAGACGCATCACTCAACCACCCTCTCTTCAGGGTGGGAGGCGAACCCACGCAAACATCCCTGGATTCTGGAGACATTGCTGACCTCAGACAACAAACTGTGAGTGGGGTGCAGTGGAGGGAAAAAGGGAGTGGCATGTTAAAGAAACATTGCTCCCTTGGATTTTCACCCTGCAGGATGGGAAACCAAGAAAAATGACACTGCCCAAGATAGATAGGGTGGCTGTTTTACTTATTGTTTGCATACTTTCAAGTCATTGTTCCAGCATTTTCCCAAATTAGTGCTGTGTTTCCTTCTGTTAATAAAAGTTTTCTTTTGTTAAAGACCGTCTCAGTGCTTGCGAGTGGGGAAGTATTGCCTCTTAGAGGTGCCCAGGGGTGGTGTTTAGTTTTCCCAGATTAGTGTTTGGAGGCTCGAGCTGGTTCTGTTTTGCACTGTTAAGAAGATCCCCTAGATATTGAATCTGGTCCTTGTTGCTGCCTGGCACCTGGCAGATAGATTACAGAAGTGTGCACTGTAGACACCCCCCACACCCACGTATGCAGAGAAAAAGAGAAAAACAGAGAGAGACCAATGCATGAGGACCCTCTGGCTGAAGGATGCATCTACAGAAGCTAAAAGATTCAGTGTCAACATTGTGATCTCTGCTCTAACTACTTAGTACCATTCCAACAGCACAAAACAACTGGGAATCTGGCTTAAATGGCTACCTGAAAATTCCGTTTGCATACTGAAACTTCCCAGCTGGTGTAGGGGCATTGTTGCCAGCATAGTGGGCATTTTCAGGTGAAATGAGGTGTGCCTGGGGCACCTCTGTGGTCTTTTGCAACATGGAAAGCCAGGCCTAAGGCAGAGCAGCTCTCCCAAGTGTGAATACAGTCTCTTTTTTTCCTGGCTCAAATAAGCAGTTCTTTTAAGGAAAACACTTAAGGACATACTTAGCCTTAGTGAAGTCAATGGGATTTAAGCATGTGCTTATGGGCTTTTCTGAATTGAGGCATCTGTCAGGATTGATTGTTCTTGAGTATGCCTCTAACTTACTGGAAAACTGAACAGAATATCAGGCTTTTTCCCCTTGGGAAGTCAAGACCCATTTGAGGACAAAGGGTATTAAGACAATTTTTGTTCTTAATTGTTAATTCTTTGGGAGGACAGAAAATAAAGAGAGGTTCTGTTTTTCAGATGAGGAAATTCAGGACCAGAAAGGTTAAAAGAAAGAGATTAAACTGTCAGTGGGCAAAGCCAAAATTAGAAGTCAAGTATTCCTGGTTTCCAGGTCTGTACATATTCCACTAGATGATGATGCCCGTTGAACCTGGCTGGGACCCATTTATCGTTTATCCTGGGGTTCATGCAAAGGAGTTACTCCAACCCTATGGTTGCAGGAATTCCTGCAAGCTGCACAGGTGCAATACATAGATAGAAAAGAGAAAACAGAGATAAATCCAGTTTATTGAGCTGCAGTACCTGCAAGGCAGTGTGGGAGCACATTTATGTGAGCCCTCTTCCTCAAGCTGATTTGTAGTTTCATCCCATGCAGACTTTCCCCCACCCTTTTTTGACTTAATCTTCCCCAGGGATAGAATGGTTTCTCCATAAAGTCAGCTTCCACTCAGCCTTCTGGTTTTCCAGTTTTGGACTATGGATATTTTTTGCTGTATTGGGCCCTACATTTAGAAGTTAACCCAGGAGGACACAATACTGGCCAGTGTTCTATTCATTTAACATTACTTTTTCCTTTAAATGACCACGCTCCCCACTTCACAAATAGAACTAACACAAACTTTGAATTCTTACAGTGATTAGCAATTAGTAAGTATGACCAAATGGTTATCCTTGGAAACAACAGCAAAATGAAAGAAAATGGAATTTGACAGACTTTCAATAATCAAAGAAACAAAATGTTATAAAATATTTGCATACCTTTTAATATGTATTGTTAAAAAAAACTATTGCAACAGTGATTCAGAGTCTAATCCAGTGCCTATTGAAGTCAAATGACAAAAATCTCACTGACTTCAATGAGAACTTGATCAGGCCCTTATATCTCATTTTACCTAAAATACGTGGGACTGAGAGAGAAGTCTTTTAGGAGACAGATTTTTAAAACTAGAACTCTTCTATGGATAGTCTACAGGTACAAAAAGTACCTTTATTTACCACCTGCACCTTACACTTGAACCAATCAGACATGCTGTATTACTATAAAAATACTGCTTTGGGGTGTTTGAGGTGGACACATCCAAAGACAATGATGACTAAGTTTTTGAAAGCTATTTTTAACTAAAAACTGATTGATCCTCCAGAGAGAAAAAAGGAGTTTCAGCAGATGATGTTAATAAATGCATATTTTGGTACATTCAGACTCCTGAGTGCTAATTCAAGTACTATTTACTTATGCACATATGCGTTGCTGTATTCAAGGGAAAATAGATCATATTTTCATTGAATGCCAAAAAAAAGTTATTCATGAAGTCTGAAACACCATTATTGTTGTTAATATTATTATTTCTTATGTTCAGCTTCTGTGAATAGCTTCTTATACAAGGAAACTATTTTTGGTCAGCTGAATGCCAAAAATAGTTATCTGGCATTCTGCCCTTGTATTAAGCCCAATATCAGCCAATTAAGAAAATTAATTTTATTCATTTTAAAATTTAATTATATATACTATTATTCATAAAAATAAACAGCATTATATAGTATTTTTCCTTTTTATTTCTGTCAAATTAAAAAGATACATTTCACACAGTCACAAAGACCAGACTGTGCAGGGAACTAAACAATTGCAAGAAGCTGCTCTGTGTACTTCTGTGGTTTGGAGAAAGTGCCAAGTCGGAAGGAAAAGACATTCCCTGCATTTTCTAAAGCAAGATAAATACAGAAAAGAAATATAGATGAAAGATGGAACTGCTATCTATGGACTCTGCCAGATTCCTTGGCTTTTTGGCACACCTATTGAATCTGGCAGACTGAGCCAGTAGCAATCTTTTCCATTAAAAGAAGCATCATATATTTTGGTCTAACATACTTTGTTTGTGCATTTTTAACCTTCAAAAATGTCTATTTAAATTTTTTTTAATGATTCCTTCTACAAAGTTGGCTGTAGCTCCACTTATTTGAAACGGCTCATTTATCACTAAAAGAGCTGCAGGGCACAGCTACTGTTGAACAGCTCCAACAAACCTACAGCTTAGTGGGACAAGCTTCTTTTTATAAAACTAAAAGTTGTTTAGAATGTGCCAAGAGAAGCTTTATGACAGCCTCAAGGTTTGTTATCCAAACGTTACTAAATTAGAGGTCTCCTGAAGCACACAGTTCAGGCAAAGATAAGCTGATCTCCCTTGCTGCTGCTGTTTTTTCCCATCTAGCGTCAGACAGACTTTAACAGAGACTTTCTAGATATCGCACACATCAGTAATGTGATAATTTTGAGAAATTAATTCCAGTCAAGGTCTACTTTACACTGAATCAAAACCTTTATGACCTCTGGCAATGATGCAATAGCAAATCGCGGTAAAGGAATGCCTGATCTGAAGGCAGAGGCTGCTGTTTCCTTAATGGAGTTGGATCTTTAAGGAAAATGTTACAACCTGGCTGCTTTTAAACAGAATGCAGATTGCGGGGATTTACAGTTGTCAAGTTTCAGTAGTCCTTCCTAAACAAAACAAAATATGCAAGTACAGGGGTTGGTTTATGGAGCCTCTTTTTTCTGAAATTCTCGAGTGCAATTTGATTGACATGTTTGCTGGCTTGTAAACAGCAAAGGAATTGGACAGATTTTCTGCAGCTGACAGACATGCAGCAATTTTGCCATCTAGTGCCTTATTTTTTGTCCAAGTACTGTAACAACTAATTTATAACAAGTAACAGCATCAGCTTGGTGTATGTGCCAGCCATGCACTGCACCTCCAGCCTAAACCATGGAGCCAACAATGACAATTACAAAAGTAGGTTCTTAAATATGTTAAGTTGAAAATAAAACTCTAAAGATACACACACTTGTAAAGAAATATGTGCTGTGTAGTTACATATATTTAAATTGAAATACTTTGCATCAACTTTAAAAATATCTTTTCTTAAACTATGGCTGATGCTGTAGAACAGTAGACTGTGTGCTGTCATGTTCTCACCAAAACACCTTAAAAACCTGATACATAAATAAAAGCCAAATGCTTTAGTATTTCAGATACTAAACTTCAAGCCCATACCAGCAGCTGGCAATAGTCATATCTGGAATATTTGCAGTAGAAATTACAAATAATTATCTTCTATATTTTGTAATTTACCTCAATTTACTTCACAAAGCGTGTTTTATGAAAGAAGTTCTTTAATTTAAAAAATCTATCCAAAGCCGTCTGTAAGAATTTATGATCTTAGCAAACAATCCCCAGTTCTTCAAAAGCAGCGTATGATAAAAATGCAGAATATACCTTTTTAAGACAGTCACAATATTAGTGTATCACAACATGTCTAATATTAAATCTCCATGTCAAACTAAAATCTATATAGATCATGGTGAAATTTGCCACTTTTGTACATTAGATTATTACAATAGAATGGTAGGATCCATAGATATAAATCTTTCTCCCTTTAAAAATGGCAATATAACTCCAAAGTACACAACCAGTTATTTATATATTAATTCATAATAGCTTTTAGAAAATTCAGTTAACTGTAACTACATCTTTGACAAAACAATACAGGAAGACTGTAAATAAGACGCATCATGTCATTTTAAATTAAAATCTGATGAGGGAAAATGAAAGGGTCAGACTGGCTAATAAACATACCCAATTATGGTCTCTTCTGCCCTTTGATATGCATGCAAGTCCCACTGACTTCAATGTGAATTGCACAAGTGTATTTTTGGAATGAAGAAGTGGGTCTTATGACTAATCATTAAAGTTCAATACTTGACACACTACTCCATGAATTATACTGATTGCAGTCTTGGCTCAGAACTTGACTTTTCTTACTTAAGGGCAAGTCCTGTGGCTAACCTTCATGCCTCAAGGGTGTGTACAGGGACTGATGTGGTTCATCTGAGCATGAGAGTGGGAGGGAACAAGATTTTGGAAGCCTGCACAGGGTTTACATGATCTTTCCACACCATAAAACTTTGCTCTATTGGTTTCCTACCCCAGCCATGTGCAACAGTAGTTTGAGGGAGGATTCGTGGGTCCACTACTATGAAGATTCACTGGTAATTGTCTCCCTCTTATCAGTGGAGAAGGGGCACAAGAGAGGAGGCTTCTCCAGACCTGAGGCTTAAGAAGAAGACATGGAGCAGACATCAGTGCTGCTCAGTGGCATGTGTATAAGGATTCCTTTCCCATGAGAAACCTCATTGCCCAGCCAGATTACGTGGCTGGGTGCCAGGAAAAGATCTACCTTTTAATGAACAATATATATATTTTAAAAGAATATTGTTTTATACAAAACAATAAGACATCTTGTGCAATAACTGGAAGCTAAGAAGTGGATGGTACTTTTACACTGCTCATTTTACCAAATATATCACTACGAATATTGTTACCCCCTTTAACGGTATCCCCTTTCCCATTTGTTGTTCATCTCCATCGTTGTGTCTCATCATATGTTTAGACTGTAAGTTCTTTGCAGGCAGGAACCATCTTTTTATTATGTGTGTATACAACAGTGCCTGCCAAAATGAGTCCTTGATCCTTGATTGGGGCCTCTAATTGCTATCACAATACAAATGAATATGTAAATAAATGACAAATTAATTATTAACATATTACCATTTAGTTAAATTGAGAATTTTAGCACACAGCTAACCTAAGATCAAATGATATCCTTTGGGAAAATCAAGAGGTGTCTCATACCCTCCACAACATAGTAAAAATGACCGTAAAAGTGATCTGATTGGATGGATATCCCTGAACATTTTAGAATATTTTTATGATCAGCTGCTTGCAAGCCTAAGAGATATTTTTATGTGAGAACATCATCATCTTGTTTGCAGCTTTACAGTTTTCTTATCTAAGCTGCTTGTATTCTTATCACAAAGGGAATCCATCATCACTATGTCTGTATAATTCACAAATCATTACCATATTTTTAACCAATGAGATTCCTGTTTTCTAACATACCATACAGCTACCAAAACTGTCATCTCCAACTGCGATAATGGAATATTTCACTTTCAAAGACACTATAAGGAGATTCCGTATTTTGATCTCTTAAAAATATTTTATTTTCTAAAAAAATACCTGGATAAATTCAGTTAAACCTGTTAGGTTGTGAGTGATCCTTACCCAAGGAGAGGTCAATATCATTGGGGATTTAAACAACCTTTTTATGTAGTTTCTGGCAAAAGAAACAGGAAAAAATCAAAAAGCAAAGAAAAAAGAAAATAGTCCAATGCCATATATAAATCACAATGCTGCTCAGCCAGGCCCCTCTTTGCTTGGGACACTAGCATCCAGGGAGGGGGTAGAGGGTTAACTTCTTAAATCACCTCTATCTGGAGTGAGGCAGAGTATTTTGATTACAGTGGCAATGAAGGGAGGAGTAAATATTTAAAGAGTAAGAACAAGAGACATTTTATTTTGGAAAAAGATAAAAGAGAGAAGGGTATTTTTTTCCTGTGGATGTTGATATTTTGCTGTCATTGATAAGAGGGACTTCATATGTTAAAGGAGGGGCTTATGTTTTGTTCCTGAGGAAAGGAGGTTGATATAATATCTTTACGGGACTATTTAATCTATTGTTGATTCACCAGGACCAACCTTAGTAGCAGGCAGGTACAGTAATCCCCCTTTTCCCATAGAGATGAGTTTTCTGCTAGTGCTAGATTAGGACTCATTAGGACCAGTCTGTGACACTTTTATTTATGCTGAGTAGTAATTTACAACATAAATAGTCCCACTGAAGTCAATGGGAAGACTTGTAAAGAAAATTACTCAACATGAGTTAGGGCATCACTGTCTGGCCTTAGGTTGGTAATTACGGGAAGGGTTTAATATGCATCCACTCTTATTGGAGTCACAGAGTTAACTTGAACAACAATCAGGGACAGCTAGTTTTACTTATTTATTCATAAATTTAAAAAAAACACCTTTAAATGATTTGGAATCAACTAGTTATTCAGTAACTAACGTATGTAACCATAAAAAGAAAAGGAGTACTTGTGGCACCTTAGAGACTAACAAATTTATTTGAGCATAAGCTTTTGTGAGCTACCGCTGACTTCATTGAATTTATTCAGTGCCTGATGTCTTGTTTTTGATGAGATTACAAATTTGGTTGATAAAGATAATAGCACTGATGTAATATACTTAGACTCCTGCAAGGCATTTGATTTGGTACTGCATGGTATTTTAGTTAAGAAACTAGAACAATACAAAGTCAACATGGCACACATTAAATGCATTATATCTGGCTCACTGATAGGTCTCAAAATGTAATTGAAAATGGGAAACCATCACAGAACAGGTTAGTTTCTACTGGGGTCTTGCAGAGATTGATTCTTGGCCCTCTGCTATTTAACATTTTTATCAGTAACCTGGAAAAAACGTAAAATTATTACTGATAAAGTTTACAGGTGACACAAAGATTGGGGGTGCGGTAAACAATGAAGAAGACAGATCACTGATATAAAATTATTTTTATTGCTACGTAGAAGAGTAAGTGGACATAAATCAGACGTCAAGAAATATAACATTCAAATACCAGTCGGAGAACACTTCAATCTCTTTGGTCACTCGATTACAGACCTAAAAGTGACAATTCTTCAACAAAAAAACTTCAAAAACAGACTCCAATGAGAGACTGCTGAATTGGAATTTATTTGCAAACTGGATACAATTAATTTAGCCTTGAATAAAGACTGGGAATGGATGTGTCATTACACAAAGTAAAACAATTTTCCCTTGTTTATTTCCCCCCCTACTGTTCCTCAGACGTTCTTTTCAACTGCTGGAAATGGCCCACCTTGATTATCACTACAAAAGGTCCCCCCCCAACCCGCTCTCCTGCTGGTAATAGCTCACCTTTCCTGATCACTCTTGTTACAGTCTGTATGGTAACACCCATTGTTTCATGTTCTCTGTGTATATAAATCTCCCCACTGTATTTTCCATTGTATGCATCCGATGAAGTGAGCTGTAACTCACAAAAGCTTATGCTCAAATAAATTTGTTAGTTTCTAAGGTGCCACAAGTACTCCTTTTCTTTTTGAGGATACAGACTAACATGGCTGCTACTCTAAAAAAAACAATGTTTAAATATGAGCAAATGTAAAGTTACATATATAGGAACAAAGAATGAAGGTCATACTTTCAGGATGGGGGACTTATAACTTATTAATCTATTATTGTTTTGCCTGGGATCGATATCAGGCTAACAGTCCTTTAATTACCCAGCTCATCCCATTTACCCTTTTTAAAAATTAGCATAACATTAGCTTTCTTTTCATCCTCTGGAACATCCCACAGTTCCAAGTCTTATTGAAAAATCAACAATAAAGCTCCAGAGAGCTCCTTAGCCAGCTCTTTTAAAACTACCGGAAGCAAGTTATCTTGATCTGCTGAATTAAAAATGCCTAACTTTAGTAGCTGTTGTTTAACATCTTCCTAAGTTAATGTTGGATGGAAAAGTATTTGATTATATGATTTGAATTAGGGCTGTCGATTAATCGCAATTAACAGACGTGATTAACTCAAAAAATTAATTGTGATTAAAAAAAATTAATCATGATTAATTGCTGTTTTAATCGCACTGTTAAACAATAGAATACCAATTGAAATTTATTACGTATTTTGGATGTATTTCTACATTTTCAAATATATTGATTTCAATTACAACACAGAATACAAAGTGCACAGTGCTCAATTTATATTATTTTTATTACAGATATTTACACTGTAAAAATTATTAAAAGAAATAGTATTTTTCAATTCACCTCATTCAAGTACTGTAGTGCAATCTCTTTATTGTGAAAGGGCAACTCGCAAATGTAGATTTTTTTTTGTTACATAACTGCACTCAAAAACAAAACAATGTAAAACTTTAGAGCCTGCAAGTCCATTCAGTCCTACTTCTTGTACAACCAATTGCTAAGAGAAACAAGTTTGTTTACATTTAGTGGAGATAATGATAAGATAGAGGTCAAAAAATCATGACAGGTGTGGAGAAAGTAAATAAGGAAGTGTTATTTACTCCTTCTGATAACACAAGAACTAGGGGTCACTAAATGAAATGAATAGGCAGCAGGTTTAAAAAAAGCAAAAGGAAGTATTTTTTCAAACAACGCACAGTCAACCCATGGAACTCTTTGCCAGAGGATGTTGTGAAGGCCAAGACTATAACAGGATTCAAAAAAGAACAAAATAAATTCATGGAAGATAGATCCATCAATGGCTATTAGCCAGGATGGACAGGGATGGTGTCCCTAGCCTCTGTTTGCCAGAAGCTCAGAATGAGCGACAGGGAATGATCACTTGATGATTACCTGTTCATTCCCTCTGGGGCACCTGGCATTGGCCACTGTCAGAAGACAGGATACTGGGTTAGATGGACCTTTGGTGTGACCCACTATGGCCATTCTTATGTTCTTAATGCGGCCTGCTTCTTATTTAGAATGTCACCTGCAAGTGAAAACAGATGTTCGCATGCCACTTTTGTAGCTGGCATTGCATGCCAGATATGCTAAACATTCATATGCCCCTTCATGCTTTGGCCACCATTCCAGAGAACATGCTTCTATGCTGATGACACTTGTTAAAAAAATAATGCCTTAATTAAATTTGTGACTGAACTCCTTGGGGGAGAATTGTATGCCTCCTGCTCTGTGTTTTACCCACATGCTGCCATATATTTCATGTTATAGCAGTCTTGGATGATGACCTAGTATGTTGTTCATTTTAAGAACACTTTCACTGCAGATTTGACAAAATGCAAAGAAGGTACCAACGTGAGATTTCTAAAGATAGCTACAGCACCTGACCCAAGATTTAAGAAACTGAAGTGCCTTCCAAAATCTGAGAAGGAAGGGGTGTGGAGCACGCTATCAGAAGTCTTAAGAGAGCAACACTCTGATGCGGAAACTACAGAACCTGAACAACCAACCAATATAATCAACCTTTTGCTGGTGACATCTGATTCAGATAATAAAAATAAACGTGTGTTGGTCTGCACCGCTTTGGATCGTTATCGAGCAGAACCCATCATCAGCATGAACGCATGTCCTCTGGAATGGTGGTTGAAACATGAAGGGATATATGAATCTAGTACTTCCAGCAAGTAAATATCATGCCACGCCAGCTACAACAGTGCCATACGAACACCTGTTCTCACTTTTAGGTGACACTGTAAACAAGAAGTGGGCAGCATTAACTCCTGAAAATGTAAACAAACTTCTTTGTCTGAGTGATTGGCTCAACAAGAAGTAGGACTGAGTGGACTTGTAGGCTCTAAAGTTTTACATTGTTTTATTTTTGAATGCAGTTATTTTTTGTACATAACTCTACATTTGTAAGTTCAACTTTCATGATAAAGAGATTGCACTATAGTACTCATATTAGGTGAATTAAAAATACTATTTATTTTATTTTTACAGTGCAAATATTTATAATAAAAAATAAATATGAAGCGAGCACTGTACACTTCGTATTCTGTGTTGTAATTGAAATCAATATATTTAAAAACATCCACAAATATTTATATAAATGGTATTCTATTATTGTTTAACAGTGTGATTTATCAATTAATCAAGATTAATTTGTTTAATCACGTGACTAATCACAATTTTTTTAATCGCTTGACAGCCCTAATTTGAATATATCATCCAGCATTCTCTCAAATAGAGAACAGAAATACTTATTGAATACATCTGCTTTTCTGCATTGTTATTGAGAATTCTACCATTTCCATCTAGTAGTGGACCAATATCATTATTGGGATTCTTTTTATTCCTAATATAATTTAAAAACTCCTTCTGGTTGTTTTTAAAACTCTGCTGGCCATAAATTTCTCCTTATGACCTCTAGCTTCTCTTATCAATATTCTACAATTCCTGGCTTCTGATTTATATTCACAGTTATCAACTTCCCTTTTTCCCTTTTTTTTCCCAAATACAGGGGGTCCCCTGTATACATTGGGGTTGCGTTCGTGAAAAGGACAATGGATACCGAAACAACGTATACCAGGGAATTTTTCCCGATAAGAAATAATGGAATGGGGGGCAGGGGATGCATTCACAACTTCACCACACTTGCCTATGACAATGCTCTTTTTGCCTAAACAGTGTACCTTTATACAATGACAGTTTATACAGTATACATTTATACATAAAATATTGACTAAAATAACGTAGAACCCTACTAATAACATTCAAACTCAAAGAACATTTTAATACAGTACAGTAATATAGTATAATACAGTGTCAATTATGCTAAACTTACGTAGGGGTGGTGGCTGGGTTTTCTTGGGCTGGCTTTTCTGTGGCTGGCTTTTTGATTTTGTCAACGTCTGCTCTCCTGCACTAATCTTTGAATGATAGATCTCCCTGTAGCAAGCCACTGCATCATTGAGAGCCTTGAAGACTTTGGCAGACGGTTCAAGAAAAGGATCACTGATCTGTATGATTTATGTCAACTCATCCAACAATCCAAAGAAACAGGAGAGTTTCTTTGTCATCAGACGCCTGGCTTCCTGCCCTACGTCATCATCGTCCTTGTTTTCTTTGGATATCCCTTGTTAATCCAGCTCAATCAGTTCCTCATTTGTCAGTTGCTGAGCATGAGACTACAACAACTTCTGTACATCATCCTCCTCCACCTCCTCGAAGCCGACATTCTTTGCCAACTCGACAATTTCTTGCTCGAGAGCAGGAACGACATCAAATCCCACGAAGCTGTGGACAGCATCTGGCCATGCATGACGTCAAATGCCATTCATATATTGCGAAGTGACTTCTTCCCCCAATGCGTCAATGTTTTCCACGCCATTCAAGATATTGTAGGACTTCCAAAACTCCTTTTCACTAGGCTTTCCTTCACCTGCCATCTCCTTAATCAGCATGGAGAACATCCTTCATAGGTAATAAGCCTTGAACATGGCTGGTGGAGGCAAGTACAGTACTGTACTGTACAATATGGGAATGTATTGCAAATCACGTCCGGCCCGATCCATGCAAATGATGGCTATGCGGATCAGGACCAATGTAAATCGGAACACATTCCGCTATTGATGAGTGACGGATATCCGAAACAACGGATATGGGGAAGAGGTATACCGGGGGCCCCCTGTATATATATAATTTTTGATAGCTCCTTTATTTTCCCCCTAAGCCAGATTGGTTTTTTAACCAGTGTAGCCTTCTTAATGAATTTTGGGATTGTGGCTTTTGGGTATCTAGTAAAATGTTCTTAAATAGTTCACAATTATCATTTATATTTTTCTGTTGAATTTTTCCCAAACTGATTTGGCCCATAATAGTTTTAATCTTTATGAAAGAGGCTCCTTTAAAGGGACCAAGTATATATTATTGGGTTGAACTTTATTCTGTTTGGACATAAATATAATTAAACCATGATAACTTGCACCTAAGCAACCACAAATTTTTACTTCTGGAATCAATTCCTTTTTATCAGTCAAGATGAGGTTTGATACAGAATTCCCCCATGTTGTATGCAACACTTTTTGAGTTAGGAAATTATCATCTATTTTTAGGTTTCAGAGTAGCAGCCGTGTTAGTCTGTGTTCGCAAAAAGAAAAGTAGTACTTGTGGCACCTTAGAGACTAACAAATTTATTTGAGCATAAGCTTTCGTGAGCTACCACTCACTTCATCGGATACATTCAGTGGAAAATACAGTGGGGAGATTTATATACATAAAGAATATGAAACAATGGGTGTTACCACACACACTATAACGAGAGTGATCACTTAAGGTGAGCTATTACCAGCAGGAGAGCGGGTTTGGGGGGGGGAACCTTTTGTAGTAATAATCAAGGTGGGCCATTTCCAGCAGTTGAAAAGAACCTCTGAGGAACAGTAGGAGATGGGGGGGGGGGAAATAAACATGGGGAAATAGTTTTACTTTGTGTAATGACCCATCCACTTCCAGTCTCTATTCAAGCCTAAGTTAATTGTATCCAGTTTGCAAATTAATTCCAATTCAGCAGTCTCTTGTGGTGTTTATGTGACCAGTGCTTATGCTTATTAGCACCATAGTGTCCAGGAAGTGGATCTCTTATGTGGACTGGTCCAGGCTGAGGTTGATGGTGGGATGGAAATTGTTGAAATCATGGTGGAATTCCTCAAGGGCTTCTTTACAAGGGTCCAGATGATGAAGATGTCATCAATGTAGCGCAAGTAGAGTAGGGGCATTAGGGGACGAGAGCTGGAAATCCTGGATGCCCCATCATCTCAGGCATTGGCACCCTGACAGCAGGATTGTCTGGCTATGTAGACTCCCTCCTCAGGCCCTACCCTATCAGCACTCCCAGCTATCTTCGAGACTCCACTGACTTCCTGAGGAAACTACAATCCATCGGTGATCTTCCTGAAAACACCATCCTGGCCACTATGGATGTAGAAGCCCTTTACACCAACATTCCACACAAAGATGGACTACAAGATGTCAGGAACAATATCCCCGAGAATGTCACAGCAAACTTGGTGGCTGAACTTTGTGACTTTGTCCTCACCCATAACTATTTCACTTTTGGGGACAATGTATACCTTCAAATCAGCGGCACTGCGATGGGTACCCGCATGGCCCCACAGTATGCCACCATTTTTATGGCTGACTTAGAATAACGCTTCCTCAGCTCTTGTCCCCTAATGCGCCTACTATCCTTGCGCTACATTAATGACATCTTCATCATGTGGACCCATGGAAAAGAAGCTCTTGAGGAATTCCATCATGATTTCAACAATTTCCATCCAACCATCAACCTCAGCCTGTCATCAGTCCACACAAGAGATCCACTTCCTGGACACTATAAGCGATGGTCACATAAACACCACCCTATACCGGAAACCTACTGACCACTATTCCTACCTACATGCCTCCAGCTTTCACCCAGATCACACCACACGATCCATTGTCTATAGCCAAGCTCTACGATACAACCGCATTTGCTCCAACCCTTCAGACAGAAACAAACACCTACAAGATCTCTATCAAGCATTCTTACAACTACAATACCCACCTGCTGAAGTGAAAAACAGATTGACAGAGCCAGGAGAGTACCCAGAAGTCACCTACTACAGGACAGGCCCAACAAAGAAAATAACAGAACACCACTAGCCATCACCTTCAGCCCCCAACTAAAACCTCTCCAATGCATCATCAAGGATCTACAACCTATCCTGAAGGATGACCCATCACTCTCACAGATCTTGGGAGACAGGCAGGTCCTTGCTTACAGACAGCCCCCCAACCTGAAACAAATACTCACCAGCAATCACACAACAGAACCGCTAACCCAAGAACTTATCCTTGCAACAAAGCCTGTTGCCAACTGTGTCCACATATCTATTCAGGGGACACCATCATAGGGCCTAATCACATCAGACACACTATCAGAGGCTCATTCACCTGCACATCAACCAATGTGATATATACCATCATGTGCCAGCAATGCCCCTCTGCCATGTACATTGGTCAAACTGGACAGTCTCTATGTAAAAGAATAAATGGACACAAATCAGACATCAAGAATTATAACATTCAAAAACCAGTCGGAGAACACTTCAGTCTCATTGGTCACTTGATTACAGACCTGAGAGTGGCTATTCTTCAAGAAAAAAACTTCAAAAACAGACTCCAATGAGAGATTACTGAATTGGAATTAATTTGCAAATTGGATACAATTAATTTAGGCTTGAATAGAGACTGGGAGTGGATGGGTCACTACACAAAGAAAAACTATTTCCCCATGTTTATTTTTCCGCCTCACCCCCCACTGTTCCTTAGACATTCTTGTCAACTGCTGGAAATGGCTCATCTTGATTATCACCACAAAAGGTCGCCCCCCCCGCCGCTCTCCTGCTGGTAATAGCTCACCTTAAGTGATCACTCTCATTACAGTGCGTATGGTAATACCCATTGTTTCATGTTCTCTATGGATATAAATCATCTCCCCACTGTATTTTCCACTGAATCCATCTGATGAAGTGAGCTGTAGCTCATGAAAGCTTATGCTCAAATAAATTTGTTAGTCTCTAAGGTGCCACAAGTACTCCTCATCTATTTTTAGAAATTCTGAAGACATTTTAGTACTGGCAGCATGAAACCTTGAGCATATATCACTCGATTGAAGTCTCCCATGATAATGGAGGTTTTTTCCCTCACATTATAGTTAGATAGGTGCTGAAGGAATCAGTCATCCTATTCTCCTGTGATTTAGCAATCTGTAGCAGACACCAACCTGAATACCATCTTGAGCTTTAACCGTTAGAACACTGATCCATAAACATTCAAGATCATGTTCTTAATTGTCAGTGACTTGGAAACAGGTGACATGTTGACATGGAATTTTACTCTCCCATTCTTTTTGCCCACTCAATCCTTCCTAAATATGTTATAATTAAGGCTAAGATTTAGTCATGGGTTTTTTAGTAAAAGTCATGGACAGGTCACGGGCAATAAACAAAAATTCACAGCCCGTGACCTATCCATGACTTTTACCAAAATACCCCTTGACTAAATCTTAGCTGCTCCTTGAGCCCCAGGGTGCTGCTGCTCTGGGTGGCCCTGAGACACTGCTGCTCTGGGGGTCCCAGGGGGCCAACAGCTGGCCCCTATCCAGTGATGGGGGCTAACTGCCCCCTGCCATCCGCTGCTCCAAGGCTTCCAGGGACCACTGCTCCAACAGCCTCCAGGGCAGCCCTCAGGACTGCAGCTGCTCAGGGACTGCTGATCTGGGGCCACCCCCTGGACTACTGCTGTTCTGGTGGCCCCTGTGGCCAGCCACCCCAGGCTGCCCCAACAGTGGCTGGTGTGGCTGGCCCCAGGGCCGCTCCAGCAGTGGCTGACCCAGGGCCACCCCAGCAGCAGCCAGTGCAGCTGACCCTGGGGCCAGTCCATTGCAGCTGCAGAAGTCATGGAGGTCCCAGAAGGTCACGGCATCCATGACTTCTTTGACAGACTCGCAGCCTTAGTTTCAATCACTGATTTTCGCATTCCAATCATGCAAATCTTCCCACCAGGTTTCAGTACTATCAGCTCAGTTGAATTTATGCTCATAAATGAACTATTCCAATTCCTCTTGCTTATTATCCAGGTTCCAAACATTGGTGTATAGACTATTATACAAATTTCTTTTCTTCATGTCCTATGGTGTCTTCATTAATTTTGTTCTTAACATCTTGATTTTGTGCTAAATCATGCTCATTTGTTCCCTCATTTCACCCTCCCTTTTTGTTAGTTAAATACTCTCTTGACTAGTCTAAACAGCCTGGGCCCTAGAAGACTGGTTCCCTTTCTACTGAGATGGAGGCCATCCACACTACACAGCCCCTCTACCCATAGAAGGTATACAAATGTTCCACAACACCAAAGCCCTTACATTACTTACTTAGTCAGTGTTCACTTCTAGAAGCTTCTGCCTTCTGTCTTTCTTCAGTTACGAGGCAGGAAATATCTCAGAGGTGATCACTTGGACATTCTTCTCCTTCACCACCCTTCTAAGTTCCTTGAAGTCATCTGTAATCTGTAAAATGTCATGTGAAGCCGTGTCACTAGTGTTGATATGCACTATCACCAGTGGATTATTATTTGCCAACTTCAGAAACCGATCCAATCTTAGAGTTACATCTCATTTCTTGGCTCCAGGAAGAGTGTACACCAACCATCCTGTTGTCCACCTGTCCTTTGCAGAATGTTCTTTCCATTCTTCTTAGAACAGAATCCCCAACAAGGATCACCTGTCTTCCTCTTTTGTGGGATGCTTGATTGTCTTGTAGGTTGGGCTGAGAATCCATCCACAGTTATATCCTGTACACCTCTTCATTCCATTTGACCAGCTGGATCTTCAGAGATATTTTCTTCAGTTTCCATGCCAAGAACATGATAATGATAGGATTCTTCTAGCTGTGTGGAATTCTTTCTGGTCCTCTTCTCTCTGGTGGTCACAGCCTACCCATCCACATCTACCTCCAGCCATGTAGAATGCCACCCGGTTCTCTTGCCTCTAGTGATTATAAACTACCAAGCCCCCTCTCTGGTTTGATTTCTGGCTTCAGGAAGGAAAAATCACATGGAAAAGCCATTGCAGGTCACAACCACTGTTCCATCACTGGCCATCATGGTACTGAGTGTAGAAATGTACATAGAATGAAAACCTTACACATTCCCTCTATAAACTCCCTCTGAAACTCTACTGATTGCTCCTGTTCTCCTACTCAGGAGTTAGCCAGGCAAATGACTTATATACCAAGCCTTGCTGTTCAGCTCCACTCCCTCATTAACAAGAAGGAATTACCCTCTGAGACTGATCAAACACTGGAGCTGATCAAGGACCCAAGGGTCCCAGCCACATAGCCCTTCCCTCACTAAGACACAAAAAGACCTGACTCACCCAGACTGTTCAGGGGCCCACAGTTAAGACACATGACTCTCCCAGAAAATAAATGAACAAACACACCAAACAAGACAAACACCTACAAGATCTCTATCAAGCATTCTTACAACTACAATATCCACCTGCTGAAGTGAAGAAACAGATTGACAGAGCCAGAAGATTACCCAGAAGTCACCTACTACAGGACAGGCCCAACAAAGAAAATAACAGAACGCCACTAACCATCACCTTCAGCCCCCAACTAAAATCTCTCCAACACATCATCAAGGATCTACAACCTATCCTGAAGGATGACCCATCACTCTCACAGATCTTGGGAGACAGGCAGGTCCTTGCTTACAGACAGCCCCCCAACCTGAAACAAATACTCACCAGCAACAACACACCACACAACAGAACCACTAACCCAAGAACCTATCCTTGCAGCAAAGCCCGTTGCCAACTGTGTCCACATATCTATTCAGGGGACACCATCATAGGGCCTAATCACATCAGCCACACTATCAGACGCTCGTTCACCTGCACATCTACCAATGTGATATATGCCATCATGTGCCAGCAATGCCCCTCTGCCATGTACATTGGTCAAACTGGACAGTCTCTATGTAAAAGAATAAATGGACACAAATCAGACGTCAAGAATTATAACATTCAAAAATCAGTTGGAGAACACTTCAATCTCTTTGGTCATTTGATTACAGACCTAAAAGTTGCACTTCTGTTGCACAACAAAAAAACAGACTCCAACGAATGATTGCTGAATTGGAATTAATTTGCAAACTGGATACAATTAACTTAGGCTTGAATAGAGACTGGGAGTGGATGGGTCATTACACAAAGTAAAACTATTTCTCCATGTTTATTTCCTCCCCTCCACTCCCCACTGTTCCTCAGACATTCTTGTCAACTGCTGGAAATGGCTCACCTTGATTATCACTACAAAAGGTTCTCCCCCCCCCACTCTCTTGCTGGTAATAGCTCACCTTAAGTAATCACTCTCGTTATAGTGTGTATGGTAACACCCATTGTTTCATGTTCTCTATTTATATAAATCTCTCCACTGTATTTTCCATTGAATGCATCCGATGAAGTGAGCTGTAGCTCACGAAAGCTTATGCTCAAATAAATTTGTGCCACAAGTCCTCCTTTTCTTTTTGCGAATACAGACTAACACGGCTGCTACTCTGAAACCCTCACCAAGTCCCTTTACCTCCAAGAACAGGATGTGCAGCTACTCTCTCTGAAACTCCATTTGCCACAGCTGTTTGCTCTTTTGCACCACTCTGGCTCTTTTATGTGTCATGAAGGGGAACAGGTCTCAAGTTTTCACCCATAGTTAATAACAAAAATTACTTTGGATTGGGAATTTTAGAGGATGGGTGATTTTTTGGGAGTGGAGGGGAGGGTCTTTTAAAAACACTGAGGTAAGGCAATGCAAAATGCTTCTCAGGAGACCGTGGTAATTTTCAATTTGATGTGAAAGAAATATTATAGTGTATGTTGGCATGCCTCACCCTAATTCCGATACAAGTTTATTGCCTACAGGGAGCTGAACAGAAGTTTCACACTATCTAGATGAATAGTTACTGCACAGCAAGCTGGGGTATAAATGTACCTTGCAGTAGTCTGCTACATAGTGTCTGTGTGGATCCTTTTGCTGCATTAGGAAACTTCTTATGCATGGCAGCAGAGTCCACACAGATAATTAGTATGCAGCAGGCTAGTACAAAGTCAATTTGCAATCCAGCTTGCCAAACATTAACAGTTTATTTAGATAAGCCATAGGTTTCTCTCCATTTCTCAACATCCTTCCTTGAGCCATGCATTAAAACAATTGACACCATGGATTCTCTTTCTATCAACTGGACTCACATTAAGGCTTCGTCAGAGCTCAGGATTTCAAGGAAGAGGCCTTTAATAATACCTCAGTTCATAAGTTATAAACTTTCAAAATACTGTTTTAAAAATAATTGGATAATTAAAGCCCAGAAATGATTACTTGTGAAGAAGTTTTTTGGTATGTTTAGACATATGTAATTATTTCATATTCTTCAGAATAAATGTCTGTAATTAAACACTGCTATGATTACTCACTTAAATGTAAATGAAAATTAACACATGGAGAATTTAAATGTTGGATTTTATGCAGGTGTTTAATAAAATTAAGGAATTTAGCTTAACTAGTTAATTTGTAGCTTTTAAAACTAATCATGGAGCGCATTGAAGGCAATCACACACATATTTGATCCTAGACAAAATTATATTAAAAACTTGCTTCTTTGGATTTTAAAATATTAATTGGAAATGTTCCCCAGGATTTCACTTACAACAATCAGATCACCTCTCCCCCTCAAGAAGCCTTGTTTTCGTATACTATTTTTTTAAAATTTGGGACAGTGGTTTGGGATGGTTTTGAAACTATTCAAACTGTCATGACCATTGTTAGCTCAAAGGTTCCAGCCATGCATAAGGTAAGAATGCCTAACAATAACTCAGATTTCAGACCTTAAACTACAATGCTGCTTAAATGTTTAATTTTACATTGTAGCTTAAGGTCTGAAGTCTCACCCTTCCAGACTCCCTATCCCAGTCCCCTCGCCAACCCCACTACCAGTCTCCCCCTGTCATTCCCTGTTTCTTTGAACAACTATTCCCAGTCCCTCCTCACTGCAACTCCTCAGCACCTTGCTCCAGTCTCCTTGTCCAGCCCATCCCAGTTCTCTCACACACTGCTCAATTTCTCTCTCTCCCCGCTCCCAGACTCCAGCTACCTGACCCCCTGCCCAAATTCCCCATCCCCAGAGGAATGGGTATGGGGAAGGTGGGCATCTGGCATGGAAAATTTCCCCCCAAATGGTTAAAGTTTGGCAAAGTTATAGGCAACTGAAAATAGGATCTTATAATGGGAAATGTTGGGCAAATTTACCAGCCAAGCCAGTTCCTATGGCTAGAACTGAAAGTTAAAAATGAACCTAGATCGAGGTGAAATCTTAATAAAATAAAAGTGCTTTATCATCACCCTATACAGCTTGAAGTGTGCTATGAGCTTTACAGATTAAAAGGAATGCAGGGTCCTTCTTCTAACTAAGGAACTTGCAATCAAATTTTAGACGATACAATGAGTGAGAACAACAAACTGTAGTTGGGCAATAATCAGGAAAAGGATGCTGGGAATCTGGTCAGGGGTCCAGACTAGAAAGGGAGGATAAACAGCAACAGAAGACATCAAAAATGAAGAGACAACCCTGAATTCTCTCTATCCATATAGCACAGGTGCAAGATGGGCTGTGATGGTAGTATAAAGCTTCCCCATACCACATTACCAATATACCTCATTTATGACCTACAGAGACTACATACTAGGGGCAAGAGAGTAGTTCAAACTTGAGTCACTTCTAGGTTGACCATATTTCCCTATACTGAATACAAGACACCTGGTAAAATTATTCGTGTTCAAGCGAGTTCAATGGCAATCAATCAGAACTATGCAGTACAAACGTTCAAATTAATATCAACTTGACAGAGCCCGTGTTAAAAAGAAATACTGTGTAGTTGGATTCTTTTTATTTACCTTCTTATCTTTACTGCTTTAGGGTTCACACGAGGAGAGGTAACACACACACACTCCCATATACCTCTCTCACATGGGGGTGTGTGACCGACTGACTGGACCTTCCCTGCCCGGTGCTCTCTGCCCTCCATGGCTGACTGACTGTGATGGACCCGCCTCTCCTGGTTCCTGGTGCTGTGTCTTCCTGAGGCAACAAGTCAAGGGGGGGAGCATGCAGGGTCACATGCCCCCTTCCCCAGATTTCTGCCAGGGTTCACACCAGACGGTGGCCAGCAGCAGTCTTTCGGCACTGTGCGGGAGGGAAGGGATGGGAACTGCTTCCAGCCGTAGGAGAAGAAGGGGCCGGGGAAGGGATGACCTGGCCCATGTCTTTGCAGAGCTCATCTCTTACCCCCTCACCCCCCTATTCCCGCCCCCCCACCCCGTGGCTGGAAGCAACTTGTCCCTTCCTGCCCGCACAGTGTTGAAAGGCAGCTAACACCTCCATGATACTGCTGGACCCTGATATAACCCAGCCACCTCCTGTCCCCGGGCTGCAGCGTGGGCAGGAAGGGGTTAAAGCCCTAAGGATGCATTGTGCACCAGGACCAAGAGAACCTGACTGCAGGGGCTTTAGGGAACCTGGCCAGAGAGGTAGCTCAGCAAGGGAGAGTGCCTAGTGGACGGAGCAGCCCCACACTTCCTGGAGGAAGAACAAAGGGTGGTGGTGGTGAAGAGGATTCTAAGCCCCTGCCCGGGGGACTGCTGTCGAGCCTGCTGAGTCAGGGTTCGATCAGGCTGGAAATCACTTCCTTCCCCACCACTCGAGAGCTTAGCTGAGGGATGCAAAGGCTTCCCCGTGCAAGTGCTGTGCAGGGCTTTGGCACATGCAGGGCTTGGCTCCTCCTGGCCAGTGCCCCAGGCCGGAGAGTCTTGGCCTTCCCAGGGCACCAGCCCAGCCATAGGCTGTGGGGGAAGGAAGGAGCCTACTGGTCAGGCTGTTGGTGAGATGAGCACTCTGACCAGGGACTGGTTCTCCGCACAGTGCTGGGAGTGGGATGCACCCCACCAGGGGAGATACGGAGAAGCAGCAGGGCTGGGGGGCAGTGAAGGGGCAAAGCAGGGAGTGGACAGTGAGAGGGGGAGCATGTAAAGGGCTGAAGGGCGTGCAGCAGAGGCAACACATAACCAGTTTCTGCCTGGTGCCCGCCTGCACTCACCAGACACCACAGCTCGCAGCACACAGCCAGTGCTGGCAGAAATGGGATGGGGGGCGGAGCCCTGCTGGCCGAGGGTTTGCATGTAGTGGGGGCTGCGCTGATGGACCAGCAGGGAGAGTGGCCGGCCCGCATGCTGCAGTTTTGTCCCACCACCCACCACCATCATCAGCCACCGGATCCCCCCACTCACCGCTAGTGGGCAGATGGCTGGTGAGCAGGAATCTGGCCAGCACCAGGACCTGCCAGTACTGAGTGGGGGAGGGGGGAGACAGAAAATATGGGACAATTTGCCCCATTTTAAGAAAAAGTCAGGACACCTGCAGGAGGGCTTAAATACAGGACTGTCTCTTTAAAAAGGGACATCTGGTCACCTCAGTTCAAATCTTGGCCTCTTAACCAATTCATGCAATAAATGCATCATCATTAACACAAATACCAGATATGACTTTAAAACTCACAATAATATTGCACCATAAAGCATCCCTTTTACTTCCAGCACATTTATTACGGATGCTAAAGTAAAAAGAGGAATTCTAAATAGTAAAGCCCTTAAGAAAATTTATCATAATTGGCTTAACACAATTCCCATACCCTCTCCCCACATCTCAAACACCATAATCCTGTTCTGTCCAGTTCCTCTGGCTTTAACCTCTGGAATCAAAACCTTTGCTAGAAAAAGCTTCTAATAAGAAGACATACCCCTAAAAGATAAAAACCTTTGGGTAACGTGCTGTCATGTCATAAAGCTTTTATAAGTGAACGCAGAGCCCAAAGAGCTCCTAGGCTTGTACTTCGCTACCTTAATTTGGCCCAACAAGATTCATTACATAAGTGGATTCAGCTGCTCTCAGATTCTTTCACTACTAGGTGGCTACTGTGGCACAATATTCAACCATCCACTAAGATGATCTAACTCATTTTGCAAAGACTAGTTGAAATAGTAAGACAATAATGACTCTGTATCACAACCAGCTTGGACTTGGGTTGAGTGAATAACCTCGAGGTGAATGGCTCATGTCATATTATCATTTCTGTCAGCTGACTTCTTTTTAGACTATAAATACTCTCTAGCTCATTGTTTACCCAAAGTTCTCTGAAATAAACCTGAGTTGATCTCAGGTGGGCAAGTATATTCAGAAATTCCCTCATGTGCTGGAACTCTTCTTATCATGCCAATGCTATTTAACAACTTGAACCCAGAGTTACAAAAATCTTGCACCTTACCTTCACTACTCCATTTTCATGCATGGTGATGCAGTTATTGGGATCCTCTGAAAGTTGGTACAAGGCCTGAGCAGTAGCTCGATGAACTGATGTGTCATTTGATTTCAAGTAACGTACTAAAGGGGCCACAGCTTTGGTTTCTCCAAAGGCAATTCTGTTATTTCCCCACATACAACAGCGAGAAATGGCCTCTGCTAAATGACGCCTTAATTTGTCATTGTTCTGGGCAAAGAAAAAAGAAGCCATTAAATATCTTTCTTAAATAAATAGGAGAACCATATTTCCAAGTAGTTTAAAGGCATCCACAATTTCAAAAGAAAGAAAGAAAGAAAGAAAGAAAGAAAGAAAAATGTAATATGATCTCAATTTATGAAGAATCTTGCATGAGTGTAGTGGAGCTGATAGCTTTATACTGCTTAATGGATGCTATATTTTCAAGATTCAGGTGTGTGTATAGGCTGGTTAGAAATTAGGCAAAATTAGTGTTAAAATCTGTATGAAAAGCCACAGCTTGGAATATGGCTCCATCACTGAGATTCTGAAAAGGATTTCTCTGTGTCATTCAAATATACTGCTCATTCTCTTCCTCCTTGTTCCTCCCGGAGGACAGCTGCTGTATAGAGAGGCACCCTTATCCCCTTTGTACTACTTGCAAGGAATACTAAAAAGGGGTTCACTCTCCAAAGCAGCTGTAGTATTAGTCACAGAGTGACTTCATAGCCAGTCTACATTCTGAAGTGGGAAAAGAGTCTATATCCCTTTTCCACAACTGCTGTAGAACTCACCACTCATGCCATGCTCTTTCACTTTGGGTTTGATACAAGGACTGGAATCGAATGGCTAATTAAATTTGTATAGATGGATTATACAGAAAGATGTCACTTACTGTGTTTGCTAGTTTAGACAACAGAGGGACGACTCCATGATCTGTTATAACAGCTAAATTCTCTTCATCTTTGGCTATGTTGGTAATAGCAGCACATATACTTGCTAAAACTTCTTTATTCTCGGATTTTAGCAAATTGACAATCAGTTCCAAGCCACCAACAAAGGAGCGAACCATTTCTCCAGCATCCTACATGAAAATCAAAAGAAACGTTATTTTTAAATGACCAATCTGCATTTGATACAAATATTAAAATATATTAAAATTGACATTATGATCTAGATATTCAAAACACTGCAACAGTCATTGGGTTGCTTTTCCTAAGAGTTACAGTTAATTCGGAATCCACAGGGTCTCCTTGACGGCATATTAAGCCTAGACTATTTTACTAAAATACTTTCATATTTCACATTAGACCTGACAGCTCAAGACAAGGGACATTATTATCCATTCATTCACACAGTGTAAATGAACATTCAGTTCTTCTCCAACAGAGATTATACCAGCCATGATAGTGAATGTGAGACATGATCCTGGTGCACTAGAAGCACCTGATAAAGCAGCTGGACGTTTTCTGGGATGTCCTAACTAGGACTTGGAATGAAAATGCAAAATCAAAATCAAACTAAATGATATACCAGTTGTCTCTAAGGTGCCACAAGTACTCCTTTTCTTTTTGCGAATACAGACTAACATGGCTGCTACTCTGAAACCTGTCATTTAACAGTGTGACTCGGTAGAACTACAACTGAAAAATATCATTTATTTATTAATCAATTCAGTTTATCAAGCAAATATTTATATATTAATATGTAAAACAGAAAACTAGCAGTTTTGGTGCAATGTGATTAAATTAATGCATATGGAATTCTTCTTAGGAATTTGCCTCTGGCAAAAAGGAACTGGCAGTTATGTGACATGCAGCATATAACAGGTTTCAGAGTAGCAGCCATGTTAGTCTGTATTCGCAAAAAGAAAAGGAATACTAGTGGCACCTTAGAGACTAACAAATTTATTTGAGCATAAGCTTTCATGAGCTACAGTTCACTTCATCGGATGCATGCAGTGAAAAATACAGTGGGGAGATTTATATACACACACAGAGAACATGAAACAATGGGTTTTATCATACACACTGTAAGGAGAGTGATCACTTAAAATGAGCTATTACCAGCAGGAAGGGGGGAGGAGGGAGGAAGAAAACCTTTTGTGGTGATAATCAAGGTGGGCCATTTCCAGCAGTTGACAAGAATGTCTGAGGAACAGTGTGTGTGTGTGTGTGGGGGGGGGGGGAAACATGGGGAAATAGTTTTACTTTGTGTAATGACCCATCCACTCCCAGTCTCTATTCAAGCCTAAGTTAGTTGTATCCAGGTTTGCAAATTAATTCCAATTCAGCAGTCTCTCGTTGGAGTCTGTTTTTGAAGTTTTTTTGTTGAAGAATAGCCACTCTCAGGTCTGTAATCGAGTGAACGGAGAGATTGAAGTGTTCTCCGACTGGTTTTTGAATGTTATAATTCTTGACGTCTGATTTGTGTCCATTTATTCTTTTACATAGAGACTGTCCAGTTTGACCAATGTACATGGCAGAGAGGCATTGCTGGCACATGATGGCATATATCACATTGGTAGATGCGCAGGTGAACGAGTGTCTGATAGTGTGGCTGATGTGATTAGGCCCTATGATGGTGTCCCCTAAATAGATATGTGGACACAGTTGGCAACGGGCTTTGCTGCAAGGATAGGTTCTTGGGTTAGTGGTTCTGTTGTGTGGTGTGTTGTTGCTGGTGAGTATTTGTTTCAGGTTGGGGGGCTGTCTGTAAGCAAGGACCTGCCTGTCTCCCAAGATCTGTGAGAGTGATGGGTCGTCCTTCAGGATAGGTTGTAGATCCTTGATGATGTGTTGGAGAGGTTTTAGTTGGGGGCTGAAGGTGATGGCTAGTGGCGTTTTGTTATTTTCTTTGTTGGGCCTGTCCTGTAGTAGGTGACTTCTGGGTACTCTTCTGGCTCTGTCAGTCTGTTTTTTCACTTCAGCAGGTGGGTATTATAGTTGTAAGAATTTTTGATAGAAATCTTGTAGGTGTTTTTCTCTGTCTGTGGTGTTGGAGCAAATGCGGTTGTATCGTAAAGCTTGGCTGTAGACAATGGATTGTGTGGTGTGGTCTGGATGAAAGCAGGAGACATCTAGGTAAGTATAGCGGTCAGTAGGTTTCCAGTATAGGGTGGTTTGTGTGACCATCACTTATTAGCACCCTAGTGTCCAGGACTACGTGTGGACTGGTCCAGGCTGAGGTTGATGGTGGGATGGAAATTGTTGAAATCATGGTGGAATTCCTCAAGGGCTTCTTTTCCATGGGTCCAGATGATGAAGATGTCATCAGTGTAGCGCAAGGAGAGTAGGGGCATTAGGGGACGAGAGCTGAGGAAGCGTTGTTCTAAGTCAGCCATAAAAATGTTGGCATACTGTGGGGCCATGCGGGTACCCATCGCAGTGCCGCTCATTTGAAGGTATGCATTGTTCCCAAATGTGAAATAGTTATGGGTGAGGACAAAGTCACAAAGTTCAGCCACCAGGTTAGCCGTGACATTATTGGGGATACTGTTCCTGATGGCTTGTAGTCCATCTTTGTGTGGAATGTTGGTGTAGAATACTTTATGGACCCTTAAAAGCACATATAATGTAAATCTAACAGTCTTGTTTAAAGACAAATTCTTTACAACTACAAAATCACTGACCAATGCTATATCCCAGAGACCATGTTGATGTGTTGTACTTCATTGAGCTGAAATGTTTGAAAGAAAATATATCCATATTTTCTTTGGTACAATGCTCACCATAAAGCATGTGATCACTTCAGACAATCTATTTTTTAGTTTTTCTAGCAATCTATGGTCAGAAACAATGCCAGGATAAGAGAGTATTTGCTAACTGATTATTCCTAAATTGTGAAAAGAAATGTGACTTGATTTTGTGAGAAAAACAGCCCGAGAGAGAGAGATTATGAAAAAAATGGAAAAATGCTGATATAGAATATATGGGTGAGTATGCTAAAAATAGGTGGGACATTAGAATATAAAATTGAGGTTACTTTCCTGTAACTGGAGGTTTTTCAAGATGTGTGGTGCCTATTTGTATTCCACAAGTGGGTTTGCATGTGCAACAACGGCTTGACCCCAGAGCTTTTAGTAACTAGTATCTCAGTCTGCACATGTGCAGTTGTTCTCCTTGTATTCCGAACCAAGGGTATAAAGGAGCAGTATGGACCAACTCCACTCCAGTTCCCTTTCAGTTCCATGTAGCTGGTCACGGTCCACAGCAGAGGTGATGGAGGGTGGGTAGCGTAATACAGATAGGGATTGCACATCTTGGAGAAGCTCCAGTTACTGGTAAGTAAACTCCATTTCTTCTTCAAGTGATGGTCCCTATGTGTATTCCACACATTTGAGATTAGTAAGCAGTAGTCAAACAGGAGATGGGTGTGATGGTCTGGATGTTTGCATTCCCCACTGTTGTACCTGCAGAAGTCTGGGTGTAATGTCTTGTAAAGATGTGTATGGAGCTCCAGGTAACCACCCTACATATATCTAGTGGGTATGTCTCACAGAGATGCTGCAGAGGTTCCTTGCACTCTGGTAGAATGGGATCTCACCCCTTTTGTGGGAGGGATGTAAGATAGCCGGTAACAAAGGATGATGCAGCCAGAGATCTATTTAGAAAGTCTTTGTGCAGATAGATCTTGACCCCTTGATCAAAAATGATGAAAAGTTTAGGTGTTTTTCTAATTGTTTTTGTTCTCTGTAGATAAAACATCAGTGCCTGTCAGACATCTACAGAGTGAAGTAGTCTGTCCTCATCAGACACATGAGGTTTTGGAAACAATACCAGTAAATGGATGGTTTGATCAATCTAAGAACAGCCATACTGGGTCAGACCAAAGGTCCATCTAGCCCTGTCTTTCTACAATGGCCAATGTCAGCTGCTTCAGAACGAATGAACAGAACAGGTAAGTGATCCATCCTCTGTCGCCCATTCCCAGCATCTGGCAAACAGAGGCTAGGGACACTTCAGTGCATGGTTTTGCATCCTTGGTCATCATTGATGGACCTATCCTCCATAAATCTATCTAGTTCTTTTTTTAACCCTATTATAGTCTTAGTCTTCACAACATCCTCTGGCAAGGAGTTCCACAGGTTGACCGTGCACTGTGTGAAGAAATACTTCCTTTTATTTGTTTTAAACATGCTACCTATTAATTTCATTTGGTGACCCCTAGTTCTTGTGTTATGAGAAGGAGTAAACAACACTTATTTACATCACCAGTCATGATTTTATAGATCTCTATCATATCATCCCTTAGTAATCTATTTTCCAAGCTGAAAAGTCCCAGTCTTATTAATTTCTTCTCATATGGAAGCTGTTCCATACCCCTAATCATTTTTGTTGCCCTTTCTGTACTTTTCCCAATTCCAATGTATCTTTTTTGAGATGGGGCAACCAGATCTGCATGCAATATTCAAGATGTGGGTGTACCATGGATTTAATAGAGGCAATATGATATTTTCTGTCTTATTATCTATCCCTTTCTTAATGATTCCCAACATGTTATTTATGAAAGATGGTACATAATGCATCTACCATGAGTTCTCCCAGCTGGGTCATCCTTCTGGCTGATGTGATGGTGTAATGCCATCAGACCCCAGTCATTGGCAGGAGAGATCGAACTTGGGACCTCTGGAGCTTAGTGCATGAGCCTCTACTGCATGAGCTGAAAGCTATGTCTGTTAGCTACGGCTGCAGAGCAGGCTGTCTGTCTGTCTATCTCTCTCTCTATCTTTCTCTTTCCTTCTCCACTAGATGAGACAGAACACCACACTCAGGAAGTGTGTGGGTTACAGTGACAACTAGGAAGGCAACTTTCATAGAGAAATGAAACATAGAACAGGTGGCTAATAGTTCAAAGGGAGTTTGGTGAGAAATGACAGGACAAGATCGAGATCCCATTGTTGCGTTGGTTTCACTACTAGTGGGAAAGTTCTAAAAAGTCCTTTCAGTCATCTAGTCATCATAGGATGAGTAAAATTTGTATGGTCCTCAACTGGAGGATGAATTCTTCATGCCTGATAGGTGTACTGTGGAGAGGATTATGTGGTTTCTGATACAACAGTTCCAGAGGTTGATGGTCTCCAAACAGGAGGAGAGATCTTGTTCCCATATTTGTTTGTGCAGAAGACAGTCATAATTTTGTCAACATAACCTGCGTATGTCTCTATCAGATGAGTGGAAGGAATGTATTGCAGGTCTGATACATTGTCTTTAGTTCCACTAAGTTTATGTACATCCGGGCCTCCTGAGAAGTCCAGTGCCTTTTGCAGTGTAATTGTCCATATGGGCTTCCAACCTAAGAGGGAGGCCTCTGTAATGATAATCACCTTGAGTAAAAGTGTGAGGAATGGAACTCTCACTCAGACTTTCTCCAGATCTATCCACCAGGCCAGAATTGTTACTCTGGCATTGATGTTGTCTCATGACTAGAAGAGTGAAGGCAGGTTTGTAGTCAGTGGGGATGAAGCCTGGTGAATGATGTTATGTGGTTGCATAAGGTCATGTGACTGAAGAGGGAAAGAAAGGTCCTCCTGACTGCAGTCTGAAAGTGATCTGTTTTAAAAAATTGCACATGGAGTGAAATCTCTGCATTGGGAGATAGGCTCTTGCTGTAGTTGAGTCCAGAGTCACTCCTATGAAATCTATGGACTTTGTGGGTGACAAAGTAGACTTTTCATGGGTGACACAGATTTCCAAGGAAGAGAGTAGATGGAGTAGGAGTAGGGTCACTAACTGGATTTCCCTGATGGATCTGCCCATCAGAAACCATTCATCACAATGTGGAAAGATAGTAAAGCTATGTTTTCTCATCCAAGCAGCCACTACTGAAAGGACTTTTGTAAAGACCCTGGGTGCTGTAGTTAGTCTGAAGAGGAAGACCTGAACTGGAAACAGTCATGCCCAATAAGGAACCTGAAGAACCTTCTGTGGGACAAGGGAATGTGTATGTGAAAGTATCTTTCATGTCAAGAGCCATGAACCATATGCCCTCCTCCAGAGAGGTAATTATTAATGCCAGTGTGACCATGTAAAATTTTAGTTTTTGGATGAATACATGTAGTTGGCATAGATTGAGAATCAGTCTTCATGCACCGGCCTTTGATGTTGGAGTGGCACCTCTTCTATTGCTCCTTTCTGGAATACAGAATTTACCTCTTAACAAAACATCTCCTTGTGAGTACAGTCCCTGAGAAGGGGCCTGGAAAAGGGTTGGTGGTGGGGAGGTCAGATAAACTCGATAGTGTAGCCATGGTGAATGATGCCTAGTACCCACCTATCTGTTGTTATTGTCCCCCAATTCTGAGCAAAGTACGTAATGACGCCACCAAAATTCAGGGGGCAATAAGGGATGGCATCAATATTGGTACATGGTCCTTGAGCGTTCCATCAAAAGAACTCCTTGGACGAGGGGTTGGGCAGCTGTCTTAGAGGTGGAAGAAGCTGCATATCTGGGTCTTTGAAACCTTTGTCTTTTGCATGGAGATTCATAAGGATGATGGTGATAGAATGCGTGAGGGGGTGTCTGGGCTTCTAGGTTTGCTTATGATGTTTCCTCTTCAGGGTTGGGGTGTAAATGCCCAGGAAGCAGAAGGCTCTCCTGGAGTCTTTAGGAGAGTGTAGAGACTCAACTGTCTTTTCATTGGAAAGAGTTTAGACTCATAAAAAGGAAGGTTCTTGATTGTATTCTGGACCTCCCTGGGGAACTTGAAGATTGCAACCATGATTCATGTCTCATGTCTAGAGCTGTAGCTCTAAAGGCAGTGTCATCTGCATCTACTGGATGCTTGGAGTGATGTCTTGGCCATCAGCCAACCTTCATCAATCAGGGGTTAGAACTAGGGCCTGTCTTCTAGAGGAAGTTTGTCTTTAAAGTCTAGAAATTTTGAATAATATGGGAAATTATTGCGTCAATCTAGTTGTTCATGTCTCCCACTGATGTAAGCTCTCCATTATATCAACATACTAACACCACCTCTCCGAGTGGCATTGAGCAATAGTCAATGTATTGAGGTTGACGCAGCATGAATGTATACATTGAGTTACCTATGTCAGCACTAACATTCCTCCAGCAATTGTCCCACAATGCCTGACACTGACAGTGCTGGTCACTATTGTGAGTTCCATTGCTCAAGGATCATGGAGACAAGAAGATCCCCCCTAACCCCCCACCACCACTTTAAAACCCTGTGAATTTTTTAAATGCCTTTTCTTGAGGTGGAGGAGGAAGAGGAGGGGATGGGGGACATGGGTGGGGGGGAAGTGTCCAGCTATGCCACGAGCCTGGACCTGTTTGAGACTCCAATCCATCCTGGCATTCGAGCATGTTCGAGCCCAATGCAGGGGAAGGAATCTTGGGTAAGTGGGTATGTTTATTTCCCATTACACTGATGGTGCCCCCAAATTAGCAGGACACAACTACTCACATTTTATTAATATACTCATACTAGAAGAGGTAGCGATACAACAGAGAGTAGAGTTGTTATCTGCTTTTCATTCTCCTGAGAGTTAGTTGGGTGGGGGCAGGAGGAGCACTTTGTTTATGTATCAGGGATATCCCCTGAATCTTTCTGAGAGATCTCAATGAAACTTCCATGGAGGTAGTCTGCAATCCTCTTCTGAAGGTTTCTAGGATTGGTAGCCTTATTTCTTTCTCAGTGGTAGGACTCTTTCCCATGACAGTCAGGGATAACTTTACAGTCACCATTTATCAGGATCCCAATACAGGCACTCAGGACCAAGGGTCACAGCAGGGGCAAACCTGAGGCAGGAAGTAGCAGAGGAATGAGCAGTCCTGTTCCAGGCTAGTGTCATGCGCATTCATGACCATCAGAAGGCACAGGAGGCCAAATGGAGAATCTTGAGGCACCCCTGATGTCCTGCCTATGGTAAGTCATGACAAAACCAAAGTGCCTCTAACTGGTGAGTGGGGGACAGCAGAACATGCAAGTGGCCCTTGACATAGAGTAAGCCCTGGTGTTGCTCCTGGCCCGCTGTCTTGAGTTCCTTGGGAAAGGATCCTTCTCTATATCTGAGTGGATTAGTGACAGGAGGTCTTGGTCAACTATGGCATACAGGAAGTTCCGGGGCTTAAGAATGCATGGGAACTCCATGTGGGGGAGGGGAGAGGCTCATGGCTGGTGAGATATTCCCCTTTTCAGGACAAGGCATCAGTGGTCTTCTTCTGGGCCTTTGGGTGGTACATGATGGTGAAATTGAAGCATGTTAAGAACGGGTCCCAGTGAAGCTGCCTCTGGTTCAGGGCTTTGGCTTGGCAGAGCTATTCTACATTTTTATGATCTGTGTATACCTGTTCTAGATACCAAGCACCCTCCAAACAGTGGCATCACTCTTGAAATGCTGCTTTGATGGCTAGAAGTTCTTTATTTAGAATTTTGTAATTCTGTTAGACTGGAGTGAACTTCCGTGAATAGTAGGTGCAAGGGCAGAGGAGTTGTTGGGGAACCACACCTTTGACAGAGTATGGCCCAAATTGCCACATTAGGGCATTGGTCTTGATGACAAAAAGTCACGCCTGGTCAGGATGAACCAGGATTGGGGTGCTTGGAAAGGTCATCTTGAGGTGGTTGAATATTTGTTGGTCTCCAGAGACCAGATAAAGGTAGAGTTTTTGCAGAGAAGCACTATCAATGGGGCACTTTGGCCTGAAAACCCAGAGATGAAGCATACATAAAAATTAGTGAACTGCAGGAAACATTGCAGCTCCTGATTTTTTGGGGGAGGGGCACCCAGGTCTGTACCACCTCCATCTTCCTGGAGTCCATTTGGAGGCCACCGGGTGACAGGCTGTAACCAGGAACTCCATGGAGCACTGGTCGAAGCTGCACTTTTCAAGTTTTGCATACAGGCCGTGTTGGCGGAGCCATTCCAGGACCAACCAGACGTGCTGATCATTGGAACAGATGAGGATATCATCTTGTTAGATTACAATGTACTGGTCTAGAATGTCATGGAAGACTTCATTTATGAAGTGCTGGAATGTTGCATGGGCATTTGTGAGGCCAAATGGCATTACCAGGTATTTGTAATGGCTGTACGGGTATGAAAAGCCATCTTCCACTCATCCTTGGCTGAAATCCAAACCAGACTGTAGGCTCCCCGCAGGTCAAGTTTTGTGAATATCTGGGCCAATCATACATGGTCCAGTAGCTTTGGGATGAATGGAAGCAGGTATCAATTCCTGATAGTAACTTGACTGAGGGTCTGGTAATCCACACATAGGCACATGCTTCCATCTTTCTTTTTAACAAATAGAACTGGGGCCGTAGAAAGAGAGATAGATGGCCATATGAAACCCTTGACCTGATTCTCCTGGAGGTAGGAACACAGGGCAGCCAGCTCAGGTTTCAACATCTCAAAGATAGGGCCAAATGGCACCTTGGCCCCCGGTTGCAGCTCAATCAAGCAGTCACAATCACAATGTGGGGGTAGGGTGTCAGCAGGCTTCTTTCCAAAGATGTCACCATAGTTGCTGGAGTCAATTCTGGGTGATAGAAACTGATCCATAGCCATAACCCAGGGGCGTATGTCTTGGTTCTGGGGGTTCACCAGACAGTGTGCACAGACAGACTTGCTGGCAAAACTTGGAGCAGTAGCTAACCTGATGCTCATGCCAAAGGATGTTTGGATCATGAGCCACCAGCCATGAAATGCCAAAGATTATGGGGAAGAGTGGTGAGCAGATCATTCTGAACTGAAAGACCGTTCGATGGTCCTGAATGGCACGATTTCCTGTGTCTCTGGCCCCAATGACAGGATTGAGCCATCTATAGGTCACGGACTGTCTTTAATTGAACCAAAATACCTAGGGCTTGGGCTGTATCAGTATCAGTGATTAGTTGTCCACTGCCCAGGAGTCTACCAGTGCCTACTGTGGCGGAATTTGGTTTAGATCCCCTGACACATGAAGGCAGACCTGGACCTTAAGGTGCAGCCAGTGCTCACCATGCCTGGGGCATGCCTTGGTGAGGAGTAGGGGGGGCATTATCTTGGGGCTTGCCTAGGCCAACTCCTTCTACCAAGCTAAGGTGTAGTTGTTTCCTGAACTGAGTCATGCTAGAGTTTGGGATGGGAAGCTGGAAAGAGTATGGTTGGATCCTCCACAGTAGAAACAAAGCCCATGGTGGCAACAATGATCTTTTTCCTCAGGAGTCACATGACGACTGGCATTATCCAGCTGCATGGGCTCAGCACCTAGGTTGGAGACAGATACCAAGGAGCACGACCAAGTGGTAACACAGTCCCCTTCCTTTCCTCACTTTGTTCACTGAGCCTACTGTAGATGCATATGACAAGGTCTATGAAGGTGTCTAGGTCTGTCAGGGCCTCCACATGAGCTAGCTCATCCTTAATCTCTGTGTAGTCCCCACTGGATCTGGTAGAGCTGGGCTGCTTCATTCCCCTCAGTATCAGAGACTAGTCACTGAAAGTGGGTGGTATAAGAAGATGCTGGCCCCTGCCCCTACTGGAGTTTGTGCAGGGCTGTCTCTGCCAAGTGAGCATTGTGGGGATTGTCAAATATGGCAGAAAATGCCTGGAGGAAGGCATCCCAGTTCAACAATGTCTAGCTCGCTCGTTTGAGTAGGGTGAGGCACAGGCAATGCATCTTCTGTCAGGAGGCTAAGAACGAGTCCTACCTTTGCTTGGTTAGTGGGATAGGACTTGGGGTGGAGCAGAAACTTAACTGAACTTTTGGCAGTCCCCAATCAAACATTTTGGGAGGGGATTTGGAGGGGCCTGAGTCTGGGTACATTGGTGCGATTTGTGCTACAGCACAGTATTCTCATCCTGCAGTCAGGCCATCTGTTCTTGTAGCATCTGGTTATCCATGGTGTGCTGTGCCAGCTGGGCCTGCATTGAGCTTGGTTCTCTGTTGTGAGCTGCAATATTTGGGCTTGAAACATGGCCTGCTGGGAGTGATCAACCCACTTAGGCATCTCCAATACTCCCTAGAGCATGCTGAGCAGGGTGCAACCTGCTGCTTCCATGCTCCACCAGGGTAAGCCTTCACCACGGGCTAGGGTGGTCCAGGCAAACTGTCAAGGTTCTAACAGAGGCAGTCAGAACCAAGGGTCAGAGCAGGGGAAAACTTCAGACAGGGAGTAGCGGAGGATTGCACATCTGGTTCCAGGCCAGGGATAAGGGTCTGAATCAGGTTTCAGGATCTGAATCAGAAGCCAAAGTCCAAATCAAGATGAGGTCAAAGCAAGGAGTTCAGGAGCAAGAAATAATCATGGCAGATATAGAAAATCCATGCTGTTGCCTTAACACTTCCAGAAATGCCCCATAACCACAACACATAACTGTAGCTTGCTGTTAAAGTGCTCTTTCAAAGCCTCCCTCAGCCGTGTAGTTTCATGTTGAGCTCTTCTGATAGCCCTTGTGTCTGATTGTTCAAACTCAGCAAAAAGCCAGTCACCTCTGCCCACCAATCCAAGAGCAACTTTTCCCCTTTTGCTTCAGAGATATTATGCAGGACACAGCAGGCAGCTATAACAATTGGGATATTTTTCTCACTGAGCTCCAATCTTGTGAGTAAACAATGCCAGTGCCCCTTCAGTCTACCAAAAGCACATGCAACTATAAGTCTGCACCTGCTCAGCCAATAGTTGATCTTTCCTTCATGCTGTCAAGGTGGCTGGTGTACAGCATCATGAGCCAGGGGATCAAGGGGTTTCCCAGGATCACCACTGGCATTTCAACATCACCTATCTTAATCTGCCTGTTGGAAAAGAAAGTTCCTGCCTGTAGCTTTCTGAACAGTCCTATGTTCTTAAAGTTGAGAGCATCATGCACCTTCCCTGATCAGCCAACATTGATGTTGGTGAAGTATTCCTGGTTATCCACCAACGTTTGCATAACCTTTCTGTTGATGTACTCTGTAGCAAGGTAGTCTGGTGATAAAATATGGATATGAATGCAGCCTATTGCTTCACCGCAGTTCAGGAACGCCATTGCTGAAAACCCATCTATTATGTCCTGCACATTGATGAGAGTCCTGTGTAGAAGGAGATGATTAATGGCCCTGCACGCTTGCATGATAATGGCCCCCACAGTGGATTTTCCAACTCCAAAAAGATTTCCCAGTGACTGGTAGCAATCTGGTGTTGCAAGTTTCAATGGTGCAATTGCTACATGCTTCTCCTGTCAGTGCAGCTCTCATTTTGGTGTCCCTGAGCTGGAGGGCTGAGGGGAAGCTCAGTGCACAGTCAGTGTTTGTTTTCTCAGGCCCAGAAGCAGTGCTCCAATGTTTGCAGCTTCTCTGTAAACACTGCCAACCATCTTGAATTGGTTCTCGCTATGTCCAACAGCAATCTGTCCTCAAGCAAACTGTCATGTTCCCCACAACTCTGCAAATAGTGGATGATTGTGTGTCTTGTGCTTACTACGCTCATGACAGTAGTGCAGAGCTGTGCAGGCTCCATGCTTCTGTCAGAGATGACAGACAGTGACAAGTCCTGTGTGGGTTCATAGGATTTTCAAAATAGGCGTGAAAATAATGGAATAGAGTTTGATTATGGGGTGGAGAAAGTTGCATGATGGAAACTTGACCCTGAAGTCCCAGACACCCCTGTGTGACTCGTTTCTGCCCCATTGTGCATTGCCAAAACTTTCCAAAAGACAGAGTGCTGAATGGTGGTAAGTTGCATACTGGGATACCTACACATGGTGCACCACCCTGTGCATTGAAAAAACACTCCTGGTGAGTACCTGCAGCACCAATGCAAGGAGCCAAGTATGCATGTGCACAAGCAATATATTAATTGCAGCGGCTTTATGCCAATGTAACTTGCATCAGCAAAAGTTTGTAGACATGCCCTAAGGCTTAAGAGTTTTAGCCTCTGCTCCAGAGTTTGTGCTTGGAAGGGTGCTGCTCACAGTCTGAGGCCATTATACGGAGGGTCTCCTTGGCCTGGATCCAAATGGGCCCTCATAGACAGCTCCATGAGGTGCTTCCGTAGGTGGAGCTCTCACCCCTCGCAAGTTCAGGGACAGAAGAAACAGGAGATACTGCACTTTGTGGCAATGTGAGCATTCTCACGGCAATAAAGGTTGCGCTGGTGTTTGTCATGGATGGAGAAGGCATGGGGGCAGGAAACAAAGTTCTCGAACCCCTGGAACTCTTGGCACTGTCCCTCTCTGAGATGCTCCATGGGGGTGGGGAGAACTAAGTTAACTATACTAATTATAAAAGTACACTAGCACACTAAGTTTATATTACTAAAAACTACTAAAACTATTTACTAATTGTATTTAAAGATATTAAAGTAAAGGAAAATCGAGGCAGATACAAATAATTCTGACTCAGACCATGCAGCAGTTAAGAACTGGAGAGGTGTTGGTCTGCACTGCCCTTTATATCCTTAGTTCGGAGTATGAGGAGAACAACTGCAGACTACTTACTAAACATAAACAGACTCAGGTGCATGGTGCACATGCATACCCATGTGTGGAACACACATAGGGATTATCACTTGAAGAAACAGCAAGATTTCTTGATAGAAAATCCTTCCTCTCCCTGGAAACTTTAAAATTACTGCCCAAAGACATCAGATGACTGGTCACAATGGAATATTTCAATCTGGAAATTCATTCTCTAAGATTATTATGTTCCCCACTAGTACTAATGGACAGATCTAGGGTAGGGCATGGAAGGGAGGAGTAACAGCTTTGTGAAATGTTTCCTCTTAAAAAGTATACTGTGGGAGTATGTCTACATTATCCTACCCTGCTTCCTGCTCTGCCTGCTACAGTTCTATCCCCTTGAAGTGAAGGACTGGGTCTCCCTGCAAATGCCCCTGTCTCTATGGATGGTTCAAATTTTATAGGATTTCCCTGCATGCTTCTAAAGGGCAAGCCTCTTTTATGAAGATGAGGTAACCTGCCCCAGCCCCACCCACTGATGTAAAGATGTGTAGAAATCTCAATAAGTTAAAATTCAGATTTTCCAGGCCCATACATGGAAACTATAGCCCTATATGTCCAATATCTACTATGGTAAGAATATACATTCTGCCTTTTGTAAAGGAGTAAGGTGAAATTAGACTGGTGATATGCTAGTATATAAACAACCCAGTGGTAGGGAAGAGAGCTTAGTCTTGGGACTCGATTGTGAAACCAGCTAAACATAGGCATAGAACCTTCTATCAGTAATGAAAAGCAGAGAGAAACTGCAGAAACCACATGTCAGGAAAGTTTCCCATATGTGATTGTGGGTGTAGTCTGCTGGTCTGTAAAAGAAAAAAAGAAAAGCAGAGAAGCAGGAAATCAGGATAATAATGAGAAGAATGAAGTAGAACTGAGACTTTGTAGATCTGGTATGTCATACTGTGCTCTTTAGAAGACCTTTTGAAAAGATTTTCTTGCAAAGATATTTAAATTCAAATTCAATATTTTAGTATCATTTAACATAACCATATACCTTGCTTGCTACATTAAGTTTCAACTTGAATTTGTGTTTATTGACACATATATGTATCTACTGTATGCAAATACCACATTTATTTTAGATGTTTTTATATTTGTGTTTATAAGATAGATCTTCATACTATTAGTATTTCTTTTACCAAACAAAGTCTTCAGTTGTTTGTGTTCTTCTCAGACTCTCATTTAATGTTCAAGTAGCCTTGGGCAGTTATGTCTACAAACTGCTTTCATAACAAAACAAAAAACCCCCAATCATATAGGGCTTCAGAGATCTCCTTTGTACTCAATTTTCTTTCTGAATTAGGAATAAAACATACAACTTTTCTGCTATATAATGAAAGTGCACCTTTTAAACTAATCAACACATGACCTTTTCGTGAATCAAACCCAAAAGGTTTGTCATTGCCAAATGCTAGTGTGTGAAGCTTTAATATATTCTAGTAATCCTAAAATCTTACTATAGAAATGTAAATGATATTGTTTCTAAATCTTGGCTCAACAGTTAGTTTGCTATTGGGGAATAATAAGATTCTGACATTAAACATGGAGAGGAGAGTGTTACTTTTCAAGCCTAAGGCAAAACTACTAACTTTGTACATATAAGTTATAATAAGCCAAAATTCTAATGTATTAAACATATTTAGGTCACTATTTAGACTTGTTATTTTCTTTTTGATAAGTTACATATGGAATTATTAAAAAATACAAACTTTTAGTGTTGTTTTGAAAAGCTTAGGAAGCATCTTACTGTATAATTCTACTACAAAACAATACCAGCATTTGGATAAAGGGAAAATGTATTTGAGTGAATTTACCACATTAATTCTGGTACTCATTCAACAACTTTTACTCATCAAGTGGTACTTCACTTCTTGAATAGTCCTCATGAATTAAGAATTATTCATTCAGGGTAAGGCAGAAAGAATACTGCCTTGTAAGGATAACTCTAAGCAACACACTTCATAGATTAAAATATTAATATTATTCATTCTCACTGACAATAAATAAAATAAATGTATTTTTCTCGTAAAGTCCTACAGGTATGTTTTGATAAATTGTGGATGCTTCCTGTTTATAAGGTAAAAATTGTATACTGGGCTGGACAAACCAAGGGGCCAAATGCTGAGGTATCTATAGCAGAAATCACAACGTAGAATGGACAAAGTTATTACCAAGTTAACAAGAAGTACATTCAAATTATTATTAAACTGACATTTGCAATGTAACATTTAAATCTTAAATGAAAAACAGGAGAAAACCTATAAAAATAGGATAGACTGTTAAACTTTTTTTTTTTAGTTGTAAGAAGTACACGAGAAGGCCAAAATAACCCGTACATTCTCATATATTTTTTCCCCTAGCTACAGGGCAGTAAAACGTGTGTCGTCAGAATAGTGAGAGATTTACAATCATAAACAAACAGGTAAAATAAAAATCTGGCAGGTTTTCAGAGGACAAGAGCCCTGTTTATTATGCTAAGAGAAGTTGCAGCCTGTTGCCTTTTAATCACACATTTGATTTGTACATCTTAGTGATCCTCTCAAACACCACCTCAACAAAATGTAGTGAACTTTTCTTTCATTAATTTTTATTTTCACATACTTCTACACTTCTGGCTCCTGATAGGAGCAGAAATACTGTCAGAAAGCCTCATCTTGAAGAATATGTTGCCTAATTGGGAACACCAACTACGGAAGTCTTGCAATATTTCTAGCTTAATTTTCAGAAAATACAGATTTAGAAAACATCTGACTGTTGGGGTTCTTATGCCAAGTTCTCTGGCATCTTTTGAGGTTTTCCTATTACCATATTACACCTAATTTTGGGGTAGTGATTTCCATTGAAAAAACAAAGCTCATCATCTCTAAATTGAGACTCAAAGTACTTGTCCAGGCATTAATACAAAAAATTCTTTTGAAACCAGATTCCTCTCTCATTTCTTCTAAAGAGTCCATTGCTCTTCTTATTTGAAAACTAAATACTGTACTGCAAAAACACATTGTGTTTATCTTTAAAAATACTTCATTTTACAGATAAAAGTTTCTCTGCTAAAATCAGTACTATTTTACATTTAGAACATCTTACAAAGCTTAAGATGTCAAAGCTAATTTGTCAACTCTGATTGCTTGTGCCCAAAAATGTGATGGTATGGTTGTTCAAATAAACTTTAATTATCAAGTCATCTTTAGACTACCTTTCCTCTAATGGAAACTGTCCATTTTTACTTTCTGTTGCCAATTTCATAATTTAGCATATTAAAGCACAACACAATTTATAAACTTCAAAATTCTGACCTTAGTTTCAAAAAATAGAATACAAATTATTTCCCATCTATGAATGTTCTTAGGTAACTAACAAAGCAAGCACAGTACTCTAATTCTGTTGTTTAGTGAAGAGGGAGCATGGTATTTACATAAGGAAATGTCTATTCATTATTCATATTACAAGCAAATCTTGCCCCTCCTCCAAAGCTGAGAAAGTTTCCACCAGTGCAGAATTGGTAAGCCAAATTCTGCCCCTGCCTCAGAAGTTGTGAAGGTTCCCATGGTTGCAGAACTGATGAGTTTCCATCTCAGAAGGTGGGTGAGCTTTCCAGTAGGTTGCCCAGCTCTGCAGTGCACAAGGTATTGAGAGGGGGCAGGGCTGGGTAATGGCATTGATTCTACACAGATTTTCCTGTCCTTCTAACCCCACTGAGGTTGCAAAGACTACTGCAGCCTCAGAGTTGCAATAAGGGCGGTGAAATGGCTTTACTGCTGCTCTTTGGCCTGAGACGGCAGATTACTTCCCCAACTCTTCCTGGAGCAATCATCAGACAAGCAAATACTTTGGCTATCTGTTGCTGCCCATATTTAAGCATTAAGGCAAAATCCTTAGCCAAGTAAGCCTGCTATTCAGTAGGGCATTCTTTGGGTTACCAACTTTCCAATTTTCAAAACCAGACACTACAGGCCCCCACACCCGCCACTCACTTGCCGCCTGAAGAACTGGGCAGGGAAGAGCTAATGCAGAGCCTGCCTGCCTGCCCAACTGGGGCATAACAAGGCAGAGGAGAGAGGTCCCCAGAGTATGGAGCTGGGGGCAACTGGGGCATAGCGAGGTGGGGGTGGAGGGTCAGTCCCCAGAAAGAGGGGTCAGAGACAGCCTGGGCCCCAGCAGGCTGAGAAGGTGGGACAGGCCATCATGGGCAGCAAGCCCAGCTGTTGGGCTGCTCCTTAAACACCTCATGCTGTCAGGATCCCTACCCCGGGCAGCACCAGTACCTTCCTCTCCGCCAGAGCTGGGAACCAGTTCCTCCAGCAGCAACTGCTCTTCCCACCCTCCCAGTGGCATAGGCCGATTGCAGTTACTACGGTAACTGGACTTTTGGTGTCTGATCAGCAGTACTGACCAGACACTGCACATAGGGTGACCAGATGTCCCAATTTTATAGGTACATATTTGGGGCTCCTATTATCCCCCACCCTCTGTCTCGATTTTTCACACTTGCTATCTGGTCATCCTAACTGCACAGGTTCCCTTTCAACCAGACTTTCCAGTTGAAAACCAGACACTTAGCAACCAGAATGCCATTCTGTGAGAGCCAGTGGGAGTGAGGGAAAGAATCTTCCCTTTCTCAGGCTATTTTATAGCTGCTACTGCAACATTAGGGCCACAGTAGCCTTTGTGGCTGTTGCATTCCTCTCCCCCGCCCCCAAAGATGGGATTAGATTTGCCTCCTCCAATTTTCCAATCTCCCAGGACACTTTCTGTGCTCTGTGTTGTGGCCCTCAGGAGTGCACATTCCTGTGTGAGCTCCCAAATCTGATTTCCCCTGCACAAAAGCAGCAGAACTACTAAGATAAGGGTCCTTTGTGGCCATGGAGGAAAGGTCACAATTTGCCTTTTAGGGCATCTTGTAAAGCACCTTTGTATTTGAAGCATGAGACAAAAAGTATAATTGGAGTCACTGTACAGTGACCCTGGTGGGCTGCTGGGTTTCCCAGCTACTTGCCTGATAGGTTGCCAGGGAGTTAGGAGCCAGGCACTGTGACTCTGGAATGGATTCTTTTGAGAAATTACATCCCAATTTTTTTAAAAAAAATTTGACTTTTGATGATGATTTGAGATTTTTTTCCCCAAAATTTTTAATTCTTTCATGGAATCTACATTCTGTTTTCTGAACAGCAGCAGTTATGAATCGAGGTGGAACACCGTGTATAGTTTTATATGAAGGCAGAGGGAAGCAGTCCTACCGAGAGCATAAGAGATAATTAGGGAAGAGAGGATGTAGATGGCAATTGCAGTTATTTCTTCTGTTAGACATTAAAAACTAAAAGAAAAGTATGTAATCAATTTGACAAATTGAGATACAGAAATAATGGAAAAGATCTGACCAATCATTTCCTGTCTACTAGCAGCATCTCCCATAATTCTGGACATCTGAGCTGCTCTTCTCTCTGCAGCTCATGGAGGCATTTTGGTGCTGCACAGTCTGGCCACATCCTCTCTGCTCCCGTTTACAGACAGATGAGTTATTCCCAAACTATAAACTTTAAATAGCATCATTATTAACGGATATTCCAGTGATAATGAAATAGCTATATACATTAGACCAATGGAGACTAATAAATTCATAGATTCCAAGGTCAGAAGGAACCATTGTGATCACCTGACCTGTATAATATGTGCCTGATCTTCTGTATAACACAGGCCATAGAACTTCCCCAAAATAATTCCTAGAGTTTATCTTTTAGAAAAACATCCAATCTTGATTTAAAAGATTCCACTTAATATCTGACACTTGGCTTATGAACCATCCAGGGTGGGTGGAATTGTGGAAAACTCTGCTAGCAGACAGTAAATTATCAGTAAGAAATTTTCTGTTCTGCAGCCCAGCGTCTCCCACAATTCTGGACTTCTGGGAAGCAGCGAGCTGTGAGTTTTTATGTAGGGAGGGTTATAAAACAAAAGTTATTTGGGAAAGAAGTACCCTTCCTATTTCTGCCTGAAGCATCCTCCTACCAAAGGAGGTCTCTGCAGAAGACAGAAAATCCACCTTGTAGTGCTTAATGAAGCTGTAGATCAAGTGTCCACTTTGCAAATTGCTGAAGAGGACGCACTTGCTCATGAGGTCACTAAGGATCTCATGGATTGCACCTTGATCTCTTCTGCGACAGCAACCTCTGATAATTCACAGGCTTTTATAATACAAAGTCTAAATCATGTAGCAATGGAGGAGTTGGAAGTGCTGAGTCTCTGGCATTTTGGTTGGCAGGACACACTATTCTTCTTGTGGATTCTGTACACTTGAGATAGATTTTCAATGCTCTTGTGACATCTAAGCTGTGACACATCTTTTTTCAGTTTTGTGGTTTTGGACAGAACAAAGGAAGCACAACCTTTTGGGAAGTGTGGAAGGAGGAATTTACCTTAGAAAGAAAGGATTCTGGTGTTCTGAGCACCACCTTGTCCTTGTGGAACATGCAGTAAGGTTCCTGTATAGATAAGGCTGCCATCTCTGACACTTGCTTGGCAGATGTGACAGCTACTAAGAAACAAGTCTTAATGGATAAATAAAAGGCTAACATTAAAGTTTGAGACTTGAAGGGATGGGTTGTCAGGACCTTCAAAACTAGTGGAAAGTCCTGTTTTGGGAAGAGTGGCTTGACCATTGGCATGGCTAACCGGACTGCTCGAAAGAATCTGGCTACCTGTGGACTGTCTGCCAGGAAGCCTGAGGATCCTTTGAAGAGCATGCTACTAAGAGCTGACAACTGACATGCAATAGTACTGGGCTGAAGGCCGCTGTCTATTCCAAAATGGAAAAAGTCCAGAATGGTCAGAATTCCTGGATTTCTGAGATTTGCCTTGTGCTTTTGGAACCAGTTGTTGAATCCAGACCAGAGAGAGGTGTACACTTTTAGAGTCAATACTCTCTTAGATGAAAACAATGTCTTCATGACTCTGGAGGACAGACTGAGACTTCTAGTGCTTCCATCTCAATAGCCAGGATGTTGGTTGAAGGTGTTTCAGGTGTGGAGGAAGAAGAGGTCCTTGCAAAAGGATGTCTGGTCTCCAGAAAAGCTGGAGTGGAGGGTTCCATTTTCAGTTCTGTCAGATCTGAGAACCAACATCTCCTTGGTCAATGAGGAGTTATCAGTATTACTGCATCATGTTCTCATTTTATTTTCTGGACCACCTTCCCCAGTAGTGGAAAGGGTGGATACGTATAACACAGGCCCTGCAACCAAATATGCAATAAGGTATCTGTCCCCACAGACCTGGGAGCTGCCTTGTGATGTATTTTGGCTTCTTTGCATTTGTATGATTCACAAACAGGTAGGTTGAAGAGATACTGAACATCAGAACAATTAAGTTGAAAATCTGCTGACTTAGGCACCACTCAGAGTTGTTGACTTGGTGCTTGCTGAGCCAGTCTGCCTTTTGGTTCAGGTCCCCTTTGATGTGGATTGCTCTGGAACTGTTCAACCCACCTCATTACTTCCAATGCCTGGAAGGCAAGTGGACACGCCTTTGGAGACATTGTTGTGGGCTGATCACCACTGTAAGGAGTTGAATATCTGAATCAGGACCTGTACATGATTGTTTATGTATTCCAGGGAGTGGTCTCAGACCTTTAATATGAAGGCTTGAAGACTTCAGATTCATGATTGTGCCCATGGAGTGATCCCTATGCACAACACAAGGAATCCTAGCAGTTGGAGGCACAGTGCTTTGGCAGGCCTCTGTAGCTCTGGTGCAAGAAAATAAATTTCCAGATTTTCTGAAATGATGGGTAGATCTTTCTAATGATGGGTAGATCTTCAATACCAAAGTGTCTGTTACACCCCCAGGTGGGTTATTCTGGTAGATGGAACCAGAGAACTTTTCTTGGCACTGATGATGAACATGTGTGCCTAGAGGAGATTCAACGTCCGAGACATGGCCCTGTGCGCTGCTGACTGCAATGGAACTCTGATCAGGATGTCACCCAGGAAGGGGCATAGTTGCGTTGCCTGCAACCTGAGTCTGCTGAGCCTGGGAAGGCTGCCTCACATATAGAGCACTGCTTGGATTTAACCAGATGCTTTCTTGCCTGTTCAGTCATGCCTGTAAGGGTCAGAGGAGCCGGCAGGGAGACATTGCACCCGAGGCTCAGTGATAGTTAAACCCCTAAAGGGGTTAACTGATCTAGGAAAGGTTTCAGAGTAGCAGCCGTGTTAGTCTGTATTCGCAAAAAGAAAAGGAGTACTTGTGGCACCTTAGAGACTAACAAATTTATTTGAGCATAAGCTTTCGTGAGCTACAGCTCACTTCATCGCTTATGCTCAAATAAATTTGTTAGTCTCTAAGGTGCCACAAGTACTCCTTTTCTTTTTGATCTAGGAAAGAGGATGAATGCCAAAGAGGCATTGCTACCCACTGCCCAAAAAATTGGGAGGAAAGGTTAATAGAAAGAGCAAGGGTGGGAACAAAAGAAACTATCACTGTTTTCTGCTGCAGAGGCAAAGAATCTGGCACTCAAACAGAGGGGCATGGCCAGACCATTTGGTGCCAAAATGTTGATCCACTTCCTTGAGCTGCAGAGAGAGGAGAGCAGCCCAGATGTCCAGAATTGCGGGAGATGCTGGGCTGCAGAAAAGTATCACTGCTACATCAGACAACTTTAAACCATTTTATTATCAAGTGAAAGCCATGTTAGGGTAGGTACCATGTGTTCTTTTATGTTGGTACCGAACCTATCACATTGTGGAAAATGAATTAATAATTCTTATTGATAATTAATAATTAATGTCTTCTTGATAACATAGGCCCAGATCTTCCTTCAGTAAACAGGAATACATTTTATATAAGCATTTAGTATTAGGAAATTCTAGCTCTCAGTTGCATGGCTTTAAAATTACACAAAGTAAGATCAAATTCCTTACAATTAGCAGAGTATAAAGAAGTAGAGACCCAGCTGATGTGTAAAAAAGTATAATGTTTACAGGAAAAAAACAGGAAAATGGAAGGGGAGTAATAAGATCATCAACTTCAAACTGCCAAGGTTTCCGTATACAAATATAAGAAGCATATCGAAGAAAACAAGAAAATTGTAAAGCATTGTATGTGCTCATACAGGGAATTTTGACATCATGGGTTTAACCAAAACATGGTGCAGAAACAAATATTTATAAAGTCATATAGAACAAAAAGCGTAACTTTATGTGCAGGATTCAGAAAAGTTTGGGAACTACTGAAATTGATATTCTAACATTTTTTATTACTGAAATGTGGAAACCAACTATCATCACTTATTTAAAACAGTAACTGGCAATATTTTTATTTTATAAATATCAGAAAGCTTTACAAACTCAACAAACTTTCTTTGTTACAAAGGTTCGTTGTAGGTTTACATATATGGCAATGTTAAAAAGATTCTGTAACAGGTGAAATGCACTTCACCTGCATAAAGCCTGAGTAATCATGTGGCATGAAGAAGAAAGTAGCACATGTTCCACCAAAGGCCCTACTCTAGATATTGGCTGCGAGTGTGGAGGCCACTGGATCTGCATAAATGCCAATCTCATGGCCCCACCCATTAATTCCACCCTAGCCTTCTGTGCTGACCTATGTGGGGCCAATATAGAGATCCCCTTTCATGGCAGGCAGGGGATACACAGTCTGCATGGCTGCTCAGCCTGCAGCTTCCCCATGAAGCTTTAATGTAGGGCTTCAAGGGGAGCCATCAACTTGAAAGTCACACTTCCATCTGAAAATGTTGAACTACATTGCTACAAGTAACCCCTAAGAGATTGGGGGTGGGGGGAATCTTGCCCTTTTTTTCAGTTTTATTGCTTTATTGACTTGACAGCACTTTAGGGTATAGTGAGTTTTGTTGATGGTGCTCATCCTTTCCCAATCCCTTTAAAAGGATGTGTACCAGTAACATCAGCATCAGAGCTGAAATTGAAATTAATTATGAACATATAGCAAGCAGGTGTGTGCCCAGAGAGAATAGGTAGGGGAGAGGAAGGGTGAGCCTGAGCATGTTTAGTGTTCTGCTCTCAGAACTATCCAAAAGATTTCTCTAAACATAAAGAGAAGAGCAGAAAACCCTTATAACAATTTTTTAAATGTCAGGATTTACTATTCAAAGGTTGTTCTACCAGGAAACTGATTTTGTTTTTAATGCATCAGTTAAAAAAACATATTGACAGTATCACCTTCAGTGGTGTCAAGAGCTTTTGTCTCCTACCCAACAGGTGAATTTCACAATACCTTTAATAAAACTTTTGTAGAGTTTTGCTACATTTTTCTGTTTGGATTGCTGTGCTTTGGAACAAAGGTATGAATAATGTTTTTGAGGTAGCATGATTCATAACACATAATTTAACATTCCAATATCAACAGAGTTGAGTATACTTTTATTTGCACTTTTTCATAATTATTTGCATTTCTTGGACAGTACACTGATATTCTGTCATTACCAACATTACTACAGTAGTGGTTTTTATGTTTTGAATTAAGAAACTAATTAATCTAAATCTGTTTCCATTAAGATCATTCTTTTGAATTAATGACCTGCACAGCTCCTCTATTCTTGCTTTGTAAAAGAGGCATGTATTCATATATTTATAGTTTATATATAAACTTTGAAAATTAATTTAATGCTCATGAAAGTGGGTGACTAGTAGCACTGGCAGTTGTTGTGCAAATTTTCCCACATAGCTCCACTACCTCAATCACATCAATGCCAACTCGCAACTGCTTGCTCCAAGTCATTCTTAGGCCACTCTGGAATTCATCATGTGTAGTGGTTTAATGATGTATAAAAACTGTGACTAACTCCAGCAAACTATCATTTGTAGCTTCCAGAGGTAGAATGGTTTATTGGTATTAACAAACAGCAGTTTTAACTTTAATTCAATATATTTTCTACAGCATAGTGACCCAAATCAGGCACTATGGTGTACATGTGGCCTCTTCTAGCCTATGATTCAGGGCCCCTGGGTTCAATTCCCTGCTGTGCCATAGACTTCCTGTGTGACCTGGGGCAAGTTACTTAGTTTCTGTACGGTTGAGCTCCCCATCTTTAAAATGGAGATAATAGCATTTTCCTATCTCACAGGGGAGTTGTGAGGAGAACTACATTAAAGATTGTGAGGTGCTTAGATATTATGGTAATAGAGGCCATTTCAGTGGGATAGACAGACAGATAGATTAGATCCAGCAGAGTAACTCTGTTACAACATCTAAACTAGTGTATTTTTAATTAGTTTCTGTAAAAGTTATAGAAATTTATTTTATTTCAGTATAGAAAGAACTACAGTTGTACACTGAACATTCAACTCACATGTGCAACACAAAACATAAATATGAATATTATAGAACATAATCTTTAAGTTCCATGCACGTTACGTATCTTTGCAGGAAAATAGCTGCTCAGCCGTATGGCACAATTATAGAAATCAATATATTCAAAATATAGGTTACAACATAGGCATTCCCTTTCTTCTTCACCCTCCGTAACACACACACTGCATACAATAACCACTGCAGCTCATTCAAAATGAAGCAAAAATAAGTTAAACCCAAATCCTAGGCCCACAGCTACCTCACACATAGCTTACACATAACTAGATAGGGATGGGGAAGCCACAGTACATAAGCTTCTTTTAAAGTCACAGACTCCATTTTATCTCACAATATATAGAGAAGAATCAAGTGCATGACATTTCTTGGTAGATCATCTGAATAGGTAAATATTAACTGTAACTAAATAAATAATTCTGATTACATGCAAGCAGCCCCCTTATGCTGTTATAATTGTCCCTTTATGTGGATCTACTCCCATTTGGTGCTTGGGGGAAAGGATGGTAACTGCCTCTATGTCACTGTGCCCCCATTTCCCAGGCCACACACAGATCTTTTTGTGGGGTCAGAGATCTTAAGTTAGGTAGGAGGCAGAGAGAGGTCGGAGGAGGGCTGGCATGATGATGTACATAGCTTCCCATTCTTCACAAAACCAGTGAAAAAGCCAACAGAAAGTTAATTCAGCCTAAGTCTACAATATCTGTTCCATTGCCCTCTATACCCCAGGAAAAACACCTTTGAAAGGAATTTCAGGATGGGGTGGGGGTTCTGGCAATACAACTCTCAGAGCCAGGTGAGCTAAGTACCCAGTATAGTCCCTAAGCACAGGTTATGGGGGACCTACTCAGTTGTATAATGAAAAGTCTTAGCTATCAAATACAGGCAACATGTATAGTTAACAACAGTCGAAGATACAGGCAGGTGCATCTGTTTCTTGACAAAAGGGAAATACATGTGACACATCAGTTGTTACTATAAAACCTTAGAGGAGAGTATATCAATAAAAAAGAAAGGGAAATACAATTCAGAATGACTTGGTTAGTTTAGAAAAGGGGCAGGTAAGTAGTCTATAGAAATCAGTGTGGAAAACTGTAAGATGTTGAACCTATGAATCAAAATCAGGAGGAAATGTCCCTCAATTGTTTCATGATGTTTATAAAGCATTAAAAAGAAAGGTAGATATACAGAAATTGTTGATCCTCTAAGTTGATTAGTTCTTCACAGGAAATGTTGACTTCGGTGGGAGTTGAGAGCATTTAGAAGAGTGATACTCAGACATCAGTAGTTCAGGAGCCAAATTAGCGATCGTCATTACTCAAAAGAGCCACAGTAGTGTAAATTCATTGTTTCATTTACTATATATATATATATAATTCTTACAGCATATTGACTGACCAGGTATTATTATTTTATCAACTACACTTGGTTAATAACTTAATAAAAGCATCCAGATTGGTTAATAACTTAGCCTGGTTAATAATCAAATCACACAGTGTTTTAATATCATGTGCTGTAAAGAGCTGAAGGAGACACATTAAAGAGCCACTTGCGGCTTGTGAGCCTCAGTCCTGAATATCACTTATTTAGTACTTCCCAGGGGGTTCCAGCACCTCACAGGATCAGGTCTTTAAATGTTGTGCAGAATGATTTACATCAGTGACAGAGTACAAAGGAAAATCAAAACTGGTGTTAATGGGGGCATTCATTAGAAATTGGAAGAAATCATTCCGGCCTTGTACAAGACTTAGTGATGCAAGACTACTAGATATTTTAGGGATATGCTTAAGAAAAACAAACCCTTTCATATTTACTGTACCATAGATCATTGGGTCTAATCCATTCTAGACCAGTAAAGGAAAATAGTCACCTTTTTATCTCTGTTTGGTAGTCTTTTTAAAATAAATGAATAGTCCAGTTCTTTGTGCACAGCTGACTACAACACAAGAACCACCATTCACAACTGGCACTTTTCATTGGCAGTCTGAGCAGAGAATCTAAGGATTTCATTGGCATGGAGACCAAAATACGCTCTCAAGCCAAAAGGTGCTCCCTTGAGAACATGGTTGAGGTATGTAGGGTAGAGGAGAGCCACTACCTGTGCTGTTCACAGCCTGTTAATAGAACACTTTTATTTCCATTATTGTTCGACTAGCACCTTTCACTGGGAACAGTGTGCAGAGGTTTGGTTATATTATTATAGAGAATACATTTTACAAACAGAGAAAGTACAATTAAGGACAACCAGATTGCTATGAGCAGTAGATGGGTTTCTGTAGTTGTGTTTTAAATATTCAAATAAATAAATTAAATTATTTAAAGCAGTTAAAAGAATACAAGTAAAAGGCGACTAATTAGCAAGACTGTAAACATTAATTGTTGAAAATCATGAGGAAAATGTGACTATGTAATTACGATCTATAAATAAGGCTGCAATTCTGTCATGGAGGTCACAGATTCCGTGATTTTCTGCGACCCCTGTGACTTTTGCAGCTGCAATGGCTGGTGCAGCTGATCCCAGGGCTGCTAGAGCAGCTGGCCCTAGGACCAGCAGCTGGAGCACCCCGTGGCCAGCTGCACAGACTGCTGCTTGGGTGACCCAAAACAGTTGGCCCCAGGGAGCATCTTAGCAGCAATCCTAGGGGCTGCCCTGGGGCCAGCCGCACCGGCCGTTGCTTGGATGGTCCCGGGGAGGTGGGGGAGGGGACTGGCTCCGGGAGCACCTGAGCTGTGGTCCTGGGGTCTGCCTTGGGGCCAGCCGCTCCAGCTGCTGCATGGGCGGCTGGCCTCAGGGAGCACCCAAGCAGTAGTCCCAGGGTAGCTGGCCCTGGGAAGGGCCCAAGCAGCAGTCCCCGGGGTCTCGAGCAGCAGGTTGCTGGGGGCAGTCAGACCCTGTGGCCAGTGCAGCGGTGTCCTGGGGCCCCCCAGAGCAGCAGCACCTGGGGCCCCAGGAGCTGCTAAGTTTTCGTCAGGGATATTTATATAGTAAAAGTCATGGACAGGTCATAGCCATGAATTTTTGTTTATTGCCTGTGACCTGTCCGTGACTTTTACTAAAAATACCCGTGACTAAATCTTAGCCTTATCTATAAACAATTACATTTTAGTAAATATATTCTCACCTTAGCATTTTCAATGCAGGGACAGATAGCCCATGCCGCACTTGCTTGAACATTTGGATGAGGATTTTTCAACAAGGACCACAACAAACGAACTCCATCTAAGCGGTCAATTATCCTATTATAGAAACAGACATTATAAAATCATAATTAATTATGGAGTAAACAATGTAAAATTGAAATGATGTAATTTTGTTTCAAAAGTCATGTCAAGAAATATTGGTGTGATTTTTTTAATAAACAATCTTGTGTTAAGTGCTAGTGGTTTATTACTCACTGTCACTACATGGTTGTGCACAAATTTTTTAGACCAAAACGTGTTTTCTAATTAAAGTTTATGGGTGTTGTTTATCTTTTCCTCAGTATTTACACTTAAAATGCATTATTCAAAGAACCAAACAAACTGCATTATATCTAGGACTCATGTAAACCTAGAAACAAGCCATGTGAGATTTTAATGAGCTGTATGGAAGGTGAAACCTTAATTCAAACATACTAGTTTCTTTCATATAGTAACAAATATTTTCCAAAACAAATATTTATGCCAAAAATCTATGTACTTAACTCTTTATTGAGTTTATGTTTAAATTATTTACTTCACAGTATGACATATTTTAAAGTCCTATGTTTCTAATCTAGCATTAGGAATTAAAATGGTCACACCACAGTGCATCCTTTGTTGGGCATGAATAACGTGTAACTTGTTTCCCATGTGTTCCCTACTAACAAGACTAACATTGAACACTGTGTTATAATTACTTAAACACACAGTAATCAAAGTATCTTCATGACTAGCTGAAAAATGAATTATCATCAGATTCATCTCTACACCATCTGTCTTATGTGTATATATCAATCAGTTTAGGGGATCATAATTTCACATTAGGGTCCACTGAGTACTTTAAATGGAGAGGAAGGCCAAACAAAACTTAACATCCTTTACAAACATGTCTTTGTTCAGAAAGATATGTTAAACTCAAAACAGATGAGATGAAGATAAAGAAAATCAGGCATACTTTGATTTCTAACTTCATAAGTAAAAGTTTAATTGTACACTGCTAGTGCACATCTTATATTGTGAATCTTATAAAATATCACACAAAAACATATAATTTGTGTTCACTATATAAAAGTTTGCCAGGATTTTTAAAACTAAGTATAAAATCAGTTCTGTATGTAATCATACAATTATTTGATGCAGAAGAAATGACTTATGACATGAACTCTGTTTAAAGTAACGTGGAGCATTACTTACAACAAATTGATGCAACCTGGTTATTTTGCTTTCAAAATCTAGATTTTTTCCAGAACTAAGGAGAACCTGTTTTAAAAAGCCCTTTTTAATGTAAGACCTGCTAAATTGAAGGCAGTCTCATTTATACATTCAGTGCCAAATATACCAACTGCCAGAAGAAAAGTCAACTGAGAAAGTAAGAAATCAGATTTCAGAGCACATTGGCAGTAGCAGAACAAACCATAACAGCATAATGACACAGAACACAACTATGTATAAATATGTAAACCATTGGTCCACATAGTAACAAAGACTGAAGGACAACTTTCAAAATCTCATGTAGTTCAGCAATGCTTTCCTGTGAAAACACAAACGGGAAACTTTTTGCTGTTGGACTTAATTGATAAAGGGCACAGCATATATCTGGTGTTTACTTCAGTGAAGCCAATGTAGTTAACACAACCGGTGTGAGAGCACAAGAAAGCCCAAAGTGACTGAAGATGTACAGCAGTCTTCCAAAACAGTAATGAAAATGTACCAGCCCAAGCACAAATTCTGATCTTTCACCATAACCATAATGAGAGTAATGAAAAGAAAAAAAAACCCCTCACCTTAATAACAGTTAATTTTCCTGAGAAAAATTAAAATGTGTGCACAATTTGTAGACCATTAGTAGCAGTAATCACAATGTGCTATTGGCCTTGCTATTATCATATGGTAAGGACTTTTTAGGGGGAAGTAGATGGCGTTTCCTATAAGCATAATGGAAGAGGTGAATTTTTGAGGAGGAGGATAAGGTGGTGGCTTTACAGATTATGACTTTCCCCTTGCATGTAAGGGGCAGCATGGGAGAAAGTACAAAGGGACAGATATTTAAAGGTATCTAGACACTTAAAGATGAAGATAGGTGCCTAGTGAGATTTTCAAAACCACACAAGTCCCTAACAGTAGAGTGCTTGTGGGAGAACCAGACAAGCATGCGATCACGATTAGCAGTTTGCCTTGGTAGACATGGTAGCCATCGATTACCCAAGAAATCACCTGACCCAAAAAGTAGCTCTGGTTTGTTTTCTCCCCTAGTATTATGACAGTAACTTGGTAAACTATAGAAGATATGGTGTCTTCTACTCAGAAGAATATCTTGTTACTGTAATCATTCTTTTCTCTCCCTCATCTCTTGAGGTTCCTCTGCATCTCTGCTGGAGCCCCAAAGATTCCCCTGATTTTGCCCTGATTTACAATTCCATCACATAGATTCCAGTAATAGCCACATTTCTACCAGCAACAAACAAAACTGCTTTTGAATAGGAGGTATTTCCTCCTGAGTGGCTAAATATATTACCTAAGCAAATATGGTAGCACCTAACTGCTACCAGCCTTAGAATCAAGGGACAGAAATTATGCATTGAGCTCAGGTTTCCTGCACTGCACTATAGAGCACAATTTCTAGGCTGGTTCAGCTTTCTCTTGTATTTTCCTTTAATCCTCCTTTCCCTTGCAAATTGACTGTCATTTTGTTTTCAGTATTCCTATCTGCTAATCTAGTCTGTAGTTTCTCATACTGCACTCATCACCACAATGCGTCTTGGCTCAAGTTAGGTTATCTCCCATATTACTATTATTTATTTGAATGACAGTAGCACCTGTTGCCACGATTAAGATTGGGACACCATTGCGCTAGGTACTGCACAAACATTTAATAAGAGATTGTTTCTGTCCCATAGAGTTTGCAAACAAAACAGAAGAGTCAGAAAAAAGGCAGAAGAAATAAATTATTATCCTTTTTTACAGACATTACTGAGGCACACAGAGATTATGTGATTTTCCCAGGGTCACACTCTGTGTGGCAGAGTCGAGAAACTGACCACGTTTCCTGAGTCACAGTTCAGTGGAACTGAAACTATCACAAAACTATCCTTCCTCCTTGAAGCATCTGTCACTTCCCAATGCCTGACTTGGCTTTTCTGGAAGCAACATTTATTGTGTGTGACTAAAGTTGAGGCTATTGATTAACCGTATAACCAACTGACTGACTTCGCTAGTGGTTTGTTCTTAAAAATGTTTAAGAGACCAATAAACCAAATTTAGTCAAATCTATTGTCTAAAGATAAAGCAATACAGTAAGAAAAGAAGACATACATTCCCTCCTTCAAGGAAGCAATTCTTATCTCACAGCATGTTAATCTTACACAGAAGGTGTGCTTTAAAGATACGCCCTTAAATGTACTTCTATTTATATTGTGGTTGTTTACAAGTTAAAAGCCCCCTATACATCACTTGAAGTTTAAGTTTAACCCACTGGTTTGTGCCAGCTTTGTCTGGGGTTCCCAAATTCTAATCGCAGAAAATCAAACACCCTTGCCCCACCCACTTCCCCACAGTCCTGCCCATGCCTCACACCTTCCCCGAGGCCCTGCCCCTGCTCACTCCATCCCCCCTCCCTCCATTGCTTGCTCCCCACCACCTCACTCATTCACTTATTTTCACCAGGCTGTTCCAAGAGGTTAGTGTGTGGGAGAGGGCGAGGGCTCCACTTGGGGGTGTGGGCTCTGGGGTGGGGATAGGGATGAGGGGTTTGGGGTGCAGGAGGGAGCTCAGGGCTCTGGGGTGGGGCCAAGAGGATCAGAGTGTGGGAGGGGGCTCCGGGCTGGGGCAGGGGGTTGGGTTGTGTGAGGGGGTGAGGGCTCCGGTTGTGAGTGCGGGCTCTGGGGTGGGGGCATGGATGAGGGATTTGGGGTGCAGGAGGGGGCTCTGGGCTGGGGGGTGGGGCTGAGGGGTTCGGAGTGTGGGAGGGGGCTCCGGCCTGAGGCACCATCCCCGCTGAGGGGTTGGGGTATGGAAGGGGGTAGGGGCTCTTATGCGGGCTCTAGGGTGGCACCAGAAATGAGGGGTTCAAGTTGTGGGAGGGGGCTCCAGGCTGGGATAGGGGGTTGGGGTGCAGGAGGGGGTGTGGGATGTGGGCTCTGGGAGGGAGTTTGGATGTAGAAGGGAGTTCCGAGATGGGCAGGGGGTTGGGGTGTAGGAGGGGGTTCAGGATGTGAACTCTGGGCAGCGCTGACTTCAGGCAGCTCACAGGAAGTAGCAACCTGTCCCTTTGGCTCCTAGATGGAGGGGCGGCCAGGGGGCTTTGCATGATGACCCTGCCCACAGGCACCATCCCCGCAGCTCCCATCAGCCACAGTTCCTGGCCGATGGTAGCTGTGGAGCCGGCCCTCGGGGCAGGGCAGTGTGCAGAGCCCCCATGGCCGCCTCTCTGCCTAGGAGCCGGAGGGTCATGCTGGCTGCTTCCCAGGAGCCATGTGGAGCCAGGCAGGGAGCCTGCCAGTCCCACTGCACCGCCAACCGGACTTTTAATGGCCCAGTCAGCGGTACTGACCAGAGCCACCTGGGTACCTTTTCAAACAGGTTTTCCAGTCAAAAAATGGACACCTGGCAACCCTAGCTTTGTCCTTAGTACATCCCTGTACTTTCCCATATCTTGTTTTGAATACTACATTCCAGGTGATGATGAGCCATGATAGTACCTCCTTACTGTACTTGGTATAGACTATTCAGGTATTATTGCTTTGACAAGTTTCCTATTTTCTAATGCCAAAGCTGACTTTAGCTTTGCAAAGCATTGTGGGATACTTGACATGGTGGAACAGAATTGTGGAAGGAGCATAATACATTCAATTAATATACCTTCCCAACATCCATATATATAATGTATATTATATTAATACTATGCACATAATACCATTAATGTGGTGGTTACTACATCTAACAAATACATATTGTCTGGTGAGATGGCTTTTTCTCCATCTGTTTTTTTTTGTCTTTACCTCATCTTAGTCTTTCCTGTTTTTCTTTTCTCTTCTCCTGCTCTCTCACACATTCCCCATTGCTTATTTCCTTTTGCCATGAGTTTCTTCTTGCTACATAAATGGCTGCATGCACAACTGCAAAGTCTAAGTCAAGTATTGGTAAGCTATGTACTATTTCAGAATAATACATTCAAAAATGTCTAATGGAAAATGGAGGCAAATATTAAATTTATTATATTTCCTCATCAGGTATATATTGACTATAGCTGAAGTATGCAGATTCATATGAAAATGACTTATTGGCCCTCACACAAAATTCCCAGTGAAGTCAATGCTACAAGTGTGTAACTATGCTCAGATTCTGGCTCACAAAGTCCATTCAAGATGGAATAACCAGAACAAGAAACACTGGTGACCAAATTCTGTGAAGTGCTGAGCACTTGCAATTTGCATTGGAGTCAATGGACCCGATCCTGCTCCTCTTAAAGGAAGTTCTGCCATTCTCTTCAACAATGGAACTGTACTGGGCTAAAAGAGACTTAAAATGCATAATAAGAAAGAATGGACATAGGTGCTATGTCGACGGGTGAAACCCTCTCATTGATGTAGTGCTGACTACACCGGAAGTTTGGTTGGTATAACTGTGTCGCTCAGGAGTGTGGATTTTCCACACTCCTGAGCAACGTAGTTATACTGACTTAAGTCTGTAGTGTAAACTAGGGTTTAGCTGTGACTGAGCTGCGCTCAGTGCAGCCGAGACACGGAGCTGGGGAAAAGGTAGCTGTATGCTACCTTTTCAGGCCCAGAGTTCTGGCTGGAGACTGGTCTGGCTTGTTCAGTGGCACAATTTAGAGCAGCCTGTAGGTTTTCCATGGCCTCAAGCAGCTGTTCTGGCAACTGGAAATAACCAGATTGTATTCCATCTGTGCCCTTTTCCACTGGCCACAACCTCTATGCCACGAACCAAGAGTGAGGGTGGCATAGAGCTGCTGTTAGTTCTGCACTATTTGCGGATTCCCCTTACAAAAGGGGAATTCCCAGGAGGCTAAGCAAAACAAATTTTCAGGGGCACTCAAAACAGGTGACCAACTGTATGCATATAGAATGCATGCCTTATGGGCACTGAATTTCAACACAGTTCAGTCAGTTTCCTAATATGAGATGCTGCTGCTGTTTCTATATCAATTCTGAGCAGACTTTGGTCATATTGGAGAGGTGGTTACTTAGTACAGATAATTTAACATCATAAAATGCTTGGGAAGACCTTGGGGTTGTTGCTTAGGATCACTAGTTGCTTAATAAAGACTGTCTTTCATACAGGTTTCACTGTATTTATTTTAAAGACCTTCAAGGTCATCATGGCTAAGTTTGTTTGCTGGCCAGGATAACAGTTCCAGGAATACAAATCAATTTTCTATTCCTACATTTTAATAAAAATGTAATCTATACAAACTGATTTTACATTTAAATAATTTGATATTGAATATTTCCAGTGTAAATTTTAACATGGATTGCTCAAACAAACATGCATGCCCTCTAGACATCTGTTTGTTATATCTATCATCTTCTTGAAACTCTACTATTTGCCAGCACTTTTGAGAAGTCTGGGAGTATCTCCTGCCAACTCAGACCACATATACAAACATAAACAAACACTGTTATACTGAGTCTATTTTGTGCTCACTGGTAAAATTACAGGGTTTACTTCTGGTAGAGTGTAATCTCATCTTTTCTGACACCACAATTTAATATGTTTTTTAAAACTTTCACAACATTTGTTGCAAACTGCTTTAATAAATTGTATATCAGCGACTCTAATCCATCTGGCTAAAATATTCTTATATTTTAGTCCATAATACTCTAATGCCTCAGTATTGAAAACTAGATTTAAAATCTATAGATTTTCTAAACAAAAGGGTTCGTGAAAATGTAGTAAAATTTAAAAAACGGAATAAGAAATAAAAGCAGGTAGAATCATTAATAGAAAAAGAATGACTGGAAAAGAACTTCCTCAAAATAAAAAATAAGAACATTGCAGTTGGTGGGGACACATCACTACATAAGGTTGTGCAGGAGAACAGATATGAAAAATAACTTAAAGCATTTTCATAGATTCATAGATACTAAGGTCAGAAGGGACCGTTATGATCATATAGTCCGACCTCCTGCACAACGCAGGCCACAGAATCTCACCCACCCACTCCTACGAAAAACCTCACCTATGTCTGAGCTATTGAAGTCCTCAAATCTTGGTTTAAAGACTTCAAGGAGCAGAGAATCCTCCCTCAAGTGACCCATGCCCCATGCTACAGAGGAAGGCGAAAAACCTCCAGGCCCTCTTCCAATCTACCCTGGAGGAAAATTCCTTCCCGACCCCAAATATGGCGATCAGCTAAACCCTGAGCATATGGGCAAGATTCACCAGCCAGATACGACAGAAAATTCTTTCCTTTTCAGAAAATTCTTTTCTTTTCAGATCCCATCCATCTAATATCCCATCTCAGGGGATTAGGCCTATTTACCCTGAATATTTAAAGATCAATTAATCACCAAAATCACATTATCCCATCATACCATCTCCTCCATAAACTTATCGAGTAGAATCTTAAAGCCAGATAAATCTTTTGCCCCCACTGCTTCTCTTGGAAGGCTATTCCAAAACTTCACTCCTCTGAGGGTTAGAAACCTTTGTCTAATTTCAAGTCTAAACTTCCTGGTGGCCAGTTTATACCCGTTTTTCTTGTGTCCACATTGGTGCTGAGCTTAAATAATTCCATTCCCTCTCCTGTATTTATCCCTCTGATATGTTTATAGAGAGCAATCATATCTTCCCTCAACCTTCTTTTAGTTAGGCTAAACAAGCCAAGCTCCTTAAGTCTCCTTTCATAAGACAAGTTTTCCATTCCTCGGATCATCCTAGTAGCCCTTCTCTATACCTGCTCCAGTTTGGATTCATCCTTTTTAAACATGGGAGACCAGAACTGCACACAGTATTCCAGATGAGGTCTCACCAGTGCCTTGTATAATGGTACTAAAACCTCCTTATCCCTACTGGAAATGCCTCTCCTGATGCATCCCAAAACCGCATTAGGTTTTTTCACAGCCATATCACTTTGGCAGCTCAGAGTCATCCTATGATCAACCAATACTCCAAGGTCCTTCTCCTCTTCCATTACTTCTAATTGATGCATCCCCAGTTTATAACTAAAATTCTTGTTATTAATCCCTAAATGCATAACCTTACACTTCTCACTATTAAATTTCATCCTATTACTATTACTCCAGTTTACAAGGTCATCCAGATCCTCCTGTATAATATCCTGATCCTTCTCTGAATTGGCAATACCTCCCAGCTTAGTATCATCTGCAAACTTTATTAGCACACTCCCACTTTTTGTGCCAAAGTCAGTAATAAAAAGATTAAATAAGATTGGTCCCAAAACCGATCCCTGAGGAACTCCACTGGTAACCTCCCTCCAGCCTGACAGTTTGCCTTTCAGTAGGACCCGTTGTAGTCTCCCCTTTAACTAATTCCTTATCCACCTTTTGATGTTCATATTGATCCCCATCTTTTCCAATTTAACTAATAATTCCCCATGTGGCACGGTATCAAACGCCTTACTGAAATCTAGGTAAATTAGATCCACTGTGTTTCCTTTATCTAAAAAGTCTGTTACCTTCTCAAAGAAGGAGATCAGGTTGGTTTGGCACGATCTACCTTTTGTAAAACCATGTTGTATTTTGTCCCATTTACCATTGACTTCTATGTCCTTAACTAATTTCTCCTTCAAAATTTTTTCAAGGACCTTGCATACTATAGATGTCAAACTAACTGGCTTGTAGTTACCTGGATCACTTTTTTTCCTTTCTTAAAAATAGGAACTATATTAGCAATTCTCCAATCATTCGGTACAACTCCTGAGTTTACAGATTCATTAAAAATTCTTGCTAATGGGCTTGCAATTTCAGGTGCCAATTCCTTTAATATTCTTCGATGAAGATTATCTGGGCCCCCCGATTTAGTCCCATTAAGCTGTTTCAGTTTCGCTTCTACCTCAGATATGGTAATATCTACCTCCATATCCTCATTCCCATTTGTCATGCTACCATTATCCCTAAGATCCTCTTTAGCCTTATTAAAGACTGAGGCAAAGTATTTGTTTAGATATTGGGCCATGCCTAGATTATCTTTAACCTCCACTCCATCCTCAGTGTTTAGCGGCCTCACTTCTTCTTTCTTAGTTTTCTTCTTATTTATATGGCTATAGAACCTTTTACTATTGGTTTTAATTCCCTTTGCAAGGTCCAACTCTACTCGACTTTTAGCCTGTCTCACTTTACCCCTACATGTTCTGACCACAACAAGGTAGCTTTCCTTGCTGATCCCTCCCATCTTCCACTCCCTGTATGCTTTCTGCTTCTTCTTAATCACCTCTCTAAGATGCTTGCTCATCCAGCTTGGTCTACAACTCCTGCCTATGAATTTTTTCCCCTTTCTTGGGATACAGGCTTCCGACAGCTTCTGCAGCTTTGATTTAAAGTAATCCCAGGCCTCCTCTACCTTTAGATCCATAAATTCTTCACTCCAATCCACTTCCCTAATTTCCTTAATTTTTGAAAGTCAGCCCTTTTGAAATCAAAAACCCTAGTTGCAGATTTATTTTTGTTAATCCTTCCGTTCTGTTTGAACTGAATTAGCTCTTGATCACTTGAGCCAAGATTATCCCCTACAACCATTTCTTCTATGAGGTCCTCGCTACTCTCCAAAATTAAATCTAAAATGGCATCCCCTCTAGTCGGTTCAGCAACTACTTGATGAAGGAATCCATCAGCTATTGCATCTAGGAAAATCTGAGCCCTATTATTATTACTAGCACTGGTCCTCCAGTCTATATCTGGGAAGTTAAAGTCTCCCATGATCATGCAATTTCCATTAGTATTTACTTTATTAAAAACATTAAAAAGGGCTCTATCCATATCCAAATTAGATCCCAGAGGTCTATAGCTGACCCCAAGCACTATTGTAGGAGAGGCTTTACTAGTTATCTTCCCCAATGTAATTTTTGCCCAGACGGACTCTGTCTTATCCATTCCATCGCTACTTATTTCTTTACATTCTACCTCATCATTGATATACAATGCTACTCCACCACCTTTACCTTTATTTCTGTCTTTCCTAAACAGCACATACCCTTCAATACCTGTAGTCCAGTCATGACTACTATTCCACCATGTTTCTGTTATCCCTATAATATCTGTTTTCACTTCCTGCACCAGTAGCTCTAGTTCCTCCATTTGTTACCTAGGCTCCTCGCATTGGTGTACAAACATCTTAATTTTTGCTGTTTGGCCTCACTCACATTTTGTATCCTATTAGGCACAGTCATTCTACAGCCAGTATAACCTATTAGACTGGTATCCACACTGCCCTCGCTCCTTATATACATTCTCCTACCCACGGCTGTATCCTTTCTTACTTCATCTTCTTCCCTCTCAATGCTAAAATCTGGCGTGGAGATTACCTGGACATCTCCCAACCATCTCCCCCAAATTCCTAGTTTAATTTTGTACCCTGGATTGGTGAAGCTCGCTTACATAGCTATGCTTTGGGGAAAGATAAATTATCTCTTGCTATACAAGTGTCTACCATACCACCATGAAGAAGCTTGCATACTCACCCAGCCTCCAAGGGCTTCATCCTGTGTTGTCATCCTGAGAATGAGGGAGTGGACTAATTTGGAGAAAAATGTAATTTCAGAATAAAGAGGTAGATTAGAGCTACACTTCATGATCCATCTCTTCCCTCCCCATGCCCAGATCTACACTTCGAACAATTTAATTTCTATGGGTTGTCTTAGAATATCATCAAGGTTAGATGCAGCATAGCAGAAAGTGCCAACACAGACACTCTGTATGCAGAGAAATTTAAGGTGTCACTCCAAAAGAACCATAGAGAAAACAAAGAGAAAAGATCTACAGAAAACCTATCTTCATAAGAGATGGAACTGGATTAATGTATAATCATCTAATCCTACCCCCTTGTCAATGCAGGTTTGCTCTCTGCACTATATTTTCTAGTGCTTTTGGCAGTCTAGAACTTAATCATTCCATGTTATGGGGATTCCAGCATTTCCCTTAGGAAATTATTTCACAGTCTAATAGACTTCTCTATTGAAACTTTTCCTGACATTCAACCTAAATTTTCATTTTCTTAATCCCATCCTCCTAATTATACCCTCTTGAACAATTCTAAATGATTTCTCTCCATCCTCATTATTTGCAATATTCAATTTAGGAACTTGAGTATTTATTTTTTTAATTAATTACACAAAGTACTAGGTAAGTTCCCCTGTCAAACAGTGTGTATGGACTCAGATAGCTGGTAGTAATTGCTTATGCTAACATGATGACTTTAGTAATGCATGAGATCTGGTTCCAGGAAAAACAGAGATGCCACATAATAAGGGATTGCTCAGCTATAGCTTGCTGAACAAATGCAGCTAGGGAAACAACACAATGCTAGTTTCATTTGAAAATGTTCAATCTACACTAAGGTCCAAAGGTGGCTGTGATGTGGCTACTTTGCCCTGCGCTGCTGGTGGATATTGGGTCAAGAACAGCTGGATATGGGAGGATCACCTCAGTGCAAGGGAATCCGCCCATGGTGCAGAGCTGGAGTTGCAGCTCCTAACCTCCTTACTCCTGCCTTCCTGCCAGGTATAGGGGGAAGTATATAGAGGTTATAAAACCTACCAGTTAGTTTGCAAAGGCAAAAACTAACAGTACAAACAGGTGATCTACTAGGACAAATCTAAAGCCACTCACTGGAAAAAACAAATAGGAATTGTGGGAGATAAGAGGGGATCAGTCAGCTGAACCAGAGAGGGAACAAAAACTGCAGCCAGAATCTCTCACCACCTGAAAGACATACAGTATCCAAGGGAGCTTGCTTTGTTTTTTTTTCTGGAGGAAGACATTTGTGGATACCCATCACCTTGAAAAGACTGAAAATGAAAGTTGGGTATATGAAGAGGTTGCCAGGAGATCAAAAAAGGAGCATTTCGTCTGCCAGGTTCAGATAGTTATTCTGGGCACATTTGAGCAGACCCCTCAAAAAGAAGTTACTTGCTGACATCATTCCTATATAAAGGTGTAGTAGGGAATGAGGTGGCAAGGCTTCCTACACAGCACTCCTATCAAATTAAAAACCATTAACAAAATGAGATGATAAAGGATTCCAGGCAATCGTCTTTCATCAGGGTAATATGCAGCCCCACTAGCGCTCTGAAAAGATTAACGGGGATGGAGTGAATAGGGGCACTGTAGTCCTTTCTGCTGACACGATGAACACTTAGACTTTGTCTATGGTAGCACTTTTGTCAGCAAAACGTTTGTCAGTCAGGGTGTGAAAAAACACCCCCCTGACCGATGTAAGTTTAACCTACAAAAGTGCTGTTGTGGACAGCGCTATGTCGGCAGGACAGCATTTCCCATCGACATAGCTACCGCCGCTCGTTGGGGTGTGATTTAATTATGCCGGCAGGAGAGCTGTGGTCCATAGTGTAGACAAAGCCTACTGTTTCAAAGTCTTGTGGCTGGGAGAAATTCACAATGAGAGTAACTTACCAAAAAATTTACATTTAGCTGCTTTTTTTTAAAAATGAGAAGATATGGGGTGGGGCAGGATTTGGGAAAGGGCTCTGTGTGTTATTTTTCTGATTTATTTTATATAATTGCAATATCAATTTATTTTTAGGTACATACTTGTATATGTTTCTAAATCTGATTTATTATAACATGATAATATAGAATCATAGAATCATAGAATATCAGGGTTGGAAGGGACCTCAGGAGATCATCTAGTCCAACCCCCTGCTCAAAGCAGGACCAATCCCCAATTTTTGCCCCAGATCCCTAAGGGGCCCCCTCAAGGATTGAACTCACAAATATATATTATAATATTATATAATATAATATATTATCCTGTATTTATATTCTGGGATGAGGAGGGGATCTAAAATCAACAAATCTAAATACTTAGTACTTGAGCTCTTTAGTGTACTAATAGATTCCAAACCATGGAATGGTCATATCTCTACATTAAAAAACTGTACAGCGGGTGGTCCAATGTTCCTCACCTTACTAAAAAAAACTATAAAAACTCAATGGTATGCTTAAAAAATAGCAGCCCGAGAGCACACGTAGAGCAGAATGGAGAGCTGACTATGATTATACCTAGACCAGGACAGAGAACTGACTGCCTTTAATCTCTGTACAGCATTTAAAATACCCAGGGTGAAATTCTGGCTCCTGCTGGATGCCACCCTGTGATGATAAGTTCTAGATACATTTAGAAAAACATATATATTAGACAGAGTTTTTGATTGGCCAAGGTTCTTATATTTAGTTCTTATAACCTTTCCACTCAAATTAATCCCTTCAGCCCTATTTTTTGTATTCTTCTCTCAAATCTCTCCAGTGAATCTCATTCTGATTCAGAGGTGTCCAGATCTGAATACAATATTCCCAATGTGGTCTCTTACTATTTGTAATAATGTCAGAAGTTTCAGTTCTAGCAGTAGTGTCGGTGATTAATAGCTTGAGGGAAATTGCTCATCAGTTTTGGCAAATTCAAGGCTATTACTATTCCCCATAAACCTTGCAATGGGTTTCAACATGATACTGCCAAACTCTATTTTCAGTATTTCAGTATCATTAAGTTTATAGTTGATTTTCCTTCCTTGATTATTATCGCAGCACCAAACTACTGAAGTGACAGAGGTTGAACAATGTCTATATAAAGCCTTTACTTTGAATTAGCCATAATTTTAGTTAATATATTCCTTTGAAGCTAAGACTTTCCATGCTTGTTTCCAAGCTTGCTGTTAGTCAGAGAAAGATGATTTTTGACAAGTTTCACAAAACTGTTGTAGACAATTGTGAGGTAACAGAACACAAAAAAAATATGCTCCAATTTTTCAAATCCAGGCTGGAGAGCTGTGCGAGGCAGAGGAGAGTTCTGCAAAATATTTTCCCCATTCCTCTCCCCATGGAAGCTCTCCTGCAGGTGTTCTGTGTGGTTCAAACTCTACTGATCTTGCTGGGAGAGGGTAGGGGCAGTGATATGGGGCTAACAGACTTCTCTCTGCTGATTGAATCAGATTTACCTGGCCTACAACTCCTCTTCCTTGGAAAGGGGGGATTTTCAGGGGCAACAACTGGCAGAGGACTCTGTAGCAGCAGAGCTCCACTAGCAGCAGTCAGCTTCCAAAGAATTTTCTTTGCTTTCTATGGCCTACAGAATATCCACAGAGTTTTGGTGCCCAATTCCGGGCGGGTTCTATGTGAGTGAGGAAGCCAACCTGCCTCCTTCCTCACCAAGGGAAGAATTTCCCAGCTTTTATGTGAGAAAAACCTGAAAAAGGGGGAATATCAGGTGCTAAGCTTTTTAATTGAAGGTTTGTTTTGCATATTATTCATAAACAACTTCATCGGAAACTTTACATTAGGCATACCATTCGTCCCTACTAAACATTAATTATTTTGCCTAATAACAAAGAATACACTGAACATGCATAGAACATGATGCAACCACATGGGACTAGGATTCTCACTATGGCTCTCTTCACTGATTCTGCTTGCCTGTCTAGGTTTCTCTGTCCATTCTCACAATATCTCGCCACTATTGTGCAAACTCTTCTGTACAGCTCCACCTCATGGACTGGCCATCTCTTTTCAGACCACATCTGAAAACATATTTTTCTCCCTTTTTATCTCTATCCTTATCACTATTGGCATGGAGGGGAATAGTTTGTTCAGAAGGAGAGGCAGGAAAAAAAGGGAGTGGGTGCTGCATCGTACATCAAGAATATATATGGTTTTTCTAAGCAGGCTCGGATTAACCACTGTGCACTCGGTGCACTTGCATGAGGCCCCCATCTTTGGGGGGCTACCAACCACTGGAAAAAGAAAACCAGTCTGCACACACACACAAAAATCAACCCAGGGCCAGGAAAAGAGCATGGCAAGGCATCACTGGGGCAGAGCAATGCTTGCATTGAGGTGAGAGCCAATGGGCCAGAGCAGAGAAACAGAACAGTCCCATGAGACAGGAGGCTCTGTGGGGTGAGTATGGAGCAGGCTTGCTCTCTAACCCCACCTGGGCCTCCCACCCCACCGGGGGCAAGTCTAACCCTTCCCTCGAGGCCTCCCACCCCTCAGAATAGAATCCCCTCCAGGGCCAGCTAACCCTGAGGGCAGGACCCAACCCCCCAGGGCCTCCTACACTATACTGCAAAGGGCCCCAAATTCTTTAATCCAGCCCTGGTTCTGAGGTACACAAGAGGGTGAGAGGCAGACCAATTGAAAGTGTCTGGGTGAATATAGAAGGGGGGAAAAGGGAGCAGTGTCATGGCAGGAGTCTACTATAGACCACCAACTCAAGAGGAGGAGGTGAATGAGGCATTTCTAGAACAAACAACAGAAATATCCAAAACACAAGACCTGGTAGTAATGGGGGACTTTAACTACCCAGACTTCTGTTGGAAATCTTTAATTAAAGTTCTTAGAATGTGTTGGGGTGGCATCTTGTTTCAGAAGCTGGAAGAAGTAACTGGGGTGGCAGCCATTTTAGACTTTTTACACTTGATGCTGACTAACAGGGAGGAATTGGTTGTGAATCTGAAGGTGGAAGTCAACTTGCATGAAAGTGACCATAAAATTACAGACTTCATGTCCTCATTGTGTTGCTCTCCCTCCTTAAAAAGAAAAGGAGTACTTGTGGCACCTTAGAGACTAACAAATTTATTTGAGCATAAGCTTTCATGAGCTACAACTCACTTCATCGGATGCATCTGATGAAGTGAGTTGTAGCTCACGAAAGCTTATGCTCAAATGAATTTGTTAGTCTCTAAGGTGCCACAAGTACTCCTTTTCTTCTTGCGAATACAGACTAACACAGCTGCTACTCTGAAACATCTCCCTCCTTACTTTCCTTAGAGTCATGAAATCTGTAATTTTATGATCACTTTCACCCAAGTTGCCTTCCACCTTCAGATTCACAAACTCAGATTACTGGTTAGTAAGATCCAATGGGAAGAAAATCTATAGGGAAAAGGCCCAATGATAAACTATCCCATTGTGGAGGACATAGAAGAAGAATAGTAAGAGGCCAATATGGCTAGATCAGGAGCGCTTTAATAAGCTGTTAATTAAAAAGGAATCCTAGAAAAAGTGGAAACAGGGACAGATTGCTAAGGAATAAAAAAGCAGTCATCCATGTTTCCATCTTTCTTTCCTCCGTACTGGGATAGTTTACTGTTGGGCCTTTAATACTGTCTCTTTGAGAGAAAACTGCCAGCTGTCCTGAACTACTTTTTCCCATAGATTTTCTTCCCAGGGGACCTTACTTACCAATTCTCTGAGTTTGTTAAAGTCTGCTTTTTTGAAGTCCACTGTCATCTTGATTTTAGTAAGGCTTTTGACACAGTCCCGTAAGACACTATGATAAGTAAACTAGGGAAATGTGGTCTAGATGAAATTACTATAAAATGGATGCACAACTGGTTGAAAAAATATACTCAAACAGTAGTTACAATGGTTTGCTGTCAAACTGGGAGTTCATATCTAGTGGGGTCCTTAAGCGGTCTGTTCTGGTCCCAATACTATTTAATATTTTAATTAATTACTTGGATAATGGAGTGGAGAGTCGTCTTATAAAATCTGCTGATGACACCAAACTGGGTGAGATTGCAAGCACTTTGGAAGACAGGATTAGAATTCAAAACAACTGTGACAAATTGGACAACAAGTCTGAAATCAACATGATGACATTCAGTAAAGACAAATGCAAACTACTACATTAGGAAGGAAAAATCAAATGCATAAACACAAGATGGGGAATAATTTCGAGTATATTAACAGGAATGTCGTATGTGAAACATGGGAGGTAATTGTTCTGCTCTACTTGGCACTCGTGAAGCCTCAGATGGAGTACTGTGTACAGTTTTGGATGCCACACTTTAAGAAATATATGGACAAATTATAGACATTCCAGAGGAGAGCAGCAAAAATGATAAAAGCTTTAGAAAATCTGACTTATGAGGAAAGGTTAAAAAAACTGAGACTGTTTAATCAAGAGAAAAGTAGACTGAGGAGGAACCTGATAATAGTCTTCAAATAAGTTAAGGGCTGTTATAGCAAGGATGGTGACCCATTGTTCTATATGTGCAATGAAGACAGGACAAGAAGTAATGGGCTTAATCAGCAGCAAAGGAGATTGTAGGGAAAACTTTCTAACTATAAAGATAGTTAAGTACTAGAACAGGTTACCAAGGGAGGCTGTGGAATCCCTGTCATTAGAGGTTTTTAAGAACAGGTTAGACAAACACCTATCATGGATGGTCTAAGTATATTTAGTTCTGCCTCAGCGTGGGAGAGGATAGACTAGATCAGTGGTTCCCAAACTTTTAAGTAAGGTGACCAACCAATTTCATTTTGTCTTTTTTGTGATCCACCAACGCTCCAAATTTGGGGAGGGCCCCCCAAAATCACAGGCCAGTGTCCTCCTGTTTCTCCATCACCTCCTCCTCCTTGCCCTGCCAAGGGAGCAATGACCACCCACAGCAGTGCCCTCTGCCGCAGCACTACAAGCCTAATCCCAGCCTGCGAGGGAGGTCTGGGTTGGGGCAGCGGTTGGAGTGTGATCTTGCCCACACTCACCTCGCAGTGGTGGCTCCTGTGCCTCAGGGCTGGGCCGGGCTCCCTGCTCTGAGTGTTATGACCTGGCGCACAGGGTTGCAGCACCATATAGAGTTGGCCCAGTGCCCTTCTGTGTGCCAGATCACAACACTATTCACTAAAATTTGGTCCAGCTGCCCATCTGTCATAACAGACGGGCAGCCAGGTCAAACCTGATAAGTGCTGTGATCTTGTGCACCAGGTTGCAATGTCCAGAGTGGGGAGCCAGGACAGGAGCTGCCACTGCAGGGTGGGCTCGCTTTTCAACACCCTCACCCCAGAATCTCCTCTCTGCACCAGGCCTGCACCCATCTTGAAATTTTCTGTGACCTACAGTTTAGGAAACACTGGACTAGATGACCTCCTGAGGCCCCTTCCAGCCATACATTTCTATGATTTTACTAGTTTCAGAGTAGCAGCCGTGTTAGTCTGTATTCACAAAAAGAAAAGGAGTACTTGTGGCACCTTAGAGACTAACAAATTTATTTGAGCATAAACTTTCGTGAGCTACAGCTCACTTCATCGGATGCATCGGATTTTACTAATTAACTCTGTAAAGCATTTGAAATATGGGGTGAAATCCTGGCCGCAATAAAGTCAATGAGCCAATCACAATGGCAGGCCCTGTGAACAGGGAGCATACCTCTCAACTGTCCCTTATTACAAGGAATGTCACTCATTTTAGTCCCAAAATTAGCTACTTTCCACACATATTAGGTATCCCCTCACTTTTTTGTCGACACTTACAGAAAAAAAATATTTTTATGAAAGGATTGAACCCCACAGCATTTTAAGTTTCCTGCATGAATAGTTTTTTTGTGTCTCACATTTTGGTTTTGTCACACATTATGTCCCACATCTGGTGTTTGGCATTGAGTGATATGGTAGTGATTGTTTATCCTCATCTCCCTTGCTAGCCAAATTGTCTAGAAAAGGATAGTGTGGGGAAGTGGAGGGGCAATGGCTTCAGTTCTCTCTTCACTGGCCTGTCTGTGGAGCAGAACTGGTACACCAGGGAAAACAATGGATGACCAAGAGTGTGCACCCCCCACCCCACGAATGATGGGGAAATCTAGTGTCTCATTCCTTTAAAAGAAAAGGAATACTTGTGTCACCTTAGAGACTAACAAATTTATTTGAGCATAAGCTTTTGTGAGCTACAGTTCACTTCATCAGATGCATTCAGTGGAAAATACAGTGGGGAGATTTATATACATAGAGAACATGAAACAATGGGTGTTGCCATACACACTGTAACCAGAGTGATAACTTAAGGTGAACTATTACCAGCAGGAGAGCGGGGGGAAAAACACCTTTGTAGTGATAATCAAGGTGGGCCATTTCCAACAGCTGACAAGAACATCTGAGGAACAGTGGGGGGTGGAGGGGGATAAACATGGGGAAATAGTTTTACTTTGTGTAATGACCTATCCACTCCCAGTCTCTATTCAAGCCTAAATTAATTGTATCCAGTTTGCAAATTAATTCCAATTCAGCAATCTCTCATTGGAGTCTGTTTTTGAAGTTTTTTTGTTGAAGTATTGCCACTTTTAGGTCTGTAATTGAGTGACCAGAGAGATTGAAGTGTTCTCCAACTGGTTTCTGAATGTTATAATTCTTGTCTGATTTGTGTCCATTTATTCTTTTACATAGAGACTGTCCAGTTTGACCAATGTACATGGCAGAAGGGCATTGCTGGCACATGATGGCATATATCACATTGGTAGATGTGCAGGTGAACGAGCCTCTGATGGTGTGGCTGACGGACTACAAGCTGTCAGGAACAGTGTCCCCAATAATGTCACGGCAAACCTGATGACTTAATGACTTTGTCCTCACCCATAACTATTTCACATTTGGGGACAATGTATACCTTCAAATCAGCGGCACTGCTATGGGTACCCGCATGACCCCACAATATGCCACCATTTTTATGGCTGACTTAGAACAACGCTTCCTCAGCTCTCGTCCCCTAATGCCCCTACTCTCCTTGCGCTACACTGATGACATCTTCATCATCTGGACCCATGGAAAAGAAGCCCTTGAGGAATTCCACCATGATTTCAACAATTTCCATCCCACCATCAACCTCAGCCTGGACCAGTCCACACGTAGTCCTGGACACTAGGGTGCTAATAAGTGATGGTCACACAAACCACCCTATACTGGAAACCTACTGACCGCTATGCTTACCTACATGCCTCCTGCTTTCATTCAGACCACACCACACAATCCATTGTCTACAGCCAAGCTTTACAATACAACCGCATTTGCTCCAACACCACAGACAGAGAAAAACACCTACAAGATTTCTATCAAAAATTCTTACAACTATAATACCCACCTGCTGAAGTGAAGAAACAGACTGACAGAGCCAGAAGAGTACCCAGAAGTCACCTACTACAGGACAGGCCCAACAAAGAAAATAACAGAACGCCATTAGCCATCACCTTCCGCCCCCAACTAAAATCTCTCCAATGCATCATCAAGGATCTACAACCTATCCTGAAGGACGACCCATCACTCTCACAGATCTTGGGAGACAGGCCAGTCCTTGCTTACAGACAGCCCCCCAATCTGAAGCAAATACTCACCAGCAACCACACACCACACAACAGAACCACTAACCCAGGAACCTATCCTTGCAACAAAGCTTGTTGCCAACTCTGTCCACATATCTATTCAGGGGACACCATCATAGGGCCTAATCACATCAGCCACACTATCAGACGCTCGTTCACCTGCACATCTACCAATGTGATATATGCCATCATGTGCCAGCAATGCCCCTCTGCCATGTACATTGGTCAAACTGGACAGTCTCTATGTAAAAGAATAAATGGACACAAATCAGACAAGAATTATAACATTCAGAAACCAGTTGGAGAACACTTCAATCTCTCTGGTCACTCAATTACAGACCTAAAAGTGGCAATACTTCAACAAAAAAACTTCAGAAACAGACTCCAATGAGAGACTGCTGAATTGGAATTAATTTGCAAACTGGATACAATTAACTTAGGCTTGAATAGAGACTGGGAGTGGATGGGTCATTACACAAAGTAAAACTATTTCCCCATGTTTATCCCCATCCACCCCCCCACTGTTCCTCAGATGTTCTTGTCAACTGTTGGAAATGGCCCACCTTGATTATCACTACAAAAGGTGTTTTTCCCCCGCTCTCCTGCTGGTAATAGCTCACCTTAAGTGATCACTCTGGTTACTGTGTGTATGGTAACACCCATTGTTTCATGTTCTCTATGTATATAAATCTCTCCACTGTATTTTCCACTGAATGCATCCGATGAAGTGAGCTGTAGCTCATGAAAGCTTATGCTCAAATAAATTTGTTAGTCTCTAAGGTGCCACAAGTACTCCTTTTCTTTTTGCGAATACAGACTAACACGGCTGCTACTCTGAAACCTGTAATTTCTTTAAGGTGCTGAGCACTAAATCCAGCAAATCATTTAAGTATATGCTGAATTTTAGGCATGTGATTAGTTCCACTGAAGTCAATGGAATTAAATCACATGCTTAGACTTAAATATGTACTTAATTGCTTTTCTGGATCAGGACCAGAGTGGTCTGCATCTTGCAGGACTGAATCCTGGGAAAGATTGTAGCACAATCTCTCCCAGTGCTGCTGAGGGATGGAGCAGATCTGCACTGCAGTCTGCAAAGAGTTACGTGGGAGTCGCACAGTCTAGCTCATAATAAGTAGTTAGCTATGCCTGCTTTTTTTCTAGTAATAAAAAATAAATTTTAGTCCCGGACTACAAATTTGCTTCCTTAGTTATCTAGTGTTGAGAATAATTTCAATGGAGAAAAATTTTCATATGATTCTAATTTGAGATTTGATTCCTTCCCCCAATCTTGGCAACCCTTTTTAAAATTTCCTCCCAAACAACCTGTACTCTCTCCTTCTCAAACACAAGATGGACTTTGTTTGACCACAATTTTAGCAATAACTTATGTTATTTTTGGTGCTTAGATTGACCACATTTCAGAATGAAGCTATCCATACTGGGTATTTGAAGTGATAGCCCTGAGTACTGGAGTATGTCTGAGGTTTCACGAGTGTCAATTAATATTTATTGGTGTTTGAATTTCTCCGTTGATTTATGATGTTCATTCTGTTGGGTTAATATATTAGTGTATAAGGCTATTGCTTACAATTCTTCATATGAAATATGCTGTGGAGTTTATTTCATTTATGCATACTTTTATAATACATGACTAACACTGTTCATATATGCCATGTTTATAGTTGTGTACTATCTAGGCTTTTGCCACTGGGTGACAGCCAAAGCATGAAAACAAAAGCTCTATTCAGCAAAAGAAATCCTTGCAGTGCTATATGAATATCAAGTGAATTATGCAAATCAGAACAGCAGGAGAATAAGACAACTATCTCTTTCTGGCCATGCTCATGTGTGAGGAGGGAATTATGCCCACAACCTTGGGGAAAATGTCCCTGTTCTAAACACAGCAGACATACTAAATGCTGACCTGGATATTTTATTGGAACATTTCTCACAAAATTTAAAGTTTGATTTTCGCAAGCTGTACAAATCTGACATTAGAAAACAAGTCAGAGAGTAGTAACGTTCTGAATAAAACACCAACTTTTTTCTTTGGTTCTGTGTGTGTGCAGGTGGGAGTGGGGGCTGTATACTTGCATAAAAAGAGAAAAGGGGGGCTGTTTATTTATAAAGAGAATTAACATGGATTTTTTGTTTCCAAGTCAAAATACTAATAATATTCCTATTCTAAAAGTTTCAAAAAAACCTTTTTCATGGTGCTAATTGAACACATTTCTGGTACTATAACTTTTCTATAATTTGAGCCTCAATGTGGGGTAGGTTGAGGAAAAATATGTCCTTAGGTGTGAGCATTTGAAAACAGGAATTTATAAACTAGTTCTGAAAGTTTAAATCAGATTGGATAAAATCAATAATTTTAAAGGTTTATCCTAATCTTTCAAGAACACAAAAGCTTTTTCTTCCGATACAGTATTTTTATGCTGAAATGTTTTTCTTTCTACATAGCATTATCTACAGTAACACATAACAAAAACACACATTCTGTGGAAAGCAAAAAATACAGGTATTGTTCAAAACAGTCTCTGAATAAAGCCAACACTAACTTGACAAAAGCAAATAAATATAAATGTGCTTACACTGTGAAACAACTGAAAAATTAACTGAAGTTTTAATGCAGAGGAGGTCATACTAGTGTGTTATGAATAATATTCTGAGCTGGTTGATATTAAAATAATACATCACATAAGTTATTTGTCCCATTATACCAAATAACGACTCTGTGACTTAAATGCAGAATCTGATGGCAAATAAATCTCTCCTTTTTTTCATTTTGCATAACAATCTTAACTATATTCATGTTAGAATGCCCAATGTTTAGCCAACACAACTGCCAGGATTTTTCATTTACATGAACCATTTAAAATGAAGATGAGCAACTTACATCATATTTTCAGGTTCTGTTGCACAAGCTCCCACTGCTTTGGTGACATTCACAAGAAGTGCTTTATTGGTTCCAGTAAGTAAATTAACTAGGGATGGGATGCCACCACATTTCCGGATAATAGCTCTATTTGCCGGCTCCTGGCAGCATTCTCCTAATGCTCCAACCACGTTCACAAGGACTTCTTCAGGTTGATCAGTTAGCAGTACTACCAAAGTTTCAATGGCTTTGTATTCCCGAAATCTAAATGTTAACAATAAAAAAACAAAAACATAATTTCCATTGTATTAAGGTTACAAGATAATGTTTTCATTTTATAAACAAATTGCTTTGCTAAAGAAACAACTGCATGTGTTATTCATTCAAAAATAGTTAATGGAAATGTAATGTACAGTGAAACAGTACAGTGAGGAGAGGCTGAGGGAACTGGTCTTATTTAGTCTGCAGAAGAGAAGAGTGAGGAGGGATTTGATAGCTGCCTTCAACTACCTGAAGGGAGGTTCCAAAGAAGATGGAGTAGGCTGTTCTGGGTGGTGGCAGATGACAGAACAAGGAGCAATGGTCTCAAGTTGCAGTGGGGGAGGTCTAGGTTGGATCTTAGGAAAAACTATTTCACAAGGAGGGTTGTGAAGCACTGGAATGGGTTACCTAGGGAGGTGGTGGAATCTCCATCCTTTAGAGGTTTGTAAGGCCTGGCTTGACAAAGCCCTGACTGGGATGATTTACTTGGGGTTGGTCCTGCTTTGAGCAAGGGGTTGGACTAGTTGACCTCCTGAGGTCTCTTCCAACCCTAATCTTCTATGATTCTATGACTTTTTAATATTTTTCTCTTATTTCAATTACTAGGGTTTTTTTTAAAGGAAAAAAAATATCAATTTATTCCCAATTTAACCACTCACCATCAAAAATAAAGTTTGCTTATTTTTATTTTAACAACACTGGAGATGATTGGTTTTGGGTTTTGCTACAGTATGATCACATAAGTCTAGTGCATGTGTTCACACATTATCTACTGATTTATTTTATACTGGTTAATTTAGTTTCACGGTTGAAGTTAAAATTCTTGGGCCAGACCCGGGCAGACAGATAAAACTGCACTAAACATAGGTCGGGGCATGTATGCAAAGGTGGCTTAAAGTTTAATTTCATGATTCTCCTGCGGACTGGTCTTACTATAACTTACACTGAGCTGCAGTGGCCACAGGAGGCTGAGGAGGCAGCGGGGAGGGCAAATACCAAAAGAGCCCCTGTGTCAGCTCTACACAACCAAAGGATCTCATTTACACTGAAACAAATGTCATTATTTTGTATGCCTGCCCTGGAAATGTTTGTTCCTAGCTCAGGTCCAGGTTATATGTTCTCTGAATATGAATATTATTTGTCTCTGTAAGGACTTATCTGTATTTCCCTATGTAAGAACAGAAGAATGACCATATTGTGTCAGACCAATGATCCATCTAGCTCAGTATCCTGTATCTGACAGTGGCCAGTGCCAGATGCTTCTGGCAGTTGAAGATTTAGGGACACCCAGAGCATGGGGTTGCATCCCAGACCATCTTGGCTAATAATCATTGACCAACCTATCCTCCAGGAACTTATCAAATTCTTTTTTTATCCCAGCTATACTTTTGGCATTCACATCACATGGTAACAAGTTCACTGTGCATTGTGTCAGAAGTACTTCCTTCTGTTTTAAACCAGCCATCTATTAATTTCATTGGGTGACCCCTGATTATTGTGTTATGTGAAGAAGTAAATAACACTTCCCTATACACTTTCTCCACACCATTCATGATTTATAGACCTTTATTATCTCCCCCCTTCTTATATCAGTCTCTTTTCCAAGATGAACAATCCGAGTCTTTTTAATCTTTCTTTATATGGAAGCTATTCCATCCCATTAATCATTTTCTTTGCCCTTCTCTGCACCTTTTCCAATTTTAATATATATATTTTTGAGATGGGGCAACCACAACTCCACACAGTATTACACACTAACACACTATATAGTGGCATCATGGTATTTTCTGTTTTACTATCTATCCCTTTCTAATGGTTTCTAACATTGTTAGCTTTTTTGACTGCCGCTGTACATTCAGCAGACATTTTCAGCACAATGGCTCCAATACCTCTTTCTTCAGTGAAAAACTAATTTTGAACTCATAATTCTTTGCGATGTATTGCACATGTCCATTCCATGACCTACCCACTTTCTCTTCCCTATAAGTCTTTCTGGTAGGAAGGAACCGTGAGTTGGGGGCAACACGTCCCTTTATACCCATGTGCAGTGATGCGAGGCTCCAGAGGGTGCTCAGTTCATTTTACTGTGTGTGCCTTGATGGGTACTGCTGAGGGAAAAATCTCCAACAACTGTGCATAAGGCATGCACACACAGTAAAATGAACATGTGCAACACATCTTGAAGAACAACAGTTACAGACAGGTAGGTAACCATTTTTTATTGTATATTATTTGTTGAGTGCTGAGAAGCCTCTAAACATTATACAGAACATGAAGCTGTCTCGAGGAGTTTACAACGTAAGGCCATGATCCTGCAGGCTAATCCAACTGGTTGAATGTTGAACTTGCACATAACTCCATTGACTACAGTGAGGCACTGCATGAGTCCCATGTGAATCTGTTTGCAAGTTAGGATGTACAGCAAAAAACCGAACAGGTCTCTGAGACTTTTAAAAGCTTTTTCATTTTTTAAATAATGAAAGTGTTAGGAAGAGTGATAGGTATCGAACATAAGACATTAATACAGCAGTTTAAAGTGTTGTAGCTGTGTTGTCCCACAATGTTAGAGACATAAGGTGCGTAAGGTAATATCTTTTATGAGAGTTGCTGCAAGAGACAAGCTTTCATGCTTATGCAGAGCTCTTCTTCAGGTTTGGGAAAGATACTCAGAGTGTCACAGCTAAATACAAGCTGGAACAGATTGTTTAGTATAAGTAGTTAACACATTTTGTAAGAGACCATTCAAGGTGAAGTGACCAGTTAATATGTCTGCAGCTACAGAACAAAAAAGGGGGTGGTGGTTAGTGGATTACAGATTATTGTAATAAAACATAAATCCAGTGTCTTTATTAAGTTCTTGATTTTTAGTGTCTAGCAAAGTTATGAACAGAAGCTCCCAGGCTTGTCTTTTGAAGGTGTTGTGCAGATTTCCTTTGAGTATGAGGACTGAGAGGTCAGATATGAAATGATCACTTTTGAAAAACGTTCACCCAGAGGTGATATTCTCTTTTACCATTTTTCTGTGTGGGTTCGTTCAAGAACATAGTGATTATCTGGTTTCATCTACATAGTTGTTATTGGGGCATATAGTGCAGTGGATGAAGTATACCACATGTTGTGATAGGAATGTATAGTACCCATGGATCTTGAAAGGTGTGTTGTGGGGGGGTATTAATTGTCATAATAGTGGAGATATACCCACAGGTTTTGTATCTGTTCTTATGGCAGGTTTGGTGTCGCTTTCAGTGGTTGTTTCCTGGTCTGTGAGGAGCTAGCTTCTGAAGATGAGCTTGGTGAGGTTGGGAGGTTGTTTGAAGGCCAAAAGAAGGGGTTCAGGAAAGACTTCTTTCAGGATTTGGTCCCCATCGAGTATGGCTTGTAAATATGATTAATGATACCTCATATGGGTTCCAGTGTGAAGTGGCAGGTGACAACTAGGGATGTGCAGTTAGAAGGTTTTTTATGCTTTATTGAAGCAGATGTTCTTGGGGTATTTGGGTGGCCCATTCCATAATGAAAGCTACATCTCTGGTGGAGTGTCCTTGTTGGCGAAGGTGATTTTAAGGTGTTTAAGGTGTGTATCCCAGACTTTTTGCTTGGAGCATATTCTGTGGTATCTGAGTGCCTGACTGTAGATAACAGATTTCTTGGTGTGTTTGGGGTGGTTACTGGATCTGTGAAGATAAGTGTGGTGATCTGTGGGTTTCTTGTATATAGTTGTAGGGTTCTATTGCTGAAGTTGATCCACAACCCACAGAACACCATCTCTGGGAGAAACCATGACACTAGGACTCACCACAAAGTCACTTATGACACCACAACATCATTGATTTATCAAGACTATCCCGAACGGGAAATTAATTGGCTGTACTCTCTGAGGGACTGAACTTCTACCCCAGCACAGAAGCTGATACCATACAACTTTTGCAGAACTAGAAGAATTATTTTGCCAACTTGTCCTTACAGAATTCTTTCAAAACAATGATTATGCCACCCCACAACTACCACATCCCCACCAACAGTTGGAAGAAAAAATAATCATCCGACTGGATACCCCACAGCAGATGAAGCCACACAATTGATTATTAAATTGATTGCTTCAGGAAAAAAATTGACTGTGAAATCCTTAACAAACATCATATCCACCACTACCGAGAGTACAGCTATACAGTTCCTGAAATGCAACCACAGGATAGTGATCAAACCAGCAGACAAACGGGTACTATCATAGTCCGCAACCATAAAGACTGTGTTAATGAGGCCAACCATCATGTCTCCAACACCACCTACTACTACTTGAGGGAACTCCTCAAGGCTGCAACAGCAGCAGCTACAGATTAAATACACAGAGGAACCATTGTCCGTATAGTCACAATGGAAAGAGAAAGTTAAGATTCATAACTCCCTTCCCTTGTGCCGTTAAAGTTTTAAACAAGACATGCTTATTGTCACTTCTGCTACAGCGAGCTTGTGCATAGTGCCACTCACGGTTCCATCCTTGATGAGTGTGGCCTGGCAGGGATGAGGGAAACACTTGGTTTTATGAAGTTATGAGTATAGGGCAATAGCATTGAATACTGGCACCATTTTCCATAGGCAGGGATGATTTTATCTGATATCTTACTCCTGAGGGTAACAAAAGTACAGAAGCACTGGTGCTGCTGGCATGCCGAAGCTGCCCGGACCCATATGCTGCTATTTTATTTACTGTAATGGTGACTGCCAATGTTATCATCGACTAGTGTGGGAAAATGTCCTTCTTCAGAGGAAATAAGATTGCAATCCCTACAAACCTTTGGGAAAGGATTGCAGAATATCTCCATTAAAATTTCATCAGAACCTCTCAGGAAGATTCAAGGGACATACTTGTGTATCTAAACATGGCCAGCCCTGCCTAACTCTACAAGGGAATGAAAATCAGATAACAACTCTACCTCTCTCTGTTGTACCGATATCTCTTGTAGTACGAGTAAATTAATGAAAAGTCAATAGCTATGTCCTGCTAAATTGTGTGTGCCATCTCTGTAATGGGAAATCACTTACTCAAGGTTCCTTCCCCTTCATTCGGCTTATCCGTGCTCCAGAGACTGACTGGAATGTGGTGGAATCTGAAAGAGGTCCTGGCTTATGGGATAGCTGGATTCCCCAGTAGCATGTCCTCCACCCTTCTCCACCTCCTCCTTGCCCTAGCTGTTTATGACAGGAGCCTGTGACTCAGGCTCCTCAGAGGTATCAATGGTAGTGTGAAGGATGGTGATGGAGTATTCGCCAAGTATGGCATGCAGCTCTTGTAAAAGCAGCATGTGTGCGGCTTCGCTCCAGATTGACTGTTGGCCTCCCTGGCCTTCTGGTATGCTAGCTACAGTTCCTTTGCTTTCACACTGCACTACTGCTGATCCTTGTCATACCTCTCCTCCTTCATTCCCCATGCAATCTGCTCATAGATGCCCACATTTCTACAGCTGGTCCATAGTTGTGCTTGCACAGGCTCTTCTCCCCACAGGCCCAGGAGATCCTGTATCTCCTGTCTACTCCCAGCCAGAGCACATCTGGAGCATGTAGCCACTCTGGTCAGCTGGTCAGTTGCACACAACAGTGGAGAGCTGCTAGGTGTACTCACCAAGCTTGACAATTTGGAAAAGGCATTTCAAAAATTCATAGGGCTTTAAAGGGAGGGAGGAGTGGGGCTTCCAGTCTCCATGACCCCTGGGCAGTACAGTTCGCAAAATGTGACCAGAGTGGTCATCATCAGGCATTGTGGGACAGCTGTTGGAGGACTATTAGGGTCGATATAGGTAACTCAGTGTCTACATTCATGCTGTGTTGACCTCACTATGTCGACCATGGTTCAACATCACTCTGGGAGGTGGTGTTAGTATGTCAGCATAACGAGAACTTACATTGGTGGGAGACAACTAGGTCAATGCAAGGTGGCTTATGTCGACCTAACTTTGTAGAGTAGACCAGGCCATAAATGTACTTGGACTGCCATAAAGCCTTTGACAAGGTCCCTCACCAAAGACTCATTAGCATATTTAAGTAGTCATGGGATAAGATGAAAGGTTTTCTCATGGATCAGTAACTGGTTAAAACAGGAAAGAACAGGTAGGAATAAATGGTCAGTTTTCATAATAGAGAGAGGAAAATACTTGGGTCCCCCAAGAATCTCTACTGGGACCTGTGCTGTTCAACATATTCATATATGATTTGGAAAAAGGGGTGGACAGAGAAGTGGTGAAATTTGCAGGAAATACAAAATTACTCAAGATAGTTAAGTCCAAAGTTGCCTGTGAAGGCAAAGGGATATCGCTAATCTAGGTGACTGGGTGACAAAATGACAGATGAACTTCAACATTGATAAGTGCAAAATAATACATATTGGAAAAACAATACCAACTATATATGCAAAATAACAGTTACAGAAAGGTAGGTAACCCCTTTTTTCTTTGAGTTATTGTACATGTCCATTTCACTGTAGGTGATTCACAAGTAGTTCAAACAGGAGGCACAGTTGCCAACTTTCACACGGTAAATAAGCACCCCAACTTTCACAATAAGCCAAAAATCAAGCTAATCCCATTTCAAAACAAGGCAAAATGGAGAATCTCTTCTATTTAGCAAGATAAGTAGACCTAGTTTAAGACTTCCTACTGTTAATAGAATTTCTTGTACTCCTTTAGAGCAATCTCATTCTGAGGATGTCAGCCATAAAGCATCCATGCCATCAGGTGCAGGGCTTGTAGGTTGGGATGAAGGAGGAAGCCATTGTCATGGGAGATCACATCCATATATCTCAGCAGCAACCAACAATGACGGGCCCATGCTAGGGCTATTACTGTAACATGAGCAGAATCTTGCTTGATTTTGGACAAGACCTTGTGCAGAGAAGGAACTTTAGTAAAGGCTTACAGTAGGCCTTTTGACCATGTTAGGAATAAAGTATCTGCCAGACATCCTGCGCTGTGACCCACACAGGAACAAAAAATATGACATTTTTTGTTTTCTTTTGTTGTAAACAGGTCCACCTGCAGCGGTTCCCTGCACTGGAAAATGGCCCTGGACACATCTGGATGAAGTGACCACTCATGGTGACTTGCGGATTATCTTCTGAGGCAGTCTGCCAGAGTGTTTTGAACCTCTGGAAGGTAAGCTAGTTTCAGGTTGATGGACCTGGCTATGTAGAAGTTCCAAAGAGAGATCACCTCTTGGCATAACTTAGTCTATCGGGCTCTCACCTGTTTGTTTAAATAAAACATAGCTGCTGTGTTGTCTGTGAGAACTAACAAATTTTGCCCTGTGATATGCAGGAGGAATGCCATGTAAACCAAACAGATGGCCTGCAGCTCCCAGATATTTATATGAAGACCTACATCTTGGGAAGACGAAAGCCCCTAAGTCTCAAGGGAACCTAAGTGAACTCCTCAACTAGCTCTTATGCATCCGTGACTAAGCTGAGTGTCTGCTGGGGAGAAGCAAAGGGGACTCCTGCACAAATATTCAATAGATCAATCCACCATTTTAGGGAGGACAAGAATCCAGCAGGTACCTGAATCACTCTGTCCATATGATGGTGGGCCAAAGAATAGACTGAGGTGAGCCAACCCTGCAGTCATCTGAAATGCAGTCTGGCATGTTGGACCATGTAAATGCACTCCCCCATGTGCCCTAGAAGTTTGAGACAGTTTCAAATCATAGTGAGATGATGCATCTTTAGAGCTAGTGCATTGAGCCACATTGCTTGGAATCTATGCTGCGGCACTAATGCTCTGGTCAGTATAGAATCCAAGATCACCCCAATGAATTCTACTATTTGAATCAGATCAGGATAGATTTTTCTGTATTGGTTAGGTGCTCTAGTGTGTGAAAGGCTGATTGGGTAGTGGCTATGTTGGAGAATATCTGAGACCTGGATCATCCTCTCACTAGCCAGTCATCCAAATAAGGGAACACATGGATTTCTGACCTTTGCAGGAATGCCTCTACTACCAACATGCATTGTGTGAACATGCGAGGAGCTGCTGAGAGGCTGAAAGGCAGAATTGTGAATTGATAGTGGGATTCATTGACCATCAAGTAAGTATCACTTAAGACAAGAGCAACATACCAGCCCCCAGTCTTTCAAGAGGGTATAAGAGAAGCAAGAATAACCATTCAGAATTTGGTTTTCTTCAGAAAATTGTTTATTTGTCTTAGATCTCAAATAGACCTTAAGCCCCCCTTTGCCTTTGGGATTAGGAAGTATTGGGAATAAAATCCATTTCCTTGGAAAGACCCGGGAACTTCCTCTATGGCCCCTATAAGAAAGAGAGACTGGACCTCCTGTAGTAGCACATTCTCGTGAGAGTGGTCCCTGAAGAGGGAGAGGGAAGGGGCACAAGCAGGGAGGATAGAAATAATGGCAACAAAGACTAAGAGGCTAATGGCTGTTGAGGAGGTCCCTCATTCAACTTTTGCACAGGAAAGTCCTAAGTAAGCAACTCTCCTTCTCTGGTAATGGTCCCAGTACCCAGAGCGGTGAGAATGGTAGCCCTGTTGCAAGTGTCCCAGGGCCTACTCAATGTGGGAGGGCAGGAAGGGAGTGGGGATGTCATAGAGCATGGGGTGAAGCCCCAAGGACTCCAAAAGGGCCATTGATATGGAGGTGGCACCCACAAAGGCACTGGGCATTGGGTTGGGATCTGAACCAGGGTGGATATGCACCCCACTGGAGCTGCTGGGGTTGCTCAGTTCTGGAAGTGTAGAAGACAATCTCAGAGTCCAATGAGCAAGGTGAGTCCATTTCCTCTGGCCACAAGGGAGCTGACCCCCATCAGTATCGGGGGTTGAAGACTGGTTGCAAGTCTGGTGATGGAGGCACTAGCGAGATCACTGAAAACCTCCTCTTCAAATCGCTGGAAGTCGCTGAGACGCAGCAACACTAGCAGCTACCAGTACTGAATGGTGCACCAGGACTGGAGATGGCACCGAAGGATCTAACACATCTGATCCTAGTGCCAGGCAGGAATTTTGCACCATGGGTGAATCCAGTGCTGAGAAGTTCAGTAGTTCCTGAGCTGCCTTGAACACTTCACATGTAGACAGCACCAGCAAAGGCTCCTGACTCTGTGGTACTGCAAGCTGCACCAGTCCTGGAATTGGTCTTAATGGGCCCTTCCTGGACTCAAGAGTCAACAATCCTTCTTTGCATGTGGGCTTTATCTGGCGGTTTCCTCTTCTTCACATGCCCTCAGTGTCCTTGCCTCCACTTGGTGCCTTGCCTGCAGATTTCAAAGGCCCACAGTATTGAGTCCTTTGAGAAGTTATGAAGTCTTTTCTTTGGTAACAGTGCAGACCATCTGCCTATAGACGCAGCTAGAACAGGCAGAGCATTCCTGACAGATTCAGACATGCTCAGTACCTGTTCCAAGTGGCACGGTTCCAATGGAAGGAAAAGTGCAGGCTCCAGAAGTAAGTACTTGAGCCTGGCAGCTCTGTTCTTTTTAGAACAAAGTTTGAATCCTCTACAAATTTGATGTTCGTCACCTACGTTCACTTCCCCCAGACATTTAAAGCAGCTGCGGTGAGGGTCGCTCACTGGCATAAGTTTGCCGCAGAACTAACAGGCCTTGAAACTGGGAGAATGCAACACAAGTCTGGTACTGGACCTGTTACCCAAACAGGCACCAGAGACCAAGCTTCACTAAGAACTAAATTAAACTTACTTAATCACTAACTATTTACAAAATACACTACTTTAGGCTTAACTAACATGACAGGTATCATATATACAAGAAGGGATGGAAGATTTATAAATGCAAAGATCACAGCTCCAATAACCATCACTGGCGTAGAAAGGACTTGAGTGCAGTGGTACAAAGCACCAGAGGGCACTCACACTGCCCTAATGGGAAAAATCTCCAGCAACAGTGAATGAGGCACGCACACACCTACAGTGGCATGGGCACATGCAATCACTCGAAGAAGAATCATAATTTTTTTTCATAAACTTTCCAGAATAAATGGCATGGCATGGCATGGCAACAAGAACAAGATACATCAGGCTGAATCTAACCTGTGTCTTATCTGATAATTATACTACAGTACTTACTTTGATTGACATTGTAACCTGTGTATCTGTTCATATCAATTGTTATTCTGTTTTTTTCCTCCAGAGTTGTTCTCTCTGCCTTCCCTATAGCTGAAAAGGCTTCCACTGAAGTCCATACAAGTGAAGGGTGATCATGACTTTCCAGGGACTAGGTACATTAAGAATTTTGCTGTGCATCTGTTTGTTTGTTTGTTTGTGAAAAATAACAGAAACTTTGAAGTTCAGGCAGAAGGGTTAGGAGTATTTTATTGAAAGATGACCTTCAGAACTTGGTGTGTATTACAATAACAATGCAATTAGCATAGGTAGCCTCCTACAGAAATCTTCCTAGTTCTCTGTTCCTTTTGAACAGGGTAATGTTTCTCCAAGAGAAAACATATTAACAGCACAAGACAATAATGAAACAGCTAAACAATTTCAAAAATATCAATAGAGAAGAAAGATATAAATGATGCATAACAGAAAATCAAAAGGCTTGGATAAAATGTGGTGAACCCACAAAACCCATGGACAGGCCACTTCACAGACCCCCTGTGATGGGAACTGCTGCTGTTAGGTTCAGGGTGGGAGGAGATGCATTAGAAGTCAGGGCATAGGCCAATGCATTTGTTTGCACACCCTTCTGATCTGGCACTGGCAATTGCATATCACCCACAAATACAGATTATTTATGCTGCAAACAGTAATAACCTTCCCAAGTGGTTACAGTTGTGCCAACACCAGATAGAATATGGGGGCAAATAAAGGTTGCTTTAGTGGTATTATTTATGTACCAATGTTTAAGACAAAATGAACCCATAAAATCAGAAGATACTAACAGAATACATATATTTGATAAAATTAAGTTGTTACCCATACTTGGTCACATTTTCTCTGCTGATTGCACACTTCCAGATTGCTCCTGTCACTGCTGCTAACAGTTCTTTATTTTCAGAGTTACTGAGTAGAGTAACAAGTGGTTGTAGGCCTCCATGATGCCTAACTAGGTCACGTGTCTCCTCATCTTCTGCACACTACACAACAAATTAAACATACAGAATATTTAAAGTGAATAAAACAACACCCCAGGAAGTCTGGTGTATTACCACAGTGACTGTTACCAACTAATAGGGAACTTTATGTAATTATTTTATTTACTAAAATATTTTCAAAATATATTTTCTAATTTAACTCATATTACAAAATTAATAAAGAAATTAGGGTTAAGAAGTGTATATAACAATAGAGCACAGTTCAGACAAATGTTCAGAAAACAAAGGCACAGGTCCTTGCACAAAACACATACACAGAAAACGTGTGCAATTAACACAATTGTGCAAGCAAATTGCAAATGGGTATGTGTGCACACAAAAGACTAGTGCAGTGAGCTACTGTGTGTGCAATTATGAATGCATGTTGTTATGTATATTTTTGGCTGTGGATTTCAGGCCTCCATTTCTAAAAAATTGGCCCTTAAATTGCAAACAAAAATAAAACACTGAACATATGCTATTTTTCATTAATCAATTGTTGATACTTAAAAAGCATCTATTCCTCATTACTACATACCACACATTTTTTATTACAATACAGGCAAAGTTTGGAATTTTAATTCCAAACCATTAAGCCATTTTAAGCCTGGCAAGGAACAACAGCAACAAAATCTGAAAATGTTTTATAAATGATGAAAAACATTTTTTTAAAACCTTCCAATGATGAAAGGATATTTTTTACTTTACCCTCCCCTCAAAAAATTAATACTGATCTTAAGACAAATAGAAAATCTTTCAGCCTAGAAAGTCATTATCAGGGAAGATATAAAATACTGAAAATAGAAGCTTAGAATGAAAACTACCTTCTCGGCCATAATTACATCATTGCTATCTTAATTGCTTTCTCGGGATCTGATCCTACAGGGCATTGAATGCACACAATTCTTACTGAAGTCAATCAGTATTGAGTGCTCAAATTCTGGATGCAAACATTGTCTGTTGGTTTTGTACCTGATATTTATAGAACTTGAGGTTAACACACAGATATAATTAAGATACATCTATTTAGGCCTCAAAACTGCAACTGGCTATGCACAGGCTGAATCCAGCACCCACATAGAGCCACACTGATATCAGGGGGCTTTGCAGGGGTACAGGGGTCCACACATTCAGAACCAGTTACAGAATTTGGGTCTGTTTCCTGCTACATCACCATCTTACTTAATATGACAAAATAACAGCCAGCTGTTAGAAGATCCAACTATTTTACAAAGTGACAATTTTGAAATGCAAACAGGTCATGAAATCATAATCTCAGATGTTCGAGAACAGTAGGTGGGCTCTGGGCTGGGGGTGCAGGCTCCAGGTGGGGTCAGAAATGAGGGGTTCAGGGTGCAGGAGAGGGCTCCAGGCTGGGGCAGAGGGTTCGGAGTGTGGGAGGGGATGCAGGCTCCATCTGGGGGTGTGGGCTCTGGGTGGGGCTGGGGATGAGGAGTTTGGGGTGCAGGAGTGGGCTCCGAGGCTGGGTAGGGTGTTGAAGTGTTGAGGGGGTGTGTGATCTGGGAGGGAGTTTGGGTGCAGGATGGGACTCCGGTCTGGGGCAGAGGATTGGGGTGCAGGAGAGGGCTCAGGACTGGGCATGGGGCTGTGTTGTGTGGGGAGGTGCGGGGTCCCCATGGCACTTACCGCAACTCCCAGGAAGCCGCTGCCAGGTCCCTGCAGCCCCTAGGCACATGGGCAGGCAGGGGGGCTCTGCACACTGCCCTTGCGCATGCAGGCTCCACCACCGCAGCTCCCATTGGCCATGGTTCTTGCCAAATGGGAGCTGGGGAGCCGACATTCGGGGAAGGGGCAGTGCGCGGCACCTCCCTGGTTGCCCATGCGCCTAGGGGCTGCAAGGACCTGGCGGCTGCTTCCAGGGAGCTGGGTGGAGCTAGGGCAGGCAGGGAACCTGCCTTAGCCCCGGGCCCCCGCTGCTCTACCAACCGGACTTTTAATGGCCCGGTTGGCAGTGCCAAATGGAGCTGCCAGGGTCCCTTTTCGACCAGGCATTCTGGTTGAAAACCGGACACCTGGCAACCCTATGTCAGAGCAGAATTGTGACATATCAGCATACTATGATTATTTTTAGGGATTAAAATAAGTAATCATTACATTACAGATAAATCTCTTTTGAAGTACAATAGAAGAAACTCCGAAAATTTAAACCACAGAACCACCCATATTTTCTTCAAGTAGAACTTTACTATACCACATATATTAGAGATCTTTATAGTATGTACTGCATGAAAACAAACAGAAACACTAGCATTAAATGAGAATTAAAATCACACATTTACCTTAAAGATAGCACTGGCACAATGCATCTGAAGTTCCTCATTTTCACCACTCAGATTTTTCACAAGGTTTTCAATCATCCTCTCTGTCTTGATTGCAAGTCTGTAACTTGGCTATGAATGCAAGTTAAATTTTTAGTTACATATATTAGCAAATAAATAAGATTGTTGTCATCCTAAAAACTAGTGCACTATTAATGTAGCTCCTAATCCTGCAAAGATTTGTGCATGTGATTAACTTTAAGTATATGAGTTTAAGCACGAGTAACCAATCTGACTAACTCTCTGGCTGTTAGGCTGCACAGCCTTGACCATAGGGGTGGCTCTATTGATGCTGGCCACTAGGCTGTACTACTTTGAGATCCAGAGGGGTCGTGCAGACTTGGCCATGGAGCTATAATGACTCTTGCCCCATCCCAAAAGGGGATGGGGCATGCATGACCCACGCCAGTCATAAATATATGGTGTCAAACTTCTATGGCTCTGGAAGACATTCAAGAGATTTACTTCATAATAGTTTATTCCTGTTTGAGTCAAATATTTTTCAAGGCTCTCTTCCATGTGATTTTTTTTATGAAACAAAATCACATAAGAATAGAGCCACTGTTACTTCCCTTGTTATAAGTAAGGCTGGTTGCCCTGCCCATGTGAAGGCTGCCCAACACTTCCCAATATAAGACCCTGTTTTCACTTGCTTATAACTTTGCCAAACTTTAACTGTTTGGATGCAAGGAGCCTCTGGCTTTATTTATTTATTTATTTATTTTTGAAAATTTCAACCAAAATGGTTCAGCTATTCCCAAGAACAAGGCTAGGGGAAAATATGCTGTTTTGCCCATGTTAAAAATGTCTCACAACCTTTTCTTTGAAAAGTTCTAGTGCTCTCATGCTGTAGAGCAGGGACTTGAAAAGTGGCAGAGCGTTGAATTTTGTTTGGAGATGTTCCTTAATTTGGCCCCCTTGTGCTTAGCATTATGCTACAGTCTTTAATTACAAGGTCATATACTATTTGTCCACAGCACCCTTGCCTCATGAAGTGCACAAAATGGACCAGGGTTGAATAGTGAAGGAGGCTGTTTTCCATAGGACCTCTGCCACATTTATTGCATAATTTTGAAAGTATGTAGAAAATGAAACGGGATTGCAGAAAAAGAAAGGAGGTTCTCATGGTAAATACAGCTGATTGCTGCCCTGGAGAATTGGATTCTATCCCTACCTCTGCCACAGAGTTCTTATATGATGCTAAGCACGTCACTGAAACCAAACTTTTCAGAGGTGGTCACTAATTGTGTATATTCCTTATTTTCTGGGTCTGATTTAATAATTTATTATTTATATATATATAAAATATATATATATAAAAATATATATATATAATTTAATAATTTTGGGTCTGATTTACAGAGCACTCACAATTGCAAAGTGAAGTCAAAAAGAAAAGGAGTACCCGTGGCACCTTAGAGACTAACAAATTTATTAGAGCATAAGCTTTTGTGAGCTACAGCTCACTTCATCGGATGCATTTGGTGGAAAAAGCAGAGGAGAGATTTATATACACACACACACAGAGAACATGAAACAATGGGTTTATCATACACACTGTAAGGAGAGTGATCACTTAAGATAAGCCATCACCAGCAGCAGGGGGGGAAAGGAGGAAAACCTTTCATGGTGACAAGCAAGGTAGGCTAATTCCAGCAGTTAACAAGAATATCAGAGGAACAGTGGGAACAATTGCTCAAGAGCTTCTTTTCCATGGGTCCAGATGATGAAGATGTCATCAATGTAGCGCAAATAGAGTAGGGGCATTAGGGGACGAGAGCTGAGGAAGCGTTGTTCTAAGTCAGCCATAAAAACGTTGGCGTACTGTGGGGCCATGCGGGTACCCATCGCAGTGCCGCTGATTTGAAGGTATACATTGTCACCAAATGTGAAATAGTTATGTGTCAGGACAAAGTCACAAAGTCACAAAGTTCAGCCACCAGGTTAGCCGTGACAGTATCGGGGATACTGTTCCTGACGGCTTGTAGTCCATCTTTGTGTGGAATGTTGGTGTAGAGGGCTTCTACATCCATAGTGGCTAGGATGGTGTTTTTAGGAAGATCACCAATGGACTGTAGTTTCCTCAGGAAGTCAGTGGTGTCTCGAAGATAGCTGGGAGTGCTGGTAACGAAGGGCCTGAGGAGGGAGTCTACATAGCCAGACAATCCTGCTGTCAGGGTGCCAATGCCTGAGATGATGGGGCGTCCAGGATTTCCAGGTTTATGGATCTTGGGTAGCAGATAGAATAACCCAGGTCGGGGCTCCAGGGGTGTGTGTCTGTGCGGATTTGTTCTTGTGCTTTTTCAGGGAGTTTCTTGAGCAAATGCTGTAGTTTCTTTGGTAACTCTCAGTGGGATCAGAGGAATTCCACCATGATTTCAACAATTTCCATCCCACCATCAACCTCAGCCTGGACCAGTCCACACAAGAGATCCACTTCCTGGACACTACGGTGCTAATAAGCGATGGTCACATAAACACCACCCTATATCGGAAACCTACTGACCGCTATTCCTACCTACATGCCTCTAGCTTTCATCCAGATCATACCACTCGATCCATTGTCTACAGCCAAGCGCTACGATATAACCGCATTTGCTCCAACCCCTCAGACAGAGACAAACACCTACAAGATCTCTATCATGCATTCCTACAACTACAATACCCACCTGCTGAAGTGAAGAAACAGATTGACAGAGCCAGAAGAGTACCCAGAAGTCACCTACTACAGGACAGGCCCAACAAAGAAAACAACAGAACGCCACTAGCCATCACCTTCAGCCCCCAACTAAAACCTCTCCAACGCATCATCAAGGATCTACAACCTATCCTGAAGGACGTCCCATCACTCTCACAGATCTTGGGAGACAGACCAGTCCTTGCTTACAGACAGCCCCCCAATCTGAAGCAAATACTCACCAGCAACCACACACCACACAACAGAACCACTAACCCAGGAACCTATCCTTGCAACAAAGCCCGTTGCCAACTCTGTCCACATATCTATTCAGGGGATACCATCATAGGGCCTAATCACATCAGCCACACTATCAGAGGCTCGTTCACCTGCGCATCTACCAATGTGATATATGCCATCATGTGCCAGCAATGCCCCTCTGCCATGTACATTGGCCAAACTGGACAGTCTCTACGTAAAAGAATGAATGGACACAAATCAGACGTCAAGAATTATAACATTCAAAAACCAGTTGGAGAACACTTCAATCTCTCTGGTCACTCGATCACAGACCTAAGAGTGGCTATACTTCAACAAAAAAGCTTCAAAAACAGACTCCAACGAGAGACTGCTGAATTGGAATTAATTTGCAAACTGGATACAATTAACTTAGGCTTGAATAGAGACTGGGAATGGATGAATCATTACACAAAGTAAAACTATTTCCCCATGGTATTTCTCCCTCCCCCCCCCACTGTTCCTCTGATATTCTTGTTAACTGCTGGAATTAGCCTACCTTGCTTGTCACCATGAAAGGTTTTCCTCCTTTCCCCCCCCTGCTGCTGGTGATGGCTTATCTTAAGTGATCACTCTCCTTACAGTGTGTATGATAAACCCATAGTTTCATGTTCTCTGTGTGTATGTGTATATAAATCTCTCCTCTGCTTTTTCCACCAAATGCATCCGATGAAGTGAGCTGTAGCTCACGAAAGCTTATGCTCTAATAAATTTGTTAGTCTCTAAGGTGCCACGGGTACTCCTTTTCTTTTTGCGAATACAGACTAACACGGCTGCTACTCTGAAAAGTGAAGTCAGTGAGAACTATGCTTTGCACATATAAGTGCTATATATTGGTAAGTACTCAGAAAAATCAGGTCATAGGTGTCCCAAATCGGGCACCCATAATTAGTTGCTACTTTTGACTTTAATATTGCCGTGTCTCCGCTCCCCTTTGTAAAATAGTGATAATACCACTCGCTCATCTCACAGGGAATTTATGAAGAAAAATTCATTAATATTTGTGAAGCACTCAGATACTATAGTTCTAAGACCATGAGGAAAGTAATAATTTTGCCTTCACAGCAGGGTTTGAACAGTGTGCTGTATATAAGGCCTAAGGCCACCTTTACCCCATTATAATGGCGACCTGATATAACGCGGGTTCGCATACAATGTGGTAAAGCTCCGACAGGCTGCTCTGAACAGCGTGTTAAAAGTGCCGGGCCGAGCCGGGACCGAGGGGTTGGATAAGGGGCAGAGGGTCTCAGGGGTGGTCAGGAGCTCCCCCCCAGGGTCTGGGAGGCAGAAGCTGTGGGGGGGCACTTTTGGATGCCCCGCAGTCCCAGAGTGGCTCAGGGGATTAGCGGGGGGCTGGGAGCAGCCCGCTCCACTTCCCTCGCCCCGGCCCCAGCTGTGTCAGTTGGGGGAAGGGGCTTGGGGGAAGAGAGCCCCTGCACTCACCGGCAGCGGCGGAAGCAGAGCAGCCTGGCCCCAACCTCCCCACACTCACCAGCAGCGGGAAGCGGAGTGCCGCGGCTGGGAGCTGGCGGAGTGGAGCGGGCTGAGGCCACATTGCTCCACTTCCCACCGTTGCCGGTGAATGCCTGTCAGGGGGCAGGGGGTGTGGATAGGTGTCGGAGCAGTCAGGGAACAAGGAACGGGGGGAGGGGGGAGCCAAAGCAAGTTGGATATAACGCGGTCTCACCTATAACATGGTGAGATTTTTTGTCTCCTGAGGATCGCGTTATATCGGGGTAGAGGTGTATTGAATAGCTGCTGAGTAATTGAGCACTTTCCATCAACTGTGCACTGAATGAGGCTAGGGTCCTGTGGAAAAATAGTAAGAAATCATGTGCTCATGACTTTGCAACTTTAATGATCTACTAATGTAGTTTTTGTGTGTAATTTTAATAATATGCTTGTAAGAATTCTGTGCTTATTATAAAAGCAATTCTCTATATAGTTCCATATTACTATATAGAGCTAAAATACCTTGTCCATTTTAAATATAAACCACTATTTTTAAATCTTAAGGTCTGAAAATTGACAAAAGTCAGGAAATTCAAAGTTAGGAATTTCCTGGCTTTCATTGGTTTAAATAAGATACTTACTCTACTTAAACACAAGACCCAATTATGCTCTCAGGTACACTAGTAAAATGCCACTGAAATACACTAAGTGGGGTTGCACCAATGTACCTGAGAGCAGAATTTGGCCCATTATTTTTATTTTGATTTATTTTCTGTTCTTTTAAAGAAAGAAAAGTCATTTTAAAGTTGTAAAATGCATATTATTAAGTTCTGACCATTAGAGCAATCTTCCTGACCATATTTTATTTAGACAGATATTTTAAACCCACACCAAAACAGCTCAAAGTTTGGCAGTTTTTAAAACCTGGATACACCAAGACGGTACAATCTGTAATGGAAATTTTGAAGCCAATCATACACTTTCCTTTACTCCTCCTGAGACTGATAAGATGCTCGTTTGTACAAAGCACATGTATAATGTAAACTATTTAAAACTTGTGTAGTGATGGGATCATCCTCCTGTCTATTGATCCACTGTTAGTCTTAAACATATTTTGAATTCCCACATTTTCCTCCCTAAGAATATTGTGTTTCCAATTCAGCTTTCTGCCATTTAAGTATATTACCGGGCCAGGATGTAGCTGTGGCAACTTTTGAAAATCCACTTTTCAAATTTCTTGCATCAAAAACAGACATTTTTGTCAAATATGAAAAATTTACAAAAATGAAAATCTTGAATTATACTAGTTTCATATAATTTCTCTCACAAATCACTCTTGGCCTCCAGCACAAATATTATGTGATGACTGGGCCTTACAGCCTCATAAGACATGACCTTCATTAAAAAACCTGTATAAGGCAAACCCACACTACCCACTCTTCTTGGTCTAGTGTGCCCTTTAGATGGGACCAAACTACTTGATGGAATAGAGAGTGTCCCACAGCGTTCTTCCAAAGGGTATGTTGCCCAGATTGACTTATTTTAAATCATAGTCTGAAGCATCAGTTTAAAAAGGTTAGAAGTAGACTAGTTAAACTATGGGTATGTCTACACTGCACTTACACTTCACACACCCAGCAGGTGTAAATAGCAGTATCAATGAGGCATGGCTTAGGCAAACAGAATAGAGCAGTGGTTTTCAAACTTTTTTTCTGGTGACCCAGTTCTAGGCTGGGGGTGCAGACTCAGGGGTGGGGCCAGGGATGAGGAGCTTGGGGTGCAGGAAGGGGCTCCAGGTTTGGAGGGGCTCAGGGCTGGGACAGGGGATTGGGGCGGGGGGGTTGGAGTGCAGGCTCCCGGTCAGCGGCACAGCGGGTGTGCTAAGACAGGCTTCCTACATGTACCTACACATGTAGTGCCTGTACTCTACATGCTGCCATAAGTGTACAGATAGCCTAAATAGTTGTTTGGCTTACCTCAGATGCACACTCTTGTAATGTCCCCACCACAGGTGTTAACATGTTTGCATGTGGGGACTTTAGCAACCGAGCCAGCAATGGAATGCCTCCAGCCCTACGAATTGCTTCTTTATTTTTGGTGCTTTTGCTACAGCTCCAGAGCGCCAAAGCCCCACAGCGTGCTACTTCAATATCTTTTTCCTGATGTGGAGTCAGATTGGCTGATCCCAATGGAATACAGTCCAGTAGCCCAACCTGACAAAAAACAAAGAATTCTTAGTGTATTTACTGTTAATCAGGAAGAATGTAATTATATTGCATTTTAATAATATACAACAATTTTTTCTCCTGGCTAACAAATGACTTATAAAGTGGAAAAAAATACATAAATACAGTAAATGTGAGGATTTTAATATCTACTTACTAGTCTCTTGATTCCTCCATGCTGTCTTACTGTCCTTCGTGCTCGTTTAAACCTGGCAACATTAGCAATCGTTTCAGCTGCCAAACATTTCAGATCCTTATCTGGGAAATCTAGTATTTTCACCATAATTTGTAAGCCCCCAAAATCGGCAATTGTACGTCTGATTTGTGAATTCTGACTAATTTCCTTCAGGATTTTTAAAGAACCAATCTACATAGAGGAAGATATTAAATGTGAGGAATTATTTAAGAATATATAATCATTTTAGCTTGCAATCATTTAAAATAATAGGTTATCTAACATGTTCTCTCTTTTAACTGGAACCCATTAAACAACACTTCTTTATTCCATATATTCCATGGGATGTGGGGGGGAAGCGCATTCTAATATTAGCTAGCATATACACAGCTCAAGTTATTTAGACAAATTTACTTACCTTACATTTAATTTCTTCTGTATCAAGTAAATTAATTAATACTTCAAGACCCCCAACATCTCTGATGGCCAGTTGACAAGTTTCTTGAGCCAAGTTAAAATCTCTCATTGAACATAATGCAATTACGGTAGCTGTCTGGTTACCTCCCTAAAATAATGTAAAAATTATTACAGCTATAGGTAAAATACAACCTTATTATTACATAAACATACTGAAACTGACCCTATGTATCAGTTCTTGGCCCTATACTATTTAACATTTGTATCAGTGACATGGAAGAAAACATACAATTATTACTAATAAAGTTTGCAGATGATACAAAAATTGAGGGAGTAGTAAATAATTAAAAAGACAGTTCACTGATACAGAACAATCTGGCTTGCTTGGTAAGATGTGCACAATCAAATAATGTGTGTTTAAATATGGTCAAATGTAAGGTCATACATCTACGCCAAAGAATGGTCTACTGCAATCTGGGAAGCACTGAAACTGAAAGTCTGAAGGGTCAAAGTGAATAATCAGCTGAACATGAGCTTAGTGTGCAATTCAGTGGCTAAAAGTGCTAATGCAATCCTTCAGTGTATATACAGCGAAATATTGAGTAGTAGTAGGGAGGTTATATTATCTCTGGATATGTCACTGGTGCTACCATTACTGGAATATCATCTCCAGTTCTGGTGTCCACTGTATACTGTTGATAAATGGCAGAGGGTTCAGAGAAGAGCCATGAGAATGATTAAATGATTAAACAATATACCTTATATAGAGAGAGACTCCAGGAGCTCAATCTATTTAGCTTATCAAAGAGAAGGTTGAGGGGTGAATTGATCACAGTCTAGTCAGTATCTACATTGGAGAACAGAAATTTGATCATAGAAGGCTCTTCAGTCTAGCAGACAAAGGTACAACAAAATCCAATGGCTGAAAGTTGAAGCTAGACAAATTCAGACTAGAAATAAGGCATATATTTTAACAGTGAGGGTAATTAACCATTGGAACAATTTACCAAAGATTGTGGTGGGTTCTTCATCACTGGAAATTTTAAAATCAAGATTGGATGTTTTTCTAAAAGATATGCTCTAGTCTAGTTCTATTAGATGGAAGCAGGAATTAATTCAGAGAAGGCCCATGGCCTGTGTTATATCAGAGGTCAAACCAGATGATCACAGTGATCCTTTGTGGCCTTAAAATCTACTAATCTATAAAACCCCTATATCCAAACATCCCTTTGAACTCTACGAAAGTTGGGCCCACATGTAGATCTCAATTTTGCAGCTCGGGCCCATGTCTCTTAACTGAAGTTGATGATATTGCAAAGGAATTTGATATTGCAAAGGAGGATAATTTCCTAATCCATGCCTGGCACACTGAAATTTGGAAAGTCACTGAAAAAATGGGTTATGATTCCTAATCTGAAATGAGTAGATTTTATGAGAAATTTACTTTATAGCTTCATAGCATGCAGCACTTTCCTTAAAACAATATAACCAAAATGGTAGGTCAACTATATATAATCTGATAAACACCTAACTCTAGGTAGCCTACAACAGCTATCACAAAAGTTAGCTAGGGAATGCATGAGAAAGCAAACCAAACTATGAATGTGAGAAAACTATATGATAAGGTTTCCAATCAGAAACCCTACATTTGACAAGCTTGTTCTGTTAATCAACAAAGTTGATATGACTGCAGTCAAATATCCACAGATACAAGAATCCGCTCTTACAAAAACTGCTCAATTACAAAGGACACACTCTGATGTCAAAAAGAAAAGGAGTACTTGTGGCACCTTAGAGACTAACAAATTTATTTGAGCATAAGCTTTCGTGAGCTACAGCTCACTTCATCGGATGCATTTGGTGGAAAATACAGAGACCCTCTGTATTTTGTTAGTCTCTAAGGTGCCACAAGTACTCCTTTTCTTTTTGTGAATACAGACTAACACGGCTGCTACTCTGAACTCTGATATCAGAGATATTTATCTTCTACTGGGAAAGTATCTAAAAGTAAGTCTGTGTTGTTGTAGACATGTCAGTACCAGGACATTAGAGAGACAAGATCTGTGGGGTAATAGCTTTTATTGGACCAACTTCTGTTGGTGAGAGAGACAAACTTTCAAGCTTACAGAGAGCTCTTCTGTAAGCTCGAAAGCTTGTCTCTCTCACCAACAGAAGTTAGTTTAATAAAGATATTACCGTGTTACTAAAGGAATTCTCCAGTCTTCACTTTGTCTGCTTGATTTTTATTCTGAATAAGCAAAAGTCACTCCACCCTGAGATGAATGCTGTGGACACTGAGCATGCTCAACAAAAACCCAGGATTTCTAAAATGGTGCCATGACAAATAGCCATGGGGGGCGGGGGTGATTGGCAGAATCACAGCTCTGAGGTAAACGACAACAGTCAGCATCAGTGTTCCCTCTAATTTTTTACGTCCATGTGCGTAATTTTGTTATGTGCACAACATGGAGGTGATGTGTGGTGGGGGTGGGGCTGAGGGGTTCAGAGTGTGGGAGGGACAAAGGGTTGGGGTGTGGGAGGGCTGAGGGCTCTGGCTGGAGGTGCAGGCTCTGGGGTGGGGCCAGGGACAAGGGTTTGAGGTTCACACTGTCCCAGGATTGTGGCAGGGAAAGAGGACTCCCCCCAGCCCTCTCTCAACACAGCAGCTCAAGGCTGGGTGCGAGGCGCCTCTCCCCAACCACGGCAACTCCGACAGGGGTGGGCTGAGGGAGAAGTGCATTTCCTGGGCTGCAGCAGTTCCAGCGGGGCTGGGCTGGGTGGGGCAAGGGGCGCCTCTCCCTGGCAGTTCTAGCGGGACTGGACCAGGGCAGGGGAGGGTTCCTCTCCCCAGCAACTCCGGCAGGGCTGGACTGGACCAGGGGAGGGGCTCCTCTCCCTGGCGGTTCCAGCGGGGCTGGGCTTGGCTGGGGGAAGGGCTCCTCTCCCCGGCAGCTCCGTTGGGGCTGGGGCGGGCCAGGGGAAGGGCTCCTCTCCCCAGCCATGGCAGGGGAAGGGTTTCCCTCCCTGCAGCTCAGGCTGGGCTGGACCAGGGCAGGGGAAGGGCCCCTTTCCCTGCCTGTGCGGGCCATGATAGCCTGCTGTGCAGCCACGCAGCTTACAGGGAACTTAGGTCAGCATATGCAAGATTAGTGGCTACTGAGCATGTGCAGTAAGGGGTGACAGAGAGGTCAGTTAACTGAGCAGCTAGCTGGCCACAGCCCATTCATACAGGTCACAACTTGTTTTAAAGGTCAGAGCTGTCAATCAGAACACTGAAGTAATGGTTGATACCGGGCATGTACATTTCTTAGACAGGTATATTAGGAGAACATTAGAGTGCCACATAAAAGGCCAGCTAACAGCAGGCAGAATTGCAGAAGAAGATCTGCACTGGAGAGAGAGATTCAATCAGGAAAAGATGGGAACTGGAAGCCAGCAAAGAGAAAGCCGCTGGAAAGAAATCAGAAAAACTGCTGCAGAGAGAGAGAAGAAAACCAGAGTGGAGCAAAGCTGGCTGACCAGGAGCTGAACAGCAATAGTGATTTAAGATTTACAAAGCAGCAATAGAGATTTTAAAGGGATACCAACTGATTTATAAAATAAGCTCAGGACGGGATTAATCTTTTGTGGGCCCCGGCACCTGGACCAAAGCCCCGACCTCTGCTCCGCCTGCACTCCCCACCGAGGCTCCGTCCCTGCTCGGCCTCTTCCCTCCTGAGACCCCACCATGCTCCACCTTGAGGCCCTGCCCCCGACTCTGCCTCTTCCCCCCAAGGCCCCACACACCACTCGCATAGGGGTGAGGGGGCAGAAAGAAGCAAGCAGGGAGCGAGGAGGGGAAGGGGCGGAGAGGAGCAAGCAGCAGGAGGGGCTTTGGGTGGGGCGACAGATGGGGTGGGGGTGGGTCAATGGTCCAGGAGTTGGCCGCTGGAGTGGAAGAGACTTTCCCTGCTGCATTCCTGCGCGCACCTTCTCTTGGTGGGAGCTGCCTGCAGAGCAGACTCCACCTTGGCCATGAGGGTGCTAAAGTTATACTTTAATAAAAAATATTTTGTTTTGGAAAGAATACTGCCTGTGTCAATTACCTTATCAGAAGGTTATATCCGTGTCCTTTAGTGTTTTATTAACAACCCTGGGAATTTATACCTCAGGAAGGACAGACTAAGGGGACAATAGGCAGTTTATTAGAGGGGCATCCCAAAATCTATTTTTCAGTGTAACAACCTCACCCACCTTGTCTCTCTAAAAATAAGCCTGATTGTTTGTTTAATCATTACTATGGTTCTGATTCCACAAGGTAATTAAATATGTGCCTAACTGTAAGTATTAGGTAAACCAATTGAACACAAAAAGAAAAGGAGTACTTGTGGCACCTTAGAGACTAACACATTTATTTGAGCATAAGCATTCGTGAGCTACAGCTCACTTCATCGGATCATCCTTTCTTTTTGCGAATACAGACTAACACGGCTACTACTCTGAAACCTATTGAACACAGTACATTCCATACAAAAATACTGTGTAATGTTTTCAGTAGCTTTCCTAGAGAAATGATTTTTTCCCCCAACATATCATATAGCTGGCTTGTCTAAATGACAGAAAAGCCCAAAATTACAGCAAACACTATGGTCTGAGAGTTCAAAAAGGCTAACAGTTGTCCTTTCACAAAATATATAATCTTAATACCATACCTCAGGCTATAGATAAATTTTAAACTTGCTTTGCTTTAATAACAAGGTGTTTAAAGACCCATGTCATTTCATTTCTTTACGCATATGTAAGGAATGTGTGTCTAGCACTCCAAGTGATGTCTTTTCCTTTAAGGAATATACTCACTAAACTTTAACTATACTTTAAATTTATCATGCAATAATTCATGTTATAGTTATCTATTACATATGTAACGGTTGACATATGATATTTGGTATGTTCCAAGTATTTTAAAAAAATCATATTCTCCCTTATTAAATAAAACAGAACATGCAAAATATTAATGTATTTTGTTTTTCTGCTTCTAAATTGCTTACACAGCTTACTATACATTTTTAAGCAAAACCACTATAAAATATTTTTCATATGTCCCAAAACATTAGATCTACAGCATAAATAATACTTGTGACCACAATAATGAATTCTCTTCGTTGTAGTTATCATTACCCAAGTCATACAGCATAGATTTTAACAAGCATGGAAATAGTTAGCTCCCCATTAAACTTAAACAAAATCATATTATATCCTTTGAAATTTCATGTGTGTATGCAAACTGAATTCCACTGGCACTTCAACAATCAAGTTTAAGACTTTAGATTAAATGCAGATTTAGTTTAAAATGTGTATCTCTTTTTATATAATGATTCAGTATAAGTATCCACAAATTAGATGAAAATAAAATATAAATTCTAAAACAGGATGTGTGCTATGCTAATAAAGCATTTTCTAGCCAATGTCAGTTTAGTAATTAGAGTTCTTAAGTCCAGTATTAAGGCACATGTCACACAGTTGAGGATTACAAAACAATAAAAAATGGCCACACATAAAAAATCTTATCTTAAAATAAAATGTACTTCAAAGTTTGTCTTTCCTTTGTTTTTTGCTTTTTAAATTTATTGGTTCAATAAAAATGAAATGTAATGGCCCTGGCTGGGATGATTTAGTTAGGATTGGTCATGCTTTGAGCAGGGTGTGTGTCGACTAGATGACCTCCTGAGGTCTCTTCCAACCCTAATCTTCTATGATTCCTTTGATAGTTTGTTCCAATGGTTAATCACTTTCACTGTTAAAAATGTATGCCTAAATTGTTATTTGACATGTCTAGCTTCAGCTTCCAGCTACTGGTTCTTCTGAGAGTTTTTTCTGCTTTATTAAAGACCCTTTAGTACCTGGTATTTTTCCCCATGAAAATATTTATACACTGTAATCAAGTCTCTTCTCAGTCTTCTTTTTGATAAGCTTAATAGACTGAGCTCCTTAAGTCTCTCATTGTAAGTAGAAACACTTCCATTTGATGATTTCCCCACTGACAACTAATTTCTGAGATCTGTCAGTTGGCCAGTTCTTAATCCACATGTGTGCTTTATAGACACTGTAGAGTGCTAATTTTTTAGCCCTCTGTGTGGTTGGTAGGTGAAAGAGGTATATCTCCACTGGCTGTATGGACCTGCCTCTCTGCTCACTAATCTCCAGGTCTGCAGAGGTGGTTAGGGAAGGCTACACACTACTTCTGAAGTATCAAAGCTACTTTAGTGCAGGAGGCAGAAATAGACTGGGACTTAATTAAAAAAGCTATATTAGAAAATGGTTAACTGTTGAATTGTTAAACAATATCAGTGTAATCAGAATTGAAGTTGGGGCCCTTAGTTATCTCATTCTAAGATGAACAGTCCCAATCTTTTTCATACCTCCTCATATGGAAGCTGTTGCCCACCCCTCATCACCTTTGTTGCCCTTCTCTGCACCTTTTCCAATTCTAATGTGTCTTTTTTGAGATGAGGCAACCAGAACTGCACACAATATACAATGTGTGGCATACCATTGATTTAAATTGTGCAGAGAGGGGCAACAAAGGTGATTGGGGTGGGCAACAGATTCCATTCTATTAGCTTTTTTGACTGTTACTACACATTCTGCAGATGTTTTCAGAAAACTGTTTACACTGAGTCCAAGATCTCTTTCTTGAGTGGTAACAGCTAATTTAGACCCTATCATTTTGTATGTATTGTTGGGATTCTGTTTTCCAATGTGCATTACTTTGCACTTAACACTGAATTTCACGTGCCATTTTCTTGCTCAGTCACCCAATTTTTTGAGATCCCTTTGTAACTCTTCACAGTCTGCTTTGGACTTACTATCTTGAGTAATTTTGTATCATCTGCAAATGTTGCACCTCACTGTTCACATCTTTTCCAGATCATTTATAAATATGTTGCACAGAACAAGTCCCAGTAGAGATCCTTGAAACCCTGCTATTTATCTCTCTCCATTATGAAAACTGGCCATTTATTCCTAGCCTTTATTTCCTATCTTTTAGCTAGTTACTGATCCATGAAATGACCTTCCCTCTTATCCCATGAATCCTTACTTTATTAAGAGCCTTTGGTTTGGGACTTTATCAAAGGCTTTCTGAAAGTCCAAGAACACTGTATCACCCTTGTCCACATGCTTGTTGACTCCCTGAAAGAATTCTAATATATTGGTGAGGCATGATTTCCCTTTACAAAAACTATATTGACTCCCAAAATACTGTGTTCATCTATGTGTGTCTGATAATTCTGTTCTTTACTATCGTTTCAACCAATTTGCTTCATTCTGAAGTTAGACTTACCAGCCTGAAATTGCCAGGATCTCCTCAGGAGCCTTTTTTAAAAATCGGTGTTACAATAGCTACCCTCCAGTCATCTGATACAGAGTCAATGGTCACTTTGTTTGCCCCCTATTGAGCAAACAGAGTATATCTATCCTAGAGGGATTTGAAATGTTATCTGTGCCTATGTACTGGGAAGTAAAACATTTGATTATTTTTCATTTTTTTTGTTTAATACTCTTTGTTTGCATCTGTACTGGGTATGAATGTATATATCTGCCTTGCAACTGAAAATATTTTAAAGTAATTAGAGCACGGATGTCCAATAATCAAAAACCTAATATGTGAGATTTGAGAAGAAAATAAGCCAAATTCATCTGTGAGGGAGAGACATCAATATAGATGCAAAAATGTCTGCCAGGTAAGCTAGCAAAGCAAGCCACTTGTTATCTGCAAACTTTTCAGCCAGTGGGGAATCTTTGTCTGAAAGAAAAATTTGCACTTCCTCTCTGAGCTCAAACAAATGATTGAGAACTTTCCTCAGAGACAGCCACTGAACTTCTGTGTGGTTAAGTAACTGATGGTACTCAGCTCTAATCTCATTACACAAAACTCCAGACAGATGTACACTTGTTGAGCTATTCTTGATAAAGCTGACTGTGCAAACAGCTTCATTGAGAACTTGTTTTAGAACGGGTGGCATTATTTTGCAACTAGGGCTTGCCTGTGTATAATACAGTGAGTCCAAACTGCTTGCAGTGCAACATCCCGCACTCAGGTGACTAGCCTGCTTGTTTTTCCAGTCATTGCACGAGCACCATCACTGCAAATTTCTGCACAGCCCTGCCATTCCAAGCCAGAATCAGAAACAAAAGCATCCAAAAGTGCAAAGAGCTGTTCCCCTCTAGCACACTGTGGTAATGGCCTGCAGAACAGAAATGCCTCTTGCAGTTTTTTGTCCTTCTCAGATTTTATGTATGTCAGCACTTGAGCAGCACTCGATACATCTGTCATTTCATCAAGTTGAATGAGAGGAAAAAAAAGGACTTTGCTTGATTTTGGTAATCAGTCACATAATTTGCCATACTGTGATGATGCCTGGCAATAGTGTCATTAGACAGGGGAATCAAATGAAATTGAGTCACTGGGCCTTGCCCCACCATAGTTGAAAACACTTTCTTGGCACGACAGAAAAGAAGTTTTTTCCAATAGTGGGCAGTTTCCCAATTTTAGCTATCCAGTATGAGACAGCAAAAAATGCCTTAATGGCTTTCTCATTTGCTGTAGTTGCCATTTTCAGTACTGTTTTCTGCCTTTTAGCTCTGCCAGCTTTCACGGAAAAAAATCAAGCGATTTTGTTTGAAGAGAACTGTGCCATGTCTGCAAGTGCCACAACATTTTCAATGGTTTCTCCTTTGCCAGAACTTTGCCACATACCACACACTGAAAACCAGTCCATGTAAATCCATATTCCAAATAGTTTGGATCATATTTGCTTGGTTTTTTTACTGCTGTTTGGATCCTTGTTGTCAGCCCTTCTTTTGCTGCAAGTGGCAATCGACTCCCCTTCAGTACCTGCCTTTCCTCCACTTTTCTTCAAAAAATGGTCTATTGCTAAAATTGTTTTTCAGCAGCTTTTCAAATTGGTTTCAACACATGTGCTGAGTGCGCTGCCAAGTAAACATGGGTGCCTGAGTACAAGAAGTGCCTCAGTACAGGGAGTGATGCACAGGGCCTGCAGGGGATGGAAAACAGGGCAACTGAGGGGCCCCACACCACAGGGAGCCCTGCAAAGCTAAACTTTGCTAAGTTTGAAGCCCTGCCTAGGTGGGGGCTCAGTCTCGGGCTTCAGCCCCCTGCTGCCTGCTCCTGCCTGGGGCTTCAGCCCCTCCCCCCGCAAAACTCCAGGCAGGGATTTCAGCCTCCCGCCACCTCCTGATCTCCAGGCTGGGGCTTCAACTCCTACACCACCCGTGATTTTGGTTTTCACTGATTTGGCAATAAGAGAAACAACTGGCCTACCATTTCTTGTTTCTCTAAACTAAATATATTTAGTAATTTTTAAAATACAAAATTTGTGGCATCCAACAGTTTAAAATTACTCCTTTCTACGTCACACACCCTAGTGTTACACCAGCAGTGCTGTCATGGAAGATCCCTTTAATTCTCTTTTTTTTTTTTAAAGGAATTTAACACTAACATATTATTTAAATATTTTCAGTTTTAATAAAGCAACAAAAAGCTAGAAAAAGCAACTAGAAGTGAAGGCTGAAATAGAAACCTTTGTTTATACTATTGTGACTTTTTGATTTTGTGTTGAACTTCACCCTCTCAGATTATAGATCATGTATTTTACCAAGCAATACCAGAAAATATTTTTATTTTATATTTTGATAAAAATGTAATGAAAGACTAAGTATTATGATATGTATATAAGCCCCTTTGTTTTCAGTTAAAACCAATCTTTTAAAAAAATCTCAGGTTTTACAAAAAGTATTATTTGTTTTTTTCCCGATTTTCACACTACTTTTGTATCATTCAAATATATAGAATATAATTTATTTTCTTAGGAAAATACAATACTTTGCATGAGATATATGTATTATGATAATATATTTGTGTGTATATGCAAAGCTGTCTGTTGAAGACAATGTATATATACACACAATAAACAAACAGGCATGCACGCAAGCTCTGAAGTAGGTGCGCATCTGAATGTACTGATGAATCTCATGCCCACCACATACACATTTCAAGCTGTTAGCAGATAAAGGTTTAAGGATCTGACACACTAAAATGGGAAGAAAATGAAAATCTATATCAGAATACATTTCAGAACACAAGAAAGTATTCGAAAGTTTTAAAAAAACAGGAGAAAAGTATGAAGTTGAATGTATGCTTTGCACATGGTGTGGCCCAATTATTAAATGTAAATATGTATAGGCTAATTGTTCTAAGTCTACAACAGTAAATTGTTCATTCAATTGAAAAGTTTTTATTTGGGGATTAGAAAAATATTGTTTTCTTAAATTAAGAGGTGGCATATTTTCATTCATCCTTCTTCCCAGACATCTTTAAGTCTGTAGAACTGGATAACCAAAGAACCACTTTGGAAAAAAGTGATATAAGAGAGGGGAGACAAAAAGGAAGCTTATTTCTAATACAAAAAACAGAAATGTTTGAAATTTTTGGTTATATTCTAAATTATACTTACCCCTCCAAATAAAATGATATAGGATCCTAGTAAACAAAAACAAAACAACAAAATCTCCACAAATAGCAATAGAGTCACTGTAGTGAGGCGGATTGGCCACCCACAGACCCAGAGGGGGAGGAGCCCCTCACTGAACCCTGGTGGGCGGAGCCATGCTATGCTCAACCCCCTCACCGGAAGTAAGTGGGTGGGACTGGAGATAGAAAAGGGGTGCCGGAGAACTCAGTTGGGAGGCAGCTGCTGGAGGAGCCAGATGCCTCCTGTGAGCTCCTGAGCTGGGAGGCTGCTGCAGACTCCAAGGGAATTGAGGACTGGCCAGGACCGCCAAGGTCATTTACAGACCCAAGCACGGAGGAGCTGCAAGCACTGACAGAGTTCTTCTTCCCCGACAACCAGGATGACCCTCTACAGAGCCAGGTACACCCTGAGGGGGAGGTGGGAAGTGGCCCGGGGTAGCCAACCCTATCTGGCTGCAATGCTGACGGCGACCGAGTCTGTGTTACGGTCAGGATCCCTGCTGACCCAGTGGCAGACCGCTCTGCCACTGCTAGGGCCTTGGGCCAGGATGCAGTGGAGTGGGTGGGTCTGCATCCCGCCTGCCACCCCAATCTGTGGGTGGCAATCTCCCCCTCTCTTAGGCATGAAGCCTATGCTTGTCAGAGCTAGGCGCCTGAATGCTGCTCCACTTGAGTGCAGGCCTGAGCCCCTTAGACTCTCTACTTCCCCACCCTAATCAAGGGCCTGGGCTAACTGACTGTTTGCTACCCAGCCTGAGTACAGGCCTGAGCCATAGACTCTTTGCTGCCCCACCCCAACTAGGGCTGTGTAACTGTGTTTGTTGTTCGGCCCTGATGACAGGCCCGATCTCACATCTCCCATTGCCCTGCTGATTCCCCATGTCAGGCGACACCCAGAGACGTAGTGAGGTGTATTGGCCGCCCACAGACCCAGAGTAGGACAAGCCACTCCCCCCAATGGATTACAGTCACCCACACAAATTATTAAATTGAATGTAGTGACATAAAAATACTAGACTGGTTTAAAACATTTATACATTAAAAAGGAAGGTAGGCCTTGGTATTGTGCTATGATAGTGCATTTTATTTATGCCTTTCCTTTTCTTTCTTTCCCATTACATTACCCCCCCTATTTGTTAATTCCTTTTTCTCTTATAAGAGTAATTACCTATGACCCAGTTTCTCCATTTTGGAGGCTATTGCTGAGACTTTTTTTTTCTTGCTAACAACGAATGTGTTTAGAAGGCCAGTTTGGTCATTTAAAGTTTCTTTGTCTTACAGGTTTCTTCTTTTCCTTCTCTATATCTTTTTTGCACAAACTTTTTTTTCCCCCACTGTAAAATGCCAATTCATTGCACCTGAAAATTTTTGCAGAATGTATTGGTTTCTATGAAACTTTTGTCATGAAAGTTTCTCAGGTCCGCAGAAAGAAAGAGCCACCCACCCCAGAATAGCCAGTGGTTACAACACTCATCTGGGATGTGTAAGAGACAGGTTCAAGTCTCTGCTCTGAAATAGGCAGAGTTGAACCTGGTGCTCTCACATCTCAGGTGAATTCCCTGACTACTGGCTATTCTGAGATGGGGGTTTCTCATTCTCATGAAAAATTTCAAAAACTCTTGGTTTCATTCTGATGTAGAATGAAAACAAATGTCAAATTTTTTCACAAAATGAAACAGAATTCTTTTGTTTTCTGGCCAGCTCTACTTATACTCCCATCTAAGCTCACTGGAAAATGCAAAAAACCTCTTAAACTATTCTAACAACTCATCTTTCAGCTGATATCTTTGTAGCTAAGTTGGTCCAGCAATATAGTATATATTTTTCGATTATCATTCCCATAGAGAACCATAAACACACAATGAAAGTACCTTTATCATTTTTGAAATTTCATGGCAAGTTCCAGAGTCAACCAAGTTTTGATTCTTTAAGCAAAAACAACAATTCAGCTCTCCATTCCATAGTTATAAATTTCTTCTTCCAACTGACTCAGTGATGGTAATTTAAAATAAATTTAGCCATGTGTTTTAGAATCTCGATTAAAGCAGTTACAGTCTAATTACTAGCATGAAAACTTTCTGAATACAATACAACATGGCTGCTATCATTTATTTTCATATCTGGGGAACCTGTTTTCTTCATTCCCTTTATATAGGAAGGGCATGTCTTCTCCCCTGCCAGTGCCTTTCATATTTGGCAGATCTTCTTTCCCTCCCAACTCTGTTTCCTCTATCACTTTGTTGAATTTCTTTTCCTGGCTAGTGCTCTTCTTTACACTACTTCTACCTTGCCCTTTTCTCTGTTTTTCTTATGTTGCAAAACAGGTATGGATCTCAGGGAGATTCAGATAAGGCCCCTCAAAATGTGGAAACATATCTGAATTGGATTTTTGTAGCCAAAAATCAACTGAAAATTATCTACTTCACAACGCTGTTGTAAAAATCAATAATTGTTTGCAAAGTATTTTGAAGATGAGTGCTATACAAGTGCTACAGAGGTAGAGACGGGGGATTTGAAACTTGGTCTCTTGTATCCCAGTTAAATCCCATAACCACAGGGCTAAAAGCTCTAAGAAAGAGATCTCCTGCCCCACCTTGTTGTCCCCCCCCCAATATCTTCTAAAGAGCTTGTCTACATGGTGTAGCAATGCACTACACACACTACAGGGATGTAATTTCTAAAGCACAGACATTCTGCACACTAATTGGTCCATGTAAACTCTTGTGGTGCACACTAAAAGTTCCCTAGGGCCATCAGGGAGCCTTTAATGAGCATAAGCAGGCTTTACATGGAACAATTAGTGCAAACATGTTAGTGTGGGTTAGAAAGCACACCCCCATGGTGCACATTGCTGCAGTGTTTGGACAAGCCCAATGTCCCAAAAATTGGCAAACTGGCAAATAGTTTCGGGTAAACTGAAATGGCTTTTTTCAGCAAATAAACTATTTGTCTAAAACACCTGTCCCACCTCTACTTATAATAAAATAATAATAATAATTATTTTTAGTTCTTATATAAAAATCAGCATTTGCCAAAAGTTCCCACCCCTAGTATCTATTGTTAAATGGTGGCTTTTTTCCATGATAACCATTGTAATTGTTATAAAATAGGCAGGTAAACTGTAAAAGTCTACATTTTTATGTTTTATTCTTTCCTTTTGTTATTGCTCACATCATCTAAAGAACTAAAAAGATTCAGACCAAATACTGGAGCTGCGAGTTCAAAAGGCATTTAGATGTCATGGAGAAGAGTGGGTATAAATAGATCAGATATTTAGTCGCCAGAGCTGCAGTTAGCCAAATACTTTTCTTGGAATATGGCACAGAATCATCTTTCTGCCAAGTAACTGTCCACCCTGGTAGTTGAAGAGCAGCAATATTCACTTGTTCATTTTGGATTTTCAGTTTCATTAAATTACAGCCCACCCCCCTCCACCCCCCCGCAAAAGTGCTCATTGCCAAGCACACCACAAAAAATGTCTGTTAAACTATCTGCATGGCTCTAAGTGCTGAAAAAGGCACAATGCTCTGGCACAGTGTTCTGGAGGGTCAATATGAGTGGAGGATAATTGTTAGAGGTGTCAAGCAAACAATATTGTTGTCCCCTTTCAAACCAAGTAGCTTTCAAACCAAGTCAAAGTTTGGGGCACTGCAGATGTTCTAGCTGGGAGCAGAAATTGGTGATAGTCAGGTATTTCTTTTATACAACTGTTTATGTACAAAGAAAGTACAAAGTCCTGTCTCTGTGAACAGAGAAGAAAACAAATAGCAGGAAACAGATTGGTTTTTCTCATGACACCAAAAACACTCATTTCAGCCTACATCCCTGACCCAAAAATCTCTTCCCAGGTTTGTTCCAGGGTCAGCCACCATGCTTTCAGCTGCTTTTTCTGACACACACACACACTCTCTCTCTCTCACCCACATCCACCCACCCAGCTGTCGGCCTGCACCCAAGGTCTCAGCTGCTGTCCCCGCGCCTGCCCCCAGCTATGACCCCAGCCTTGGCCCCCTTACCCCTGTCGGTATTACCCCCTGCCCCCCGGAGCCACAGCCCCACTCCTGGCCCTAGCTCTTGGGGGGGGGGGAGGGGTGGACAGGGGGTAAGGTGGGGTATGAGGTAAAAAGTTTGGGGACCACTGCTTTACAGGTTGGTTAGCTGGCTTTCAGCACCCTCACTACAAAAAAAGTGTTCCAGCACCACTGCACACAACCCCACAGCTACAGTTCTTCATTCAGTCCAAAAACTCTTGGGCAGGTTCACATCCCCCATTTGTCTTACTTGGTGGGTTTGTGATTAATTTATCCTAAGAGTTATGTTAATTGAAGGGTGGCTTCATACCTAATCTCAAAGAGGTTTGTGATCCAAGCAGTCACCAGTACCTCTCAGCATGACAATATTGTTATGTTTCTTAAAACCTGTGTCATATTCCAGCAAATTGTTCTGATTTAATTTTATGTTTATCTGCACAGACATACTCTACTGTTCTTCAGACTCTTACAGAAGAGAAATGGAAGATAAAATGCCGTCCATTTTATTATTTAATAGAAATTACACTATGGTGTTATTATAAGCAAGTCATAGATAATGTAGCTCTATAATGAAAATACATTGGGTAATCAGTTTAAAAACACAGTATACATACTTTTTTCCCCACAATCTGTAGGAAATTAATACTATGTGTGACTTAGTTACTTTATGGATTAAACAATTATTCTGCTCTTCTTTGGATTCTTGCATGCACCAATGTTACGTATCTAGTACCAGATTTCCAGATTCTGTTTCTATTTTTGTCGGAGCAAATTGAGTTACTTTCACAAGTCTGCCCCCACAATAACTTGTGCCTGTGATTGGTAACTCAGATATCTAAATCTACAATCTGTATGTGTAGAGATGTAACCATCCTAGTAGCAAATTATGGGTGTAATTTTCATCCACTACTATTTTATATACTATTGCCTGGAAAAGTGGAGCATAGTTATAGTCTACAAAATTTGCCCATTACAATCTGAGTTTTCAATTCTGTAAACAGTTTGTTGTTCAGAAATATTCTGGGACACCAAAGGCTTTAAACTATTTCCACAACTATCACAAGGTTGGTAAACATCATTAATGTTTTCAAATTATTTTGTATTTTAGTAGACAAGTTACACTTTGAATCTTTTTCCTTTCAAAATATATTTCTCAGAATATTAATTAGCACTTAAAGAACCATCCTATTCAATAGGCTAACATTCTCTTGTCTTTTAAAGTGAAGCTTTCAAAAGTAACTAGAAATACCTTTCAGCTACTCACAAAATATGAAATATTTTTAATCTACACATGGCTTTTTTTAAATTGATTTAAACTGTTATTATTTTACCCTTAATTTGGAATGTTTCCAGCACCATTACAACTTAAGAATGCTATAATTTTACGATTTTGTAGTTAAAATACAAACTTAGTCCTTTCTATTTGCTTCAGAGCCAGTTTTGAATACAACATCTATAAGCAACATCAATGTCATCCTCACATGCCATAAATTTAAAGATGGCTCATATATAAGAGTTGCTGTACACACCACCTGAAGGGGATTGAGGCAGCTACATAAAACTCTTTAACCTTTCATGAAAATAAACATGAGTCTTCATTTATATTAAGGGGAAGATATTTTTAGTAAAGCAAATTCTAAGGAATTTTTATAGTGTTTTTTTTTTATATCAAAGTCTTCAGATTTCAGTCTCTTTTTTTGAGGGCCAGATTGTGCCTGGCCTTTACACTAATGCACAGGGGATAGCACATAGAGATCCAGTTGTAGGGCGGCCCTGCTTGAAGCACCCTCCAGAGGTAGGCTGCGGCAGAACAAGTGCATCTGCCTCAGTTTCCCTCCCTGAGTCCCCAGTAACTCCATGTCAGGCTCTCTTGCTTCAGTAATATTCCTCTTTGGGGCTGGTTTATTACCAAAACATAGTATAAATAGTCCATAACAAAAATCCCAAATACAGTTCATTTCTCACACCCAGTGTTAAGTAGTCCTTAAATACCACACTGACACAGCACATTCCATGCTCCCACCTCTTCCAACACACCCAGGCTCTTCAGTCCTGTCCTGTCTTTCTACCAGGACAGCCACCCAGCCCTTCCATTTGAAGTGCAATCACACTCTTCCCAGCAGGAACCCTCACAGCCTATCTGCTGGGAGTTCATCCTCAGCAGGGAAACATCCCTCACTTCCCCTGCCTTCTCACTGTTCTGCTGGGTCCAGCTCTCCAGCAAGATGATGTCAGCAAGTAAGCCCCTCTGCCGTGCCCCTGTCTGCAGCCCCCTCTGGCCCTTGTCTTTGGCTCTCCATATTAGAAGTCAGCAGGCAACTCCACCTGCTGCTTTCTGCCCTTCAACCCTCTCCAACCCCGGTTCTCTGGCTTGGGAAAATCAGCTGGCAAACCCCTCTTGCTGCTCTCCTCCTTTAGGCTTCCCCCAGCTTTCTTTATGGACCTACTGCAGTCTCCTGGTCTCTGGTAGCTCTCACCAGCCCTTTTCCTGACTGACTCGGCCATCTCTAACTTACTAGATCTCTCTTCCCTCTAAGGCTCAGGGGCCCTCTTTTAAGGTAGATAATGAGTCATAGGTGCATTGCTCTCTCCTCTCAAATGGCCAGTAACACCCTATGACAAAGCCACCCCCTTATACACTCCATGCAAAGAAGAGTCACAATGTCTGCCTTGCACTGAAGGAACAGAACAACTTCCCCCAGCATGCTGTTCTGGGATTGCCCTGCCCACTCTCCATACCAGCCTATGGATTAGTCCCAACACATTGGGGCACCCCCAAAAGCACACTAGGAGGCCCACTCTCCCTGCATCCCAAAGAGCTCTAGGAGGATTTCTGTCTCCCTGACATATTCAGATAGAATTCAACCCACAACTCTCTTTGGAGAAGCATAGCTTTGCAACAGCCCTAATGCAGGGACCCTAAACTGAGAGGCAGTGTGGCCTAGAGGCCTGAACACTGGACTGAGACTCAGGAGACCAGGGTCCTGGCTCTGCCACTGGGTGACTATAGGGATGATGACACTGACTTGCCTTTGTCATGCTCTTTATTGCTACAGAGGGAAAGTGCTATATAGAGCACAGTATTTTTTTTTATTGCTACTGAATATTCAAATTGTTTCATGGTTTTGAAAAGAATAAATTGTAAAAACAAAATATAAACTTATTTGGTCTCTAATTCAAATGCAGAGGGCACCAACCATCATGATACTCCACCACATCAACACAGTATTCTCTCTAACACATTCAGAGCCTGATTCTGACAGGCCATTGACACACTGCTCAGGTAATGTAAAAGTGCCTTACAACTTGATGTAGAATGTAATTTATACTCACTTTAAAACACCTTAGCACTGCCAGAGTGGTAGATTAGAGTAAATGAGAACAAAGTCCTCATTTCCAGTTCAAAATTACAGTAGCATCAGTGGGATCCTACTGAATGAGACGCAGTGTTGTGAATTCTCATGACTGAGCATGAGTCCCACAATAACTGGTGTTTCTTTTCAAAGCCCCAGCTCCTGACTTTCAAGGAGACTTAGGCTCCAAATTGGGAAGTTTGGAAGCAGTGCAAAGAGCCAGAGCAGGGTCTGTAAAGCTGGCAAGAGCAGCTGCTCCTCAGTTGTCTGCTGCACAGAGGATGATTCCCAGCTGCTCAGCTGGGAAGCAGGAAGTTTTCTTGCTCTATGTGCTGGGGGACCAGACGTTCTCTCAGCACATGGAGCAGTTCTGATATGGAGCAGAAGGCAGGGCAAATGGGGAAGGGCAGCCTGCCAGTCAGAGGAGGATTTCCCTGTAGGCTAGAATTTTTCTCCAGAAACCTGTAAAAGGGACTGGAAATCCATAGCCTATCGGGAAAACCTGTAGAATGGCAGGTCTGGTTTGTATTGGAAGTAATAGTGTTGTGAAAGTGTGTATCTTTTAGGTCAGTGGTTCTCAACTCTGGTCCACTGCTTGTTCAGGGAAAGTCCCTGGTGCGCCGGGCTGGTTTGTTTACCTGCCACAGATTCGGCCAATCGCGGCTCCCACTGGCTGCGTTTCGCTGCTCCAGGCCAATGGTGGCTGCGGGAAGGGTGGCCAGCACATCCCTCGGCCCACGCTGCTTCCTGAAGCCCCCATTGGCCTGGAGTGATGAACCGCAGCCAGTGGGAGCCACAATTGGCCAAACTGCAGACGTGGCAGGTAAACAAACCGGCCTGGCGTGCCAGGGACTTTCCCTGAACAAGCAGTGGACCAGAGTTGAGAACCACTGTTTTAGGTCTTGTAGGGGTTTTATATATGGACATCCTTCCTTCATGTAACTTATCAACTGTTTGTTTATATTTTTATCCTTCCAACGTTTCTTCTACACAATTATTATATTTTCTAACTTGGGAACCTCAAACATTTTTTTAAAGAGTATTTTAGTTCCCCTTTAAGATGTGCAAAAATATATATTTAACCTCTTTCTCTCTCTTGGACGCACACGCGCGCACACACTGTCCTGAAAAACTATGCCTGTGCTTCTATGTAAATATAATATTTCAACATATATAAATATAACTGAAGATATACCTTCTCTTGTGCTGGATATGTCATGAACACTTGCCCACATGAACAACAAATATGCCAAAAAATCTAGTCAGTCTGGCCAGAAGTACAATATTTGCACTTGAATTATAAATTAATTCCATGTGCTAGTTAAAGTCACACTTCATCAATAAAGAGTTTCCACCACTGTCTGTGATATTGCACTTTTTCAGCTTTATCAGAACCTTTGGATATTTGCTGTTCAATGTACCCAACAGCCAATAGAGAATTTTGTTTAAGAATATCTACTTTCTAATTAATTTAAAAACCTGTGTGATGGGGGGTGTGTGTGTGTGTGTGTGTGTGTGTGTGTGTGTGTGTGTGTGTGTGTGTACATACACACACATATATATATTTTATATATAAAACCACACAGGTATGCATCCTGAATTTTGGTAACAATACTGTTTTATGGACATGGATATTAAAATCCCTCCTTTCAAGTATTAATAATTTTTGAGAGATCTTTCTTTGGGATATAATTTCTAAATTTTGCAGTGATTGTTGCTGACAGGTCAAACAAGATCTGTTCAGGCTATTTCTAAAATATAGGAGCATGAAAAACCAGTTACAGTAGTAATTTTTTTAATATGTGAACTGGTCAAATAGTCTTCCACTTTCAAACCATTTTTGCACTCTGGTAATTCAAAATGGCTTCATACATACATACGTATTTGACCAGTTCATAGATATTAAGGTCAGAAGGGACCATTATGATCATCTAGTCTGACCTCCTATACAATGCAGGCCACAGAATCTCACCCACCCAGTCCTGCAATAAACCTCTCACCTATGTCTGAGCTATTGAAGTCCTCAAATCATGGTTTAAAGACTTCAAGGTGCAGAGAATCCTCCAGCAAGTGACCCATGCCCCATGCTACAGAGGAAGGCGAAAAATCTCCAGGGCCTCTTCCAATCTGCCCTGGAGGAAAATTCCTTCCCGACCCCAAATATGGCGATCAGCTGAACCCTGAGCATGTGGGCAAGATTCACCAGCCAAATACTTAGGAAAGAATTCTCTGTAGTAACTCAGATCCCACCCCATCTAACATCCCATCACAGGCCATTGGGCCTATTTACTATGAATAGTTAAAGATCAGTTAATTGCCAAAATCATGTTATCCCATCATACCATCTCTTCCATAAACTTATCGAGTTTAATCTTGAAGCCAGATAGGTCTTTTGCCCCCACTGCTTCCCTTGGAAGGCTATTGGTTAGAAACCTTCATCTAATTTCAAGTCTAAACTTCCCAATGACCAGTTTATATCTATTTGTTCTTGTGTCCACATTGGTACAGAGCTTAAATAATTCCTCTCCCTCTGTGGTATTTATCCCTCTGATATACTTATAGAAAGCAATCATATCTCCCCTCAACCTTCTTTAGCTTAGCCTAAACAAACCAAGCTCCTTGAGTCTCCTTTCATAAGATAGGGAGTACTTGTGGCACTTTAGAGACTAACAAATTTATTAGAGCATAAGCTTTCGTGAGCTAGCTGTAGCTCACGAAAGCTTATGCTCTAATAAATTTGTTAGTCTAAGGTGCCACAAGTACTCCTTTTCTTTTTGCGAATACAGACTAACACGGCTGCTACTCTGAAACCTTTCATAAGATAGGTTTTCCATTCCTTGGATCATCCTAGTAGCCCTTCTCTGTACCTGTTCCAGTTTGAATTCGTCCTTCTTAAACATGGGAGACCAGAACTGCACGCAGTATTCCAGATGAGGTCTCATCAGTGCCTTGTATAACGGTACTAACACCTCCTTATCGCTACTGGAAATACCTCGCCTGATTCATCCCAAGACGCATTAGCTTTTTTCACGGCCATATCACATTGGCGGCTCATAGTCATCCTGTGATTAACCAATACTCCAAGGTCCTTCTCCTCCGTTACTTCTAATTGATGCGTCCCCAGTTTATAACTAAAATTCTTGTTGTTAGTCCCTAAATGCATGACCTTACACTTCTCACTATTAAATTTTATCTATTACTATTACTCCAGTTTACAAGGTCATCCAGATCCTCCTGTATGATATCCCGGTCCTTCTGTAAATTGATACCTCCCAGCTTTGTGTCATCCGCAAACTTTATTAGCACACTCCCACTTTTTGTGCCAAGGTCAGTAATAAAAAGATTAAATAAGCTTGGTCCCAAAACCGATCCCTGAGGAACTCCACTAGTAACCTCCCTCCAGCCTGACAGTTCACCTTTCAGTATGACACGCTGCAGTCTCCCCTTTAATCAATTCCTTATCCACCATTTAATTTTCATATTGATCCCCATCTTTTCCAACTTAGCTAATAATTCCCCATGTGGCACCGTATCAAACTCCTTACTGAAATCTAGGTAAATTAGATCCACTGCATTTCCTTTGTCTAAAAAATCTGTAACTTTCTCAAAGAAGGAGATCAGGTTGGTTTGGCACGATCTACCTTTTGTAAAACCATGTTGTATTTTTGTCCCAATTACCATTGACCTCAATGTCCTTAACTACTTTCTCCTTCAAAATTTTTTCCAAGACCTTGCATACTACAGATGTCAAACTAACAGGCCTGTAGTTACCTGGATCACTTTTTTCCCCCCGTCTTAAAAATAGGAACTATGTTAGCAATTCTCCAGTCATATGGTACAACCCCTGAGTTTACAGATTCATTAAAAATTCTTGCTAATGGGCTTGCAATTTCATGTGCCAATTCCTTTAATATTCTTGGATGAAAATTATCTGGGCCCCCCAATTTAGTCCCATTAAGCTGTTCGAGTTTCGCTTCTACCTCAGATATGGTAATATCTACCTCCATATCCTCATTCCCATTTGTCATGTTACCATTATCCCTAAGCTCCTCATTAAAGACTGGGGCAAAGTATTTGTTTAGATATTGGGCCATGCCTAGATTATCCTTAACCTCCACTTCATCCTAAGTGTTTAGCGGTCCCACTTCTTCTTTCTTTGTTTTCTTCTTATTTATATGGCTATAGAACCTTTTACTATTCGTTTTAATTCCCTTTGCAAGGTCCAACTCTACTTCACTTTTAGCTTTTCTCACTTTATCCCTACATGTTCTGACCTCAATAAGGTAGCTTTCCTTGCTGATCTCTCCCATCTTCCACTCCCTGTATGCTTTCTGCTTTTTCTTAATCACCTCTCTGAGATGCTCGGTCTACAACTCCTACCTATGAATTTTTTCCCCTTTCTTGGGATGCAGGCTTCTGCAGCTTTGACTTGATGTAATCCCAGGACGCCTCCTACCTTTAGAGCCATAAATTCCTCAATCCAATCCACCTTCCTAACTAATTTCCTTAATTTTTGAAACTCAGCCCTTTTGAAATCAAAAACCCTAGTTGTAGATTTGTTTATGCTTCCGTTCAGTTTGAACTGAATTAGCTCATGATCACTTGAACCAAGGTTGTCCCCTACAACCATTTCTTCTATGAGGTCCTCACTGAGGTCCTCACTACTCACATATTTGAAAAAAAGTTACTTACTGTAACTGTGGCTGTTCGAGATGTGATGCAGATGTGTATTGCACATAGGGGGTGTGTGTGTGTGTGTGTGTGTGTGTGTGTGTGTGTGTGTGTGTGTGTGTGCGTGCGCAGCTCACAGGAGCCGGAGAATTTTGCCTAGCAGTACCTAGGCAAAAGTGTGGCACTCATGTCTCGTGCTCATAGCCCCTCCCTGAGTAATATGAGGCAGCACCACCTTGACACCCACACCCAGTTTCTTAGCACCGAACACCCAGAGACTGGACTCTGATGCAGAGGGTATGGAGGGTGGGTTGTGGACATCTCAAAGAACCATAGCTACAGTAAGTAATTTCTTCTTCTTTGAGTAGATGTAGCACTGTATTCTATTTTGGTGACTCAGAAGCAGTACCCACCCCGTGAGGCAGGGCTTGGGCTCTACTGAAACAAGGATTGCAGGACTGCCCTACCAAAACATGCTCTGGAAGACACAGTAATGACATAATGGTTTATGTATGGATGACCACATTTCAGCCCTGCAAATGTCCAGTATTGAGATGTTACTGAGGAACACTATTGCTGTTGCTTGTGCTCTTGCAGAATGAGCTCTCACTTGCTGAGGAGGTGTAGCAGAAGTTATTTCATATGCAGACTTGATACAGAGAGGAAGGGGTATGGGGAGTTGAACTGACAGCATGAGAAGTACAGAGAACCAGCACTGCCTTGGCCATGCCAGGACAATAAGAATGAGCTTGGCTTGGTCCATCTACATCTTGAAGATGACCTGTGGGATGATTGGGATCAAGGGAAAAGCATACAGGAGAGCTGACTGCCAGCTGAGATGCAAAGTGTTGGATAGGGAGTCCCCTTTAAGAGCACAACATATGACATTTCCTGTTTTCCCTCATAGCAAAGAGGTCAATCATCTGAATACCCCAAACTGTGAAGATGACCCAGAGGATACTTGTCTTCAGGGACCACTCATGACTCAGGGAAAAATTCCTGCTGAGATTGTCCGTGAGATGATTCTGGACCCCGGGCAATTGGTCAGCTATCGAGTGATACTCTTCTTGATGTAAAACTGCCACACCTGATTGCCTCTTGACAGAGCATCCAGGAATGTGCTCCCCCTTGCTTGTTCACATACCGACAATGCCACTGCAATGTCTTAAGTATGTGAACCACTGAGTCCCTGCTATGGTCCAGAAGAGTGTGACATGCATTGTAGATGGCCCAAAGCTCCAGCACATTAACATGCAGTGAGTACTCCTGCTCCAGCCACAGACTTTGAACTTTCAGCAACCCCAGATGTGCTCCCCAGCCCATCAGGGAGGCATTGGTGACAATAGACATGGTTGGTAAGGGCCTAACAAAGGGAACACCCTGACAAACAAACATTCTCCAGTCGAGCAAGACCAATATAGTGTTGCTGTAAGAAAGGACTTTCTCTCTAGACCTGCCCTTCAGAAACCTGTTATCTGGATATAGGAAGATAAGGATTCCTTTCTCCCTAAGGTATGCCATCACCACAACAATGCATTTGGTGAAACCCAAGGGGCAGAAGAGAAGCCAAAGGGAACACCAGATCCTGAAAATGGCACTCCGCTATGATGAATCAAAGGAATTTTCTGTGGCTTGGCAAAATTGCCACATGAAAGTAGTGTCCTAAAGGTCCAGAGCAGCAAATCAGCTGTTCTGAGATAACACTAGGAGGATAGTCAATAGAGTGACCATTCAGAACCTTATGTATCTGATATATTTGTTGAGGCTGTGAAGGTTGAGAATAGATTTACCCCTCCGTTAGATTTGGGCACCAGAAAGTACCAGGAATCAAAGCCCTGACTGCAGTGTTCCAGTGGAACCTCCACCACTGCTCCCAAAGCTAGCAGAGTGAATCTGCTTGAGGGGAAGTATCTTGTGAAAGGGGTCCCTGAAGAGCGATGTGGAGTAAGGGTGGGGAGGAGGGACAGAAAGGAATTGGATGGCATCGCCTGATCGGACGGTGCTTAAGACCCAGCTGTCAGTGGTGATCGCGCCCCAAGCATTGTGAAAGTGAGCCAGCCTGTCCCCAACAGAGGGGATGGGTAGAAGAAAGTAACAACTGGAACATTGCTCCAGACCAAGAAGTCAAAGTAGGTGTTGGGGGTGCAGGGTGCTGGGGAAGGCATGTTGACTGGCCAAACCCCAGACCCAACAGCTTCCTCCTACTGGATCTATGCCTCTTTCTGGGGTAGTCCTGCTGTCTTGAGAGAGGGAAAGGCTGCCCAAATATGTGCTGCAGATGATACTTCTGCTGCTGACCACTGTAGTGGCACCTTTGAACTGCAAACATATATGCCCCAAGGACCATATGGTAGCTCTAGACCCCTTGAAGGAGTCCAGAGTCTCTTCCATTGTGTCCGAAAAAAGCACTTGGTCATCGAAGGGCAAATCCTCCATGGCCTGCTGCAATGCTCGAATTCTGCAGCCAGGAAGCCCTTCTAATGGTCATTGTTAATGCCATCACTCTGGTCGAAGTATCCAAGACATCCAGAGCGGACTACAATGAAGTCTTAGCTACCAAGCAGCCTTCAGTGATAAAGTGCCCCAAATTCCTCCCTCAAGGCTTTGGATAGCTGGTCTACAAACTTAGACATAGCCGTGCAGTTCACAAAGTCATATTTGGACAGTAGTGACTGCTGGTTAGCAATGCAAATCTGCAAGGATGACGAGGTGTAAATCTTCCTACCCGTCAGGTCCATTCATTTAGAGTTCGTATCCTTGGGAGTGGACTTAAATCTGCCCTGCTGGGCTCTATTGTTCACTGTGATTACAACCTGGGAATTTGCAGTCAGATCGGAGTAAAAACCCTCAAATCCCTGCACCAAAACAAAGTAGTTTCTCCATGTGCTTTGCAGTAGGAGTAACAAAGCTAGCATGCTTCAGAGAAACTTAGAAGGCTCTAGGAGTGCACTGTTAATAGACAAGGCAACTCTCCCAGGGGCAGATGGCTTCAGGATATCCAACAATTTATGGGTATTGTCCTGCAGGAACTCCACTTGAATATCCACGGAAGCACCCATGAGCCACAAGTTCCTGGTACACCTTGAAATTCTTCAGTACCCAAGAGGAGGAAGAGCCAGGCATTGCGGAATCATCCAGGGACAAAGATGATGGGGTTAACTGTGTTAGAGCCAGATCCTGCTCCAGGACTGACAAGCCTGATTGGGACAACTCTGGAGGCTCCACGAGGGGAAGGTTCACTGGTGCATGGGCCTGTGGCAGATGGATGGTGTCTGCCACAGACTTGCCCAGGTTTCAGAGTAGCAGCCGTGTTAGTCTGTATTCGCAAAAAGAAAAGGAGTACTTGTGGCACCTTAGAGACTAACAAATTTATTAGAGCATAAGCTTTCGTGAGCTACAGCTCACTTCATCAGATGAAGTGAGCTGTAGCTCACGAAAGCTTATGCTCTAATAAGTTTGTTAGTCTCTAAGGTGCCACAAGTACTCCTTTTCTTTAGACTTGCCCAGTAATCTCACCTTAGGGAAAGATGAGGAGTTGGAGCTTTATGACTAAGGAGCATCCCACAGATCTCACGGCAGTCACTGGTATGGATATGGCATTGGTGGCCAGTAGGTGTGGAGACCTCATCCAAACCATGAGACAAGCACCAATCCTTGTACCTATAGCACTCTATGAATAGCCCCCAATGTGGGTCAAGCAATGGGGGTGTGCAGTGGGGAGAGAGAGAGAAAAAAGATCCCAACCTGGCCATCAAGGAATCCCAGGATTTAGGGGATAAAGGTGGAGCCAGCCCTCAGGTTGAGAGGGCTGTGTGTCTGACTCAGCTGTAGCCCAGAATGAAGAGGGAACTGGTGCTGATGGTGGGAACGGTACCACCGGCACCTAGTATACCTCCATTTCCATTGCTGGAAGCAGTGTCAACCTGGAAGTTGTCAGCAGTGCAGGAGTGGTGAGTGCTGCCACAGTAACACTGGCAGCACCGACAGCAGGGATGCCAAAGAAGTTTCTGGTGACGAGAAGGTCCCTTGTGCCAAGCCTAGCACCAGTTCCACTTCTACTGACTGTGGAAGGGAAACATGGGGGTGTGGTGCTAACAGGCCCACAGGTTCAGCAGCCCACATAGCCGCTCAGGCTATAAATACCACAGCCCTGGCAAAGTCCTGGATCAAGGGAGAAGTAGAGACAGAAAAGCAGAGTAGGTCCACTGCCGTCTGATAGGCCACTGGTAGGGAAACCACCAGTGCCAGCATCACCCTTGTCATTACCTGACTCAACAGATGGCCTGGGTCCAGAACCAAAGCCAATGGTATGGGGTCTCTGACCTCCTTGTGCAGTACTGGGGAGTGGAAGATGGGACCTGCTCCATCCTGCACACCAGCATTCACACCATACCAGCTTATGCGCCTTCTAGAGGAGGCATATGAATCCCCACAGGAGCTGGAGCAACAGTCTTGTGTGACCTTTTCCTCAGTATACTTGATGGGGAGCAACTCCTGTCTTCAGAGAGGCACCAGCTCCAGAGTGCAAAACAGCGACATTCTCAGAACCCCAGGGCAACCACCAATCCAACATAGGTCACATGGCCTGTTTGAGCAGGTGCTGCTTTAGATGAAGATCCCTCATCACCTCAGTCCATTTTGTGAACGACATGCAAATTGAATACTGCTCCTTGATGTGGGCTTCACCTAAGCACAGCAACCCCCATGTGTGAGGATCGTCATTGGGGAATCACTCCCCCTTACGATGGACAATGTTTAAACCCTGGTGAGGGCATCACTGGGCAAATACTTAATCTAAAACTAACACTATACTAAGGGTACTAATTAACTATTGTGACAAAGTTCCTCCTCCTTCCTCCTGTGCTTATTGGCAGATTTGCTTGCCTCAGAGATTCACAGCAGCCCTCAGTTTGGCCACTTTTGCTAGTGGCTCAAACCTGCCGTTCACTCAGCTAACCTCATCACTAGCCAGCCTGGGAAAAAGAAAGGAGAACAATCTCTGCTGATCCACCATGTGAGTTGGGGAACAGCCCAGAGACCTTCCCCTCTGGTGGAACCCACAATCCAGGTCAATTCCTCCTGTGTCTGATCAGGAGTTGGGAGGTTTGGGGGGGAACCTGGGCCTACCCTCTACTCCAGGCTTTAGCCCAGGGCCCTATGGACTGTATTGTCTAGAATGCCTCCTGGAACAGCTGCGCGACAGCTACAACTCCCTGGGCTACTTCCCCATGGCCTCCTCCCAGCACCTTCTTTATCCTCACCACAGGATCTTCCTCCTGGTATCTGATAATGCTTGTACTCCTCAGTCCTCCAGCAATAAGCCTTTGCACTCTCAACTCCTTGTGCCTCTTGCTCCCAGCTCCTTGCATGTACACCATGAACTGAAGTGAGTTCCTTTTTAAACTCAGGTGCCCTGATTAGCCAGCCTGCCCTAATCGATTCTAGCAGCTTCTTAATTGGCTCCAGGTGTCCTAATTAGCCTGCCTGAATTTGTTCCAGCAAGTTCCTTCTTGTTCTGGAACTGCCCCTGTTACCTTACCCAGGGAAAATGGACCTGCTTAATCTGGGACTAATATATCTGCCTTCTAACACTCTCCTGTAACCATCAGGCCTGACCCTGTCACACTATATACAACTAGAAAAAGCCATTAAGAAAGAGAGATTGTGAGGTTAGGAACCACAAAGAGCTCCGACTCCAGCCACAGGAGATAAGAAGGAACTGAGAGGGATTGAGGCAGTGCTGCCTCATGTAGCTGGGGAGAGGCTGTGAGAACGAGGTATGAGCGCTACCTCCTATGGGTACTGGTAGTCAAAATTCTCTCGCTCGGGTGCGCTGTGTGCATGCGCACACACACACACATACCCGTACCTACCTAAAGGAAATATATGGCTGCATCCACTCAAAGAATAGGAGTATTATGCAGCAGCTGTATTATGTATATCAGGGCCCTGTGAGGAGGGATGAGTTGTGAGTTACACTGCAAGGAGAAAAGATAGCAGTCTTGTCAGTATGGAGGTGGGTTCACAGGTTTGGATAAGGGTGGGGCTTATAGGAGACCAATGATAGTAATGAATTCCAAAGCCAAGGAGCCAGCCCCAGTTACCCCAAAGTTCAAATGCAAAACTGATAGCAGCATCCATCAGTGTAGATACATAGAAAGAAGTGGTCTGTTAAGGTAGACACAGCCCATACATTAACATCAACATCCTGAACTACACTTAAAAGCAAATAGAAATAAGTGCATCATGCCAAGGACAAATGTAATATGCTCAACACCAGTAGCACCACTGAGCAAGCAAGATGCCACATTCTGCACAAGATTAAACTTCCAGGTGGTCTTTTAGGATAGCTCCAAATAGCAGGCAATATAAAGGTCCAATCTAGAGGTGGGGAAGGCATAGAGAACCATGGCAATGGCTGTATACACCTGTGGAATTTTTTATGCATCCATTACTATAGCATCTATAGTAGATTCTAAATACACAAATTAAAAAGTGTCAGTGAGAGATGGATTAGAAACTAGCTAAGAGACAGAGAGGAGTCAGTTAAACCTTCCTGCTGGTAATAGCTCATCTTAAGTGATCACTCTCCTTACAGTTTATATGATAAAACCCATTGTTTTATGTTCTCTGTGTGTGTATATAAATCTCCCCACTGTATTTTCCACTGAATGCATCCGATGAAGTGAGCTGTAGCTCACGAAAACTTATGCTCAAATAAATTTGTTAGTCTCTAAAGGTGCCACAAGTACTCCTTTTCTTTTTGTGAATACAGACTAACACGGCTGCTACTCTGAAACCTGTCACTATGCAAGGCACTGAATTTAGCCGTACGGAGTGGAAATCTATCATCTTCATGAAAAAACTTGTACAGATACAGACAGACATCATCTTCCTCTCCAAATGCAAACAGATGGACATCATACCAAAAGGACTGAAGGTAAAAAATCCATTACAATCTACATACCGCACAAACTATGCTGACAGCTTGTGCCACACACTCTCAAAGAAACTGTGGAACCACCTGATCAACATCCTCTACAGCAAACGGAAAGATTAAGAATGAGCTTTCAAAACTGGATACTCTCATAAAGAACCAACTTTCCACACAAACTTCCTCGTGGCTGGACTTTACAAAAACTAGACAAGCCATCTACAACACACACTTTACTTCTCTACAAAAGAAAAAGGACACTAAACTATCTAAACTACTACATGCCACAAGGGGCCACAACAGTAGTTCCCTTAACCCACCCAGCAATATTGTTAATCTATCCAACTATACTCTTAGCCCAGCAGAACAATCTGTCCTATCTCGGGGCCTCTCTTTTTGCCCCTTCACCCCCACGAACATGATACAGTTCTGTGGTGAACTAGAATCCTATTTTCGACGTCTCCGACTCAAGGAATATTTCCAACACACCTCTGACCAACATATTAACCCACAGACCTTCCTACCAACACTACAAAAAGACGGATTCTGGGTGGACTCCTCCTGAAGGTTGAAACAACAGACTGGACTTCTACACAGAATGCTTCCGCTGACGTGCACGTGCTGAAATTGTGGAAAAGCAGCATCACTTGCCTCATAACCTCAGCCGTGTAGAACACAGTGCCATCCACAGCCTCAGAAACAACTCTGACATCATAATCAAAAAGGCTGACAAAGGAGGTGCTGTCGTCATCATGAATAGATTGGAATATGAACAAGAGGCTACTAAGCAGTTCTCCAACATCACTTTCTACAAACCATTACCCTCTGATCCCACTGAGGGTTACCAAAAGAAACTACACCATTTGCTCAAGAAACTCCCTGAAAAAGCACAAGAACAAATCCGCACAGACACACCCCTGGAACCCCGACCTGGGGTATTCTATCTGCTACCCAAGATTCATAAACCTGGAAATCCTGGATGCCCCATCATCTCAGACATTGGCACCCTGACAGCAGGATTGTCCGGCTATGTAGACTCCCTCCTCAGGCCCTACGCTACCAGCACTCCCAGCTATCTTCAAGACACCACTGACTTCCTGAGGAAACTACAGTCCATCAGTGATCTTCCTGAAAACACCATCCTAGCCACTATGGATGTAGAAGCCCTCTACACCAACATTCCACACAAAGATGGACTACAAGCCATCAGGAACAGTATCCCCGATAATGTCATGTCAAACCTGGTGGCTGAACTTTGACTTTGTCCTCAATCATAACTATTTCACATTTGGGGACAATATATACCTTCAAATCAGCGGCACTGCGATGGATACCCGCATGGCCCCACAGTATGCCAACATTTTTATGGCTGACTTAGAACAACGCTTCCTCAGCTTTCATCCTCTAATGCCCCTACTCTACTTGCGCTACATTGATGACATCTTCATCATCTGGACCCATGGAAAAGAAGCCCTTGAGGAATTCCACCATGATTTCAACAATTTCCATCCAACCATCAACCTCAGCCTGGACCAGTCCACACAAGAGATCCACTTCCTGGACACTACTGTGCTAATAAGCAATGGTCACTTAAACACCACCCTATATCGGAAACCTACTGACCGCTATTCCTACCTACATGCCTCTAGCTTTCATCCAGATCACACCACACGATCCATTGTCTACAGCTAACCTCTACGATATAACCGCATTTGCTCCAACCCCTCAGACAGAGACCAACACCTACAAGATCTCTATCATGCATTCTTACAACTACAGTACCCACCTGCTGAAGCGAAGAAACAGATTGACAGAGCCAGAAGAGTACCCAGAAGTCACCTACTACAGGACAGGCCCAACAAAGAAAATAATAGAACGCCACTAGCCATCGCCTTCAGCCCCAACTAAAACCTCTCCAACGCATCATCAAGGATCTGCAACCTATCCTGAAGGACGACCCATCACTCTCACAGATCTTGGGAGACAGGCCAGTCCTTGCTCACAGACAGCCCCCCAACCTGAAACAAATACTCACCAGCACACACACCACACAACAGAACCACTAACCCAGGAACCTATCCTTGCAACAAAGCCCGTTGCCAACTCTGTCCACATATCTATTCAGGGGACACCATCATAGGGCCTAATCACATCAGCCACACTATCAGAGGCTCGTTTACCTGCGCATCTACCAATGTGATATATGCCATCATGTGCCAGCAATGCCCCTCTGCCATGTACATTGGTCAAACTGGACAGTCTCTACGTAAAAGAATGAATGGACACAAATCAGACGTCAAGAATTATAACATTCAAAAACCAGTCGGAGAACACTTCAATCTCTCCGGTCACTCAATTACAGACCTGAGAGTGGCTATCCTTCAACAAAAAAAACTTCAAAAACAGACTCCAAAGAGACACTGCTGAATTGGAATTAATTTGCAAACTGGATACAATGAACTTAGGCTTGAATAGAGACTGGGAGTGGATGGGTCATTACACAAAGTAAAACTATTTCCCCATGTTATTTCTCCCACTCCCCACTGTTCCTCAGACGTTCTTGTTAACTGCTGGAAATGGCCCACCTTGATTATCACCATAAAAGGTTTTCCTCCTCCCCCACCCCCTTCCTGCTGGTAATAGCTCATCTTAAGTGATCACTCTCCTTACAGTGTGTATGATAAAACCCATTGTTTCATGTTCTCTGTGTGTGTATATAAATCTCCCCACTGTATTTTCCACCGAATGCATCCGATGAAGTGAGCTGTAGCTCACGAAAGCTTATGCTCAAATAAATTTGTTAGTCTCTAAGGTGCCACAAGTACTTCTTTTCTTTTTGTGAATACAGACTAACACGGCTGCTACTCTGAAACGTGCTGAGGATAGTGGTTAAAACACTGGAAACTGCTGAAGCTTTGATTACACTACGTTAGTGGTATCACTGTTGCTGACAACTGATGGCACCAGTGGGAATTCTGTCCAATGATTTTCTAGTGTGGATAATGTTGTATACTTTTATAGCAGAGGTTGGCAACCTATGGCATGCATGCCAAAGATGGCATGCGAGCCAATTTTTAATGGCACGCTGCTGACTGCTGGGTCCCAGTTGCCAGCCCCGCTCAGCCCACTGCTGAACCCAGGCCGGGACCCCAGCAGTCAGCAGCGTGCCATTAAAAATCCTGCCCGCCCCGGCCTGCTCTTCTCCTCCACACCCCCACCGCCCGCTAACCGCAGGGGCAGGGTGAAGAAGCTTGTTCCTGCCGGCAGCTGCTGCAGGCAAGGTTCCCCCCCACCCCCATCATGCTGGGTTCCTGTCCCTCCTCCTCTCCCTTCCTGCCACCGATCAGCTGATGGCCCTTGCGAGGGAGGAGGAGAAGCGGAGCCACACCGCGCTCGCTGCTCTGGGAGGAGGCGGAGAAGAGGTGGGACGGGGCCTTGGGGAAGGGGGCAGGAATCAGGGCATATCCCCTCCAGCCCCCTGATGTGAGCTGCTCTGGGCAGGGGGCTGGGAGGCTGCCAATTATTAGTAAATTATATTATTTAAATTCTATGATGAACTTCTAAAGGAATTCTCCCTGAGGGAAACACATAATTGGCTTAAAAGTGCCATTGAATGGTGTTATTTTTATTATGTAAAACATCAACAGCATTATAAATATGTATATGCTACTATATATTTTCAACAACAGTCATAATCTTTTTTTTGCTTTGGGAGACTCCTATTTGTCAGACAATTTCTTTTTAGCTAAAAAACATTTGACATGAAACAGGACAACATTAGGGTTACTTCAGTAATGCATTAATCACAGTTGATAAACTTTAGGCGAAGTATTCTAATTTAATAAAAATTCTTGAAAGTTGTTATCCACATAAAGAAATATCTTGGAATACTGCAACTCAAATTCAAAACAAACAACAATAATTCATAAAAAAGAAATCATTTAAGTTTTAAACAACATCAAATAGATAGACTAATTCAGGGGACTTATACTCCAAAAAGAGCAAATTAAAAAGTCTGAGAAAGGGGAGGGAGATAGGAATGTCCAGAGTTTCAGAATCTCAGTATATGAGTTAATTAGCTAAATTTCAATACCTGAGTCTTCAGCATTTTTTATAATAAAAGAACTGTTAAAATTGATTTTCTTACCTTTATGTATTTTACTAGTTTCTGAATTTGCCAGTATTCGGATGGCAAATCAGTGTGTCCTTCCTGGTGACGTTCAGGCTGTTCTTCATCTTCCTCACTCTCAGAGGAACTTTGACTAATTTCATCAGATTTTTCTGACACTTTACTAGCAACAAAAAGACAATCACTTACTTTAAGTATTTATTGACTAATGTAAACAGACACAGGTATAACAAATTGGACAAGATTTCTCATTTTAAACTTCATTAGAAAAAAAACACTCAAATTTGATTTACCAGCTATTGAACAACGTTACAATTACTGTACGTAATAAAAAATAATACAAGAATGGAATTAAAGGGAGAAAAATAAATATGCTATACCATTTTGAAACTGATTGTCCTTTAATAGATCCAGGGGAAAGGATATTGGCTTTTTTCTTGCTTTCTGGAACAATAGCTCTGTTTTCTTTTTCTTCTTTGATAACTTTTTTTGCAGCTTTGTCACTGAAAATATTTGTTTTTGTTAAACATCTTATTTTACAGTTCTATAAATATTGTACCTGGTCTTCAATATCTGCACAACAATATCAGTATACAAATGTGTGTAAATTAATCTGTGTAATGATCTTCATTAAGAAGTTACACTCTGTTTAAATTGATCAACTTTGCTGCACAGTATGATAATTGGAGTATTTTTTTCCACAGTATGTTTTTAGTGGGAATAAATAGAAAGAGAGCATTATAAAAATTAGCAGCAGAAGTTGTTGGATTTGAAATGTAAAGATTTTATTTAGGTGCCTAAATTTCTATTCAGGCAGTTTTGAGGATTCATAGCATACCAAGAATTGTCTAAACAAGATACAGTACAACTTCACTGATTATTATTTGTTTGTTTTTAGTAGAGCCGAGTTTATACTTGCTGATTCCTCACACAAGGCTCAGTCCTTGCCCCCAAAAAGTTTACCTCATAAAAAACAGAAAAAAAGACAATCAGTAGGGAAGGAGGTATGGATCAACATTTTCAAACCTGGTTTCCTAAAGTTAGGCTTCTAAATCCAAATTTAGGCATCTAAATAAAATGGCCTAATTTTCAAGGTACAGTGGACCTGCAGTTTTCATTGATTCAGAGAGAATTTGTGGGTGCTCAACACTTCCAAAAAATCAGGCAACTTACACTTAAGTGTGCAAATCAAGATTTAGGTGCCTAAATTCAGGCATCCAGAGTTGAAAATGTTGGCGACAACATAAGTAAAACGGTCAATGTTTTAATTGGCCAAATAAAATTCTAAAACCACTTTTTTTTTTCATTTTGTGAGATATATAAATCACCTATGTAAATCAGCGTGTAGGTATTGCAACAGAAGTTGTCCTTTAGGAAGACTTGAATGAGAAGAGGGTAGGAGCCTTCTCAGTTTCCTAATCTGTAGTTCAATAATCTCATCAAGACAAAAACCAAACAAAACATAGCATTCTTTTTCTCAACAAAGTTAATAAGATCTCACTGATTATCCTTTTTATAGATTCATAGGTTCCAAGGCCAGAAGGGATCATTCTGATACTTTATTCTGATCCGCTGTATAACACAGGCCACACAACTCCCCCAAAATCATTCCATTTGAACTAGAACATATTTTTTAAAAAAATATCAAATTTTGATTTAAAAATTGCCAGTGATGGAAAATTCACCACAACCCTTAGTAAATTGTTCCAATGGTTAATTACCCTCACTGTTAAAAATGTACACCTTATTTCCAGTCTGAATTTGTCTAGCTTCAACTTCCAGCCATTGGATCTCATTATACCAATCGTTCCCCTCTATTCGACAGTGGTGAGGCCTCATCTGGAGTACTATGTCCAGTTTTGGGCCCCACGCTACAAGAAGGACGTGGAAAAATTGGAAAGAGTCCAGCAGAGGGCAACAAAAATTATTAGGGGACTGGAACACACAACTTATGAGGAGAGGCTGAAGGAACTGGGATTGTTTAGTCTGCAGAAGAGAAGAATGGGGGGATTTGATAGCTGCTTTCAACTACCTGAAAGAGGGTTCCAAAGAGGATGGATCTAGACTGTTCTCAGTGGTAGCAGATGACAGAACAAGGAGTAATAGTCTCAAGGTGCAGTGGGGGAGGTTTAGGGTGGATATTAGGAAAAACTTTTTTACTAGGAGGGTGATGGAACACTGGAATGCGTTACCTAGGGAGGTGGTGGAATCTCCTTCCTTAGAAGTTTTTAAGGTCAGGCTTGACAAAGCCCTGGCTGGGATGATTTAGTTGGGGATTGGTCCTGCTTTGAGCAGGGGTTGGACTAGATGACCTCCTGAGGTCCTCTCCAACCCTGATATTCTATGATACCTTTCTCCACTACTCTAAAGAACTCATTATTAAATATTTGTTCCCCATATAGGCACTTACGGGCTGTAATCAAGTCACCTCTTAACCTTCTCTTTGTTAAACTAAATAGATTGAACTCTTTGAGTCCATCACTATAAAACATGTTTTCTAATCTTATAATTCTTCTCATGGCTCTTCTCTGAACCCTCTCCAATTTATCAACATACTTCTTGAGTTGTGCGCACCAGAACTGGACACAATGTTCCAGTAGTAGTTGCATTAGTGCCAAATATAGAGGTAAAATAACCTCTCCACTCCTACTTGATATACCCCTCTTTATGCATCCCAGGATCACATTAGCTCTCTTGGCCACAGTGTCGCACTAGGAGCTCATGTTCAGCTGATTATCAACTATGACTCCCAAATCTCTTTTACTCACTGCTTCCCAGGATAGACACCCCCATCCTATCAGTATGGGCTATGTTGTTCATTCATGGATGTATATATTTGCATTTAGCCATATTAAAGGCATATTGTTTGCTTGCACGCAATTTCCCAAGCCATCCAGATCAGTCTATATCAGTGACCTGTTCTCTTCATTATTTACCACTCCCACAATTTTTGTGTGATCTGCAAATTTTATCAGTCATGGTTTTATGTTTTCTTCCAGGTCTTTGATAAAAATATTAAATAGCATAGCCCCAATAGCAGATCCCTGTGGGACCCCACTAGAAACACACATGCTCAATGATGATTCCCCATTTACAGTTACATTTGGAGCCCTATCAGTTAGTCATCTTTTAATTCAGTCAATGTGTACCCTGTTAATTGTATATTGTTCTAGGTTTTTAATCAAAATATCATGCAGTACCAAGTCAAATGCCTTATAGAAGTTTAAGTATATTACAGCAACACTATTATCGACCAAACCTGAGTTAGTTTGATAGGTTCTATTTTCCATAAACCCATATAGATTGGTATTAAGTGTATTTCTGCCTTTAATTCTTCATTAATTGAATCCTATATCAGCTAGTCCATTGTCTTGCCCAGGATCCATATCAGATTGACAGGTCCATAAATATTTTAAAATATTGGCACAATATCAGCTTTCTTACAGTCTTTGTAACTTTCCCAGCATTCCAAAACTTATTGAAAAGTAACATTAACGGTGCAGAGACCTCCTCAACTAGCTCTTTTAAAACTCCTTAATAGCAGAGGGCTATAGTGAAGTCTCATATTATTAAGACTTCAGTAGTTATATAAAATATAGTAAGGTAAATGTGTATATATATACTAATAGGCCCCTATCCTGCAAAGATACCTGAAAGGTTGCTAGGGTCTGCCAGTGTGGACCTCTTTACAGGATCACTCTCATACTATGCAGTAGCAGAATAAATAATTAAAACTAAACAGCTGTTAAAACTGATTGTTGTGTGTTGTCCTTGTCCCATCCCAACTAGCAAAAGCCTTGACTATCAGCATTACAGCTCAACCAATCAGGAAGCAGAAAGCAAGATCTGTCAGTTGCTGTACTTAGGCCCCATCCAGCCACTTTTTCATTGGTTTGCTTCCTGCATGCTGGAACCATGGAACACTAATTACCTCTTCTTCCTGTTCCACTAGCCCTTTCCCTTTCTTCTTTCCATGTAGAAGAAGAAAAAGACTGAAGGAAGAATGAAAGAGACAAAAGTGGGGGAAAAAGAATAAAGAGTTCATAAAGAAAAGAGAAGCATCAAGGAACACCATTCCTCTTCTACTTTTCATAGTCCCAGCATCTCTACTGTAAGTAAACTCTCTTCTGGGTTTTCTACCTCTTGCTATGTCCACTGTTAGCCAAGATTATTGCCAGGTTAGGAGAAGTGTGTTGGACAAGGGAAGCTTACTTACTGGTAATCTGGTTTGTTATAGTCCTCTTCTCTCCTCAGAAAGTGTTGCTTGGAATAGGTTGTCTATTCCTTCCTGCCTTAGAAGGAACTTGTAATTGAGGGAAATGGTTGAACTGAGGCTCAAGTACTGCAGATGACTGCAAAATCTTGCTGCCTCCTTCCTGACAGGTGGAGCGCCATCATGATGACATTCCAGGCTGTTGTCAGATAAGATGGCAGAAAAGGACTATAAGAAACTGGATTACAAGTGAGCAATCTTCCCTTAAAATGTTTTATAGGAGCAGGTCCCTGAATTTTATTTTGTATTTGTTTAGTTTATTTTCAATTTAAAAAAAATCAGACATACACTGTGTTTCCAAATCATTAGTCTGAATTAGCAAAGTCTACTGTAAAACTCAGTTTTTCAAATAACTACATACTCCGGAGAACCAGCGAGCCCAACGTTCTTCCACTTCAGAGATGGTTCTAATTTCTTGTCAATGGGTTTGCTTTTTACAAGAGGACTCTTGGTTTTCTCAAACACATTCTTTTCGGAATAATCGTAAAACTTCTGGGATTGGCCTGAATCCTCAGCATCAACTATTTCCATATGGTGATAATGCTTTTCATACGTTGGTTCTTCAGAAAAAGTATAATCCTATAAAAAATGGAGAAATGGTTTGTCAATCATATTGCCACATGAATAATACACATTAAAATAAGTTATAAGAAGAAATCCCAGGATACATTACTTTAACAATTATATATGGCATATGCAGAACTTCGAATGCATTCCATTGTGTACATTTAAATTGCCTTTCAAAGAATGCAGTATCCATATTAATTTGAAAATTCCTAGGGTGAAAACATTTGCCACCATATACAAACTGAAATGTATTTAAAAACAAAGTTATTAGCTAAATTTAGAAATTCTTGAATTTACTCTAAAGGTGCATTTTTTCCCATTGCTAATCTGTGACACGAGCAGTACTACAGAATCCAATTTCAAACCAGTTGTAATGGTCCAATTTTGCAAACTCTCTCACTCTGCTTTCAACAGACTACTTGTATAAGGGCTATTTTCATGAGTAAAGCATTTGCAGGATCAGGTCCTTAGTTTTTAATCTTTAATTAGAAATAAAATAATCCACTCTTTGAATGAGTGCTGATCAACACATTCCCTACTTGGACAGTGAGGCTTGAAACACTGGCTCATATCTCAAGAATACATCCAACTCTACCACATGGTGTGGAGTGTTTGTTGCCATTATAAAATATGCTACCCCCCAAAAAATTGTTACAAATAAGTTAATTAATATGCTGATTAGTTTCAAGTTAGTATGTTAATTTTTTTAAAGTAAAATTAATATAAATTTTTTCTCTTTATATTTTTTCTGTTTTGCCTTTGAAGTGTATTTCGGTACAATCTCATGTAGGGAGCTGCATGGCCTTACAAAACCAACAATTGGCTCTGTCTAGTACCAGGGTTTTTCTAAGCATCAACAACAGAACACCTCCTGCCTCTTGTGAACTCTTATTTCCTACTGGACTATTCAGCTTTGACAGGAAAGATAACTTATGATCTTCCATTATTATTATTCCAGCTGTCACTAGCATGTATCCAAGCAGTGACATTATTTTATGTACCTGGTCCAAGGCAGTTTTAAAGAGACTGTCAAAGTGTGGCCTGCCTCCTATTAGTCTGTGATCGGAATTAACTGTCCCATGCATGCTGACCCAAATGTCTAACACTTAGCTAACTCATGTTAACTAACACATTTTAAAAGTGTAATCTAGACAAAGTAGATTGCCTTTAACACATGCTAAAATGGTCAAGTTAAAGCCTGGGGGGAATCCTAGTCAGGCCATAACTTAACCATTTTAGCACATGTTAAAGGCAGTATGCTTCTTACAGCTACCCTGTGCTAACATCTCTAACATTGACTCTAACATCACACCTTTAAATGTTAGTCTAGACAAGGCCAATAAGGCAATACAAAAGCTGATTAGCTTTGCAGTATATGTGAGGTAATGAACTCTTTGAAGCTATGTCGAATGTCGAAAATGCATTAAAAAAAAAGTTACCTTCCTCTCGTAACTGTTGTTCTTCGAGATGCGTTGCTTATGTCCATTCCGATAGGTTTGTGTGTGCGCGTGCCGCATGCATGATTGTTGGAAGGTTTTTCCCTTAGCGGTACCCATCGGGTCAGCTGTGGAGCCCCTAGAGTGGTGCCTTCATGGTGGAGTATATAGGTCCCTGCCAACCCGCTGCCTGCTCAGTTCCTTCTTGCCGGAATACTCCGACAGAGGGGAGGCAGGTGGGATTTGTAATGGATATGAGCAACACATCTCGAAGAACAACAGTTATGAGAGGTAGGTAACTGTTTTTTCTTCGAGTGATTGCTCATGTGAATTCCAATAAGTGACTCCCAAGCAGTTTCCCCGGAGGAGGGGTCGGAGTTCACCTGGTTGCTGAATGCAGGACTGCCCTGCCAAAGGCTGTATCGTCCCTCGCCTATTGGGTGATGGCATAGTGCAACGTGAAGGTGTGGATGGAAGACCATGTTGCTATCTTGCATATGTCCTGGATAGCGACCTGCACAAAGAATGCTGCAGACAAAGCCTGCATTCTTGTGGAGTGCTCCGTCAGCGGAGGAGCTGGAATCTTAGCTAGGTCATAGCACATTCTGATGCAGGACATGATCCACAATGAAATGTGCTGGGACGAAATGGGAAGCCCCTTCATTCTCTCTGCTATTGAATAAAGAGCTGTGGTGACTTACAAAACGGCTTTGTGCGCTTGATGTAGAAGGCTAGGGCATGCCTGACATCCCAGGAATGGAGCATTCACTCTGTTACTGGCATGTGGCTTAGGGAAGAACACAGGTAAAAATATGTCCCGGTTCACATGAAACTGGAACACTACCTTTGGTAGAAATGACTGTACAAGGGGGCTCGGAAGTCAGCGCTCTGAGCTCAGAGACCCTTCAGGCTGAGGTTATGGCCACCAGAAAGGCCACCTTCCAGGAAACTTCCCTGAGGGAGTCAGAGTCTGCTTTTCTGAAGTCCAGAGAGTAGGTTGCCCTGGGCTCAAAAGGGGGCCTCATGAGCGTGGACAAGACCATCCTGTCAATCCAGGAAGTTTTTGGAAAGTGTAGGGGACAATTTCCTGGTGAAAGTGCTGGAGGAACCAACTAGGGGCAGAGCTCTTCTTGACCTGCTGCTCACAAACAGGGAAGAATTAGTAGGGGAAGCGAAAGTAAATGGGAACCTGGGAGGCAGTGACCATGAGATGATCGAGTTCAGAATCCTGACACAAGGAAGAAAGGAGAGCAGCAGAATACAAACCCTGGACTTCAGAAAAGCAGATCTGACTCCCTCAGGGAACTGATGGGCAGGATCCCTGGGAGAATAACATGAGGGGAAAAGGAGTCCAAGAAAGCTGGCTGTATTTTAAAGAATCCTTATTGAGGTTGCAGGAACAAACCATCCCGATGTGTAGAAAAAATAGTAGATATGGCAGCTGATCAGCTTGGCTTAACAGCAAAATCCTTGCTGATCTTAAACACAAAAAAGAAGCTTATAAGAAGTGGAAAATTGGACAAATGACCAGGGAGGCATATAAAAATATTGCTCAGGCATGCAGGAGTGAAATCAGGAAGGCCAAACCACACATGGAGTTACAGCTAGCAAGGGATGTTAAGAGGAAGAAGAAGGGTTTCTTCAGGTATGTTAGCAACAAGAAGAAGGTCAAGGAAAGTGTGGGCTCCTTACTGAATGAGCCAGCCTACTGACAAAGGATGTGGAAAAAGCTAAAGTACTCAATACTTTTTTTGCCTCTGTCTTCACGAACAAGGTCAGCTCCCAGACTACTGCACTGGGCAGCACAGCATGGGGAGGAGGTGACCAGCCCTCTGGAAAAAGAAGTGGTTCAGGACTATTTAGAAAAGCAGGACGAGCTTTTCCATGGGGCCAGATGCACTGCATCTGAGGGTGCTAAAGGAGTTGGCGGATGTGATTTCAGAGCAATTGGTTATTATCTTTGAAAACTCATGGCGATCAGAGGAGGTCCCAGATGACTGGAAAAAGGCTAATGTAGTGCCCATCTTTTAAAAAAGGGAAGGAGGAGGATCTGGGGAACTGCAGGCCAGTCACCCTCACCTCAGTCCCTGGAAAAATCATGGAGCAGGTTCTCAAAAGGAATCAATTCTGAAGAACTTAGAGGAGTGGAAAGTGATCAGGAATAGTCAGCATGGATTCACCAAGGGCAAGTCATGCCTGACTAACCTAATTACCTTCTATGATGAGATAACTGGCTCTGTGGATGAGGGGAAAGCAGTAGATATGGTATTCCTTGACTTTAGCAAAGCTTTTGATATGGTCTCCCACAGTATTCTTGCCAACAAGTTAAAGAAGTATGGGCTGGATGAATGGACTATAAGGTGGATGGAAAGCTGGCTAGATCATCGGGCTCAAAGAGTAGTGATCAATGGCTCCATGTGTGGTTGGCAGCCGGTATTAAGTGGAGTGCCCCAACGGTCGGTCTTGGAGCCGGTTTTGTTCAATATCTTCATTAATGGTCTGGAGAATGGCATGGATTGCACCCTCAGCAAGTTTGCAGATGACACTAAACTGGGAGGAGATGTAGATACACTGGAGGGTAGGGATAGGATACAGAGGGCCCTAGACAAATTAGAGGATTGGGCCCAAAGAAATCTGATGAGTTTCAACAAGGACAAGTGCAGAGTCCTGCACTTAGGACGGAAGAATCCCATGCACTGCTAGAGACTAGGGACTAAGCGGCTAGGCAGCAGTTCTGCAGAAAAGAACCTAGGGGGTTACAGTGGACAAGAAGCTGGATATGAGTCAACAGTGTGCCCTTGTTGCCAAGAAGGCTAACGGCATTTTGGGCTGTATAAGTAGGATCATTGCCAGCAGATCGAGGGACTCTTTGGCATTGGTGAGGCCTCATCTGGAGAACTGTGTACAGTTTTGGGCCCCACACTACAAGAAGGATGTGGAAAAATTGGAAAACGTCCAGTGGAGGGCAACAAAAATGATTAGGGGACTGGAACACATGACTTATGAGGAGAGGCTGAGGGAACTGGGATTGTTTAGTCTACAGAAAAGAAGAATGAGGGGGGATTTGATAGCTGCTTTCAACTACTTGAAAGGGGGTTCCAAAGAGGATGGATCTAGACTGTTCTCAGTGGTACCAGATGACAGAACAAGGAGTAATGGTTTCAAGTTGCAGTGGGGGAGGTTGGATATTAGGAAAAACTTTACTAGGAGGGTGGTGAAGCACTGGAACGGGTTACCTGGGGAGGTGGTGGAATCTCCTTCCTTTGAGGTTTTTAAGGTCAGGCTTGACAAAGCCCTGGCTGGGATGATTTAGTTGGGGATTGGCCCTGCTTTGAGCAGGGGGTTGGACTAGATGACCTCCTGAGGTCCCTTCCAATCCTGATATTCTATGATTCTATGACCAGCTTGAGGTTCCACTGGGGAATGAGCTGCCGCACCTGGGGATAAAGCCTGTCCAAGCCCTTGAGAATCCACCATGGGATTCCCCGAAGACTGACCTACCTGCTGCCCCTGGGTGGAAGGCTGAAATGACAGCCAGGTGTACTTTGAGAGAAGATATTGCCAACCCCTGCTGCTTGAGGTACAGTAGGTATTCCAAAATAAGGGGAATTGATGCTTGCTGCGAGGGTTGCCCATCTGCAGAGACCAGACGGAAAATCGCTTCCACTTTGCCAGATACGTGGCACAAGTGGAGGGTTTCCTACTTCCCAGCAGAACTTCCCTAACTGAGTCAGAACACTGAAGATCTAGCAAGTTCAACCATGGAGTTTCCAGGCAATAAGGAGGAGAGACTCCAGGTTGGGGTGTTATAGACAGCCGTGGTCCTGTGTGATGAGGGCTGGGCACATGGGAAGGGCTACTGGTCTGTCCACTGAAAGGTTCAACAGCATGGTGAACCAGTGCTGGCGGGGCCACACTGGCGCTATGAGGATCAAGGAAGCCCTGTCCCGGCGAGCCTTGAGGAGGACTTTGTGTATGAGAGGGAAGGGTGGGAATGCATACAGCTGATGATTCGTCCATGAAAGGTGAAAGGCTTCTGCAACGGAGCCTGGGCTGTGGTTCAGAAAGGAGCAGAACCGCTGGCACTTTCTGTTGCTCTGCATTGCAAACAGGTCTATGTGGGGAAAACCCCACCTCTGGGAAATCGAGAGCATGATGTCCACTTGGAGGGACCATTCTTGACTGTGAAACGAGCGGCTGAGGCTATCGGCTAGCTCATTTTGTGCTCCCAGAAGGTATGACGCCTCTAGGTGTATCAAGTGGACGATGCAAAAGTCCCACAGCCTGAGGGCTTCCTGGCACATGGGAGAGGAGCGAGCACCACCCTGTTTGTTTATATAGAACATCGCTGTGGTGTTGTCCGCCATCACCGACACACGCGTGCCCTGAAGGTGGGCCTGGAACACTTGGCATGCCAGACAAATTGCCCTCAGCTCCCTTAAATTGATGTGCAGCTCCCTTAAATTGATAGTTCTGCATGAGACTGTAGGACTTGGGTTCTGATATTGCCCAGGTGCACTCCCCAACTGAGCGCCAAGGCATCCATGACCAGCGATAACATAGGTTGGGGTTTGGCAAAGGGTACTCCCCACAGACCACTTGTGGCTGTAGCCACCAGCAGATAGACGCGAGAATGCAAGGAAGGAGGGTAACTATTCTGTCCAGTGGGTCCCTGCTGGGCCTGTGCACCTGCGCCAACCACGCCTGGAGGGACCAAAGGCGCAATCAGGTGTGCTGGACCACAATAAGGAAACTGCCATATGACCCAGTAGTTTCATGCAATTTCTGGCTATCGTTGTGGGGACTGGCAAAGGTTCTTGATTATGTCCGAGTGCTTGGAAATGCAGCTTGGGCAGGAAAGCCCTGGCTTACATGGAGTCCAAGAGAGCTCCTATGAATTCTATTCTCTGCGTCGGAGCTAGTGTGGATTTGGTCCAGCCTGAGGAAGGTGGCCTGAGCCACAAACACATGCTCCTCCGCCTGTGCTTGTGATATGGCCTTGATTTCCAGGAAAAACTTGCACCTGACATTAGCGGAGGAAGGCTGCCAGGACCGCCATACATTTCGTGAATACCTGGGGGGCCGCCGAAAACCCAAATGGGAGCACCCTGAACTTGCCCTGAACTCCTGAGGAACCTCCTCTATTGCCCCTAGAATGAGGAGCAATTGCACCTCCTGCAGAAGGGAGTTGTTTGTGAGAAGGGTTCCTGAAGAGGGACGTGGAAGGGGGGTAGGAGGGAACAGAATTGGATACAATATCCCACGTCAACCGCGCTCAGAACCCAGCCATCTGATGTGATCTGGGACCAAGCATGGTAGAAGTGGGACAGTTGATTCACACAGAAGGGGTAAGGATCTGAGCTCGGTACTGTTGCTCCGTCCTTGAGCACATCTTCAAAAGTTTGGCATTGGGCCAGGAGGCTGTTTCGAAGAACCCTGGCCTTGGTCTGAGCACCTCCAACTATTCCTGCCCCGTCTCCTGGACGAGTCTCACCTCGGGGGCCCTGAATAGAAGTGGGACGGGGGCTGAGGCTTGAATGAATTTCTTTGGGGTGCAGAAGTGTGGATCACCAAAGACTTTCGAGTCACCCATGAGTCCTTAAGACTGTGCAAGTGAGATTCAGTATTTTGGGCAAACAAGCCTGCATAGTCGAAGGGCAGGTCCTGGATAGTGTTCTGGACCTCTGGTGGTATACCCGACACCTGCAGCCACGTGCTGCATCTCATTGTAATGGAGATGGTCATAGTGCAAGCCGCCTCGTCTGCCGCGTCTAACACAGTCTGGAGGGAGGTTCTTGAGACCACCCTGCCCTCCTCTAGAAGCGCATTCAACTCCTTACGTGATTCAGCTGGGAACAACTCCTGAAACTCTGCTAATGCACTCCAGGAATTGAAAGCATAGTGGCTGAGTACCGCTTGCTGGTTGGCAACATGAAGCTGGAATCTCCCGGTCGAGTCGACCTTCCGGCTGAAAAGGTCCAGCTTCTTAGTGTCCCATGACTTTGAAGCAGGACCCGGCTGCCCCTGCTGCTTCTTATGATTTTCCGCGTCGACCACTAGAGTCCCTGGTTGGGAGTGGGTGAAAAGGTGTTCATACCCTTTCTGCGGCACAAAATACCGTCACTCCACCCCTTTAGTGGTGGGTGATATCGAGGCCGGGGTTTGCCAGAGCACCCTAGTAGTGTTCTGGATAGTTCTTATCAGGGGCAAGGCCACCTTAGATGGACCCTCTGGAGCAAGGATGTCCACCATTGGGTCCAACTCCTCTGTGACCTCCTCCACCTGAAGCTTTAGGTTTAGGGCCACCCTCCTAAGAAGGTCCTGGTGTCCCATGGTGTCCATTGCTGGTAGAGTGGTGGTGGTGCCTGCCACCACCTTGTCCGGCGAGGAGGAGGGCTGTGGGACCGGGTCTTCCTGACCTTCCGGCTCCCTAGAGGCTCAGTCGGGTGCATCAGTCCCCCCCCCAACTGGAGGTGGCTCCAGTACCGCTGGTGGCGCTGGCTCGGATGCTGCACCCTAGTGTGAAGGCTCAGAATCCTTGTCCCATGTGGGGTCCTCCGGAGCCCTGGCGGTGTAGTGTGACACCGATGTCACTGAGGGAGAAGCACAGGGTGCAGATGCCTCCAATTTGGCCCTGGAGCCCTGACCCTGAGTCTGATGATAGGCCCAAGGAGTCCAAAAGGGCCACTGTACTGGGCCCTGCCACTGGGGTGGCCAGTATACTGCCAGTGCTGACGAGTCCATGACTCTATGGTGCCGGCACCAGTGCCGGGATCATGAATGGTACCAGCTGTATTGGGAGACAGAGGACTCAACCTCCGAGTCAGAAGAGTACTCTGAGCCCGACCATGGGGGGGCGGAGCCCAATGGTGCCAGGGAGCGGTACTGAGGTGATGGGGAGCGGCGCCAAAACATCATGAGCTTGCCCCAATGGTGAACAGGGGGCAGTGCTGCCATCGGTGCCATGAAGAGTGCTGGAGATGGTGCCACATAAATGTTGCCATAGATGCCGTAGATGGTGCCATCATCAGTGCCGCTGATGGTGCCTGAACTTGGGCCATCATCTGGAGCAGTGCCGGTGCTCGCGTCTTTGGGGCCAGGGACTGTGCCATCATGGCAATAAGGTCCTGCGCTGCCTCGTGGTATCCAGCGTGGAGGGAAGATTGAGATCTTCTTCCAATTCCCCCCGAGTTGGGGAATCCACTGGCACTGGACTCAAGGGAGCTCCGGTTGGGGCCGGAGGCAACGGTGCCGGGTCTTGAAGTCCAGGCCATGGGTGTCTCGCCACAGGACACACCCCGCTTGAATCCCCTTGGGGCTTCTTGACAGGGTAACGATCCCTGTCAGTCTTCTTTTTCTTATGCAGCACCAGGGACTGTGAGCGGTGCCGCCCGCTAGAGCTGGCTTTACAAGCCAGGGAGTGGTGCCGATGCTCCTTGGAGGAGTCCTTTCTTGGTGCCGGGGTATCCCACACCGAGGCCAGGGCACTGTGCACTGATGATGCTGGTGCTGTTTCCAGTACTGGCTAAGGGCCAGCACCATCAGAAGGAGCTTTAAACGATAGTCCCACTCTCTTTTAGTCCTGGGTCTAAAGCTCCTGCAAACTGAGCATTTGTTTGTCTGACAAATCTTTTCCTAGGCACTTAAGCAGTGTGCAGATCGCCTCTGGGCATAGGTTTCGTACACCTCTCGCACACCTTAAACCCCTGCAACCGAGGCATGCCATGGTCCCTGGGGAAAACCGGGGGGGGGGCTGGGGGGCAAAGTAAGCTTTAACTAACTATTATAACTACAACTCAATTAATCTATTTACAAATAAGAAAAAGGGAACCACTAGGTAGCCACCTGCAAATGCAAGGGACTGAGCTGCTCCAACGACTTTCACCGGCGGTAAGGAGGAACTGAACAGGTGGCAGGTCGGCAGGGACCCATATATACCGCCATGAAGGCGCCACTCCAGGGGGCTCCACAGTCGACCCAACAGGTACCACTAGGGGAAAAACCTTCCAACGATTGTGCACGCAGCGCACGTGCATGCACACACACACCCTATTGGAATACACATGAGCAATCACTTGAAGAAGAACTATCATTTCCTCTAAAGAACCAATTATTTTATCTCAGAGAAACAATCATAACCACTGAGCTGCAACTTAATTACATTTAGACAGAGTCAGAAATGCAGCAGCTGTCAAGAGACACCAACATCTTTGGAGCTTTTTTGTTAGTTGTTGCTACCTAGAAGTTTGCTATGAGGAAGGGAATACCCATTTATTCCAGATCGGCAGAAATAATAGTACATTTAATATTTTATACACAAAATTTATAATGAATTCAAAAACTGTATATTTTCAAAAATATACATCTCTGGGGAATTTTTGCCATACTAACAGGAACACTTACTGTATTTTTAAATTCTATATTAACTCTACCTTCAAGAGTTCTAAAGCAGAGACAGTTAGCTTACTTGCCACTAAAACGAAGAACACTACACCTTGACAATACCAACCTTTATTACATTATATGTTCTAAATATTGAATCTACTAACCTAGATCTTCCATGGGGTAATAAAATATTTTGCTACTGCCACTAAGCTGATATACTTTATATTGTTCAGTATAACAGTAACTCTATACCAGTAGGGAATACAGAGTTAGAAGTGATTTTATCTGACAAAATTGAAGAAATCAATATTTACATTTGTTAAGTAGCTACATTTATTACCCTAGCAAAAAATGATTAAACTAAGAAAAGCAAATGTGTTATCTAACAAACAGTACCTTCAAATATGTGCCATTTTCAATGGGGGATAATTTATAATAATCTAGCATTTTCTATCTTTGGTGATCAAGTGAAGTCAAACCTTTTTAAAACCTTTACTGCAATAATTATGTCTAAAAATGTTCATACATCACAATACTTAAACTGTAAATTCACATTTATATATAGTTATGAAGAATTATTTTTGTCTAAGCAAGGATGTAGAATGAATTTTAAAGCAATGTATTATTAAAACAGTGTATTATTTTTAGACAGAACAAAATATTAAAGGTTAATTCCAAAATTGTCAAAACTAGCCACTGGTTTTATGTGCCCGACTTGAAATACCTTAGGTCTGACTTTCAAAAATGTGCTACTTCAGTTAAAGTAAACCTGAGCTCAGCACCTCTGAAAATCAGGCCCAAGGTGTCTCAAAGTTGGACACACAAAAATGAAGTACTCAAAAGCAGTGTCTATTCTTGAAAATTTGGCTCCTAATTATTTGCTCATTTCACCAAATAAAATGGAGTCCCATAAACATGAGAATGAGCTCTAAGAATTTTCTTCGAGCTAATTACATTTTTTTGATAAATAATTTAGCTCTTCCATGTAGGGGAAATATATACTGTATTGTTGCCTTGTGAGCCAACATTCAGGGTATTGCAATACCTGTTAGGAGGAGAAAATGATAGTTGTTGGGGTTTTTTGTGAAAGCCTATTCATTTACAAAGAATGTACACAAAGTCCTGTTTCCCAGAACACAGTAGGAATCCAACGGGAGACAGTTTCCTTGCTCAATATTCCAAGCCTTTTTTCCAGCCAGCACTTGATCTGTCTCTCTTTGATTTTTCTCGAAGTGACATTATACTTGTGCTTCTCTAGCTGTCCTTGGCTTTCTGCTCCCTCTCTGCCCAGCAAAAAAATACCGAGCCCTCTGCCTTTGCATTCAGCCTCAAATAAACCTCTCTACCCACATAGCTCAGCCAGTGGCCCTGGAATACTTCATAGTGAGGGTGCTGAAAGCCAGTTAAGGAAACCGTAAAGCAGTGGTCCCCAAACTCGTACCCCCCTTATCCCTGTCCATGCCCCCTGCCCCCCAGGGCCTTGGCTTTGGGAGTGGGAGAGACACAGACAGGGGTAAGGGGGCCGAGGCTGGGGCCACAGTCGGTGGCAGGCATGGGACCGGCAGCCAGGACCCTAGGCATGGGCCAGGAGCGGAGCCTCAGGCATGGGGCTGGCAGCCGGACCCTAGGCACAGGTCGGGGATGCTACAACACCCCCCCACACCCTTAGTTCCCGTGCTTATGAGGTCAGCTCCTGATCAGCCTTGCATGTGGCCTTCATTTTGGGTGGTGGCTCCTATTGTTTCAGTTACCTTATTCAAAAAGGAGCTTAACCTCTTCTGACATTTATCCCAAATGAAGGGCAGCTGTTATACCCATCAGCTTCAACAAGGTACGGTGCAACTCTCCTGTATAATAGCATTAAAAGGTCAATGAAAGGAATCCCAGGCCCTGCTTAACACTGCTCAATAATGGACTGTGCTCTCCAAGTCAATCACAAATTAGTGCTGATGAGTTCTGAAAGGAGTCCTGTTGAACTTTCGAAAGGATCGCAGTTGAGGCCCAGGGCCTTGATGAAGGTACAGTATTCCTCATCTTGGCATGCAAACAAACATGAAGACTCAGATCCTTGACCCATACCCTGAGTGTGAAGTATCAACAACAGAAGAGGGTGAGATTTTAGGCTGAAAGAAGTTCTCTCTTCTTCCTCTTTCTCCTAAGGAACATTAGCAGGAGACTGTTTGGAGGAAGTTCTCTCACAGTATGTCACAAAGCAAACTTGTTCCAGACCTCACATACTGTACATTCTGTTTCTGTATTGATAAATGCCATGTATTTCTTTCTAACCACTTAAAATCACAGTTACAAAAAAGAACAGTTACTCACTGCAGCAAGAATATTTTCTTTTCTAACAACTCTCCCCCAGCATATGCAATATGCTTTTTAAGTTTTTTAGTGCTTGTGAAATATGCCAGATTGACTGTACAGGAAATTGTAGCTATTAACCAAAGAACAGATACAGCAAAGGCAGTAGCAATGCAAGCTTCTCTATGTTATTCCATAAATGATTTCAACCATGAGATGGAGAAACTGTTATTAGGAGTTTCAGAGTAGCAGCCGTGTTAGTCTGTATCCGTAAAAAGAAAAGGAGTACTTGTGGCACCTTAGAGAATAACAAATGTCTTATGCTCTAATAAGTACTCCTTTTGTTATTAGGAGTGTGTAGATCAATCTCTATATCAGTTCAAATCCTAGATCTCTGCTGAGAAAAGCTAGGAAAGGATGATACTTATGGTGCAGGATTTTCTCATATGGAGCCATATCTCAATAAGCTAAACATAAAAAAGAAAAGGAGTACTTGTGGCACCTGAGAGACTAACCAATTTATTTGAGCATAAGCTTTCGTGAGCTACAGCTCACTTCATCGGATGCATTCGGTGGAAAATACAGTGGGGAGATTTACACACACACACACACACACACACACACACACAGAACATGAAACAATGGGTTTTATCATACACACTGTAAGGAGAGTGATCACTTAAGATGAGCTATTACCAGCAGGAAGGAGGGGGGGAAGGAGGAAAACCTTTTGTGGTGATAATCAAGGTGGGCCCTTTCCAGCAGTTAACAAGAACATCTGAGGAACAGTGGGGGGGTGGGGTGGGGGGAGAAATAACATGGGGAAATAGTTTTACTTTATGTAATGACCTATCCATTCCCAGTCTCTATTCAAGCCTAAGTTAATTGTATCTTGAATACAAGATGGGATACCAAATTACAACAAAATTATTTCTTGAAATACTCAGATACATTATTTATCTTTAGAAACACAACTTTAGAAAAAGAAATTGATGATGATACCAAATTATTAATTAAATGTAAATGGTATGTATTATAAGGCTGTGTTTTTATATTACATACTAACGGTCTGGTGAGTTGTACTGTCAATACCATTCCAATTTTTTTCATCTTGTGGTTTCCATTGTCCCTAGGAATCTATTATATAAATCTGATTGTGTTTTTATTCATTTACCCATTTTCATTATTCATTTTCTCTTTGGGCTGTATCTTGCATATATAGTAATAAAAACTATACATTGTATGTTATAACACTGTATCATACCACAGCTATTCTGGGAGGAGGCTTATAGCCGCAGATAACTGATAAAACTGGTAGTTTAATCCATAAAATTGTAGCAATTACTGTTTCAATAATGATACTTGACAGAATTTTCTCTAGATAAGTTTTATCAAAAGAAACATATATTTGGAAGAAAAAACAAATAAATTAAAAACTTGACATTTCAACTTTTAAAAATATTTTAAGTAGAAATATTAGAAAGGTGTCACTGAAAAATAAGGTAGTACAAATACAGTAATCACAAAGATATTTTTTACACTTACTAGGTCACTCATGGACGAGTGAAGATAAAAATAGTCTCCCATTGTCATGATTTGATGTTATAGCATATGAATATATTTACTATAGGGTATTACATAAATACAAAAGAAATTAAGGCATTGCAAGTTCTTGGAAATTCTACATCTAATCACGGATATACATTGTAGCTACAACAGAAAACATGAAATATGCAGTAGATTTTTACTAACTTTCTTTAGAAACGTTGCTGCAGAAATCTAGCAACTTTGCAAGTCCATTATATAGCAATGTTTGTGTTTTAGACCAAGTTGATCAGAACCCATGTAATTCTTACAAATGCAGTTATTTGTAACAGTGACTCAAAGGACATGCCCCCTGTTGGCCAAGCAAGGCCCTGCATGCACACTGCCTTCAGCTTGCTCTACTAGTGTTCAGAAATAAACCACTTGCCTCCAGAGTCTTTAAACAATACTCCCCTTCTCCTAGGATTCAATTTATTTAGTTCATACAGCTTCCTTTAGGTTCACAAGTCTTAAAAGCCCTGTTTCTTAGAGATAGGGAGTTTTAGTCAAGCTACTCCCTCCTTGGTACAGAAGGCCCGCTGCTCCCCTTTTTGAGCTGTGCTCATTACCTCAGGCCAGCTGTGGCTTTCAACCAGCTTCTCATTCAGCTGGCCCCTTTCTCCAAATAGTCCCCAGATTCAGAGGATTCAACTAATAACCTTCTCCTGGTGGTGTCTCTCTGAATATACACAGCCGTCTACTTCCAGCTCATTCCCAATTGATTGGAAGAGAGGAGAGACTTGCTCCACACACTCTGCAAGACTTTTGGTCCCAGCCCCTTAAACAGTAACTGACTTTCTCCAAATCATTACATATTCTGGGGACTGCTTCCTCTCCACCAATATCTCATTTCCTAGATCTTTTGCATACATCAAAGCCTCCCAAAATCTTAAAGGGCCATGCCACATAACCGGGGTGAGCTCACTGCTAGGCACCACTACCGATCTGGGAGTAGACTATGTCACAGTACAGTATGTAAAATAATATCAGAATATACATACCTGTTTAGCCATATTCTCTACAAATTTTGGTGATCTTTCCCTTAATAATGTTATAAGATCTTTATATATGTCACTTTTTCTCTTATAGTCAATATCATCTTTCTCCTTTTCTCTACCCTTAAAAAAGAACACAATTTTAAATTATTATTATTCTCTTTCATAATAGATTTCCATCTGTAAGGTAAATACTGTTAAGAAACATAGGTCCCAAGCTTGCAATGATCTTCACACAACTGACCACTGTGCCAGCATAGAGCCCCAATGAATGCCAGTGGGGATTAGCAGGGGCCCCAGGGTTCACTCACATGGAGCTCAGTGCAGGATCAGCATCTTAGACCCAGTCCTGCAAGTAGTTACTACTGCATGTGGTGCTTTGTGAGTAGTCCCATGGAAAGGGACTTAGGAACCATGGGGGAAAACCAAATAAACATAAGCCTCTAGTATGATGCAGGTTTCAGAGTAGCAGCCGTGTTAGTCTGTATTCACAAAAAGAAAAGGAGTATTTGTGGCACCTTAGAGACTAACACATTTATTTGAGCATAAACTTTCGTGAGCTACAGCTCACTTCATCAGATGCAGTGGCTAAGAAAGCTAAGATGTATAATCAGGGAAATAGCAAGTAGAACTATGGAGGGGATATTACCACTGTATATGGCATTAGCAAGACCATTATTGGAATATTGTGTCCAGTTCTGGTGTTCATACTTTAAAACGGATGGTGACAAATTGGAAAGGATATAGAAAAGAGCTACAATACTGATTTGAGATCTGGAAAGCCTGCCTTACAGTGAGAGAATACAGAAGCTCAGTCTGTTTATAGTTGATCATAAAGAAGATTAAGAGGTGACTTAACAATGTTCTATAACTTCCTACATGGGGAGAAGATTTCTGACAGTAGAGTGCTCTTTAATTTAGCAGTCAAAAGCATAACAAGCACTAATGGCTGGAAGCTAAAACTAGACAATTTCAAACTAGAAATAAAGCACACATTTTTGATAGTAAGGATAATTAACCATTGGAAGAACTTAATTAGGGATGTGATTGAGTCTTCATCACTTGAAGTTTTGAAATCAAGAATGGATGTCTTTCTAAAAGATATGCTGTAGCTCAATCAGAAGTTATGGACTTGATAAAGGAATTACTGAGTGACATTTTATGGTTTGTGTTATGCAGGTCAGATTAGATGGTGGTAATGGCCCCTTTTGGCCCACAAAATCTATTAATCTGTTATTTCAATGGGATTCATAGTAGTAAGCACTTCATCCAGTAGAATGTGTTTAGATGATCATGTCCTTTTTTATAGCTGGGGTAAAAAATGTATGGGTTTTTTCCCTTAAAAAACTGTGAAATTTTGTGTAGGTTTTATTCTTTATTATACTTGTCCCAAACTTTTACATTTTTATACAAGCAATCATCATAAGAAGAGAGAAAAATAGTTTGGGACTGGGACTCAGGAAGGAAAAGGTGCAGTAACCTTGTGCAGTAAGTGTAGTTCTTCAATATGTGTGTCCCTATGGGGGCTCCACTTTAGGGGACATGCACCCCGTATGCCTTCATTCAGAGATTTTTCATTAGCAGTGTCCATTCAGCCTGCACATGTGTCCTACATGTCCTTGTGTTCCACACCAGGGCTATATGGGACTGCACAGGCAAACCACCCTCTACCACAAAGTCTACCACAAAGTTCTACAAGGAAACTCTGAAGTACAGGGGAAGGAGGGCAGGTAGTGGAGCACCCATAGGGACATACATCTCAAAGAACTACAGTTACTGCACAAGGCTCTCCTTCTTTGAATAGTGTCCCTATGGTTGCTCCACTGCAGATGACTCCCGAGAGCAATATACCCACAGGAAGGAGGGAGCTACAGAAACAGGTCCAGAAATGAAGACGGAGTTGCATAGCCAACTGCCACACCGAATCTAGAGGCATGGACCAAGGCATAGTGCTTGGAGAAAGTATGTACTGAAGACCATGTAGTGGCTCTGCAGATATTGGAACATCTTTAAGTAATGCCACAGATGTTGATTGCAACCTAATAAAGAATGCTAACACCACGAAAGGAGGTTGAAAGCTGACAACATATAACATGCATTAATACACCCAAAGATCCACCTTGATTGCTTCTGGGAGGAGAGTGTGGATCCTTTAGATCTGTCTGCAATGGAAACAAATAATCTAGGAGACCTCTGAAATGGTTTGGTCCTGTCTATATAGAAGGCCATTGCTCTTCTGACACCTGAGGGATGGAAGGAAGTCTGCTGTTAGGAGTTATGTGGTTTTGCAGAAAAAAGGGTAAAAGAATGGTTTGATTAAGATGAAACTCAGATGACACCTTGGTATGAATTTAGGGGGTGGACATAAGAATAGTTTGTCCTTGAACAAAATCATGAAAGGAGGGTCTGCCATTAAGGCCCAAATGTCTCAGACTTTTTGGGTTGATGTGAGGGCTACCAAAAGGGCCTGTCATCACACACTGGTTCAGTAAGGAGCAGGTCACCATTGGTTCACAGAGAGAACTTTTAAGACATCTGAGAACTCAACTAAGATCCCAAGATGGAGTGGGGTCTTTCACTTGAGGGAAAACATTCCCCAATCCTTTGATGAACTTTTCAAGTTGCTGGGTGAGCAAATACAGAGAACACTTCCACTGGAAAATGAAAGGTTGTTATGGCGGCCAAGTAAACCTTGACAGAGTTGGTTGATAATCCTCCTGCAACTGAAGAAAACAGGCAATCCAGGATAACCAAGAGTGGGGAAGATTTGGATGCGAGTCATGGACGTTCACATCAATGGCTAAATTTCTTCCACTATTGAAGGTAAGTATTTTGGGTAGATTCTTTCCTACTGTTTAATAACACTTGTACTACCTCCACAGAAAAAGCAGACTCTAGCCCAGTGGTGGGGAACCTGCAGCCCATGGGCCACACGCGGCCTGGCTTACATTGACCATCGGCAGGCACGGCCACCTGCAGCTCCCAATGGCCACAGTTTGCCATTCCCGGCAAATGGGAGCTGTGGGAAGCAGCACGGGCTGCAGGGACATGCTGGCCACCACTTCCTCCAGCTCCCATTGGCTGGGAACGGGGAACCGCAGCCACTGGAAGATTCGGGTGGCTGTGCCTGCAGACGGTCAATGTAAACAAACTGTCTCACAATCCGCCATCAGATTACCCTGACAGGCCACATGCGGCCCACGGGCCGCAAGTTGCCCACCACTGTTCTAGCCCCATGAACTATCAAGGAGCCATGTCTTCTGGCAGAGAACTCCTAGGTTCAGATGAAACAATCTATCTGTCTTGGGAAAGAAGATGAGGGGTAAGCTGAAGCTTTATTGCTGGACAGAGGGACAGGTGAAATAGGTAAGGATACTATGCTTGTCTCAATCATGTTGCAAGTACTAGAATAACCCTAGCTTTGTCCTGTCTGATTTTGTTCAGCACCCTTAATATCAGAGGCACTGAGGGAAATATGTAGAATAGTCTCTTTGTCCAAGGTAGGAGGAAGGCATCTCCCAGAGAATGGCATCCTAGATCCCCTCTTGACCAGAACAGATGACACTTCCAGTTTGTGAAAGTGGTGAAGTGGTCCACTGCTGGAAATCCCCAAATTTGAAATATGCCATGGAGGGTCTAAAAGTCCAACTCCCATTTGTAGTCATGGGAGGAATGCCCGCTGAGAGCAACAGACAGGGTGTTTTGAGTGCCAGGTAGGTACATTGCTGAAATGTGTATACAATGGATTATGCACCAGAGAGGGAGACCTTGCTCCTTGTTGCTGGTTGATATAAAACCTACAGGCCACATTATCATAGAATCATAGAACATCAGGGTTGGAAGGGACCTCAGGAGGTCATCTAGTCCAACCCCCTGCTGAAAGCAGGACCAATCCCCAACTAAATCATCCCAGCCAGGGCTTTGTCAAGCCTGACCTTAAAAACTTCTAAGGAAGGAGATTCCACCACCTCCCTAGGTAACGCATTCCAGTGTTTCACCATCCTTCTAGTGAAAAAGTTTTTCCTAATATCCAACCTAAACCTCCCCCACTGCAACTTGAGACCATTACTCCTCGTTCTGTCATCTGCTACCACTGAGAACAGTCTAGATCCATCCTCTTTGGAACCCCTTTCAGGTAGTTGAAAGTAGCTATCAAATCCCACCTCATTCTTCTCTTCCGCAGACTAAACAATCCCAGTTCCCTCAGCCTTTTCTCGTAAGTCATGTGTTCCAGTCCCCTAATAATTTTTGTTGCCCTCTGCTGGACGTTTTCCAATTTTTTCACATCCTTCTTGTAGTGTGGGACCAAGAACTGGACACAATACTCTAGATGAGGCCTCATCAATGTCGAATAGAGGGGAATGATCACGTCTCTTGATCTGCTGGCAATGCCCCTACTTATACATCCCAAAATTCCATTGGCCTTCTTGGCAACAACGGCACACTGTTGACTCATATCCAGCTTCTCGTCCACTGTAACCCCTAGGTCCCTTTCTGCAGAACTGCTGCTGAGCCATTCGGTCCCTCATCTGTAGCGGTGCATGGGATTCTTCCGTCCTAAGTGCAGGACTCTGCACTTGTCCTTGTTGAACCTCATCAGATTTCTTTTGGCCCAATCCTCTAATTTGTCTAGGGCCCTCTGTATCCTATCCCTACCCTTCAGTGTATCTACATCTCCTCCCAGTTTAGTGTCATCTGCAAACTTGCTGAGGGTGCAATCCACACCATCCTCCACATCATTAATAAAGATATTGAACAAAACCAGCCCGAGGACCGACCCTTGAGGCACTCCACTTGATACCAGCTGCCAACTAGACATAGAGCCATTGATCACTACCTGTTGAGCCCAACAATCTAGCCAGCTTTCTGTCCACCTTATCATCCATTCATCCAGCCCATACTTCTTTAATTTATTAGCAACAATACTGTGGGAGACCATGTCAAAAGCTTTGCTAAAGTCAAGGAACAACATGTCCACTGCTTTCCCCTCATCCACAGAGCCAGTTATCTCGTCTTAGAAGGCAATTAGATTAGTCAGCATGATTTGCCCTTGGTGAATCCATGCTGACTGTTCCTGATCACTTTCCTCTCCTCTAAGTGCTTCAGAATTGATTCCTTGAGGACCTGCTCCATGAATTTATCTATTATAACCCTCATTGACTGGTCCTTGACAAGAGATAAAAAAATTAAGGCAAGCATTTCTGATTGCCCTGAGTTCCAACAGGTTGATGTGAAGACGGCTTTCATGAGGCGATCATCTTCCTGGATTGTATGAGCATTGAAACATGCCCTCTCTCTCAACAGGGATGCATCCATTGGTATGGTGACTGTCAAATTCAGCTGGAGAAAAGGAATACCTGCACCAATGTTTGATGATCTTTCCATTGGCCTAGGGAATCTGTCACCTAAAGTGGAAATGAAACCTGTTTGTCTGAGCTTTGTTTGTGAGTAGACTGTTCTGAGGCATCTCTGGAAGCAACAAAGGCATAACCTTGCATGATCTGTTATGGTGGGCACTGAGGAAATCAAATACTTAGGCTTGTATGGTACCAAGGAACTTGTTAGGGGAGGCACTGGGAAGTAGAGCCATATTCAATGGTACCAGACTGGAGGAATGTCTTTCCTTGCCATCTTTATCACGTCCAGATACTACCTAAGATCTCTCGGAGCCATGTTTGCTCTTAGAAGAGCTTTGGGGTTTTCCAGTCCTGCCAGTATGGGGATAGCCCTTCGCCTCTAAGGCACCAGGTTGAGAGGTCAAAGTTTCTGAGTTGGTCTATCTACTGGTAAATCGAGGTCTTTTTGGAGTAGATTCCTTATGAAGGACATTAGAGCTCCTTTTCCTGGGACCCTCTGAGGAAGTCTCTGGAGTTTTCCCCTTTGTAGGGGAGTGCTGAGCCAAGGTCAATGGGGCACTGGATCTACCCGGAGACTGCATAGGGGCATGCTCCTGACCAGGCTCTCAACTGGGATGAAGGGAACCCTCGATCATTCACAACATCAGCTTCATCTCCTGATTCTTCCATGCCCTGGACTTAAAGGCCAGACAGAAGTTACACTTCTGTGGGGTGTGTTACTCTCCTAGGCACTAAAAGCACTTGGAGTGGCCATCTCTAATTGGGATGGCCACTTGGCAAGGCAGCATTTAAACCCTGGTGAGCCAGGAAAGCATGCCTTCCCAAAGGGAAGGAAGAGAATGAAACAAACCTCTCAACTACTAAAATAAGCTAAACTAAAAAACTAACAGAATAGATCGGGGTGGGTAAACTACGGCCCATGGGCTGCATCCAGCCTGTCAGACGTTTTTATCTGGCCCTTGACTTCCTGCCAGGGAGCAGGGTCTGGGGCTTGCCCCGCTCCAGTGCTCCAGCTTGGGAGCAGGATCAGGGGCTTGCCCTGCTCCGCATGTGCCGTGGCTCTGCACGGCTCCCAGAAGCAGCAGCAAGTCCCGCCTCTGGCTCCTACTCATAGGAGCAGCCAGGGGACTCCACATCCTGCCCATGCCCCAGGCGCCACCCCCGCAGCTCCCATTAGCCGGGAACCGCTGCCAATGGAAGCTGCAGGGGTGGCGCCTGCAGATGAGACAGTGCGCAGAGCTGCTTAGCTGCGCCTCTGGGTAGGAGCCAGAAGGGGGACATGCCGCTGCTTCCGGAAGCTGCTTGAGGTAAGCACCACCTGGAGCCTGCACCCCTGACCTCCTGCCACACCCCAACCCCCTGCCCTACCCCTAATCCCCCTCCCACGCTCCGAATTCCTCGGTCCCAGCCTGGAGCACCCTCCTGCACCCCAAATCCCTCATCCCCAGCCCCTCCACCTCCAGCCCCTTCCCTCCCCTCCCCACACTCCAACCCCGTGCCCTAGTCCTGAGCCCCCTCCTGCACCTTGAACTCCTCATTTCTGGCTCCACCACAAAGCCCACAACCCCAGTCAAAGCCCTCACCCCAGCCCCAAATTTTTTGAGCATTCATGGCCCACCATACAATCTCCATACCCAGATGTGGTCCTTGGGCCACAAAGTTTGCCCACCCCTGGACTAAACTAAACTCAACTAACAACTAGGAAAAAATTTTAGCAGAGGCAAGCTCAAGGCAGATATGCTAAAGCTCAATCTCAGGCTGAGGCAGCTGAGAAGGAACTGAGGGCAGTTCGCCCATGTAGCACTATATAGCCCTGGTGCAGAGCATGAGGACTTGCAGGGCACATGCGTGGGCCAAATGGACACTACTAATGAAAATCTCCAATTGAAGGTGTGGGGAAAACACACACCCAAAGTGGATCGCTCATAGGGACAGTACTTGAAGAAGAAATGTGGGTCTACCCCTGCTCTCTCATGGACTTCCTATGTGAATTTGGGCAAGACACTTACGAGTGTTACGAGTGTTAAAAGTCTGACTTTTCCCACCCCTCTAAAATCCACAAACAAAGGAATATCAGAATCAAAAGTAGTGAGTTGGGTTTGTGGCTGATATAAATAAGTTTGTACAAGGAATTCCTGAATTCTGACACCTTAAATATAACACTGCTCCTCAGAGTCCAAAGAGTTAGCGAACTTTTTTTTGCTACCGTGTAGACACTTTGCCCCCAGTCACTTCAATGGAAGTGCTCGCATGCTTAAAGATAAGCACATTCATAAGTGTTTGCTGAATTGTGCATAAGAGTAATTTTTCAAGTTTAAGTTATTAGACTCTAATTTTAAAGGTTATTAACAATTTAAAATAGTAACATCAGAATGAGTCATACAGAGATCCTGAGCTAATTTTGACTGATGTTTATTTATGGCTAATTGATGATGTTTACATATGAAAGTAATATCATTGAACTGAACCCAACGGGACTACTTGCATGAAATTACAAATGTGTGTTTTTGCAGGGTTGGGTCTAAAAGACAGAGAAGACACAAAATTTGAGGAAAGCCAAAAGTTGACATTATACTGGGTCTTTCACTTCTAATTATTATTATTATGAACCCAAGTAGGATAACACCCCAACCATATTGTCAGGTAGTTAGATTAATGTTTTTGATAAGATTATTATTGGAATGATTACAACAATGCATCAGATTGTATTACGATGCCTTTCCTAGCTAACACAAAGGTTTTTTTAAAAGTGAAAATGTAGATTACGGACAATATGAAATAATTCAGAAAGAATGTAATGGTATGCATCTTGCCATTCTTCAGGATTCATTAACAGATCTGTTTCATACTCAACTACTCTAATAGCTAGATATAGTGAAAAGAATGTGCAAAACAAGCATTTTATGTGCTGCTTTACACATGTGGTAAAGTAAATTTACAAGTGAAGTGTAAACCACTAGAATTCACTGTTCAGGCAACAGAAGAAAAAGAAATAATGACCTATAGTCAAAACATAAAAAATATATGGCATCATGCTATGATTATTTTCTCTCTTTCTGCAGTGCCACTAAAGTAACTCTTCAGCTCTTGGTTGAATGCAACTGCCCTAAATCCTCAAGTAGGACTCACCCATTTTTACCTACTCAAGTTTCTGTTATCCCAGATTTGAGTTTTTATTGTTACTTACTCCATTTAAAAACACTCCTGCTGTGCTGCAAGTGATGTACAAAGGATCAGTGTCATGTGGTTTAACAATCAAATAACAAATTTCCCCATGGACTTGTCTCCAAGGTGGGGCTCGACATCCATTGGAGAATTCATAATCTGCAACAATAGTGTTTTTGTTATTTTTAAAAATATATTGCTATTTCTAATAAAAAGACCTGAATGGATTTTTAATTATAAAATTCATACAAATTTAAGGTCCCAGTCCTGCAACTCTTACTTATGTCAACAATCCAAACTCATTTAGGACTTGATCCTGCAAAGTGGTGAGCATTCCGGCCTGATCCAACAAACCACTTAAACACATGTGCAGCACTTATCAGGATCAAGCCCTTAATTAGTCCAACTGAATTCAATGAGACATGAATAGGGATTATTTATGTAAATCAAGGTTGAAGAATTCAGCTCCACATCTGTAGGTACATGTTGTTCTATATTATTACTTAAAAATAGAAATACACATTTTAAATCAGTAAGAGATAATAAATTTATTTTAATATCTACATTAAAAATAAAATTTATTATATTTAATGTATAAGTGTAAATGTCAAACATGATCAAACAAAAACATAAAAGGTGGAATTTTAACCTGATGTATATTCAAGAGATTCCAGCACAGTATCTTCTCCTTTTCCAGAGAAATGTTTGAGCAGATCCACTTCATTTTTTACAGCAGCTGGAGTTAATCTCACCTCTCTGTAATTAATAGAAAATGGTCTAAAATCTAATAATAAAAAATAAATTTTCAAAAAATAATCAAGACATTGTATAAAGGGATTTTGCCCTTTCCTTTCACTAGTTTCAGAGTAGTAGGAAAAACAACTAAAAATATGCAAATAGCTATTTAGTGGAATTTTAGCTTCACAACTAAAATGAAACTAGTATAATTCTTCGACAAATTCAGTATCTTTTGTGTGCTTTCGTAACTAAATGAACAACTCTATTAAAAAGTTTTAATTGCTAGTGTATTATTTATTTATACAAATTATATTGAGTTGCTTTCAAATACAGCACATATGTCCTTCATGCATATAAATGTATACGCACACACACACACACATATAGACACACACACACATTTATACTCATATTGTTAAACCTCCAGAAAACATCTTTCATTTCAGCAAGTTTTCCTGGTTTTCATAAATCAATAAAGATAATTACTTTCATACCTTTTTGAGTGATTTCTTCATATCACACCAAAAGCACATGTTTTGGGTTAAAATTAATTTAATTTAAAAACAAAACAAAAAAAATTACTGGCTGAAAATGGACAGTTTCATTTGCAATGTACTTACTGTGAAATACGTTTTAAAGAACTGTTAAGTAGTTGCATATCCAGCTGTTGAAGAAGAAGAGATATCTTCATTTTAATTTCTGTATCAGGATCATCATCTTTTTTCATTCTGTCCAGCAAGCGCAGCATAGACATATCTTCTCCTTCAATGGTCCCATATCCTGGGCCAAGAATTTTCACTATAGGATCTCTATTGGCTGTAAATGAGAAACATTATCAATATAAAAATAATGGTACTTTAAAACCGATCTTAAAGGATTTTTAAAATCCTTCACTGCCAAAGCTTTTTAACAATAGTAACTTATAATATAAACACATATTTAATTTTAAAAGATAGATAATAGGTTCCTTAACATGTTTAAAATGTTACTGTTTTATCTTGTAGGAGTAAATGATTTCACATCACTTTATTGTGATTTGAAATACATTAATATATCAGTTTTTAACAATATGAAAACAAAATTCAGGTAAAACAAACAAATAACAAACAGGAGCTGTCTTCTGGTGAATAAACATTTAGATTTATTGAATCAAGAGCTAAATATCAAACTCTCTTTTGGGTCAGTATTTACCTTCAGGGATAATAAATTGGATGATGACCCAAACATCAAGTCAATGGGCTCAATTCACAGAAAAGCCATCATTACAGAAGTTTGATTTAGTATAAAACAATGTCTTAAAAGATTTGTTGGCAACACTCCCAATTATTTCATAAAAGGCCCAGCTATCACTTGCTCAGGATTGCCAGCTGTCCTATACAGTGACCACTGACATAACTGTGTGTTAGCTGGTTTTATAAACTCCTCTTGTTCTCAGTGGCCCAATAAGTGACAGTGTTCTTACACAGATGCATAGCAGTTGCTGGCTCATACTGAAGCATGATCCCGTGTATGCCTTTGCTGTGTGGGCATTTTACAAATCAGGCGCAATCCATCTGTGACTGCATCAGAATTATAGCTAACTTGTTTTCTACCAATTTCACAAACAAATGTTACTCAGATTTTGCACTCCCATAGGTGTCTAATTTAGCACACTTAGGTGCTTTTTATTCAGTTTGTATACAAGGAACTGGATATGACCCAATAACTATACTGTTACATATTTTCTAAAAGTGCTGATCAGAAAGATCTGAAAATGTTCACAGCCATGAACTTCCTAAGCATAACATATTTTTGTTGGTTATTTTAATAAATTAACATTATAAAAGGGAGATTACCTTAAAAGTACAGAAAAAAACTATTATTAGCTTCTGAGGACACATTTAGTATGCCAAGATTTGAATATATGATCTGCTATAATTTTTGAGGTACCAGTCAGTATACATGTATCTTTATATATAATTCAATGTTAACATTATTCCAGAGCTCTATATTACTGACTTCAGCGAAGATAAAAAAAATAAAAATAGAAGTTTCCTCGTTCATCACATCACTGTTTTCAACCAATCCCTCATAAGTCAAAATTTGTACTAAATAAAATGTAACGTATGTGTTTCTTTCTTTCTCTTATTTTTTTAAACATTAAAATTCAAGGAAAAGAGAGAAAAAAAAACAACCTTCAAGGCATGCCTGTGCTTCCTTTAACTTTTTTTCCATAGCTACATGTAGCAAACGAGAGAGTTGGCCAAAACTGCGTACTCTGATAGTTGAGGCACTGAGGAGAAGCAATGGTTGATCATCTTTGTCTCTTTCTTCTGACTGAACGGTTGTTCCACTAGAAGAATAAAATGATACTTCATAAAGAAAGAACTTTTATTAAAGGAAAATTTTAGGTAGAGTCCAACTCTGAGAATGCTGCTCAAAGCTCTTAATAAAAAATAGACCTTGTCTCCTAATTTACATCCCCCTTTCTAGTTACTAATAGACCATGTTGACTTGCAAACTCAAAAGAGTTCACAGAAACAAATGTTTGGCTGCTGTACCTTACTTACCAAACTAAGGTCTATCGATGAAATATATATTAATATATTACAGCTGACAACAGAAATATCCATAAGAATATAAGAATGGCCATACTGGGTCAGACCAATGGTTCATCTAGCCTAATATCCAGTCTTCCAACAGTGGCCAGTGCCAGATGCTTCAGAGGGAATGAACAGAATAGGGTCATTACAACTGTCATCAAGTCCCATCTTCAGGCAGTTGGAGGTTGACAGGCACCCAGAGCATAGTGTTGTGTCCCTCTATCTTCCATGAACGTACATATTTCTTTTTTGAACCCAGTTATACTTTTGGCCTCAGAACATCCTTTGGCAATGAGTTCCACAGGCTGATTGCGTATTGTGTGAATATTTCCTTTTGTTCATTTTAAACCTTCTGCCCATTAATTTCATCAGGTGACCTCTAGTCCTTGGTGTTATGTGAAGGGGTAAGTAACACTTCCCTATTCACTTTTTCCATACCATTCATGATTTCATAGACCACTATCATATTCCCCCTAGTCTCTTTTATACCCTGAAGAGTCCTAGTCTTTTTAAAATCTCATCTCATGGAAGCTGTTCCATGCCCCTCATCATTTTCACTGCCCTTCTCGGCACCTTTTCCAATTCTACTATACCTTTTTTCAGATGGGGTAACCTGAATTGCATGCAGTATTCAAGGTGTGGGCATACCACGGATTTATATAGTGGTATTATGATATTTCTGCTTTATTATCTATCCCTTTCCTAATAGTTCCTAACATTCTGTCTGCCACTGGACATTGAATGGATGTTTTCAAAAAAAATATCCACAGTGACTCCTAGCTCTCTTTCTCAAGTGGTAACAGCTAATTTAGACCCATCATTTTGTATGTATAGTTGAGGTTATTTTTTCCAATGTGCACAACTTTGCACTTAGCAACACTGAATTTCATCTGCCATTTTGTTGTCCACTCACTAAGTTCTGTGAAATTCCTTTGTAACTCTTTCCAGTCAGCTTTGGACTTAACTATCTCGGGTAATTTTGGGTAACATCTGCAAACTTTGCCACCTCATTGTTCACCCCCTTTTCAAGATTGTTTATGAATATGTTGAACAGCACAAGTCTCAATACTGCTCCTTGGGGGATCCCACTATTTACCTCTCTCAATTGTGTAAACTGACCACTTATTCCTACCCTTTGTTTCCTCTCTTTTAACCAGTTACCAATCCATGAGAGGACCTTCCCTCTTATCCCATGACTGCTTACTTTGCTTAATAACCTTTGGTGAGGGACCTTGTCAAAAGCTTTCGGAAAGTCCAAGTACACTATATCCACCAGATCACCTTTGTCCACATGCTTGTGGACCCCCTCAGAGAATTCTCATAGATTGATGAGGCATGATTTTCCTTTATACAAGGAATGTTTATCTATGTGTCTGATAATTCTGTTCTTTACTATAGTTTCAACCAATTTGCCTCATGCTGAAGTTAGGTATAACAGCCTGTAATTGCCAGGATTGCCTCTGAAGCCTTTTTAAAAAATAGGCGTTACATTAGCTAACCTTCAGTTATCTGGTACACAGGCTGATTTAAGCAGTAGGTTACATATTAGCTAGTAGTGCTGCAATTTCATATCCGAGTCCCTTCAGAAATCTTGGGTGAATAAGATCTGGTCATGGTGACTTATTACTGTTTAATTTATCAATTTATCTAAAAAAGTGTAACTGCCCTTCTCTTTTCAAAGCTGTAGCACAGTTCCTTTAACATGGCTTGGCTCAACTATCTTGTAACTGGGTGCACCAATACAGCTATAATTATAGTGCGGACAGGACCTTATGGGTACAACTACGTAGGACTTTTTTGAATTGTTTTTTGCATCTCACCTCAACGTAAGGTGACTGAGGGTATTTCTACACAGCAATTAGACACCCGCGGCTGACCTGTGCGATTCCAACTCAGACTCATGGGGCTTGGGCTTTGGGGCCCTCCCACATCACAGCGTGTTAGAGCCCGGGCTCCAGCCTGAACCCAGAAGTCTACACAGCAATGAAACAGCCCTGCAGCCCAAGCCCCGCAAGCCCAAGTCAGCTGGCCTAGACCAGTTGCAGGTGTCTAGTTGCTATGTAGACATACCCACAGTGGTAAAATACCAGTGCCTGGTCTACACTAGTGCCTCCTTTATTGCTGGCACTGGCAGGTCTGCACCAGCACTAGACATAGGGTGTGAAAATTCCTAGAATAGACAAAGGCAAATATATTTGCCCCACTTCAGTAAGAAACAAGAGAATAGGTTTCAACACACAGCTGTGAAGTTACAATCTAGGTGCTACAAATATTTTCAGAGTCCTTTGGGGGAAAAGTTATAAATCAGAACACAAAATGTCCAACGTAACAAACTAGGAGAAAACAAATACAATGAAAAGAGCAAACATTCCTTATACAAAATGAGCACAATTTTTTTTCTTTGCAGTTTGTCTTTAATATGTTTATAAACCACTGCCATTCAGACCTACCTGATCTCATAACCTAATTCAAATCCTGAATAATCCAATTGTGTTTTCCATTCAAGTGGTTCTCTGAAGACAAATGCTGCTTCTTGAGGATGTCTCGAGCTGAAGCTCTCTGCAAACTTAATTATGTCATTTAGAAGAGATTCATTCAAAGGGGTGATTTCTAGTGTGCCAGTTCCAGAACCGGCCGAGGTCCATTGAGCTGCTCTTGTCAGTGCCACTCCCATGATTTCAGCTAATATCAACGATGTGTGCCTTAGCAAATAAATAGTTTATTCTTTAAATATGATTAAGATCCCAAACTATTAAAAGAATACATTTGTAGACTTAATATTTAGCAATACGCATCTTTGGGTCTGATTCACTTATTTCAGTGGAGTTACACCAGCAATGCGGGGCATAGGCTTGCTAATGTTATATTAAAAAGAATGAGGCTGCTTGGGGAAAATTCAATTTATACTTCTGTTAATTACCCATACTAATAACATTTCAAAAAGTGCAAAGCAAATAGGTTCTGTTCTGTTTGCAATGGGCTTAAGAGATGTTTTTTTGTCATCTTTAGGGTCCTTCGTTTTCGGTTTTTATTTTAATTTTGCCTGGGAATTTATTGGTTGATATTACTACAAAAACAAAAACAGGTGAAAATCAGTGCAAAAAACTATTAATAATTTTGCTCGGTAAATATCAGGGTTTATTTTGGTGGACGGAAGGACAGAGTATTCAGTAGAAAAAAGTATTCAGTAGATTAATGCTTTGATGATTGGAATTCAATGTGGTTTGCTGCAGAACTAAAACAGAACTCAAAACACCACGCCACCTCTGAGTTCAAGAAAACAATATAGGTCTAATCCCCATATAAAACTTTTCATTTGAATAAACAGGTTACTGTTGTAGACTTAGAACTGTTAGCTACCACACTATGTACAGCGCATAAACTCAACTTCATCCTTTTCTCCTGTTTTTTTTTTAAACTTTTGAATACTTTTTGTTCTGAAATGTATTCTGATACAGATTTTCATTTTCTTCCCATTTTAGTGTGTCAAATCTTTAAATCATTATCTGCTAACAGCTTGAAATGTCTACATGGTGGGCGTGATTATCATCATTAAGTTCAGATGTGCACGCACTTCAGAGCTTGCGTGTGGGCCTATTTGTTTATTGTGTGTATCTTCCAGACCAGAGGTGGGCAAACTACAGCCCGCGGGCCACATCCAGCCCACAGGACCATCTTGCCCAGCCCCTGAGCTCCCGGTTGGGGAAGCTAGTCCCCGGCCTCTCCCCCGCTGTCCCCTCTCCCCCGCAGCCTCAGTGCGCCGTGCCGCCAGCGCAGGAGGGGGCTGCACTGTGGGGGCAGGGGAGAGCAGGAAGGGAGACTCACCTGCAGCCTCAGGGGAGCAGGCGGGTGGTGCAGGTGGCTGGAGCACAGCGAACGCAGGCGGAGGACTCAGGAGGAGCACCAGGCGGCCGCGTAGCCAGCTGGACAGAAGCGGCGCTTTGAAGGGGAAACAGATGCTTCTCTCCAGCTGTGCGGCTGCCTCTGCTCCTCCTGCATCCTCTGCCCATGTTTGCAGGGCTGCATTCTGAAAGGGGCTTTAGAGGGGGGGTTGGATAGGAGGTGGGGTCCGGGGGGCCTGTCGGGGGTGGGACAGTCAGGGAGCGGGGGGGTTGGATAGGGGGTGAGGTCCCGGGGGGATGGTTAGGGGCAGGAGGTCCCAGGAGGAGACGGTCAGGGGACAAGAAGTAGGGGGGATTGGATGGGTTGGGGGTTCTGAGGGGGGCAGTCAGGGGGAGGGAAGTGGGAGGGGGCAGTTAGGGTTTGGGGAGGCACAGCCTTCCCTACCCGGCCCTCCATACAGTTTTCGAACCCCGATGTGGCCCTCAGGCCAAAAAGTTTGTCCACCCCGTTCTAGACTAATACATAGCCTTACTTCAACTGGCAACTTTGCGTATAAAACAAACATGTATTATTGTAACACATATCTCACGCAATATATTGTATTTTCCTAATAAAACTATTTTCTGTCTATCTGAATGATACAAAAGTAGGGTGAAAATCGGAAAAAAAAATTATTTTTTGTAAACCCTGGATTTTTTTCAGTAAAAATCAGTTTAAACTGAAAATGCAGGGGCATTTTACAACTTGGGTTGCCACATCTCAGGTATAAAAACCCAGAACATCCAGGATGATCCTGAGCCCATAAAACTGGACAGCTGGCAGTGTGTACTGAAAACCCTCAGAAATTTCCCAGGACAGCCATGCTGGGAAAATGTAGGCAGGAGACAACGCTACTTACAGCTAATGCTAGGAAACTTTATGAGAACTGGAGGATCGCAGAGGACAGGGAAACATGGCCAACTCTTCATTTAATTTAAGTGTAGAAATAAGAGGACAATGTAAGCCTGTGGCTGCTGCGCCACAAGCCCCCTCTGGGGACCAGGGGGATGGGAGCCATATAAGTAAAGAGAGGCCTAAGTGTCCTCACTCTCTGGGGAGATGCAGAGGGAGGCTCCTAGGCTTTGGGGCATGGAGAAGAAGCTTCTTTCCAAGATCTCTCATTCGCTGGGTGAGAGACCCCACCCGCACTGTGGATTCGGGGGTCAGACCCGCCCCGGCCCCCATCATTCACTAGAGGGAGGGTCCCTCACTGTGGGACAGAGGATCAGACCCTCACTTACTAGTGGGAGGCTCCATTAGTGTGGGGCAGGGATCAGACCTCCCTGGGCCTCTCACTCGTTGCGGGAGGCTCCCTCATTGTGGGGCAGGGTCAGACCCAGCCTGGCCGGGCCCCCTCACTCCCGTGGGGGCTGAGCCCCTGCACACCGCTCGCAGCAGCAGCAGCGGCAGCGGCAGGACCCCACACGCGTCCCCTCCACCCGCTTTCCGCCCCGGTACCTTGCCCCGGCTCCGGCTCTCTCGCCTCTCTGGGGCCGCCCGCTCGGCCGGCGGCAGTTGCTATGGGGACGGGCCCGCCGCCGCCGGTTCCTAGGAGAGGCGGGTAAACCCAGCGCGGCCCCTGTCCCGCCCCTCCCTGCCGCTGCCGCCAGGCTTTCTCCCCAGCCCTCCGCACAGCGCCCCGGCCCCGGCGGCGGGAACGCAGCCGTCTCCGCAAGGCAAGGCGCTGCGGCCCCGCGGGGGGGGCGGCAGGGGGGCGGCTAGCTGCCGTGGGTGCTGCGGTGACTGGGGGGGCTGGGGCGATGGAAAGGCTGAGAGGGCGGCTATGGGGCGTGAGGAGAGTGCTTGGTGTGAGGGCCAGGGAACGGGGAGGTTGGGCTTTGTGGGTGCCGAGGAGCCTGACGAGGGTGCTGGCTGCGGATAGTGGGAAGTTTGCGGGGGGGGGGGGGGCAGTCGAAGTGGGTGAAGTTGATATGGTGTAATTGAGGCGTTTAGTGTGTGTGTGTGTGTGTGTGGGGGGGGTGATGAATGAATGACCCAGTGCCCTCTGTCCGTGCTTTCTACGGTTTGAGTTAGAGGAAAAGGTATTTGGCCACCTTCACCCTTTATTTAATCCCACACCAAAAACTAAGCAGTTCGTTGATTTGAAGTACTGCCCCCTGCAGACGGAACGAGGAGCCCCACCTTTATTTCCTAAAAAAGAAAAGGAGGACTTGTGGCACCTTAGAGACTAACAAATTTATTAGAGCATAAGCTTTCGTGAGCTACAGCTCACTTCATCGGATGCCACAAGTCCTCCTTTTCCTTTTGCGAATACAGACTAACACGGCTGCTACTCTGAAACCTGACATTTATATCCTGGAGGACTTTAGCCTGTGGTAATTCACTAGTTTGAGGTTGCTATAAGAAAATATCTTTAACAGGGTGACAAGATGTCCCAGTTTTATAGGGACAGTCCTGATTTTTGGGTCTTTTTCTGATATAGGCTCCTATTACCCCACAGCCCCTGTCCTGATTTTTCACTTTTGCTGTCTGGTCACACTAATCTTTAATCAAGTTGACTTATTAAAACTGAAATAACTATCAATTAGACTTTTATTTTATATTTAAATGTTTTTCTTTTTTTAAAAAGCTATCGTGAAATTAGTGCTTGTGAGAAGAGGTGGAGATTGACAAATCTTGGTGATTAAAGTCCTTCATTTAGATTCAGAATAGTTGCATTAAACTATTAACAAATAAACAACACAATCAAATAATCTAATAGATATAAAAACAACGAGGAGTCCAGTGGCACCTTAAAGTCTAAAAGATTTATTTGGGCACTGTTAGTCTTTAAGGTGCCACTGGACTCCTCGTTGTTTTTGTGGCTACAGACTAACACGGCTACCCCTCTGATACCCAATAGATATATTTCAGAGTAGCAGCCGTGTTAGTCTGTATTCGCAAAAAGAAAAGGAGTACTTGTGGCACCTTAGAGACTAACAAATTTATTAGAGTATAAGCTTTCGTGAGCTACAGCTCACTTCATCGGATGCATTTTTCCACCAAATGCATCCGATGAAGTGAGCTGTAGCTCACGAAAGCTTATGCTCTAATAAATTTGTTAGTCTCTAAGGTGCCACAAGTACTCCTTTTCTTTTTGCCAATAGATATAGTAACTCTTTCAGTCACTCATTTGGTTTCTAAAGAATACTGGGAAATAGCAGGTTATCACCTTCAACAAAGATGAAGTATTAATTTCTCCATATTAAAATACATTCCAAAACGTTTATGTTCTAATATACTTTTCAATATCTAACCATTGGCCACTCAGAAGATCTTAGGGACATCTTTATATTCTGCTAGTTTTTTTGAGCTATGATGTGGATTACATACATTATGATGATAAATAGTTTAAAAGAAAATCCACGTTTGCATTAAAACTGTTACATTTTAAGAGTGAAGAGCAGTTTAGCAGAGTTTCTGTTTGGACCACAAAAGTCTTGTTCATTACTGCCTTCATTCTCAGCCAGATTGTGCCTTGAGTTTTAAGCCATATTTGTCAATAACAGCAGGGGGAATTTCTGCTTAAAAACTGATGGTATAATGTGGTCCTCTAGTCATCACAGCCAGCTTCACAAAGATACTTAGGCACCTAAATATCAGTTCGGGCTCCCCTGTGATCTACAAAACCCCCACTCAGCTTCCATCTAACCCTATAGACCTAAATTCACTCAGTGCCTATATATTCAGGGTGAAAGTTGCCTATGTGCCTAAGATTCTGCCTCTGAGCATCTCACTGCTGCCTCATTCTAGGGCACTGGTTCTCAACCCGTGGCCCACTTGCAGCCCAATCAGCACACAGCTGCAGCCCATGTGACATCCTCAGGACATACAGGTATTATTGGATGCTGCCCACATAACATATTGTGGGCCACATATGCAGCCCACAATGGTATATAGTTGAAAACCACTGCTCTAAGGTATGTCTACACTGCAGTTAAAAACCTGCTGCTGGCTGACTTGGACTCATAGGGCTTGGACTAAGGAGCTGTTTAATTGCACTGGAAATGTTTGGGCTCAGGCTGGAGCCCAGGCTGTAGGATCCTGCGAGGTGGGAGAGTCCCAAAGTTCAGGCTGCAGGCCAAGCCATAGGCGCCAACTTCTCCTGGCGCCGGTGGTACTCATACCCCCACGCCCCGACTCCACCCGTCCCACCCCCATTCCAATCCCTTCCCCAAAGTCCCCACCCCAACTCTGCCCCATCCCTGCCCCTATTGGACCCCTTCCCCAAATTCCCACCCCAGCCCCGCCTCTTACCCTGAGCATGCCACGTTCCCACTCCTGCCCCTCCTTCCCAGAGCTTGTTACACTGCAAAACAGCTGTTTCGTGGTGGCAAGCCTGGGAGGAGAAGCAGGGATGTGTTGCGCTCAGGGGAGGAGGCAGAGGTGAGCTGAGGCAGGGCGGGGCGCTTGGCTGCCAGTGGGTGCAGAGCACCCACCAATTTTTTCCCGTGGGTGCTCCAGCATTGCAAAACAGTCCCATAGCCCGAGACCTGCATGAGCCAGCCATGAGTGTCTGATTGCAGCATAGACATACCCAAGGTGTCTGGATGCCTATCTCCCACCGAAGCCTCAGAGCAACCCATGAACTGTGGAAAGATAGGCATTCTGTCTGGAGTGGCTCACGACTGTGAGTGCTTACCTCAAAAACACGGATCAGACATCCCAAACTGGTCAGAAAACAAGGCAGACACCCCAAACTGATGCTTTGTTCTACAATTAGATTTCACCAAGCCAGTAACAAATGTGAACTCTTGGATCACTATATCAGTCTTACCATGGAGTCACAGACAGTCCCCTTGGGCTCTCTAGTCTATCTTGCCACCCAGACAAACTGGACTTAAAGATAAAAGGTCACGTGCACCAAAAATCACATTACATTTAGGTTACATTTACATTCCAGTCCCAAAAGACCAGTCACTTACCCCAAATCAACTGGTATCCTAGATCTTACACCAAAGACAACGCTGCAGCCAGTTCTATAATAAACTAACTAAAGGTTTATTAGCTAAGAAAAGGAAATGCGAGTTATTGAGAGGTTAAAGCAGGAAAAATATATGCACAGTTATATCACCATTTGGAATTCCAAATGGTGGCAATGATGTAGTAAACTGCCAGTTTCCCAAAAGTCTTTTCAGGGTACCTGGATTGTCTCTGGGGATCTCTGCTTTGCATCTGGTACACTTTCCTGTAAGTGTTCAAACAGTCTAGAGATGCAGGATCTTTCCTTAAATTCATAGTTATAGCCATAGGCGCCAACTCTGTGGCTGCTGCGGGGCTGGAGCACCCACAGGGGAAAAAATAGCTGGTGCTCCACACCCACCGGCAGCCAAGTTCCCCCCGTCCCTGCCCCCACCCCTTCTCCTCCCCCAAAGGCAGTATCCCCATTCCTTCCTCTCCCAGCACTTCCCGCCCACCGCTTAACAGTGTTTGGCGGCAATTAGGACTCTCTGGGAGGGAGTGGTAGGAGTGGGGATGTGGCGCGCTTGGGGGAGGAGGCGGTAAAGAGGCGGGGACTTGGGGAAAGGGGGTGGAGCAAGGGTGGTGCAGGGGCAGGGAGGGTGTTGAGCACCCATGGGGCAGAGGGAAAGTCGGCACCTATGCTTATAGCTTCTTCTCACACAAAGCAAGATGACAGTGTTACTACCCACGTGGGCTTTTACTTTGATGATGAAGAGTGAATAATGCATTTTGAGTCTTTGACTGCCAATCATCGCACACAATGACCACTTTTTTGAAATTAGCACTTTTCTGTTAAAATCCTTCATTCGCATTCCAAAAGGCTTCTTTCTCATTTGATGCATTATTTAGTTACATATACACAATATAAATGTTTGCTACTACATTATAACGGGATACAGATAAGTGGAAACAATGCAAGTAACATCCCAACTTTTTATGAAGTTTAAACACCAAATACATTCTTACACCTTTAATAATCACTTTGATCTATACTAATACACAAGTGAATTGGTCTGGGGCTCTGTCAGGAGCTGGCACCTGGTCTGCTAGTGTCACACCCTCTGCCTATCTCGCATGTGGGGCCTGATCCAGTAAGTGTACTCAGAGACTGCATACTAGACCAGGTCCCATTCAAATGGTGGATGGAAGTGGTGCTGCCTACCTTATAAATTTTAGCCCAGTGGTTCAAGCATTCACCTGGGATGTAGGAGACCGAGGTTCTATTGCCCCCTCTGCCAGAAGAGGAGAAAGGATTTGAAGAGGGGTCTTCTGCACTTCTCAGGAGAGTGCTCTAACCAGTAAGCTATGTGATATTCTAATGAGAAGCTCCTGCAGTCTCTCCTGTTGAAGCTGTTCCACTGAGTAGAAATTAGAATCCCTACAACAGAGACTGAGAATGACTCTATAGCCTGGTGGCTAGGGCACTCACACGGAAGGTGGGAGACCCATGGGCTCCAATGACTCTTTGAAAGTGGAATAGCATCTGTAGGAGAGGTGGAAGGAGTCCCCCTCCTCCCCACATTGGTATATCCCATAGCTCAGTGGTTGGAGCACTTTCCTGAGAGATGTGGAGTCCCCTGTTCAAGTACTTATTCCCCATCAGGCAGAAGGGAAATTTAATGTGTCTTTCTCACATCCCAAGTGAGTGCTCCAACCACTGAGCTAAATGTTATAAGGTGGATGGCACCACCAACTCCTCTTCCTTCTGCTGTTTTGTGTGGAGTGAGTCAAGTGCCTAACTCATTCACATAAGAAACAACTTAGTTGCCCAACTCCACAAAGGGGTTCCCAGCTGTGGATTATAGACGCTTCCCTACAGTCCAGATTTAGGTACCTATCTCTATGAGAGGGATAGGGCTTAGGTACACCACTCTCTGTATCTCATATTGGCTAACTTATGAGGGAGCCACCTAGAATGCAGGCTTTTATGGATTGCATACTTAGGTGTAAAAAGAAAAGGAGTACTTGTGGCACCTTAGAGACTAACAAATTTATTTGAGCATAAGCTTTCGTGAGCTACAGCTCACTTCATCGGATGCATTTGGTGGAATTTTCCATTTTCCACCAAATGCATCCGATGAAGTGAGCTGTAGCTCACGAAAGCTTATGCTCAAATAAATTTGTTAGTCTCTAAGATGCCACAAGTACTCCTTTTCTTTTTGCGAATACAGACTAACACAGCTGCTACTCTGATACTTAGGTGTGTAACTCTCCCTATGCATTGTATAGGGAATATAGGCACTTAACTTAGGCTTTGTGGTTTGTATGGTTGTTCCAGTAATTTTCTAGAGGCCTAAATACCCTCTGGGGGTCCAGGCATACATACTTGAAACAGTTTGAAAAGTGGTTGTGTAAAAATGACCTCTGCTACTCTGTGTGTGTTCAGTCATATCCGCTTACTTCAGTGACAGAAGAGCTTTTACTCCTCCTAATACTACAGAATCAACACAGGTGTGTGAGAGAGATCTGGATTCTCTTCTTTTGTAGCCAATTCATTGTTAATAGAATAACTAAAACAAAATGCAATAAACAGGCGAAATTTTACTGGTTGTTACATGATTGCAACCTCGTTAAAGACAGTGGGGGTGGCACAGGTGGAACCATTGATAGAATTTGCAAACAATGCAAAGGTTTGAGAAGGAGTCAATAAAAGCAGAATTTTATCTGTAGAATCTATATTATTGTTGGTGATGCATAAGACAGAAAAAGACAATTATCAGTATCTCTTATCAGTATTAAGGGCATGGAGGTGCTTGTAGGAATGCTATACGTATGTATTGTTGTCCCTTTTAGTCCAAATAGCCGGTATTCAGGGTGCTGGTGCGTTGGTTCCATTAGGAGTAGAAATTGATAAGGGCTAGGTATTTCTTTGGTGCAAGTCTGTTTATTTATACTCAAAGTTGTGTTTCCCTGTACAAAGTAGAAACAAACAAGAGGCAGTTTTCTCGTTCAGAAATCAAAGTCTTCCTTTTCAGAACGTACTGTGATCAAAGGAATTTTTCTGTCTTGGCTTCTCCCTCTGTCTACTTCTTTTCTCCTAGCTTTCTGATCCCTTTCACACACCCAAAGTCACGCACAGTAGTAACCATATTTATATATTGTGTTGTTGTAGCTATATCAGTCCCAGGATATTATAGAGACCCGGTGCATGAGGTAATATCTTTTATTGGACCAACTTCTGTTGTTGACAGAAACAAACTTTTGAGCTACACAGAGCTTTCTGTTAGGTCTGACAGTTTGGGTTTTAAGTTAACAGTTTGGGTTTGCTGGTTGAAAATCTGTTTGTTAACTAGTAAAGCTGTGTTTGGAGATTCTTAACTCAGAACCAGAGTGTGTGTATTTATTTTGAGGTATCCAGGGAATAGAACTCAGTGAACGGAACTCAGTGAACCTGTAATGTATTTTTAAAAAGTAGTTTAGACAGAGGATGGGCCTGTTAATAAGCAGTAAATGTATTGTAGTTGTCTAGACCTTTTTACTTAGTATTAGGTACAACTATGTACTAGTAGCTGGATTTTTAACAAATACAGGTATAATGCCTACCCACAGTTAATCAAAAATGAATTAATCGTTTATTGGAGCAAAGAATGGGAAGCAAAGAATTAATAATGACTTGGCTTATGGAGTGATAGGGACTTGGCTTATGAAGTAGGAGAATCTTTTTGGAACCTATTTTTTAAATCTCAGGAACTGTAGTGTAAACAGCTGTATGTTTTCACTTTTTTTCTTCCACATGTATTAGGATAGACTACAGATATTAGTTTTACAGGTGAAACATGAATGTGTAAGGTTGTTGAGGAAGGTTTTGACATACATTAAAAAAAGGAAGTTTAAGAAAGACAATGTATTTGCTATTGCATATGTTAAGTATTAAATGAAAATTTAGCCCATGAACTTAATCAAGGGACAGACAGATGATCCTCTAATAATGCTGACAGCTTTCATTTCTTTACTTTCACTGTATGTTATCTTGTTTTTAATATAAATCTTTTTCTAAATATGAAAAAAGAAAAGGAGTACTTGTGGCACCTTAGAGATTAACAGATTTATTAGAGCATAAGCTTTCGTGAGCTACAGCTAAGTGAGCTGTAGCTCACGAAAGCTTATGCTCTAATAAATTTGTTAGTCTCTAAGGTGCCACAAGTACGCCTTTTCTTTTTGCGAATACAGACTAACAAGGCTGCTACTCTGAAACCTTTCTAAATATGGTATCTCATAGATAGTCAACGACAAAAAGAAATAAACTTCACACTATAACTTGAATTTACAGTGTAGACACAGTAGGTGAAAAATTGTTTAGTTAATCAGTGATAATTGAAAGAGCCGTCTGCAAAAGGTCTAGAAAAGTAATTGTTCGATAGATACCTATTTTTATTTTGCCTATTCATATATTATATAGGCCACTACTTATATTCATAATATATGTTTGCACTTTATAGTATCTTTTATCTCAGGCTTTCATAAATAGCACATCTAGATTACCAGTACAATGCCACCTCAACTAAGTTGTCACCAAAAGTGGTTACCATTTTGGGGTAGCTTACATGAAACTAATAATTTGGTGGCCTCTGTTGATACGTGTCATCACAAAAACCAGCGCTACATTTGAGCACTGACAATTTGTTGGCATTCTTAGAACAAAAATTGTCTTGTTGACTTTGGTGGAGCGGTGGGAGAAATCCTGTGCTGGTAATGCATTTGCTTTGCCTCTTCTGTACATAAATAGAAGATGTAAGGTCTTAACCTAACGTCTTGCACAAGTGCTAAATTCTCATAATCCATTTTTTGACAATTGGGGGGGGGTTTCTTTTTTGCAGAAGAGAGAGGATGTGAAGACTTAGCTGAGTTTTGTATTATCATGGATGAGACCGAGAAAAGTGAGACAATATGTTTCAACTAACTTTTTCAGCTGATCACATTTTTGTATTTCTTGATCTAATTGTAGTTGCCCAATTCTAAAAATATTTCTTTAGGAAACAGTAAAGAAAATATCCAAAACCAATATTTTATAAAGCAAGCCATTAAGCATTCCTTGCCAAGTGTGTCTCTGAATCCTGTACCATCTTTGATCTTCTTACTTACCTCTTTTCAGAGTAGCAGCCGTGTTAGTCTGTATTCGCAAAAAGAAAAGGAGTACTTGTGGCACCTTAGAGACTAACAAATTTATTAGAGCATAAGCTTTCGTGAGCTACAGCTCACTTCATCGGATGCATCCGATGAAGTGAGCTGTAGCTCACGAAAGCTTATGCTCTAATAAATTTGTTAGTCTCTAAGGTGCCACAAGTACTCCTTTTCTTTTTACTTACCTCTTGTTCACTTGATGATCACATGGTACAAAAAATGCTTGATAATCTGGAGAGGAAGTGAGGTTTATTGAAGATTGGGCACAAGGCAACATACCAACTCAGCTGCGGACAAAAAAATTAAAGTCTTGGAAAGAACTCAGTGTGATGGAAGAAAAGGTATGTGATTTAGAGAATGGGCTGTCTGGCCCAGAGATGCTTACTTCAGAATCTTCAAGGAGAATAAAGGCTTTAAAGCAAGACTTCATATTTTGGACTATAAACTCAAGATTAACAATATCTGGGTAGTTGCTCTTCCTTGTAATGACAGCAAAGAACATATTGCAGTTCTCTTTTAAAAATGGTTTCCAGATGGGAATCACGGTCTACTATCCAAGACTGAATGTGATTTAGTGAGAGTTTTTAATCAATAAAGAAAGGGACAAAAATATTTCAGAATCAGAATTGTGGAATTGGATTGTGCTTCTGTCTCTCTATTTTTAGGTGATTATTCACTCCTTTCATATGCAAACTATTGGACAATTCTTCCGAAGAATCCAAGTGTTTGGAAGAATAAAGTCATGTCATGCAATAACCATACAATTAATACATATTAATGTTTGTAGTACCAAATTAATCTGATTTTTAAAAGCCATATTAGATTCTTTAATGTTTTTCCCTTGTGGCAGAGTTAAGGTTGCTTGGTGTCTTAATTTCATTTATTTTCAGTTTAACCTTAATGCTGTATTTCCTGGGTTTATAATGCTTTGTTTGGGAATAATTACAAAATCCATGTAATATTTTTATCATTAAATTACTAATACATACTCTCAACTTTAATTAATCTTAATGTAAAATTAAAAATTGTGTATACAAATATTAAAAAATTTAAAGAATGATACAACACAATATTTCTAATGACTTGATTATATGTAGTATTAACATTTTACAAAAATGATTTAAGGTTAACTTTTAAGGACAGATTCACTGAAGCATTGCAATATAGCCACAGTGCACCAGTATGTTAAACTGGGTGTTCAACTGCTTTGCATCTCTAGAGAAAGGCAAAGCAACTGAAACATACTGGTAAATCTGGTTGTGACAAAAGAACCCCTTAATGCTAGCTGGCTAGGGGGTAACAGGAGTGTCCTACTTCTGGTATGTACATTCTGGTTTTCTGTATCTCTGAACCAGGGGTTGTAGACTGGCTGGTTGGGGAGAGTTACTGAGCTCCCTCAAGGAGCTAAAATCAGTGGGTAGTAATTATTGCAGACCCTGGGACAGATAACTCCAGAAAAATAGCACCCCCTAGAGTGCATTACATATACTGGTTCCAACCAGGATCAAGAGACCCGGGAAACAAAGAAAGAGCTTGTACTGTACCGTAAAGAGCCTCCTGACCTGAGTGATGGGGCCCCTCATCTTGATCCAACAAACTGACCTGAACTGTGAGGGAAACCATGCAAAGAGTTAAAATGACTGGAAGCCACTAGTTTCAGAGTACCAGCCGTGTTAGTCTGTATTCACAAAAAGAAAAGGAGTACTTGTGGCACCTTAGAGACTAACAAATTTATTTGAGCATAAGCTTTCGTGAACTACAGCTCAGGATCTCCATGTGAAAGATGGAAGACATGTTAAGCTTAAGCAAACATATAGACTTTGTGTTTTATTATATGTTTTCTCTGTACAGCTTTTGTCCTAAATAAACATACTTTGCTTTGTAAAGGTTGTCTGGTCTCCAGTAACCACTTTCTGAGCCCTTGGGAGAAAGTAAAACTTCAGGTGCTGAGCTAAGGTCAGGTCTGCTGCGATAATCACAGTGAATTTGATGGGGATTGAAGCCTAAATCCCTGATCTGGAGGAACAGAGTTTCAGGATTCTGCTTTTAGAGAGGGGAAAGCTGGAGGCCTGAGACCTAAGGGGGCATTCCTTGAGCAAACCATGGGCGGGGATTGTGTGTGTCAGAGATATAGTTACCCTAACAGTGACAATATTTATACTTCTGACCAATTCTTTCCTGTATCATGCTTCTCTATTGTTTACATTTTTCAACTTGTTCTAAGGATGTATGTATTTTGAGATGTATTCATTTTGTTTTTGTGGAAACCTAAGAATATTGTTTTTAAATGTCTCCTTTGTTCTCAGATTTATAAACCATTCTGACATCATAGTGTATAGCAGTTTTGCTTTTATAATAGGTACTTAAACAGTTTATAAAGTTTGTTCATTGGTTATATTAGTTTTGTCAGTGAATTGTAACTGAAGAGTTTGCATAGGTTGTATTACACCATCACAAGTATGCAGGAATCTTTTAGGACGTTCCTGCGAACGTAAAATGTGGTTGCTAATTTTTATTATAAAATAAATTGTACTTCAAGGATGATTTTCTCTAAATATGAAGAAATGTAGAAATAGCTGTACCAATAGATATTAAAGAATACAAAAACCCTAACGTCTGAAAGCTTGTACTGTCACGCAGGTATAATTCATAAAGTAATGTACTATAGGTAAAAAATCCAAAACTGGCTGAGAAATTAAAAATTGAATGATAACAAACCATAAATCCCAGTGATGACTGAACCTAGTGATATTCTAAACCAAAAAAGCTCTCAACCATGCTTGTAGTTTTTTCCATTTCTTCATCCTGACTCAACAACATTCTAGGGTTCAGAGTGATCTTTGAGGTTATTGCATGTTCTGGTTGTGTTGGCTTTTTTGGTAAAAATGTTATTTCTAGTCAGACACAAAAAGGGGAAAGTATTTGGGCATTTAAAAAAGGAAATGAGCCAGTTTAGTAGGTAATATTTTATCAAACAATTAACAGTTTAGATAAGAAGATATCTCTCATAAACCTGGAAGAACAATGTTGGTCATTGGCTGAAGTTAATGTTACAGACTTATTTGATGATTGGTACTTTGATTCAAAATAATACATCATTTTGTTTTAAGTGCCATCTATGGAGCCTTAAAAGGTCACCTGCTAGTGCCCTTTATTGCATCTTTCTGGTGTACAAAGGTGGCATGGCATGAAAGATTTTGGGGGTTTACAAAACTTTTTTTTTTTAATCCTTAGAATGTCAAATTTGGCCTCCCCTTGTTTTTTTTCTGGACAACTTTTGGAAGGACTCTAGGGAAATTATGAGATGTAAATTAGCCATACACATAAAAGGGTGAGGTCCTGAATCTTTAACAAAGGCTTCCTTTTTTCCAGTGTTGATTAAGCACTGAAGTTAAACAGTTAGTAATTCAAACAAACAAAAAACAAATTGGTTTAAAAAAATCAGATTAAAAATCCTTCTCTCAATTGCTCAACTTTTACTCTGTTGTTCTTGTTATAGCCCCATTTCACTAGTTAACCAGTTACCACAGATTCTTCCAGTCTAGACTGGCATTGGATTTCTGATGTGAAAAAAAAGCAAAAAAAAAAATCCTCTCAATGCCTTCTTCTCTTTATATATCATAAAGGAGGCAAAAAGGGGCATAAGCAGAAACTGTAAAGCAGAAACTTGAGAGCCTTGCCATAACTATGGATGTGGAAGAGATTATTACTATGGTGGTATAGCAACTTAAACAGGACAATGTGAAATTGTGTCAGAGGTCGGGAACAATAAAGACAAAACATCAGGATTTAAACTAAAACTACTGGATGTAAACTTAATATGGAACAAGAGTTGGATGCAGCTGGTTGAGTATGAATCCAGCTACTAGTATAAAAAGAAAAACAAAACAACTGCCGCCTCGGTTTCTGCTCTGTTGCAATCATGGTATTTTAGCAGTTAAAACAAAAATATGGCATTTCTTCAAGGCCAAAGAATATTTTTCATAGTATTGAAATCTTCAGTTAACATGGATGATGAGAAATACATGCTGTTAAAGGGGAAATGTTAAAATTATGGCTATAGCCCTATTTTATATCCATATAATCTAGGGATCCAAATTAGGGAAGAAAGATGCCTTTTTATCAACATTATTTTTATTGTTTGAGAGAAGTAACATATATGTGTCCTCCTGCATAGTGGTATATTCTGATGTAGTTAATTCAGACAGTTTTTTGGTATTGTTCTCAAGCTCTGTGCCATGGATATGATAATCCTCTACATGGGCAAATTTATTTCTCTGATTTTTCCATTTCCTTTTCTGGCACTATCTTCTCTAAATCAAGCAACATAGTTGAAATTTGGAACCATTCTAATTGTGTTGAAGGCTCTCAGGCTCTCCAGGTTTTAGCAATTTTATTGTTGAAAGAGCTAAGTTTAATTGTTTTCTCTGTCTTTTATTTAGGAGTTTATGCAGAACAGAAGGTTAACATCCTAATATCTCTTACTGGATGTGAAATAACCCATTTATTATTGGAAATGCAAATTTCCAGAAGGGCCTTAATTCTGAATGTTCCAAAGTTAGGTTGAAATGTGTTTATTGTCTTTAGAATTAGGGATGATGACCTGGGACATATTAATAGCTTAAAATTAACTGCTTTACATGCATTATTGCCAGATTCTATTTAAAACATTTCTTGTAATATCAGGTTTAGCTTCTATTTATTTGGTAATTATAAAAAGTTATTAGGAAAGTGGCCAATTATGATGCCAAAAGGCTGTTCTGCAATTTGAAGTAAATGATTTAAGATGGAAGAGGATTTTTTCTCTACAGGAAAATCATACATAATACAATCTCCAAAAGCAAGGGCATAATCCTGCTCCAACTAAAGTCAGTAGAATTTTATCTTTGGTTTCACTGATAGAATATGGCCCCAAAAGAGTAGCATGGGGACAAAAACTGAGAATACTTTTATTTTTCCAGACTGATTCAATTAAACCAAAAACTACAAACTACAGTTGAGTTTAGTACTCATGACTTAGTCACATGAAAGAAAATTGTCTTCCTAGATTTCAGTTTAATATTTGTAACTTTCTTGTGATTTTGGTAAATGCCTTGGAATTAACTGGGGAAAATATACATTTTCAATATGACATTGATAATAAATTGCTTCAGAACCAATTAGTATTATGTTTGCTACACCTGGCACAATAAAATTTAAGCATATCCCACTCCCCGCTGATTTCTAAACAGAATATTGTTGATATTGAGGTAATGTAAAAAAAATGCTATATTCTGTGTGATATATTTCTGTGATGTCAAATACTTTATTTTGATCCTTCAACGTTTGTTTTACGATGGAACACTTTTGGTTCAATAATGTTATATTCAATTTGAAAACATAGAAATGAAAAGGTTAGATTTGTGTCACTGAAAATAAATAAGCACAGAGTAGAAAAGGGTTCAAATCTGCAAATCCTTATACAAAGCAAGTTCACCCATTGAGTTAAATTGGGATGTATGAGAGATTTACTCATGTAAGTAAGGACTGATGGATTATGCATTTACTTTTTTCCCAAAAAACATCTGGAAGCATGACATGTGCAAAATATATGTAACTGCAAATATGTCTTCAAATAAATGCAACCACAGTTCTACTATATTTAATTTCAGAAATGTGATTCTCTCTCATTGAGTAAAAACAGAAAACTGAGGAACCACAACTGACTCTAATTAAACATTTTAAAACAATAAATGTCTAAGCACAGATCTGTGGCATAAGTAGGATGTGTCATGGTTGGCAGATAAATTACGAGTTCAATTTACATGTGACAAAGCACTTGCATTACTCATGTATATCCAAGATCTTACTTACAAGAAAAACCTCATAATTTACCATTACCCGTTAAGTATCTTCTCTATAATCTGTAGTGATTCCTATACGGAATTATTTTGTGCAGCGCAACCTGTCTTCCATCCATATACCCAGCATGATTATTTTATTGTTTGGCAGTGTAACAGAAGAATATCCTGTCAGCTCAATAGTTGCCTGTGTGGAAGGATTTAACTGTCCAAATTCTGCACAAAAGTTCATTCAGTTCAAAGTAAAACAAAGCATGAAATTCAATAGGCTAATGATGCACACAGTTTGAGCAACATCTTTAGGAAAAAGAATTATTGTCATGTCACTGTGTCAAGCATATACTTGCAGTTAAGATTAGCTTGATTTTTATTCTGTATTTAAGAAGCATTAACTAAAAATATCGAGTGGTTCCAACACTGACTTTGGGTGTTTATTTGGAACTGAGAACAGAAACATATGCAAATAAATGAGTCTTAAAACTTTATATTGTTTTCTGGTTTAATAGACCCATCCATATCATGTGTGCTATGTTTTGGCTGCTGAATCTTTTGATAAAGGGGATACAGGAAGTTCACTGCATATCTCTGTGATTTGTTCCAAACATAATAAAACCAGAATCTCAAATAAACAAAACAAATAAAATTATTAATTTTTCCATTTTGCTACTTAATTACGAAGTGATTAGAAAATTATAGAAGAAACTTTTTTTTAATGTAGTTAACACCATCTATGGAACTAAATGTAGCTCATTCAATTACATAAAAAACTCCTCCAAATATTTCATGTTTTATGAATTTATGATAAACTGCTGGAGGATAGAAAAGCAAATAGCACTCTCATCAGAAATCACCACATTGTTTGGCATTTGGTTACAGTATTTAAGATTAGAGAAGGACAAAATACTACATATTTAAGCCAATAAAGCTACCTGTTTTTTAAAAGTCCATAAAGATTGTTACTTTCCTCTTCCCATTGGCCTGTTATTGAGAAGGAAGAGCTGCTTTTATTTTTATTTTGCCTAACTTAGTATATGGTTTTTTTTTCTTTGCTCTCAAAAAGTTTTTACACTCATTGCCTGTGATTTAGAAGGTATACCACATAGTGGTCTGTAAATCACCTATCCCACCTGGGAGGAAAGCAGTACAATAACTCTTCACTTGTGGAAGGAACTTCTGTTGAAATATGTAAAGTGCCTTTTTATTTCTTTTTCAACTTGTATGGAAGGCTCTCTACACAGCATTAAGAATATGAGGAAACCAGACACACACAGTTGGGGTCCAAATAACTGTTTTAGTAAGTGGATACAATCATAGAAGACCTAGATATATATATTTACAATGTTGGTCTGTTATCATCTAGAATCTTCTGCAATCAGACAGAGAGCCCTCAAACTATTTAAGTGGATGTTACCCAATTCCTAAACACTATAGAAAGATAGACATGAGATTGACTAACGTCTTCTCCCCTAATTTCACCACCTCTTAACTTCTCACTATCTTCTGGCCTGTTGTCTGAAATTACAACCATGTCCCAGTGTTTCTCGTTATACGAAACATCTTGTTCTCATCTGCTTCTCCCACTACTGCCACATTTTCACTTTTTGCTTTACCTCTAAAACTCAATCAACATGCCACTTATACATATTCTCTCAGTATTGCCAAGAGCAAGCATTCAAAAATCATGAGTCAGGCCCCCGAAATCATGATTGGCTTCAAATCATATGATTAAAAAAATAATAATACATTGTGTGTGCTTTTTATTTGTTTTCTGGTTTTCAACCTTTTAGGGTATAAATGGGTCATGTTTTCAAGTTTTTCTGTGCAACCATGAGAACTAGAATTTTTTTTTAAACCAATCATAAGAATGGCCCTACTGGATCAGACCAAAGGTCCATAGAATCATAGAGTTGGAAGAGATCTCAGGAGGTCATCTAGTCCAATCCACTGCTCAAAGCAGGACCAGCACCAACTAAATCATCCCAGCCAAGGCTTTGTCAAGCTGGGACTTAAATACCTCTAAGGATGGAGATTCCACCATCTCCCTAGGTAACTCATTCCAATGCTTCATCACCCTCCTAGTGAAATACTGTTTCCTAATATCCAACCTAGACCTCCCCCTCTGCAACTTGAGACCATTGCTTCTTGTTCTGCCATCTGCCACCACTGAGAACAGCTTAGCTCCATCCTCTTTGGAATCCCTCTTCAGGTAATTGAAGGCTGCTATCAAATCCCCCCTCACTCTTCTCTTCTGCAGACTAAATAACCCCAGTTCCCTCAGCCTCTCCTTGTAAATCATGCGCCCCAGCCCCCAAATAATTTCTCTTGCCCTCTGCTGGACTCTCTCCAATTTGTCCATGTCACTTCTGTAGTGGGGGGACCAAAACTGGACACAATACACCAGGTGTAGCCTCACCAGTGCCTAATAGAGGGGAATAATCACTTCCCTCGATCTGCTGACAATGCTCCTACTAATACAGCCCAATATGCCATTGGCCTTCTTGGCAACAAAGGCACACTGCTGATTCATATCCAGCTTCTTGTCCACTGTAATCCCCAGATCCTTTTCTGCAGAACAGCTGCTTAGCCAGTCGATCCCCATCCTGTAGCAGTGCATGGGATTCTTCCTTCCTAAGTGCCAGACTCTGCACTTGTCCTTGTTGAACCTCATCAGATTTTTTTTGGCCCAATCCTCCAATTTGTCTAGGTCACTCTGGACCCTATACCTACCCTCCAGCATATCTACCTCTCCCCCCAGTTTAGTGTCATCTGTGAACTTGCTGAGGGTGCAATTAATCCCATCATCCAGATCATTAATAAAGATGTTGAACATAACTGGCCCCAGGACTGACCCCTGGGGCACTCCGCTTGATACCGGCTGCCAACTAGAAATCGAGCGGTTGATCACTTCCCGTTGAGCCCGACAATCTAGCCAGCTTTCTATCCACCTTATAGTCCGTTCATCCAATCCATACTTTTTTAACTTGCTGGCAAGAATACTGTGGGAGACCCTATCAAAAGCTTTGCTAAAGTCAAGATATATCACATCCACCGCTTCCCCCATATCCACAGATCCAGTTACCTCATCATAGAAGGCAATCAGTTTGATCAGGCATGACTTGCCCTTAGTGAATCCAATCCAATCTATCCAGCTCAGTATCCTGTCTTCTGACAGTGACCAGTGCCAGGTGCCGCAGAGGAAATGAACGGAACCGGTAATCATCAAGTGATCCATCCCCTGTCTCCCATTCCCAGTTTCTGGCAAACAGGTGCTAGGGACACCATTCCTGCCCATCCTGGCTAATAGCCATAGATGGATCTATCCTCCAGGAATTTATCTAGTTCTTTTTTTAACCCTGTTATGGTCTTGGCTTTCACAACATCCTCTGTCAAGGAGTTCCGCAGGTTGACTGTGCATTGTGTGAAGAAATACTTCCTTTTATTTGTTTTAAACCTGCTGCCTATTAATTTCATTTGGTGATCCCTAATTCCTGTGTTCACATTTATTTGACTTCAGATCACATTTATTTGAGATCTGGGACTGAAAAGAATAAAAAAGATACCACAAGAGTTGACAACACTGCTTTACAGCTCCAGGTTGGATCCCTTCTAATCTGTCTTCTGCCTTCCCTTCACTGTACTGAAACTGCTCATACAGCAACGTCTTCAATGACCTTTTCTAGTCAAAACTCAAGACCCGTACTCCATCCTCAGTCTTGCCGGCTCTTTTACTGATTTTGAAGCTGTAAATTGCATGCTCCTTCTTGAAATCTTGTGCTTCCTTGACTTCTTTAAACTGTTCTTTCCTGGGATTCCTCCTCCTTCCGTATGATAACTCCATCACCATTTCTTGTGAGTTGTCTTCTTCCTACCCACTCCCACTGCTTTAACTGTTATCTTTATGTTGATAACTTTCAAACCTATTTTTCCACACCTGACTTGTCTTCCTCCATTCAATCTTGGCATCAGCATCTCTCTCTGAGATGATCTCCCGGATGTCTCTGTCACCTAAGCTTAACACAGATAAAACTGATCATTTCACCAAAACCATTGCCATTCCCCAAATTCTCAATAATTGCTGTCACCATTACCACCATAGAATCATAGAATATCATAGTTGGAAGGGACCTCAGGAGGTCATCTAGTCCAAGCCCCTGTTCAAAGCAGGACCGATCCCCAATTTTTGCCCCCTCAGTGATTGAACTCACAACCCTGGGTTTAGCACGCATAACTCAGACCTGTAACCTATGGGTCGATTTCAACTCCACTGCTTGTTATTGCCCTGCACATACAGGTGTCTGAATCCTGCTATTTCTTCCTCTTTAAAAACTCTTTATAATCAGTCTTATTCTGTGTGCAGACAGCTACAGCCTTTAAAGCATGCCATTTTCAATTACATGATCACATACTATTTTTTCCAAAGGACCCCTGCCTCATTTAGTGCACCCAAATGAATGGTGCTCACTTAATAAGCAGCTGTTCAATATTTTGTTTTATTCTCATTGTGCCCTCAGTGTTTGGCCCTGGGCCTTACTACCTGCATATTATTCAAATACTCCTCTGAATAAAGAATTATTAATTTCCTCCTGGGTTTTCTGTGGCACTCATCACTATGGTATCTGAGTGATTCACAAACTTTAATTAATTTTCACAACACCTTTGTGAGGTGAGTGGGTGGCATTATCCACATTTTACAGATGGGGAATTGAGGCAGAGAGAAAGATTAAAGTCAAAAATATCTGCTAGTTTTGGGTGCCTCAATTGAGACACCTAAGACCTGATTTTTGTAAATGTTTAGTATTATATAGAACTTTATATATAAAAAGCAAAGCTCACACTGACTTTAGTTGAACACCCAGAAAATCAAGATGACAGAGTCAGTAACCCTATGTGAAAAGTTTGGTTTAAATGACTTGCCTAGCATCACACAGGAATGTTGTAGCATAGGCAGGGATAGAAACCAATTTTCCAGGGCAGCCTTACCCATGAAATCAACCTTTCTCTTCCCACAATCTTCTACCTCATTTATTCCATAAATTCCAACTTCTGCAACAAACAAGCAGGGGACCTACAGATAGCAGCCTGCTTCACTGCACAACCCTGATTTGTTTCTAGAATAGGTTCATCCTGTGCACTAAGCCAGAAATTCAGGGTGGAGGGAGGGAGTGATTGTGCAATTAAAGGCAATAATAATGCATATAATATAATGGGGTTGAATTAAGGTTTTACAGGCAATCTTAATTCTGGCATTTCCTAACTTTTGAGGCTCTTAGGACACATAGGATCCTGCATGTTTGTGACTCAGATCCAAGCACTATGGACTGCCCAGGATTCAGCCGTCCACATAAATATCCTGGAGTTGACAGCCATACATCAGGAATGTGAAACTTTCCTCACATACATTCGGGATCTGAGCACACAAGTGATGATGGACACGACTGCAATGTCTTACCTCAACAGTCAGGGTGAAGTCCTTTATATTAGGAGTTGGTGCAACTTTTTTTTTTGGAACTTCTGCATTTAGAACTTCTCTCACAAGACCTCTCATCTTGTAAGGGTGCAGAATACCTTTGGCAGAGTGCCTCAGGAGGGATTTAATAGAAAATCATGGGAAGTGTCTGAAAAATAACCAGGGGTACTTCAACATTGACTTGTTTATGACAAAACAGAAAATGTCCATTTCTGTTCCAGGAAGGGTCAGTGTCCAGACTGTGTCATGGATGCACTTCTGCTTCGCTGGGTATCCGAATTGCTCTATGCATTTCCCCCAGTCATGTTGATTCCCAGAGTTATCAAGAAGCTGAAGTAAGAACACACCAGAATGATTCCAATAGCTCTGGAATGATCAAGACGACAATGGTTTTCTGACATCCAAATGTTGTTGGTTTCCAATGATGTTGTAACACAGAACATGGTTAGGGTCTGCACCCCAACCCTCACAGTCTCCACCTCGTGGATGTTGAGGCAATTACAGGCCGGTAAGCCTGACTTCAGTTCCGGGCAAACTAGTTGAAACTATAGTAAAGAACAGAATTGTTTCAGACACATAGATGAACATAATTTGTTGGGGAATAGTCAACGTAGTTTTTGTAAAGGGAAATCATGCCTAACCAATCTACTAGAATTCTCTGAGGGGGTCAACAAGCATGTGGACAAGGGGGATCCAGTGGATATAGTGTATTTAGATGTTCAGAAAGCCTTTGACAAGGTCCCTCACCAAAGACTATTAAGCAAACTAAGCAGTCATGGGATAAGAGGGAAGATCCTCTCATGGATTGGTAACTGGTTAAAAGATAGGAAACAAAGGGTATGAATAAATGGTCAGTTTACACAATGGAGAGAGGTAAATAATGGTGTCCCCTAGAGGTCTGTACTGGCTCCAGTCCTATTCAACATACTCATAAATGATAATGATAGCTATTAGCCAGGATGGGAAGTGATGGTGTCCCTAGCCTCTGTTTGCCAGAAGCTGGGAATGTGTGACGGGATGGATCACTTGATGATTACCTATTCTGTTCATTCCCTCTGGGGCACCTGGTTTTGGCCACCATTGGAAGACAGGATATTGAGCTAGATGGACCTTTGGTCTGACCAAGTATGGCCGTTCTTATGTTATTTTCCTATTTTCCCAACTCTTCAGGCTTAGTAGATGTCACCAAGAATGCTGTCTTCACAGAGAGGTTAAGGAGGGAACAGGTTGCCATCAGTTCAAAGGGAGGTCTCATAAGACACCTAGTAGATCCCAAGATGGATTGGGTACCTTCACAAAAGGGAAAAGATTCCCTAATCATTTGATAAATTTCACTATCTGAGAACCCCTCAACTGGGGAATGAAAAGTCGTTATAGCAGCCAAGTGAACTCTGACACGGTTCATAGAAAATCCTGCCTTTTTCGATTCCAGGAGGTAGTCCAAGGTTGCCAACGGGAGAATAAGCAAATGAAAGATGCTGCTGGTCACACCAATGATTGAATATTTTCCACTTTTGAAGGTAGGTATTTTGTGTGGATTCTTTTCTACTGTTCAACAATAGCCGTGGTACCTCCACAGAAAAGCAGGCAATCTCTACACCCACAAATCATTGAGGAGCCACACTTTGAGGCAAAGAACTCCTAGGATGGGGTGAAGCATCTGACCCACATCCTGAGAGAGGAAATGGGGAATAGCCAGAAGGCTGATTGCTTGACAGATGGCCACATGAAACAGGTATGGATAACAGGCCTGCTCTGGCCATGTTGGAACTACTAAAATGACCTTAGCATTCTCATGCCTCATCTTGATCACCACCTTCAAAATTTGAGGCACTGGGGGAAATGCACACAAAATTTCCTTTGTCCATGGTATAAGGAAGAGAGTGAAGTCCCAGTCCCCTACTTCAACAAAATTGACAGCACTTCTTGTTGGTGATGGTGGCAAACAGGTCCACTTCTGGAATCCCCAGATATCAGAAATATATTGGTGAGGTAAATATGTACTGGTAGATTGGCGCTGGTTCAATTGATGCAGTGTGTGTCGATTTAGCCGGTCTGGTGACGACATGCTAAATTGATGGGAAAGCACTCTTCCATCAATTTGTGTACTCCATCTCCTTGAAAAGTGTAAGGGAAGTCGGCAGGAGAGCATCTCCTGTCAACACTGTGCGGTGTAGACACCGCGGTAGGTCGACTTAAGCTATGTCAACTTCAGTTATGTTATTCACCGAACTGAAGTAGCATAACGTGGGTCACCAGGCCTAAGGATCCAACTCCCATTCACAATCTTGGGAAAATCATCTGCTGAGTGCATTAGCCATGGTGTTTTGTATGCCTGGGAGATACATTGCTGAAATAAGGAGTGATTGGCTATGTACCAGTTCTATAGCTTTACTACTTCAGCACAAAGGGGATCTTGCTCTTTCCTGTTGATTGATATAGAACATACAAGATACGTTGTCTGTCATGATTTTGATAGAATTGCCCTTGATTAATGGAAGAAAGTGAAGGCAGGCATTCCTGACTGACCTCAGCTCCAGAAGGCTGGTGTACAGAAAAGCTGCTTAGGACAACCATCTGCCCTCAATATTTACGAGTCCATAGATGTGCCCGCCAGCTCAACATAGATGCAACTGCTACGGTGACAGCTGGAGATAGCTTAATAAAGGGAACATCTGAACTACATTGTGAGGATTCTTCCACCAGGTGAGGGACTCTCTCACTTGACAAGAGACTGAAACCTGTCTGTCTAGACTGTTTGATCAGGAATAAACTGTTCTGAGCCATCCCTGGAAGCAGCAAAGGGATAACCTTGCGTGACATGTTACAAAGGTGCAAGCTTCCAAAAGTTTAAGACAATTTCTCACCAAAATCTGCGGACTTATTTGAATTCTTCTAAGAAGATTTGATAGCATTGTGAAGGGAACAAAGACACTGGCTGTTGCGTCCTCCCTCCCCCAAATAAATTATGTTCTCTGAACTGGTGTGAGGTGAGTGTAGACTTCTCGATATCGAGCTGAAGATTTAGCCTGAGGAACAGAGTCAAGGCTGACTGTATGGCTGAAATTGTAACATCAGCCTTTGATCAGCCAATTGTCAAGTTACAGCAAGACTACTATCACTTCTTGCCAAAGATAGGTGGTAACCATTGCTAGAACCTTTAAGGATACTCTTGGAGCAGAGGAAAGTCAGAACAGAAGTACCTGGTATTGGAAATGGGTCTGGCCTATCAAGAAGTGAAGAAATCTCTAGATGGTTGAATCACAATATAGAAATATGCTTCCCAAAGGTCAAGAGTCAAAAACTAGTCCCTGTATACAATGATGGGATTATAGCTGCAAGAGTTACCATCCTGAACTTTTGTGCTTTCACAAAGTGGTTAAGGAGTTTTATATCTAAAATAGGTCTCCACCCTCTGTTCTTTTTTGGGACCAGGAAGTACTTAGAGTAAAACTTCTTCCCCTGTGCTGAACAGGAACTGGTTCTATGGCTCCTATGCATAGAAGGGAGTCAACCTCCTGCCTCAACAAGTGTTCCTGATGGGGTCCCTGAAGAGTGATGGGGAAAGAGGGTGGGATAGCAGAAGGATGGTATGTAGATGCAGTAGCCAGATGTTATAACCTCCAAGACCCAGTGGTTGGTTGTAATTTGTTCCCATGTCTGTTGAAAATGGAAAAGGAAGTTCCCAAAGGGAGGGAGGGGGCAAACTGTTGCAGCTGGAAATTCAAAATGGTGGGACAATTTGGACCTTCAATGAGTCCACCAAAATTGATATTTTGATAATGAAGAAGGTTGTGTGGTTGAGCCAGAGGTAGTAGGTGTGGTCTCTTTCTCTGAAACCTCACTTTCTTCTTCAGTGGCTCAGCAGGTCTTTGGAACCCAGGGAAATGGGGAGGACAGGATATTTGAGCCATCTAGGATCTATTGTATGTATATATATATATGTATTTGAAGGCATGTAGATACAGACAGATCACAGGTAGTTCTGGAATCCTTCAAAGTACACAGTGTTTCATTGGTGTTCGCTGCAAAAAGTTTCAAGCCATTAAAGGGAAGATGCTCAACTGTACTTTGTACCTTCCTGGGGAACCCAGAGTGCTGGATCCAAGACACCAGATGCATCACAACTGCCATAGACACAGATCAGAAAGCAGTATCAGCAGCATTCAGGGAAGTTTTTAAAGATGTTCGAGCAAACAAGTGACCCTCAACTATGATGGCCTAGAATTGCTCTTGATGCTCTGATGGAAGGTGTTCAATAATATAGTTGGTATGGTTATATTGTGCCATAAGGACCTGGTAAATTGCCATCCTGAACCATAGGATCGCTGATGAATAGTTCTTATGTCCAAAAAGAGGTTTTTGACCTTTGTCATATGATGTTGATTTAGCGAGTTGCTGTCTTCCACATTCGATTACTTCTTCAATGACCAACGAGTTAGAAAAAGAGTGAGAAAATAAAAATTTAGAGTCTTTGGCCAGGACATAACACTTTTTATCAGCCTGCTTGCAAGTGGATGGTACTGTTGGAGAGGTCTGCCAGATAGTCTTGTCGCGATCCAAAAGTGCCTCATTAATGCACAAGGCCACTGGAGCAGACGCCGGTGTGTGTAAAATGTCCATGTGATTGGATGCCAGGTTCACACAAGGCCTGAATAGAGAGAAGGGACCAATTAACCCTGTGGCAGGCTGCACCTGGATGAGAGTCAGAGCTGATGAGCTTTTAATTGATGAAGTCCAGCTGGACAAGGGGCAGGCTATACTGCTGAAAAAAACAGGAAGTAGAGAATAATAAGGGGGCTGCAGTACAGAAGGCCTGCAGTCACTCTCTGGGCTTAGAGAGGAAAGGGAGGAAACCCAATGGGAGAACAGAAGCCCTGGGAGCCTGGCCCTGAGGGGAGGTTGTACCCATAGAAGCAGTGGAGAAGAAGCCTGAGAGGGCAAAATAGGAAACAGCTCTGGGAAACAGCAGCAAGGTTTGGGTCAGTGCAGACATTGGCTGCTAGTTATAGAGGGGCCTGGGCTGGAGTAGAGGGTGGGCCCAGGTTTCCCTACCAGCTACAGGGGAAGTGGCACAGACTGGGCAGTGGAGCAGAAGACTGGCTGGGCCAGTTGTCCAATGTGACCTTGATACCCCAGACGAGGACTAGAGAGACCTGGCCAGAGGACCAAGACATGAAGAGGGAGTACCCCGAGTCCACAGAGGGAGAGAGACAGCAGGGTGAATGACTGAAGGAGGGAGTGTTAGACTGTTGATGAGCTAATCCACAGATGAGCCACAAGGAGGTGCAACAGTGGTGAGTGAACCCTGTTACAATCCAACAGTTTGTGCTGTGACTCCTGGCCTCTTCAAGGGGCACCTGGAAAGAATCCACCCACTCATTTCATGAGGTCCTGAAATTGTTTGAAGTTGTCAGTCATGGAGGGTGGGAGACATATCACAGCCTCATCCAGAGAAGATGAGGAAATATTAATCTGTGGAGTGGCCTCCTTGTTTTCTGTAGCCTTCTGCTCCTTGAAAGTTTCTTCCTGTTGTTCACGTAACAGAGGAAGGATAGATGTCCCTGTGGTTCCGGTGAATGAAACTAGAGGCTTGAGAAAATTGCTGATGGTAGACTGCCCCAGGGTCCCAATATGGCCACCAAGGGGGACCATGTGGAATAGAAGATGGAATCAATAGTGGTTCATTCCATCAAGGAAGGACTTTGAAATGTCTCCCCAAGCATCATCCCTCTCTTGATTGGTGTCCTATACTAGTAAATAGGAGAACCTTGAATAGAGATTTGAGAGGCTGAATAAAGATCCTTACCATCACCCACAGGAGGAGTTATGCCAGAGAATGGTGGAGAATCAGATGGTAATGGAGAAAGCTGTAATTCTGGTGACCATGCAGATCTTGGTACGAGAGGAGCACAGTACTGATCAAAAGGAGAGACTATAGTTCCTCTGACACAGAAAGGTCTTTGGAGAATCTAAATTCCTGCAGTACCAGATAAAATAATTATATTGAGTTGTGAGTTCGTCTAGGCAAGTCTCTTGCAGAGGAAGTGGACGATGACTTTGTAGGCCTCAAGGCAGGCACAGACTCAGGTGGCTGCTTAGCTTTGTGCAGTACTGTGGGTCCCATGATGTTCTGGGACTGGAGGTTGCAGTAGAGTATCCATTGGTACAATCTTGATGGAAGGAAACTCTCTCCCTGCTGCCTCAATCATATGATGATGGTACCAAAGCACAGCTGTAGCCATGGCTGTTAGAGGAGCCCAGGGATTTGGTAGTGCCACTGATACCAGAGGAACCTCGAGCCTCAACAGTACCAGACTGAAAACTTGATGCTTCAAAGACTGTAGACTTAGGAGGAGACTGAGGTCTCCTTGTCAGGAGAACCAGAATTCTGTTTTTAGAGCCCTTTTCAGCACTGTCTAAAATCTTTCCCTTCGAAGGTCTAGGGGAACATTGATCTGAGGTAGACAGAAAACTATACTTGCTCAGAAAATGGAGTACCAGGTTGGCAGTGAGCCCTGACCTCGATCTAAAGTGGGACAAAGTGAATGCTCCATAAGCAGTCTCAGCTTAATCTCCCAGTTCTTCCTGGCCCTGCTTTTAAGGGCTAAAATGAAGTTGGACTTCTGTAGAATGTGTATTTCTTTAAGGCAATAAATGCACCAGGAATGCTTGTTGCTGGCTGGGATTGCCTCCCAGAAAGGAGGCAACGTTTGAACTCTTGTGATTCTGGCATACCTACCTAAGGGAGGGAGGAATAAGAGGACAAGAAATTATTCTGTTCCAAAAACTAACTACTAACCACCAAACTAAATTAATAGACTCTGACAGCTAACAAACTAGTTTAGGCAAGCTTGACTGACTGAAGCAGACATGCTGAATACTGCATCTCAGGCCAATACAGTTGAGATGGAATTGAGGGCAATTTGCCTGCACAGCCCTATGTAGCCCCAGTGCGGGACACAAGGATCTGTAGGGCACATGCATGGGCCAAATGAGCACTGCTACCAAAAATCTCCAATCAAAGGTCCATGTGTACCTGAAGTGGAGCACCTATAGGAACACAACTTGAAGAAGAACATGTACTTACATTAATTATATTAAAAATTAATCTTCAAACTAAAATTATTGTGAAAAGCAAAGAAAATCACTCTCAAAAGGAAATTAAAAGGGAAAAAAATCAAAAAGATATTCTAAGAAAATTCATTGCTAAGAACAAAGAATATTTTCCCCATACCTGGAGTACAGCATCCCAAATTTTATGGCTTAACTTTAATGTACTTGGTTTCTGATTAATAAAGGGCACAATACTGTACCGTTTCTCTTTGAATTGTGACCTTCATTTTTAATCAATTTGTGCTCAGTTGGTGGATATTTTAGACCAAGAACTCTCAATACAGCGTAGCTTAAAAAAAATCCAATAACAAACATGTTCAGTTATAGTTTCTTTATAATGCTCAGTGTTATAGTCAGTGGGATCTAAGCACAAAACTGGAGAAGAAAGGGGGAGATTGAATGAGACGTCAATGTATTTGCAAACCAATGGCAACAACAAAAATATTCTTGGCTGCTCTGATAAATTTGTCATGTAAGTGAGTTGTGTGTGTAAACAAGGGGAAAGGCCAGGACTCCAAGGAGCTAGTCTTCCAGCTTTAAACTAGGAGTTGCACTAATTCTAAAAACTGAAAACAGTTGAAAACACACATGTATGTACAAATAAGTTATTAAAATAAATGACTAATGTAATTTATTAATGTAAACTGAAAACTATAAATTCTGGATCTTTTTCAAATTGTGTCTGGCAGCACGTTGTGTATCATACACAAAATAGTTTTTGGAATTTCCAGCACCCTAGCTGCAGATACAGCTTCAGAAAGCCATCTAAATCTTACCAGATTCTGATGATTCTGAAGTCATTTTCTAAGTTCAGTGTGTTCTTTCAAATGTCATCAATCATGAGTCAACCTGGCTTCCAATGCCACATATGACAGTCTTTTATTTTTAAACCTTCACACAAATGCACTTCATGTATATTTTTTGCCAAAATTATGTCAATTCAGATCTCAGTATTCCAAGTGTATTATGTTCTTTTGGGATACTTGTCAGATGGCCTATTTAACATGAGATGTTTTTCTAGAAGAGTAACTGAGCTGGAAAACAGTGCTTCCACCTTACACTATAAGAAGAGTTCATGATTTTCTGCAGTTATATCTTCAAGGCGCACACAGTTCTTTAATTGAACTGAGTCAGAGTTTCACTCAACATGCTGGTTAATGGATAAAAATTATTTGTATTAAGTAGGGCTGTGAAGCGATTAAAAAAATTAATCACAATTAATCGCACTGTTAATAATAGAACAACATTTAAATGTTTTGGATATTTTCTACATTTTCAAATATATTGATTTTAATTACAGCACAATACAAAGTGTACAATGCTCACTATATTTTTTATTACAAATATTTGCACTTTAAAAACAAAAGAAATAGTATTTTTCAGTTCGCCTCATACAAGTACTGTAGTGCAGTCTCTTTATCATGAAAGTTTAACTTACAAATGTAGAGTTATGTACAAAAAAAATGGCATTCAAAAATAAAACAATGTAAAACTTTAGAACCTATAAGTCCACTCAGTCCTATTTCTTGTTCTGCCAATCACTCAGACAAAGGTTTGGATACAATTTGCAGGAGATAACTCTGCCCGCTTCATGTTTACAGCGTCATCTGAAAGTGAAAACAGGCATCTGCATGGCACTGTTGTAGCCAATGTTGCAAGATATTTATGTGCTGGATGTGCTAAAGATTCATATGCCCCTTCATGCTTCAGCCACCATTCCAGAGGACAAGTGTTCATGCTGATGACAGTGTTGCTCTTTTAAGACTTCTGAAAGTATGCTCTACCCCTCGTCTCTCTTAGATTTTGGATGGCACTTCAGATTTTTAAACCTTGGGTCGAGTGCTATAGCTATTTTTAGAAATCTCACATTGGTACCTTCTTTGCATTTTGTCAAATCTGCTGTGAAAGTGTTCTTAAAACGAACATGTGTTGGGTCATTATTTGAGACTGCTATGACATGAACTATATGGCAGAATGCGGGTAAAACAGAGCAGGAGACATACAATTCTTCACCAAGGAGTTTGATCACAAATTTTATGCATTATTGTTTTAACGAGCATCATCAGCATGGAAGCATGTCCTCTGGAATGGTGACCAAAGCACGAAGAGGAAAACGAATGTTTAGCATATCTGGCACGTAAATACCACGCAATGGTGGCTACAAAAGTGCCATGTGAATGCCTATTCTCACTTTCAGGTGACATTGTAAATAAGAAGCAGGCAGCATTATCTCCCATAAATGTAAACAAACTTTTTTGTCTTAGTGGTTGACTGAACAAGAAGTAGGACTCAGTGGACTTGTAGGCTCTAAAGTTTTACATTGTTTTGTTTCTGAGTGCAGTTATATAAAAAAATCTACATTTGTAAGTTACTCTTTCACAATAAAGAGATTGCACTACAGTACTTGTATGAAATGAACTAAAAAATACTACAGTGAAAGCTGTTTTATCCGGCACTTCACCAGCCAGAAAGCTCTATAAACCAGCATTTCTGATCTTCATTGAAATTCCAGTTTATAGTCTGGTTGGCGCGGGGCCGGCAGGACATTGGGGCATGGGAGGGGGTGTGGAGCATGGGCTCTGAGAGTGAGTTTGGATGTGGGAGGGGGCTTGGGCATGGAAGGTGGTACCAGATCCGGGGGCCGCTCACCTTGGGTGGCTCCCTGCAAGCAACGACCAGTCCTGGCTGCTCCTAGACAGAGGCGCAGCAGGTGGCTCTGTGCACTGCCCCCACCCCGAGTGCTAGCTCTGCAGCTCCCATTGGCTGGGAACTGTGGCCAATAAGACCTGCGGGGACCAACGTCTGCAGGCAGAGGCTCAGGCAACACACAGAGCCACCTGCTGCGCCTCCGCTTAGGAGCAGTTGGGACAGGTCGCTGCTTGCAGGGAGCTGCCCAAGGTGAGCGGTCCCTGGATCCAGTACCCCATAAGCCCTCCCACGCCCCAAGCCACTGCCCCGAGCCCCCTCCCGCACCCAAACTCCCTCCCTCTTAGTTAACCAGCATTTTTTACTTACTGGCTTCCCCAACATGCCGATAAAACAGCTTTTCCTGTATTTGTTCAATCATTTTTAAGTGCAAATATTTGTAATCAAAAATAATAATATAAAGTAAGCACTGTACACTTTGTATTTTGTGTTGTAATAGAAATAGGTATATTTGAAAATGTAGAAAAACATCAAAATATTTATTAAATTTCAATTGGTATTCTATTATTTAACAGTGCAATTAATCGCGATTAATTTTTTTGAGTTAGTCATGTGAGTTAACTGCAATTAATTGACAGCCCTAGTATGAAGGCATGTCTACATGGGGAAGTTAGAGTGGAATAAACTAGGGTGTGAATTTAAAGCACAATAGCTATTCTATGCTAACTCCCTATGTAAAAACTCCTCTTCTGCACCAAAACTAAAGTACACTGCACCAAGTGCCTTTTGGAAGATTATTCTACTTCCAAGATGAATTAAACTAAACCACAGAAAGGCACTCTTTGCAGAGTTCAAGTGTCCACATGAAGAGCTACTGTGAAATAGCTATTCTGCAATAGCTGTTCCAGGTTATTTCCCCATGCAGTCAAGCCCTGAGTGCCTGCAAGGCCCTCATAAATGCAAAGTTCCTCATTGCCTGGCATTCTAAAACCTGACTTTCAAATATTAAGGAAATTAGTTAGGGAGGTGGATTGGACTGAAGAACTTATGGCTCTAAAGGCAGAGGAGGCCTGGGATTACTTTAAGTCAAAGCTACAGAAGCTATCAGAAGCTTGCATCCCAAGAAAGGGGAAAAATTCATATGCAGGAGTTGTAGAGCAAGCATCTCAGAGAGGTGATTAAGAAAAAGCAGAAAGCAAACAGGCAGTGGAAGATGGGAGGGATCAGCAAGGAAAGCTACCTTATTGAGGTCAGAACATGTAGGGATAAAGTGAGACAGGCTAAAAGTCAAGTAGAGTTAGACCTTTCAAAGGGAATTAAAACCAACGGTAAAAGGTTCTATAGCTGTATAAATAAGAAGAAAACAAAGAAAGAAGAAGTGGGACTGCTAAACACGGAGGATGGAGTGGAGGTTAAGGATAATCTAGGCATGGCCTAATATCTAAACAAATACTTTGCCTCAGTCTTTAATGAGGATCTTAGGGATAATGGTAGCATGACAAATGGGAATGAGGATATGGAGGTAGATATTACCATATCTGAGGTAGAAGCGAAACTCGAACAGCTTAATGGGACTAAATCGGGGGGCCCAGATAATCTTCATCCAAGAATATTAAAGGAATTGGCACATGAAATTGCAAGCCCAATAGCAAGAATTTTTAATAAATCTGTAAACTCAGGGGTTGTACCGTACGATTGGAAAATTGCTAACATAGTTCCTATTTTTAAGAAAGGAAAAAAAAGTGATCTGGGTAACTACAGGCCTTTTAGTGTGACATCTGTAGTATGCAAGGTCTTGGAAAAAATTTTGAAGGAGAAAGTAGTTAAGGACATTGAGGTCAATGGTAAATGGGATAAAATACAATGTGATTTTACAAAAGGTAGATCATGCCAAACCAACCTTATTTTCTTTGAGAAAGTAACAGATTTTTTAGACAAAGGAAATGCAGTGGATCTAATTTACCTAGTTTTCAATAAGGTGTTTGATACTGTGCCACATGGGGAATTATTAGTCAAATTGGAAAAGATGGGGATCATTATGAACATCAAAAGGTGGATAAGGAATTGGTTAAAGGGGAGACTACAACGGGTCACACTGAAAGGTGAACTGACAGGCTGGAGGGAGGTTACCAGTGGAGTTCCTCAGGGATCAGTTTTGGGACCAAGCTTATTTAATCTTTTTATTATTGACCTCAGCACAAAAAGTAGGAGTGTGCTAATAAAGTTTGCGGATGATACAAAGCTGGGAGGTATTGCCAGTTTAGAGAGAGACCGGGATATCATACAGGAAGATCTGGATGAAATTACTTTATTACTTGTAAACTGGAGTAATAGAATAGGATGAAATTTAATAGTGAGAAGTGTAAGATTATGCATTTAGGAATTAATAACAAGAATTTTAGTTAAAAGCTGGGGACGCATCAATTAGAAGTAACGGAGGAGGAGAAGGACCTTGGAGTATTGCCAATACAGAGAAGGACTGGGATATGATAAAGGAAGATCTGGATGACCTTGTAAAACTGAAGTAATAGTAATAGGATGAAATGTAATAGTTAAAAGTGCAATGTCATGCATTTAGGGATTAACAACAAAAATTTCTGTTATAAACTGGGGACGCATTACTTGAAAGTAACAGAGGAGGAGAAGGACCTTGGAGTATTGGCTGATCACAGGATGACTATGAGCCACCAATTTGATATGGCTGTGAAAAAAGCTAATGCGGTCTTGGGATGCATCAGGCGAGGTATTTCCAGTAGAGATAAGGAGGTGTTAGTACCGTTATACTAGGCACTGGTGAGACCTCATCTGGAATATTGCATGCAATTCTGGTCTCCCACGTTTAAGAAGGATGAATTCAAACTGGAACCGGTACAGAGAAGGGCTACTAGGATGATCTGAGGAATCGAAAACCTGTCTTATGAAAGGTTTCAGAGTAGCAGCCGTGTCAAATAAATTTGTTAGTCTCTAAGGTGTCACAAGTCCTCCTTTTCTTTTTATCTTATGAAAGAAGACTCAAGGAGCTTGGCTTGTTTAGTCTAACCAAAAGAAGGTTGAGGGGAGATATGATTGCTCTCTATAAATAAATCAGAGGGATAAATACCGGAGAGAGAGGAATTATTTAAGCTCAATACCAGTGTGGACACAAGAACAAATGGATATAAACTCGTCATCAGGAAGTTTAGACTTGAAATTAGACAAAGGTTTCTAATCATCAGAGGAGTGAAGTTTTGGAATAGCCTTCCAAGAGAAGCAATGGGGGCAAAAGACCTATCTGGCTTCAAGATTAAACTTGTTAAGTTTATGGAGGAGATGGTATGATGGGATAACATGATTTTGGCAATTAATTGATCTTTAAATATTCATAGTAAATAGGCCCAATGGGGTGGGATCTGAGTTAGTATAGAGAATTCTTTCCTGGTATCTGGCTGGTGAATCTTGCCCATATGCTCAGGGTTTAGCTGATCGCCATATTTGGGGTCGGGAAGGAATTTTCCTCCAGGGCAGATTGGAAGAGGCCCTGGAGGTTTTTCGCCTTCCGCTGTAGCATGGGGCACGGGTCACTTGAGGGAGGATTCTATGCTCCTTGAAGTCTTTAAACCATGATTTGAGGACTTCAGTAGCTCAGACATAGGTGAGAGGTTTATCGCAGGAAGTGGGTGGGTGAGATTCTGTGGCCTGCGCTATGCAGGAGGTCAGACTAGATGATCATAATGGTTCCTTCTGATCTTAATATCTATGAATCTATGCGAGAGATCAACATTTTAGATTAATTTTAAAATGCATATAACTGATCATCCTCCTTTAGACACTATTTTGACTATTTCTTGAAAATTCCAGATGCCACTGACAACTGACAATTTTTTCTGACCCGTTCAACTCACTAATACTTACTTTTCTTTCAGTATAATACAGGATGTTTTACTTCAAGGACACAGAACTAATTTAACACGCAGTGTAAAAATATTGACATTGTCTCCAAAAGGTATCCGTGAACACCACAATCCACTTATCCACCCTGTATTTATAGTCTTGAAGGCAGTTGCAAATATCCAAGTCCCTTATTTTTCTTCCATAACAGTGTTCCACGTCTCTTATAAACAATTAGGAATTTTTAAAATATTGCAAGCTACAGTTACATTCACGAGTCTGAACCACGTACTTTATTTTGCCACTTTAATTTTTACTACATATATTTGACCGCATATTGTGGTTTGAACATCACCTGGATGTGTTCTCATCTGTTGTTCTTTGAAGCTATCACAAAACACTCTGGTATAATAGATTTATTATACCACTTCTCTGTCCCCTCCCCCACATATGTACATCTGCTAGGCTCCATTTTTTCTCTAGTATAATAGAACAATGCACAGGTGTAATTGCAGCAATAAAAGTGTTAATATCTTTCCAAAGCAGATCACCAATATTTAGTACAACTGATATATCACTCGTTCTTCTTAAAACCAACACTGACTCCAAAAGAACTGTGAAATGAAATAATCAAAAAGCTACCAGCTGCACAAGTCTTTTGAAAACCTGTTATAAGAGTCTGTTTTACAGATTACAAAAACACACAGAGAGGCTTAGAGATAGTTTAAGAAAAAGAATAGAAAAGGAATATCCAGGTGGCTTTTTAACTGTGGAATACAATAAGAGTTTGGAAAATATTACACAGAAATATTACAACTAAAAAACAAGATATTCTGTTTACCAGTTGAAATATACAATATAGTACCTCAGTTCAGTTAGAAACAAGTAAAGCAGGGAGAATAGACAAAGAATTTATGAGGATTTGGTAAATAGGAGGCAACTCAGAGGTTATAAACATGAGATAGGATGCACTCTTTTAGGTGTACCGGTCAAGACTATAGGACATTTTAGAGACTTCAGAAATTATTCTGAAGCATTGTATTAAAGATTTCAATCATTTGCTTAAGAAAGATATGTATTGCTGCCTCAGTTCTCAGAACATTTGGAAAATTACTTAAAGGTGCACAAAATAAATTAATGAGCAATGTGTCTTAGGTGTAAAAGAAATGAAATATTGGGTGACAAGCTAAGCAGTACCAGAGGGATGCCAAAAATTACCATTTGTATTATATATTTTAGGCAAGGATTTCATAGATTTATCAGTGTGATTTAATTTGCTTATCAATATTTCAAAATAGAAAGGTTTGTACTTCAATTCATGCAATGGTAGTCATATGTATTAGACAGTTATCCAAAGTTGTTAATTCAACAGTTTTTAAAAATTATTTTAGTCATTCCCCATAGTGTTTATCATCCCTCAGCATATCATGTCAAACAGCATATAATGTGCCAGATGCTGATCCCAGTGAAGTCCATGGAGTTTTGCCATTGACTAAGGGGCATATGATCAAGGCCCAAGGGCCCAATTCTGCAAACACTACTATCATGAGTAAACGTGCAGAAGTCAAAAGGACTACTTATGAAAGTAACCACTAACACTTGGTAGTAAATGTTAGAAATGGAAAAACTCCCATTAACTTCAATGGGACCAGGATTTACCCATTGTCTTATATCTGTGAAGTTCCATATATGTTTAAAGCACTATTTAAATTAATAAATGATAATTTGTTTTTAGCTGACAATATGTGGTACAATGTAATGTCATCTGAGAGCTACTGTAGAAAAAGTTCCTACCTACTACATGTTCATTTAAAAGTTTAAATGGTACCAGATGTCTGTAATATTTCATTCTTGTCTCATATACATAATATAGAAAGCAGCATAAGACTTTGCATGTGACCAGCAAAGCAATCCAAAATTAAATACTTTCCAAGACCATGAAATGAGCCAAAATACCAGGAAGAGATGGAGTAACATTAGCATGGAAATAACAACAAAATTATTCCCAAAGATGCTGGAAAAACAAGAAAGCAACATAAATCTTGAACACTGAAATAATGGAGAGCCATGGGAATAGTGCATCTCTGTAGAGACCTCGAGACAGATAAACTAATTCTAGGGTCTGGGCTAGAGCTGTGCAGGATAGAGAATTAAGGCTCCCTCCCTTTCCTGAGCTGAACAGCTTGCAGATCTGGAGGTAATCTGGCTCTTTAGGATTTCCTCCAAGATCTTGTGATAGGCAAATTACTGCAGTTGGGGTAAGGGAATGTGAAAGAACTTGCAAACTCAGCTGAAAAAAAGAATGGGAGACATTGGAATTCCTTTCAGAGTGGTAGCCGTGATAGTCTGTATCAGCAAAAACAATGAGGAGTCCTTGTGGCACCTTAGAGACTAACAAATTTATTAGGGCATAAGCTTTCGTGGGCTGAAACTCACTTCATCAGATGTATGGAGTGGAAAATACAGTAGAGAGGTATACATACACAGCATATGAAAGGCTGGGAGTTGCCTTACCAAGTGGGGGTCAGTGCTAATGAGCCAATTCAATTAAGGAGGAAGTGGGCTATTCTCAACAGTTGACAAGGGAGGAAAAATCACTTTTGAAGGGCTAATGAGTTCAATGTAATCAAGGTGGTCCATTTCAAACAGTTGACAAGAAGGTGCGAGTATAAGTAGGGGGAAAATTATATATGCCATCATGTGTCAGCAATGCCCCTGTGCCCATGTACACTGGCCAAGTCTCCATGCAAAAGAATAAATGGACACAAATCTGACATCAAGAATTGTAACATTCAAAAACCAGTAGGAGAACACTTCAGTCTCCCTGGACACTCAATAACAGACTTAAAAGTGGCAATTCTTCAACAACAAAAACTTCAAAAACAGACTCCAATGAGCAACTGCAAAACTGGAATAATTTGCAAACTGGACACAATCAAATTAGGCCTGAATAAAGACTGGGAGTGGAGGGGTCACTACAAAAACTAATTTTCCACCTGCTGATACTCACACCTTGTGTGAAAGGCAGGGAGGAGTGTAAATATGTGCACAGAAAACTGATTATGGCCCCTTTCACATACCTCTGAAACAAGCAGAAATTTACCTAGAATAGGGAAAAGTTTCTTTGTCCTCCATTGGCCAGATTGGGGGAGGGGGAGGGAGAAGGAGAATTGGAGAATCAATTGGCCCTCACACTTCCCGACTTAAAGCCTTCCTAGATTTTTGGGGATCATATTGCCTTGCTTTTTAGCTGCCTGACCACCCTCCCACCATGTAGTAGTAGTCTGTTGAGCTGAGTTTTCAGGATCCTGTGGGTTGGACAGATCACCTATTTTGGGGGGCAGGAAGGAAATTTTTCCTGCTGGATCTAATTGGCAGAGGTCAGTAGGATTCTGGCCTTCCTCACAGCAGTGTGAAGGCACAAATAGGTTAAATAGAGTAGGATCAGGAAGTCTGGCATTAGGAGATAATATAGGAATATTTAGTAAATCACAGCTTGAGTCCAGTATCTAGTGAGAATAAAGCCTACAAGGGGCCAGCTCCCAGTGGTAAATGAAGATCAAGTTTTTCTGGTGGACCTTGTGCCAGTTGGAGAAGTGGAGATCCAAAGTTCTTCAGACTGAGATCTTCTGTTGGCACACACTGCCCCCCTTGCAAGGGGAAGGACAAGAGAAGTCAGATGTGAGCTGTATTCCCATGGTTGGCTGAAGAGGGTCTACTCTGAGTTACTTGTTAAATGGTGGGCGCCCTGTAGCCATGCATTGATCCCAATTAATTGCTTGGTATGGGAGGGGTTGGTGCATAGCACCGCCCCCACACACAGTTAGTAAAGTTGCAGCTTGTTATTTAAATCCATCTTTGTTGAACTTGTTTAGATGGAGAGTTAGTGTGTGGCAAGCAGGGGCCTAAATCTATACACTCACTGCCTGTGTGGACACTGCTATTGTGCACTAAAAGTTCCCTAATATGCCTTAAGCTACCTCCAACTGAGTGATTGCTTAGGGTGCTGCTCTTTTAGTGCATTTAGTGCACTTGTATCCAGTGACCCCCAGTGAGAACCTGGGGGGTCACATCCATCATAATGCATATAGTTTTAGTGTCACAAACCCTTTCCTATCTTCTCCTCCATCTTTTAGGAACTTCTCATGAGTTCACTGAAGCCCTACATTGCAATAATCTCTGCAGCAGAGGAGCTTCTTCAGCAGAGCAACTCCTGATCAAGGAAGCCTCTCTACCTCTCATTTCCACTCATTAAACTATCCCTTCCCTCACACGCCCTCTCACCTGCATGGAGAAGCTTCAAGAACGTTAACTGAGGAAATAAAGGAACTGAAATAAAAAACGGACTAAGTCAATTAAGATGTATAAAGTTTTTGCTGTAATTTCTTCTGGCATTCAAAGAATTATCACAAAACTGAGAACAAATAGTAAACAAAGTAGACAACACAAACACACTGTGTTTAAAAGTGAAATAGAGTATCTCAACAAATGGGAAACAATCACAAGTTACTAAAGAAAAATTATTTTTTGCTCAGCACACCAGCCTGATAGGTCTAAAAGTCAAATGTAAGACCAGGAATATCTCCAAACTGATACGATAGTTGAAATGTAGAAGTGTTAAATAATTAAAATGTAAGAACTGAATAAAAAAATTTCCAATCTCTTTCTCTGGACTCGTCTATTTACCTGTATGTATGACAAATTATATCACTGATTTTTAAGCAAGATGGTCACAGCGAACTATAAACCCAGTAATGACAAAGGATGGTGCCTCCAGCTTCAGATAGTTTCCCGGAATTATTGGCACTACCCCACAGCACCACCAACCACCTTTGGCTTGGTGCCAATTGTAGATATTAGTTTCAGAAATGGGGTACATTTTTAGTCAGACTGAGGCTCATCCCCAATTTTGCAAGCAAAACAGAACTTGATTCTTCAGCTCCCCCAGAACGCCACTATTTGGCTATTTTATGTAAATGGCAATCACCGCACTGGTGCTTTACACTTTATTATACGAAAGGAGAAAACATTGGGTTCAGAGGCAAATTACACAGGCAAATTCCTAAGTCTCCTCACAGATTTACATTTCTTTTTATCTGGCAAGCATATCATGATATTCTATGTACATGGCAGCCTTTTTATTTAAAGAATAATGTTAATTCCTGCAAGATTTCATGTTCAACTGGGTTTGCAGTGGGCAAGTTTGCAATCTGCATTTAATCATATTCTCTTGACTTCCATCAGACAAAGAAAAGTACTGTTATTTGAAATGTAAAATCTACACGTCTTGAGATGTGTGAAAGTCTTACTTGGGTACAATTACATATATCTTTGCTGGCCTGTAACTTCACTGCTCTGCTAGGCAGAAAAATGCAAGAATCCTTCAATGAAACACTAAATCTTTTGTAGACATGCTCTTTTCAAGTAAATGAAATAAGAAATTGCTGACAACTGCAGCTTTTGGGATGTGTATATAGATATGCTGTAAAATGAGGTTATTTGTGTTGGTATATCATGAACATTAGTTGGACTAATTCTGACAAGGTTTAATTTATTTAACTACGTACAAAACACCCTCTCCCACCTTAATGCTTCAAAGAGTAGCTAAAGCTGCAAAAGGTACTTTCAGACTTTACTATCTGCGATCACTAAAGTTCTTGTCACACTTATCACAAGAGCAGGGCTCCTACATGTACAAACTGGGTAATTTTAATGGGACCAGGAGCAGAGGGGATGCCAGGGTTTTTCATGCAGACAACCCTTAACTCTACTTCCCTTGATAAATGTATAGGTTTTTTTTAAATGCATCTTTGTATAACAGGAAATGAACATTTGTTACTGGCAATGTTTTTCTCTACTTTCCCTCTGTTGGTTGGTGCATGACAACTGCATTCCATCTTGCATGTGGCTGTATTTTAAGACACCATCACTATCCTGCCTATCACTCAGGCTCACTACCTGGGTATCATCTTTGACTCAGGCCTCTCTCTAGGTCTTCACATCCAGGCTACATCTAAATCTTGCAGATTATTTCTGCATAACATCTGTAAGATACTGCCTTTCCTATCTACCCACACAGCTAAAACTCTCACCCAGGTCCCATCATCCGATGTCTCAGTTATTGCAATGTCCTCAACAAATTCAGTCTTGCACCACTCATATCTAAGGCTATGATTTAACCATGGGTATTTTTAGTAAAAGTCATGGACAGGTCACAGGCAAGAAACAATAAATCACAGCCCGTGACTTATCCATGACTTATATCATAAATACCCCCAATTGAATCGGGGGGGAGGGGACCCCATAGTACCAGCTGCCGGGGGAGGAGGGAAGGGAGGCCACAGCACCAGCTGCCAGGGAGGGGGAAGCCCCAGGGAGCCAGCTGCTGCTTCTGCCACCCCCAGGACAGCTGCTCAGGCAGTCCCCAGGGCCAGCTGCATCGGCCACTGCTCAGGCAGTCCCCGGGGCCAGCTGCCCAGGGCCGCCAGAGCAGCAGCTGGCTGCAGAGCCAGTCCAGCAGCGGCCAGTGTGGCTGTCTGCAGGGCTGCCTGAGCAGCTGGCCCAGGAGCTAGCTGCTCAGGTGACCTTGGGCTCAGCCACACCGGCAGCTGCAGAAGTCACGGCAGTCGCAGGAATCCATGACTTTCGCGACCTCCGTGACAAACATGGAGGGAGCCCATATCATATCCGTTCAGAATGCTGCTGCAAAGACCATTTTCCTAGTTTGTTGCTTTGATCATATGACCCCCTCTCTTTGAATCCCTCCACTGGCTGACCCTTCTCTATCTTATCAAACAAAGCTACTTATCTTCACTTTCAAGATCCTTTATGACCTATCCCCACCCTACCTATCATCTCTCACTTGCTTTCGAGATGTTGACTCCTGCCTCCAATTGGCCCATGATGCCAGCCTTCATTGCCCACCATTGATATTTTCAAACAAGCACCTTCATACTTTCTTTTATGCTGCCTCTCACAATTAGGAGGAGGCTCCTTGTAAACATTGGCAAAATTACCTCATTTTCTGCCTTCAAATCCCTCCTTACAACTCTCCTTTGTCATGATACCTTCAAAACACTTAACACAATCGCAGTCAAATCATTGTCATCACTTCTAGTGTGTTGACCAATACAGTGTATTTCTTTCCACACACTTGTCAGTTTATATCTACATGTATCTCGTGTTCTATACTTAGTCTGTAAGCTCTTTGGGGCAGGGAATGCCTTTTTGTTCTGTTTCTACAGCACCTAGCACAATGAGGTCCTGGTCCATGATTATGGTTCTCAGATGCTAAGGTAATATAAATAATATAATAATGATGCATGAGCCATAAACAGCTTGAGAAGTGCTTTGGGAAATTTCTGGATGAACGGTTCTCTATACGTGATGAAGTGTCTACCATACACTTCAGGACTCTGTGCTTTCATATAAATATGGGTCCTATAAATGTGTCACATAAATGCGGGTCCTGATCCTGACTAGTCCTGTTGTGCAGTGATCTACAAACACAAAGACATACACTCAAATCAGAAGGTGGAATAGAATCTGCAAGGTTTCATGAGCAATCCAAAATATTTTGATCCTTAACTTTCCCTCTGATTTACTCTGCCCCCTACATCCTGGAATCTTTAAAGCAAATACATAATCCATTACAATTCCACACTTCCATAATCCTTTGTCTGTATGATATTGTAGAAAATTCTGTAATGCCTTTGTTGAAGTGTGAATCTAAAATTAATTGCTTATAAGCAATCATGACCCACTTTGTTTTTCTTTGTATTATAACATTCAGTTCTTGATGATCAGCGTGGACACTGAAAAGAAGAAAGGTAATATGATCTATTTCTCTTTGAACTGATTTTGAAATCTTATCAAGAAGTTTTCAAAACCTAGTTATGTTAGCTGGGGATTCCTGAAAGTCCTGAAGCTTTTGTTTTTGAATATTTGTGGTATTGGAATTGTACACTTTGCAACTCCTGAGTCACTCTAACTTAAAAATACTAAGTTTTAACAGATTTAGGTATATCTTGGTAAGAAGGGTAACAGCAAACATCAATATTAAGTCAGCATTTACCCACTTTTAAAAAAATGCTAAATCAGCAGCAATTCAAAATGCTATAGAAATCTAAATCATTCCATGCAATTTTCTGAGAAACCAATCTGGTTTGTAATTTGGTTACAATAAGTAATCACAGGTTTCAGAGTAGCAGCTGTGTTAGTCTGTATTTGCAAAAAGAACAGGAGTACTTGTGGCACCTTAGAGACTAACAAATTTATTTGAAGTACCTCCTGTTCTTTTTGCGAATAAGTAATCAGTATGGCTGGTTTTTCAGACACATACACTTGTTAGAAAAAAGTACTCACCTTTCCACAACTCCATTCTGTCTCACTTGTACTGTACTATTTAATGTAACAAGACATACAAATCTATTTTCCAAAAAAATATTTAAATTATATAATCTGGAAACTTATAAGGTATCCTCTTAAAGAAAAGAATCTATTTTCAGCTGTTTTTCAATCAGAGCTCCTGTTGCGATACATTACTACCGATCTTGGATGCTAGAAAGTAAACCAGTCAATTAGCAAGTACAAAAACTTTCAACATTGAAATAGACAAAAAACTATCTTGTTGCTCCTGAGAAATCACTATAGTAGTTGGGATTTCAAAACTATATTTTAGATTTTTTTTAACTATGAATCTCAGTGACATGCAAGGAGATACAAATTACCTGCGACTGTAACTCAGTGTAAACTTGGGTTATTTAAATGTCAAGGTCCAGCGGTAAGCAATGGTATGGCTTAATTAAACTTATACATTCCTGTTACTTGCTTTTCCTTCTACACTCTTCTCTTTATACATCCCCATATTGCAGCTTGAAAAGTACATCAGTTTTGACACTCACTCTTTTACACCTAGTACTGGTGCACACCTTACCTGTATCAGACCTTGCATACCACCTCTGCATTTGGCCCATTGTCCTTATGCTGCACTTCCTTCCCACTTTTACTGTCCGAAAGAGGAGAGTTAATTTTTGGGAGGGGGCAAGAGGGGAAAAAGTCTATTGAGAGAAAATGTCAACAATAACATTGATAAATGAAGGGTTTTAGTCCTTTTCCCATGGTATTCATTTAAAAGTTATTGTTTTAATGGTTGCATTTAGGATGAAGAGCTATAACAGATAAATGATAAAACGTTTATCAAATCTGTAAGTCATTCTTATGAGTTACACAGTAAACTATCCTGTTCAGGTTAAAAAAACCCATCTTCAATGATCGATTATATCAATAATTTATTGTTCTGCATAAGAAGGTAAAATGAGATTTCAGGCATGACATCAATGTATGAACTGATTGCAACTTCAAGTATAGAGAGCTGGATACAATAGTATAAAATGTTAACATTTGTTTTACTATGGAACACAGCAAAAATACAATAAAAATATCTGTACTTGGATGTAAAAACATTCAATTATTTAAAAACCAAACAGCACAAACTGAATATGCATAATATTTAAGATGTTTTGTCACCTTTATCCATAAAACCTTACACATCAGAAACACGCAATATATTATTTTTATTGTAATGGAGGAAGTTTATCAACAAGTGGGTTTGTAATTCAGTAAAATGGGCACGCTCTTGTCCAATTAATGAAACTGTCAAGCTAAAACATTCTTTATCTTGACCTAGTACCATATATGGCAGCCTCTACATTTCTTGGTGAGAACACACTGCAATAATGGGTTTCAGAGTAGCAGCCGTGTTAGTCTGTATTCGCAAAAAGAAAAGGAGTACTTGTGGCACCTTAGAGACTAACAAATTTATTAGAGCATAAGCTTTCGTGAGCTACAGCTTATGCTGTAATAAATTTGTTAGTCTCTAAGGTGCCACAAGTACTCCTTTTCTTACTGCAATAATGCTAATTTTTAGAGAGAGATTTACTGGAATGGGCTGTTCCATTCTCCTTTTTAAAACTCATTACAAACTTTATTTCTAGGAGCTTAAAGATTCCCCCACACTTTATTCCTTTTGTTTGTTGTGTGTATACATGATTTTATTTGTCCTTGTTCTCTCACCACCAATACAATTAAATTAACTTCTTGCTAGGAAATAGGTATGTGACCACCCTGTGTTAAATATTGCCTTTGCCACACAGAAGATCAGAAAGCAAGTCTCTCTGTAAAAGGAACAAAGCATTGTGGAGCTTTCAGTCTATTACCCCACAAAGTAAGCATATTGTATGAGGCCGTCCTAGACCCCACCAACATGGGAATAAGTTTTAAAATTGTTTCAAAAAGACATCACACCACCGGCAACAAGCCTGCACGGCAGCCAGAATCTCTGTTTCTCACAGGGTTTTCATACTATTAAAGGGTCTGTTTCCCAAAGGGCAAAAACAGTTCCCTTATTTAAAAGATCTAGTACAATAGAGGTCTGATATACTATAGTTTACTAGCAGTATTAGCATACTGTTTAACAAGACTGACCCTCCCCTGATATAAAAGGATCAGATCTTGTGAGGTGCAGAGCACCCTCAGCTATTGCTGTCTGCAAAAGAAACCGAGAGCACTCAGCATCTTGCAGGCGCAGGCCTCCAGCGATTGCTAAGAACATTTCCCTGTGAAAATAATTACATTTTGAATAGTTAAAAAATAGAGAATATTTCTCCAGCCCACACTTTGACTGTGATTTTCATATAATTAATCTAAACCACTGAGATGTTATTTATGTTACAAACATAAGTCCACCAGAAAAAATAGTGAAATCTGAGAGATATGTATGAAGTTACATTAGGCAGTTCAACTACAGTATACGTGTTAATAGTGAGATACAATATATTTCAATAATTCCAGTACAAACATTCAAAAGCTCTTAATTTTTTGTTGTTGCTGCATTTCAATTGTTTCAAATAATTTTAAACCAAATTCAATGATCCAAGGCCAAATATGCATTTAGGATACAACTGCCAAGAGCTGATGGCTTTATCAGCATATAAACTAAAATATTTACATGGAATGTTGATTTAATTTACAAAGACGGTGTTTCTAATTACAGGTACCTCGTAATTTGTTATTTATAAATGATCACCTATGAGAAATTCAAAAACTTAATATCCTATTTCAACCTTTTCATAAAAATAAGTTTCACTGAATTCTTTTTTCTTACGCTAACATAATATAACTCTGCTTCCTGTTTGAATGCTACAGATGTGATGATTTAAGTTAGCAAGTTCATCCACACACTGTACCTATAATACATATTCACTCGCACAATTAATACACATGCTTTACTCTTTCATTACATGTGTACACACTTGCTGCATATCAGTAGTAAATAAAAAAAAATGCAAGGTTACCTACATTAAATATACATGATTTACCATACATTTGCTTACTCTATTACACAGAAGGCTATCTGAGGTTTCAAATGTATCTGGGCAGTGTTAAAGGTGATAATTTTCTTTGTAGTAAGAAGAAAAGGAGTACTTGTGGCAACTTAGAGACTTACAAAGGTTTAAACTCAAAGAAAAGCTTTCAAATCTAAAACAATGCATTTTGACATTACATATTTTTTAAAGAAATATTGCTATATATTTTTTAATAAAAGCGATTCATGCATTGCAATTGCTTACTCAAATGTCAAAGGTTTCCCCTAATAATAATCATCTGCTAATAAATTAAAAGTATTTTAAAGGACACTAGAGACGTCTGAAGTCGATTTAAAGTTAAAAAAATACAAAAAACAAAAAACCATAAACACTTACTACTACACAGCTATTCTTGCCAATATACCTCTGATCTTATAGATGATTAACTCACAAAGATTTTTAAAATTATATACATTTAAATAACCTATATTTTCCCTTATTCAAATAAATATTCCCAAGTTGTTGTTCTGCAAAGCATGCATGCAAAGAGTTTCAAGACCTGCATACTCAAAGCAGAACAGTAACAGCAGAGGACTGTAGCTCTTTTACAGCGCATTGTACAAGTAAGCCACTGAATACTTTACTTCTCTCTTTTGGTGAAACGTTTAAATACAAATGAACACTAGGATCACTCTGTACACATAAGATAAAGCTCACACTTTTAGGAAAGTAAAATGACCCTTCTTGATACTTAACCCAGTTAAAACGCTAATGTCCATCCTAACCAAAGAAATATTTGCCATTTTTGCCTGTTTTAGTTCTCTTAAGCTCTCTTAGTTAAAGTACTGATAACCTCCAAGTGCTCATGTGCAACTTTATATGACAGTGGCTATGTTTGAGACCACCACAGCATTCAGTATTAATATCTGTGCTACCCTCCATTAACAAAACTCAACTTGGAGATTAACATGTAAACAATAACAAGGCGTTTAGCAGTTTTGGGTGCACTAATAGCTCAGTATATTGCATCTGACTCCATGTGATTTTATTGTCCCCGAATTCTGAATAGGATGGTTTAAGTTACAGAAAAAGAAGACTTGCATTCCAATTACACCAAGTCCTTAACTACATGTCAGTTTGCCAAAGTTAGAAAACCCTTACACCAATTAAATGGCAACCATGCACTTTATTAAAAAGATTATTAACTATCAGCATTTATATTCCTTATTTATATAGTGTTATGAATGCAACCAGCTGACTGGAACCCAAAAGGTCTCTGTTTCCAATTTGTCAAACGTTGTTTTCAGCTCATTGTAAGCTGTGGTGAGGTCATCGTTGACTATAACTTTGTCAAAGAGATGGCCGTACTGGCTTTCCATCATCTGTGCAGATTTAATCATTTCTTGAAAATCTTCTTCCTAAGCAAGTCAGTATAAGAAGTCAGTCAAAAGTACAATTGAATCAGTTCACATCAGTGTCAAATGCAAATCTACATGGACTGTTTTATTTAATTTCATATATTCAGTTTATTTTTCATTAAGCAAGTAGATGGAAATTGTGCCACTGACCATGAACTTTTCAGAAACCATTATTTCAAATTAATTCTCTGTGAATATTTCACAACTAGGTTTGGCCTGACAAGGCAATTCTTTCCTCTTTTCCCTTATAGCAGTGTAATTACCCACTAATTGATAATTACAGAAAAATTTCTGTGGTAGAAATCCCAGTGGAAAAATGTTTTTAGTTGTTTACATTAATGGTGCACTAACAACTGCATTACCTAAGTCTCCGGTTGCTATTAGCAAGGGATTTAGGGGTATGGGCTTTACTTTTTCAAATGTACCTCCAACATGTTTTCTATTTTTCTCTATACATACACGTGTAGAGGTTTTTTTTTGTTTGTTGGGATTATTATTTTTTAACTAAACAAAAGTAAAAAATTATAGTAACTGTGACTCTTCCCGAGGTACCCCAGGGTTGTCAGGCATCTCACTATCACTTGCCCTTAGTATGAGGAAGTTTTGTCTGTGCTTGCTGGGGATCAGCTCCCTGACTCCACTGGCCGTGGGAAACACAAGCACTCCCATTTTGCCCAGGATGCGTTGTCCCTCTGCAGATTAGAGATAGGCACACACCAGCCCCTGAGCATCCCCCTGGCATGTCCAGTCCCTGGTCCACTGGACACACTCAGAATTTAGAGATTTGCTGCTCCCAAAGGAACAGTACCTCCCCCATCTTACCAGTTACACCTTAAGATCACAGCTCCACTTAACATGCAGCACTTGCATATGTTTACGGTGAAAACAAGCAAAAGTATATTTAACAAAGAGTAGAGAGCCCAATGATAGATAGATAGCAAGTAGAAATATTGGGAACAAATGGTAACATATAAAATAAAAATATAACATGAACTCTAGAACCTAGACTTATTGAACTAGTTACTGTCATGTCTTGTAGAACAAAAGCTCACCCAAAATCCTACCAGCATATTTCAGCCAGGTTTGGCTATGATCTTCCATTCATGAGACAAGTCACACAGTCAGACTGCCTTCTCAGTAGAAAAGATCCTGAGTGTCTGTACCCTCAATTATACCCCCCACTCCAATCTGTTATCTTTTCTCATAGATGCCCTTCCTGGTTGTTTTTTCCCTGTGTGCTTCTTTCTTGTCAATTTTACAATCTCTTCATTAGCACTGGGCTCAATCCCTCGATAAACCTAGATTGTGAAGCAGACAATACACATATGACCAGCCAGAGAGAGATAAGCATCTCTTCCCTCCTACCAGATAGGAGCATGTTTATCACTTTCTGGTGACTTGCCTTAACTCATGTACCTTAAGAACATAATTTTAAGTACAGATTCCTAATTTCTAAAACACTGTCCATACTTACATTTTGCAATGATTATGCCAACTAGTGGGCTCTTGGTAGAGATCTCACATGCCACCCTTTGGTAAACTTAATATGCACATCTGAGCCTTCAAATACTAAATGCTAAAATGCTATGCGCCCCCTCTGTCAGTTAGCACTAAAAGGTTTCTGGGTCACAGTAATATCTAAATTAAAGAAAACCCAATGTACCTTCATGAAAAAAGAGTTCTGCTACTCAAGTGAAAATCCTTCTGATTTTTCTTAACACTGTAACAGTATTATTTATGCTGAAGACAATAGTATTATTTCCTCTAAAAAATAATGTTTTGCTTGTCTGAATTTTGATAGCATGAAATGAAATAAGAAGCTAAGAAAGTCCAGAGTAGCTATGCAAAAGTGATTCATGCAATTAAATCACTCTACTAGGCTTATGGCACTAGAGAGACTGGCCATGCGATTTACCCAAACACAAATAATATGTATACATACACATACACACTTAGAATCATAGAATATCAGGGTTGGAAGGGACCTCAGGAGGTCATCTACTCCAACCTCCTGGTCAAAGCAGGACCAATCCCCAACTAAATCATCCCAGCTTTGTCAAGCCTGACCTTAAAAACCTCAAAGGAAGGAGATTCTACCACCTCCCTAGGTAACGCATTCCAGTGCTTCACCACCCTCCTAGTGAAAAAGTTTTTCCTAATATCCAACCTAAACCTCCCCCACTGCAACTTGAGACCATTACTCCTTGTTCTGACATCTGCTTCCACTGAGAACAGTCTAGATCCATCCTCTTTGGAACCCCCTTTCAGATAGCTGAAAGCAGCTATCAAATCCCCCCTCACTCTTCTCTTCTGCAGACTAAACGATCCCAGTTCCCTCAGCCTCTCCTCATAAGTCATGTGCTCCAGTGCTTATTATCCAGTATTATTTTTGTTGCCCTCTGCTGGATGTTTTCCAATTTTTCCACATCCTTTTTGTAGTGTGGGGCCCAAAACTGGACACAGTACTCCAGACGAGGCCTCACCAATGTTGAATAGAGGGGAATGATCATGTGCCTCAATCTGCTGGCAATGCCCCTACTTATACAGCCCAAAATGCTGTTAGCCATCTTGGCAACAAGGACATACTGTTGACTCATATCCAGCTTCTTGTCCACAGTAACCCCTAGGTCCTTTTCTGCAGAACTGCTGCCTAGCCATTCAGTCCCTAGTCTGTAGCAGTGCATGGGATTCTTCTGTCCTAAGTGCAGGACTTTGCACTTGTCCTTGTTAACCTCATCAGATTTCTTTTGGTCCAATCCTCTAATTTGTCTAGGTCCCTCTGTATCCTATCCCTACCCCCCAGTGTATGTACCACTCCTTCCAGTTCAGTGTCATCTGCAGACTTGCTGAGGGTGCAGTCCATCCTCCAGATCATTAATGAAGATACTTAACAAAACCGGCTCCAGGACTGACCCTTGGGGCACTCTGCTCGATACCGGCTGTCAACTAGACATGGAGCCATTTATCACTACCCGTTGAGCCTGACGATCTAGCCAGTATTCTATCCACCTTATAGTCCATTCATCCAGCCCATACTTCTTTAATTTGCTGGCAAGAATACTGTGGGAGACTGTATCAAAAGCTTTGTTAAAGTCAAGGAATAACACATCCACTGCTTTCCCCTCATCCACAGAGCCAGTTATCTCATCATAGAAGGCAATTAGGTTAGTCAGGTATGACTTGCCCTTTCTGAATCCATGCTGACTATTCATGATCACTTTCTTCTCTTCCTCTAAGTGCTTCAGAATTGATTCCTTGAGGACCTGCTTCATGATTTTTCCAGGGACTGAGGTGAGGCTGACTGGCCTGTAGTTCCCTGGAACCTCCTTCTTCCCTTTTTTAAAGATGGGCACTATATTTGCCTTTTTCCAGTCATTCAGGACCTCCCCCGATCACCATGAGTTTTCAAAGATAATGGCCAACGGCTCTGCAATCACATCCGCCAACTGCTTTAGCACCCTCGGATGCAGTGCATCCGGCCCCATGGACTTGTGCTTGTCCAGCTTTTCTAAATAGTCCTGAACCACTTCTTTTTCCACAGAGGGCTGGTCACCTCCTCCCCATGCTGTGCTGCCCAGTGCAGCAGTCTGGGAGCTGACCTTGTTCACGAAGACAGAGGCAAAAAAAAGCATTGAGTACATTAGCTTTTTCCACATCCTCTGTCACTAGGTTGCCTCCCCCATTCAGTAAGGAGCCCACACTTTCCTTGACCTTCTTCTTGTTGCTAACATACCTGAAGAAACCCTTCTTGTTATGAGTAACATCCCTTGCTAGCTGCAACTCCAAGTGTGATATGGCCTTCCTGATTTCACTTCTGCATGCCTGAGCAATATTTTTATACTCCTCCCTGGTTATTTGTCCAATCTTCCACTTCTTGTAAGCTTCTTTTTTGTGTTTAAGATCAGCAAGGATTTCACAGTTAAGCCAAGCTGGTCGCCTGCCATATTACTATTCTTTCTACACATCAGGATGGTTTGTTCTGGCAACCTCAATAAGGATTCTTTAAATTAAATGTTTTAATTAAATGTTTTGAGGCACAAGTTCCATTATGTTCTAAAGGTATTCAGCAACCTCATCTTCAAGATAAACAGTTACAAAAACTATTGACTACTTCTCATATTCTTATGGATTCTAAACATACTTACTGTGAAAGGTTTTGCAGACCCTTTTTCATCTTTGCTTGAAATAATCTTGGCATTTTTTCTGGTCTCTCTCAAACACTCAAGTGATGGAGGCTTTATAAATATCACAAATGGTTTAAATTCTAACGTTCTTAAATGCTTCACTGTCTGGAAAGGGGAAATATTATAATTAATTAGTAACAGTGTTCGAATTCATTCCTTGCACTGGAGTTTGCAACAAAAAAGGAAACCTCTGCTATGACACTAAATCTATAAAGCATCTCTTGAAGTATATATTTCATTCATTAGCATCCTACTTTCTTAAACAGCATTTATTCTGTGCATCGCCTATTGCTACTTGAATGGCAAGAAAAATTTTGATTTCAACAAAAGTTGCCAGTGTTGGTAAATCTGATCAGTCTGGCAGAAGTAAAGCCAATGCACTATTATGGGCCATCCAAAGAGGTGGTATTAGTAATGAGAAAAATTAAGTTGGATGAAAGGGTTTTTAGTTGATGCACCAGGGAGGAGTAGCAGATTATTTAATAGCTAATTCTAGGAAGGGTAAAACTTCCTACTGCCACATTCCAAAGATAATAGAAAAGGCTTTCTGCAGCCCAAGAGCAAAAGGGCACTGTGATAAGAGGACAACCATTGGTTCTCCTCAAACCTTTAAGACTCATTAAGTTCATTCTGTGCTGCTGTTTATGCTTCACAGGAGGATCAGATGATTGTTGCCTATTAAGGGAGATGTTACTTACCTTACAGTAACTTGAGATCTTTGAGATGTTTTGTCCCTATAGGTGCTCTACCGTAGGAGATTCCCAAACAGTAACTCATCAAAGAGGTGGGTGCTGAGGTGAAAAGTCTAGGAAAGTTTGAAGGACTGAATCACTAAAGATGGTGTCACCTCTGCAAGCTGGTCAGATGGTATAATGCTTGGAAAATGTATGTATAGAAGACCATGTAGCAGTCCTGCTGATTTCTGTAATGGGAGTGTCCCTCAGTAGACCTAGAGATATGAACTGAGGTCTAGTCGAATGTGCTGTTATTCTGTGAAGGGGCTGTATAAGAACGGCCGTACTGGGTCTGACCAAAGGTCCATCTAGCTCAGTATCCTGTCTTCCAAGAGTTGCCAATGCCAGGTGCCCCAGAGGAAGTGAACAGAAAATCATCAAGTGATCCATTCCTTGTTACCCATTCCCAGCTTCTGGCAAACAGAGGCTAGGGACACCATCCCTCCACATCTGCATTTTCATAGTAGGTCAAGATGCAACCTGAAACCCACTTAGACAACCTTTGTGTGAAAATCAGTTGGCCCTTCATCCTTTCTGCAAACAATACATATAGCCTGGGAGAGGTCCAGAAGATTTTAGTCCTATCCAGATAGAAGGCAAGGGCCCTTCTGATTTCCAGTGAATGAAGACTTGATTCCTCTGTGGAGGCATGAGGTTTTGGGTAGAACACTAGCAGGTCAATAGCCTAGTTATGTTATATTCTGAGGGGGGGACATAGTATAACTTTGTCTATGTAAAAGGCGGTGTATGTAAGGTCAGTCATGAGGACTCCCAGCTTCCCCATTCATCTTGCTAAGGTGATGGCAATTAGGAACAAAGTCTGGAGGCAGCAGATTCAAAGGGGTGTTTCCTTAGGATGATTAGCACCAGTCTGAGGTCCCATTGGGGAGCCAGGTATCAAACGGGAGGAAAGAGGTTGTATAGACCCTTGAGAAACCTGACTGCTATAGAGTGGGCAGAGACTGAAAAGCTGTGGATGAGTGAATGGTCAGATGTACCCTGAAAAAGCTCATTAGAGACCCTTCGTTTTTAATTCCAATAGGTAGTCCAAGGTCTTGGAAAATGGAACTTCCAAGGCTTGAGAAGATGGGAGGGAGCAGCAGGACTGGAAGTGTTTCCACTTTTGGAGACAAGTCTTGAGAGTACTGGGCTTTCTACTGGATAAGAGAACTGACTGAAATCTACCTGAAAAGGTTAACTCCATGCTGGGAGCCACTGAGGAGCCATGCTCTCAGATTCAGGGAGAAGGAGTTGGGAAGGATGAAGGTCTCTGAGTTCTATGTCAAGAGGTCCTTCATGATAGGAAGCCTGAAGGGTGTTAACTCTGAGAGGTGGATGAGGTTTGAGCACCACACCTGTCTTGGCCAAGCAGGTGCTATGATGATAGCTCTTTCTCAGCACAGCTTGAGGGAGGTCTTTAGGGCTAGTGGTATAGGTGGGTAAGCATAAAAGTGTATGGGGACATGATGTTATCAGGGCATCCTTAGGAGAGTTGTGACCATAACCTCCCTTGGAGGAGAATAGAAAACATTTTGCATTGTTTGTGTTGGCAGAAAAAGTCTACCCTGGTATACCTCAGGTCAGGCAGATGCTCTGGAAGACAGAGTTTTTGAGCTCCCATTTATGATTTTGGCAGAAGTGTCTGCTTAAGGAGTTTGCAATTACATTGTGGAGGCCTGGCAGATAGACTGTTGATTTCTATCCGATGAGAAATGCACCAGTTCCACAATTTAGTGACAGTGTGCATAAGGACTGAGATTTTGCTGAACCCTGGTGGTTGATGTAATACATCTCTGCCCTGTTGTCCAGCATTACTCTGATTGGCTGACCTCATATGGCCTGTAGGAAATGTTGGCAAGCATATCTACTGTTCTTAGCTCCATGATATTGATATATAGTGCCAATTCCTCTGCTGACCATTTGCCCAGTGCTTTGTCTCCCTGTAGGTGAGCTTCCAACCATAACAGATGCATCTCTTGTGAGGGTCTTCAAAGATGCTGGATGTATAAATGGGGTTCAGACAGAGATCTTCCATGTACCTTTCCATCATACAAGAGAGCTTAACGCCTTCCGAGGCACTGTGCCGTGTCTGGAGAAGATTGTCTGTTTGGGGGTATACACACTCCTAGTACTGTCTGGAGGCATCTGAGGTGCATCCTTGCATGGGAAATCACATATGTGGTGTCCGACACGTGGCCCAACATCTGTAGGCAAATCCTTAGGTTATTTGTGGGCTGAACTGTAATGTTGAAATTAGATGGGATAGGGTGGAGAATCTCTCTTTGCTGTTTGGAGTGTAGAGTAGCTTCTTTAAAGTCTATTCTCTGTCCTGAAGTTAGCATGGATTTCTTGTAGCTGATACAAAGGGCCCAAAGATTGGAATAGTGTTAATGATCTGGACATTGCCGACTGGACCTCTTTGGGCGATTGGCCTCTGAGAAGCCAACTGTCCAAGTACGGGAATGCTGATATTCCCCACTGGCAGAGCCAAGTCACTACCACTGAGAGAATTTTAGTGAACGCCCTTGGGGCCACAGAGAGTCCAAAGGGGAGAACTCGATAATGATAGTGATCCACCCCTATTACAAAACGTAGGAAATGCTTGTGGGATGGGTGGATAGCTACATGACAGTAAGCATCCTCTAGGTCAAGGGACATGAACCAGTCTCCTGGATCTAAGGATGGGACTATGGTAGCTAGTGTCACCATTCTGAAGTGGTATGCTAGGACGCAATTGTTCAAGATCCTGAGCTCAACGGTTGGTCTCCATCCTTCATCTTTCTTGAGAACAAGGACGTAATTGGAAAAGAACCTTTTTCCGATGAACTCTGGTGGAACCAGTTCTATTGCTTACAGGAGAAGAGAATGAACTTCTTGACTTAGGAGTTCCTCCTAAGGAAGTGAGAAGGGTCCATGAAGGAGGATGGAGAGAGGGTTGGGAAGGAGGGATGGAAAGGACATGGATAGAGTAACCCACTCTGACATTCTCTAATATCCATTTGTCTGAGGTAAGAAATTCCCAGGTTAAGTAGTGGGATAGTCAATCTCCAAAGAGGGGGTAGTTGCACAACAGCTATTTCGGAGTGGAATGGGTTATTTGATGCCCTTGACCAAGGTATCAAAAGTGCCTCTTAGAAGCAGGAGCTGATAGAGTAAAAGTAGGGGTGCTTGGCCTGTGTTTTTGTGATTTGGGTTTTCTCCGGAAGGGCTCCTGAGGCTTAGGGAAAGTATGCTGTTGGTACTGGAATGGTCTCGAGCCTGAGTGGTTTGGGATCTAATAAAGCACTTTTTTGTTGCAGGCACATAAATCCCCACTGATCGCAATGCTGATCTGGAATGTTTGAGCATCTGGAGAGAGGAGTCCATATTTTCACTGAAGAGCTTAGGCTCTTTGAACTGGAGATCTTCCATGATATTTTGAACTTCTGGAAGACCTGAAAACTGGAGGCAGTATGCTTTTCTGATGACCACCATTGTGGCATGGACTTACAGAGGCTGTATCAGCAGCATCTAGAGTAGCTTGTAGGGAGGTTTTTGCAACCAACTGTCCTTCAGCGATGATAGACTGAAAATGATCTTTCTGGTCTTGTGACAAGTGCTCAATAAAATGTATATATTTGGAGTACGTGTTAAGATTGTATTTTGCCATCAAGGCCTTGTAGTTGGCGATATAAAATTGGGAGAGTGGCTGATGAGTAGCTCTTCCTTCCCGCCAAATCCAACCACTTGGATTACTTGTCAGATGGAGAAGGCCTAGAATGAGCTTGACAGCTCCCTCTCATTGGTTGCATCAATTATCAGGGAATTGGGGCTGGGATGGGAAACAAAGTGTTTCATTACTTTCGGGGGATATAGTATTTATCTGCCTGCTTACAGCTTGGTGGGATTGTGGCAGGTGTTTGCCACAGGGAATGTGCAGGAGATAACACCTCACTGATGGTTCTGAAATCACCAGTGTAGGAAAGTCATGGTGGCATTATTGTGTCATCTGGAGATGAAGAGGACAGAGGGAAGCAAGATCTTCTTGGCCTGAGACTATTGCTTCTTCTGTATGTAGTCTGGTACTGGAGAAGTGTGAGGTTCTGAGGTGCTTGGTACTGCAGTGTGTGGTACTAGTCAGTCTGCAGGTGTTGATAGCTGGTATGGTACTGGCGGATACCGGTGCTTTTTCTTAGATATCTGATAGAATAGGTCGCTTTACTGACCCATGGGTCTCAGTAACTTTACTGGAAAGGAGAATAAGGGAATGGACCGCAATGATTAATTATAGTCTTTGGGCCTACAATGTTTGGCAGATTCCCCAGGATTTATGAAAAGGACTCATGGAGTATGGTAGCACAATACTGGGATGGATCACTTTACTGAGATCTCCAAGTCCAACGAGTCCTCTCTTGAATTGAGAGAGAGAGTCCTCAGTGCCCTAACCGGTACTGAAGGCTGGAGACTTAAGCAAGTCTCAACTTGCAGCTGTCAGGACAACATTGGGCAGGTGGCTCCAGTAAATCTCAGTATTGAAAGCTCAGGTTCATCAGAGATTGAAACCCTCTGAAGAAAGGAACCTGGAAGGAGGTAGAGGGCTCTAATAGCCTTTAGATGAAATTTGTGTTGTACCAGAAGGGGAAATGCCAACTGGTGAGATGGAAGCTGTTGCAGGACTGTGGTGGTTGTAGGGTCATGTCCACCTCAGACATATGGTGAGATGTGAGTTCTGGGAAATGGATGGTAGCCCTGTGTGTACTGCGGAGCCACAAGGTATCGGAGTGCCACCACAGTAGTTGTTCTGGTGGTAGGTACGTTGTCTGAGCATGGCTTCTTCCATGGGACCAATGCCTCGGTACTGGACTTAGTTGGAGCCTTTATGTTACCTTTAGAGGAACAAGAATCTCCCAAGACTGGGTTTTACGGGGAGATCTACCCTGCTTCTTCATTTCCCTGCTTGGAAAGGTATGTTTCCTCTACTTTAGAGTTTTATTCCCCGGGGCCATAGATGAAGCAGCAATGTGGACTAAGGTGGCCTGTGATGTAGAGGCTGATGTAACTGGGAGTGAGGGAGAGGGGGAAAGGGGGTGATCTAGTGAACTCGGCTGGAGCTAGAACACATTCCATTAATAGCAGCTTAAGTCTAGTCTCCCTGTCTTTTTTTGCATCTGCCTTTGAAATCCAGCCAAACCGTGCATTTAGAAGGGTTGTGGGAGTGCCCCAAACCTCACAGGTAACTGGAGTGTCCAATACTGTGGGGAAAGGACCTGTGGCATATCTAAGAGTGCTTAAACTCCAGGATTTTGGACATAAGGTGTGCTCCAGCACAAATGAAAGATCTAAGAAAAGAAGAGGGAAGAAAAGCCGCTCCCTTCCCTTACAAGCACTAGAATGCAAAATAAAGTAAATGGACTAAAAATGAAGAAAAAATACAATAAAGTATATATGAAACTAGGGTAAAAAGGATTCACAAGGTGAAAGCTGGGAAGCTAAACGCAGCTGACAGCTTTGTCTCAAGCCACATAACCTTGTTCAAAGTACAGGGTGGTACTCTAAACAGGTGGGCCCGTGGATACTACTTTTCAGTCCCTGATCGAGAGCACATAGACGCTTGAACATCCTACAGTGGAGCAAACACAGGGGAACATACTCAAAGAACTAAAACTTAGTCCTCTATATAGCTCTTGCTGGCCAGTAACAAGTTGCTGTCAGATAACTTGCAGCCACAGTATCAAGTACCTTCCTCCACCTGCAATCCTAGCAGTAGCTGCAGGAGCAGCTAGTTGTACAGTATAGGGTCGAAACCCCAAAATGCCAAATGCACATGTCCCTAAGCTTAAACTGAGTTATTTTAATTTCGTATTGTATTGCCAACTGAGATCTTTCTAATCAGAAGACAATGATATTCTCTCATTTTAATAGCTAGAAAAAAAGCCAATTGTTCACAATAATTTACCATGTACTACTAGATCAAAATTTCCTTTTGATCATTTAAAAATTGTTAATATTAGCTAATGCAGTTTTCACAGTAAATGCAATGTTGTACACATAGCAACAATTCAGCAAGAAAACCCAAAATTGCACATTTTTTGCTAGTGACCCATCAAAACTACTATTGATCTAGGTTTTTGACTCTGTGACATCAGTTTCCTAAAGCCATTATTCAACCAGCATACATCTGTGTCATTCCCTTTTCCTGCAGAAAGCCTCTTTTCGCCAATTTTCTAATAAGGAACATGACATAATATTTTGATTAATGTGAATAAACTTTTGCCACTGACGCCACTGAACATTTACAGTAAATGCTATTTAGACAGGGAATAATCATGTCCAATTACCTACAGAACCCTCTTTAAACCAACAGCTTGAGTGCTTCATCATGCAGGCACTTGTGCACTGGGTAAGTCAGGAAAAGTGGAAGACTTCAACTGTTTCCATTTAACATCGAAAATCATTTTTCTGGCTCCTGCATTTTGTGCTGCATTACAGGATATTTGAACAATACTCAAACAAGTCAAAGGTGAACACAAAAGAAATGGAAAAATCTGTTCTGAACAATTTATTTCAAATCATATTTTTATACATTTATTTCATTCAAACTTTATTTAAATGTTCAAATGCACAAGTTAAAGTTGCACCCAGACAATAATGAATAGTGGGGGTGGGGATTAATAGGAAGAGGAACATGCACACAAAATAGAAACAAATGATGACCACAGCCCCTTCCATCTTCAGAATACTGCTCTATTTATCTGTTATTCAGCATACTGTATATTTAATGTATTCTTCACATTATGGCCTGTCCTAAAACCCTTTACATGAACAGTCTTGTTGAAATCAAAGGATTACTCATGTGAGTAAGGGCTGCAGGGCTGGGCTCTTTCTCAAAAATATTTTGCATTTAAATATCAAGTTTTTCAGACAAATTCTAACCCAGAGCAGTAGAACACTGAATACAAATGTTGGAAAATTCTGTGAGTAATTAAATCTTCATGTTAGTGTAAGCTTTCAGTGCAGTTAGTTTTTGGATTAAATACCATCCAATCTGTGTTGAAATTTCCCTTTAGGAATGCTCTGTACAATAAATATACTCAGATATTGTGTGGAATATAAATTGAACTTGGAATAAAATGGAATGCTCTATTAACAGTCTTCTTCCGGAATCCTAACATGGAATGCACTAAATTACATTATGCCAAGAGAGGTGCTTACTTACATGAGGCTGCACATCCAACAAACAAACTTTGTTTTTAGTAAGAACAGAGCGAACAGAGTCTATGCTTGTACCATAGTAGTTGTTTTTATATTCACCATATTCAATAAACCTGTGGTAGAAAAAAAATCAGAATCATTCCCTTCTTTAGCAAATAATTATCAATTTGGTTAATAAGATGTAATTCATGAGCAGAAATATTTTTACTCCACATGTGATTTTTACCATGTTTTACAAAATGAAATGCTGCCAAGTACTTCATCATGTCAGCCTAAAAAAAACCCTTCTATTTTACCATTTTCAAATCAGTAACACTTGCTTATATTACAGTTAAAGAGAAAAAGTACTATAGTCCAACAGCACACTAATGTTTTCCATCACCTCTTTTTCAGAACTAATGTAATGCAATAAAAAAGAGGATAAGCTAAACAATAGAAACTACTGAAATTTCATTGCATGCTACAGTATATCTGAATTCTCTGTCTCTGAATAGGCGGAGCAGTTATGGCACTAATAGAACCAAGGCGGCTGGTTATGTGCTATAAAAATATAAATACAATTTGAGAAAAAGCAAAGCACATTTTGAAGTTTCAATCAAACCTATAGCTTTGTATCTACTATATTTTGCCCTCTGAAATACTTAGGGCAGGATTTAAACTTAAAATATTTTACAGGTTGCTGGAGAGCATGATGCTACCATTGTCTTTATTTTATTTTAATTTTTGAAGTGCTTGAGGGGAGGGGTTTCTCTCTAGTTCTCAGATTCCTGTTCTTTTGAACAGGAAATGACTGTACTGGAAGGGAATATAACTATACAAAACCATTAATTGAAACACACATTTGAAATACAGCACTGCCAGGGTCCCTTTCCTGATGCTGCAATGATCAATTAGTAAGACAATTAATGCCAATTTAAAAGGGGCCCCCACCTTCAACACCCCCCAAAAAATCTCTGTATGTTTAGCTCATTGGACAGGCATTTAAAGTATTAGGTGGTTTAAAACTGTTTACATTCTGTCATATTACTTTTGTTTCAACAATCTGCAGAAATTGCAGTGCTGACTGTTTAGACATTATACTTTAACATGTTTTAAAATCAATGCAAACTATACCCGTTTTAAATTACTACATAAAAGAACAAACTACAAAAACTTCACAATGAAACCATTGTTTGACTATGGCTCTAGTTAGTTTCAACATACTTGTTATTCTGTACATCTGTCTCAAACAAGTGCTTGGAAATGAAAACGTACTCAACACCATCACTTTCTTGTCCTCTTCTTGCTCTAGTCGTGTCTGTGGTTTCATAATAAATAAATAAATAAATAAAAGGTTTTTTTAAAGAACAAAACAGTTTTAGGAAAAATATAAAGGGCCCAATCCTGTGTTGTGCAGAGTGCTCTTATCTTACACAGGCTTCCAAAGGAATTGAGTGTGCTCAGCGTCTTGAAGGCTGCACTCAGCATGTCACAGGATTGAGCCTAAAGCAAGTACAAGAAAACCTCATTGGACATAAACAACAGATTATCAATTTTATTTACTAATGGAAAAGTTAACTAAAGGGGGAACAAAGAGGCTGTTGAAAAATTAAATGAACAGCAATTTACAACAAACCCGTTCCCTCTGCCACTATTCATCATAAAAGGAATTTGTGGAATTCACTGGCACGGGACTATCAAGGCAAATGATGTTTAGTGACTGGATTTATCAGAGAGCCAAATAATGTTATGATAATTAACAACATTTGCAGCTACAATATGTAAAGTATGATAGTAATATAATTGAAAATTATGTTTCATATTTTAAGAGCTGATTGCCTCTGGTGGCCAGAAAGGAATTCCTCTTTCTCCCCATCTACAGCCTTGCACAATAGACTAGGTGGATTATGAGTTTTTAATTCAATTTTTACTTCCTCTCAAGCATCAAGTAATAGTTTTTCTATAAAATTAGGTATAAATGAGACAAAATGATTAATGGTGTGGTATAAAGGTTTTTATTACCCATGTAACTCATTCACTTATGACAAATGTGACCATTCCAAACTCATACCTATAAAACCTTTGTACCATGCTGTCACGTACGCTATATCACCAACTCACAGATATATAGACAAAGACACACATACAGAGTATATATTAAGTATTTTTGTCATATTCTTCTTGTTTGGCTAACATAAAAAAACACATTTCAAAGATGGGTTTCAGAGTAGCAGCCATGTTAGTCTGTATTCGCAAAAAAGAAAAGGAGTACTTGTGGCACCTTAGAGACTAAAATTTATTTGAGCATAAGCTTTCATGAGCTACAGCTCACTTCATCGGTATGCATCCGATGAAGTGAGCTGTAGATCACAAAAGCTTATGCTCAAATAAATTTCAAAGATGGTCCCACTTCCACTTGAAATTTTGCAATCACTAAGTTTCACTTGAAAGTGACCCCCTTCCCCTCAAGTTTTGATGAGCAATTGAAAAGCAAAACTTTGGAGACACAAAGTTGCTTGATGAAAAATATCAATTTTATGGGGAGAAAAATCTTGTGCACGATTGCATGTTCATCAATTAGTTGAGTATCTGAAAAAAGAACAGGTGTACTTGTGGCACCTTAGAGACTAACAAATTTATTAGAGCATAAGCTTTTGTGGGCTACAGCCCACTTCATCTGATGCATAAAATGGAACATATAGTAAGAAGATATATATACATACAGGTAAGTTGGAAGTTGCCATACAAACTGTGAGAGGTTAATTAGTTAAGATGAGCTATTATCAGCAGGAGAAAAAAACTTTTGTAGTGATAATCAAGATGGCCCATTTAGACAGTTGACAAGAAGGTGTGAGGATACTTAAATAGATTCAATATGTCTGTAATGACCCAGCCACTATTCAAACCCAAGTTAATGGTATCTAGTTTGCATATTAATTCAAGCTCAGCACTTTCTTGTTGGAGTCTGTTTTTGAAGCTTTTCTGTTGCAAAACTGCCACCCTTAAATCTTTTACTGAATGGCCAGAGCGGCTGACGTGTTCTCCTACCGGTTTTTGAATGATATGATTCCCGATGTCAGATTTGTGTCCATTTATTCTTTTGTGTAGAGACTGTCCGGTTTGGCCAATGTACATGGCAGAAGGGCATTGCTGGCATGTGATGGCATATATCACATTGGTAGATGTGCAGATGAATGAGCTCCTGCTGGTGTGCTAATGTGATTAGGTCCTATGATGGTGTCATTTGAATAAGTATGTGGACAGAGTTGGCATTTTGGCTGAGTTAGTGTTTTTGTTGTGTGGTTGCTGGAGAGCATTTGCCTCACGTTAAGCCCACTTCATTAAAATGCGTTATTTTATGGTAAATACCATGTCCGTCCGTCCCCCCCGCCAATCTTATGAACTGTTCCGTGAGCATAACATAGCATTGCATTGATGGTGTTAATATTAATCCAGTGTTTATAAATCATATTAATTGATCAGATTTGAAAAAAATCAACACTTCAATTCATCCATAGATTCCAAGACCAGAAAGGGCCACTGTGATCATCTGGTCTGGCTTCCTGTACAACACAGGCCATAGAACTTCTCCAAAATAATTCCAACAGCATATTTTTTTTTAAATCCAATATTGATTTTAAAATGGTCAGTAATAGAGAATCCACCATGACTCTTGGTAAATTGTTCCAGTAGTTAATTACTCTCATTGTTAAAAATTTACACCTCAATTCCCGTTTGAATTTGTCTAGCTTCAACTTCCAGCCATCACAAAACTGGGTGACTGGGCAATAAAGTGACAGATGAAATTCAATGTTGATAAATACAAAGTAATTCACATTGGAAAACATAATCCCAATTATACATATAAAATGATGGGGTATAAATTAGCTGTTACCACTCAAGAGAGAGCTCTTGGAGACATTGTGGATAGTTCTCTGAAAACATCCACTCAATTTACAGAGGCAGTCAAAAAAGCGAACAGAATGTTGGGAATCATTAGGAAAGGGATAGACAATAAGACAGAAAATATCATATTGGCGCTATATAAATCCATGGTACACTCACATCTTGAATACTGCATGCAGATGCGGTTGTCCCATCTCAAAAAAGACATACTGGAATTAGAAAAGGTTCAGAAAAGGGCAACAAAAATGATTAGGGGTATGGAATGGCTTCCATATGAGGAGAGAGAAGACTGGGACTTTTCAGCTTGGAAAAGAGACGACTAAGGATGGGAAATATGATTGAGGTCTATAAAATCATGGCTGGTGTGGAGAAAGTAAATAAGGAAGTGTTATTACTCTTTCTCGTAACTAGGGGGTCACCAAATGAAAACTAGGTCACCAAATGAAATTAATAGGCAGCAGGTTTAAAACAAACAAAAGGAAGTATTTTTTCACACAACGCAGAGTCAACCTGTGGAACTCCTTGCGAGAGGATGTTGTGAAGGCCAAAATTATAACAGGTTTCAAAACAGAACTAGATAAGTTCATGGAGGATAGGTCCATCAATGACTATTAGCCAGGATGGGCAGGGATGATGTTCCTAACCTCTGTTTGCCAGAAGCTGGGAATGGGTGACAGAGGATGGATCACTTGATGATTATCTGTTCTGTTCATTCCCTCTGGGGCACCTGGTATTGACCACTGTCAGAAGAGAGGATACTGGGCTAGAAGGACCTTTGGTCTGACCCAGTACAGCCATTCTTTTGTTGTTCTTTCTCTGTTAGACTGAAGAGCCCATTATTAAACATCTGTTCCCCATGTAGATACTAATATACTGTAATCAAGTCACCCTTTAACTTTCTGTTTGTTAAACTAAATAGATTGAGTTATTTAAGTATGCCACTATAAGGCATGTTTTCTAATCCTTTAATCATTCTTGTGGCTCTGCTCCAATTTATCAACATCATTTTTGAATTGTGGGCACCACACTGTACATAGTATTCATTCAGCAGTCACACCAATATCCAATATAAAGGTAAAATAACCTCTCTACCCCTACTTGAGATTCCCATTTATGCCTTCCAGGATCACATTGACTCTTTTGGCCACAATATCACACTGGGAACTCATGTTCAGCTGATTATCCACCTTGACCACCAAATCTTTTTCAGTCACAGCTTCCTACAACAAGTATGGCCTACATTCTTTGTTCTAGATGTATACATTTACATTTCATGGAATCATAGTAATGTAGTGTTGGAAGGGACCTTAAAATAACCAAGTGCGGCCCCCTGGTCTGAGGCAGGACTTCGTAAACCCAGACCATATCCCTGACATGTGTTTGTCCAAACTGTGTGATGGGGATTCCATAACCTCCCTTGGAAGCCTATTCCAAAGCTCAATTACCCTTATAGTTTGAAAGTTTTTCCTAATATCTAACCTAAATCTCCCTTGCTGCAAATTATTTATTTAGACTATTTAGGACTATTTAGAAAAGCTGGACGTGCACAAGTCCATGGGGCCGGACGAATTGCATCCGAGAGTGCTGAAGGAATTGGCGGCTGTGATTGCAGAGCCCTTGGCCATTATCTTTGAAAACTCGTGGCGAACGGGGGAAGTCCCGGATGACTGGAAAAAGGCTAATGTAGTGCCCATCTTTAAAAAAGGGAAGAAGGAGGATCCTGGGAACTACAGGCCGGTCAGCCTCACCTCAGTCCCTGGAAAAATCATGGAGCAGGTCCTCAAAGAATCAATCCTGAAGCACTTAGAGGAGAGGAAAGTGATCAGGAACAGTCAGCATGGATTCACCAAGGGAAGGTCATGCCTGACTAATCTAATCGCCTTTTATGATGAGATTACTGGTTCTGTGGATGAAGGGAAAGCAGTGGATGTATTGTTTCTTGACTTTAGCAAAGCTTTTGACACGGTCTCCCACAGCATTCTTGTCAGCAAGTTAAGGAAGTATGGGCTGGATGAATGCACTATAAGGTGGGTAGAAAGCTGGCTAGATTGTCGGGCTCAACGGGTAGTGATCAATGGCTCCATGTCTAGTTGGCAGCCGGTGTCAAGTGGAGTGCCCCAGGGGTCGGTCCTGGGGCCCGTTTTGTTCAATATCTTCATAAATGATCTGGAGGATGGTGTGGATTGCACTCTCAGCAAATTTGCGGATGATACTAAACTGGGAGGAGTGGTAGATACGCTGGAGGGGAGGGATAGGATACAGAAGGACCTAGACAAATTGGAGGATTGGGCCAAAAGAAATCTAATGAGGTTCAATAAGGATAAGTGCAGGACCCTGCACTTAGGATGGAAGAATCCAATGCACCGCTACAGACTAGGGACCGAATGGCTCGGCAGCAGTTCTGCGGAAAAGGACCTAGGGGTGACAGTGGACGAGAAGCTGGATATGAGTCAGCAGTGTGCCCTTGTTGCCAAGAAGGCCAATGGCATTTTGGGTTGTATAAGTAGGGGCATAGCGAGCAGATCGAGGGACGTGATCGTTCCCCTCTATTCGACACTGGTGAGGCCTCATCTGGAGTACTGTGTCCAGTTTTGGGCCCCACACTACAGGAAGGATGTGGATAAATTGGAAAGAGTACAACGAAGGGCAACGAAAATGATTAGGGGTCTAGAGCACATGACTTATGAGGAGAGGCTGAGGGAGCTGGGATTGTTTAGTCTGCAGAAGAGAAGAATGAGGGGGGATTTGATAGCTGCTTTCAACTACCTGAAAGGGGGTTTCAAAGAGGATGGCTCTAGACTGTTCTCAATGGTAGCAGATGACAGAACGAGGAGTAATGGTCTCAAGTTGCAATGGGGGAGGTTTAGATTGGATATTAGGAAAAACTTTTTCACTAAGAGGGTGGTGAAACACTGGAATGCGTTACCTAGGGAGGTGGTAGAATCTCCTTCCTTAGAGGTTTTTAAGGTCAGGCTTGACAAAGCCCTAGCTGGGATGATTTAACTGGGACTTGGTCCTGCTTTGAGCAGGGGGTTGGACTAGATGACCTTCTGGGGTCCCTTCCAACCCTGATATTCTATGATTCTATGATTCTATGAAATTAAGCACATGACTTCTTGTCCTACCTTCCTACATGGAGAACAATTGATCACCATCCTCTTTATGACATATGAAATTAACACATTTGAAGACTTATCAGGTTCCCTCAGTCTTCTTTTCTCAAGACTAAATATGCTCTTTTTAAAAAACAAACAAACATATATTTCCTCAAGATCAGGTTTTCTAAATCTTTTATCATTTTTGTTGCTCTCCTCTGGACACACTCCAATTTGTACAACTTTCAGACTGTTTGGCACCCAGAACTGGACACAGTATTCCAGCGAAGATCTCAACAGTACCAAATATAATGGGACAATTACCTCTGTGTCTTACATACAACACTTCCTCTAATACAACCCAGAATATTATCTGTTTTCACAACTGCAACACATTGTTGATTCACATTCGATTTGAGATCCACTATAATCCCCAGATCCTTGTTATTCCCCATTTTGTAGGTCTGCTTTTGATTTTTCCTTCCTAAGTGAAGTACATAGCATTATATTTATTGAATTTCATCTTGTTGAATCAAGCCAATTCTCCCATTTGTCAAGGTCATTTTGAATCCGAATCCTGTCCTCCAAAGCACTTGCAACCCCTCCCAGCTTGGCGTCACCTGCAAATGGACCAAGGATTGACTCCTGCAGGACCCCACTAGATGTGCACTCCCAGTTTAACAGCGAACCATTGGTAACTACTCTGAGAACAGTCTTTCAACCAGTTGTCCACACACTTTATAGTAATTTCATTGAGACTGCATTTCCTTCATTTGTTTATGAGACTGTCAGTGATCCTGTGTCAAAAGCCTTATGAAAATCAAGATACATCACTTCTACTGGTTCCTCCCATCCACTAGGCCATTTACCAGTTAGTCATATTAAAACGCATATTGTTTGCTTGCACTCAGTTTACCAAGTGACACTGATTGATCTGAATCAGAGACCTGTCCTCTTCATTATTTACCACTCCTTCAATTTCTGTGTCATCCAGAGACTTTATCAGTGATCATTTTATGTTTCCTTTCAGGTCATTGATAAAAATGTTAAATAGCGTAGGGCCATGAACCGATTCCTGCGGGAACCCACTGGAAAAACACCCACTCGATGATGATTCCTCACTTACAATTACATTTTGAGACCTAACAGGTAGCCATTTTATATCCATTTAATGTGTGCTATATTATTTTTATATTGTTCTAGATTTTTAATAAAGATGTCATGCAGTACCAAGCCAAACGCCTAGAGCAGTCAAAGAATATTGCATCAACAATATTACCTTTATTAACCAAAACTTGTAACCTCATTACAGAAAGATATCAACTTAGTTTGACAGGATCTATGTTTCATAAACCCATGCTGATTTGCATTAATTACTTTGCCCTCCTTTAATTTGTTATTAATCAAGTTCTGTATCGGCCACTCCATCATCTTGCCTGGGATCGATGTCAAGCAACAGGCCTACAATTACCCTATTTACCCTTTTAAAATCATCCTATTTACCCTTTTAAAAAACTGGCACATTAGCTTTCCTCCAGTCTTCTGGATCTTCTCCAGCACTCTAAGACTTATTGAAAAATCAACATTAGCGGTCCAGCAAGCCCCTCCTTCAGCTTTTAAAACTCTTAGATGCAAGTTATCCAGATGTGCAAATTTAAAAATGTCTAACTTTAGTAGCTTCTGTTTAATATCTTCTAGGGATTCTAATGAAATGGAAAGTGTATTATCACCATACGATCTGTTATTTTCCCCCAAATACAGAACAGAAATATTTATTGAACAGTTCTGCCTTTTTGGCATTATTATTGATAATTCTACCATTTCCATCTAGTAACCAACATCGTTGTCAGGATTCTTTTTGTTCCTAATATATTTAAAAATCTCTTTCTTATTGTCTTTAACTCTGCTGGCCAAAGATTTCTCCTTGTATCCCTTTGTCAATTTTGTACATTTCTTGTCTTCTGATTTATATTAATCATCAACTTCCCCCTTTTACCGTTTTATTACACACACACACACACACACACACACACACACACACACACACACACACAGTTGTCTTCACTTCCCCTCGAAATCAGGTCATTTTTTAAACCAGTACAGACCTTCTTCCTTGATTGTGGCTTTTTGGGAATCTAGGAAGGTGTTCTTAAATTATTGCCAATCCTCATTCACATTTTTTGATTAAATTCTTCCTGCCAGCTGATTTGGCTCATAATTGTTTTCAGCTTTGTGAAGCTGGACCTATTTAAGCACCACATATATACATTTGTAAATGTGATAAAGACAATCACTTCTACCAAACCTATCGTTAATTTTTAGTTCTGTGATGAGTTCCTCTTCATCTGTTAAGACAAGGTCTAATATAAAATCCCCATGTTGGCGGCCATAATTGAGTTAGGAAATTGTCATCTATAATGTTTAGAAATTAAAAGGATGTTTTAGTACTGGCAGCATGAGACCTCCAGCATATGTCACTCCAATTTAAGTCCCCTCTTATTACACAACTATTTTCCCCTACACAGTATAGATAGGTGTGTAAGGTGGCAATCATCCTGTTCCCTAGTGTGATTTGATGGTCTGTAGCAGACACCAATACCTCATCTTATACATTATCTGTTAGGACATGGATCCAGATGCATTGAAGATCATTTTTTCCAATTTATCAGTGACTTGGAAACAGGTAATGCCATTTTTGACAGAGTGCCACTCTACTTCCCCTTCGCCCATTTGATCCTTCCTAAAGAGTTTATAATCACTGACTTTAACATTCCAATAGTGGCAATCATCCCAACAGGTTTCAGGTTTTTAAGACTTGATGCATTTTATAATGCCAAAATATTAGGTATTTGAATGACATATTTATAGGTCAGAATTGCTTCTACCACCACTCTTTATCGGTTATATTGCCTATGATTATCTGACAGTTATATCAGAGCAGAGATAACATGCTGCTCCACAAGAAAAACTTTCCCATTCTGGGAGCTAATAATCTGGGGAAACTGTCCATTGTATATCACCACTCACCAATCTCTGAATATATGCAAGAAACAATCAGGTCTGTGTGGTGTGAATTCTCCCATTGTCCCTGTAAGATTTTGCTCCCTCAAACTGGAGTGCCAGTGGAATACATATCACCACTACAATGCCAATTCCTAAAGAGCTTTTAAATGGGAGTTTCATTTACTAAAATCATTGTTGACATCAAATTTATACTGAAAAATGCATTGCACCAGAATCTGGGCCAAAATTTTCTAGTGGGTTTCATCAACGTTAATTCAAAACGTAGATGCAGCAGATGTAGATGTTTAAAATTTATGACACTAATTTAGGTTTATGCATCCATGTTTGACAATGTTGACCTTAGGTTAACATAAGAATAAAAAAACCTGATACAGCACGAGGACCTCACAAAATGCATTTCTACTTACGCGGCACTGTTACACCATAATGCTGGGTATCGCTGATCAACAATTTTCGTTTAAGTTCATTCAACCCTACACCCACAGGACCTGGAAGATAAATTACACAGTTTTCAAAGACAAAATTCTCTCTTGCGTTCAGGTGTTATTATGGTCAATGTGAGACTACCCAACGGAAGAACAGGTTTTGGCTTTTTAGTAATCTAAGCCTTTTGGAGTTGCCCATGGATACAGCCTCTTCTAGGATGTATTGTTTAGACAAATTTCAGAAGATTTAATTGCCATATATCACTATCTTTAACCTTTCCCTTCTTGGGAAATCAGAGTAGCAACCGTGTTAGTCTGTATTCGCAAAAAGAAAAGGAGTACTTGTGGGACCTTAGAAACTAACAAATTTATTTGAGCACAAGCTTTTGTGAGCTACAGCTCACTTCATCGGATGCATTCAGTGGAAATGCATCCAATGAACAGAGCTGTAGCTCATGAAAACTTATGCTCAAATAAATTTGTTAGTCTCTAAGGTGCCACAAGTACTCCTTTTCTTCTTGGGAAATGTTAATGAAAAAGTAGAGTCAAGCCAACTTTGATGTTGGGAATCTCTGGCTTTTGGCATGGAGATAGTGATCCCATTGATCTCCTACAAAATGAAGGAGAGATGCCATAGTGGTTCTTTTAGGTCTGTCAGCAACTTTCAATAATATTATATGCAAAATTTTGTTGATCTGCCTCTGGATCCTATCTGAGATCGTGGTTTCAACTGGTTTTGTTTTTTTCTCTCTCTGAGGTCTTAAAGGGTGGTTTTGGGTAATCCCTCATTAGCTCCAAGAGATCGATCATGGAGGGTTCCATTCTGTCACTCATCCTATCCAATTTGTACAAGACACCTTTGGGGGAGATCTGGATTGTAGTATCATTAGGAAATGGATGATCTACAACTCTGTTTTCATCAGATCCAGATGGTGGAGTGGCAGTGCTTTCTCAGTGCGTGATCAAGATTCAGACTTGGAGGAGAGAGAATTAACTGAAATTTAACCCACAGAAAACGAAGGTGATATTTGTGGGTTTGGGGAAGGATCTTGACATTACAGCAGAAGTTGTGTATGTGCCCTAAGCTTTTATAATTTGGAACATTTTATAAAGTAAAAAAAATTAAGTACCAACCTCATACATATTTTAATGGAACTTGGAGTCCTTTCTGGGCTTCCATCCATAGTCTGCTAATAAGATTAAGTACCTGGAGTTGAGAATGAAGCTCTAGAATCTTCCAGTAATAATTACAAAGAATGACTGATTACCCACCTCTCATGTGTAGCAAGACACAAAGATGAAGACCATACGCTTTCTACCACTCCAAAACCATGGTCTCTCTGTAAAAACTTAGTGTTATGGCATTTATAACTTTTTATATGTTTACATATGTTAAACACACAACTACACTTCAAGTCCCATCTCTGACCTGCCTGCAAATTATCCATCAGTTTATATATAAATGTTTATTTAATGTGATGTACAGCAGCATCTACTGGTGCATGTCTGTCAAAAAGTGTAATGTGTCATGGTGCTAATAGCATTAGGTATTTTCTAAATTTTGTCTATAATTATTAGTATTATGCTTATTTAATATAGCAAGTAAGGTTTTATAGGAAAGGTAATTAAAATTCTGTATGCATCTCAGATTGATTAGTGTAGCAGTCTGAAAGGATCAGTAAGAACTGAAGTAGAAAAATCTGTTTTATACTTTTTTTTTTTTTAAGCAAGACATCTTCCCTATACACAAATGTTATTTCCTCAGCCTACATACTGTCAAATCAATGGTATGCTTTTAGTTCTATTTATATACAAGAACTCAGGTTTCACTTACTGTGTGACAGATGCTCTGGAAACATAGAGCAATCTGTTTCCAGACCAAAAAACCAACTACTAGCTGTCTTTCATCCCCACCCACCATTTTCTGTGTCGCTTTAAAATACAGCTATGAAAGCTGTAGATTCTTCTGTTTCAGTGGCTACTTTTCAGAATTTCCAGAGTTTTTTTTTCTTTGTACAATTGCTATCATTTGTAATTGTAACAGAGACACACACACAGAGAACGGATGCCTAATTAGCACAGGCAATTATGAGTACATTGTCTATTCTTATTTTTATTATACTATATTTCCTGAGTGAAATGCACAATTCTACTCTGAATGTTCTTTTCATTTTAACATAACCAAGAAAGAGGCATGCTTCTAAAAATTATGTACTTGGGAATAAATAATTTAAACCCAACAGGAAGGGAGTGAAGCATCACAATTTAAAAAAAAAACAACAGGTTCTTGAGTGGAATGCTAGTAATGTTTATTCCAGGAAATTTTTGCGTTGGTGCAATCAATCAAATGAACTTTTCTAAAACTGAATGATCATCCATTGTATTTACTGACAACAATTTTTAGAAAAAAATGAGAATATTCATGTCATTCAAATGTCAAGTATGTTCTTAGTGCCCTCGGAGTGTCTAGCCTCTCTGACTGCTTGCATTGCCATGACCACACACTATTTGTAGCACACTAGCTTGATTCAGAACTAGCACAGGTATATCTCTTCAATTTGGAAATTAAACCCCTAGCTCAAAATGTAGACATACCCATTGACATAGGTATTTGCAGGATTGAGCCACAAATTATTAGAACTTATAACAGGGTTCAAAAAAGAACTAGATCAATTCATCGAGGATAAGTCCATAAATGGATATTAGCCAGGATGAGCAGGGCTGGTGTCCCTAGCTTCTGTTTGCAAGAAGCTGGGAATGGGAGACAGGGGATGGATCACTTGATGATTACCTGTCTGTTCATTCCCTCTGGGCCACCTTGGCCATTGTTGACAAGACAGGATCCTGGGCTAGATGAATCTTTCGTCTGACCCAGTATGGCCATTCTTATGTTCTAAGACTCACACCAGGCACACGTGTTTGAAGAAAACTAGAAATAATGTTTTAACCAACTCTGGGCAAAACTTTGGACTAAGCCTACCCAGGTTCAAAACGCAGCAAGGTCAACTCAGCCCTTCATTCTTCCCAAGCAGAGATGATGAGCTACATGCAGCATATTTGTTTGGGAGGTAAGGAGGAAAGGTATCTTTCAGTAAAAACTGGGATGCTGTCTGCACTGCTAAATTCCCATGACAATCTTCAGAAACAGAGATTTGCTTCAAAAGCTAAACTTTCACTTTACCATCTTCGTTGTACAGTTGGTTGCTACATTGCTATGGCTGTGTATGTTTGTCAAGTGTAACATTTTTAGATCTCATGAAATAAGAGATATTAAGGTAGAATCTCACTAATTTGTGCTTCAATAACTACAACTAGCAACGAGAGGACATTTCTAGATTTGCCGTTCAATGAAGTATGAATCAGAGGTCAAATTAGTGCTGCAGGGGCAACACCAGGGACAATGCAAATGTCACATTCTATGTAAATCAGACAGTACCACCACATTACCCTGGCCTCCCTGAGGCAGGGTGACTTAAATGGAGGCTGCTGCTCCTGGATCCTTCTCTTCCCCTCCAGCTGGTTGAAGTGAAACAGTTGGGCTGAGAGAGGCGGGGGGGGGGGGGGGGGGGGAGGGGAAGCTAATGGTGTTCCTACAGAAGCTTTACTGGACTTCTACAGGAATGAACATGAACCAAAGACCCAAATGTGGGTGGTGGGCATTAAAAGAGATTGCTACACTTTTCTGATCTTCAAGGTAAGTGGGGAAAGCTAGGAGCCACTCTCCCTCATGGGGATAGACCCCGCAGCAGCCATCTTTATCTCTCCAGGTGGCTCCACAGAGGTCAGGCATGAGAAGTACAAACATGGTGTCTGCTTTCTGAAGATCTGCTGAAGAGCAGATCAATACTGCTGAAGAGCAGATCAATACAGAAGCCTTTCCATCCCATGCTCCTTTGCTTGCATCTCGGGTTCCTCTTTATTCTGATGGTGGCCCCAGCATACTATCAGGGAAACAGTGACAACTTAGCCCCAAGCCATCCCAGCACCACCACTAGCAGGAGCCAAGAAAAAGCAGCATCCACTTAAGAAGCCCTGTCGCAGGTTTAGCTGGGGACAGGCTGGACCTGACCTGGCACTTCCACACTGGCATGTAGAGACCATGACATCTTTATTGGTCTTGCCCAAACACTTACTGAAGCAGAAGCCTCATTTAACTGGACTGAAGTGTTTTCCCACTAATGTAAGTAAATTTCCACTGTAAAAAATATTACAGATTAAAATAGTTTCCAGCATCTCAATTGTAGGGCTGACTGATGCTTATCCTACTGTTAATAAGATATATTCAGAATTCTTATTAAAGAGGGAAGGGAAGGGAAGGGAAGGAATCAATAAGGTGTAGGTGGCCTGTTTAGAGTAGCTTATGAGCAGTGGGCTGAGAATTGCTGGTGATAGATGGATGGTTTGGTGGTGGTCCATAGCGGACTGGCTGATCATATGGTTATTCTCATTTCCAGTTGATACATCACATTTATGTCAAATAAAAGTACAGTAAGTGTTTTCCTGTATTACTATTCCATATATCAATTGCTATAGTTGCCATTGGGACATTACATGATTGCAAAAAGAAGGAGAGGGGGTCTTGAAAATTGATGTGGATCATCTTCCATTGACGTTTTAGTAAGATGTGGTCCTTGCTATAACAAAGTTTAATTCTCCGAAGTATTCAGTACAGTCTCCAATTCAGGAAAGTATGTTTTAAATACTTCCCTGATTAGGGAAGTTTTCCTGAATTGTGGTCCTGCACATAACTTTTAAAAAAAGATTGAAAAAGTAATTTAGTCTCCTTCCATCCTTCTAGAAACACACAAGAAAAGGGCCAATGTTTTTAACTGCAAAGATGTGTAGAACTTCACTCATGGGTAAACACTTGTAGGAAGCAGATATGAAGTCAATGGAGAAAGAGCTCAACACACTGACTAACAAGTATAATTGAACTCATTTTAAAATACTTATGTTTTAGGAGAACACATAATAGGAATAAAACCTATCATGCCTACAATTTGAATTTTGTAAACTAGAATAATGTTAGATCAAGTCAGCTGAAATCTCCAATTGGCAAGTTTTTTCTTTTTCTAAACAGCTTCCAACTGTAAATTATGCTTCCAGTCATAGTGCAACATACTGGACATTTTCTGCCCTGACCAATTACTGCTTTAATTTAATTATTTGTCCTTGTGTTCCCTGGAATAATATCAAAATTATATTTCACATGTTACACAGAATGCTGCTACTGGCATTCACAAAGTCTTTAAAATGTGTTTGCTTCTATTGTAGCTGTATTTCTTAACAGTGCTATTTTTCCACATTTCACCCAAGACATTTTTATGGTATTGGCCAGACTTAAACTGCTCCTAATATCCAGATAACAACATCAGAATTACTGAAGTCTACAATAAATTTCTGAACTGCTTTTGTTACTGAGAAAGCACACTTTCATTTGATTTATGACAGCAAAAATCAAATGAAATCTCTAGGTCTTCCTCAAATCAAACATATGCAATTCGTTATAAAAAGCCTACTTATCACACTTTTGCACTGCACTCTCTGTTGGTGTAAGTGTAAAGTCAACTTGATGTTATTACTTGTTGTATATAGCCAACTATCTTACAGTGACTACACTAGTAGATGGCTGAATTTTAGTGCTGGAGGGTGACAAAACTGTTAATTAAAAACTAAATTTAATGCTCCCTTGGACATGATTTTTATAAAAACACAGCCACTCAACAGTTCATAACAGTCCCTGACAGAGGGTCATATTTCGTCTGCTCTGCTGCTTTAATAGTAGAGAAAACTCTACTAATGAAGCATCAACCTATATGCTACCGCAAAAGAAACAAAAAATAGTGAGACATATGCTCTGGTTACCTTTGAAAATACTAAGTTAACATATCATTGTATTTTAAATTGGATTTATGCAATGCAGTTTCTAAAAAGAGACTGGTTTCAGAGTAGCAGCTGTGTTAGTCTGTATTCGCAAAAAGAAAAGGAATACTTGTGGGACCTTGGAGACTAACAAATTTATTTGAGCATAAGCTTTCATGAGCTACAGCTCACTTCATCGGATGCATTCGGTGGAAAATACAGTGGGGAGATTTATATACACACACAGAGAACATGAAACAATGGGTTTTATCATACACACTGCAAGGAGAGTGATCACTAAGGTGAACCGTCACCAGCATGGGGGGAGGGGGGGAAAGGAGGAAAACCTTTCATAGTGACAAGCAAGGTGGGCCATTTCCAGCAGTTAACAAAAAGAGACTGAAGCAATGCATTTTAATTACATACCCTTAAGAAACTTTTAAAAGAACACTAGACACACAGGCTAGTGCCAGATTATGAGGTAGGTGTAAACCAGATCCAAGGCCTTGGTACCTGTTTGCAGCTCCTTCCTAGTAAAATGTCTGCATCTGGACAATCCTGATACTTATATCAGACACCAGAGTTGGCTGTTGAGGCACCCATCAGCCCACAGAAGAAAAGAGCAGGCCCTGCACTGCTCCACCCCTCATCCACCCTCCCCTCAATTTACTTATTTATTATAATACAGGGTATAGTTTTGTTCCTTTGTATTTTTATGTGCTTTCTTTATCTTGATTACAGACACATTAGTTGTGTGTGGGTTTTGTGGACTTTTCTTAAGACGACCAGGGTGGGTTTAATCAGGTTCCATTTTTGTTTTTTGCCTTTTCACAGGATTGGTAATTTCAGTGATAGCCTGGCCACAGGAACAGATTAGCCTCCCAGGACAGTATTAAAATCACTGGACGGTGGTGGTGAGTTTCCATCCTTAAATCCCAGGAAGAGATGCCTAATTCCTGGGAAAAGACATCAACTTGTCTTCCCAATAGATGGGAGTTGGGCCTGCAGGAGTGCCTGAGGACTCTGTGCAAGGCTTGAGGATTTCATTATACCATGAACAAAGGGCCTATCTTGTCCGGGAATTAGGCAGGCCAATTAAGAAGGTAAAATTAAGATGCTCAGTACATGAGTGTCAGTATAGAGCATCCAGAGGAGTTAGCAGAGAAATGGGTCCAGAAGCTTCCTCCCACCCATGCATTCTGATGAAGTTGTAAACCAGGGGCAGCCTAAAAATGGCTACTGCTCCTTGGAGGAGTCATACTGCAGCAGCAAACACCAGCACCCTACAAAGTCTTTGAAGTCCTTAAGCTCAGCTCAGCTCACTTCTCTTCAAGAACACTTACCTAGAGCTAAGTGTTTTAGCACAGCCATATATTTTTCCAGCTCTATGCCTTAACCATTAATATCTGTCTGCACTGCCAGCTGATTAAAAATGTACCCTCAGACTTCCATGTAAGGTAAGGAATTTAACTGGAACTGCCACTGAACAAAATGGCTAAATGGCAAAAATACAATTAAGTTTTTACTTTTACATCACGTTTGGAGAAGGACTTTTCCAGAACCATAGCAAAAAAAATGTTAAATAATTCTGCTGAATGTTTGTAGTGCTGCATTGTTATATTTTTTGCCAATATCCAAAACTCAATGTACTTTGTTTGCCATAATCAGAGGGTTATCTAAATCCAAAAAATACTTTATCGAAATCAGGATAGCTATAATATATAGGTCTGTTACTTGTGGCACCTTAGAGACTAACTAATTTATTAGAGCATAAGCTTTCGTGAGCTACAGCTCACTTCTTCGGATGCTCACGAAAGCTTATGCTCTAATAAATTTGTTAGTCTCTAAGGTGCCACAAGTACTCCTTTTCTTTTTGCGAATACAGACTAACACGGCTGCTACTCTGAAAGGTCTGTTACTGCAACCATTACTCAAGTGGGTAGTTCCATATATTCAGCGAGTGTATGATTCTATAAAGAAATATAAAAACCACCAGCTGACATCAATGGAACTAATCCCATGCGTGAGATTTTCAGGACTGGGTTTTTTGCTGACTATTGCCCAATCCTTTATATTGTAGACGCAAGGTTTCTGCAAAGTTCTGTCCTCTATGCAAATCAAACCTTGATGAGAGTTGAGGCTTAAAACCCTCAGAACCTTGAGGTTTTTACAAAATAGAAAAATAATCTAACAGCACATTTTTACATTTTCAGATGTACATGTTGTAACAATTTGAGGTTTGAAGATCTCAAAACATTTCTGAATGATTGGTGAATGCAATAAATTTTAAATATGGACAGGTCCTGATTGCACTGGTTGCCTGGGTAAAGATAATCTTAAGTGTACATTCTCTTCAGGGTTGATTCTGAAGAAGGCCCCTGGTGAACACTAGCAGGTTCACTAGTGCTTGTATGTCGGGCTCTGTCCATAATTATATTGATCCTGGATTATACTCAAGACGACTGCCATTCCTTTGATTCCACTGTCATTACAGTTAGGGCCTTCAAGAAGTGGGCCTTTTTGGCAAAATGCAAAATCAAGTCAGTGCTCTGCCTCTTTTCATTCTCCTTGCTGTTTTTGAATCATTGGACTTTTCTTTCCAGAAATAATTTTTAAAAGACTGCTGCTCTACATAAAGTTTGACATTTGTGAGATTCAGACCCTTTTTGGAGTGGAAAGTGACATGGGAGACTTGTCTACTCACTACCATGATTTTTTTTTTTAAATTTGCTAGAAAACAGTGTTGAGCAAAAGCACATCTTGGGAGCATTCCACGCACTAGCAAAAAAGCTGTGCAACTCTTCGGTACTGAACTGAACACGGAGGCCAGCTCTCTGGTCAAGAAATCCAACTCACTAGTTCAATTGGTCCATGAGATATAGAAGTTAACCCTTCAACAGCTGCAGTAACTGATCAGATCATATGAATTTCACAAGTCAAGTCACTGTCCTAGCCTGTGAATTGTGTGCACTTGGCAGTAACAATTTCAGGTGCCAGAAGGCCAAATCTTTTTACTTGTTTATCAGAAGTGAAATACAATTATCTGGGAGCAATTTTTGGAACAAGTGAATAAGTAACCTCTCTTTCTGGTGATCAGAATGGATCCAATATGGAAAAGAGAACTTCTGAAGCAAATGGGTCCTATTCCGGTATGACAGCTTACCAATAGGCAGTCTAGCAAATCCCCAAGGATCAGGCAACTAGTGCAGGTATTTATGTTAACGCACTTAACAATAAGCCCCTGTTTTACGACATCCGAGACATTGACAATGAAATTGTTTCTTCTCATTTCCAGGAGGTCAAGTTTATAGCCTTGGGAGATACAGAGGATCCAGCATTCCGGTGGAGTGGTGACATCTAATTGCACATGGGTGCCCAGAAATGTTTCTGGACACCATGGTTCATTTGTCTGAGATAGATTTGGACATATTTCTGACCAATAGTCCAGTGAAAGCCTTGTTCAGCATACTGGGGATGAATGGCCAAGATATTTAACTGATGTTTTCTATAGCAGGAGAACTCTGTAGTAAAAAGGCATGTTGTGGTCATAGCTTATCCTAAGCTTAGACAGGGCGCAAGTGGGACATGAGATATGAGTGGTAAGATAGTGAGAGAGCCCCTTACATTGAGCACAGAGGCATTCCTTGTTGGAGTCCAGTTCTTCACACAAAGAACTAGATGCTCAGGAAATTTCTTTGCAAGCTAAATTCTGTTGGTAAAGTTGCAGGCACATAAGGAGTCTTCATTGCACCAAAATAAGATTTAGTTTCAGGACTTTAGCACAATTTTAAAGAACAAAAAGATCAAGGTTAAATTACAGCTTATCTGTATATTTTGATTAGTGGGTTGACAGTATTTCTCATACTATATGATGCACAAATAGCTTTTCACTTGCAGTTTTCCAAAACTCAAACCACCAAAAAAAGATGAGAAATTATGAGCAAACGCAGCAACATAATATTCTAGATTATTAAAATTTGCAGTTTGAGAGATAGAAAAGTTAAATTTTAAACTTCTGTAAGATTATTGCACTAATATTTACTCTAGATTCCTGATTTAGAAATTAAAGAAATAACTTACCAACCAAAACTACAAGCCTGTATTTCTCATTAGGCTGTCGTCGATATGGTGCAACTTCTTCATACGTTGGGACATCTGCTGTATCATACTGATCACTCTTCTTGCATTCATACATGGATTTATTTGTCTTTCTATCTTTTCTGCTAAGACGAAAGCTTCTCCTAAAACCAGCTGCAACAACAATAAGATTTTTTTTTAAACTAAGCAATTTAATATCTGAAAAGTCCAGAAAAGATTCATTTCCAGGCAGGGAAAAGTGAGGAGGGGGAAATGATTTATTAAGAAACTCCAAACTGGCTATTTCCATGAGCAATCACATTAGCTGCACACACACAAAATAGATATGAAATTTCAAATGCATTTTTGAGAAACCAGGTCCTTAGGGTTCAGAAAAGATTCCCAGACAAAAATGTAAATTACCTCCAAATTGTTAAAGTCCTAAACTACAATACAGCAGTCATTTCAACTTAAAATACGATATTCCCAATAAATGAAATGATTAATTTTACTATTTTTGATTTAGGAGGAAAAGCAATTTTTTGAAGTCAATCGAAACAAGCTCTATAATAATTACAACAAACTGATAACACAATTAACTTCTTGAATGTGGCAAAAATTAACAGATATAAGGAAAACATACATTCAGTCCTGAGTCATATACTATCTCTGACGCATCCCAGTTGAATTGCCATGGGATGTAGACACTTAAAATAATATATATTGTGGCAGCATGGCACAGGGGCATAAGAGTTAATAAAATCATTGCCTTTAAACAATGTTATGACCTTGGCTCAATGCTGCTCTATCATAACTGAAAGTTTAAAAATAGCGTATGCAAACGTAACCCATGCCTGCTTGGGGTGGCAGTCTGACCCCTCTCAAAGCACTGAGCCCATTTAGAGATTGATGAGTCTGCCACAGCTTTAGTTAACAGCTATGTGGCTTTTAGCGCATGCAGTAGAGGCTCACACGCTAAGCTTCAAAGGTTACAGGTTTGATCCCACCTGCTGATGACTGGGATCTGTCAGCATTGCAAGTGGGTGCTCATCCAGGATATCAACAGGGAAGTCTCTGAAACTCAGAATGCGCTTCCTTAGCTAGAGGAAGCCTGCTTGGTGTCATGCTCTGTCCCCTCTAGTGGCACCTAGTTCAGCTAGAGATTGATGAGTCTGCTACAGCCTTAGCTAATAGGCATGTGGCTTTTGGCTCACGCCCTAAGCTTCAGAGGTCCCAGGTTCGATCCTGCCTGCCAATGACTGGGGTCTATCGGCGTTACACGATCTCTCCCAAATGCATTGAAAATAGGGCTTTCAACGATTAAAAAAGTAATTGTGATTAATCGCAATTTTTAATTGTACTGTTAAACAAGAATAGAATTCCATTTATTTAAATATTTTTGATATTTTCTACATTTTCAAATATATTAATTTCAATTACAACACAGAATACAAAGTGTACAGTGCTTATTTTATATTATTTTTATTACAAATATTTGCACTGTAAAAAGATAAACAAAAGAAAGATTTTTCAATTAACCTTATACAAGTATTGTAGTACAATCTCTTTATTGTGAAAGTACATTACAGGGTGGGTAATTACATGCACGACCCCATAAATGTAAACAAACTTGTTTGTCTTAGCGATTGGCTGAACAAGAAGTAAGACTGAGTGGACTTGTAGGCTCTAAAGTTTTACATTATTTTATTTTTGAGTGCAGTTATGTAACAAAAATAATTCTACATTTGTGCATTGCACTTTCACAGTAAAGAGATTGCACTACACTACTTGTATGAGGTGAATTCAAAAATATGATTTCTTATCTTTATTACAGTACAAACATTTGTAATAAAAATAATATAAAGTGAGCACTATAAACTTTGTATTCTGTGTTGTAAATGAAATCAATATATTTAAAAATATAGAAAAATATCCAAAAATATTTATAATAAATGTAATTTGGTATTCTGTTATTGTTTAACAGAACAATTAAAACAGCAATTAATTTTTTTGAGTTAATCGCTGAGATAACTGCAATTAACTGACAGCCCTAATTGAAAATAAAAACAAACACACCATTAGAAAAATCTCACAACATGATCAAACATGGGTACTGTAGCTCCATTTCACACATACTGTATAGTGAAATTTGCTAAGTTAAGAGGACATTTCCTATTAAACATATTTTCATTTATAATTCTATCATATTTTTGTAATCCTAACTGACCTAAAATTTTATGTACAGTGTTGTGCCTATAGTGCTTAACTGCAGCTGATGGAAGTTTTGTGTGGTTTTTAAAAGATTTTTAAATTGGTACAACTCCATGAGCATCAATAGTAGAATAAAAAGGAGTACTTGTGGCACCTTAGAGACTAACAAATTTATTAGAGCATAAGCTTTTGTGAGCTACAGCTCACTTCATCGGATGCATTTCGATGAAGTGAGCTGTAGCTCACGAAAGCTTATGCTCTAATAAATTTGTTAGTCTCTAAGGTGCCACAAGTACTCCTTTTCTTTTTGCGAATACAGACTAACACGGCTGCTACTCTGAAAATAGTAGAATAATATGACAGTATCATAGCTGCAGCCTGGCTCCACTAAACCTGGGTATGAAAGGTAATTATTCCACCTTTTATCATTACTTTACAAATTTCTCATTAAGATGAACTCTTTTAAATAGGTTTTTACAGTTGTACCCTATCCTCTGTGGTTTTAGGAAATGGATGGCCACAGTGACATGCTAATTTCATTATTTGGCTGTACTAGAGAAATTACCAATATATACACAAAATATGCCACTTTTAGGTCATGTACATTGGCCAAACTGGACAGTCTCCATGTAAAAGAATAAATGGACACAAATCAGACGTCAAGAATTATAACATTCAAAAACCAGCCAGAGAACACTTCAATCTCTTTGAACTCCCTGAAAAAGCACAAGAACAAATCCGCACATACACACCCCTAGAACCCCGACCTGGGGTATTCTATGTGCTACCCAAGATCCATAAACCTGGAAATCCTGGACGCCCCATCATCTCAGGCATTGGCACCCTGACAGCAGGATTGTCTGGCTATGTAGACTCTCTCCTCAGGCCCTTCGTTACCAGCACTCCCAGCTATCTTCGAGACACCACTGACTTCCTGAGGAAACTACAGTACATTGGTGATCTTCCTAAAAACACCATCCTAGCCACTATGGATGTAGAAGCCCTCTACACCAACATTCCACACAAAGATGGACTACAAGCCGTCAGGAACAGTATCCCCGATACTGTCACGGCTAACCTGGTGGCTGAACTTTGTGACTTTGTGACTTTGTCCTGACACATAACTATTTCACATTTGGTGACAATGTATACCTTCAAATCAGCGGCACTGCGATGGGTACCCGCATGGCCCCACAGTATGCCAACGTTTTTATGGCTGACTTAGAACAACGCTTCCTCAGCTCTCGTCCCCTAATGCCCCTACTCTACTTGCGCTACATTGATGACATCTTCATCATCTGGACCCATGGAAAAGAAGCTCTTGAGGAATTCCACCATGATTTCAACAATTTCCATCCCACCATCAACCTCAGCCTGGACCAGTCCACACAAGAGATCCACTTCCTGGACACTACGGTGCTAATAAGCGATGGTCACATAAACACCACCCTATATCGGAAACCTACTGACTGCTATTCCTACCTACATGCCTCTAGCTTTCATCCAGATCATACCATTCGATCCATTGTCTATAGCCAAGCGCTACGATATAACCGCATTTGCTCCAACCCCTCAGACAGAGACAAACACCTACAAGATCTCTATCATGCATTCCTACAACTACAATACCCACCTGCTGAAGTGAAGAAACAGATTGACAGAGCCAGAAGAGTACCCAGAAGTCACCTACTACAGGACAGGCCCAACAAAGAAAATAACAGAACGCCACTAGCCATCACCTTCAGCCCCCAACTAAAACCTCTCCAACGCATCATCAAGGATCTACAACCTATCCTGAAGGACGACCCATCACTCTCACAGATCTTGGGAGACAGGCCAGTCCTTGCTTACAGACAGCCCCCCAATCTGAAGCAAATACTCACCAGCAACCACACACCACACAACAGAACCACTAACCCAGGAACCTATCCTTGCAACAAAGCCCGTTGCCAACTCTTTCCACATATCTATTCAGGGGATACCATCATAGGGCCTAATCACATCAGCCACACTATCAGAGGCTCGTTCACCTGCGCATCTACCAATGTGATATATGCCATCATGTGCCAGCAATGCCCCCTGCCATGTACATTGGCCAAACTGGACAGTCTCTACCTAAAAGAATGAATGGACACAAATCAGACGTCAAGAATTATAACATTCAAAAACCAGTTGGAGAACACTTCAATCTCTCTGGTCACTCGATCACAGACCTAAGAGTGGCTATCCTTCAACAAAAAAAGCTTCAAAAACAGACTCCAACGAGAGACTGCTGAATTGGAATTAATTTGCAAACTGGATACAATTAACTTAGGCTTGAATAGAGACTGGGAATGGATGAGTCATTACACAAAGTAAAACTATTTCCCCATGGTATTTCTCCCTCCCACCCCACCCCCCACTGTTCCTCTGATATTCTTGTTAACTGCTGGAATTAGCCTACCTGCTTGTCACCATGAAAGGTTTTCCTCCTTTCCCCCCCCGCTGTTGGTGATGGCTTATCTTAAGTGATCACTCTCCTTACAGTGTGTATGATAAACCCATTGTTTCATGTTCTCTGTGTGTGTGTATATAAATCTCTCCTCTGTTTTTTCCACCAAATGCATCCGATGAAGTGAGCTGTAGCTCACGAAAGCTTATGCTCTAATAAATTTGTTAGTCTCTAAGGTGCCACAAGTACTCCTTTTCTTTTTGCAAATACAGACTAACACGGCTGCTACTCTGAAACCTGACAATCTCTTTGGTCACTCAATTACAGACCTAAAATTGGCAATTCTTCAACAAAAAAACTTCAAAAACAGACTACAAAGAGAGACTGCTGAATTGGAATTAATTTGCAAACTGGTAACAATTAACTTAGGCTTGAATAAAGACTGGGAGTGGATGTGTCATTACACATTGTAAAACTATTTCCCCTTGTTTATTTCCCCTCCTACTGTTATTGTAAACTGCTGGAAATGGCCCACCTTGATCATCACTACAAAAGGTTCCCCCCTTCCCCACACTCTCCTGATCACTCTTGTTACAGTCTGTATGGTAACACCCATTGTTTCATGTTCTCTGTGTATATAAAATCTCCCCACTATATTTTCCACTGTATGCATCTGATGAAGTGAGCTGTAGCTCACGAAAGCTTATGCTCTAATAAATTTGTTAGTCTCTAAGGTGCCACAAGTACTCCTTTTCTTTTTTGAAAAGTTATTTTAGTTTAAAAAGATTTCTATTGTAAAAGCACTGCTATTGTATTGGTAATGTAATACAACTTGGTATACAGTAATGTCTCTGGTGACTGGTTCAGTTCTAAAGTGAAGTCAATCATGGCACACTGATATTTTGTTGATTTAATGTCACAGACCTAGTAAACTGCATTCAGACTCTAAAAATAATGTTAAAGACACAGAAAAGTAACAAGGTTAACTATTTTCCTGAGCTGTAATCTAAAAAACCCCAAACCTAAGCCTACCAAAGCTACTTTTAAAATACCTGAAAATTCTCCTGTACTATCTTTTCACACAAACAGAAATGAATTCTTCCCACTATACTAAAAGTTTGCTAGCATATACATTTTGCCACAAAACATAGTTCCTAGATCTATAGAGGATGGATGGCTTTGTGGTTAAAGGTGATCCACAAAACATTTGAAAAATTTAAGATTATGGTGGTTGTTTTTTTAAACTTCCTTTTTTGTTCTAATAATGAAAGCCTGAAAACATGCAAAATTAAATAAACTCTCACCTCTCCCCATCCCTCATTTGTTCTTTACCTTCAAAATATTGGGACTATGTTACCTCTGGTTTTCTCTGGTTTTGCTGGAGGATCTGCTAGATGTCTCACAGCATATCTATTATGAGTTCTCATGCCCCAACTGAAAGATCGGGATGTTGAAACTTTAACAAAGATATCCTTTAGCCAAAACATTAATTAGAAATTGAATATGTTATAAAAGTTTTGCACAATCTGATTAAAATCCTGCTCCCTTTATTTGTTCAGGCATCACACTAAACTATTGGGATATCAAATCTCCTATCATCTCAGTCCTCCAGGACAGAAAAAAAATTTGAATTTCTAATATAAACATCAAGCAGTAAAAACATGTTTAAAAATCCTTTAATAGCTTCTTTATGCCAGTTTCCCCCATTTTACATCATCCTTTAAGACACTGCAGTGGGACACAGGAAATTTGAGTTCCATTCCCAACTCAGCTACAGATTTTTTTGCATGACCTTGGGCAAATCATTTACTATTTCTCCACCTGTGAAATAAGAATATTAATACTTCCCTACTTCTTAAGGATGCTGAAAAGGGAAATTCATGATGATAGTACACTACAGAAATGCCTAGATAGGAATTTTAAATTATTTCTACAAGAATCAGAGATAAACTTATATAAATTGTTACAAAGACAGACTTATCTGTAATATGCTAGTAATGGCCATGTATAACTGTAGAACTTTAAATACTAAACAAAGATGGATTGCCTTGTCACTTCTAGTTCATCTATATGAATTTTATTTCTTATATTTGCAAAGGGTCACCCCCTAGTAGTACTGCATATAAACATAGTAAAGGTTACCTTATGCATCTTTTGAAAACAACAAAAGCAGAATGGATAAAAAAAATTGTTTTAAAAAAATTAAAAATTGATTTTATTTAAATTGAATTCTTTTGTTTAAAATTTTTTTAAATAAATTTATTTGAATTTAAAATTATGACAACCTATATTAAGGCCTAAACTTACTTAAATCTATTAAAATCATTTAAATAAAAAACAACATTCAAGCAGAACACAGAATCAGAAATACAGAACTGGAAAGAACCTCGATAGGTCATCTAGTCCAGTCCCCTGCACTGAGGCAGGACTAAGTATTATCTAGAGACCATCCTTCACAGGTGTTTGTCTAATCTGTTCTTAAAAACCTCCACTTACAGAGATGCCACAATCTTCCTAGGTGACTTTTTCCAATGTTTAACTACCCTGACAGTTCGGAAGCTTTTCCTAATGTCTAACCTAAATCTCCCTTGCTGCAGTTTAAGATGGTTACTTCTTGTTCTGTCCTCATTTATGAACCTCGTTATAACAACATTTTACATACTTAAACATTGTTATCATGGTCCCCTTCAGTTTTCCTTTCTCCAAAATAAATAAACCTAGTTTTTTCAATATTTCCTCATAGGTTTATGTTTTCTTGATATTTAATCACTTTTGTTCCTCTTCTCTGGCTTTCCTTTATTTGTCCACATCTTTCCTGAACTGTGGTGCCCAGAACTGGAAACAATACTTCTGTCGAAGCCTTATCAGTGCTGAATAGAGTGGAAGGAATACTTCTTATGCCTTGCTTAAAACATTGCTGTTAATACACTCCAGAATTAGGTTTGCTTTTTTTTTGCAGCAGTATTATATTGTTGAGTCATATTTAGTTTGTGATCCACTATAATCTCCAGATCTTTTTCTGCAGTGCTCCTTACTTGACAGTCATTTCCCATTTTATATTTGTGTGATTTCCTTTTCCTTCCTAAGTGTAGTATTTTGCATTTGTCCTTACTGAATTTAATCCTATTTATTTCAGACCATTTCTCCAGTTTGTCAAGATCATTTTGAATTCTAATCCTGTCCACGAAAGAGCTTGCAACCCCTCCCAGGTTGGTATCATCTACAAACTTTAAGTGTACTCTCTATGCCATTATCCAAATCATTTCTGAAGATATTGAACAGAACCAGACCCAGGGCATATCCCTGCAGAATTCCACTAGATATGACTTTCCAGCTTGACTGTGAACAATTGATAACTAGTCTGAGTATGGTTTTCCAACCAGTTGTGTACCCACCTTATAGTAGGTTTGTCTAGGCTAGCTTGCTTATGAGAAGGTAATATGAGACACTATCAAAAGCCTTACTGAAGTTGGGATATATCACATCTACTGCTTCTCCCCATCCACAAGGCTTGTTATCCTGTCAAAGAAGGATATTAGGTTGGTTTGACATAATTTGTTCTTTACAAATCCATGCTGACCATTATTTATCACCTTATTTTTTTTCTGCAGGTGCAGAGAGATTGTTTTCTTCATTTTAATTTATTTAGCAAGTTCAATTCAATGACTAGTTAATTCAAAATTGAGAAACTTATTGGGAATTGAAAAATCTATGAATTTTTTAATCTATGAATAAAGATGAGGTGTGATATGATTAGATCTACTAGGACTAAAATTTTGAAGGACATGGAGTACATAAACAATCAGTTCAATTCACTATCTACAGATCATACTTCCTTTCTTTAATTAACCCATCAGTTTCAAATGCGAAACATCTTTTGTTAAACTTACTTTTTTCATCTGTATCCAGCACATTTAAGGTAGTTTTATTTAACTAATAAAAAAGCAATTTTAATTTTTGTGCCTTTTAATTGAATTCCAATTTTCATCCAAATGCAGGTTGACACAAATCAGGAGTACACAATTAATCATCTAGTAAACAAAAGCATCATTCACCATTTTTGTAACATAATAAAAAATGTAAAAATTAATATTATGAATAAATGTACATTAAGCTACGAGATTGCGTGTATTGATAGAGTTATCCAGGTTAACGAAAAAGTATCAAATTTAGAGTAAAGGCTAGTTAGTTGAAAATCAACATTTTAATGGTTACCATCTAATGAGAATCAACCTTTCATTGGAAAGTAACTAAAAAAATACAAACACATAACAAGATTAAAATAGATTATTTAAATCAAGGTTTGCTACTTGCTGGTTTAAATCATGATTAAAACAGATTATTAAAATCACTCTGATTTAAATCAATCCACCCTGAAGGCAAACGTACAGGAGAGAAAAAGGAGGGATGCTCTCAGTAAATCTATATAAATTATTTATATTGTGTTGCTAGTGAATTTCTGGAAACATGGTATTTTCTCCCCCATGTCTCCCATTACACTTCCCACATATGCATATTTACTTTTTAATAACTTTCAGAAGCAGTTTTATGGGGTATCATTAGCAAATTACAACTAGTCAACTATGATTGCATTTAGTAGGCAATATGTTCATCTAGATACCTTAGGATAGGTGACTGAGATACAAAGAATACAGTAAAAATGTCTTCTTCAAAAAGGGACAGCTGGCAAACTTACAAGTTGATTGAGATTTAAGAACCTTAAAGTAAATTAAAAAAAACCACCTCAGTGTTTTTATTTTTAGAACCATTTAACTAGTTATGAAAAAATATATAGGGCAGAAGATATGTATGCAGTACAAAAAGATGACTTTCTGACTCTGAATAAGATGACAACCGCAAGTCTTTTCAAATCTCTTTTCAAGAACACTTTGAAGCCAGTTCTGTTTTGCTTTGCCTAGGAAGATTTGCCAGCCAAAAGTCAAGAGCTGAAATATCATGTAGGAAAAAAGTCTTCATCAGCAAAAGCATTAGCTGCTCTTGAAATTTTGTCTAATAAGAGAACAATATTGTATATTACATACTTAAGAAGACAGTAGCTTTATCACAATAAACCATCAAAATGAGTAACTATGTATTACTGTGTATGTTTACAAATATTTACACTTCTCTCTGACAATCAGGACTAAGAGACATATTGGGCCACTAATAGATTACCTCTTATTATAACAGCATTACATCTCCAAATCACAAGTAGTATTATGACAGATCAACAGAAGATCCCACATTTAAAATATTTTCAAATACAAAAGTTTAAACAATTGATTATTGAAATTGTATGCATTAGAACTTACAAATGATCATAAAACAATGCAAAGAATAACAGAAAATTAAAGAAACATTATTGATATACACTGTAAAAATATTTCTTTAAACTTAACAAATTTAAATATAAACTTCTATCAAAAGGAAAGAAAAAAAGATATATATTATATAGAGTCTACAGACATCAGCAGAAGTTAAAAACTTATCTGCCAACTATGGAGACTGAAGAATAAAGTGAAAAAAATCCAATCATCACAGGAACATAAAATTCTCAACATTAGGCATAACAACTTTGTACATGCTCACTGATTTCAAGTACGTGACAATAAGCCTACTGAACAAGCTAATCTATAAACCACTTCTGGAACGTAACAGATTTCATGAAATGAAGAACAGCTGCCATGAGAAAAATATGAAGAACAAATGTATATGGTCCACAAATGCATCTAAACCTCATAACAGTTCTCAAACCAAAGACAAAATCAGAAACTAAGACTAATAAAAATGATTAAGATCCTACACCAATACAAAAGAACAAGCAGCTTGCACTTATCAGATGAAGATAACAAAAGTACTTCTTCAAAAATCTAATACTACATATAACTAGTAATATCTCTTTGGAACCCCAACTTCAAAGCAACAGACATACATTACTCAACAGGGATACACAAAAACCCCATACTGAAATTCATACCCAAACCAGACAATGTGTAAACAAATGCTGTCTTCTATTTAAAGCCCTTTAAAAAGAATGCTAATAATAGAACAGAAAAAAATTACTCCCCTTTAAATTTAATATAATTCTAGAAAATAGAGGAAGGAAGATTGGTGACTGAAGTCCATTTAAATGGTCTGTGCATGTAATTCCAAATGGCCAATGTGCAAGTGCAAAGTGCATCCCTTAATATCAGAGAAATTCCAATACTAATAAACGTTATAATTTTTCCAAGCTTAAGTGTTGCAAGTTCACCTACAACAAACTAAGGCCTCATGATTCAATAAAGCTCTTTCATGTGCTTATGTCTATCCCTGTTCAGCAAAGCATTTAAGTATGTGCTTCACTATAAGCATGCACTTAAGCACTTTGCTGAATTTGGATCTAATATTCATTCTGTTCAGCTTATATATGCAGCTTGTGCATACAGTTTATTTGTATACCAGATACATAGAGAAAAAATTTTGGTCCAATGAAGGTTATGCACATTTGGTAAAACATAACTTTTGCACTATTATTTGAAATTTCTTTCCAAGATATTTGGAACACTCCCATATGCAGTAGTTCTATTGTTTCCAATTAATCTGCACAAACACATAGCACATTTCTAACTTTGTTTCTGGACTGATTCCCAGTTATCACATTTAGACAGGGCTAATAAAAATGTCTGGACTTTTCTATCAAAATTGAGAACAGTAAACAGATGATATTAATCTATATTTATTGACTGTTCATAAAGATTACTGTAATGTAGTGTGTTTGGCAAAGACAAAAAAACCTTTACAATTCTCCTTACTTATTATCAGGAAATAATTAACTTCAGAAATATACAATAGTGTAATCTGACTTCAGGATTCTTCAGCAAATTAACATTTAGGTTAACCCTGGTCATTTTGGGAAGGAAAGTTAAAATTAGCAGTAACCTAAGGCCATAGAAAATATATAAGATTCACAGTGTCTTTTTGAGCTTAAAAGTCTTTCTAGCACAAGAATCTTTAAGTAAGCAGACAACAATCCACTGGAGTCCAATTAGCAATTTGTATTATATGCCAGGTTTGTTTTTTCCAATTCCTTTAATAGATGTTTCAAAATCCTTCATACACTAATTAGAATAAAGTGGGAGGACTTTAGAAATGAAACCTGTTATGCACCAAAATAGTACAGACATTTTGTTTTCCACCTGTAAACCTATCTGCAGATATTTACTAGCTACATTAACTGCTAAAAGTTCCTGGGTGAAAAGTCATCTCTGCACCTACAAAATTATTCACTTCTAAGGAATGTTCCCTTTCAATGCAAGCTAGATAGTTTACATAATTTCCCGATTAACAAACTAAGATGTCTGCAAGTGAAGAGTTCTAAAAAGATACAAGAGGCCACACAAAACTTATCTAGTATAAAAGCAGAGTTGGGAAGACCTTAAGATGTGCAAAGAGACACCATATATCCTACCTGTAAAATCACTTTCTGGAGTCTTAACAACAATTATTAGAAATACTATGCTAATGATTAAAGCTAAGATTTTGTCAGGGATATTTTTAATAAAAGTCACCGACAGGTCACGGGCAATAAAAAAAATTCATGGAAGCCTGTGATCTGCCCCTGACTTTTACTAAAAATATCCATGATAAAATGGGAAGGGTTTGGGCAGCTATGGGGTGGCTGGGAGCATCCGCAGGAGCTCCAGGGTCCCCCTCTACCAGGAGTTCGGAGCTGCAAGGGTTCTCCCTGTCCCCCCATACCGTCCCCCATGGTGGCCAGGAGCTGTGGGAATCTTCCTGCCTCTGAGGCGGCAACTGGGGAGCTGTGGAGATCCCCTTGTCTCTGCGGTGGCAGCAGGGAGCTGCGGTGGTCCCTCTGCAACCCATGGCAACTCTGAGCTTGCGGGACCCGCTGTCAGGTGGGGGTACCTCACAGCTCCTGGCCACTGGGACTGAAGTCACAGAGGTCTTTGGAAGTCACAGATTCAGGCAGCGGCACAGTCAGGCAGCAGCACAGACAGCTGCAGCGGGACAGGAGCCAGCAAACACAGGTGTAAATAGGGAAGTTTGTGTGGGAGTTTGTAAAGGGAGTTTGGGGAGGAAGACTAACAGGCAGGCAAAGGAACAGACAGGCTAGTGAAGGGGGTGTGTGGTGTTCTGATAGCATTTTCGTGCTCGTTGTGGGTTTGTTTTGCTGTGAGTGGGTGTTTTGGTTTGGTTTGTGTTTCCCAGACTAACAGGACTTAGGTGAGAAGGGTATGACAGACCCAGAGGCAGCAGTGGTAGTGACCCAAGTAGTGGAATATACAATGAAGATGACTGGATGTAGAAGCTGTGGCATGTACATGGTCCTGGAGGGGGTACCTGAAAAGAATTTCGTCTGCATGAAGTGCTGCCTGATAGAGCTGATGGAAAAGAAGATCCTAGGATTGGAAATGCAGTTGGAGACTCTGGTTGAGTTTAGAAGGGGGTTCAAGCGGACGATGGAGCAAAGACATGAGGAGGCTGAAGGGAAAAGCTCAGACTTGCAGATGGAAGCAGGACCGAAGAACTCTGAGGGGATACTGCTGGGTGAAAAAACTAGACAGTGGAAGCATGTGACTAAGAGAACCAGGCAGAGGAAGTAGTGAAGGAGAAATAGAGCTCAGGAGCAGGTTTGCGGAGTTGGAAAATGAAGAAGGGGCATAGCAGGCGGTCACTGAAGGTGAGAGGGCAAGGAAAACGAGAAGAGCAGATAGTCCTATTGGAAGAGGGCAAGAGTCAATGGAGATAACACCAAATATGAGCCCTAGGAGGATATGGGATGGGTTGCAGAGGATTGCAAGGGACAATAGGAATCGAGAGGCCTTGCTGCCAGATGGAACGGGGATAGACTAGAGAATCGCACCATTGCCAGGAAAAGGCAGGTCTACGTGACTGGGGACTCATTATTGAGAAGAATAGACAGGCCTGTTACAAGAGCTGATCCAGAGAACAGAAGGGTGTGCTGTCTGCCAGGTGCTAAGATACGGGATGTAGACCCGAGACTGAAGAGGATCCTAACGGGAGCGGGAAAGAATCCATTGATTATCCTTCATGTGGGAACAAATGATACTTCTAGATTCTCGCTGGAATGCATCAATGGAGACTATGCCAGGCTGGGGAAGACGCTAAAGGAAATCAAGGCTCAGGTGATCTTCAGTGGGATTCTGCCTGTTTCTAGAGAAGGGCAACAAAGGTGTGACAAGATTATGATGCAGATGGCTCAGGCTGTGGTGCTATAAGGAGGGCTTTGGGATGTATGGCCACTGGAAAGCATTCATGGACAGAGGACTGCTCTCTTGGGATGGACTTCACCTGAGTAAGGAGGGAAATAGACTTCTAGGATGGAAGATGGCACAACTGATCAAGAGAGCTTTAAACTAGGAATTTGGGGGAGATGGTTGGGAGATGTCCAGGTAATCTCCATGCCAGTTTTTCTCTTTGAGAGGGAAGAAAATGAGGTAAGAAAGGATACAGCCGTGGGTAGGAGAATGGACATAAGATGGAAGGGCAGCGTACATACCAATCTAATAGGTAATATTGGTGGTAGAATGTCTGAGCCCAATTGAGTAAAGAATGTGAGTGAAGCCAAACGGCAAAAATTAAGATGTTTGTACACTAATGCGAGAAGACTAGGTAACAAAATGGAAGAACTAGAGCTACTGATGCAGGAAGTGAAACCAGATATTATAGGGATAACAGAAACATGGTGGAATAGTAGTCATGACTGGAGTACGGGTACTGAAGGGTATGTGCTGTTTAGGAAAGACAGAAATAAAGGCAAAGGTGGTGGAGTAGTATTGTATATCAATGATGAGGTAGACTGTAAAGAAATAAGAAGTGATGAAATGGATAAGACAGAGTCTGTCTGGGCAAAAATCACACTGGGGAAGAAAGCTACTAAAGCCTGCCCTGGGATAGTGCTTGGGGTGTGCTATAGATCACCAGGATCCGATGTGGATATGGATAGAGACCTCTTTAATGTTTTTAAAGAAGTAAATACTAATGGGAATTGTGTGATCATGGGAGACTAACTTCCCAGATATAGACTGGAGGACAAGTGCAAGTATTAATAATAGGGCTCAGATTTTCTTGGATACAACAGTTGCTGAACCGACAAGAGGATGCCATTTTAGATTTGGTTTTGGTGAGTAGTGAGGACCTCATAGAAGAAATGATTGTAGGGGACAACCTTGGTTCGAGCAATCATGAGCTAATTCAGTTCAAATTAAATGGAAGGATAAACAAAAATAGATCTGTGACTAGGGTTTTTGATTTCAAAAAGACTAACTTTAAAAAATTAAGGAAATTAGTTATGGAATGGATTGCACTGAAAAACTTGTGGATCTGAAGGTGGAGGAGGCCTGGAATTACTTCAAGTCAAAGTTGCAGAAACTATCAGAAGCCTGCATCCCAAGAAAGGGGAAAAAATTCATAGGCAGGAGTTGTAGACCAAGCTGGATGAGCAAGTATCTTAGAGAGGTGATTAAGAAAAAGCAGAAAGCCTACCAGGAGTGGAAGATGGGAGGGATTAACAAGAAAAGCTATTTTACTGAGGTCAGAACATGTAGGGACAAAGTGAGACAGGCTAAAAGCCAAGCAGAGTTGGACCTTGTAAAGGGAATTAAAACCAATAGTAAAAGGTTCTATAGCCATATAAATAAGAAGAAAACAAAGAAAGAAGACGTGGGACCACTAAGCACTGAGGATGAAGTGGAGGTTAAGGATGATCTAGGCATGGCCCAATATCTAAACAAATACTTTGCCTCAGTATTTAACGAGGCTAATAAGGAGCTTAGGAATAATGGTAGGATGACAAATGGGAATGAGGATATAGAGGTAGCTATTACCACATCTGAGGTAGAAGCGAAATTTGAACAGCTTAATGGAACGAAATCGGGGGGCCCAAGAATATCCAAGATTATTAAAGGAACCAGCACATGAAATTGCAAGGCCGTTAGCAAGAATTTTTAATCAATCTGTAAACTCAGGGATTGTACCATATGACTGGAGAATTGCTAACATAGTTCCAATTTTTAAGAAAGGTAAAAAAAGCAATCCGGGTAACTACAGGCCTGTTAGTTTGACCATCTGTAGTATGCAAGGTCTTGGAAAAAATTTTGAAGAAGAAAGTAGTTAAGGACATTGAGGTCAATGGTAATTGGGACAAAATACAACATGGCTTAACAAAAGGCAGATCATTTCAAATCAACCTGATCTCCTTTTTTGAGAAGGTAACAGATTTTTTTAAACAAAGGGAATTCAGTGGATTGAATTTACCTCGATTTCAGTAAGGCATTTGATACGGTTCCACATGTAGTATTATTAGCTAAATTGGAAAAGATGGGGGTCAATATGAAAATCGAAAGGTGGATAAGGTACTGGTTAAAGGGGAGACTACAGCAGGTCATACTGAAAGGTGAACTGTCAGACTGGAGGGAGGTTACTAATGGAGTTCCTCAGGGCTTGGTTTTAGGACCAAGCTTATTTAATCTTTTTATTACTGACCTTGGCACAAAAAGTGGGAGTGTGCTAATAAAGTCTGCAGACGATACAAAGCTGGGAGGTATTGCCAATACAGAGAAGGACTGGGATATGATAAAGGAAGATCTGGATGACCTTGTAAAACTGAAGTAATAGTAATAGGATGAAATGTAATAGTTAAAAGTGCAATGTCATGCATTTAGGGATTAACAACAAAAATTTCTGTTATAAACTGGGGACGCATTACTTGAAAGTAACAGAGGAGGAGAAGGACCTTGGAGTATTGGCTGATCACAGGATGACTATGAGTCACCAATTTGATATGGCTGTGAAAAAAGCTAATGCGGTCTTGGGATGCATCAGGCGAGGTATTTCCAGTAGAGATAAGGAGGTGTTAGTACCGTTATACAAGGCACTGGTGAGACCTCATCTGGAATATTGCGTGCAGTTCTGGTCTCCCACGTTTAAGAAGGATGAATTCAAACTGGAACAGGTATAGAGAAGGGCTACTAGGATGACCCGAGGAATGGAAAATCTGTCTTATGAAAGGAGACTCAATGAGCTTGGCTTCTTTAGTCTAACTAAAAGAAGACTGAGAGGAGATATGATTGCTATCTATAAATATATCAGAGGGATAAATACCATGGAGGGAGAAGAATTATTTAAACTCAGTACCAATGTGGACACAAGAACAAATGGATATAAACTGGCCATCAGGAAGTTTAGACTTGAAATTAGACGAAGGTTTCTAACCATCAGAGGAGTGAAGTTCTGGAACAGCCTTCCAAGGGAAGCAGCAGGGGCAAGACATATCTGGCTTCAAGACAAAGCTTGATAAGTTCATGGAGGAGATGATATGATGGGATAGCCTAATTTTGGCAATTAATTGATCTTCGACTACTAGCAGTAGATATGCCCAATGGCCTGTGATGGGATGTTAGATGGGGTGGGATCTGAGTTACTATAGAGAATTTTTTCCTGGGTATTTGGCTGGTGAGTCTTGCCCACATGCTCAGGGTTTAGCTGACTGCCATATTTGGGGTTGGGAAGGAATTTTCCTCCAGGGCAGATTGGAAGACGCCCTGGGAGGTTTTCGCCTTCCTCTGCAGTATGGGGCATGGGTCACTTGCTGGAGGATTCTCTGCACTGTGAAGTCTTTAAACCACGATTTGAGGACTTCAAATAGCTCAGACATAAATTAGGGGTTTGTTAAAGGAGTTGGTGGGTGAGATTCCATGGCCTGTGTTGTGCAGGAGGTCAGACTAGATGATCACAATGGTCCCTTCTGACCTTAAAGTCTATGATTCTATAAAATTGTAGCCTTACCAATTATCACTAACAGCAATAAAACATTAATAGTCAATGAAACAGTATTTTTCTAATCTTTTTATACATAGAATTTAGTTTATGGGAGCAATTATTTGCTTTTACCAATAACAACTCATTGACCATTGAATTTTCTTCACTCACAAAAGACTTTATTATGGCTCCAGAAGTAAATTCATAAAAGACAGAAAACAAAGTTAAACTGGAAGTGAAGCCTTAAAATCACCCACATGTGCCTAGACATTGAAATTCACTTGATATTATGGTTGTATAACATGCATACTGAATGCTAGGTCTACACAGTCATCAAAATACTGTATTTAAAAACACTGATTTTTTAGCCTCACAAAATAGGCATAAAACTGCACATCAGTGAATTTTAATATATATTTTTCTTTTAGAGGCTTAAAAGTTTCAGATTTGTAGATATTTTGGCTCCTCCCCAGTCAAATTATGGGGCAAAAAAGTTTGCTCTGAGACAGACTGTACATAATGTTACATCTCACTGAAGTATAAACTATTGGAAATCAGAGTTTATAAGAGAAACACTGACAGATCATTAAGTCTAATGGAAATAAATGAGACAGCTACAGCGTGTGGAAAAGATGACAACAAATGATTAGTAAAAAGAACAAAAATGACTCATGTACCATACTACAATTTTCATTCTGTACAGTAATGAAAACCCATTAAATGCATAGCTTTAGTGTAATGTCACTTTGATGCTTCAAAATACCTATTGATTTATGCAAGGTTTCATTGTGTGCCTTACTAACAAATGAGTACTTGAGGTTTATTCAATTGTTATGTTTATATGTCTATACAGTCTAATAATTTTGTTTCACTGTTGTGCTTTTTATTCATGTAATGAAGCATGCTTATTTCAATACAAGCTACTGGTTTTTTTTAACGGTTAAGAGTGCGCTTACAAGATATGTAGGGAAGCAATGATTTTAAGAGTATGTGTTAAGATACTAATCTGTATTCTTACTATATGGATGCATTTTTCTAGTTAGAGTGACTTGAATACAGATGAAAACTGCATTGTACACAAGTTTATGAGAGTGTTAAGGCCTTTCCTCAGAAAAAAATTAAACATAGTATATATATGTGTCATTGTAAACAGTATCTATTCAATTGCTGTCCAAAGTGCAATCCTTTTACGTGTCCATTGGATCCACTGCATCTTTTATAATGAAGGTGTGGGACTATGCACCCCAAATGCATTATAATTTGTCTCTGAGTTTGAAAGTGACATCTCAACATTTCCACGCCTTGTAAAAGGAAACAGTTGCATAAAATGCCACCCAGAAACTGAGCTGCAGATCCTGCTCACCAAGAGCCTTATTGTCCAGCAAGTTTCAGCAGCAAGTGATAGGGCAGGAGAGATAGAAAGGAGGAAGTTTGGAATCGAGAGAAAGAGAGATGTGCGTCGAGTGGGAACAGGAATGGAGAGGGGTGGGGAAAGATGAGGAAAAGAATGGAGAGATAAGGAGAACGGGGGGAAAGGAATTGAATAAATATGAAAGCAAAAATGATATGGAAAGAACAGAAATTTCAAAAAAGTGGAAAAATAAGAGCATGGGGAGACAGCTTTAAAGTCACAAGGTACATATACGTGGTAATTTCTACCTCAGCAAATCAGCTCTCTATTTGACTAGGCATATCTGCTAACTTTGCTGACAAAAACAAAGTTTCATTGCAAGGGCAAAACCACCATGGTATGCAGAAAAGAATCTGGTGGTTATAGAATCATAGAATATCAAGGTTGGAAGGGACCTCAGGAGGTCATCTAGTCCAATCCCCTGCTCAAGGCAGGACTAATCCCCAATTTTTGCCCCAGATCCCTAAATGGCCCCCTCAAGGACTGAACTCACAATCCTGGGTTTAGCAGGCCAATGCTCAAACCACTGAGTTATCCCCCCCAATTAGTAGATCACAAATTGAATATGAGCTAACAATATGAGGCAATTGCAACAAAGGCAAATATTCTGGAGTGTATTAACAGGAGTGTTATATGTAACGCATGGGAAGATGATTGCTCTGCTCTACTCTGGACTGGTGAGACTTCGGCTGGAGTACTGTGTCCTGTTTTGGGTGCCACAGTTTAAGAAAGATGTGGACAAATTGGAGTCCAGGGGACAGCTATCAAAAATAACAAAAGGTTTAGATAACCTGACCTTTGAGGAAAGGTTAAAAAAACTGGGCATGTTTAGTCTTGAGAAAAGATGACTGGGGAAGGGGGACACCTGATAACAGTCTTCAGATATATTAAGGGCTGTTATAAAGAGGATGGTGATCAATTGTTCTCCATATCCACTGGAGGTAGGATAAGAAATAATGGGCTTTATCTCCAGTTAGGAAGATATAGGTTGGATATTAGGAAAAAACTTTTCAACTCTAAGGGTAGTTAAGTTCTGGAAAGGTTACTAAAGGAGGTTGTAGAACCCCTTCATTGGAGGTTTTTAAGAAGAGGTTAAAGAAACACCTGTCCTAAATATGTTTATTGGTGCCTCAGCCGGGGGAGGGGGGGGGGGGAGAGAAGCTGGACCAGGTGACATCTCAAGGTCCCTTCCAGTCCTACATTTCTATGATTCTGTGGTTGAGGTAGATTCTATAAAACTTCACCCTTCATGAAACAAAGTAATTGCTTGCTAAGATGTAAGTACAGAAACACCACTGCCTGATTTTCAGAACCCATGCTAAATCTGCAGCACAATTAGAGAAGTCATCATTTGATTTTAAAAAGAAGCAAATTTAATATGCAAGTCATCAAGAGATGGTACATTTAGAATTATTCCCCAAATTCTTTTTCCAATTGCTACTCAGTCTTCTCTATAACCGTACTTTAGGGGGTTAATACACTTTATTTGATTTATTCATAGATGTAAAATGTTTCATTTTTCACCACACTAACTGGGGAGAAGAATACCGATTAACAAACATTTCTGAAAATACATGAGGAAATTAGTTATATGGTCCTCAGACGGTTGGCAAGAGGTCATGGGTACTTTGCATTGTATAGTTCGTGTGTTCCTCATCCATTATACGCACAGGGCTTTAAAATCATTCTCTCAGCACATGCTGTAGATGCCTGCAGCACTCATCTGCTTGTGAAATCTATTTGTGAGCTCACTGAACTCACTGGAGTGGATTCTCCACCTTGCTCAAGCTTTGCCGCGCAATGGAGAACAGATCATAGGGAGCCAGTTGTGGTTGCTGAAGAGCAGCTCTAACTTATACCAATGGCATAAACTCAGTGAGTGTTCTTAAAGCAGAGTAGGTTTGGATGTAGCAGAGCTCTCTGGCATGTATTTCCTCATTTTTTCTCCTTACTGTGCGGGATCAGTGGAGATGGGGGAAGTGTGAACTGGTGCAAAATCCACATCAAGTCCACATCAGTCAGCTTTCTCCTAGCACAGAGCTCCTGAGCACCCGGGGAACTTATCTGTTGGCTATTTCTGGCCACTTTAAGCTCAATTTGCACCAGAGGGCTGGCAGAAAGTGGCCATCGGCCACTGTAATGACAAAATCGTGTAAAATTGTTTAAAAGGGCAAAACACACCTCTCAGGACATTCTTTTTAATTTTCCTTTTGTTTATAATTTTGAATCCTGCAGCTGTAACTGTTGTCTTTACCAATGGTGTTTTCTTCTCCACTAATATGTTGAGCACGGCTTTATTTTACAGTCAAACTTAAATCCTGGATGCTGCTGTGATTAATTTTATTTTCGAGTGTGTACAAAAAGACACGTGCGTATTTGCTTTCACCCTCTCCAAGTCCCACCTAAAATGATTTTGCAAACTGATATAAAGGAATAAAAGGTAAGATAAATTTAGATCAATCAAACCTAAAAATCTCAATCTAAATTTTCACTAACCTTCTTCATGATACAGTAGGTAGGGATTTTAAAATAAACTTATTTCTCACTTACTTAATATATTAAAGTTACTTTAGTTTTGCCCGAACTTGAGACAGGTAATAGTACTGTTTAAGCTGAATATCAAGACAGTATTTTAACAGCTCCTGAATGTCAAGAATAATAAAAACTTGTCATAGTAAATAAGTAATTCCTTTGTGTCAAATCCAGTGAGCCGTTTTTGATTTTAAAATTCAAGCTTTTATCATGCGCTGTCTCTGTGAGGAAACTTTGATGCAAATTACCAGAAAAAGAAAGTGACACAGCAGTTACAAGAAAAAGAACCTGAAAGAAAGGAAGAAATTGTCTTTCATAACCAATTGCTCACCTATGTAGGTTTCACTGTTGTAACCAGCACATTCAGCATCTTCTGGACGAAGTGTAAAAGCATACAGAACAAAAGCCAAGAAATAAAGCAGAATAGTTAGAAGCCCAGCTACAAATGCAAAAGAAGAGTTACTTAAAATGATAACTGTATAAAGCATAGCCTAAAAAAACTTTAATATGCCATTGCTTAACAACATAAAACAACTTTTATTGTTTTATATTTTAGCTGGAGGAATTCTGGAATTTTGCAACATGCACACTTAGATCTTTTTAACTTTTCATACAGTGCCTTTTTCATGATTACAATCAAATATTTTAAAAAGAATTCTAACTTTACATTATTTATATTTTATCACTTAAAGAAATAGGAAAATATGATGCCACTTAAAAAGGCAATAAAATACTTTATTTATGTAAATCAAACTCTTTGGTAAACTATATATTATCAGATTTTAGCTTAGAATTTTGGCTCAGTGGATTAGACAGAAAGGTTTTTGATAAAAAACATGCCCTTTCAATTTGATATAAAATAGCTATAATGTATATTTTTACATGCCAGAGGCCTTTTGATCAAAAATACGAGCTACAATTTCTAATGCCTTTATAAACATAAGTCCTTTCAAGTAAACTAAAACTAGAAGAGATCAGCTGCTATTGCTTTAACATATGCTGTGACTATTACTGCAACCTATGCTGTAAACTGAGGAAAAATAAAGGATATGTTACATGAATAAACTTATTACTGTGTTTCAGAGCCATACATTCTTCAACACTAATTATACTCTGCTTGTAAACAGTTAATGAGCTACTGTATTTTGCCACAACACATGAATGGAAAAGTAAGATCTTTTAGGGTCATATAATTAACCTTCTTCCTCCACTCCATCCCACTTAGCAAGTTCTGCCAAGATTATTTTATGGCACCATTGCTCTTTTTTGCAAATATCTCTATTTCCAATATTCAAATAAAGATAAAACCCTGATCAGTATGTGAAATATCTAAGACTAGTTTGAGTGATATCCAAAATTGTTTTCTCAATATGAGATGGTCTGATTCAATATATTTGATGTTGTAGAGGGAATAGGAAATTTTGTACATATAACATCAATTACAAATGTTGAACTACATTCAATTGTATTCTAAACACATGTTCTCTAAATAAAATTACTGGGCTATGCAGGGAAACTTTTGTACATATACCTTCAATTTCCTCTGAGAAGCACAAAGGAAAAAATAGGAAAGGAAACCATTAAATGGGCTGAAAACACAGCTGAAGAATGAAAAGTTAAATCTAAGAAGAAAAAATGTACCTACCACACTCAACCGTTTCCTCATCTTAGAACAGCCAAAAAACAAAGTATTATTATTTAATGCTTTATAAATAGGAAAAATACATCTATATTTAGCTGCTCTAAAAACTTCTCAGATAGCAACTGTTATACTGGAGAGGCATGCTCCAATTTATCCACATTGATTTAATCTTTAAATGTTGACGTTATGCTTGAACTGAAAGAATGAGGACAGTAAAAGGCACAGCAGCATTATCATATGCCCTCTAAAATCCTTATCTGAGAATTTTTGGCTATTGATTTAGAAATGGTATAATCTTATCCAGTTGTGATGAGTCATCTATCTTGAATTAAGGGTAGCGCTAATGGTGCTAAGCCCCCTCACATGGTCATGTGACTGGTTTAATCAATCAACTCAGGATTTTTAAGAATCATTAACATAAATGCGATTTCTTTAATATTTGCACACTCTGGAATTGCTACTGCATGGTTGTTTTTAGATATTTTTTTAAAATGCATGTCTATATTCATAACTGTGACAGGTGCTGCAAAAAGGTTATTTACCTGTGAGATTTGTTCTCATGCTTCCCTATCACAGTAACATCTGTGTGGGTCCATGCATGTTATTGGGGAATTACCTGCTTAAGTCTTTCTGTTGGCAATAATTAGCTATGGCACTCCTGTCCTTTCTACTAGAGCTGGTGATCTTAATTTTTCTTCTCTAACAAACGAAGAGGTAGAATATATTTGTATTGGGAGAAGATGTATATCCTCAACTCTGTGGAGAAAGTGGAAGGGTGAATGAAAGACAATACACTGAACTGGTAGTACTATTCACATACCAGAGATATGCTACAAGTGACTGGAATGTATAACCATGTTCATGTAAATGTACTAAGTTCAAAGTGCATAGCCAGTGGCTTCCAACAGAAAATGCAAGATTGATCCCAGAGGCAGTATTTTCAACTTTTCTTTCTCCAACTAGCAACTGATGTCTCAGATGCAGGATGGCATATACCTCTCCTGTTTATCTGGGTAAGAGGAAACATCTTTCCCCTTTTGCCCTGCGGAATGGACACAAAAGTTCTCTTTGCTAGGAAAGAGTGGATTCCCTGCAGAATCACTTTTCAATACTGATCTCGAGAGCACCCTTGAACAGGCTAATTTGGAAGAAATGCTCTGAACCACATTTAAAATCTCCTTTTGACGATACAGAGGAATTCCTATGTCTGAGGTGACCATTGGGCATCTTGAGGCTGGAAAATCCTCTAAAGTCGATGCTGGCTGGCTGAATGTGCTCTGTAGCCTTTCAGAAACATGGATGTTTTGGCTGATTGGAGGCAAAGGGCTTGAGATTATTCTGCGTTTCTTGACAGTGGGAACTAGCACTCTGTTTCTGGAAGTAATGAATCCCCTTTAAGCTGGACTTAGAATAGTACATCAGTTTCTTGGAATGTACCATTCCTCTCCTTCCATGGTGACAAGTTGAGACCAAGGGTGGATAACTGATTCTTGCATTTCTTCTGTTGGTAAAGATTGCTCTCTGTACACTTTCTGGCATACAGCAGGTTCCAGAAGCTTTTATTGTACCACTAGTTGAAGGCCCAAAAAGGCAAAGCCACAAATGTCTGCAAATATATCTCCTGGAAGGAGAAACTTGCTACCACATTATATGAAAAGGCGACCCATATTCAAGGACAGCTCATGTCAATTCCTCTAAAGAGTTCCTTGAATTCTTCATTAGTCTTTGAGAATGAATTGAAGAGCTTTCTTTGTCAGTTCAATCTAGTACTTTACCATGTACAATGAGTAACTTCCTATGTCGGCAGAAAGCTTCAAGGACTGATGGAACACCTGAAGACTTTGTAGTATCAAGAATCAGTCCAGGGATACCAAACCATGAAACTTGTTAGTATTATCTCTGTTGACAGCCACCAAGCTTTTGTGGGGAGGAAGCGAAGCTGAGTCATTCCTCTATCACTTTAGAAGCTGGCAGGGTAATATGGAAGTGTTACTGTATGTCCATCATATGCCAATAAGCTGGAAACAACTCAATGGAGTCCATGATTTTTGCCCAGGAGCAGTGATGCTGGAACAATCTTTATTGTGGGGGTGCTGAAAGCAATTGAACAAAACTGTAAACCCTGTATATGATGGAAATCACTTCAAGCCAGGAGGTGCTAGCTCCAGCATCCCTAGTTCCAGCACCTATTCCCAGGAGTGCAGATTCCTTAAACAAAGGGACTTAGTCTCTTATCATCCTTGTAATAAATTAAGGATCCTTGGCTTTTCTGGGGCAGTAGGTGATATCACCAAAGAAGAACAGTGGAAACAAGTGACATCATACTTATTGGGAAAGTGTGGTGCTGAGCCAAAAAGAGTTTTTAAGAAGGAATTTCCATTCCTAGTTCCCCTGCAACTGTTGTGGTCTTTTTTCTTTGGCTACTGTTAAGGGGACCAAGGGTTAGCACAGTCTAGTCTGTGATGAAAAGAGGCTATCAGGGATATCAACAGGTCCAGATGCATTCTTAAGTGTTGTAACAGCCACCTACAGGTGGTATAGTTGGTTGCCAATTTGAACATCAGATAATTTTACAGGATAATTACCTACCCACACCAAAGTTAGGGGCTAGTTACTAGGAAACGTGTGAATTACCACTAGCTATTAGCACCTTTGCATGCTTGAAGCAGTAATTTACATGCATAAAGGTGTCTGTCTCTAAATTTTGGCAACACTGGAACATGTGAATAAAATCTTATTTAATTGAACTGTGTGGTGCATGAGGATGAGCAAGAGGAGACTGACTGAACACTATGCAGGGAGGAAGCAACTAAGATAATACATGGGGACAGAGAAGACAGAATGGAGAGTAGAGAAGTGAAAGAAGGGAAGAATTTAAAGTGATCATGGGGAAGAAAGTAGCAAACATTTGAAAAGAAAGAGGAAAAGTATAAGTCAAGGCAGCATGAAGGAAAGGGAGGGAAATTTATAAAAAAAAAGATAGATTGAAGGAACACACCTAAAACAGATGGAGGAAGAGAAACCAAGATGTACAGGAGGAAGAGAGAAAATGATGGGGGAATGGGAAAAAAGGAAGCATAAATGCAAAGTTAATTTAGGAAGTTAATGTTTTTATTGACTTTATACAGAGTTCAAAGCCAGAATGCTAGACTAAACCAATGCATAAATACTATATTATGTGCACAAAAAACTATAAATCTTTTAATTAAAAATGCATTTATAATTGTTTAGGGACCTGAGCTGAATAGCTTTGACTTGTGATGTTCAAAACCTTGGGCAACTCTAAAGAGTGCCCGAACTGCTTGTGACCTCCAATCCAGCCCTGTGTTAAATATTTAATTCCTGCTAATTTTTCCTTCACCATATTTTTGTCAAAGAAATTTTGTCTAAGGCTGGTAGGTCTAAAATTAGACACAGAAGCTTTGTTCTGGTTTCTGGGCAAATGTACATGTTGCATTAACCCTCATGTTCTGTTTGGTTCTAGTGATCAAACAAGGCACTGCAATGTACAAGAATTTGGATTTGTACAGCGCCTAAACACAATAGGGTCCTGGTCCATGATGAAGGCTCCCAGACTATATGATGATGCAAATAAATAATAATTTTTAATTTAGAGTGATTACATCCAATTATGAACAAATTGGTTTGTTAGTGGTGAATAACCTAGCAGAGCAATTGACATTTAAACTATTTTGCTCTGTTGATAGGTTATAAACATTTTTGTGGATCAGAGGGACATTTTAAAAAAAGAAAGCTTTAAAGCAAATTTAAGGTGAGGAAACTTGATTGTGCCATATGTTCAGATTTAAACACATATGACAAAACAATTTGTAAATGGAAGAAAAATGGCCTTGTGGTTAAGGTCTAGGACTGAGAGCAGAGATATATGGGATTTATTCCCAACTCTGCCAGGGTCTTCTTGTATGATCTTGTGAAACTTGGATCACTCTGTGCTTCCAGTTGCTTCATCTATTTCAGAGTGGTGTGATGAGGCTAATGTTGTAAAGCACTATGGGATCCTAAGATGGAAGATATTAAAAATGCAAAAATTATCTGTGTGAACAAAGATGTTAGTATGCTAAGTTAACAGTAAAATGTGACATTAAAACTGTCTTTGTTTCTGAATTAGCTTCATGTGAACAGGGAGTTATAATATCTAAACATGAATCAGTCTCAGCATCTGCAAGTCTCAAACTTGAAGAGTCTTTTTGTAATAAACTGTTAAGTCCTATTATATATTTCTCCTAAATGTTTGTCCCTCAAATAAAATGGTACCATGTACAATGCACTCATTCTTTTACTCGGTTTTAACTGTTTTGTTGGCAGAATGTGGTCTTTAATTCAAAAGACACTCATCTTTGGACAAACTCAGTTACATCTTGTTTGAATGAACACCATTTGGCTGCAGTTAAATATTTCCTCTTGCTCATGTGTGCCAATCATATATGGTTAAATCAAAATTTAAAGCGAGATATGTTTTTAAGCCTAAGAAAGACTATATAATAATGACTTTGCTCACAGTGAGTATCTGCATTTAGCCTCAAAAGACAGAATGAATGTTTTTTTCAAGCACAGACATGTTTGTATATCTCTTTCTACCTTGCATATATTTTTCCCTTTAGTTAATACATGTTATGGACTACAGCTAGTGTAAAATATACCCTGTGAATGACGAACTGTTTCTTCATACCACAGACCACACACACTGGAGTGTAAGAATGAACACAGTGTGAACTATTAAGGCAAAATTAATGTTTATGCTGAACGAAGGTTATGTTTTAGCTGGTATAGTTGGGCACAGAAATTAAATAATTTGGTGATTATTCATTTCTAAAAGATTAGGTGATAACTGCTTTATCTACAAGGTGAACTGTAAAACAAGGTACAGATGGAAACATTACAGCATTTGTTGGCAGTGACTGAGTTTTCGGAAAAAATTTCCTTTTGGGCAGAAACTGGTTACACTTCATCTCAGCCTAAATATGAACTTTTTTTAACACCTCCAGGACAGTCCCAATTCAGCCACTTGACATTTGGAAATGTGACACCTCCCAGTATGCGCATGTGCGCACACACAAAATTTTCTCCCAGTAAATCTTATCTCATTATTTTTTATTCACTGAACTCAAAGAACTGAATTTTAAAAATTCAGAACCCACTCTGTTCATTCAAAACTCAGTTCAAATCTCTCGTTTGAAAATATCTTGCTGAACAGGTGTAGTTGAACATCAATCAGCTTTTAAGTGCACAATTCCATGCACATGTACGCACAGCTCTAGAAATGCACTTAAAAAAAAAAATCTAACAGCCCAACAGTGACCTCTGAATGTGGACCATCTCACCCCTGGATAGCGCTCTGGCTGATTTATTCCCTCTTCTCCTTTCACCAGTAATGGATTTTGGTTTTTTATATTTCATTGGATCACATATGCCAATCAAATTTTCTGTGGTCTGGGGCACTGCATCCTAAATGGATGACTTCCTAGAGGAATCAGTATGGTTCTTGTAAATACTACACTTGCGGTACCTTGAAGTGTGCATTCCTTGAAGCACCCACGCAATAAACTTCATGAAAAAACTAGTGAAATGCTTACAAGAATCAACAGATTCCCCTCAATTTCCACATCAAGTTTAAGCTTCTTGTGTTCACACAAGACCCTACACATGAGAGGAAGATTTGAGATTAGGGACCATTAAAGCAAATGAAATGGGGAGAGTCCATTGAATCTCAGGTTGATTGTGCTGTAGGATGAGGATGATGATGATGAGTAGAAGGGAGCTGGAAATGGGAAGCAGAAAATGGAGAAGAAGAAACAGAGGTTGGGGAAGCAGAACAGGGGATGCACATAACTTTTGAGCAATCCACAGATTCAACTTTTCAGTTTGCCAGAATCTAGTGTATGTGCAGAAATAAAAAAACATTATTTATGAGTATTACAGAATTCAATTTTTCTATACATTAATACAAATGATTAAATTACTCTGTCCCACATGTCTATTTCCTTTCTTTTCCTTTACTGCATTTTTCTTAATTTCTGTTGCACATGTTGGCCTATCTTTCCATTCTTTCTTCAGTGCTTTCTCATCAGTTTAACCTTTTTGCAGTATTAATTAGCAACAAAAGTTATGTTGAGAGGCAGATAAGGTTGTGACAACATATATTCCAGCATCTTAAAAGAATGGAAATAAGAGTGCATTCCTCCACTTTCATATGTCTACAACTCCACCACCACCAACATCCAACATCCCAGAAGACTTACAGGCCCATTGCCAACAGATATCCAGAAACAATACAGTACCTCAGCTTCATCAAATCTGTACTCTAACACAAAACCTTTAAAGAGTGACGAGCTTTCACACCAATTACATCAACAAATCAGCACAGTGGATTGTCACACATTCCATATATTTAGGAACTTATTCTGCTTTAACACTGCAGAGGACACTAAGTTTTGAGTAAAAATTGCATTTCATCAAACCATTTTGAAAAATCCAAATAGTGCTCAAAGTTTATATTCTATGTTTTGTTTTTTGTCATTTCAATGACATTTTTACAAAATAAAGTCTAAAGATCCTGCTAACATTGAACTGTGTAACACAACCTTAACAACAGTACAGGTACTACTGCCACTGCTCTATTTTCTATCTGCCAACCCATTTACTGTGTTCTCCTCCTTTGGCCATAAGTTATTTCCGTTTCTCCCATCCTCCTGTGTTCTAGCTTTCACCCCTTTCTCCATGCTCCATCTCGAAGTTGCTTTCCTACTTTTCCTCCCTGCTTCCCCATCCCTAATTTCTCTCTCTTCTTCCCACTCTTCAACTCACTATCCTTATCTTCATTCAATGTATCTTCCATTTGTGTTGCCAATCTTCCATCGCATTACTTATACACAGTCATTCCACCACTACCTACCCTCCAATTTTCCAAGGGGACTCTATGATTTTCTCCCACTTTCCAAAGTACATTAGACACTGTTTAACAGTAACCTGGATATTAACAATCTTCCGGTTAACAACAACATTTTCCGGCAACTAATCCCATCCCATTGACTTTAATGTTAACGACACTAGAATATTGGCAATGGCATACCACTTATTAACAGTTTTTGGAAGAAAGACCCTAGCTGCAGACAGGTGTGCAAGGCTGCAGCCATGAAAGTAAGTGCAGGGACAGGCCTTTCCCAGCTGCAACCCCACAAACCTGCCTGTGGCCATTGCTCAGCCCGTACCAGTGCTTCATTCTGTGTCTGGAGCCCCACAAACCTGCCTGTGTACAGGGACCACACAGGAGTTACGGAGATGCAGACTAGGAAGGGAGCCTGTGGCAGAGCAGTAGCAGGGAGAGGGTTTGCAGCCTACATGCGAGAGCTGCACAGTACCTCTCCCTGAACTCTCATGGTTGTGCCCTGCAGGGGGCTGCACCCAGAGAAGGAAGCACTGGGATGTGCTGTGCCCCAACCCCCAGAGAGCACAGGGAGAGATATGCTGCAGCCCATTTGCTCCCAGTGCCCCAACTTCTGTAGAAGGCCCCAGCTTCCGGGCTCCCTCCTCCATTCTGCTGCCCTGCCCACAGGCAGTTTTGCAAGGCTGTAGCCAGAGAGGGCACAGCCAGCACTTCCTTCCCTGGTGGCAGCCTCAGAAACAGTATCTTCTGCTTATTAGCAACTGCTGGATAATGGCAACTTTTTGCTGGCAACCAAGGGATTGCTAATAAGCATAAGCCACTGTAATTAGCGTGTGGTTTTGCAAACTCCTCCAAAGTCATGTGTGAGATATTTTCACCTCCACTAGTGTCATGTGAGAATGATTTTCTTCAAGGAAGAAGGAAGGAGGTGCGTGGAAGAGATTTTCTTCCCTCCTACAATGCTAGAGGATTTACTTTTACTTATTTCCAAGTAATGTAAACATTTACGTAACAAGCAGTTGACTATCCCTAGCAGTGCATATATTAAACTGCTACCAGTTTGCTGCACTATTCCTAAATTCTGTATCATTGCCATTATGAACACATTCTTTTGATAATTTATACCGAGACTGTTATTTGGGGGAAGGGGGCAAATTTACTTATAAAAACACATTGAAATTTTTATTGTAAAGTTTCTGAAAGCAGAATGATTTTCGTAGAAAATAGATGTTTATAGACTTCTGCAACAGAACAAAAAACCCAGTTTTAATGAATAAGCCAACTCATTTAAGCTCATGGATATGACATACATATGCGTCACAGAGTGAATACACATTCACAACATGCTTTGTTATGCTGTAAACATGGAGAATCAAAATCATACGGGCTAACAGGAACTTTCCAAAAGCCATTTTCTCTATTCCTTTGCATCACTAGAAGCTGGGCCAGCTCTACGTTTTTTGCCACCCCAAGCAACAAAAAACAAAACAAAAAAAACCCCTGCCAAATACGCTGCCGGTGGAGAGACAGGAACATGGGAGGGAGCTGCCGCCGAATTGCCGCCGACGGCAAGACCAAGCCAGAAGGGTCACTGCCGAATTGCTGCCGTGGGAAACAATGGAGAAGTGCTGCCGCCGAGGCTGCTGCTGGAGTGCCGCCCCAAGAACAGCAGGAGTGCCGCTCCTTCAGCAGCACTGCCCCAGGCACCAGCTTACTTAGCTGGTGCCTAGAGCCGACTCTGACTAGAAAATACATGTACTTATCACAAAACAATCCCTGATTGACAGACATTAAGCTTAGACTTGAAATATTAAAAATTTGATTAGCCTTACACAGTACATCTTAAGTATGCCTGTATTATGAATCCATATTATTAAATGCATAACATTGTTAATTGTACTTAAAGAGTTTTGCCATATAGTTGATATTATGGATGCAATACAAGCAAATACTATTGTCCTACATACACTCTGAGGAAGCCACTTACGAATTTTGATCTCTCCTTGTAAAATATTTCCGTGAAGGAGACCCCAGTCTGGGACTAAGACACTGCTTCTTTAGGCTATGCTTTAGGTAGCTCCAGCCCCTAGAAGTATGTTGGTAGGCAATTTGTGCTTAGTGAAGCCCAACACGCTTTCCTGTGAAGCCTCTATAGTTTCAAACACTAACAAAACAAAGGACCTGCACAGTACAGTGAGATGTGCATCCTAAGTGGGGCTTTCAGAATGGTGGTCTCCATTCACAGAAAGTGAATTTACATATGATTCCAAAATCCTGTGACTTGCTAGAAATGCTCACCTTCTCTCCTTCTCCCCCTCCCCACCACAATAACTGGAACTAGGATATACTTTCCAATGCATCATAGGAGACCCAGCTGTGGCTACTGAAAAGAGGATCTAGGGGACACCATCTCAAACTATAGTGAAAAAGTGTGTTCATTGAAACACTGACATTAATTCTATAATGTAGACCAGCTATCATGTCACTGTTGCAGATCTTGCCCACTAAGGCAGCTTCTTTTTCAGTCTGCAATAAGAGCATTCCCCAAAGGGATTGGGCATTTACACCAAGAGAGATGCCCTTTGGCAATGTATGCTTCCTAAATGCAAGTGCATATCAATTTCGCTCTGACAGAATGAGAGGCCTTATCCTCTAACTTGGGGCCTTTGAAAGTCCTGTGTTCAAGGCAGTTTTTTACAGCTCTGTTCTAAGGAATACCATAAAGGCTCTTTATTAACAAAAGGAGGGAAGTTGGATGGAAACTTCAGAGATTAAAGTTAATGACTATAATTCAGGTATGAGAGTCAGTTTCAGTAAAAGACAGTTATCTTTTCCGTAACTGGTGTTCTTCAAGATGTGTTGCTCATGTCTATTCCACAATAGGTGTGCGTGCTCGCCACGTGCACCGGTGCCGGAAGTTTTGCCCCCTAGTAGTACTCGTAGGGGGGAGCGCCTCCATGACCCCTGGAGTGGCGCCTGCCTGGCGCGGTATAAGGGGAGCTGCGCGCTCCCCCCACCCTCAGTTCCTTCTTGCCAGACAACTTCAGAGGGAAAGGAGGGTGGGATGTGGAATAAACATGAGCAACACATCTTGAAGAACACCAGTTACGGAAAAGGTAACTGTCTTTTCTTCTTCGAGTGATTGCTCATGTGTATTCCACAATAGGTGATTCCAAGCTATATCTGTTGGAGGTGGGTAGGCGTTCACAAGTTCCCAGGACGGAGGACAGCCCTGCCGAACCCGGCATCATCCCATAGTGCGAGGTGAACATGTGAACCGAAGACTACGTGGTGGCCCTACAAATGTCTTGGATGGGGACGTGGGCCATGAAGGCAGCCGACGAGGCCTGCGCTCAAGTCGAGTGTGCCCTTGCAATGGGTGAAAGGGGGACACCCGCCAGCTCATAATAGGAACAGCTGCATGAAGTGATCCTATTGGAAAGCCACTGAGTGGAAATCGGCTGGCCCCTCACACACTCAGCCGAGGCGATGAACAGTTGTGAGGACTTTCTGAATGGCTTGGTCTGCTCAAGGTAGAAAGCCAGAGCCTGCCGCACATCGAGAGTATGGAGATGGTGCTCCTCACTGGACGCATGAGGCTTGGGGCAGAGGACCAATAGAAAAATGTCCTGACCCATGTGGTAGATAGAGACCACCTTCGGGAGGAACGCGCGGTGTGCGTGGAGCTGGACCTTGCCTTTATGAAAGACCGTGTACGGTGGCCCTGAGCTCGGAGACTCGCCTGGATGTGTGATTGCAACCAGGAAGGCCACCTTCTACGAGAGGTGAGACCAAGAGCACGTGGCCAGTGGTTCAAATGGGGGCCCCAAGAGACGAGCCAACACCAGGTTTAGGTCCCACTGTGGGACCGGGGGTCTAGAATATGGAAAAAGACGGTCCAAACCCTTATGGACCCGGCCAGTCATAGCATGGGAAAATACCGTGGGCCCTTGCACCAGCAAATGGAAGGCTGATATGACTTCCAAGTGCACCTTGATTGACAAGGGCGCCAGGCCCTGGGCCCTCAGGTGGAGGAGGTAATCAAGGATAAGCTGGATCAGGGCAGTCACCGGGGAGACACTCTGGTCCGCCGCCCACCTAGAAAACCGGAACCACTTAACCAAATAAGTGCGGCGAGTGGAGGGCCATCTACTTTTGAGGAGGATGCGCTGAACCTGCTCTGAGCATGTCCTTTCCTCTCCACCTAACCACTGAGCAGCCACGCCGCGAGGTGAAGAGCCGCCAGGTTGGGGTGGAGGAGGCGGCCCTGGTCCTGAGAGAGCAGGTCCGGGTGGAGTGGCAATGGCCATGGTGGAACTACCGCCAGGCCCCTGAGGGTCCCATAACAATGCTGCCTGGGCCATGCTGGGGCAGTCAGGAGGACCCGGGCCTTGTCCGTCTTTATCTTCTCCAGGACCCTGCTGATTAGAGGAAACGGGGAAAAGGTGTAGAGAAGTCAGCCTGACCAGGACAGGAGAAAGGCATTTGAGATAGTGCCCTTCCCCAGGCCCTCGATGGTTCTGCCAAGTCGCGAACAGGTCCACCTGGGGAGTTCTCCACCTTCGGAAGAGCCGGACTTGCCCTTCCTGGGTACGACGGGGGAACAAATGGCAGATATTGCACCTTGCTGAAATGTGGGCTTCCCCAAGGCAGTAAAAGCAGCATTGATGGTTGTCGCTGCTTGAGAAGGAGCACAGGCAGGAAAGCACAAATTTTGAAGCCCAGAATTCTGGACACAGCCTTGTACCCAGAACAGAGTACAGGGTGGGAGGCACTCTCCAGGTCAGGGAAGCTAACTAACTATAAAACACTAAAAGTATCAGATAAACCTTTAAACTCAAAAAAATTCTAAAACCTTTTACAGATATATGCTATATATACACAGATATATGCTCACAGATAAAGTAATAATGCTTGGGACCCTGTAGGTTCCAATCTGGACCATGCAGCAATGAGAAGGAACTGGAGAGGTGTTCAGACCTCCCTGCCCTTTATCTCCTTGTCAGAGGCATGAGGTGAACAAGGGCGCATGTGTGGACCAGTCGACATTACTTTCAAAATTCTCCAGCTCTGGGCATGTGGAGCGCATACACATCTACAGTGGAATACACTTAGGGACCAGGGTTTCATAGGCTTTGCCTTATTCAAAGTCTCCCTGGGAAAATTCTTATACTAGAAGAAGAGGGCAAACATCTTTTACCCCTTAAACCAGAAATGGAACTTTCCTCAAGTGTTAGGTTAGGTTCTGTTTGTCTAAGCTGTATTTAATGTTAGGTTTGTGGACATTACCCTATCTGTCTGAGTTTTCCTGGTGAATTAGGGATGTCTCTTCAAAAATCAATCCTATAAGTGTTTCTCTGTTTAGGGTGAGGCGTCCCTGGTGAATATGAGAGACACTAGAGCTGAGCCAGAAGGCTGAAGATCAGAGTCAGGGGAAGGTGTTTCTCAGACTGGTCCAATTCTCTGCTTCTCTGCTCCTTGAAGTGTTTAAGCCATGATTTAAGGACTTCAATAGCTCAGACATAGGTGAGGTTTTTCAAAGGAGTGGGTGGGTGAGATTCTGTGGCCTGCGCTGTGCAGAAGGTCGGACTAGATGATCAGAATGGTCCCTTCTGACCTTAGTATCTATGAATCAATTAGTAATTTTAAATATCATGAACAGTAGGGTCAACTTGGCACAATCAAAGCTGTCCCATCTGATCTGAGTTGCCTCGGAACCCTATGAATCAGAACAAAAGGGGGATGACATATATTAGAAGCTTCTACCCCCACTCCTAACCTACGACAAAAACAAAATGGCTCCCTCCTTTAATAACAGATGCAAAACCTGGGATTTGTGGTATTCTTGGTTGCTGTGAACAGATCTGATGTTGGTGTCCACCAGTATTTACTGACTTTCAAGCACACTTCCTGATGCAACTCCCATTCCTCTGCAAAAGGAATCTTCATGTTTGCTAGTCTGTCTGGAGACAGAGTGACTTGGCCACACAGGTAGCAACAAGGGATGTCAAATTGTGTGTTGCCAATTTCATCAGGATTGCAACTTCCTGAGCCCATCTCCTGCTCTGAGTGTCACCTGCCTTACTGATGTCTGACACTGCCGCCATGCTATCCATTCAAATCTGCACTGCTTAATTTCCCTCCTACTTCTAGAATGATGAGGTGACTCCTGTGCTCATGTGTAGGAGAGAGTCACGTCTCGGTCTCATGGCTGTCCTTGGGAAGATGATAAAACAGTGCATAATCTCGGAAAGAGAAGATGGGGCATTGAACTTTTGCCAAGACCCCCAAATGTCCTCATGGAAGGGGAAGCAGATGGAAAGTTTTTCCTAAAATTTGAACTGAGGGGGCATTCTGGTCCTGAGCATTCTCCCTAGACAAATCCAGGACTTTAGTAACCTCTTCTATAAAGGATATGAAGCCCTCTCCATGGCAAAAACTCATGCTTGCTCTTATGAAAGAGGATGGCTTTCATGTCAGAAAAGCACTCACCCTCTTCCATATAAATCTTGAGAATGCTGGAGGTGGCAGCTAGTAAGAGACAGCTCCTGGAGCACTTGATTTGAGGAAAAGGGGAACTGAAGGACAAATGTACGTGACATCCCACCAGCCTATGATCTCATGAAGGCATCACTACCTTCCAAGGATTTATTGCAGCATCCAAGAGGATGGCAGCTGCAGCCCACTTTGCCCAAAAGAGACCTTCTAAGAAGCGAATTGAGACTTACTGATTGACCCTGAGGTGCTGTAGCTTCAAGGAGATATAAGCAAAGAATGGGGGTAGGGAGCACTAACCTCATCTGGGCTCTACAAATGCACAGCTAAAGAGGGCAAGGAGGAATCAAGACAAGAATGAGAAACTATCACCAGACTGCAGCTTTGGCATTTCTCATTCTGAATGGTCTACCTACCCGGTGTTTACATGGTAAGGGGATCTGCATTTTTTCATGTCTACCCTCTCTCTCATGGAAGCCTCCAGGCAGGAGACTGTCACAGAGAGAACCACATTGGACCCATGTTCATTATAGTGTTCAATGCACCTCTTGGAAAGCCCTATTGCCACCACAATCAAGTTCCACTTGCTTAAGGAGCCTCCTATTCAGCCACAAGGTTGTGAACAACTGGAGACAAGCAGCTAAAAAGTTAGCAACACTGGGGCAGAGCAATTTTAACAAGAACCTAGAAAAGCAGTAGATCAGTTGCCAGCTAGGGGTGTTCCCCACAGTACGGGTTATTCTGTGGCAGCATATTAAAAATAGTACAAAGATTGGACTCAAAATTATGTCAATTTACAACTATAATTTAGGCTTCTGGGCTCCAAGGCATGTTATTGGGGTATTTTTAGTCAATATCATTTTATAACTAACAAAGGTTACTAAAACACAAAAGCTATTTAAATAACTGTAAGTATCTAACCTAAAAGCCAGGGGGTGAGTTAAGGAAAATTTTAACCTCAACACTGAACAAATTCAACCTTTAGATGTATTTAACTTTGTTTTCTTAATGTGACACTATATATGATATAATCCATTGTCTGCTGTTATATCTCCCAACTTCTTTGATTTTGTTGTAGTTTTAACAGTAGACCCACTGGGCATTGAAGTCTGAATATTTCTAGTTAAACTAAAAAAAAAACATGTTTGCATTTAAGATTTAGAGTCTATTTTAGCTTGATTATTTCTCATACTGTGCTCACTTTGTTATGAGTCTGTACAACTGAAAGAAGTAACAGGTCAAATGAAAAATATAAGAATACTTAAACAGATGTTGATGTAAATTCCAGCAGAGAGAATACATTTATTTCTGTGTATAGATTTACTTGGAGTTTATTTTTCTTCATATTGTATAACTACTGTATTTAAAAATCAAGACTATTAAAATGATTTATTTTTTTAAAAAAAGGTAAGAAATGCTTACAACTAAGGATTCCCAAACTCTTTTCCAGCATGACCCCATTTTAATCAAGTCTTTCCTGTTGGGACCCCAGACAGCCTGGAAGATCCAGGCATGGTGACCTCACATGCAAGGCCATGCTGTGCAGAGCAAAATGGTGTTCTCCGCAAGTAGGAATTGCTGTGATCCCATCTGCTGATGACGTGATCCCATTTGGTGTCATGACCCACAGTTTGGGAACACTGGCTTATACTGAAGCCTGTAAAAAATCTATGTCCCCTTATTTTTAAAAGATACGTATGTGCCATTTGTGGGCGGGATGGGAGGGGAGGAAGCAATATTTACAGACATAAGGGTATCTGGCCTTTTATCTCGCTTGATATTGACTCCACCATCCTGATGATGAAGTGCTACAGAATGGGGCCCACAGTATTTACATGTATAAAAATACAAACCTTTTTTGGACTTCATCGGGCAAAACACCCATTGACTTTTAAAGGCATTACATATTCAAAGTCTAAGGGTTGGGCCCTGAATATATTAACAAGTCAGCAAGTTGAGAGCAATTGTAGTTTGAACTGTAGGAATGAATCATAATAATTTTACTTTTCATATTATATATACATATATAATTTGCTTTTCTTTTTGAAATAATGTGATTCAGGAGCTACTATACCCTGGAGTAGTACATCCTCTTGACCGGGCTGAAACAAGTGTTCTAAGGTTAGAGATCAAAGAGCATGATTTCTATTCCAGGTTAACAGACTTACATGATTTTCTGTTGGAAATTTTCAGTGGCTGCATATGTATTTCTGGTCTTTTCAATGCAAATCTCCTAAAAAATTGGAGGGGGTAAAGGGAGAGAGAGAAAAAGACAAATGCCTCAGTTTTCAGTGCGAGTTTGGGATTAATAAACACTCAGCATCATGAAACTATTGTAAAATATCCTGAAAGATTTTTTTTAAATTAACCCAAAACAATACAATCTATTCAAGTGCTATTAAATCCTAGTGTCTTAAATTTTTGTAAGCTCTCCAAAAACTGCTGCAGCTCTTTTTCCTGAATAGTACATCAATGTGGCTACAGATACTGAAGTGCTATTTTCCATATGGCTTTTCTTCCAAACTGGATCAGCACTATCCTATCAGTCGGTCATTATTCATTCCAGCCAGACAAGGAAGGAAATCCAAACTATTTGGACAAAGATATTCCAAGTTCATTTGTTTTACCACAATGCAAGGTTTCAAAGTTGATCATAACCTTGCAATCCACAAGCACTTGTATGATAACCATGCTAACCTAAAGGCTTTGCAAAGAAATGTATTAGTATACAAAGAAAAATGAAACTATGTACCACAGTAGCTCACCTCTCCTGGAAATGTTTTGAAGGGATCAAGCCTGCTCTGGGATTGGAATCACCTTCATGTCTAGCCTGCCACCAGGTTGCATCATCTTGGCTCATGATCTGAAGGATATCTCCTTTTCTGAAAAAAAGCCCAGCTTCTTTGCAAGGAATTGCTTTATCCTCAGTAGGATCATAGTCAAATAGGGCTTTGATAAACATCTGGAAGGAAGAGCATTTTATTTAAGACAATCCATAGGTTTATTCCATTTTTTATTTGCATTTACTGCAAAGAACTCTAACCTAAATTATGCAATGTTATAAAAATTTATTGAGGTAAAATGTTTATGTGGAAGTCTACATTAGGAAGGTTATAGTTTGTGTAACTTGAAGCCAGTGTCCAGTGAACATAAAGATTAAAACGGCCTGCTCCCAGAGGAAAATGAGACCTGTGATTTCACTGGTGGACTTCATGACTGTAAGGAGACGTGGATATGCACAATTTTCACGGACTGAGGTACTCCCTTGGGAGCTTTCTCTTCCTCCACTCACATGTAGTAGGTAGAGAAGATTCAGAAGTGAGCTGACTTCTAGAGGTGGGCCTAGTCAAGTCTACCCAAAGTCATTGGTTATATGATGCGAGTCCTCTAACCCTGTACTGGATCCAGTTAAATGCCTGGTATGTGAAGGAGGGCTGTATAGCATCGCTCCCCATTGATGACTTAGTAAAGTTGCATCCTGCTGCTTAAATCCAGCCCTGTGTCTGTCTTTCCTATGCCCACATCCTGATAAAATGTTTATATGCAGTGTAAGAGTCACTGCAATCGTCATATGAAACATCTTAAGTAGGGCTTACCTTGCCTTCTATTGTGGGTGTTTCCTCTTTGATACTTGGTATAATTTTAAACGTAATTGCTCCTTGAGACTGAGCCTGATTAATATTTTGAACAGAAAACAAATTGAGAATTACTTTCTCAAAATTTTAAACAATACAGTGAGTCTAAATGCAAACAAGAGGGACACCAAATTAATGCAGAGATAGTCAAAATGCAGCCCATATATGACCCATGGAGTTCTACAATGCCACAACATGCAGCTGTGAACTGTGAAGATCACAGGTTCTGGTTTGCAATGCTTCATTTTGATCTGTGTACCACTGCTCACAGTAAAGATGAAAGCTGAGAAGCTGGGACCAGCAGTTTCAGAGGCTGCCATTCCATATTAAAGATGAGGGCAAAGACAATTTTTCAGTTTTATGTACATCAGGTACAGCCCCAAGTCTCCTGGCAAAGTTTGGAATACTCCAACTAACATTATACCATTCAAAAAATTACAGAAACATTCAAACAGGTTTGTGCCACAACTGTAGCATAAAACTGTTTTTCTTGGAACTTATTCTTTTGGCAAGTTAAAAAGACCAGAACAAGGAAAACATTTTTTAACAGACTGTGTTCTAGAGAGAAAAAAAAATGCAAGTCTTTAAACAAGTTAACCATTATCAACCATCTCATCCAGTCCTCTTTCCCTGTGCCCTATTTGAAGTGTGTATGTCTGGTTGAATTTTACTTATAAACCACAATATAGTCCCACTGCCTGCCTGACATTTTGCTATTGAAGGAAGTGCTCATTAGTTGTAGACTCTGCTACTATTGCATGCAGACTATTCCATAAAAACTAGCACAATGCAACAAAGACAGCCAACGATTCAAGCAAAATGGAAACAAGTCTGTTCACTACTAAGTGAGACATACTTCTGCCTGCAAGCCTGTAATCCAAAAGTTTACTGTTTGACAAAACAGCAGCCAAGTTCTTATTTCACCAGCATCAGGATTGGAAACAGTAATACGGTTACCATTGAAAAGGGCTCTAACTAGCTTCTGATGTTTATATTGTATTTCAGTAAGGTAAATGGGGGAAACTGTTCACTCTTTTGGTACTGCATTTCTGGAGATTGCTTTTTTATAAATATTAATTTTGCAGGAAAATACATTTTGATTGGGAACACAAAACCATAGAGCAGGCATAGAAAACCATTGGGAAGGTGAACATTTGAAGTTAATCATCTTGGCTATTGAGCCAAACATTTAAAGCAAGCCAGTCAATTCAACGTGGCAACCACACATGTACTTGCGTAGCAAAGACTACCTCAACAACAGAAAGACTTAGCAATACATTTTTTCAAAAAGAATATTTCTGAAAAAAGATTAAGTTATAAATTGTGTGATTTTTTCCAAACTTACAAGTTTATATGGCTATTAGCAATGGTATAGTTTAGAGGAGCACAAGCTGAGAAAGCACAATAGCATTTGTACAATTCATACTCATCAAGTAACACTTCATAGTAAGGTTCCAGTTATAAATACTTTACAAAAGGTTAATATATAAATAATAGATATCAAAAATAAATAGCTAATCAATTGTTATAAATTTAGAGTCCAGCAGATCAATTTTTCCATAGGGATAGTTTAACAACCACTTGTATCACTTCTGACTGATGTGCAGATAACTACCTATAATACAAACTACTTAGTTCTGTAACATGCTTATCTGGAACATCTATTCACCCTTTATAAATGAAATATTAATATAAAAAAATACAACCCATCATCAAGGAAGACAAAGGGATGCAAATGATGGTACAGGGAAAAAACAGCACTGATATACTTTTTAAAAATAGGCACCTCTGAAACAGCAAAACTAATTGCTTCTAATTTTTTTCAAAACAGGTTTTAAAATATGTTTATTACTTACCAAAATTTGTATTATTTCTTCAGGTTTTTTATCATCTACAGGAATCCCATTGACTTCCCTAAGTTCATCACCAATGTGAATAAGACCTATGCATTGATAAATATTTATTTTGTTGTTGAATGGTTGTGTTTAATAGAAAAAGTGCACAGTCAGCATTATGTCCTTTTTTTTTTTTTAGTTCATCCCTTCTAAGCTAGGTACTGATCTCCGCATCTTTCCTCCAGATGCTGTAGAAACATGAATATATAGTGAACACTACTATACCCAATATCATCATGAATAATCTTGAGAGAGTTGGTAGATTGGTCATTTCTCTTCCTTCTCTCTAAAAGTTAACAGTGTATCTCCAATATTCCCAGTCTTTCAGATACAAATATCAGAAATGTTGTACACTTATTTTCTATCAACTTATATTGCTTTCATTTAGCCACTGAGAGTAAGGTGACCAGGTGTCCGGTTTTATAGACTGGAACACCCAAACACTTTTTAAATAGTTCAAAAATCATTACACTAAACCAGTGGTTTTCAAACTATGGAAATGTAAGATACTTGATCGCGGCAGCTCTGGTCAGCAGTACCACCCGGCTAAGGCAGGTTAGTTCCTACCTATTCCGACATTGCACTCCGCCCTGAAGCAGCCAGCAGCAGGTCCAGCTCCTAGGCAGGGGAGCACAGGGCTCTGCGTATTGCCCCTGCCCCAAGCACCGGCTCCGCACTCCCATTGGCTAGGAACTGGCCAATGGAAGCTGGGGGGGAGGGGTGGTGGTGCCTGTGAGAGCCACGCGGAGTCACTTGCATGCCTCTGCCTAGGAGCTGGACCTGCTGCTGGCTGCTTTTGGGGTGCAATGCGGTCTACGGTGCCAGGACAGGCAAGAAGCCTGCCTCTGCACCCCAGCTGTGCCGCTGACCAGGAGCCGCCAGAGGTAAGCCTGTGCCCCAATCACCTGCCCCAGCCCTGAGCCCCCACTCAAACCCGGAGCCCCTTCCTGAACCCCAAACCCTTCATCCCCTGCCCCACCCCAGAGCCTGCACTCCAAGCCAAGCCCTGGCCCCCTCCCGCATCCCAAACCTCTTGCTCAGCCCTGAGCCCCTCCAACACCCCAAACCCCTCATACCCAGCTCCACTGGGTCGTGGGCATCAACAATTTTCTTCAACTGGGTAGCCAGAAAAAAAGTTTGAAAACCACTGCACTAAACAACTACTGACAGAAAGTGAGAGGTAAAATTCACTTTCGTGACACAAGTAGAAGGAAAGCAAAAATTGTGTTGCAGAGAAAAAAAGGTTTGTACAGAAAGGAGGATAGGGGACACTTGATATGGATTTAATCAGGCCACAATTTTATTATATAGATGTCTGGGACTACCCAGCAGATAAAGTGTAGACAAATATATGTTTATTCGAATAGCTACCTGGGGCTTCAACCAGCTCCCCCTTCATTTTTCATCCAGGTTCCCCAGCCAATCCATGGCTTGGACCTTACCATCCATCCCATCCTCATAGGAGGGTTAAAGTGGGCTATAAGAAAGGTGGGTTGGCTCCCTGCCATATCAATCATGACAGTTCCCTTCCCCCGCTCTGGTCCTTTATCCAGCACCTCCTTGCTGCATGGAGAAAAGGTTTCCAACATCCAGGGCTTGCACCTTAAAAGCTATCCACCCTCGCATTCCCAGAGAGTGAGTCAGCACCGCAAAGCTGACCACCACTCACATTTTGCGGCAATTTCTGACCGCCTTCTCCCCCTCCATAAAGGACTGTTGCCTTCCTTTGGCAAACCCGAACAATGTTCCCCTTGCTTCAGGTGCAGTAAATACAACAACTGAAGGTGTTGGAGTCCGTGATACCAGTTTCAGAGTAGCAGCCATGTTAGTCTGTATTTGCAAAAAGAAAAGGAGTACTTGTGGCACCTTAGAGACTAACAAATTTATTTGAGCATAAGCTTTCGTGAGCTACAGCTCACTTCATCAGATGCATTCAGTGGAAAATATCCCACCGCTACCACCATGTCAAGGTTCCTTCCCCTCTCTGAACTCTAGGGTACAGATGTGGGGACCTGCATGAAAACCTCCTAAGCTTACTTTTACCAGCTTAGGTTAAAACTTCCCCAAGGTACAAACTATTTTACCTTTTGCCCTTGGACTTTCGCTGCCACCACCAAACGTTTAACCTGTTTTTTAATTAGGAAAGAGCTGTTTGGAAACGTCTTTCCCCCTCAAACTCCTCACCAAAACCTTGCACCCCCCCTTCCTGGGGAAGGTTTGGTAAAAAAATCTCACCAATTTGCATAGGTGACCACAGACCCAAACCCTTGGATCTTAAGAACAATGAAAAAGCATTCAGTTTCTTAAAAGAAGAATTTTAATAGAAGAAAAAGTAAAAAGAATCACCTCTGTAAAATCAGGATGGTAAATACCTTACAGGGTAATTAGATTCAAAACATAGAGAATCCCTCTAGGCAAAACCTTAAGTTACAAAAAGACACAAAAACAGGAATATCCATTCCATTCAGCACAGCTTATTTTCTCAGCCATTTAAAGAAATCATAATCTAACGCATATCTAGCTAGACTACTTACTAAGTTCGAAGACTCCATTCCTGTTCCTTGGTGGGAACCAGGCCCTTCCAGTTTCATGCCCTCCCTTAGGTCAGGGATGGTCGATAGCACTCGCATGCCGCATGTGGGAAGGTTTATGTGGCCCATGCCCTTTTACCACCCCAAAACCCCCGGGGACCAAACTGGGATCAGGTCTTCTCCCAGCGCTCCAGTCTGCAGGCCTGCAATTCGGGCTCTCTTGGTTAACAGCCCCCATCTTGACCTGGGCCACATACTGTTCATTTAAAGAATTAGCATGGAAACATCCCTTTCTCAACAACCTTGTCTGCCCAACAAGCTGGCCAAACCAGCCACTTGGTTATAGGACTGTTTAACTTTCTTAACAGCTTTCACTCCATATGAGACCTTCTCAAAGCTATCTATACTGGATCTTTCAACAGGAAAGTCAGTGGCTTCATTCACAACTGAAAATTTCTGGCTGTTAGGAACTGAAACTGTCTTGATTAAATCACTTTCACACCCTTCAGTTGCAGTAAACTGCTTGCAAAGACTACCATGAGGATTCCTTTTCCTAGGGGCTTTTCTATGCAACAATTCACCCTTCACAGAAATTCTGCCCTTACCCAGTTTACCTAGGACTTGCTGTAGAGGAATACTTTCCTGAGCAACAACAGACTCTTTCTGGGTCTCACTTACATCCAGAATTACCTCTGGCCCATCAGGCAGATTCCTACACAATCCCCTTTCAGGCAAACTTACAGACTTCCTAGATAAAAGGTTAGAAGAATTCTCCTTCCCTTTGCCACACACAAGTTTCGCCTTCCTCTGTAGCATGGGGCATGGGTCACTTGAGGGAGGATTCTCTGCTCCTTGAAGTCTTTAAACCATGATTTGAGGACTTCAATAGCTCAGACATAGGTGAGGTTTTTTGTTGGAGTGGGTGGGTGAGATTCTGTGGCCTGCGTTGTGCAGGAGGTCGGACTAGATGATCAGAATGGTCCCTTCTGACCTTAGTATCTATGAATCTAAGTTCAGGAATCTTTTCCTTCTTTCTACAGGTTTCCACACCCTCAGTAGGTAACACAATCAAATCACCTTTATGCTCTCCTTGTGCCCTGGCTAAGATCTCACCCTGATTAGACAGGGTTGCTACATCATTTCCCAACCATACACTAGCAACAGGCAAAATACAAGCACCGGAACTGTCTGGTCTCTGGGATTTTACATAGACACTAACTGGATGCGACCTAGTTACAGTGCCATTCTCCCTAGCAAACACAAACTTAAGACCATTCCCTTCCTGGGCTTTAGCTGAATCCAGAACCAACTCTGCGACAACTGCACTACCCTCAACCATCACAGGCTGAAAGACCCCTTCTGTCTGCTCCACAGACAAAGAGCCGGAGACATATTCTCCTTTCCCAGACACTCATAGCTTGGGACATTTACCACCTACAGGTGAGGCAATTAAATATTTTTCCATGCTATCAAAGTGCAATGGAAAACTCCCATTTACAGAATTAAATACAAGATGCTTATATATACAATATAGCAAATATCAGAATACAAAAGCAAATATCAATGCATTTAGATTAGGTTTCAAAATCAATCCTATGTCCATTAAATTCTTCTGAGCCTTTAAGAGGCATGCTATGCATCTTCATTACTGGAAAATAATTCTCTCTGCACTGAAGTTAATTCATTTCCTTCAAATATTTAACATGAAGTGAACAATATACAATTTATATATAATTTACTGCATAATAAATATCTTCTTTGGTCAAGATTAGTTTATACAAGATGTCTATATGTAAAATTATGAATAACTAATTGAATAACCAAATTAAAACACCATGTATCATTAAACCCATCCACTTCTGCTCTTCTTTGAAGACATCACCTAAGACAGTAGTGCGCAAAATTCTCCAGCTGTACCCCCCTTATTATTAACAGAATGTATCTGCACCCCCCTCCACAGCCAAGGCTTCCTGAGCAGCAGAGCTTGGGCTGAAGGCAGAGGGTGGCACTGTAGACAGAGTGGAGCTGGTCTGGGGGCAGAGGGAATGAGGGCACAGCTGGTCTGGGGGTAGAGAAGTGGGTGAAGGACTGGAAACATGGCGCTCCCTCCTTGCTTCCTATGAGGGCTGGCCCAAGCAGCAGGGCTGGGGGAGGAGCGAGTCTGGGGGAGAAGTGAGGCTGGAAGTGTGGAATTCCCTCCTTGCCCGCATGGGGGCAAGCCCAGGCCCCACTGTGCACCTCTCCAAACATTCCTCCATGCTCCCACAGGGAGGGCATGCCCCACAATTTGGGGATCACTGATCTAAGATAAAGTTACTTTCTGCATTAAGTGCCTATACTACAGATGGGCATACTGGTTTGTAGAAAATAAGAATTGAACCCAACCGTTGTAAAGAACGCAGACCATTTTAAAATTTTTGCACACTTCACTTCCTATTTTCAGTATGAAGATAATACAGAGAACACGGCTACTATTGCACTATTTATGATCCATCCAGAAACAGAAAGTATGAGAAATATACAAAGAAAAGCTGTTCTAACAAATCTTTGAATTCTTATCTGAACTAAACCAATCTTTGCACGTATCAGCATTTCTAAGCACAAATCTGTCAAGTAACAAACAATAATTGATAAAACTTATTGTGCTTTTTCATTTAATAACTCAAAAACACTAAATCATTTCCACATTTCATTCAACAGGAAATACCATCACCAGCTCTGAAATACCATCCTAGAAGATGACCCAACTCCCAGTTATCTTTGAATGCAGTACGGATACATCTCACCACACACACACACTCTCTCTCTCAGCCTTTTCTTAGTTAAATAATTTGAATGGTTAGTGCCAAAAAAGATCTCTCTTACCACTTCTGTCTGCAGCTCCTCCTCGCATTATTCTAGCCACTACAATCGCACCAGTATGTTCATCCCTTTTAATAGTAGCCCCCTTTGGGGGAAAAAAAAAGAAAAGAAAAGAAAGATTTTGGTAAGTCTTAGCATGATTTAAATGCACTGGACTAGAAAACATTTAAAATGTAAAACTGCAAGCTGTAATGATGTATACTGTAGTCCAAAAATAGAAATGGCACCTGTTAATAAAAATGTTATGACACAAAATAGACGTAATTAATGAATATTACATACAAACAACAAAAATGTGTATCAGGTTGATAGAAATCTGTCTCTTCTTCTATCCTATACAATTGGTCACTTGTTCAATTCTTTTCAGGAGGCTAGCAATAACTCCTCCATTTTGTACAGGTGTGATATTTGTACTCAGGATATGCCTACACTGCAATAAAACACCTGTTGCTGGCCTGTGTCAGCTGACTTGAGCTTGTGGGGCTTCGACTGCAGAGCTATAAAATTGTAGTGTAGACATTCGAGCTCAGGCTGGAGCCTGGGCTCTAGGACCCTGTGATGGGAGGAGGTTCCAGAGCTCAGTGTTCAGCCTAAACCCAAATATCTAGGCTGAAATTTGATGGCCCCGGGGCCCAAGCCATCTGACACAGGCCAGCTGCAGGTGTTTTACTGCAATGTAGACATATCCTTATTATACATCTGAGGGGAACATGAAAACAATATAATTTTGGACTTTAATATTTCCCCTAAGTGTACAGGGCTATACTATTTGTATAGTCAGCCTCTAGACTTGCACTTGTGTACTACTAAAAATTGAAAATTATATTATATATATATACACACACTATATACTATACTATATATATATAGTAAAGTTCTTGCATAGAAAGAGGCCATGTTGCCAAACGCACAAAATGTTTTTTGTGCATCTTTAGCTAACATTTATGCCTTTAAAACAAAACACACACACACACAAGCGGCTACTTTGTTTTTTTCACAAAGGAGTCTTTAAGAATCATCCAAGAAACAAAGATTCTTAAAGACTCCTTTGTGAAAAAACAAAGTGGATCATTGCAAAGAAACTTCTTTAGAAATTTTCAGATGTCCGAGAGGTGTCTCAATTTATTTAGTTCTTGTACCTATTTCATAATTGTTAAAACACAGTTATGACATATACAGAAAATGTCCCACTCTCATTCAAAACTGAATTTTGAATGAAAAACCCATGTTTAAAGAAAATAAGAAATTTTGACATTAAAGAATTATGTTTTCCATAACTCCCCTCCCCTTTCTAATAGATTAAGGATAGCACAGAATAACATAAATTGATGTATAACATTGAAATATAAAATGAAGAATTGTTAATGTTAAGATGAAAAGTTTCCAATAGCTATATTTTTAATTATTTGTAATTATGCATACAGAATGAGTACTGATGAGGTAACACTTAGGCCAAGATTTTGGTGGCATAAATGTGGTTTTGCCAATTCTTCTTTTACATAAAATTGCTAATCTGTTTAAAACATTATTGCTGACAGAATAAAGGTAACATGTCATGTTGGAAGAAGTAAGTACAAGATACACAAACATTTAATAATAAATACCACCCGCCTTTTTTTCTGGGAAGATCCAGGGCAGGATGACACATAAAAACATGACCCAGAAATGGCAAAACCAGCAGGAAAAATACAGAAGTTGAGCAATTGAAGCTTGTGCATGTGCAATGTGTGGTTACCTAAAATCCAAAGGGCTGATGTACTAAAAGCCAAATGGATAAAGACTAAGTAATCTGCAACGTAGAAACACGTTAAAGACCAAAGTGAACATGGGCCCAAACTGAAGAAACACCAGACCAGAAACTGAAGAATGAGACTGAAGGACCAGACCAAGGGATCAGAGAAGGAAACAATTATTATGGAACGTGGAAGCACTTCCAGGTGCCCCAGAATGCAGTAACTTGGGCCTGACCAATTCTGTCTGGTCTGTTATTTGCCTGGCATAAATGTATGTCCAAACACTACAGGTGACAATAATTCTGTCTGAAATTGTATAAATAAAAGCCAATCTTGATTACACCTAAATTGGATTTGTGACTTGGTGTCCCAATTTTTAACACTTGTTGACCCTATTCTGTGGATACGACTTCAGGCAGCATGGCTAATTGAACTGGCAGTTTTTACAAGTGCTAAACATCTATTTTTTGGAAGAGGTTATTTGAACACTAACAAACACTGGAAAGAAAAACTGTTGGCAGACATTTTCAACTTTTCACAGTATTAACTGTCTAATGATGACTTGGTCAATGCACCCTTCCATTATTTGCAATATTGCTGCTGATCAATCAATGTTATAACTGTCCAGGAATCTAACTGTCACTCTTCCGGAAAACCTTCTACCTTTTTCATTAGTGAATCCGCATTTATTTATTTTCACTTCTCACTCAAAATCTCACATGCTGAAATGTGCATCAGTATCAACTGCTTAGTGTTATCTTGTCAAAGAAGAGTTACAGTTGAGGTCAGAGTAAGTTGTTTATGATATATATATTTCTTTTCTTTCTGCCTTTCTTAATTTGTCATCAAGAAAATAAAGCAGAGTAACATGTGCATCACTGTTTCAAATGTGAAGTACTTCAGGAGCACAAAGGTGGAAAAATGTACACGTAAGTAACAGGTGTCAAATGATTTGTATGTGTTGAACATTTTTAATGGTTGTGAGTAAAATTTACCCCTAAAAACTCAAATCTAAAATAGAACACAATACTTCAAAAGCCAAGTGGGAGATTGATTTGTATTTGTTTATTACACAGAGGCTATATTTGCTGTGAAAAAGAAAATTCCCTAGAAAACTAATCACCACCACATGTTCAGAGTCTCTTTGGTAGCAATTGCGACAGTAGCCACCACTCTGTAGCAAAATTCTTGGTCTGTATAACACAATATTACATTTTATATTTATTTGTACAAAATCCTCTCTCTAAGCAGTGCACTCTTTCTGTAATTTGCTAAAAATCTGCTTTTATATTTTTATAATATAATTATATTGCTATGACATTTGCTAGAGTTCTTTATTACGATTTAATTTCAGATGAAAATATGACTGGGAGTTAGAAAAATTACGAGGATTTTACTGCAATTATTCTAGCCAAAGTTTTAAGTGAGTATTATTTACACAGGAAGCAAATACTACTCATTTTATCAGTTTATATAGCCCTGTAGTTGAAGCCCCACGAGCCACTTAGAATCCATCCACTGTGTCAGCTGACTTGAGCTCGTGCTTGTGGAAAAATCACATCCACTGCTACATTAATACATCTACTCTATCTCAATACTAAGCTCTGGCACCACAGTAACAGAGGTTAGTCTGAAGCTTGCTTCCAATAATTGGACACTAACCAGGTGTCACAGGGCAGTCCCATGTGGCGTGCCGTCCTGTGGCAGGCTACTGCATGACAGGCATGCCTGCCTCAGCTTCCCCTCTCAGGTTACCCAATAACTTTACTTCAGACAAGAAAGTCTCAATACTATCCTTCCTTGGGACCAAATTATTAAAAAACCTTGTGCAAATGATACAAAACATAAGTCTCCAAACATGCAGTCCATTTTTCACTGGAGTGCAAGCAGTAATTAAAACTTACGCTATCTCGTCTCTGGATGCCCCACATATGACACACTGGTGACTTTGACCACAACCAGACCCTCCGACAGTCCTCCTCTGCCTTGTACCAGGACAGCCAGCCTAGCCCTTGCAAATGGAGTGCAACCTTACTTTACCTGAACAGGAATCCTCCCACAGCTTCTGTTGGGGAGCATCCTTCACTCGCCCTGGCCCTCTTACAGTTTCTTTGGAGTACAGCTCTCTGGCTCGGAAGAAGTCAGAGGGTAAGCTCCTCTACTGCTCTCCTGCCTTCAGCCCTCTCTGTCCCTTGATTTGGACTCTCCAGTTTAGAGCCTGCAGGCAACCCCTCTGCGTCTCCTTCTGCCTTCAGCCCTCTCCAGTCCTCTGACCGTGGCCATCTGGCTTGGAGACACTAGCCAACAAACGCCTTTCACTGCTCTTCTTGCCTTCAGCCATCTCCCAGGAAATACCTTCTGCTTCCTTCTGGGACTGCCTCCACTCCTCCAAGTCTCTGGCAGCTCTCATCTGCCCCTGGCTGAACCAGTCTGCTCTGACTTACTGGGTCTCCCTTCCACACCCAGGTGCCCTGATTCTTTGTAGGCCAGATGCTGCCCTGTCCTTTTAATCAGCCAAACTGATAGCACCTGTTCTGTCACAGGGCAGCTGAATCTACTTTATTCAGAGGCCAGCCACGCTGCGACATCAAGGTTTTTAAGTAATAAACATTCTTCCTGAACAATCCACCATAAAATTAAATCAATGGTGAAGTGCTTTGCTCAATAGATTCATAGACTCCAAGGTCAGAAGGGATCATTCGGATCATCTAGTCTGACCACCTGCATAAAAGAGGCCAAAAACTCTCCCAAAGTAATTCCTTTTGAACTGGATCATATCTTTACAAAAAAATATCCAATTTTGATTTTAAAATTGCCAGTGATGAAGAATCCACCATGAACCAAAATAAATTGTTCCAATGGTTAATTACTTTCATTGTTAACTTCCACCTCATTTCCAGTCTCAATTTGTCTAACTTCAACTTTTAGCCATTGGATCTTTTTATACCTTTCTCTGCTGGACTGAAGAGCCCATTATTAAATATTTGTTCCCCACATAGATACTTATAGACTGTTATCAACCACTCCTTGCCCTTCTCTTTGTTAAGCTAAATAGATTGAGCCCCTTGAATCTATCACTAAAAAGTTTTCTACCCTTTAATCATTCTTGTGGCTCTTTGAACCCTCTCCAATTTATCAGCTTTCTTCTTGAATTGTGGAACCAATTTAACCAATACAGCCTTCTTTCTCAATTGTGAGATTATGCTTATTTATATATCTACTAAAGTGTTCTTAAGTCAAATAAAAACACAAGACATCTCCGATACAACCATCCACACAGGCTGCCAACCCTCATGCAAAAAGATATAAAAGGAGGAGGTTTTACACTCTTACTCTAGAAGTCGAAAAGCTGAGTTCCATTAAACCAGGATGGAATCTGAAAGTCATAACTCAAGGCCTTCTTCTAAAAATGCCCAGCTATCTTTCCTACGATGTTTAAATCTAAGGATTTTTAAAATCACTACAACTGGCCTTAATTGTGATAGCATGTGGGGAAAGAGGTGATCAGGTAGCCAGGAACCTTAGCTTAAAGACCAAGGACAACACTTAGGATTGACCCTGGAAGCAATGGGAAGCCTGTTTGCTGAAGAAAAATGGGTGTAATATATTCTGTGTAACTAATACCACCAACACCCTGTCTTTGCTATGAAAAAAACGGTGTGTTTCTAACTCAAGTAAGCTAACTTGAAGTAAAACCCTAGTGAAGACAAAAAACGCCCACCCATCCCATTGGGTGTAAAATTTGATCGGAACTGCAGTGTGATGGACAATCCCAGAGGAGGAAGGTGTATGCCTTGGAATGCAGAGGTGGGCTGTATTTCCTCCAGAGACTCTTCAACTTCCATTGCCCAGCCCCTTGCACTCCCCACCCTCATTAATTTAAGCCTATGCCCAGGCTTTTGAAGCCTCTTGCTCTTGTTAGCTGCTCCACTATTCCTCCCTGTAGTTTTAGTATAATTGCTGTTTTAGAATGTTGCGGGTCTAACCAACTGCCTGTTTTGGGGTCAGGAAGGAATTTTTCCGATTGGAGCCAAGTACTTGGAAGCTTGGTGGTTTTTTGTTTGTTCGGGAGATTTGGCCTTCCCTCACAGTATCATGCAGCACAGTTGGGTTAAATAAGAGAAATTACTGTTTGGCATTTGTAGTAATGTTCAGTTCATCACAACTTGCGGTCAGCATCCATTAAGGATAAAAGCCAAAGGGCCAGCTCCCAAAGGTAAAAGAGATCTGGGATTTCACTGTACCTACTGAAGAAGGGACAAATATTTTGAATCATAGAAGATCAGGATTGGAAGAGACCTCAGGAGGTTATCTAGTCTAATCCCCTGCTCAAAGCAGGACCTACCCCAACTAAATAATGCCAGTCAGGGTTTTGTCAAGCTGGACCTTAAAAACCTCTAAGGATGGAGATTCCACCACCTCCCTAGGTAACCCATTCCAGTACTTCACCTAGTGAAATAGTTTTTCCTAACATCCAACCTAGACCTCCCCCACTGCAACTTGAGATCATTGCTCCTTGTTCTATCATCTGCCACCACTGAGAACTTTGTAGCTCCATACTCTTTGGAACCCCCCTTCAGGTAGTTAAGGGTGCTATCAAATCCCCCCTCACGCTTCTCTTCTGCAGACTAAATAAGCCCAGTTCCCTCAGCCTCTCCTCATAAGTCACGTGCCCCAGCCCCCTAATCACTTGCTTTGCCTTCCGCCAGCCTCTCTCCAATTTGTCCACATCCTTTCTGTAGTGCGGGGCCCAAAACTGGATGCAATACTCCAGATGTGGCCGCACCAGTGCTGAATAGAGGGGAATAATCACTTCCCTCGATCTGCTGACAATGCTCCTACTAATGCAGCCCAATCTGCCATTAGCCTTCTTGGCAACAAGGGCACACTGTTGACTCATATCCAGCTTCTTGTCCACTGTAATCACCACGTCCTTTTCTGCAGAACTGCTACTTAGCCAGTCGGTCCCTAGCCTGTAGCAGTACATGGGATTCTTTCATCCTAAATGCAAGATTCTTCACTTGTTCTTGTTGAACCTCATCAGATTTATTTTGGCCCAATCCTCTAATTTGCCTAGGTCACTCTGGACCTTTGTAGGTCATTGTCCCCTTATGGTATCCTCTACTTCCTTTGTGGGTGGAGAATGAGATTATTCAGAAACTTGAACTGAGACCTGGGGCAGGCTGAAAAGAGCGTACCCTGAGATATGGGTTATATGGTGGAAGCCCTCTAACCTAGCACTGGACCCACTTAAATGGCTGATATGAGAGAGATGGGGAGGCAGGGAGAATAGTGTCCCACCTCAGCGTTAATATATTTGCAGCCTTCTGTTTAAATCTATCCCTGTGTATGTCCTCATTTCCCTACATGTCATGATCGATACGAATATATCTTTTATTCATAAGGAAGACAAGGCCCAAGTGAGTATGCAGCCACACAGAGCACTAGTTGAGTCTTGTGACTGGCCTTCAAGGTTAGCTCATGTACTACACATTATAAAAAGGCAAAGTGATTTGAAAAACAAGGGTTTCTCCTACTTGTCTCCAAACCTTGCCCATTATAGTTTTTAAAAACATCTTCAGGTATCAATTAATTTGTTTTTAAATGTATAAGTACTTTTGATTTTGCTGGAATACTAAAAAAGCAGCTTCTCTCATGTTACTGCAAGACTTGCCTAATCCAGGAGGTGTGTATAATCTGGCAAGAGCATTTATTCTTATTAATTGTTGAGCCCCAGTATTTTCAGTGGCACATGCAATGCAGCATCTCATACTGTGCTTTAAAAAGCAAAGACAGTTAAAGTTGGATCTTGGGAGTCTGGAAAATGTTTTTAGTGTTGCTAGCCAAAGGAGAGAGCTAGCCAAAACGTGACATATATAGGTGTAATAGCACAGTTCAATTTAAAATATTTTTTAAAAGGGAAATAAGGAGTTTGGAAACCATATGGAGATCAGAGAATGAGAATGAGGTTAAAGGTACAGCTGCAAGCAGCATGCAAATGTACTGAAACATTAATGCAACTTCTCCAGGAGCCAGACTGTTTTTTGTTTACTTTTATGTCACTTGGTTTCATAGAGATGAGAAGTACTACTCCATCCATTCATCTGCTGGATACTGCTGGTTCCAGAATATTAACAAAATAAGCCCTTATTTTTCAAGGATTAACAACAAATCAAAACAAGTTTGGCCTGTAATATAGGTTAAAAGTAAAGAAGGTCAGAGACTTCAGATTTATTTTGCATGCTTTGCCTGTTAAATAAAGGTGTATAGCAATCAGGCAATGTATAAAAATGAATATTCCGATTAGCTACATTTTTAATGTGGCCCATATTTTTTAATGTAACCTTTGCTTTAGAGAAGAGTGTATTAATGTCTATTTATCCCTTTTAAATGTTAAATTTCCACACAGCTTCAAAAACTAGTTCCTTTCACTGGTCATGTTTGTTTCTACCTGTTAATCCTATCTAGCACAAGTCAATCACCGTTTCATTGCTGTGTGTTTGTTTACACAAATCCAACATTAACAATCCTAAATTCTAAGACAGTAAGGAACACTGGCACTTTGCAATGTCTAGTTAGTGTATTCCCTTTCTCCATAATGATAGGCATGCATAAAAATTGCTCCTGAAAAATACACTGTACTTTATAAACATTTCACATAAGTTTTCAGGCATCTCCCTTCCAGCATTACTTTTTCAAAGTTGATGCTATTTTTATAAAAAGTAACTTCATGAATAAGCATAACATAAAATCTCAGTTTTTGAGACCATATTTATTTACTGATAACTAAAACCTGCTACATGTTAAATCTGGCCCCAAAGCAATCTGCAAGTGTTTTAAAAGGTTAAACTTTATGAAAATGATACAAATTCTGAGATTTTATATTTTTAAGCTTCTGTGACACAAAGCTATTGATATAGACTCAGACAGGTCAATGATGTTTTCAATTAATACTAAAAACAAGTTATTTAATTTAAACTAATTTTATATGGCATACTTAATTTTTCACACCTCTCAGAATTAGAAGTAGATACAATTTCTCCTCTTGCCTATTCCTGACACTAAGTCCTAATGTAAGTTTCTTCTCTAACAGAAGGAATTCATGTGATAAAAAAATGAAAAGCTTTGTAAATAGACACGTGATTTAAATAGTTGGAAAAAAAGATTTAGAATGTTAATACCAAGTAAAATATTTCCATATGGTTAAACTTTTAATTGTACCCATGGGCCCCCAGAGTCAGTCAATACTAAAATTCATTTCTTGTTGACTGATGCCAGCGATCTGTCAAGACTGAGGGCATTCCTGAGATATCAGCTGAGACAAGCTACCATTGTATATCTAACACAGGCATCACTCTCTCCCCACCATCCTGGGTACAGAATTGCGGCTCTTTAAAAGTAACTTTTACAGATATTTCTTCAAGATTCCTTTCCATTAAACAAATCTTTAGCATAACCTAAAACAAAGAATTTGCAAGTTAGCGGGGGGAGGGGGGTAATTAGCTATATATTACATAACGTGACTGTCTACAGCAAATCAATACAACAATTTAATATTCCTGTAATACATACTTGGTTTAATTTCATTCTTCCAGATATTCCCATGAAGCTATCAATTTTCTGGTGTTTTAATCCCAAACTACAACAGACAACTTAAATTTGCCCAGACTTCAATTCAAGGTATTTACAAATGTGTTTTATGCTCCTTTTCAATATACTAAAAGGTCACATTCTCCATATTAATGTTAACAAGAACAATTTGTGACAAACATCTAGATTTCACTGGGGATTCCCTATCATCTTTGCTCTTCAGAACAAGCTCATAGTTCAGGTTCAAGATTAAAAATGAATATTTCATTAATTTCAGTGGCCTGCAGGTGGTGTTAAAACAACCGTGAAGTAAGAATATCAACAAGAAGCTCACCCATTTGAGTTACTTCAGTAAAGTGAAGGTGGAATTCACAAGTGCATTACTCAGCATTCTAGAAAAACTTGAAATGATTATTTACTCATATTTCCAGCTAATGCTAGCCATGTTAATCATCTTCATAACTATTAAAGAAAGCAACAAAAGGAAAGATAACTTACCAGTGGTTCCCTGTTTTTTACAAGTCTGATTATTTTTACTGAGTCTTCCTCTTCATCAATATCATCAGGGATGGGAGGCAATACTGGATCATAATTCTTCTGAGCAACAGTATCATGTACAGAGAGCAAAGCCTGAAAATGTCAGTGGTCAACATAAATATTAGTCTGAAAAGCCTATAAAATACAAAAGGGAACAATTCATAATCTGAGTGCTGCAGTGTCATAACAATTTATGTATAGTGCCTGCTATTTGTGATGCCATTTTAATAGTTTGTTAAACAATAATAAAACAAATTAATAAAATAACTATTGTTAAGATCCACAATGCATATAGCTACAAATTGTGGGTGAAGAAAGGTGTTTTAAACATAAGTTAGGATGCTGAGCACTTAGTACTTTTATTCCAAAATTACAAAAGTTGTTATCTGGAGAAAAAAAAGTCTTGAAGGCAAATTATTGTTTCTTCTGATATAAATTCAGGTGTATCACTGTCACATGGAAGTTCTTAAACACAAAAGGGCAGGGGTGGCCAACCTGTGGCTCCGAAGTTAATATGCGGCTCCTTGTATAGGCACAGACTCCATGGCTGGAGTTACAGGTGCCAATTTTCCAATGTGCCAGGGGGTGCTCACTGCTCAAACCCGGCTCTGCCTGCACTCCACCCCTTCCCATCCCCTCTCCTGAGCCTGCTGTGCCCTCGCTCCGCCCCCTCCCTCCCAGAGGCTCCTGCACGCCACAAAACAATTGATTGGAAGGTGCGGGGAGGGAGGGGTAGGCACAGATTGGCGGGCTGCCAGAGGGTGGGAAGCACAGAGTGGGGTTGGGGGGCGGGGTGGAAGAGCTTATGGGGGGGCTGCTGACGTATTACAGTGGCTCTTTGGCAATGTTCATTGGTAAATTCTGGCTCCTTCTCAGGCTCACCCCTGCAATAGGGAATGCTATAAGGCAGACAAGCAAGATAACTAACTTCTGCCCTTTCTTCTGGAGTGCCAAATGGTGTGTTGATAACTGCTACAGAATTATCCTTCTAATAGGGAGTCAGATGTTAGCAGCTTCTTTGCTCCTGATTCTTCCGCTCCTTTCATTCCAGTTCCAACAGCATAAATCACTTTCTCACAAAATTCCTCATTGAATTGGAAAACATACATGAATAAACCAAACCCTTAAGATGTATCAGTACATGTCACTAAATTTTCCAGTTAAACCTATACATTATAGCTGGAACATCAGCAACAACTATGGCCGTCTAATTTTTATTATTAATTATTATTATTATTTTACTATAAGTCTCTATTTTCAGTTGCTTATAAATTTCTGAGTGTTTCATATTTTGGCTAACATTTTTGTGGCCAAATATGGCTTTTTTTTTTCCAAAGTTTTAGCCAAAAAAGTGAACTGTTTTTGAGAACGATTAGACTGAAAATAATACACATCACCAATCATTTTAAAAAATCCTACTATTTTAAAAATTAAACCACACTAGTGCTGAAATTATTAGGATTATAATGTTGAAATTTTGCACTGAATCCTAATTGAGGAGAATGGCATTTTATGGGCACATAAGAATGGCCATATTGGGTCAGACTGATGGTCCACTGAGCCCAGTATCCTGTCTTCTGACAGGATGCTTCAGAGGAAATTAATAGAACAGGGCAATTATCGAGCAATTTATCCCCTGTCATCCAGCCCCAGCATCTGGAAGTCAGAGGATTAAGGACATCCAGATCATGGGATGTATCCCTAACTATCTTGCCTAATAACCATGTCTGGACCTATCCTCCAAGAACATATCTAATTTTTTTTTACCCAGTTATACTTTTTGCCTTTACAACATCCCCCAGCAATGAGTTTCATAGGTTGATTGTATGTTTTGTGATGTACTTCCTTATTTAGTTTCAAACCTGCCACCTTCTGATTTCATTGGGTGACCCCGGTTCATGTGTCATGTGAACGGATTCCTTATTCACCTTCTCCACACCATTCATGATTATATAGATTTCTATCATATTAGTCTTACTCATCTCTTGTCCAAGCTGAACAGTTCCAGTCTTTTTACTTCCTCCTCGCATGGAAGTTGTTCCATACCCTTAATCATTTTTCTTGCCCTTTTCTACACCTTTTCTAATTTTAATATTTTTTTAGATGGGGCAACAAAGACTGCACGCAGCATACAAAGGGTGAACTACAATAGATTTACATAGTGGCATTATGATATTTACTGTCTTCTTATCTATCTCTTTCCTAATGGTTCTGAACAGTGTTAGCTTTTTTGACTGCTGCTGCACATTGTGGATAGTTACCTGAAAACATCTGCTCAATGACTCTAATATTGCATTCAGCTAATATGTGACAATCTGAAGACAAAGTGAAGGGAACTTAAATTTAGGAAAGGCTTAATTAGGAATTCCATAACTTGTAAAACGATAAAAGAAAACTACTGAATTTCTCTGATACCAGTTCTCTGGTAATTTAATGGGACATGGGTAATGTTAGACAAAGTATGCAATTACCTACTTCTTGTTTATAATCTACACAGACTTCAAGCTGTGTTTTGTCAGTGATTACATAGATTCCATTTTTTTTTAAACACATCATAGATACATAGCTTCGTATCAAGGCCAGACAGAACCACTATAATCATCTAGTCTGACTTCCTGTATAACATAGGCCACAACTCTCCCAAAATAATTCCTTTTGAACTAGAGAATATCTTATTAAAAAAATCCAATCTTAATTCAAAAATTGCCAGTGATGGAGAATCCACCACAACCCTTGGTAAATTGTTCCAACAGTGAATTAATCTCATTGTTAAAAATGTATGCCTCATTTCCAGTCTGAATTTGTCTAGCCTCAACTTCTAGCCATGAGATCTTGTTGTACCTTTCTCTGCTAGACTGAATTTGTTCCCCATGTAGTTACTTATAGACTGTGCTTAAGTAACCCAATAATCTTCTCTTTTTAATCCAAATAGATCTAGCTCCTTGAATCTATCACTAAAGGGAATGTTTTCTAATCCTTTAATAATTTTCATGGCTCTTCTCTGAACTCTCTCCAATTTATCAGCATCCTTCTTGAATTGTGGATACCAGAACTAGACACAGTATTCCAGCACAGATCGTATCAGTAACAAATATAAAGGTAAACTAACTGCTCCATTCCTACATGAAATTAACATTTATGCATCCAAAAGCATGAGCTCTTTTGGCCACAGTGTCAAACTGGGAGCTCATCTTCAAATGATTACCTACTACATCCCCCAAATCTTTTCCAAAGTTACTGCTTACCAGGATAGAGCCCCCCATCCTGTAAGTATACCCTACTTTCTTTGTTCCTAGATGAATATTGTGATAGACCCAGGGAAGTTGGGTACAGCAGAGTAGTCGAAGGCAGATATACTAGCCATTGGATAAGCAGTTTTCTGTTCCCTGACTGACCAGAGCAGGGGCTGCTCCAGGCTAGGGTAGACACATGACTCCAATTAGCCTGCAAAGGGTCAGTTGAAGCTATTGGGCTAATGAGAACACCTGACTCCAATTAACCTGCAAAGAGTCAGGTGAGGCCGCTAAGCTAATGTGTAAACCTGACTCTAATTAAGGCCCCTCTGATACTATAAGAGTCAGGCTGAAGAGAGCCAGCGAAGAGGAAGTGTGGCTGAAGGGCTGGGTAATGAAGACATCCTTAAGCCACTGCAAAGGGAGCCTTAAGGTAAGAGTGAAGAAAGCATTGAGAGAGAGAAGCGGGAGAGCTGTGGGGAAGTGGCCCAGGGAAATGTAGCAACTCTGGAAGTGAAAAGTCAGCTGTCAACAACTGCTGCCATTAGGGTCCCTGAACCGGAACCCAGAATAGAGGGCGGGCCCAGGTTCCCCCCCCCACCACTACAGAAACACCTCCTGGTTTTTAGGAGGTTAAGAGGTTAAACTGTTCTGGAATAAGCCCACAGGAACAACAGAGACTGTGGGAGTTCTCTCACCAATCTCCTTGCTGGCTTATGATGAAATGGGCTCAGCTGGCTATGACCCTTGTCTCTAGAGGGAGAAGGGCTATGTAGAGGGTCACAGTGAACCTCTGAGGCTAGTGTAATCCACCAGGAAGCGTGGGACCCACTGAGACAAGGTAGGAGCTCTGCCATAATACAGAAAGAGAAATCTCTGGCCATCAGAGGTAAGGACAATAAGGACTTTCCTAAGAGTTCTTAAAAAAACAGGCTCGGGAGCTTGCTGGACCATTAATGTTGATTTTCAATAAATCTTGGAATACCAGTAAAGTTCCAGAAAACTGAAAGAAAGCTAATTTTGGGTCAATATTTTAAAAGGGTAAATGAAATGACCCAGGTAATTTTAGGCCTGTCAGTCTGACATCGATCACAGGCAAGATAATGGAGCAGCTGATATGGGACTTGATTGATAAAGAACTCTTACTAGTGGAATGGAGTGTTATATGACATCATCATCTGCTCCCTCCCCCCAATACAGAACAGAAATATTTATTGAACACATTTGCCTTTTCTGCATTATTATTGACAATTTTACCATTTCTATCTAGTAATGAACCAATACAGCATCAGGATTTTTGTTTTGTTCTTCCCTAATATACTTAAAGTCCTTCTTACTGCCCTTAATTCAGTTGGCTATAAATTTCTCTTTGTGTCCCTTTGCTTCCTTTATCAATTTGCCACAATTTCTAGATTCTGATTTATAGTCATTACTATCAAAGTCATGCTCACCTGTACCTAAGCTACCACTAATGTTTAGTTGTGTCATCAGTTCCTCTATCAAGATGATGAGGTCCAGTATAGAATTCCCCCATGTTGGATATAACTTTTTTTTTTTGTTAGGAAATTGTTATCTCTACTATTTAGGAATTCCATGGATGTTTTAGTACTAACAGCATGAGACCTCCATCATGTCACTCAAATTTATGTCCCCTGTTATTACACATCTTTTTTTCCTACACATTATAGATGGATGCTTAAAGAGCCACTCAACCTATTACCTTGTGTGATTTGGTGGCCTGTAACAGAAACCACCTAATAACCCATCTTGTGCTTTATCTGTTAAGATATTGAGCATCCAAGATAAATTTTCTTCTAAGCCATCAGTGACTCAAAAACAATTAATGCTGTATTTATCAAAAGTGCCATTCCCCATCTCCTTTTGCCCAGTTGATCCATCCTAAATAAGTTTCAAAGTAGCAGCCATGTTAGTCTGTATCCGCAAAAAGAAAAGGAGTACTTGTGGCACCTTAGAGACAAACAAATTTATTTGAGCATAAGCCTAAATAAGTTATAAGCATTGATTTAAATCTCCAATCATGTGAATCATCCCACCAGGTTTCAGTAACAAATATATCAAATTTATGCTCACAAATTTCAATTCCTCATTTGTTACCCATGCTAACACAGGTGTGTAGTCAATTAAAGAATTTCTTCTCTATGTCCCTTGATTAATTTTATTTTCAACTTCGTGATTTTGTGCTAAATGAGTCGTCATCATTGTCATGTTCCTATTACGCCTCTGGCATTTAAGGCAGTGACAAAGTTCCTCCACTCCTGTCTGTTTCTGGCAAGTCTTTCAATGGTTCCTCAGCTTTGCCCCAGGTTTTTCAGCTCGGCTTCCACTGCTCTTCGCCATGTTGTTTTCGGGAAGCCTCATTTTCACTTGCCTTGAGGTGTCCATCTTATTGTTACTCTGGTGATGAAATCAGTTTCCATCCGAAGCACATGACCGATCCATCTCCAACACCTCCTGGCAATGATGGTGCTCAGATCCTTTTGGCTGCACTGTGTCAATAGATCTTGGTTTGAGATTTTTCTGGGCCAAAAGATACGGAGAATTTTTCTGAGGCAGGTTGTATGGAATGAAGACAGTTTTGACATGTCATACTTTCTCATTCCCCAGCATTCTGCACTATAACAATGTTGAAAGTACACGGCTCTGATAAATCTTAAGTTTGGTTTTGGTCTTGTATTTTGATTATTTCCAGATTGAATTTAAGCTCCTGATGGTGTTCCTGACTTTATTGATTTTGTTCCGGATGTCCTGGCTTGTTCCACCATCCTGGCTAATGGTGCTGCCCAAGTGTGTGAATGTTTCTACGTTGGTGAGAACATAATCCTCTATCCGTACTGGTGAGGCGATATTAAAGGTCATGATATCTGTCTTATTATGGTTGATTTTCAGTCCAATTTGCTGGCTGAATGCGTTGAGTCGAGTTGTTTTTTCTTGTATATGGTGTCGGGTATGTGATAGGAGAGCGACATCATCTGCGAAGTCCAAGTCTTCAAGGAATGAGAAGTGTGTCTATTTAATGCCTCTTGGCATGTCTTCTCTTGTATGCTGCATTACCCAGTCGATGGCAAAGTTGAAGAGGATTGCAGACGACACACCCCTGACATACTCCTGTTCTGACTTCAAAACTGAGCTCACTCTGATCAACACTCCATGTAAAGTTGAAATAGAAGCTTTTCATAACGCTGATTATAGGAAAAGGAATTCCATATGGCCGCTGAATGTGCAGATCACAGCCACTGTTCCATTGCTGGCCATTGTGGAACTGAACATAGAGCTTTATCTGGTAGGAAGGACTCTCACACTCCCCCTCTCTCAACTCCCTGCAAAACCCCATGCTGACCAAGCAACCAACGAGTTAATGCTATAATCACCAGCCAGCGCTGACTAGCATTTTCACAGCAGCTGGAAGAATAAAAGAGCTGAAAAGTAGAGGGGTGAGATGGCTGCCAGAGGAGCAAGCAGGCTGGAGAAGGAAAGTCCTACCAGCAAGCTGGTGAGAAACCACCCAAAGACAACACCTGAGAGAAGGGATGACCGGCTCTACAGGCTGAAGAAGCCTACAGGGCCAACAGAGGTAGGAAAGTGCTCAAGGCACATCAGGAGTCGAGGTTGAGGCTTGATTCTGTCTGTCCGATTTTAGGGCCATGGGCCAGAATACATTGGGGTGGGTGGACCTGAGACCCCTACTGATTCCCTTGGAGACCTAAGAACCAAAGGGGTTTCTAGATTCCCTGAGGACTAGCTAACCCCACCAAGTATACAGAGAAACTGGCACACCCCAGTGGGACAGAGACTAACACACTTTATAGCCCAGAATGGTACTCACACAGGGTCTCAGGCAAGAGGAACTAACTGACTGCCCCACCAGATCAAGCAGACTCTGTGTAGTGCTCAGTCTGACCAGAGGGGGCACTATCGCATTAGAATACCAGCTCAAACTATCCTTTCAGGGGCTTCTGTTCATGGTTCTTGAGTTTGCCTACCAAGTGACTTTTTATGCCAAGTCTCCCTGTTTAGCTCAGCTCCATCCCTCACCAGCAGGGAGCAATTAAACATTCAGAGCAAACAGTGAGGATGATCAAAAATCCAAGGATCAGAGCCACACAGCTCTTACCAAGACACCAACAAGCAGACCTGTTTCAGCTGCATACTGAAGAGTCCACAGCCCACTTACAGGACCCAGGTATGCAGAAGTCACACACAGTTCTGCACCACTCACCAAGTCCTGCTGCCTCAAAGTGGAGAGTCCACACCGCATTCTCAGCTCCTGTTAGTTATCTCTGTTTATGGCTTGATATTTCTGGATTTTTTCAGGTGGATGTGATAGTAAACAACAGTTGTGCTAGTTCAACAATATGAGCACAGCAGAAGACTATATCTGCTACAAAGAGTTATAATTCTTTTAGTGGTTTTGATTAAGACTCCTTCTTAGAATTAAGACTAATTCTATAAATTCATTATTTTGCCTTTTCCCCCAAAATCCTAACATGATTTTTCATATTCTTTATCACAAGTCACCAGACCTAAAAGATCGATTGTTTTTATGACATGAGCTACAGCCCCATGCTATCAATTAAGGTTCTCACTTGAAAGATGTGCCATGTAGAATTGCACCTAAAAAATATGCAATTATATGTGACTGTATCTAGAGATGCATGTAAGATATCGAATGAAATATTAAAACAAAATAAGGGTTTGCTTTGTTTTAACCATACTGAATAATTAAGTTAAAACACTTTTAAAACTAGTGTTCTCTAACAGGTTTAAAAAAGAGATGAAAATAATCTGACGTACCATCTCTGTATTAAAAGGCAACAACTTAAACATGTTCAAAAGAAAACATCCTTGATAATGAAATAAACACATTCCTCCTAATCTAAAGTTAACTATGTCGTAAGTGTCAATTGGATATTTCCTTGCTGAAACTCTGTGAGATCAGATTCCTGGCCATGCAGCAAGACTGTTAGACAGAACCCACACTATGATTCTTAATTTTTCTATAGTAACTAATGTGAAGGTAGAAAAGAATGGTAAAGGAAACAGTTACAAAAGACAAATAGAAAAGTCATGTTACACTGAATATGCAATACATGAAAAACAAATCTGATGTGGTATGATAGAAGTTTCTTTAACAACTTCTCTGAGAAGCAGCATAACATACTTGTGCCTTCTTGCTCTTGATTAATGTGTTCATCTTGAGTGTTAGATAAATACCCAAGCATTTGACAGAAAAAAATGTTATCACTGTAGAGGTAACTGTATTTTGAAGAACTTTAGTAAGATTGCAGTGTCCAATTTTTTTATATAGAATATAGGTTTCAGTAGCTCTGCGTGAAAAACATCTTCTATTATCAAAAATGTCATTGGCAAGGACAATTTCTGATGTCCAGAAGTGCAGTTTAAAGTTATTTTGTCTTTACTTCAGTTATTCAACAATCTACAAATCCACTAATTTCTCAAAGAAGAGAGGAAAGGAAGATAAATGTAAATCTAGAAAAAACACTATCAACTACTAGTATGCAATGTCTTTTAAAAAGGGGGGGGGGCGCTATGTAGAAGTTCTCCTCCAGAGAACTTTTTCATAGTTTAAAATATATATGAGCAATAACGTATAAAGAATACAGCAACATTTCTGCAACAACTTTTCTGTTGTTTGCACTTGTATTTAATTTAAAAATATACTCATCACAAGAAAGGTTTATAAAAACGGATGTACTGAACATGACATAAGTTCATGACATGACTTCTTTAAAAGCACACTAATGTAAGTGCCAAAAGGTCACATATCAATGAAGGGAAACCAATATGAACGAAATCCCTAGGAAAGATCTACCTCATGCAAACTGACCACATTGACTTTTACTTTTTACAACACTTTAAAAAGAACTAACTGAAAGATGAATCATAACAGTATACTCTGATGTTCTTATCCATCATAAGAAGCTGCAAAAATTCTGAGAACTTGTTACACAACTCTTCAGAGTCATGCACAGAGTCTAAAATCAAGATCATGTACGCCTACGCACCTCTGGCAAAAAGATTTTGTTGTAGCTAAGTTTTATGCTTATGATTCACTCATGTAAACATGGTCCAAATTTAGAACTCAAAAGAAGGTATGATTCAAATTCCTACACTACCTAAATATAGTTCAGCTAAATTCTTAGACATGATCGAGCTGGAAATGAATACTTTAAAAAATTCTCTGGTAACTAGTGCAGTACTTTTTATATTAAAGCTGACAATGATCATTTTACAATTCAGAATTTATGACTGGCACGTGGAATAAGAAAACCTAAAAAACTCATTGCTACTTTATGAATGCAGTGCCTTCTAATATCAGTTTTTATCTTTTTCCCCTTAATCAAAAATATTCCTCAATTTAAAATTCAAATTTAACTTTACACTGAGGAAATGTTTAGCAGCGTAGTTCACTACACTAGAGCATTATGGAAAATAGAAAATATTAAGAGCTAAATATAAGAACAAACAAAAACCTCAACAAAAACAAAAATAGCCATCTAATTTGCAATATTACAATAATTAAAATTAGACATAATTAAAGCCTGGATGATGATCTTGGCTGCCTGTACATAACTCTACAGAGTTTTGACCATGTTAATCTTTCACTGGTGCCAAGATATCGAGGGGGAGAGATCAGAGAGATAAGACAAAATGCGGGGTTGGATGGAAGGAAACTCCTTAAGTTTGGACAGACTTGTGATGTATCTGCATAAAGTTATAATTGAGTCGATGAGGTCATCCAGAGAGAGTCTATAAAGGGGGAGGGGAAAAAAAAGGAAAAAAACTGAAGACTTGTGAGTCTGGCAATGAGATGAACCTACCAAAAGAGCCATTGAAGGAGCAATCAAAGGGAGAGAAGGAGAATCAGGAGAGGACAGAGTCACACAAACCAAAAACTGAAGAGAGGTTCAAGAAAATGATGGAGTACAGGCCCAGAGATGATGGAGTGCAGGCCCACATAACACAACTGAGTTAAGAGGTGAAGTAAAAAGGGAGATGGAGGTATAGGTAAAGAGGGAAAGATTTGGAAGTCAGAACTCAGAGGATGATGGTCAGGACAGAACAGATTACAACTACATGGTGAGGGAGACAAGAAAAGAGCCAGAAAGAAACATAAGAAGAAGGTTTAGATTAAAGCAATATAGGGCCTTAGGCCAACAATGACATAGGCCCTGCCCTGAAATCCCACCCCCTCCTTGGAGTGGAAGTGTCAGAGAGTATGGTAGCAGTCTGGGGCTCCATTTTCTAGAGAGGCAGAGATGGGTGCAGGGGGTTCCCCGGTACTTAGGTGTACTTTCTTTGGCAGCTGAGCCATGAATGCTGTGCTCTACTCCTCTTGATACACAGTCCTCTCATTTGTGGTAGTATTGACATGGCTCCCCACTACTGCTGGATGTAGAATCACTTCCTTAAGGTGAATGGACAAGTTCACATTTCTCAGAGCTATTGTTTCACCCTATCTGAAGACTCAGACAGACATCAATGCCTCTATTATACTTGGGTCACATTTTCAAGTATACCTTTCCAACCTTAAGGGCTAGAAACTTACTGTAACCAACCCCTCAGCAGGGTGTCACAGTGAGAGTTGTGGTATGCCAACTTCTAGTAGCATAATAGGTTATACCACATCCTGAGAAGCAAATGCTATAGGCTCTTCAATCTCTAGCCCTAAGCGGATTCCTTAGATCACTGATACTTCAAACAACACAGAAGATTTCTTTACTAGGTCTCCCAGAAATAAGCTGCAAACACGGTAGGCAGACTTGTTTTAGTTACAACACAGAAGAGGTGATAAACTCAACAGTTCCTAATGTACTCTCTACAGGCAGTCCTGTACAAGGGCATAAACGTTGGGCTCCTCAGGCCCAGTGCAAACGATACTCATTCCAGACCACCCGCTCCTGGTGGCAATCATACACTTGCCTGAAGATCACCCAACCAGAGTTCAGTCCTTTTGATCACCACCTGTACTCTCATTCAAGCCCATCTTTACAATCCTCCTGTTTGTAAATCACTCCTGATTATCTGCTGCAGTTACTGCTGGCCCCCTTCTAGCAACGGTGCATTCTGGCCCTGCACTCAAGCCCTTCCAGTCATAGCTCTATGGTTGCAGATCTCAAGCTACCCGATATCCACAGCCAGCTCCAAAGCTCCTGCTCACTCACAGTCTCTGGCTCCCTCGTGAGCCAGACTCCCTCTAATATCTGGTTGTACTTCTCTTTCCTGTGCTGGAGGTATTGTGGAACCCTCCGACAGCTAGATGTAGCATTGGAAGTTTACACAGTATGTACCCAGCAGGTAATTACATTATTTTAAAAATGAGAGCAGAGAATTCCACTGTAATCACATGATGCAAGGAACTGGTGTTCTAGATGCAGGCCAATAATGCATGTGCCTTAACTCAGCTATGGCAGGAAGCAACAAGATCTGAAGAAAAGCCCAATTTCCCCCCACCCGCTATTTTCCCCCACCCCATTCTTTTGTAAATGTAATTACATCTAGATGAGATGGGAGATAAAAAGAGCAGCTGCATAAGCCACATCAAAGGGAGGAATCCAGATTTCTGAGAGTGCCAGGAAAAGGAGATAGGAAAAGAAAAAGCAGTGGATGACAGTAATCTTCTTTGAGATGTTGAAAGTATTCTAGAGAGAGAAGAAGATGGAATGGAAAGGCAAGGATGGACATATGGACTGAAACAGCTTAATGGGACTAAATCGGGGGGCCCAGATAATCTTCATCCAAGAATATTAAAGGAATTGGCACCTGAAATTGCAAGCCCATTAGCAAGAATTTTTAATGAATCTGTAAACTCAGGAATGGTACCGAATGATTGGAGAATTGCTAATATAGTTCCTATTTTTAAGAAAGGAAAAAAAAGTGATCCAGGTAACTACAGGCCAGTTAGTTTGACATCTGTAGTATGCAAGGTCCTGGAAAAAATTTTGAAGGAGAAATTAGTTAAGGACATTGAAGTCAATGGTAAATGGGACAAAATACAACATGGTTTTACAAAAGGTAGATCGTGCCAAACCAACCTAATCTCCTTTTTTGAAAAAGTAACAGATTTTTTAGATAAAGGAAATGCAGTGGATCTAATTTACCTAGATTTCAGTAAGGCATTCGATACCGTGCCACATGGGGAATTATTAGTTAAATTGGAGAAGATGGGGATCAATATGAACATCAGAAGGTGGATAAGGAATTGGTTAAAGGGGAGACTGCAACGGGTCCTACTGAAAGGCGAACTGTGGGAGGTTACCAGTGGAGTTCCTCAGGGATCGGTTTTGGGACCAATCTTATTTAATCTTTTTGTTACTGACCTTGGCACAAAAAGTGGGAGTGTGCTAATAAAGTTTGCAGATGATACAAAGCTGGGAGGTATTGCCAATTCGGAGAAGGATCGGGATATTATACAGGAGGATCTGGATGACCTTGTAAACTGGAGTAATAGTAATAGGATGAAATTTAATAGTGAGAAGTGTAAGGTTATGCATTTAGGGATTAATAACAAGAATTTTAGTTATAAGCTGGGGACGCATCAATTAGAAGTAACGGAAGAGGAGAAGGACCTTGGAGTATTGGTTGATCATAGGATGACTATGAGCTGCCAATGTGATATGGCTGTGAAAAAAGCTAATGCGGTTTTGGGATGCATCAGGAGAGGCATTTCCAGTAGGGATAAGGAGGTTTTAGTACCGTTATACAAGGCACTGGTGAGACCTCACCTAGAATACTGTGTGCAGTTCTGGTCTCCCATGTTTAAAAAGGATGAATTCAAACTGGAGCAGGTACAGAGAAGGGCTACTAGGATGATCCGAGGAATGGAAAACTTGTCTTATGAAAGGAGACTTAAGGAGCTTGGCTTGTTTAGCCTAACTAAAAGAAGGTTGAGGGGAGATATGATTGCTCTCTATAAATATATCAGAGGGATAAATATAGGAGAGGGAGAGGAATTATTTCAGCTCAGCACCAATGTGGACACAAGAACAAATGGGTATAAACTGGCCACCAGGAAGTTTAGACTTGAAATCAGACGAAGGTTTTTAACCATCAGAGGAGTGAAGTTTTGGAATAACCTTCCAAGGGAAGCAGTGGGGGCAAAAGATCTATCTGGTTTTAAGATTCTACTCGATAAGTTTATGGAGGAGATGGTATGATGGGATAATGGGATTTTGGTAAGTAATTGATCTTTAAATATTCAGGGTAAATAGGCCAAATCCCCTGAGATGGGATATTAGATGGATGGGATCTGATTTACTATAGAAAATTCTTTCCTGGGTATCTGGCTGGTGAATCTTGCCCATGTGCTCAGGGTTTGGCTGATTGCCATATTTGGGGTCGGGAGGAAGTTTTCCTCCAGGGCAGATTGGAGAGGCCCTGGAGGTTTTTTTGCCTTCCTCTGTAGCATGGGGCATGGTTGACTGGAGGGAGGCTTCTCTGCTCCTTGAAGTTTTGAACCATGATTTGAGGACTTCAATAGCTCAGACATGGGTGAGGTTTTTCATAGGAGTGGTGGGTGACATTCTGTGGCCTGCGCTGTGCAGGAGGTCGGACTAGATGATCAGAGTGGTCCCTTCTGACCTTAGTATCTATGAATCTATGAATCTATGGTCTAAAAGGGAAGAGGCGGAGATGGTGACAAGGAAAGGTGCAGGAAATGAGACAGATGAATTTGGCACAAATACTACTGTAAGTGAGGAGGAAGTGAACATCAGATGTGTATTTGACAGCATATGGGAGTGAGAAAAGGTGGAGAGAGGGAAGTGGAGGTGGTGAGATGAGCAGCAGCAGAGAAGGGTAAAAAGGGACAGGAAGAAAGAGAAGAGGAAGAAAGGCTTGGAGAAAGGAGACTGACAAGAGAAATTATGAGACCCCCAAGAGGACGTAATAACAGAATATCATTAAGTGCAAGCAACAAACGAACAGGCAAATCAGCAAACACTGACTAGAACAATCAAGCATAGTAGCTGAAGCAATCAATTAGGCTGAAGAGCCAAGACCAACACAGCAAACCAGCAGAAACAATGAAATCAAGAAAAAAGATGAATCCTTACTATGCTACTCAATTGTATAAAAATATTTAAAATCCATACTGTACATGTGGTTCGTATTCTTAATATCTTTAGAATATTAATGTTCTTGGCATAGTAACATGTCGTTTAGGTCAATATTAAGTATATATTACTTTTTCTTCCTAACTATGGTGGATTTTTATTCCTGAATATATGGACTTCCTTTCACAAAAGGGTAATTTCCTTGCCTGAAAATGTAGTTTCAGATCCACCAATCTGAACTGATGGGTTTACCTGTAGCTGTTACTCAGGCAGTAACGGCCAATAGAAGGTTAGACTTTTCACATCTTCAGACTCCCAATTCCTCTTGCTCATTGCTTGGAGCCCCAGGAGACACTTCCAAAAATCTAACTATTCTCACTGTCCATAGAAACTCACAGACAGTCCATGTCATCTGGTAAAGGTGTTAATATTCTTCCAGATGGCAGCCCTATAATTTTTCCTCAGTTGTGGCCTCTGCCTTTTCTGCTCACGTATGGCTATTATGGCAGAGTAAGCCCTGATTTTAAACCAACAATAAAGAATTTCAGACCAGTATGATTCTTAAATTCATAACCTGACTTGTAGCTAACGTGTTCTTGACAGTTTAATCCCCTCCCCCTCCGTAAGTATCTTCCCAGAACACAAACAGATGAGTTGTATGCTGGAAACGATGGTCTGAACAAATGATCATCCTTCTAATATTTGGGCAATCCTTCATCAGCTGCTTTTTTGAAGAAACAGAGGTAGAATGAAGTGATGGCTACCTCCTGACGAAAAATAAGCGTGTTTGTAGAGGTAGCATATATCTTTTGTTCTCTGACCTAAATCTCTTGAAGTCTGAATCTGAAAAGGATAAGAAAATATTATAGAAAAATAAGAAGCAAAGGTTGCATGCCCTTAAGGCAGCATGTCTCTCTGAAAGAGGAAAATGTCCTACAGATTCCATTCAGCCTCCATATTGACTAAGTCAAACTATGAGGCTTGAGGACACAAAATAAAAGCCATTGGAGGAGTTGAGCTGAGTTTGGACTTATTCCCTCCCAAAAATCATTAAGGATCCTCTTTCCCCCAAACACACACATGAAGTGCAGTTGGAGAGAAGCCACACAGGTGGTTTTGAATGTATCCCAGAGATGCCCAACTAATAACATTTGAGTTCTTGGAGTCCTACTATTCCAGGAATTGGAGGGTAGCAAATGTGAACCCATCTTTAAAAAAAGACACTGGGCACGATCTTGAGATTTACAAACCAGTAAGTTGGACCCGATAAAATGACAGCAATGGTAAGTAAAAATAAATTATAAACTACCAAAATGAGCATAGTATGATAGAACAAACCAGTATATTTAAAGGAAAATCCTGCTTCTCTTATAAAAATTTTTTGAGCATGTCAACAAAAAAGAGTGGACACAAGAGAAACAGTTGACATGATTTATATGGACTTTCAAAAAGCTTATGCCAAACCCCTCACATAAAGGTATTAGCAGGAGTGTTGTAAGCAAGAGACAAGAAGTAATTCTGTTGCTCTACTCCGCGCTGATTAGGCCTCAACTGGAGTAGTGTGTCCAGTTCTGGGCGCCACATTTCAGGAAGGATGTGGACATATTGGAGACAGTCCAGAGAAGAGCAACAAAAATGATTAAAGGTCTAGAAAACATGACCTATAAGGAAAGATTGAAAAAAATTGAGTTTGTTTAGTCTGGAAAAGGGAAGACTGAGAGGGACATGATAACAGTTTTCAAGTATGTAAAAGGTTGTTACAAGGAGGAAGAAGAAAAACTGTTCTTCTTAACCTCTAAGGATAGGACAAGAAGCAATGGGCTTAAATTGCAGCAAACGAGGTTTAGGTTGGACATCAGGAAAAACTTCCTAACTGTCAGGGTAGTTAAGCACTGAAATAAATTGCCTAGGGGGGTTGTGGAGTCTCCATCATTAGAGATTTTTAAGAGCAGGTGAGACAAACACCTGTCAGGGATGATCTAGGTAGTACTTAGTCCTGCCACAAGTGCAGGGGACTGAACTAGATGGTCTCTCAAGGTCTCTTCCAGCCATATGATTATGGAAAACTAAGTAGTCATGGGGTGAGAAAGACAGCAATGATATCGATTAGCAACTGACAAGAGTCAGAAAAAAAGCAGGAAAAAATGGTCCAAGTACTTGTCTGGACTAGTGTTAAATATATATTCCAGTGATCTGGACAAGAGGAAGATGGTGAGGAAAGATGGGGGCTATAGGATATGGCCTTCCGGGTGTGAGACAGGAGACTGCTGAAGAAAAGGGTAATCACAAACAGAACCAAAAGGAGACCATTAATTATCACTGACAGAAAGGACAATTTACTTAATATCTGTTTACTTGGATAGGCATGTCTCTGTAAAATTACTGTGTTTTTCCATTTTCATGAGCAGAGCAGAATCGCTACTTGATCAAGATGTGATTTTACCCTGCATGATGTTTCTCTTCCTAAACTGTCAAAAGTGTTCTTAATGTTGCCAACCATTTATGTGCTATATGAATACCATCATTAAATGCATATAATTCAGCATTCAGTATATAGATTAGTATTGGGGAAATTTCCAGAATTACAGGGACAAGGCAACCAATGGAACGAGAACTCAAAATTTGAAGCTGACAGTGTGCAAGTTTAGAACTCTTTTCTTCTCCAAGAAGGCTGTCAGAAAGTAGGGGAGGGGACCACAATAGCAGCATACTGCACATAACTTTAGGAAAAACTGCCAATATCCCTACTTTTAATAGATTCACAGGTTTTTAGGCCAGAAGGGAATACTGTGATCATTTAGTCTGACATCCTGCATAAATGTCAACCATAGTTTCACCCACTAATTCCTGCATCGAGCTCATAACAGTTTTTAATTTCCAAATGGCAGGGAGATGGATTCAGATGATACAATATGGGTACAGTACACAATAAAAATCTACATTAGATTACAAAAAATTCAGGTGGATCAAAAGATCTTCTCATAGCCAAATACCTCCCACAGAACACTGGGAAAAGTTGTTTTAAAATAAGCATATAAAAAACAAAACAAAAACAAAATGAAAATTGAACACAAATTTCATCCTTTGTTTCCTTTTTCTTTATTTTTTTTTAATCCTCTTGTCTCCTCCACATAAGAGGAGGAAGCTTCTGGAAGAGAGGAGCTCTCTGTCTTTACCACTCTCCACACAAAAGTCTTCACAGCTATTGTCTACTTCTCCTTCACCCTCATGGTTGATATATGGGGCATCTATACGTTACCTCCTGAAAAGTAATGGTAGGACACAATTGCCAACTTTCACATGGTAAGTAAGCACCCCTACTTTCACAATAAGCCAAAAATCAAGCTAATCCCATTTCAAAACAAGGCCAAAACAAGCCAATCCCTAAGAACCCCAACACTCTATGTGACTAGATCCCATCCAGTGTGCAGTCTGGGATTTTGGTGGACCTGCTGTGCACCCCTGACTCTCTCCCCCACCTGCCCGGAGCTGATCAAAAAAAGACCCAACAAGCTGCAAGCCAAAACTAGCCAACAAGCAAAATAAGCCAAAAACAAGCCCAATTTTTGCGGTTTTTTTGCAGGTTTGGCATGTCTACTGTAGGGATATGTCTACACAGCAATTAATCCATGACTGGCCCTTGCCAGCTCACTTAGGATGTGGGTCTGTTTCATTTCTGTGTAGACTTCGGAGCTTTGGCTGGGCTCTAGGATCCTGAAAGGTGAGAAGGGGGTGGGGGTGGAAAGAGCTTGGACTGTAGCCCAAGCCCGGAAGTCTACAGAGCAGTGAAACAGCTCCTTTAGCCCAAGCCCCTTAGCCTGAGTCAGCACACAAAGGTTAGATATGGGTTTTTAATTGAAGAGTAGACATATCTTAAAAGGACATTACAGTGTTCCATGTATACTGTGTCAATAGCTTACATATGACATTTGCTCAAAGAGGTTTCAGAGTAGCAGCCGTGTTAGTCTGTATTCGCAAAAAAGAAAAGGAGTACTTGTGGCACCTTAGAGACTAACAAATTTATTTGAGCATAAGCTTTCGTGAGCTACAGCTCACTTCGAAGTGAGCTGTAGCTCACAAAAGCTTATGCTCAAATAAATTTGTTAGTCTCTAAGGTGCCACAAGTACTCCTTTTCTTTTATGCTCAGAACAATACAGGTTTCTTCCCTAAATGCCAGTTGCAAACTCAACCTGCCATCTGAAGATCAAGCTGGGTTCTTTCTGGCTCCTGCATCACCCTGGAATGAGAATTCTGCAAATAAAGATTAGTTAACAATTCTGTTGATGCAAGAGGAAAAAACAATCAATCAGTCTCATTCTTCTGTATATCTATAACAGAAGTAAAAATATTAGAAACTTTCTACTTTTGTCAGTACAGAAAGAAGGTATAACTTGCATCACACATAGGAAGCAGATCTATTGTTGAGTATAAAAGTGCCATTTCCACAATGTCACTGCGCTGTCTGTTCAAAACAGCAGCCATTATTTCATATCAACTCAAACTCCATTTCTGTTGTGATATTAAAATATTTTAAAATACAGAGAATCGTATGATGAACACTACCAGCAAACCTAGAGGATTACTGATGACACTTCCAACCTACTTACATAAATATGCAAGATTCTGCTTTTCTGAACAGGTTATAGCTTCCTATTCTGTGATCCCAAATGCTAGCAGAGGATATTCTCAGGAGGTAAGAGAGGGGGAAAAAAATCTCCCATGATACAGTACAGAGATCAACAAGAAGGGAAAATCATTGTGCATCCTGGGAGACATGGTCCAGCCAGGGAGCACAACCCATAGTGGAGAATGAATATATGAGACACACAACAGCTTAGGTAAACACAGATCAATGTTGCACTGAAATGTTTTATTCAGTTTTCCCAGATACAAAGTAAAGAGCAATTTCAAGTGAATTCCATGGGAAAATGAAAAGGAGTACTTGTGGCATCTTAGAGACTAACAAATTTATTTGAGCATAAGCTTTCGTGAGCTACAGCTCACTTCATTGGATGAATTCAGTGGAAAATACAGTGGGGAGATTTATATACACAGAGAACATGAAACAATGGGTGTTACCATACACACTGTAACAAGAGTGATTAGGTAAGGTGAGCTATTACCAGCGGGGGGCGGGGGAAATGTTGATCTTGCAGAAACCACATTTTTTAGCTGAAAAAACATTAATGAAAAATTCTCAATCAGCTCTGGTTCCAATGGAAAGGGAGCAAGAAAGAAAAAGGTCTGTGAAATGTTGAGATCAGGATTTTCTATTATAAATAATAAAAAATATTTGTGACCACCAAAAAACCAGATTTTGCTTACATTTAACCAAAGATACATTTTCTCTGAGAATTTTCAGTCTCTAATTCTTTTACAAACACCTTAAATAATTTGTTGCTGCCAATAGGACATATCTTATTGTCACGCTGTCTTTGTGGTCTACAGATGGAATGATAAATTTTAGTTCACAACAGATGTCAAGCCTGCTGTACTGATTCGGTCCATGTAATACAGCTGCTAAGCAACTACTGGTTAATGTAATGCAGCCTTAAAATGCTCTTTTGACAAAAGCTTCAATAAATCATTCAAATCAATAGGCACTCTTATCAGAATAACCCACTAGGCCTCCATAGGAGCCAAGTAAGCAGCAAATGGCTGTGATCATGGCAGCAAACTCATCATTTAATAGGGTACGCAATTTACCAACTTCCCACCAATATCACTAGACCACCAAGAAAATGCAGAGTAATATGTAAAGATCCATTAAAAATACCTAAAAAATATGTTTTAAAAACTCAGGTTCCAATATGCAAGAAATAGTTAAACTAAAAGCACTGAACTTGCTCAGGTTTCACTGTGTGTGTAAGTTTTGGTATTGTCTAGTTCAAGATCATAAACGGTGGTAGTATGAATAAAGCTGAAGTACACAAAGGTGATGAAAAGTGAGTCTACTTAAACATGCATATTGTTAGCATTTTGTTAAAGGGCTGAATATAATAAAATCCATTTTAAGTCTATTGAAAATAACGAATAGGAAGCACACATCTCATTTATGGCTTTGTACTCTAAACCAATGATTGAGTACCAGATGCTCCTTCTCAGTTTTCTGTTTTAAACCAATTTAAAAACATAAATAACGTCAAAATTTCTAGATTCTCTGTCTTTTCTGAAAAGCATTTTTCAGTAAAGGTTGTCTATGGACAAGTTAATCTGAAAGTATTTCCAGTCAGGCAAGAGTGGTTCTGTCTTCAATCTGAATTATCTTAATATTACTCCCAAAATTCTATTCACTCTAATGTAATAAGAGAGTAGCCCAGAAAAATACTTATAAGAATGTCCAGTGCTTGTTCTGAGTACAGCTACAGGTACAGTTTCTGAAGTACCCCACATAGGTTAGATTCTCTTATACCTTGATACATTCAGTCATTCGCAGTTGTGCCTTGTGCTCGTGATATGTATTTCTTTTGCACTTCATGCCAGGGGTTGGCAATCCTTTTAATATACCCAAACAAACAGTAGGTAAAGAATTCCATTACACACAGTCAGAAAGATCAGAGGCATTGTTAAGTGGTCAGAAAAAAATTCCATGCTTCTCCAAAGCAGAAGAGATATCAACATTTTTAAAAATAATTTTCAGCACAGTGGCTTAGATTTTTTAATACGACTCCAACTGCTGGCTAGCCCACAGGTAATAACAATACTTATTTTACACACATCAAAACACACTAAACTTTCTCTGACTGGAATTAATTTGAAGAGGTAAATTCAACCGTGTGATATGTAGGAAATTAGGCATTCAACTGCTGTTATTAAAATCTCAGTGTTAAATAAAAGTAAAACCTGAATCATCTGTCATCTATAACAATCTCCATTTCAAAGTGAATCAAAACCCAGAAAAAAATGGATTAAATTGACATGGCATTCTTTTTGTGACAGAACAATCCTTCTGGCCTGGAGCCAGAGTAACAAAATTTAGCTGCCTGAAATATTAATTCCTAAGCTTTATTGCTTTAGTTTTTAGAATTTAAAATTTTAAAAATTAAGAAAAATTGTACTCATGTACCACGGCTCTGTATCAAACAGAACAAAGCTTTGTCAGCTTGTTAAAGAAGGAATGGAGAGTTTTTAATCATGGAATGTTTTTTCCAGTTAAAACTGGAATAGAAATTGAAACCTTTAAAATGTCATTTGGGATTTCTAGGTTATAATAATATTCAGTTGCATTGTATGTAAGGGAGCAGTATGACTGCTCAGAGCTCAAGTATGAAACTGCAGAAAAACCCAAGAGTCTCTGGATTAAGTTTAGAAGTGTGAGCAACAAAGGTGATGTCATGCTGGGAGTCTGCTGTAGACCACCGGACCAGGGGGATGAGGTGGACGAGGCTTTCTTCCGGCAACTCACGGAAGTTACTAGATCGCAGGCCCTGGTTCTCATGGGAGATGTCAATCATTCTGATATCTTCTGGAAGAACAATATAGCGGTGCACAGACAATCCAGGAAGTTTTTGGAAAGTGTAGGGGACAATTTCCTGGTGAAAGTGCTGGAGGAACCAACTAGAGGCAGAGCTCTTCTTGACCTGCTGCTCACAAACCAGGAAGAATTAGTAGGGGAAGCAAAAGTGGATGGGAACCTGGGAGGCAGTGACCATGAGATGGTCGAGTTCAGGATCCTGACACAGGGAAGAAAGGAGAGCAGCAGAATACGGACCCTGGACTTCAGAAAAGCAGACTTTGACTCCCTCCGGGAACTGATGGGCAGGATCCCCTGGGAGAACATGAGGGGGAAAGGAGTCCAGGAGAGCTGGCTGTGTTTTAAAGAATCCTTATTGAGGTTACAGGGACAAACCATCCCGATGTGTAGAAAGAATAGTAAATATGGCAGGCTACCAGCTTGGCTTCACAGTGAAATCCTTGCTGATCTTAAACACAAAAAAGAACCTTATAAGAAGTGCAAGATGGGACAAATGACCAGGAAAGAGTATAAAAATATTGCAGGAGTGAAATCAGGAAGGCCAAATCACACCTGGAGGTGCAGCTAGCAAGAGATGTTAAGAGTAACAAGAATGGTATGTTAGCAACAAGAAGAAAGTCAAGGAAAGTGTGGGCCCTTTACTGAATGAGGGAGGCAACCTAGTGACAGAGGATGTGGAAAAAGCTAATGTACTCAATGCTTTTTTTGCCTCTGTCTTCACGAACAAGGTCAGCTCCCAGACTACTGCACAGGGCAGCACAGCATGGGGAGGAGGTGGCCAGCCCTCTGTGGAGAAAGAAGTGGTTCGGGACTATTTAGAAAAGCTGGAAGAGCACAAGTCCATGGGGCCGGATGTGCTGCATCCGAGAGTGCTAAAGGAGTTGGCGGATGTGATTGCAGAGCCATTGGCCATTATCTTTGAAAACTCATGGTGATTGGGGAAAGTCCTGGACGACTGGAAAAAGGCTAATGTAGTGCACATCTTTAAAAAAGGGAAAAAGGAGGATCCTGGGAACTACAGGCCAATCAGCCTCACCTCAGTCCCTGGAAAAATCATGGAGCAGGTCCTCAAGGAATCAATTCTGAAGCACTTAGAGGAGAGGAAAGTGATCAGAAACAGTCAGCATGGATTCACCAAGGGCAAGTCATGCCTGACTAATCTAATTGCCTTCTATGATGAGAAAACTGGCTCTGTGGATGAGGGGAAAGCAGTGGGCATGTTGTTCCTAGACTTTAGCAAAGCTTTTGACACGGTCTCCCATAGTATTCTTATGGGATGGATGAATGGACTATAAGGTGGATAGAAAGTTGGCTAGGTTGTCAGGCTCAATGGGTAGTGATCAATGGCTCCATGTCTAGCAGCCGGTATCAAGTGGAGTGCGCCAAGGGTCAGTCCTCGGGCCTGTTTTGTTCAATATCTTCATTAATGATCTGGAGGATGGTGTGGATTGCACCCTCAGCAAGTTTTCAGATGACACTAAAGTGGGAGGAATGGTAGATATGCTGGAGGGTAGGGATAGGATACAGAGGGACCTAGACAAATTAGAGGATTGGGCCAAAAGAAATCTGATGAGGTTCAACAAGGACAAGTGCAGAGTCCTGCACTTAGGACGGAAGAATCCCATGCACCGTTACAGACTAGGGATCAAATGGCTAGGCAACAGTTATGCAGAAAAGGACCTAGGAGTTACAGTGGATGAGAAGCTGGATATGAGTCAACAACATGCCGTTGTTGCCAAGAAGGCCAATGACATTTTGGGATGTATAAGTAGGGGGCATTGCCAGCAGATCGAGGGACGTGATCGTTCCCCTCTATTCGACATCGGTGAGGCCTCATCTGGAGTACTGTGTCCAGTTTTGGGTCCCACGTTACAAGAAGGATATGGAAAAATTGGAAAATGTCCAGCGGAGGGCAACAAAAATGATTAGGGGACTGGAACACATGACTTATGAGGAGAGGCTGAGGGAACTGGGATTGTTTAGTCTGCGGAAGAGAAGAATGAGGGGGGATTTGATAGCTGCTTTCAACTACCTGAGAGGGGTTTCCAAAGAGGATGGATCTAGACCGTTCTCAGTGGTACCAGATGACAGAACAAGGAGTAATGGTCTCAAGTTGCAGTGGGGGAAGTTTAGGTTGGATAATCATACTTAGAGAACAGAATACTATGGAGTTCTACGTCACAAAACCAGAGATAAATCTGTGTACACTTAGATGGATTTTCACTCAAATTTCAACATGCTGTAGCCTTCACTAAAGAGAAAGATATTTCACCTTCAAGATAGATAAGGAAAGAGAGAACAGACAGAAGCAGGAACATCCTCTACTTAGAGAGCACTTTGTAAATATTCTGCATTTCAAATGAAGCCTGACAATTAAAACAATCCATGAGTCATGGAAAATATCTGATTTATCGAGTCATTTAAACACACAATCATCTATCGGAAGCTTCTTCTGTACCAGCTTGTCATGGGGGCGCTTCCTCCTGGTCATTCTGGGGAATAGCTCTCTGCCAGATCCAGTGCTTTTCCTTATGATCTCTCTCTCTCTCTCTCCAGCACCTCTCTTGCTCTGGGTACTGCAGCCTCCTCTTTGTGACTTGGTCCTCCAGCCAGATTGCACTATGCTTTTTCCCCTTCCAGGGCACCAAAGTCTTTCTTCCTCAGTCTTAGGCAGCCTTCTCATTCATTGCCTGTTGGGGCCACTGTCTCTGTGGTTGGCAGGAGAACCCAAGCCTGCCTTCTACTCTGGATTCCAGCTGAGAGACCCTCTAGTCAGCAGTCAAGGTCTGTTCCCTTTTAGATCTTACTGCCTTTCCTTACCTTCTAGCTTCCCCGCTTCCCTGGGTTCACCAGCCTCAACTCCTTCCTTCCAGGGAGTAACTGCAGCCTATTTCCCAGCAGTCCCCATTGCTGCCAATGTCCCGTCTTTATAAACTGTTGTATCAACCAAGCAAGGTATTAACAAACTTCAACAGGACTTTATTTTCAAAGTGGAAACCTCTTTACTAAGCTGCTTCTGCACCCTCTGTAGCTCTCTCCCAGCCTCTCAACTCCTCCCCACTCCTTCCGGTTTCCTGTCCTTTCAGACTCCCAATTCTAATAATTACAAGATACATCTAAACACCACATAAACTCAGCCCGAGGCAGGGGATTTCCCGCAGCTGTGCCTGTTGGGTTAATTAGTCCCCTTCTCAATCTATATTAACCCTTTCAAGGCAAGTGTGGGGTGAATACCCCATCACACAGCTGAAGCCAAAAAAGGACTGTAGAAGGAGAAGGTTCCAACCATCAGTGTACAATTGTTTTTGTGGCCCAAATAATAATTTATAATTGACTACTGAGTTTTGGAAAAGTTTTATTTAAAACAAAACAAACAACAGAATGCAATAAAAATCATTCCTGAGCAACACAAGGGCAGGAGATAGCCTCAGTGTTGCACTGCATTCCCTATTTCTGTTTCAACCATTCACTAGAATCTGCGGATAGAGTGTCGCTCTGAAAATATAGACAATTATCTAAAACAGGACGCTTTAGCGAACAATTAATTTTACCTGGACCTTTTAGGATGTATACAGGCTCCATGTAAAATGAAGGTCTGCATATTTTGATGTTGATATAAAAAGGAAATTCTGTTAAGAGTTGAAGTGACATTCTTAAAGGATATTCTCCTCCGTTGAGAAAGTGATTCCAGAGATGTGTTCCTGGGTCTTATGGTTATATGTAAATTGTGTGTCTGTTCCCAGAAGTAGAAAAACCCACCATGTATGACTCATCTGGAAAGAATCCAAAGTATCAATCTGGTATAGTTTGAGAAATAATACACACCTTTAGTTCATTACCTATATGCAGTATTGAGACCTTATTGGGAATCTGTGGTTACTCTTGACAAAAGCTCTTTTTTGTGTTTTTTTTTAAATCACAGGTCTGATAAAGAGGTAACTGCATAGATTTCACTCAAGTATGCACAGTACCCTATCATCACAGTTTATATGTCTATCCAGCAGCACAGTTGCAATGTAAAATAAGAGTATTGAAAGTACAAGTTATTCATCAAACTATTATCTTACTGAAGAAGCAAGGTCAGCTGGAAACAGAGCTACAAATATATAATTTACAGCTTTATTCCAGGAATTAGAAAACTTTGAAAAAGTCACGCCATATGAGTAGAGTCCTGCAAATCTGCAGAGATCTGCTTTAGATCCGCAGACCATTTTTGCATATCGCAGATGGATGCAGATACAAATTGTGTATCCACTCAGGGCTCTCTATATGAGCAAAAAATTATGATGAAAATGATGGAGGATAGCTGCTGAGGATATTAACTAATTTGGGGTAGGGGATATACAAACTTATAGGTGAGGTTTTTCGTAGGAGTCGGTGGGTGAGATTCTGTGGCCTGCGCTGTGCAGGAGGTCGAACTAGATGATCAGAATGGTCCCTTCTGACCTTAGTATCTACGAATCTATGAATCTAATTTAAAGGGCCAGCTTCATTTTTATTAACAAACTTCTTAGAGAGATAAAATATAAAGTCTAATGATAAAAAAGCCCAGAAATAATCAGGGCCAGGAGACTGGATATGTTCTCAGGAGGTTTTTCGTTTTAGCAGCAGGTTGTGTGTGTCTTTGTTTGTGATGGCTAAACAAGGGCCCAGGGTAGTTGAAGAAGCTGCCAAGATGCAATAGTTCTATATTCTGTTTAACTGAAAGGTAACAATACTTTGCTGAATAAAGCCTTTTAAAATGCCTTAAACTACTACTTCTGGCTGGTTGTTTTGAAAAAGATGCACAAGGTAGCCGTCTCAGTGTATTAAAAAATTTCAGAAGGCAATTTAGTAGGAGATCTGTTTTGCTAAGACAGTAAGAGTCTCAGGATATGATCTCTGAACACTGCTGTTGTAATACACACTAAAACAGACAGCTGGGGAACACAGATGATAAGGTTCTCACTTTCCAGGACTCTATGATACAGGTTTTGTTTACTGACACTGAGTAAACAAATTTATGCAGTGTACACAAACAGGTTTCAGAGTAGCAGCCGTGTTAGGCTCTATTTGCAAAAAGAAAAGGAGTACTTGTGGCATCTAAGAGACTAACAAATTTATTTATAAATTTAAATACTAAAAAATAAATAAATAAATAAATAAATTTGTTAGTCTAAGGTGCCACAAGTACTCCTTTTCTTTGTACACAAACAGTAGCACAAAACTAAGCTGCATAGCTTAAAGAAACATAGTACATTATATCCTATAGTTAACTATTATATATTTATATAAATATATATAGGCATGTCAGGAGACTGAACAGTTTCCATATGAGATGCCTGAAAATAAAGTGGGAAGACAAAATACCAAACACAGAGGTGCTGGAGCGTGTAGGACTGACACTTAAAAACTATTATCAAGAAGAGGAGGTTGCGGTGGCTTGGTCATGTCAGGAGAATGGGAAGAGATTGTATCCCCAAGAATATTTTGTACAGGGAGATGTGAGGTGGCTCTAGAAAGCGGGGTTCCCTTTATGACAGGACCATGACGTGTGCAAAAATGATATTAAGTCATTCAACATCAATGTAGAAAACCGGGAGCGGTGCGCACAGAATCCAGTTCAATCTGGAGGGAGTATCTGGCACTGGGTGCAGCTCAACACGAAGCAGCTTTGATTCAGAGGATGGAAGCAATGCGAGAAAGAAGAAAGCAGCGTGCTGTAATCTTGGACTTCAACTCAGGCAATACATGGATCTATGAAATTGGTAACAAGCCCTGTTGCTCCCTAACTGGGCTTGTCAGCCATAAGCTGATTCATCGGGCACCTGACTAGACCTTTACATGTACAGCATGATTCAGTGGATCGACAGTTACCTATAACTATTGTATATGTACACAAATAAATATTAACTCAGAGCTCTCCTACTACATTTAATCTCCATACCACACTACAATGTCACACATACTGTAGGCCATTGAGGTGTGGCTTGTGTTAATTATACTACTGTTATATCATTACGGGAAACAAGGTTACATAATCTATTAAGTACACAAAATACAAACCCTGAGACTTTAAGCTCCCATTGTGCCAATACCACAAATAATATCCTTTTTCAAGAGTTAGATTGTGTAAAACTTACTCATGTTGGTGAGTAATCTAGCCAATGGTGATCACTATTAGGGTGCCAGATATCAAATTGTAAACAAAAACACTAATGTTAAATTGACCTTTTGAACCTATTGACTATAGAGGAATGAGTTAAGCTATATTAAGTCAATATTTGTACAAGGAAGTTACAGAAGTTGTACACCTCACTACGTATTTTAACATTAGATTATGTCTGAGGAGTGAGGCAAGACTATCAGTCTACGTTATAAATTTGTGATGAACAGGCTGACAAAGTGAGAATAAGTTATAAAATATGAAAATGTTTGTTTATGTTTTAGATATCAGTAATGATGCAATGTTTAAATCATAACTCAATATCCAATACTGCAAATATAACAACACTAGCTGTTAGAATGGTTCACATTCATAGGATTCTGCAGCTGTATTTTAAACCTGTATGGCCGAACAAGCACATGGTCTTTCCTCAAACTGTAGTGCTTGGTCCTAATCCACTCTCAGATATTTTATGCACAGATGAAGAAAACCACTTGGATTTCTTCCTGGAGTCAAACACTTTTGTCTGTTTCAGGGTTCTGTTTTAACTGGAGGAGATAAAAGTCTCCATTTCAAGTGCATTTAATTAAGTGAGCTGTAGCTCACGAAAGCTTATGCTCAAATAAATTTGTTAGTCTCTAAGGTGCCACAAGAACTCCTCTTCTTTTTGCGAATACAGACTAACACGGCTGCTACTCTGAAACCTGTCAGTATAGGAAGAGGAATTTTGAGGTAGGTGTGGTAGATTATTATGTGAAGTTTTAAAAATATTAGCAAAGTCTCTATAAATTTAAAATCTATCCTTTGCAAAAGAATATCCTTGGGATGAGTTTGAATTACATTTTAAACGTCGCAATTCCAACTAATTAAATGTCTCTTGTGGAAGTTATTTCTTGCTTCAGGACATTTCTTTGTGAATGGGAAACAACAATGGATAACATGAACTTGTCAGTGCTTTACAAAACCAATAGATAAGAAGTACACATACTCAGACATCTTATCAGTAAAAGTTAACTTCATAATGTTTTATTGTGCTCACCTAATTAATGCAGTTGCTAAAAACCTCTAGACCTTATTGCTAATTAATCCTGTACAGCCTGGGTGCCACTGATCTTACATTCACTGTCCTGTGTCCGACCCTCTTCACAACAAAGCTGGTGGGATCACTATCTTGGTGTAATGCAGCTGGGCAGTGAAGAGATTAAAGCAGGGATGGAGGAAAACAGGAAATACTCCATCTGGCCCCAGGTACAATCGCAGTTATAAACTGAGTCAGGAGAGGAAGATCCCCCAGCAGAACAATAACCTCCAGTTACCATATAAACCAAGTTGTGAACAATTTTCACGATTGAAAAAAATATTTAGTTATCCCAGGAGATTTTAGCTGTTTAGAAACTGCTCTATAGAACATTTTCCCCCAGACCAACCCCTCTTCCCCCAAAAAAAACCCCCAAAGCACCCCACCACTTTTCAGGAGTCAATATCAGTTCTGTATGTAATAATTCAGTAGGGCTAGACACTGCTCAATAAACTGCATAAAGGCAACACATAGTTGCACAGTCCAAGGAGTACGGAAGAATTATGACTATAAGGAATCAGAGCTCCCTCCCTGCTTCCCCCTTTGCCCAGCAGGGGGAGCGGGGTGCAGAGGGGCAAAGGATGAAAGGAAATAATTAATCCAGAGCCCATTACTGAATATATCATATTCTTTCTTGGCTAATATGTCAGGGGGAGAGACCTCCCCTCACTACCCACTTGCCTAGGTGTGTCGCAAGAGTATCAGGCATACAGTCCCTTCTCTCCACTCATGCCCATGCCCAGGCCCAAGGTCTAGCAAGATCAGCCATGCAGGGAGGTGAGGAGTTTCTGTCTTACTCAGGATTGCCCAGCAGGGTTACACAAAGAGTCTGTTACAGTCTGTCCAGCCATTTCATTTTCCTGTAGCCAAAAAGGGTATTCAGCTATGTTAATGTGGCTGTTAGATTCATACTAGTGCAGTAACAGGCAACAGGTTATACGTGGGAACATATGTTTTTCTCCCAGAAATCCCATTAAGACTGTCACAATGAGTTTAGCTAGTTAAAACTAAAAAACAGAGGCCCTAAGACTAATGAGATACTAAGTAGTGGGATGGGTGCATGTAATCAATATGTAATGCTAGCATATTCATGAGGAGAACGGGATGCCACATAGTGGCAAATATAATTGTGAAGGAGCATGCTAACACTTAAGAGTCCTTCTGCAGAGCCCCTACCTGGACGGTAAAATAAAAAGGCTCGAGGCTCAATGACAGCACCACACGAACCACACTGCATAGACATTGCACTCTGGGAGGAAAGGGTTTGGAACAGAAAGCCAGAAATCCTTGTTGTAAGACAAATACAGGAACAACTGAATCCTCTCAGTTATGTCCTATCCAAACACACAAAAGATGCCAAGTTCAGAATGATAACTCAACCATTACATGGATATATAGTAAGCCACTTAACTCTAGTAACCACTCAGCAAGAGGAACAAGATAATTGCATAAGTATACATCATTGAATGGGAAAGACAGTTTTTATCAATGGTATTCTGGAGAATACCAGAAGTCACTGTTTAGTGAGTGAACATGCTGACAAAAATTCAATAAATTTTACCAAAAACTTATCTGTATTGGGGTAGCACCTAGAGGTCCCAATCAAGAACCAGTAACCCATCAAAGAAAACAAGCTGAATTTGTGTAGAGCAGTCCAAATTTATCAGCATAGACAGCCATTGTAACCCATGCTAAAACAGAGTGGCTCTTTGTTCCCCCTCCAGATGCTATACCACAAGGACAGGGTTATCACCTCACTCTTGCCTCCACACTTGACCTAGCCACTGCAGCAGGACAAACAACCACATTGAAAGAATAGGTTACACCTTTATAACTCCTTATGAAAGGTGGTGATTTAGTTTCTTAAAACAATACAATTGGGACCAGAGAACAGCCTTTAGACTCATTCCATTAAGGCCTCAATGTTGAAAAATATGCACGGTCTACCGCCACCTGAAAATATTCAGTAACATATAGGTGTGGATAATGAGGAACGGCATTTTTTTGAATGGCAGGCTGAATGAAACATGCTAAGAAAGTTTAGGTATTGTCTATCACCTCAGACCAAAAGCAGGCTATCACCTTGCAACACAGGTGTGGGACAACAACAAAAATCATACGTGCATAGCAAGACCTTGAGAATAGAAAGCATCATTGCTCTATGCCTTCAGTCTTATAACAGTTAATAGGTACTACAGTACCCTGACTGTTGAACTACTGCCATTGCATAAAACTGAGCATCAGAGGGACTATAAAGAGGTAACTCCGCTATATGGAGCTACTTGTGCTCCTGCACCACGAAAATAGCTATTATCTAAATAGTCATTAACTCAGATGCAGGAACACATACATTAGTGACTAGTGTATACCTGTTTAACTTACTTTTTCATCCCATCCCTAGTGAAAAACAAACTGAAGAAGCTGCTAATATGGGTTAAATTTCATTATAGCATACATATATTACTATCAGCTAAAAAGTGCTGAATCCCTGATGTAGGGCATTTTATGGAATCCTATGAGGATTTGTAGGATAACTGGGAGAATTTTGGATGGTTTTTGAGAACTACATTAACTATATGCATCATCCAAGGTATAAAATCCTACTCTTTATATATATTACTCACACTTTTCACTTTAATTCATGTATTCTGTACCAGTCATCAATTAAAAAGCAAATTATAGTTAAGTCATAACAGTGGTTTCAACATATTTATACATTTACTAAAAGACATTTGAAAAAAATTATTGTGCAAGTTTAGTTTCTTAAACACCTTTTTTTTTTAAAGCAGCTGTTGTAAATAACTAATACTGCTCCACTGAAATTCTTTTGTGAATGTCAGTAACAATTACAATCTACTGGTAATACTAACTGCCTTTCTTGCAGTACCTTTTTGCTATTAATACTGAGTCTCTCCTTCCTAGTATTTGAAAAAGTTGACTGAAACAGACAAAACCTTCTGGAGCCTTAGGAAATGGGTATGCGTGTGATCTGCAGGTGTAACACATCCTCACCTTGATATTTGGTTTTGACAGTAGTTTCAACAGCTCTCCGATCTCAGTGTTCAGTGGCTTGCTCTGCAGCTCCTCAGCCAGCTGTGAGGGAGATTGAATTGACACAAAGAACATTAGCAAGAGCATTGTTTTACCCAGTGCCTCAGTGACAACTGAGAATCTATCCTGTTCAAGGTTATTACTTTCCAGTGTGTTCAAACAGAAGCCAGCATGAAGAAAAACAGACCATCAATCATTGCGCTTCTTTTCTGGCCCTCAGTGGACCAGATTTAAGCCAGGCCTTTCGGCTCAGTTTAACTCAAGTAATCATATCTGGCAACAGTGCAGCCAGATCGCATTCTGATTTATAGCAAAGAGAGCAAATCCCAGCACTTCATTTAAGTGAATGGTCCTTTGCATGCAGACAAAGAACTGCTTGTAAAAACGACTGGATCAAACTTTGACACTGTCTATAAAAAACAGCTTCTGAATGAGGTGGTGAAATCCACACTGCTTCCAAAAACCCACAGTAGCTCTGCTGTTTAGGGCTGGTGTAGGGAAGCAAAGTGCCCCTACAGAGCAAGCAGTCTGAACCTTTTATTATGTTTACACATACATGGCAAGTAGCTTGTTAAAATGTAAAGCAGGTTAACCATACTATGACCTATAACAGGTCACCAGCTATTCAAGCACGCAAAATCTACAGAATATGTCCTAACAACAAGATCAGTAATTTATGTTTGGTAATATTAAACGTTGCGATTTGGTGAACAATAGATCAACAGTCTAACATTTAATCCCAGAGCTACTTTCCTCATGTTTGAGTTTTTCTTATCACTAAATTCTTAACTAATTTGGATTTAAGTTGCATATTTTTACTACTATAGGATTTCAGAGTCAGCTATTTTTCCAGAGCAGCAAAAAGCCAAAACACATTTCACATCACTGAAATCTGGTCTAGAATTATGAAGTTTTACACAGTACATCATCCAAAATGATTTCATATAATCACTTTTTAATGTTAAATAAATACTATAAAAATGTCTCAAAGAAAAATGGTTATTTGCAGCAAGTAATTTTATTTATCTAAATACTAAAGTTAAAAATACTTTCAGTTCACAGAAATCAAACTAAAAGATTTTCAGAAGAAGTTGCTAAATGAATAATGTAACTTTTATCCAATATATATCTCCATCACACAATTATAAAATCCTAAGCATTAAAAAAATAAAAACAGCTAGAATAAACAAAAAGAATAATTTCCATATATTTTCCATTACCCTTACAATTCAGATTTAGGATTAATAAGATTGACAAGAAAGTTCACCATATACATTCTAATAACTGTTTAACTCTGACCCACACAGACAGAAATTTATCATAAACAGCAGTAAAGTACTTTGCCATAGTACTCATACCCAAGTACTCATACCCAAGAGCTAGGTATTATTATTATATTCATATATTAATACTATAGGTGTTTACAACAGGAAATCAGCTTAGAGGTCAGCAGAGTGAAGTGTTTTCAGGCACATAAAACCAAGCAACAATGCAAACTAATGACAGGTCTAGTGTAGTATGGTTTTTCAAGTTAGTTTTAAGAAGCTGAAACCGATCTGTGATGATACTAGCTCCTAGCGTCTTCTGGGGCAGTTAAGCACTTACCTTTGTACTCTCTTGCCTTGGCTTCATACTGCTCATTACTATTGATTAAAGTCCACCAATGGCAGCTTCACTGACAAAGACACATTCCTTAATGAGTAAGATTATTAACAGGTTCAAATCAGTTTTTTTTCTTTAAATTGTGTTACACACAAATGGTAAATTATAGCAGAGCTGATCCTCTAAGATAATGGACACATGCACAGGCGTGAATATTCAAGCTTCAGAACAGTTGTATTCCATAGCAAGGAGGAAACAGAAAAATCATGAGAATTTTAAAGGGTTTTTTTTAAAAAAAAAAAATCTTATAAACTTGGGAAAAAAAAAGCTCTGAATAGCTGAAAAAGCGAAAAAAAAATCTTGTTCTCGACTAAAGTCTTCAGAAGGAAATACTATTCCTATAAAAATGTAAAGCATCTATAGTATCACTGATGTTGCCTATAGGGAAACAGACACTGAAGAGAATGTTTGCTGGTATGCGTATAAAAGGCACTCCAGCTGTTGCTACATTTTTGGAAGTAGTACGTTATTTTGTAGGGTTTTTTTTAATGTAAGGAGTTATTTCTGGTATGACCTCTGCGGTGTACATTGGGTATGTATTGTTGCCATGACTGATCACCTGAACACATGGAGGATTGCAGGAACACAAGTCTCAGAGATGCTCTTCTGAAATTCTTCCTTTTAAGGGAATTGTTGCATCTTACCTAGTACATTCTTCACCTAATTTTATAGAGGGAAACCACTACAGAGAGGGGAATATGAAGTAATCCTAAGAAAGAGCAAACCAGAGCCAAGAGGAGAAAGAGGAGAGGCCATGCCAGAACACAGGTAGGACAGAGAGGGGATACGGGAGTGAAGACATTTGGGGGTTTAGAGAGAAAGTTGTGAAAGTCTTTACATCAGCACAGTACTGATTCAAATAACAGTTTTTAAAGGATCTGGTTTCTGAGTGAGCATTTGCATTATAATAATATATTTTATGTAGTTTTTGATTTTATGTTAACCACACAGTATAGTCTGAACACCTTGACTTTGTGATAAAGTGTGGACAGGCCTCTGGCATAAAAACTTCACCTTATAAGAAATTGGGGTATGCATGAAAATGTTTAGATTTGAAGCCTGGTTGCAACTGCTTCCTTCATAATTACTATCAAAAGATACCAATCATAAGAGTAAAAACAAACTCTCAAAAACGCTTAGTATTTTTGGGAGCACTGTTCCATGTTTTGGTTTTATAACGCATAGGAAATATGGCATTTCTTATTAATAAGAATATTTCCTTGTTTTTCTAACTATAAAACAGTTAATAGCAGCAGGAAAAGAACCATTAATTCAAAATCTGTTGAAAAACAACATCTGTTAAATTGCTAATATGCATTGTTGTTGTAGCCATGTCAGTCCCACGATATTAGAGACAAGGTGGGTGAGGTAACGTATTTTATTGAACCAATTTCTGTTAGTGAACAAGACGAGATTTTAAGGTACACAGAGCTCTTCTTCAGGTCTGGAAAAGGTACTCAGTGTCACAACTAACTAGAAGATTGAACAAGTAGCACATATTCTAAAAAGAAAAGGAGTACTTGTGGCACCTTAGAGACTAACAAATTTATTTGAGCATAAGCTTTCCTGAGCTACAGCTCACTTTATTGGATGCATTTGGTGGAAAATACAGTGGGGAGATTTATATACACATACAGAGAACATGAAACAATGAGTTTTATCATCACTCTCCTTACAGTGTGTATGATAAAACCTATTGTTTCATGTTCTCTGTGTGTGTATATAAATCTCCCCACTGTATTTTCCACCAAATGCATCCGATAAAGTGAGCTGTAGCTCACGAAAGCTTATGCTCAAATAAATTTGTTAGTCTCTAAGGTGCCACAAGTACTCCTTTTCTTTTTGCGAATACAGACTAACACGGCTGCTACTCTGAAACCTGTCTCATATTCTAAGGGACCATTCAAAGTGAAGAGGCCCCATTAACACCCCTCTAGCCATAGGACAAAATTTAAAAGGGGAATGGTGGGTTACAGATTGTTGTAATGAGCCATAAATGAAATGTTTTTATTAAGACCATGATTTTTAGTGTCTAGCTAGGTTATGGATTTAAGCTCCCAGGCTTGTCTTTTGAAAGTGTTATGCAGGATTCCTTTGAGGATGAAGATGGATAGGTCAGATATAGAGTGATATGAAAAACACCTGCAGGTGAACACTTTTCACAAAACGATCATTCTATATCTGACCTATCTGTCCTCATCCTCAAAGGAAATCTGAACAACACTATCAAAAGATGAGCCTAGACACTTAAATTTTTAATTTTGCTAGACATTAAGAATCATGGTCTTAATAAAAACACTGCATTTATGGCTTATTACAATGATCTGTACCCACTAACCCCCTCTTTTTGTCCTATGGTCACAGGGGTATTAATAGGCCACTTCATCTTGAATGATCCCTTAGAACAGAGGTGGGCAAACTACAGCCCGTAGGCCACATCTGGCCCACGGGACCCTCCTGCCTGGCTCCTGAGCTCCCAGCCGGGGAGGCTAGCCCACTATTCCCCCGCAGCCTCAGCTCACTGTGCTGCCGGCGCAATGCTCTGGGCAGCACGGCTGCCTGTCATGGTGCTCTGGGTGGCGTATCTCTAGTGCCGCCAGCCACCAGTGCTCCAGACAGCGTGGTAAGGGGGAAGGGAGCGGGGGGGTTGGATAGATTCATAGATACTAAGGTCAGAAGGGACCATTCTGATCATCTAGTCTGACCTCCTGAACAGTGCAGGCCACAGAATCTCACCCACCCACTCCTATGAAAAACCTCACCCATGTCTGAGCTATTGAAGTCCTTAAATCATGGTTTAAAGACTTCAAGGAGCAGAGAAGCCTCCCTCAAGTCAACCATGCCCCATGCTACAGAGGAAGGCGAAAAACCTCCAGGGCCTCTCCAATCTGCCCTGGAGGAAAATTCCTTCCCGACCCCAAATATGGCAATCAGCTAAACCTTGAGCATATGGGCAAGATTCACCAGCCAGATACTACAGAAAATTCTTTCCTGGGTAACTCAGATCCCATCTATCTAATATCCCATCTCAGGGGATTTGGCCTATTTACCCTGAATATTTAAAGATCAATTACTTACCAAAATCCCATTATCCCATCATACCATCTCCTCCATAAACTTATCAAGTAGAATCTTAAAACCAGATAGATCTTTTGCCCCCACTGCTTCCCTTGGAAGGCTATTCCAAAACTTCACTCCTCTGATGGTTAAAAACCTTTGTCTGATTTCAAGTCTAAACTTCCTGGTGGCCAGTTTATACCCATTTGTTCTTGTGTCCACATTGGTGCTGAGCTGAAATAATTCCTCTCCCTCTCCTGTATTTATCCCTCTGATATATTTATAGAGAGCAATCATATCTCCCCTCAACCTTCTTTTAGTTAGGCTAAACAAGCCAAGCTCCTTAAGTCTCCTTTCATAAGACAAGTTTTCCATTCCTCGGATCATCCTAGTAGCCCTTCTCTGTACCTGCTCCAGCTTGAATTCATCCTTTTTAAACATGGGAGACCAGAACTGCACACAGTATTCTAGGTGAGGTCTCACCAGTGCCTTGTATAACGGTACTAAAACCTCCTTATCCCTACTGGAAATGCCTCTCCTGATGCATCCCAAAACCGCATTAGCTTTTTTCACAGCCATATCACATTGGCAGCTCATAGTCATCCTATGATCAACCAATACTCCAAGGTCCTTCTCCTCTTCCGTTACTTCTAATTGATGCGTCCCCAATTTATAACTAAAATTCTTGTTATTAATCCCTAAATGCATAACCTTACACTTCTCACTATTAAATTTCATCCTATTACTATTACTCCAGTTTACAAGGTCATCCAGATCCTCCTGTATAATATCTCGATCCTTCTCCGAATTGGCAATACCTCCCAGCTTTGTATCGTCTGCAAACTTTATTAGCACACTCCCACTTTTTGTGCCAAGGTCAGTAATAAAAAGATTAAATAAGATTGGTCCCAAAACCGATCCCTGAGGAACTCCACTGGTAACCTCCCTCCAACCTGACAGTTCGCCTTTCAGTAGGACCCGTTGCAGTCTCCCCTTTAACCAATTCCTTATCCACCTTTTGATGTTCATATTGATCCCCATCTTCTCCAATTTAACTAATAATTCCCCATGTGGCACGGTATCAAATGCCTTACTGAAATCTAGGTAAATTAGATCCACTGCATTTCCTTTATCTAAAAAATCTGTTACCTTTTCAAAAAAGGAGATTAGGTTGGTTTGGCACAATCTACCTTTTGTAAAACCATGTTGTATTTTGTCCAATTTACCATTGACTTCAATGTCCTTAACTAATTTCTCCTTCAAAATTTTTTCCAGGACCTTGCATACTACAGATGTCAAACTAACTGGCCTGTAGTTATCCAGATTACTTTTTTTTCCTTTCTTAAAAATAGGAACTATATTAGCAATTCTCCAATCATTCGGTACCACTCCTGAGTTTACGGATTCATTAAAAATTCTTGCTAATGGGCTTGCAATTTCAGGTGCCAATTCCTTTAATATTCTTGGATGAAAATTATCTGGGCCCCCCGATTTAGTCCCATTAAGCTGTTTCAGTTTCGCTTCTACCTCAGATATGGTAATATCTACCTCCATATCCTCATTCCCATTTGTCATGCTACCATTATCCCTAAGATCCTCTTTAGCCTTATTAAAGACTGAGGCAAAGTATTTGTTTAGATATTGGGCCATGCCTAGATTATCTTTAACCTCCACTCCATCCTCTGTGTTAAGCGGCCCCACTTCTTCTTTCTTAGTTTTCTTCTTATTTATATGGCTATAGAACCTTTTACTATTGGTTTTAATTCCCTTTGCAAGGTCCAACTCTACTCGACTTTTAGCCTGTCTCACTTGATCCCTACATGTTCTGACCTCAATTAGGTAGCTTTCCTTGCTGATCCCTCCCATCTTCCACTCCCTGTATGCTTTCTGCTTCTTCTTAATCACCTCTCTAAGATGCTTGCTCATCCAGCTTGGTCTACAACTCCTTCCTATGAATTTTTTCCCCTTTCTTGGGATACAGGCTTCCGATAGCTTCTGCAGCTTTGATTTAAAGTAATCCAGGCCTCCTCTACCTTTAGATCCATAAGTTCTTCAGTCCAATCCACTTCCCTAACTTATTTCCTTAATTTTTGAAAGTCAGTCCTTTTGAAATCAAAAACCTTAGTTGCAGATTTATTTTTGTTAATCCTTCCATTTAGTTTGAACTGGATTAGCTCATGATCACTTGAGCCAAGATTGTCCCCTACAACCATTTCTTCTATGAGGTCCTCGCTACTCACCAAAATTAAATCTAAAATGGCATCCCCTCTAGTCGGTTCAGCAACTACTTGATGAAGGAATCCATCAGCTATCGCATCTAGGAAAATCTGAGTCCTATTATTATTACTAGCACTGGTCCTCCAGTCTGTATCTGGGAAGTTAAAGTCTCCCATGATCACGCAGTTTCCATTAGTATTTACTTTATTAAATAGAGGGCAAGGGAGTTTGGGGTGGTGGTTGGGGGTGAAGGTGTGGATAGCAGTTGGGGCGGTCAGAGGGCAGGGAACGGGGGAGTTGAATGGGGACAGAAGTCCCGGGGGGGCCTTAGGGAGCAAGAAGCAGGAAGTGTCGGATTGGGGTGGGGGCCGGGCCATGTCTGGTTGTTTGGGGAGGCACAGTCTCCCCTAACTGGCCCTCCATACAATTTCGGAAACCTGATATGGACCTCGGGCCAAAAAGTTTGCCCACCTCTGCCTTAGAATATGTGCTAACTACTTATGTTAAACTATCTGTTCAATCATGTATTTAGCTGTGATGCTTTTAGTAGCTTTCCCAGACCTGAAGACGACCTGTGTAGCTTGAAAGCTTGTCTCATTCACCAACAGAAGTTGGTCCAATAAAAGATATTACCTCACCTACCTTGTCTCTGTTATATCGCTAACATGCTCTTAAATCCTTGAAGGCTTATTAGCTGTCAACGAGAGTGCCAAACATTTAATGCAACTCTAATCCCCCAATTCCATGTATTGTAAAGTTATACAAAATATGTTGTGTACAAATTAATTTACAATCCCATAAAAATGTACTGATAACATATTCACACACACACAAAACTGGGTTCTGAGAAGTGCTTAGCTTGAATTCAGTAGAACTCCAAACCTTACAGGAATGGGCCCATAATGTGAACTGTTCAAATTACACAAAAAGAATGACAAAAGCGCTAGAAACCCCAGGTATCAACCAAAGTCAAATCTTAAAAATTACCATTACGCAGAAATCACAGATTCACATCACTAATGCATACACTTCTTGTAGAACATATGCTATTAATTTTTCATTACATATTTAGTGTAGTAAAGATCAATGGTAAGTAGTAATGGTAATGGTAAATAGTAATGGTAATGGTAAATAGATCAATAGTAAAGATCTAAATTTTCAGAACTGGGCAGAGATTAGTTTGGGCACCAAGAAAAAAGGCACTCCAAGAGATATCTTAAAGGGATCTGATATTCAGAGAGCAGGTGCTCAGAACTTCTGAAATCAGGCTCATTTCAACTGTTTTAAGTTGTGCACTCAAAAGATAAGGCACTCAGACTCTAATTTGGTTTACGGTGTGTGACAAGAGGTTAATGAACAGAATTTTGGAAGTACATTATTCTGACCTTTCTAGGTTGCAAAATAATTATTTGCCTAAATGCAGTTACATCAAAGAAAACATTGTTAATAGAAATCTCTGATGCCACCTTAAATTTTTTATTATATTTGATACATCACAGGAAGTTGATATCTTCTTACTGAAACATGATTAAATTCTCGTAAATGGGCTTTTTCATGAAAGTTTCAAACATAGTGATATTCTTGATTTTGTAAGATATGTTGTAATCCTAAATATGTCAATAGTTTCATGCCAGATAAATACATATTTAAAATGTATGGGCATTATATAGAAACAATAACTAAACATTCAAAGAAGATTTATGAAATGCATCAAGATTCAAGGCCTCCATGTTTGAAATTAATCCTAAAACATATTGTGTTTATCAAAAAAAAAACAACAAGTCTGAAATCACCAATTACAACAAAGACAGATGGATTTCACTTAAACCACAGTTTAATAAAACATTTCTCTCTCCATGCTACCTCAGATTCAGTCATAGTTTATACAGGTGTGTGCAAAATTCATCTGAATCCTGGAATTAACCAAATTGCAAGAAATGTAGGTTGGATTTTTTTTCATTTAAAATAAAAATTATAGTAACAGGAAATTAACTACTCTATCAATGCCGACCAGTTCTATAATTTATTTTTAGATATAAAAGTAATTTGGAAAGCTCTAATATCCATAAATCACTACTGTTTTGTTTTGTTTTCAAACAGGTATTTTTTTGGACAACCCCGCCTTTTTATGTATTTCACATGCCTCATTTCTGTAGTATTATCTGTCATTTTTCTTGTCCTGTCAACAGTACAGCTATCTCATTTGTCTTTATTTTTCTAAGCGTTCCTCTTGTCTGTGACCTTCTCAAAACACCAATAGTTGACAGCTTTTCCCTCCCAGTTGAATTCCAACCTGAAATTTCTATTACGTAGCTACCAAAGCAGAACAAGAGGCTATCTTGCCATGTTTTTACAACAGGAAAGTGAATAAAAATCAAAGTAATATCAGCAATAAGCCCAGTGATGACAGCACCTTTGGAAACATTTGCAGCTTCTTATGATTTCAGCTCAGAGGATTACATTCATATGTTTGCACTATGAGGAGTTCTGCTTGCAGACAGTTTTTTGGGAGACCTGGTACCAGTGATCTCAGCAGGGGACACTTACATCATCTGCCAAGGCTGCTGCACCATGGAGTATGGGTACAGGGCTCTGTTTTTCATAGTAATGCAGTTTCTCATGAATCTGGAAGACAATTGCACAAAAAAGATAAGTATGCTTAGTAGCAAAGCAAATATAACAATACAACCCTATTGAGTTAACTGATCTGCTGAGTGTCTGTAACTAAAGAAACATCCTTTTATAAATCTGTAAGTGGCAATAATGTAGATGCAATTCATCAACCACCTCTGTTGAAATGCTAAGAACATGAAACCAGATGGAAAAAATGTTCAGTATGTAGACCAACCCACAGAAAAACTAAACATTTGGGATTTTCCCCTCAGTATTCTATGCCTGTATTTCTGACATATAGCTTTAAGTATCTATTACATTTTACATTGCTGATGAAAATACAAAGCTTAAAGTGTTTATCCCTAAAATGGATATAAACCCTCCTGTAAATTATGATTTATTAAGTGGAATAATAGCCTGCCACCCACATTTTGACAGACAGTTCAGTGGATTTGCTGCAGTCATTAAAATAATTCAGAAAGAAGGGCAAAATAGTGTTAATATGAATCCCAACAGTGCAAGCAAAAAGTTGTAAAAAAGATAAGGAGTACTTGTGGCACCTTGGAGACTAACCAATTTATTTGAGCATAAGCTTTCGTGAGCTACAGCTCACTTCATCGGATGCATTCGGTGGAAAATACAGTGGGGAGATTTATATACACACACAGAGATCATGAAACAATGGGTTTTATCTTACACACTGTAAGGAGAGTGATCACTTAAGATGAGCTATTACCAGCAGGAAGGAGGGGGGGAAGGAGGAAAACCTTTTGTGGTGATAATCAAGGTGGGCCATTTCCAGCAGTTGACAAGAACATCTGAGGAACAGTGGGGGGGGGGGGGGGGGTGGGGGGAGAAATAACATGGGGAAATAGTTTTACTTTATGTAATGACCCATCCACTCCCAGTCTCTATTCAAGCCTAAGTTAATTGTATCCAGTTTACAAATTAATTCCAATTCAGCAGTCTCTCGTTGGAGTCTGTTTTTGAAGGTTTTTTTGTTGAAGGATAGCCACCCTAAGGTCTGTAATCGTGTGACCGGAGAGATTGAAGTGTTCTCCGACTGGTTTTTGAATGTTATAATTCTTGACGTCTGGTTTGTGTCCATTTATTCTTTTACATAGAGACTGTCCAGTTAGACCAATGTACATGGCAGAGGGGCATTGCTGGCATGATGACATGTATCACATTGGTAGAAGCGCAGGTGAACGAGTCTCTGATAGTGTGGCTGATGTGATTAGGCCCTGTGATGGTGTCCCCTGACTAGATATGTGAACAGAGTTGGCAACGGGCTTTGTTGCAAATGGCCCACCTTGATTATCACCACAAAAGGTTTTCCTCCTTTCCCCCCTCCTTCCTGCTGGTAATAGCTCATCTTACGTGATCACTCTCCTTACAGTATGTATGATAAAACCCATTGTTTCATGATCTCTGTGTGTGTATATAAATCTCTCCCGAATATAGATTAACACAGCTGCTATTATGAAACCTGTTAGAAAAAGTTGTATTTCAACCAATTAAAATACTATGATTTTATTTTAAATTTTTACTGAATAGTGTTGCCAAAATTAAAAAGTTTCATAGTTGTAGAATGCAACCTTTTTTTCAAAAGGAGAACACACATATCATTTAAATATCTTCTCTCCACCCATAAGTGAGGCATTTAAGTAGAATTTCCACTGCTAAATCTTAAAATAGAGAAAACATTTTTGAAAAGCCTTTAAAAATAATCTTCCTATCTTTGAGAATATTTCATATATAACTCCATCTTTTTTTAAAATTTATATTGTTCACCTATCACCATTATCTAGACACAAATAAAACAAACAAAATAAAAAGATGACATAAATAACTTAGATCATCATAAACCGGTAAAAACATCTAACCCACTAGAACACTGCCCCCCTCCTCAGCACAAGCATGGGCTCCAACCAGTGGAAGCAGCTATACAAGTACCCAAAGCAGGGACTGGTGTGCTGGCGGGAGGGGGTAAAATGAGGCCCAGCCAGGACCACTCCTCTCCCAAGCACACTCTGGGGGCACTAGGACTCAGGTAGTGTCTCCCTCCACCCCATCCCCCAATGATTCAGCCTTGGGGAAAAACTCTAGGGAGGAACCAGTCAGAGACTCCATCTGGTAAGAGTAACTGCAAAAGCTGAAACAGCCAAAGAAGGGACCTTCAAACATTCAGAGAACTTTCTACATTTTTTACTGGACTTTCTCTCCCGTTTGATTGGTTGGTTGCTCCAATCAATCAATCAATGCTCCAATCCACTCCCTCATGGTTTCTTCACCTCAGCTTCACTCCACAAATGCCCCTTTTACCCTCTTCTTCCCTGCCCTGACCCCTTTAGCCTCTTTCACGTCAACGTCCCCTCAAGCTTACGCCCTCCTACCTAAATGCGCACACTCCCCCCCAAAAATCATGCAATTAATACGATATTTGCTGCCATCACATTTTTCACTCTGCTTGCGTGTTCCACCTCTTCCCCCACCCTATGTATCTTGTCTAGTTATACTGTAAGCTCTTTATGGCAGGGACTGTCTGCTACTCTGCATTTGTGCTGCGTCTAGCACAGTGGGAACCCATTCTTGGTTGGCCATTACGCACTACTGTAATAAACATGATCAATAATAATGATTAGACAAGGTAGGGCTTCAAAATCTACCAAAGCCCACATCATCCCAAGACTGCTGGATGATTGCGTAACGGGCCATGAACGTATGGATGGATGATCAGATAGTGGCCCTGCAGATAACTGAATTGAATTAGCACCTGGGCCAGGAAGTCTGCTGACAAGTATTCCGCTCTGGTTGACTGGGTGGTTACAACTGCACTTTTGCCTGCTCATAGCAAAACCAGATGCAGGCAGCGATCCATGACGAAAATCTCTGAGCAGACACAGGAAGACCCTTCTTTCTGTCTGCAACCATGACGTAGAGCTGCGTCGACTTATGGAACAGCTTAGTCCTTTTAATATAAAAGGCTAGCACTCTCCTGATGTCCAAGGAGTGTAGTCTATGCTCCTCATCTGACTTACGAGGTTTCAGAAAGAAGACTGGTAAGAATATGTCCTGGTTAGTTTGAAACTACAAACTAGTTGAAACTACAAACTACACAGTTGAACTGTGTCCTTATAGAACACTGTGTAGGGTAGCTCCAAGTAAGTGTTCCAATTTCAGAGACTCCAGAAAGGAGACTTTCCACGAGAACAGCAGAAAGGAACAAGAAGCCAACAACTCAAATGGAGGACCTGCAAGCCTTGAGAGTATGAGGTTCAGGTCCTAAAGTGGGACAGGGTCACAGACTTGAGGTAGAACTCCTCCAGACCTTTTGGAAACTGGACCATCATGTCATGAGCAAAGACTGACTTGCCCTGAACTGTAGGGTGTAAGGCTGAAATAGCTGCCAAGTGGACTTTGACTGATGAAAGAGATAGGCCCTGAAGCTTGAGGTGCAGAAAATAGTCCAGGATTGACTGGAGTGAGGCCTGTTCAGGTCGAAGATTTTGGTCCGTGGCCCAACATGCGAATCGCTTCCATTTGGTCACCATAGTGGAGAGCTTTCTGTTAACCATCAGGACCTGTTAAATGCAGGCCAAGCTTGTCTGTTCTTCCACAGTCAACCATGCAGCAACCAAGCTGTCAGGTGCAGAGCTGCTACATTTGGGTGCAGTAGCTGGCCATGGTTCCGGGAAAGCAAGTCCAGCCAGAGTGGTAGTTGTAGCGGATCTGCTACTGAGAGCTCCAGCAGTGTGCCGAACCAATGAAGGCGAGGCCAAACCGGAACTATCAGGATTACCTTCGCCTTGCCCTGCTTGATCTTCATGAGGAGTCTGTGGATTAATGCCACTGGCAGAAAGGCGTACAGCAGAGCCCTCGACCAGGAGAGCAAGACGGCGTCAGATGGATTGCCTCTGTTGATCCTCCGAATCGAGCAGAAGATGTGGCACTTCCTGATTTGCCCGGATGCGAATAAGTCCACCATGGGAGTCTCCCCCCTCTGGAAGATTACACTGACTACTTCCAGATGGAGTGACCACTCGTGGCGAGACAAGAAGGTCCTGCTGAGGTGATCTGTTAACACGTTCCTCCCCCGGGAGGAGAGAAACTATGAGATGAATGGCATGCTGCACACAAAAGTCCCACAACCAAAAAGCTTCTCGGCAAAGGGCTGACAAAAGGGCTCTGCCCTGTTTGTTGATATAAAACATTGCTGCAATTTTGTTTCAGGATTTGGATCACCTTGACCCTCACGTGAGGCAGGAACGCCTGGCAGGCCAAGCGCACCACTCTGAGCTCTCTGACATTTACGCGTAGGGAGTGATCGCCTTGCGAACAGCGACCTTGCATGGTGAGATCACCAACCCAAGTCCAAAGCATTGGAGACCAGAGTCACTGACAGGGATGGAGCCGTGAAGGGCACTCCCTCCAATACCGAGCTAGGTTCCGACCACCACTGACCGGATGCGATCTTGTACCATGACTATCCAGTCCAGATTGTGTCTGTTGGGGACACAGACTGCTGCCAGCCATGCTTCCAGGAGTCTGAGATGAAGTCGTGCATGCCGTACCATGTAAGTACAAGCTGCCATGTGGCCCAACAACTTGAGGCACATGTAGGAGGTAGTGAGAGATCAGGCTGGACATGGTTGGAAATGGGCCTCCAGGAGAAAAGCTCTGACCTGCATAGAGTCGAGTATCTCTCCATAAACTCTATATGCTGTACAGGGGTCAGAGTTGTTTCTTTTAATTTATTAATAGACCCAGCTTGCGACAGGTGGAGAGCACCAGATCAACGTTCCCTTGCACCTGGGCCTGAGACCATCCCTTTATGAGCCAGTAGTTGAGATAAACCTGTAGCCCTCGACACCTCAGGTAAGCAGCTATGGGCTCCATGCACTTTGTGAATACTCTCAAGGCAGATGAGAGACCGAAGGATAGTGCTGTGAACAGGAAATGGCGCTGGCCCATCAAGAAGCAGAGAAACTGTCTGTGCCCCAAGAAAATGGAAATATGAACTTATGCATCCTTCAAGTCGAGGGCAGCGTACCAGTCTCCTGGATCCAAGGAGGGATGGCGGAGGCTAGAGAGACCATGCAAAACTTCAGTTTCTTTAGATATTTGTTGAGGTGATGCATTTCTCCAGAATGGGTTTTAGGACCCTTTTGCCTTCGGGATTAAGAATTAACAGGAATAGAACCCTTTCTCCCTTCACATCACAAGGGGCCTCCTCTACCACCCCCAGCCATAGGAGGTGTCTACCTCCTGGATGAAGAGTTCCTTGTGAGAAGGGTCCTTGAAGAGGGTCGAGGAAGGGGTAGGGGGGACCCAGGGTGGAAGATGCTGGAGAACTGCAGACGCAAGAGGGAAGGCGCTCTGACCAATCATCATGGGCGGTAAGAAGGAACTGAAAGGGCGTAGGGCCAGTGGTACCTCATATCCCGACACATGAGTGTGGGCCTCCAGAGGGCACCAGAGTCAGCCCTATGGATATCATTAAGGAAAAAAATTCTGACAATGGTGCACGTGGGCATGCACACACCTAGAATGGAATCAACATGAGCAAGCACACAAAGAAGAAACCTACATTAGAATAATATTATTAATGTTGCAAAGTCAACCATTCAAGTCAGGAAATACCAGAATTTAGGTTACCTGTGCAACTTTAATTCAGCCTCTTTGTGCATATGCATTACAATATAGTCTTCTCTTACATGATGACATACTATTTTTTCCATGGGTCCCTGCCTTTTTCAACCCAGAGGATCAATCTGCACTGGGGACGAATCAGGGTTGTATAGTACAGGCAACTGGTGACTATAAGATCCCTGCCTCCTGTGTTGTAAAAGCTGGAAGGTATGTAGTGAACGAGGTAGAAGATTGCAGGAACAGAAAGGAGGGTCTCATGGTTAAGAGTTTAATGCTAACCTGGAGAATTAGGTTCTATCCGTGCCCCATACAATTTGTGTGTGATGTCAAGTCACTTAAACCAAACTTTTCAGAGTTGTTCATCAGTTGTGTTCTCTGGGTGCCCAACTTGAGACTATGTGGTCTAATTTGCAGAAGAGGCTGAGCACTCACATCTGCAGCTGAAGTCAATGGGACCTGTGCTTGATTATATAAATTGCTATATAATGCCAAGAACTCTGAAAAATCAGGTCCTAGGCATCTCAAATTGGGCACCCAAAAGTAGGGGAATCTTTTTAATCTGTGTCCTACCTCGCCATCTGTAAAATGGTGATAGCTTCACCCCCTAATACTTAGTGTGACCAGATATCCTGATTTTATAGGAACATTCCCAATATTTGGGGCTTTGTCTTACATAGGTGCCTATTATCTCCCCGCCTCCCCCGTCATGAATTTTCACACTTTTATCTGGTCACCCTACTTATACTAAAGGGGTTTTCTGAAAATAAATTTATGTTTGTGATAATATAGTGGATAATACAGTGAGGAACCCCACAGAAAAACATATGAGGAAATTGATATTTAGATCTTCATAGCCGGCTTTGAATAGCGCGCAGTAAACAAGTCCCACGGCCAGACACTGAACAAAGAAGGTAAAAACAAAGCATTAAATAGCTGCTTATTAAGTTAGCACCATGCTCTGCCCTTAATGAAGCAGGGGTCCCTGTGGATAAAACGTATGTGATGCTCTCCCATCGACATCACTTCCACCTTTCATTGAGGTGGAGTACTGAAGTTGACGGGAGAGCGCTGTCCCATTGACTTATGTCTTCACCAGACCTGCTAAATCGATGCTGCTACATCGATTGCCGCAGCGCTGATTTAGCCCACAGTGAAGACAACCCCGAAGAAGTTGGGGGAGTGGAGTGGTTTGAGGAAAAGATAGAAGTTCAGTTTTGGCTTTGTTAAGCTCAGTTTGAAATGAGACATCCAGGAGATGATCTGAGAGAGAGATGTGAAGACACAGGATTGAATGGGGGAACACAAGTCAGGAATGGAAAGCTGATGTAGGTAATTCACCTCTCTGAGGGCTGGTTTTCACTACGAGGAGATTGACACTGCTGCAATCAATGCAGCACGGGTCGATTTAGCGAGTCTAAGCTAAGATAAATCGACGCAGAGCGCTCTCCAGTCAACCCCAGTACGCCACCTCCCCAAGAAGAGTAAGGGAAGTCAACTAGAGAACATCTCCCATCGGCACAGTGGAGTGAAGACACCAGGATAAACTGACCTAAACTATGTCGACTCCATCTACGTTATTGACGTAGCTGAACTAGTGTAACTTAGGTCGACTTACCCTGGTAATAAAGACAAGCCCTCAGACATAGTAGGTAGGTCAATGGAATAATTCTTCATTGACCTAGATTATGTCTACAGTGGAGGTTAGGTTGACCTAGCTACATCACGTAATGCATGATGTGTTTCACATCCCTGACTGAAGTAGCTAGGTCGACTTATTTTTTTAGTTATAGACCAGACGGCAGTGTTTGCACAGTAGAGTTACGCATTACACATATATCGAGTTGTATTACCACTCATTTTTGCAGCCATCACAGCTTTGGCTCTGTAGGAAAAAAAATATGTCATTTGGGTTTGAGCACTGATAACACAGTGCTGTATTTTTAAAGAAACTGATTTACTACGAAGGCCCAGAAAAAAGTGTTTTAGGTCTCTGTGAAAAAGAAATCTGCTCTTTGACAAAAGTTGCAGTGTGGTTCATTGTTCCACACAGTATATTTGTATTCCACACTCCTAATTGGCACATTGTTAGAAGACAGTTTGACAAATGCACTTAAAACATTTATATTTAAGCTGTTTAATTCATTCCCCTCTTACAAACAAAGTACTTTGGAATCACTCAATACACACTAAAATATTTTTATCCCTTATTTATTGTTCAATTTGTATGATATTGGCCTTGATTTTTTCCTTCTTTTTTATCAGCTAGATATTGACTTCTGTTTTAAACATTATTTCTGGATTATCTATGTTGGATTTTCTACTCTTAATTGTATCCTTTATTTTCTTTTAGCACTTGGAACAAAGTAAGAACACCAATGTCTAAATGAGTATGAAAGAGCACTGTAACAAGCCTGAGACTAATATATTAGCTATTCTATTTTTCAAGGTTAAGCAGAACAGAATAAGTACTGTCTACAACCCCGACTCCTTGCAGAGTTTCTTAAAATATTTATCTTTCTATAACAAATACTTTTCACTTTGAATTCATTGTTCCCTACACAACAAAATAAAGCTGCTATTATATGAGCTTTCACAGTCTTTCATTCAAGTGCACTTTTTTGTCAGTAATAAAAAAAAGTTTTGATGACTTTGCTTATAGGAAGAGGGTCCCTAAGTGGGTAGAGGAAGTTCAGACCAAAGCCAAACAAGTCACACTTGCTCCAAAATAAATTTTCCTGCCCCTTCAGAGCCAAACACCTTACATTACTACTTCACTGAAGTATTTTCAAAATTGTTTTTTTGTACTTTTAGCCCCAGATTTCTTAGGACTTTTTTCCTTTCAGAACATTTCCAAATTTGAGTAAATCTACTCTTTTGTGTAAGCTAAGGACATGAAGTCCTTGAAACCAAAATCTATTTTATATCAGTTTTTAAGGAACAGAACACTGACAAACCTCTTCTCCTTTGAAAACTGTGGTCCTCAAATTGGAGTCCATGGCATCAGGATTAAAGGACTAGGATTTGTTTTTAAAAGCATCATTAAGAGAAAGTATTCTGATGAGGCAGAAAGGGGTTGTCTGAGTAGCCATCATTAAGGCAGCAGCAGCAGTGAATGAATTGTCTTACCAAAACCAAACCAGAGATGAAATTGCTATCTAATTCCAGTGAGGAATTATTTTGAGGATGCTTGATTCATGTTATCTACAATAAATAATCCCAATTCTCTTTCTTCCCACCAAAGTGCAGTGAAGGCTACAATAAAGACTAATATTTACGTTACATTTGGGAAAACAAAATGCAATAAACCTAACTCAGGACTCCAGTTTACCTTGTATCACCTTTTGTTGATTCTCACTCCTCCTTCCCCTATCTCCAGACAGTGAGAATCCACTTCCCTTTTCCCACTTCCCGCAACAGGCACTTTTAGATTTTTTACTTGCTGTAACCATGTTTCCACTAACTTTTGAAAAGGATGCAAATATAAATTAAATACACAAGTTAAAAATATATTTTCTCTATAAATCATGAGCCTAGATGTTAAAAAATAATAAACTGGGCTGATAACATAATTTAATTTCTTCCCACAAGACAACAATTAGGGTTTAACATTCAGACAACAAATGTGAGAAAAATAATTTTATTAAGAACCAGATACATTATATCTATATCATAGAATCACAGGAAGGGACTTGAGAGGTCATCTAGTCTAGACACCTTGCACTAGTGGCAGGACTAAGTATATCTAGACTATTCCTGACAGGTGTTTGTCTAACCTGCTCTTAAAAATCTCCAATGATGGAGACTCCACAATCTCCCTAGGCTATTTATTCCAGTGCTTAACCACCCTGACAGTTAGGAAGTTTTTCCTAATGTCTAACCTAAACATCCCTTGCTGCAATTTAAGCCCATTGCTTCTTGTCCTATCCTCAGAGGTTAAGAAGAACAATTCTTCTCCCTCCCCCTTGTAAAAACCTTTAATGTACTTGAAAACTTATATCCCCTCTCAGTCTTCTTTTTCCAGACTAAACAAACCCAATTTTTTCAATCTTTCCTCATAGGTCATGTCTTCTACACCTTTAATAATTTTTGTTGCTCTTCTCTAGATTTTCTCCAATTTGTCCACATCTTTCCTGAAGTGTGGCGCCCAGAACTGGACACAATACTCCAGCTGAGGCTTAATCAGTGCAGAGTAGAGTGGAAGAATTACTTTTCGAATCTTGCTTCCAACACTCCTGCTTATACATACCAGAATGATGTTCGGTTTTTTTGCAACAGTGTTACATTGTTGACAACTTATATTTAGCTTGTGGTCCACTATGACCCCCAGATCACTTTCTGGAGTACTCCTTCCTAGGCAGTCATTTCCCATTTTGTATGTGTGCAACTGATTGTTCCTTCCTAAATAGAAAGTTTTGCATTTGTCCTTATTGAATTTCATCCCATTTACTTCAGATCATTTCTCCAATTTATCCAGATCATTTTTAATTTTAATCCTATCCTCCATAGCACTTGCAACTCCTCTCAGCTTGGTATCATACGCAAACTTTGTAAGTGTACTCTCCACGCCATTATCTAAATCGTTGATGAAGATATTGAACAGAACCAGACCCAGAACTGATCCCGGCAGGACCCCACTCGTTATGCCCTTCCAGCCTGACTGTGAACCACTGCTAACTACTCTCTGGGAATGGTTTTCAAACCAGTTTTGCACCCACCTTATAGTAGCTCCATCTAGGTTGGATTTCCCTAGTTTGTTTATAAAAAGGTTATGCGAGACAGTATCAAAAGCATTACTAGTCAAAATATATCACCTCTGCCACTTCCCTTCTATCCACAAGGCTTGTTAACCTGTCAAAGAAAGCTATCAGGTTGGTTTGACACGATTTGTTCTTGACAAATCCACCCTGACTGTTACTTATCACCTTATCTTCCAAATGTTTGTAAACTGATTGCTTAATCATTTGCTCCATTATCGTTCCAGGTACAGAAGTTAAGCTGTCTGGGGTTGTCCTTATTTCCCTTTTTATAGATTGGCACTATATTTGCCCTTTTCCAGTCTTCTGGAATTTCTCCCATCTTCCATGACTTTTCAAAGATAATCACTAATGGCTTAGATATCTCCTCAGTCAGCTCCTTGAGAATTCTAGGACACAATTCATCAGGCCCTGGTGACTTGAAGACTTAATTGTCTAAGTAATTTTTAACTTGTTCTATTTCTATTTTAGCCTCTGATCCTACCTCATTTTCACTGGCATTCAGTGTTAGATGTTCAATCACCATCAACCTTCTTGATGAAAACCAAAACAAAAAAGTAATTAAACACCTCTGCCATTTCCACATTTTCTATTATTTTTCCCCCTCATTGAGAAAGAATCCTACCCTGACCATAATCATCCTCTTGAGATCTATATCATCTATCTACATCAGTTTTTGTGTTTGTGCTCCAGCATGAGTTACACATTCCACCCTCAGAATATGGTGGGTGTATAGCATTGTCAAAGAGTCAATGAACTGAACTGATGGACAATAAACCAGCTTTTGTCAAACTTATGCAACAATTACCATTATAAAAATAGTAATGCTTGACTTTAGATAGCACTTTTCATTCAGAGATCTCAAAGCACTTTATGAGGGAGACTAAATACCAGTTTTCCCATCTATAAAATAAAAATAAGGAAAAAAAGCAGACTGACCAAGGCCATAAAGTAAGTGGCAAGGCTTTGAACAGAACCTGGTCCAACTCCTAGCCCACTGATCTATACTGAACTGGCTGCTTTCTACAGCTGTCGTTTAAGATGTGACAAGGTGATAAAATTTGAAAGAATTATTTATAAGGCAAAGATTTAACCTTAGCCTACTGTCACTCAGGTATCTATGAACACAGTCTAGCTTTTTGCTTGCATGGTGTTGATTTCTCAAGCATCTGATTAGAGTGGTTCTTTTCCTTCACCTGGCATTAACCCTAAGGACAATTTAAATTCTTTAATTGGAATTTTGCCTCCCCTGTAATCCTGGAGTTCTCAATTTGCCACTCAATATATTCTGTTCAACTTCTCTCTGTTAAAAGGCCATCATTAGAGTATCCTCACTTTGTCCGGGAACACAGAGACCACAGCTCTCTCAGACAGAAGTCATAACATAATTTTGCACATCAGCAAGTAGAGAGAAGACAGTCTTCATCTTCCCTTGAAGTCCTAGTAATGTAGCTCATCTAATTGACCAAAGCTTCAGTAGTCCAGGAAATAAGCCCAGGGATGGTGAAACTTGTTGCTGAAGTGTATGTGCTTCTGCTTCTAGGAGTTGGTGTTCTAACATCAGAGAGTAAGTGGCAATAGTGTGCAGAAAAATATTTTGACTACTTTAAGAACTGCTTCATTCCTCTTCTGAAGACAGATTGTGCATTTTAAGTTAAGCAAGGGAACCAGTCTTTAAAAATTGGCCAAATAATCAGAAGTTTATTTATTCCCTCCAAATATATAGTGAGATAGGAAAGTTAGCCTAAAACTGCAACCAAGTTGACCTTTTAAACTGTAAATGCCCATGCCCAAATTCCAAGCAAGAAATTCACTGAGTCATAGGCCAGAATGCTATGCTCAAGCACAGGTCACAAAGGACATGTCTCCTCTCAAGTGCTGATCCCGCACCTAGAACATTTTGGGACCACCGTGTGATAAAGTAAGGGGGGGCAGGGTAGCTCCCTTTTATGTACACCCAGTCAGCCAGCAGCTATAAAATGCCCCTTAGTAGCTGTTCTCTAATTCCTCTACCTGTAAAGGGTTAAAAAGGCTCACTGCTATGCACAGGTATAAGGAAGTGAGTGGGCACCTGGCCAAAGGAGCCAATGTGACGGCTGGAACTTTTTAAAATTGAAACAAGACTCCCCTTCTGTCTGTCTGTTGTTGTTCTCCCGGGGAGAGGCAGACAGGGCAGCAGATATGCTGTAAGAAGCTTGGGCCAGATGTGAAAAAAATCATCAGTATCATACCTAGAAACTACTCATTTAAAACCCCAGATATGTAAGTAGATCAGGAAATGTCTAGAAACACGTGATTGGGTTTATCCCTTTTATTTCGTTATGGCTTGTGGATTCCTCTGTGCTAACCCCAGGTGCTTTTGTTTTGTTTGTAACCTTTAAGATGGACCTCAAGAAAGCTATTCTAGGTGCTTAATCCTTGTAGTTGCTCTATTAAAATCTAGCAATAGCCTGAGTTCCCAGATGAATATTCTCTCTCTTTCTTTCTTTCTTTCTTTATTACTAAAATTTACCTTAAGAACAGTATTGGATTTTTGTGTCTTAAGAGGTTTGTGCACATGTTGTTTAATTAGCTAGTGGCAACAGCTGATGTCCTTTTTTTTCCTTCTCTCTCTTTCTCAGCTCTTCCCCTGGGGGGAGTTGAAAGGGCTTGAGGGTACCTCCACAGGAAGGAATTCCCAAGTGCTCCTTCCTGGGCTCTCAAAGAGGTTCTGCACTTGGGTGGTGGCAGCATCTACCAATCCAAGGTCAGACAAAAGCTGTAACCTTGGGAGTTTAATACAAGCCTGGAGTCACCAGTATTAATTTTCAGAATACTTGTGGGCCCCCACCTTCTGCATTCGAAGTGCCAGAGTTGGGAATTAGCCTCGACACGCCACAATAAATACTAGGCAAAAAAAGGTAAATTTCTCAGATATCCCAAGCACCCTGGACCAGTCTCCCCTTGTCTGAGAACTCGAACAAAAAATACCATAAATATATTAACATTCCAAAAGCAAAATACAAAGGCTTGGCTAACAAACAAAACCCCACAACCCACTCAACACCCCTTTCCTTTCTTAGATCTGCTTTCTCTCTAATCCAGGGGTGGGCAAACATTTTGGCCTGAGGGACACATCTGAGTATAGAAATTGTATGGCAGGCCGTGAAACGCTCATGAAATTGGGGTGGGGGTGAGGGCTCTGGCTGGGGGTGCAGGCTCTGGGGCAGGGCCAGAAATGAGGAATTCAGGGTGAGGGAGGGGGCTCCAGGCTGGGGCAGGGGGTTGGGGTGTGGCGGGGGAGGGCTCTGGAGTTGGACATGCAGACTCTGGGGTTGGCCAGAAATGAGAAGTTCAGGGTACAGGAGGGGGCTCCAGGCTGGGGCAGGGGGTTGGTATGTGGGCTCTGGCTGGAGGTGCGGGTTCTGGGGTGGGGCTGGAGATTTGGGGTGTAGGAGAGTGCTCCCGGGGGGTGTGGACGGTGGGAAGGGGATCAGGCCCGGGTCAGTTGGCTGGGGGTGGGGGCTCTGGAGTGGGGCCAGAAATGAGGAGTTCAGGGTACGGGAGGGGGCTCCAGGCTGGGGTGGAGGGGAGTGTGAGGGCTCCAGCTGGGGATTCAGGCAGTGGCGATGAGGGGTTTGGGGTGCAGGAGGGTGCTCCAGGCTGGGATTGAGGGGTTCAGAGGGTGGGAGGGGGATCAGGGCTGGGGCATGTGATTGGGGTGTGGGAGGGGCTCAAGGGTGCAGGCTCCAGGCAGCGCTTACTGCAAGCAGCTCCCGAGAGCAGCGGCATGTCCCATCTCCGGCTCCTATGCGGAGGTGCGACCAGGCGGCTCTTTGTGCTGCCCTGTCCATAGGCACAGCCCCTGCAGCTCCCACTGGCCGCAGTTCCCAGCCAAAGGGAGCTACAGGGGCGGCGCTTGGGGAGGTGGAAGCACACAGAGCCCCCTGGCTGCCCCTAAACATAGGAGCCAAGGACATGCCGCTACAGCATGTGCATGCGGAGTGGCCCCCCGATCCTGCTCCCCACAGGAGCTCAAGGGCAAGATTAAATTGGATGGTGGGCCAGATGTGGACCGCAGGCCATAGTTTGGACATTTAGCAAAGTCTAATAAAGAATTCCCCTGTATTGGCTGCAACACTTTCTGAATTAGGAAATTGTCATCTGTAATGTTTAGAAATTTCAAGTACATTTTAGTACAGGCAACATGAGACCTACAGCATGAGTCACTCAAGCTGAAGTCTCCCACAATCTTACAGTTTTTTTTCCTATACATTATAGATAGGTGCATAAACAGGCGGTTCCCTAGTGTGATCTGGTGGTCTGTTTCATACAGGAAATTAATATCCCATCTTGTGCACTTGTGCATTATCTGTTAGGACACTGACCCATTAGAATTCAAGATAATTTTCTTCCGAGTTATCAGTGACTCAAACATGTAATGCCATTTCGGACCAAGTGTCACTCTCCCTCCTTTTGCTCTCCCTAAATAGGTAATAACCATTGATTTTAACATTCTAACCATGCGAGGTTTCAGTAATTCAAAGAGTCAACTAAATTGAAAAAAGAAAAGGAGTACTTGTGGCACCTTAGAGACTAACAAATTTATTAGAGCATAAACTTTCGTGAGCTACAGTTCACTTCATCGGATACATTTCCGATGAAAATTTCTGTAGCTCACGAAAGCTTATGCTCTAATAAATTTGTTAGTCTCTAAGGTGCCACAAGTACTCCTTTTCTTTTTGCGAATACAGACTAACATGGCTGCTACTCTGAAAACTAAATTGAATTTATGCTCAGAAATGAGCAATTCTAGTCCCGCTTGTTTGTTACCCAGACTTCTAGCATTGGTGTATAAGCAATTCAAGAATTTCTTCTCATGTCCTTTGTTTCCTTTATTAATTTTGCTCTTAACATTTTGATTTTGTGCTGAGTGCTCGTATCTTCCCTCTTTTTACCCTCCTATTTTGCTATTAGTTTAACCTCTCCTGACTACGCTAACCAGCCTGTGCTCCAGAGACTGGTCCTCTTCTACTGAGGTGGAGGGCACCCAAACTGTACAGCCCCCTCTCTCCTTAGAAAATGGACAAATGTTCCATACAATCAAAACCCTCCACCCTCCAGCACTTACCTAGCATTAAATGAGTCTGATTCTAGATGCTCTCCCTTACCTGTCCTCCCTCATTTGTTCCCCTCAGTTGACTTTGTGATTCCATTTACAACTGTACCCCCTTCCTCCTCCATAATTGAGTTCTCTCCCATTGTTCTGATCATCAAGTTAAATCCCAGTTCTGACTAGTCATATCCAGTTCCTCATCTCATGTTCCTATGCTGATAGATGCCTCAGGGAAAGAAACTACATTACACAGTAGTCATCACATCCTTTTAGCTCTGCTATTCTCCTTGCTAAACAACTTGATTTCTGTCCCTCATTAAGAGTTCTGAACCTACAAACTCTGGCTCTTCTTGCCCTACAGATCTCTTCTTAATAGCTCACCTTCCTGTCTCCTCATTCTTTGCTTTCTACCTAGAATTTCATTTTTTTCAAAGGTACAACTGACAATTTGCCTTCTTCTCCTACTCCCTCTCCCTTACTCTTTGATATCCATTTTCTGGCTCTAAAATGTATCTTACTCTCTTTTGCTAACTCTGTCATGTGAACCAACCTTACCCTACCACCCTGCCCCCTCATCTCCTTTGCCCAAACAAGCCTTGCCAGGAATAGTCATTTAAAGTTTGACATTTCCATATATACTTATGCCAGTAAACTTACTTCTATAATATTTGTAGAAGATGAACTCAGGCAGCCTGAACACAGATGTAACAAATTTGTGCATAAATTAAAATCAATAGAACATTTTTTGCAATATTCACTCAGCTACTTCTGGGTGCTTGTGCTGCATGACAAATAAATTTAAAGAAATGTCAGTTGACTAAATATATCTGTGCATACTAATAGATATCACGTCTCTATCTTTCCTTCAGGTGCATTTCTAAATGGCTATAGTACACATCTCAAAAAGATTACAGTGTCATTGTTTGTATACAATATATTTTGAGATGTATCTGCAACGTAAAAACTCTGTAAAACTGTACCTAATGGGGAGGATCAAACTATACTGGGTTTTCTTAGTGCTTGCTGTAACAAAGTTCCTTCTCTACCTTGGTGGGTTTTGTGCTTATTGGCGGATTTGCTCGCTTTGGAACTTCAAGGCAGCCCTCAGGTTGGCCGTTTTTCTGAACCCACAGTCCAGGTCGACTCCTCCTGTGTCTGACCAGGAGTTGGAAGGTTTGGGGGGAACCCGGGCCCGCCCTCTACTCCGGGTTCCAGCTCAGGGCCCTGTGGAATGCAGCTGTCTAGAGTGCCTCCTGGAACAGCTGTGCGACAGCTACAACTCCCTGGGCTACTTCCTCATGGCCTCCTCCCAACACCTCTTTTATCCTAACCATAGGACCTTCCTCCTGGTGTCTGATAATGCTTGTATACCTCAGTCCTCCAACAGTCCACATTCTCACTCTCAGCTCCTAGCGCCTCTTGGTCCCCGCTCCTCACACGCACACCACAAACTGAAGTGAGCTCCTTTTTTAAACCCGGTGCCCCGATTAGCCTGCCTTAATTGATTCTAACAGCTTCTTGATTGGCTGCAGTGTTCTAATCAGCCTGTCTGTCTTAATTGTCTCCAGAAGGTTCCTGATTGTTCTGTAACCTTCCCTGTTACCTTACCCAGGAAAACAGGATCTACTTAACCTGGGGCTAATATATCTGCCTTCTATTACTCTCCTGTAGCCATCTGGCCTGACCCTGTCACATTGCCTATGTGCCAAGTTAATGACTGGCAATCTATGGCGTACCAATTTGCCTTGCACTAACTCACCAAGTAGATAAGCCTTTAGGCTTAGAAAATGTATTCCTTTTGTATCAATGGAAGCTTTAAGTATTAACTGCTATTAACTGCAATTATCTGCATTGCAAACATTATTCACATTTTCTCCATTATGTAGTTTTCTTTTTATCTCTTGATTTTGACATATGAAACACGCCCACTTAACATAACTTTTGATCTCCTGACAGTGACTGGCCCCAAAAATAATGAGTCACTTGCTAAGAAAAAACAGCAATATTCTTGATATAAAAAAATGCTTTCAGACTTTTGGATACTATGCTGAGATACCATAATTATCTAATAGAAGCTGCTACTGTATTATAAACTCCTCATATAATTACTTAGAAATAGGACAGATCTATGCCAAATTCAAAAAACAAACCATTACTAAAACTGATCAAAAAGAAAAGGAGTACTTATGGCACCTTAGAGACTACAAATTTATTTGAGCATAAGCTTTTGTGAGCTACAGCTCACTTCATCGGATGAAGTACCTCACGAAAGCTTATGCTCAAATAATTTTTTTAGTCTCTAAGGTGCCACAAGTACTCCTTTTCTTTTTGCGAATACAGACTAACAGGGCTGCTACTCTAAAACTGATCAGTTTATCATCTCCTTTTTCTATTTTGTGCTAGAAATCTGAACGGAAATCCTGCAAACCCATGTGGAGAAAAGCAGAGGTAACAGTAAGATTTGCCCACACACTCTAGTGACTTGTTTTCAGGTGTTCCAAAACCATCCCAAATTGGTAATACAGTATGCAGGCTACAGGAAATGGTTAACTGGATTGTTGTTAAATTATATTCACATTATCTCACCTACATTAATACGTTCATTGATGTATTGTCATTCCCTTAGTCTAATTACACAAAAACAGCTCCCAAAAATACATAAGATTAGCAGTTAATCTACAACTACAGATCTTCACAAAATCAATACAGCGGAGAATGAGATATTTTAACTGTTTTGTGGTATTTGTGCTGCTGTCATATCCTCATACAAACAGAATTTCATCCGTTACAGCCTGTCAAATTGTTCTACTTATGACAAATTAAAGGTATTTTTAAACAAAACAGCAACTTCCATCCATATGCTATTGTATTGAGAAATTATATTAAGTAAGTCTGTGCACAAAGTAATCAAATACAGATGGAAATATCCCTACTGAAGCAGCCAAATGTCAGATATCTTTATAATATTTTCATATAAAATACCTTGAGAAAAACCACAATTTAACTTTGAGATAGTTATGAATTTATGATGATCAGAAGAAAAAAGTTTCCACCATACTTCAATACTACATTCCTGCATGAAATGTTTTCCAGTTTTAGAAGCCTCTGCAAATTTTCCCTCAAATACCATCTTAACACTTCCTCTGTGGCTGCTTGGTTTTAATTTTTAGTAAATAAAGACAAATTACTTGGAAACAGGGTATATCACTCATTCAAAGTCTTAGAAAGTCAAATGTATAAAAAATAATTAAAAGAAGTAGATTTCAAGTAGATTGAACTGGAAAGGAAATGTCAGTCCTGTTTTTAAAATCTAAAGCAAGTAATTCGAAGGGTTACCGTATTTTTTATATTATATATACACACATATATACACACACACAAAATATATGTATTTATTCTAAAAACATGTTTTTGAAAACAGTACAAGTAGAAAATAAGTATTCTTATACACCCTAATAAGAGAGGATCGCATTTGGCTTAGAAGTCAAAATCCTCTACTTACAAGACTTTTACTAGGTATTCACACAAAAAGTCTATTTTCTTCAGTATTAAGCAAAACAATTATCTTCAGATATCTGACACTCAGAAGACGACAGATTTGGATATTGCAATGAACAACTTTGATCTATTTTTAAAAGGAACAGAAGTTCACCATGTTTTCTTAAAGTAAGAAATAGAAAAGGAAAGAAATACTTAGTTGTAACTTTCTATCCAGCTTAAGATGTGCTCAAGAACAGAAAGACCAGGTCAAGAGCATTGAATTTGTTGCCCATGGGACAGAAATCTGATGCATTTAATTTGAGATTCATTATCTGAAGTCCTTCAGTATATAAAAGTATCCCTGAGACATTTCTGGTTTTTGTGATTTCTGGTAAAAGGACTAGGAAGATTGCTATGTTGAATATTGAATGATTTGCAATCATTACTACTACAATGGCAAACAAAAAGCCAGTAGCACACTACTTTCAACTTACTTTATTCTGATGCTTTGATTGGCAAAATAAACAAAGAACATGACATGAAGACATACATTAATTTAGTATGCTTTTTGTGCTGATGTCGATCCATGTTAATTTCATATTCCCAGAGCCAGTAGTAACATACTTGGAGCATGTCTGCGGGTGGGGAGGGGGAGGGCACACACAATGATCAATGGAAATAATCTGATCAACTAAAGAAGTGATAACATATTCCAAAAGGAGTATTACATAGTCCTCTGCCAAAATGATTGTAACTGGAAAAGAGGCTATAGAGAAGAGGCTAATTAAAAGGGATGGCTAATCTCTCAGAGCTCCAAAAGGAATGCAAGAAACCTACTGAAAATAAGCACTACATAGTTGTGACCTAATGCACACCAGTATTCAGACCTTAACCATCATGGTAATAAACTTTGTACAAAATATTCCTTGTGAGGTATCAGTTGAAAACTAGTAACTCATTGGTCAATAATGTCATGGTGAAATGTATGTAGCAACATTATATGTAAAGTTATGAACATTAAGTGAAATTATGACTTAAGTGTGTTTACCTGAGGAAGTAGGTAAACCAGTTTCTCAAAGACAAAGGACAAGATCATACCTCTTCCCAGGTACCATCAAACCTGACTGGCAATCATCTTTGGCAGCAAAGGGGGGCAGGAACAGATCGAGTTGCATTTTAACAAACATGGAATCTCTTTCACTGCCGGACTCCATGCCTCTATTCTCATAGCTGGATGGAAATTTATCTAGTGAGTAACCCTCAGGAAAATGCATTTCAAAGGGTGACTGGACTATAAAAGTGAGGTGCAAACAGACCCCAGATATTCTCTCTCACACACCTGAGAAGACAAAGGAACCAGCCCTTTGGGAGGTGCTTCTGACCTGAGAATTTAGTCAGCAGTGTTGCTAGGACCATGGGGTAAAGATTTTACCTTGAACCAAGTCTAGTTTGTTAAGTTTAGTAACTAGGACATGTTTATCTGTATTTCTCTTGTAACCATGTCTGACTTCAATGCCTTATACTTGTGCTCATTTACAAATCTCCCTCTTTGTAGTTAAATAAACTTGTTTTATTCTTTAACAAGACTAAATTAGTTTTGATGTTTAAACTGAACTGTTTGGTAACTGTTGTACATTGTCTCCTTACAGGGACAACTGCTCTCCAATACCCAAACTGTCCAAAAGAGGGGAGGGCCGTGCAGAACACACGTTTTTTGTGGAATATCTGGGACAGGAAGTGTGTCGGAGTCACCCTTCAAGCAGTAACCAAGGCTCCTGGAAGCCAGAGTGTGGCTGATGTGTAGCTGACAGGCTGCTGGGGTATGGCTAGACCAGGACTGCAGCTGCACATAGACACTCAGGGTATGACTTGCATGCTGTTTGTGGAGAGGCCCAGGTGGGGAGTACATCAGCAAAGCATTGTGAGGCACTCAAGATTGCAGGGCAGGTGGTAACAGCTCCTCACTGGTTTGGATTGCACCCAGAATGTGATAATAGTAAGAACAGGTATCATCAAATTAAATGTTAAAAAGACAAGTTCTTTCTACATAGCTTCTAAAGTATCATTTATAGATTAGAAGCAAAACTAATGGATTTGTAGTTATAATAAATTTATTAAGTTATTGTTTACTGTCAATTCCATTCCTTTGTCTTAGAAGACTAATGAAATAGCCTACTTTGTTTGGTAAATGACATATTTTGCCTTATAACTTTCACACTTTCTGATAAGTATTCTCAGCTATTCATCACAACTGCTTTCAATCACTGTGTCTTTATTCCTTACATCAGTGCTAACAACTAATTTCCAGTCTATTTTGCAATATTTACTGGTTCCACATTTCTGCTAATGAAAATATTTAAATTAACTTCATCCAAATGGGAGCACTTCTATGATCTGTATCAATGGTTAAAGATGTTTCTAACATGCCTAAATAGTAGTAAACTGTTCTTCTTTCAGTCAACAGCAGTTTCACTAATGTCTGTTCGCAACATTTAAGATTTTGTAGAAATGCTGACCAAAATATTCAGCAAGGAAAACAGATATAAAACCATGCCTCCACATACACATACTATGCAACCTTGGCATAGTCTTGTGCAACTTCAGTTTCTCTATTCAAGTAAAACCTGCTAAAGTTAGAGAGTGGAGAGTTTGATTTAATTCTGCTTGGTACAGTAAAGAGCATTCTTACAGTCCTCTATTCAATGCAGTTAGCCCTAGTTTCAGTTCAGTTTCACAAGTCCCTTATTTTCCAGTACAGTTCACTGATGCAGAATTAATCCATCCAAAATTCCAAGACTAGCAAACTTCAGTTACAGAGAAGGACGTATTGTCATTGGCAAGCTAAAGAAAAATGTTTTAACCAATTAGACAGGTTTCAGAGTAGCAGCCGTGTTAGTCTGTATTCGCAAAAAGAAAAGGAGTACTTGTGGCACCTTAGAGACTAACAAATTTATTTGAGCATAAGCTTTCGTGAGCTACAGCTCAGCATTCGATGAAGTGAGCTGTAGCTCACGAAAGCTTATGCTCAAATAAATTTGTTAGTCTCTAAGGTGCCACAAGTACTTCTTTTCTTTTAACCAATTAGCACCCTCTAGTGGGATCAGTGCAATTTATTTGTGATGAGAAATAAGCTTGCTCACTGTTCAGATCTGTTCTTTAATTCCATCACAACTTATTACAGCTCATTTGTCAAATAAATGTTAAAATTCACAATACCATATTTTCTACTGTGACAGGGTCAGGCTAGATGGCTATAGGAGAGTAACAGAAGGCAGATATATTAGCCCCAGGCTAAGTAGGTCCCTTTTCCCTGGGTAAGGTAACAGGGAAGGTTCCAGAACAATCAGGAACCTTCTGGAGACAATTAAGACAGGCTGATTAGAACACCTGCAGCCAATCAAGAAGCTGAATCAATTAAGGCAGGCTAATCAGGGCACCTGGGTTTTAAAAAGGAGCTCACTTCAGTTTGGTGTGTGTGTGTGTGTGTGTGTGGAGCTGGGAGCAAGAGGCACTAGGAGCTGAGAGTGAGAACGCGGACTGTTTGAGGACTGAGGTGTACAAGCATTATCAGACACCAGGAGGAAGGTCCTATAGTGAGGATTAAGGTGTTGGGAGGAGGCCATGGGGAAGTAGCCCAGGGAGTTGTAGCTGTCGCACAGCTGTTCCAGGAGGCACTCTAGACAGCTGCATTCCACAGGGCCTTGGTCTGGAACCTAGAATAGAGGGCGGGCCTGGGTTCCCCCGAATCCTCCCAACTCCTGGTCAGACACAGGAGGAGTCGACCTGGACTGTGGGTTCAGAAAAACAGCCAAGCTGAGGGCTGCCGTGAAGCTCAAAGGCGAGCAAGTCCGCCAATAAGCGCAAGACCCACCAAGGTAGAGCAGGAACTTTGTCACACTACATAATTTGAACTGATGCGATTCAAATGCTGACATAAGAGCAGAATATTCGAAAGACAACAAAATTTTACTGTAAATGACACATTCGTAAGAGAAAATCTGCTGAAGTTAAAAACTGTATCTATACATATACATATGTGAAAAGTTACAAACTGCATTCCATATGGGAAAAAAAAAATCATACTTTCCCCGTAAGTTAAAGAGACATACACACAATCAACCATTCAAGAAGGTTTTTTTTCTTTTATTTCAACCATTTACAAATAAACCTAACATTTTGAAATTTAACTTGCATTTCCTAGCACAAAAAAAGGGGAAAAAAGACATCTAAAAAGAATCCATTATATGCCAAAAAAAAAATATTGTCCTGAAGTAACAAATGTGCAGTGGCCAAAATCATCTCATCTATCATCTGCCTAGGTGCTGAGAAGGCCTCTATCAGCATAATATCAGAGTACCTATTATATACATCTTTTACATGTTTTTAAGAGCACTAATAATTTTTGCTCAGAACAAACAAATGATACAAACATTGCTGCAGTAACTCAAAATGCAAATGAAATAATAGCTGTAAAAAATATATTGGACATTCTCAAGTTAATTACATTGGAAAGATGTGACCGATATTAAATACAGAGGTTTTGTACGCACACTGATTTTTTAGCAAATATGACATTAAAAAAAAAACTGTGGGGACTTAATATTCAGTATCTAAATGGGGAATGAGTTAAGAATAACAAGTAGAAGAGGTAGTCTCCCACTCACCAGTAGCCAGCAGAAAAGTTAGTCTATCAAGTAATGAGTAAAAGTTTTGCTTAATTTCAAAACTAAGAGGGCAGACAGAATTTCACCCAGCCTCTGCCAAGAGACAGGCTAATTTTTAAAATAAATTTACTATGTCCTGTCCCCTTCTCCTGCTTACATTCCAGATTTAAGAGCCCTAAATCAGCAACACCCATAAGCATGCGCTTAACTTTGATTGCAATAGTATTAATCACAAGTTTGAAGTTAAACATGTACTTAACTGCCATGCTGAATGGTCCCTAAGTCAGAAGGGAAAGCACCTGAGAATGTGTAAATAAATGTACAAGGATAGTCTTCCACTCCTTCCCATAACATCTGTCATTTCGCTTTCTCACACACCCTTCCCTTTGTGCAGCTATACCGAAAGTAGGACAGGAGACAATTGATATGGTTTTAATCAGGCTGCAACTTCATTATTAGATGTCTGGGACCACCCTAGAGTTGCCAACTTTCTAATTGCAGAAAACCGAACACCCTTGCCCCATCCCTGCCCTGAGGCCCCGCCCCCACTCACTCCATCCCCCCTCCCTCCATTGCTCGCTCTCCCCCACCCTCGCTCAGTCACTCATTTTCACCAAGATGGGGCAGAGGGTTGGAATGAAGGAGGGGGTGAGGACTCTGGGGTGCACGGGGGGCTCCAGGCTGGGGGGTGAGGCTGAAGGGTTCAGGGTGTGGGAGGGGGCTCTGGGCTGGGGCAGAGGGTTGGGGGGGTCTGGGCTGGGCATGCGGCTCCAGGGTGGGGCCAGAAATGAGGGGCTCAGGATTTAGGAGGGGCTTCAGGCTGGAACAGGGGGTTGGGATGCGGGGGAGGTGAGGGCTGGCTGGGGGTGCGGGCTCTGGGTTGGAGCCAGGGATGAGGGGTTTGGGGTACAGGAGGTGGCTCAGGGCTGGGGCGGGGAGTTGGGGTGTGGGAAGGGATCATAGAATTATAGAATATCAGGGTTGGAAGGGACCTCAGGAGGTCATCTAGTCCAACCCCCTCCTCAAAGCAGGACCAATCCCCAACTAAATCATCCCAGCCAAGGCTTTGTCAAGCCTGACCTTAAAAACCTCAAAGGAAGGAGATTCCACCACCTCCCTAGGTAACCCATTCCAGTGCTTCACCACCCTCCTTGTGAAAAAGGTTTTCCTTATATCCAACTTAAACCTCCCCCACTGCAATTTGAGACCATTACTCCTTGTTCTGTCATCTGGTACCACTGAGAACAGTCTAGATCCATCCTCTTTGGAACCCCCTTTCACGTAGTTGAAAGCAGCTATCAAATCCCCCCTCATTCTTCTCTTCTGCAGGCTAAATAATCCCAGTTCCCTCAGCCTCTCCTCATAAATCATGTGCTCCAGCCCCCTAATCATTTTTGTTGCCCTTCGCTGGACTCTTTCCAATTTTTCCACATCCTTTGTATAGTGTGGGGCCCAAAACTGGACACAGTACTCCAGATGAGGCCTCACCAATGTTGAATAGAGGGGAACAATCACATCCCTCTATCTGCTGGCAATGCTCCTATTTATACAACCCAAAATGTCATTGGCCTTCTTGGCAACAATGGCACCCTGTTGATTCATATCCAGTTCCTCGTCTACTGTAACCCCTAGGTCCTTTTCTGCAGAACTGCTCTCTAGCTGCTCTGGAATGCAGGCTCTGGGAGGGAGTTTGGGTGCTAGAGGGGGTTCTGAATTGTGGCCTGGGGTTAGGGTGCAGGAGAAGGCTCAGGATGCGGATTCTGGGCGGTGCTGAGCTTAGGATGCCCCGGCATTTCCCTGTGATGGAGGAAGCCCGCGTGGCTCCCAGGAAGCAGCAGCATGTCCCTCCAGCTCCTAGGTGGAGAGGCAACCAGGGGGCTTTGCACACTGCCCCCATCCCGCAGGCGCTGCCCCCGCAGCTCCCACTGGCCATGGTTCCCAACCAATGGGAGCTGCGGAGCTGGCACTTGGGGCAGCGCCTGTGGATTGGAGCAGCGTGCGGAGCCCCCCTGGCTGCCCCTCCGCCTAGGAAACAAAGGGACATGCTGGCCATTTCTCGGGAGCCGCACTGAGCCTGCCTGCCCCACTGGAACTGCAGCCAACCGGACTTTTAGCAGCCTGATTAGCTGTGCTTCCCCATTTCTAGTACCACAAGGATAATAAAAGAAAATGCATGTTAATTCTCCTATCACCATATTTGAGCTGGAGAAAAATGACTTACACAGTTTCAATTACGTTTTAATTAATGCAAAAAAAATGCACTTTCATGGAAGCTCCACAAACTCAAAGAACAAATTTAGATTACCTCAGTTTCACTAAAAATATCTTTACACAATACTAAATACGTCTATCTTTGGAAAACCAGAATCCCAGGAATTAGATTGGAGAACCTTACCACTATACAAAAGCAAACTCGTTTATAAAGTTGTGAAAGACCATGGATAAACCAAAAAGATAAGGACAAACCAGCAAGGTATTCCCAAGGGTAAATTATGCCCAGGTTGCTAGAAATGTTACAAAGGAGTTGAGTGGTAAAAGGAGAACCAATAGAACTAATTCATATAGACTTTGAAATGGCACTTTGTAAAGTATTTACCAAAAGGATCTTTAAGAAACCTTGTAAGCACTGGGGGAGTGGATTAATGGACTGTCATGGATAAAAGGTGGAACAAACCAGGATATCCGGAACAAAATCAATAAAGCCAGGAACACCTTCAGGAACTTAAATAAAGTCTGGGAATCATCAAAATACAACACCAAAACCACACTCAAGATTTATCAGAGCTGTGTACTTTCAACACTACTTTATAGTGCAGAATGCTGGGGAAAGAGAAAGTCTGACATGTCAAAACCGTCTTCATTCCATACAACCTGCCTCAGAAAAATCCTCCATATCTTTTGGCCCAGAACAATCTCAAACCAAGATCTATTGACACAGTGCAGCCAAGAGGATCTGAGCACCATCATTGCCAGGAAAGGTGTTGGAGATGGATCGGTCATGTGCTTTGGATGGAAACTGATTCCATCACCAGAGTAGAAGTAAGATGGACACCCAAAGGCAAGCGAAAATGAGGCTGCCCGAAAACAACATGGCGAAGAGCGGTGGAAGCCAAGCTGAAAAACCTGGGGCAAAGCTGGGGAACCATTGAAAGACTTGCCAGAAACAGACAGGAGTGGAGGAGCTTCATCACTGCCCCAAACACCAGAGGTGTAATAGGAACATGATGATGATGATGATGGATAAAAGGCTGACTGAGCAATAGACAAAATAGGTAGAAAAATACATCCAGCATATAGAATAAGAAGTTAAAAATAAAGTGCTTAAGGGAACAACACTAGGAGTCTTGGGGTTAAATAGATTTATAACAGTCTGGGAGGTTGGATGAAAAGTGAGGTGGCAAAGTTTTCTGCCACCCGAACTGGGGTTCCACTCAATACCCCTCACAACAATAAAACTCCCATTTACTTTAACTGGAGCCGTACTTAAGAAAGGAACTGGTAAGCAGGCTGACCAGGAAGAACAGTTTTCTTGGATATCTCTCTTTTTTTTTAATTATTTAAGATGCTGTCAGTACAGTTTTTACTGCAAACAAAACTAGTTGTATACAGACAGAAGTAAAAAAAAAAAAACACAAATACCTCCCCCAGTCTGGACTACCTCCCTCCTTTCTGTAGCTGTAACTGCTGTGGAGAAGTTCTTATTCCAAGGCATCTTCACCTCCTGTCTCACATGAAATTACACATTTGACTTCCTTTTAGGGAATCTAACTGGCCTGCAGCCTCTATTCCTGCCTCATTATCTTCACTTAAGTACATGAACAGGACAAAAAAGGAAAGCCAGGTTGGAGTTAACCCTCTGTTTGATTGTGACTAACAGAACCCTCTTCACCCTGCCAGAGATCAGACTCTCTCCATTCTGAAGTGCTCTACATGACAAAATAATCTAGCTATTTCAAGTTCAGGATCAAATCAATAACGCTACCTTCTTTTTGGAACAATAAAAAGTACATTTCTGAGAAATGAGCCTATCTTGATAGAAGACACGCATCTTAAGGTCTACCACATGCTAAACAATCTGTTTTGAAGGAGCTAGGAGAGGCACAAATCTGACTCTTGGAAGAATGGAACTAAGTTTGCAAAGTATCTCAGTTCCAGAATATGACAGTACCCAACAACTGAATATGACGAGAGCCGCAGTGCTAAAACAGACTGCCCCCCACGGGGGAGAAAAGAAATATTTACATAAGCTTCTCTGATTACAGGTATGTTAACGAGTGATCGGAAGAATAACGTCCTCTGTTTGGAGGATGCTTCCCTGCTCTGAAGAGCAAGACAGAAGCCGCATATGCAATGGGAAATAAAGGCCTAGAAAAGAACCAGGTGGCTGAGGACTGCTCCCTCCAATTACTACACTCACAATCATGGCCCATTGGAGAACATGGTTTGATTACTCCTTCCTGGGGTGAAGGAAGGTGGAAGAGAAGACTTGCATTTGCTTGAAAAAGACCCAGCATGGCATATATATGGAGCAGGAGAGCACCACCATTCACCCCTCTACCTTGTTATCTGACGTGTCAGGAACTTGCCGTGGTATCCTCAAATGGAAAATAAAAGGACACCTCCTAGTGCTAACCTAGTAATGGCTAGCTCAGAGTAAACTGAAGGATGAGGAAATCCTGACATAGGGGACCTCATGTAACTCTGGTGCAGTTTCTCTCCAGCTAACAGGTTGAAACAGAAGCTCAGCTTGGTGTGTGTTCACGTGCATAAAAGCACTTGAGGGACCCCAGCCTGTCCTAATGGAACCACTGATAATGGTGGCCTTGGAGGTGGGCAAAGGTTCATTCGGGCAACTTTGCTGGGGAACTGTGTGCCTGAGACCACTGCCCCATAGGGAAGGACGTGCTCACTCTTCACAGGAATGGAGATAGGTGCAATGGACCTAATGGATCTGCAACCAACCCAGAAGGAGAGTCAGGATGAGGAGAGCAGCGAGGCAGAAGTTATGACAGTTCACTTTGCGGGTGGTGATGAGTCGGAAGTGTGTGCCCCTACCGGATGGGATCCTGAAACCCTTATACAGGTCTATGGGAGAGATTCAAGTCTGAGCCTGAGGATAGCAAAGGTCTGAGCCTCATCAAGGTGGATGAGGATCATGAGGAGTGGGTGAGTGGCCCTCAACTTGTCTCTCACTCCCATAACCAACCATTGAGCCACCTCAGGATATGGCAGTAAAGTTTGACAGGAGCCTGCAGACAATGAAGGAGGGAATTGTGAGCCTCAGTGCTCAGGGACAAGGGTGGCAACCAGGTCACCTTGGGACACCCCTCTTAAGGAATATAGAGTGGTTTGGCAAAAATAATTGGCATTAGTAGCCCATAGGCTGGGCAGTCTGCCTGACAAAAGTGGGCCCCTCTCAGATGAGGGGGCGATGCAGTCACAGATGTGGGTGGGGGCTGATATCCCACAAAGGGATATGGAGCAATTAGGGAGGGATCATCCCTATCGCCAGGTGGAAGCATTCCTAACAAAATATAAGCAGGAGACAAGGTGGCTAACACCCCTAGAGCTTATGCAGGAGCTGATCACCCACTCTGGAATCATCTGGCTAAAGGGGTTAAGAAAAAGAGTTGGAAGGGGGAATTTGCGGATTTATTTACCTTGCTGTTCCCGGAAGAGCCAACAGAGGAAGGGGGAAAAAACAGATCCAAAAAAAAAAAAAAAAAGAGGGGGCGGAAGGGGGGGACAAACCCCACAAACTATGGTATCAAAAACTCCTGAGAACTGGTCCGTGACCTTTCGCATTTATGCAACTATAATTTGTGTGAGGACCTTGAAAGGTGTAATTTGTTGTTCAAGTATGAGAACTTAATAGTAAGGGTTTATGCTACATGTGGTGCGGTAACATAGTTAAAGTATGGCAGAGAATTTAGACAGAGGGCAGCGGAGGAGCCTGATTTACTCTGTGGTAAAACAGATCAGGAACTTTGGCTTGAATATATGATTCTTTATGACTCAGCTGAGCTGGCATTCACAGACAATGGGCTGCCAGTGCCAAAACATTATTTTCAAAATATGGATATAAAAGCTAATGTGTGCTTTGCACTTAATAATGGGAAATGTTTTCACTCCCAATGCAGGTACAATTACCATGGGGGTCAGGATAGTGCACTCTCCTGTTAGGGGGTAAAGGGTGATTTCAACAGAGCAGTAGGAAAGGGAGTCCACAAGTCCCAGTGCTTCAGGAGTGGGGAGGAAGTAACCACAGGATATACAGGTGTTGTAGAATTTGTTATCGGATTACCCCAGGAAAAGAGAAGCAGCTTATTTATGGAATGGATTTTTGGCTGGTTTTCAAATCCCATATGAAGGAGTGAAGTGCCATTCCTCAGCAGAGAACCTGAAGTCATTAAAGTCTTCGAGTATATGGTAAGGGCAAAGATGACTTGCGAAGTGTCAGCAAGGAGAGTGGCAGGCCCCTTTCCATGCATTCCAATGCCAAAAATTGCACATATGTGCCCTGGGTGTGGTACCAAAGAAGGTGAAGGAGGAATACAGGCTTATCCACCACCTGCCCTACCCTGCAGCTCATCAGTAAACTATATTGACCCCCAACTGTGTTCAGTGAGATAATCATAGCTACTGAAGCATCAAATGATGAGTAAGGAGTGTGGCCCTGGGGAGACGTTGGCAAAATATTACATGAAATCTGCATTCTGATTGCTTGCAGCACATCCCAGGGACTTAAACTTGCTTTGGTGTAAGTTTGAAAGCCACTACTATTTTGATAAAGCCATGCCCATGGGATGTTTGGTGTCATGCACTGCTTTCAAAAGATTCAAAGGCCCTGCCTGAAGTTTAACGTACCTGGGAACCAAATTGGACCAATGTTTGGGGAGTTCTGAGGTTACCTACGGAGAAGCTGGAATTGGTCAAGGCACTGAATCAGGCTCTTAAAGGGGCAAAGAAAATTACTCTGAACTTTGCATGCCAGGGTTGTCTCCCGGTCAGGAATTTATTGTCTATGGGGCATCTGCCTCCTCTGGAGCGTGAAAAGCCCATCACTTTGTCAGAATGACAAGGGAAATGAAGGAAGACTCAGGCTTGTGGGAAAGATTCATGGAAGAATTTAATGCGGTTTCAATATGGCGTTCAGACTGGTTGCTCAAGACTAGCTATAGATATAATCTGACACCTCAGGAGGAACAAGTTTTGGGGTGTACTTTCAAAAAGAATGGTATGGCTAGAAGCGGCCAGAAAGTTGGGTGGCTCAGGATAGTACAAGGGGCATCAAGTTTCTTCCTATACTGGTGGCAATAACTATTGGGGAGAAAACTTTCAGAACAAAAAAGTCCATTTCTAGTGTGACTACCAATCTATGGGCCATACTGTGAACAGTCAGTCAGCTAAGAGTGAGACTGGTGAGGGCCTTTGTTTTACACTTCCTGCAGTTTAACATTCTGTGCATGTCCAGGAGTGCCAATATTCTCTCTGAGTTTCAGGACAACAGATTCTGGGAACTCAACCCGCTGGCCAGCAGGGATCTCTGGGTGATGCCCCACCAACTTTGAAACTTTGGGTTATAAGAATTATGGGACTAGTCAAAGATATGGTTGTCCTGTGGACACTGGGGGCCTATAAGGCCAGTCTTTCAGAGTTCACAGAATCTAGGGCATAGGAAGGCCTTCATCAGGTGCAATATGTGGTGTTTCTGACTCATTGTGGGTTGATTCCCTCCATCATTTCTGGTTGGCTACTTGACTAGGTTCATGTGTTTCCCAAACCCATGTAGGCATTTCATAATACAGAAGCTCTTAGAAGGATGGTCCAGGAGGAACAGGTGAAAGAGGGACAACAGTTTACCCATAACACTGGAAACCTTGACAGGGTTATTAATAGCTCTACCATGGGTCTGTGGGAGAAAGGCCATTTTATTTAAGGTGGCATTTGTTGTTGCTTTCTTTGGCACTTTAAGAGTGAGTGAGTTGGTGCCTATGGCAGCTGAGGACAGGACCCAGTGTATATTAAACTTAACAGATGTGCCACTATAGGTAGAAGAAAAGTCCCTGCACTCAAGGTACCCAAAAACAAACCAGAAGGGACAAGGAGCTTATATGGTGTTGAAGGAATATGCAGATGAACACTTGTACCCTGTGAAGGCAATAAGAACCTTATTCAAAATCCAGGGCCCACAGCCTGGCCTGCTGTTCATGCACAGTGATGCAGTTTCCTGACAAGATACGAATTTGGTACAGTACTGAGAAAAACCCTGTACTACTGAGATCTTGACCCAGAAAAATTTCGTACTCATCCTTTCAGGAGTGGGACAGTGACATCAGTGGCTTCAGAGGTATTAGCTTGTGGCAGGAGCAGGCAATGGAGGGCTAGAAATCAAGGTTTTACAAGATTTATCTCCACACCAAGGAAAAGATGGCAGGGAACAGTAAAATGTAACTAACCCATTGCACTTGTTTCTTTCATGGGCTGTTTGGAGTGTACACAACATTTGGATTTGCAGGCATTGTACTGTCAATTGGGCCCACAAAAGGGTGACCAGGACAGCAGACAGGTCTCAGCTGCCCTTCAGGACCGAAGCGATTTGCATCTGCTGGTTCAGCAGAAAAGTCCTGCACCAAAATCAGCTCACGCCACTTCTGCACTCACTGACAAACAACGCGGACCCACCTCATGTCTTGGTTATTCACCTCAGGGAGAATCATCTTGGGGGCTGTACCAAGGTCAAGCTATGCAACAGAATCAATGAGTATATTAGTTTGATTATAAAATCATGGTCAGAAGTGAGGTTAATATGGTCAGAAATGCTCATAAGGCAGATTGGGAGAGGAGCTGTAGACCCCAGTCTACGTGAACAAGGCTACGAAGTGAATATGGCAGTCACCAAGATATTCCTGGAGATGGAGGGGTTCAGTGATACCGCACAGAGACACCTGTTACAATCAGCCTGAATTTTTATGGGATGATGGCATACAGTTGTCAGATGTGGTGTTGACATATGGATAAAGAATATGAGCAAACAGCCTGGGCAGGAGTTGTGATATGAGGTAGAGTGGTTGTAGGGGAACGACCAAGCTAGTCGCTGGCACCTTCTGTGGCTGGTTACCAGTGCAGTTAAAAACGATAAATTCAAAAGTTGCCAGAAGTAAAAGACCTGAGATTTTGGTGATGGGTCTTGGGCTGATGTGGCAGAGTGAGACCTTGTGACCCTTGCAGGCTGAAACCAGACCCTTCTGCACCCTCTGTCCCCCTGCAGGGAGAGGGTGCCAGGACTCAGAGAGCTGAGTCCTGGTGGAGTAGGTTCAGGAGAACCTTTTCCAAGTTACAAGTTTTATGGGGTAAGGCAGTGGTTCTCAACCAGGAGTATGTATATTCTTGGGGGTATGCAAAGGTCTTCCAGGGGTACTCAACTCATCTAAATCAGTGTTTCTTAACCTGGGGGTTGCAGCCTCCAGGGGATCACAGGACAGATTTAGTGGGGTCACAAGTGCAGGGCTGATATTAGGAGTTGTCAAACAGGGTTGCCCCGCAAAGCTAAGTTACATGCTTCAACTACAGGCGGTTGGGCTTGGGCTTCAGACAAGGCTCATAAGTGAAAAACAAGCTCCAGTTTCACACTGAAATGTAAGTACAATATTTATATTCCAATCTATTTATTTTAGAATTATATGGTAAAAATGAGAAAGCAAACAATTTCTCAGTAACAGTGTACTGTAACAATTTTGTATTTTTATGTCTGATTTTGTAAGCAAGTAGTTTTTAAGTGAGGTGGAACTTGGGGTATGCAAGACAAATTAGACTCCTGAAAAGGGTACAGTAGTCTGGAAAAGTTGAGTTGTGGTAAGGAACCACCGCCCCCACACTGGAACCAATTAAACACCTGGTATAGGAGAGTATGGGTAATGGGCATGCAGTGCCCTTCCCCTGTGTTAAAGTTCAATAAAAGTTGTGGCCTGCATGTATTTGTCCACATTTCACTACTGTGTCCACATCAAAGGCAGAACAGAGACTAGAAACAAAAGAGGCAGGGCTATTGCAAGGGAAGAGGAAACCATCAGGCCACAGATCCTATTCAATGACAGTCTGTGATAAAGAAAGAAGGGAGGAGCTCATTATTTTCAATTGGAAGAGACAGCAAAACTAAAAAAAGAACTGAGAAACTGGAGAAAAGTGAATGTTTAAAATATAAGAGCATATGCATGCAGCTATAAACATTTTGTTGCTTGGCACGCGCTGTGGTAGAGTAGTAGTTAGTTGTAATGACATGCTGATAACTTCAATATGACTGTCAGTGTTTCAGATGTCAGATTAACATGATTACAACCACTGAATACTTTATTCTACAATGTTTGAAAGATTTTGGAACTCAAGTAGTACCATTATTTATGGTTTGTTCCTGATTAAAACAATGTACTTGAGCCCAACAAAAATATAATTGCTCGTTTTCTATGAAACAATCTATAGGTGACATTATAACTCAAGTTATTCTATGGAAAGAAGAGATATCTATGTTAAATATACAGCACTAGTGAAGCAATCAACCTACATATGTGCTAGCGGTTTCTTTTTAATCTAAGCTGAAGGCTAAGAAAAGGCGTTAAAGATATATTCACTAACCAAATGAAATCACTGTTGGCATGTAAGCATTGCAGTTCGGGACTTCTGGCAAATATCAACAAGAAGCAAATCAGAAAGACAGATTTGGCAGACCATATAGTTCCATTTTTCATCAGACAAAAAACAAGAAAACTTTTTTTGTTTTTCTATGGTCAACACAGTGTTCTTCGTAAAATGTCACACTATACCTAGAAATCTGGTTTGGACACTTGCACTTCAGCTATCTGATAAAAAAGAACCACAGGGGGAGAAAGAAGAATTGTTGGCTCCACAGCTCAAACTTCTTGCACACAGGAACAACAATTATTTAGCTTTAGAATCTAGCGGAAAGAAAAAAGAAAGCCAATCAGTAGAACCATCCACCAACCTGAAGCTAACTTCAGGAAATGTCTACACTAATTCAGGAGTCTCTGAATGGAAGTGAGTTTTCAAGTTAAAACTGATCCTCACTGTACCAACCCAAGCAAATGGATACACCCAATAAACTGAGAAGTAAATGAAATTAACAATTGACTAAGGTCTGCTATCCTGTACCACAAAATAGATTATTTTATATCTTATGGACCAATTATATTTCTGGTGCTTAAATAATAAAATGTGTGCCTGTATTACACTGGGAGTCACCACACGGGTTTCTCTCCTCAGTTCTGTCACTAAGTTGTTTTATGATCTTGGACAAGTCATTTAACCTCTGTTCCTCAATTTCCCTACGAGCAAATTGGAGTTACTTACATATTTTTATCTATCTAAGGTACTTATATGGCCCCCATTACTGCAGTATTGAAGCGCCTAATAATCTTTAGCATAGTTATCCTCATAGCATCCCTGTAAGGTAGGGAAGGATTACTATCCCCATTTTACAGATGGGGAACTGAGGCCCAAGGACAAAAAGGAAGTCTGTGGTGGAGTAGAGAATTAATCCCAGGTCTCCAAAGACTCAGACTAGATTATCCTCTCTCCTACACTTTTTTGAAGTGTTTGGAGAGCTATAATCGAAAAGGTCTATAAGGAAGCATCTCATCATCCATTTTCACATGCTTAACTTCTTGAAATATTCACTTTTGGGGTTAAAATTTGCAATGCCCAGAGTCCACCCCAAAATGTATTTAAAATTTTATTTTAGGAAAGCCTGAGCAAAATCCCATCAGCCATTATGAATTATGAGAGAACTGAAACTGCAATTTTTAGAGCTGGGTGGGAAACTGTCTTCCAAAACCACAAAAATCTGAGATTTCAAAAACTGCTCCCACCTCAAACTAGGCAAAGTTAAAATCTCAAAATATCCAAATTTTTTTTTACAATTTTGAATTTTTATGTATGTTTTTCTAAATGAAAAATTAGTCAAATCTGACCCTTTTCCGCAAAAACCTTCAGTATCAACAAACCAACATTTGCCAACTTAAAAAGTTTTAAAAAAAATCCTGACCATCCCATCACTTCTGTTTGTTGTTAATTTCAGCTTTAAAAAATCATCAGAATAATAAGCACCGAGAACTGAAGTGTAAAAAATAAAAAAATAGCATGGGACCTTGCCCCTGGAGAATAGTCCCTTTGGATTGGGGAAAAAAAAGGGGTTTGAGTTAGGACAGACGGGAAAAATTTAAATTTGCAAAATGAAAGGTAGTTATGTATGAAATTTGTTCCTGCTCAGAGGGAATGCTGTTTAAGGCAGATTTAAGTGGTGTATAGGCTTCAGTACAAGGATAATTTTCACTCTTATTCCACTAAATCAGGAACTGTGCACTTAGATGCAATGCACATGCTGCTGGCACAGTTCAGGAAGTGCACACTTTAAGCTGCAGCAATATGGACACTTGTATTCTTTATTATTCTCTCTCCATTTTTAATCTGCTCAGAACTCACTAACAAAATTCTACTGGACATTAATTGTACGGAATTTCTCAGTATTTTCCTATCGGGGAGTGTCTCTGACACGCAAGTAAACTAATCCATATCAGATCAGTAAAAAGGAGTCAGAATCTCTTCTACCCAGAGGAATGCATGTTTGTGCATCTTTGAATGGCCCATTCTCAAGCATCAGTCTACTTAAGCAAGTTTAACTTAGGAAAGATTTCACTTTAGAGAACAGAAGGCTCAGAATGGCATTTTTTTTTAAAAGCAATCACTCTAGTTAAAGGAGAAGTAGAGTTAGATAGACTCTTGCATCATGTATACTGTGGAGCACTTCAATTGAGAGAGAAAATATGAAACCTTTTTTTACAACGTAGAAACTGAAGGTGCCACCACTAGGAGGACTGCTACCTCCAAATGAATCCCTAAACTAAGTCTTGCTATTGCATTCTCAAGATAGTCAAGTCATAATAATTAATGTAAAATTACTCATCCTCAAAGTCCTTAGACAAGTAAGCTTTATAACTTTTTTCAAATCTCATTCCTTCAGCACCTTGTTAGATGTTCCACAGTGAATGGGCACCATATGTATATTACAAATATGCTAAGTGCTCACATACCACAGTTTGTGACTGAATATAACTTGTGTTTGAAGTGAACTTCCACTGACATCACTACATCTGCAAAAAGAACAGTTGTTTCTACAAAGACACACAGAGATGATTATTTTGAAAATAAACATGCTTAAGAAACTGCTATTATTAACAGTGCTAGCTATACATTTAAAGAGTTACTGTATACATGGCATATCATACACTTTTCTCTCCTTCTTGCTCTGAAAAGGGAAAAGGTAGGCCCTGTGCAAGAGGTAATTAAGGAATCATAGGAGGGAGAGAAGATACAGTCAGAGAAAGGGAACATAAGAATCAGTCACACACACGGCCACATTGTGAACCCTTAGTTATGTTGGTGAGCACTTAGCATTCGCTTCACTGAGACTAAGTGAAAAATGAACGCAAGCAAGACTTGAGAGAAAAAATCTGTTACCCTAATTAATAGTGAAACAAACTAATGAAAAATCTATGCATGGCAACTCATTATCCAATTAGATACTACTTCCCTGGTTTCCATTTTCTTTTTTTCCCCAAGTGCAAATTGGAATTCACTACCCCTAAAAGTATAATCCACCACCATTGTCAGCTCCAACAAGGTTCTCTCATTGTGTAGCCTTGTTGGGTTAGCCAATACTTTCTGATTCTACAAGCAAAGTAGCTTGATACAATAATTAAAATTAAAATTACCCACTGAGATGTTCTCCTACAGAAATTAACTTTCCTTGACAACAACAAGAATGCCTCCTAGTTGAAAGGAAAAAATCCCAATTCACAGAGATTTTAATTATGTTAACCTTGGATGTCTCAGATTTATCAGCGTATTAACACTGAGAAACATGAGCTGCCTTTGATTGGCCCTTGGTAACACAGGAAAAGTGTTCTACTTCAGTTTAAGTAAACCCCACCACAATACCTTTAGTAGGGAAAGAAAAACTGGATGTGATCACTGACTTGTGCATTACCTTCTAATTACTGCATACACTTTGTCACTAGGCTGGCATTTTGCCCCCTTTGAAACAATGAAACTGCAGAACTATTTGTCCCAGAAGATAGCAGATTTACTTTTCGGCTGGATTACTGATGTTCTTTGGAGGGCTCCCAGCAGAAACTGTAAATAGACTACAACTACTCCAAAAAAAAAAAAAAAAAAAAAGCCTCTGTCTGGATTTTAACCTAAACCAAAGAGTCCTCTCACAGTCCACCGTACTGAGGATTAATTCACAAGTTTCAAGTAAATAGACAATAGACCAACTTTTCACACCTCTGATTTGATGCATTTATCTGGCTGAACATACTTCACCTCTTCATTTTGCTTTTCACAAGTTTGTTTGTATATTAAAATCATACCTGTTAAGGGTTTTTAGCTACTTAACTCCCACCGCCATCAACTAGCCAATCTGATGTTTTTAAAACTAAGCTTGGAATATTTTGGTGAATGGGGGAAAAACAGATTCCCTAATAGAAGGCTAGCTAAAAAGATTAGTAACTAAAAATAAAATTCTTTACTGCTTAGGAAGCTAGCAAAGACACATGCCATACAAATTGTATGATGGAGAGGTATATGAGAATGACGCTTCCCCGGGAGTCATGAGGCACTTTGCCTTTAACCTGCCTTTAACATGAGGAAGCATTGTCTGTGCATGCTGTGGGTCAGCTCCCCAACTTCCTGGGCCACAAGCAACATAAGCACTCCTCTCTAGGCCTTAAGGCTTCACTGTTACCCTACAGGCTAGCAATTGGCCCACCCCAACTCCCAAGCCCTCAGTGTCTCCCTGGAGCATCCAGTTCCCTTGATCTACTGGACACGTGCAATATTCACAGATTCACTGCTTCTAAAGAAACAGTTTACCAGTTCCATCGAAGATCACTGTTCTGCTTAACACACAGCATTTAGGCCTGGTTTACACTAAAGAGTTAGGTTGACTCGGCTATGTCACTGAGCAGTGTAGTTAAGCCGAGACAAATCCCCAGTGTAGACAGTGCCAGGTTGATGGAAGAATTCTTTAGCTACCACCTCTGGGGGAGGTGGATTACCTGCTGATGGGAGAACCCCTCCCATCGGCAGAGGTAGTGTCTACACTGAAGAACTACAGCAGCATAGTTACAGCACTGAAGACATGCCACTGTAACATTTCACGTGTAGACAAGCCATTAAATATGTTTATAGTGAAATCAAGTATAAATTTATTTAACAAAGCATAGATATTCCAGTAGCAATTAGAAGTATTGGACATAAACGGTTATATAAAATAAAATCAAAATAATCATTCCACAGCCTCGACTTAATTAACAAGACTCTCTCCATATCTAATAAAGCATTGCTTATCCAAAAATCCTTGCAGGGCTTTACAGCCAGGCTGGCTATGACCCTCCTTCCATGAGACAAGCATGCTGTGCATTTGGCTCCTAGGTGGAGGAGTCTGTGTATTTCTTTGCACCCCAATATACCAGAACAATCCATTGCCTTTATTCATAAGCATGGCACCCCCCCCCATGTTTGTTTCTTTCTTTAGATTTTATAATCTTTTATTTAGCCCTGGTTTAGTATGCAAATAGGCACAGATTATGAGGCATACAACACACAACTGGCCAGACAGGGAGATACGAGTCTGTTGCCTCTTGCCTGAAAGGAACCTTTCTGAGGTGTGTCACCTCCTGGTGACCTACCTTAAACGCCAAGACCTTAAGAACATAATTTTTACTATAAATACATAACTCCTTACATATTCTCCATACAGACATTTCACAGTGATTATGATGACCAGTTGGCTACTGGATCTTGGTGGAAACCTTACACGCTGCCCTTTGGTGAACTATTATGCAAATATTCAACCCAGGGGATCCTGTAATACCCTATGCATCCCCTGCTCCCTCTGCCAGTTGGCACAAAGAGGTCCCTGGTTCATAACGAGATTTTAAATATCAAGTACTATTTTCCTCCCAGAACCTCTGAAAAAAACCCTACCATACTGAGTCTTCTATTAAAGATGGATACCATGTCCTATACTCAAAAAGTTCCACCTCCAAAAAATAGTACAATTGCAAAAATTCTAATTTCTCAAGAAAAATACAAATACAAGTTTTTAAAAATACAACAAACAAGAATTTAACATGAATACAACAACTGACAGACATCAAGACGAAGGTATACAAACATACAATCTACTGCTTCATGCATGATCATAAGGTAAGTGTGCATTAATTATAATCATAATGTAAAAATAATTTTAGTTGTGACATCATGTATGACCCATTATATCAAAACTGCACTGATACATTTGTGACAGACTGAAGAAACTAAAGTTGATGCCACATGAATGCAAGTTATTTTCTCCACGAGAACTGCATTTGACAGTTGTTTCAACTCTTCCGAATAAACTGAAGGTGACACAAATGAATAAATTGTAAAAATCAAGGGAAAGATGTTCAAAGGCACAAGTGTTAGGAGCCTAATCCTATAAAGCTAATATAGATATTTATACAAAATGGTGTGAACATGCAATGCAGAATTAAGACAGATACATCACAGGAATCATCTCACCTTGCTGAACTATTCAGACCTTTTGACAACTTCAAGATGATATTCTATATATTGTACATTTTTAAAGAAACAAAGTTGTGCACATACCACACACAAACACTAGATGCAACAACTCTGCCTTCAATCATCAAAGAAGGGCGATTACCTATTACAACTGTAATACCTGAAGAGCTGATTTTATTATTTTTAATTTAGCTTTGAAGTCGTAATCTATTTTATTGTTTTTTTTTAATTTTGAGGACTAAGTAAATTCCACACATCCCCCTCCCCCCAAAAAAAACCACAACAAAGCAAAAACCCCTCTAATTAAAATACTGGACTTCTAAAGCCAGTGCAAAAGTGGTTACGGGAGATCAACACATGTAGATCATCCAGCTAGCAGCCAGAATGTAAAATCTACAAGCAGATTCTCACTCACATCTGCTGGATGCCTGTTGCTTTCCTCTTCATGTTTTCATGGAAATGATGTCAGACTGGACAGGATAAAGATTCTGTACTATCTTCTATAAACCTTCAATTACTTTATTTTGACTGATCTGATCACTATTTCCATGGAAATTTAAGCATAAAGGCAGCCAGGTCCTCCTCAGCTTGCAGCCAGCATATGAAATCTCCAACCGAATTGTGCCACTCTCCAAAAATCAAGTACATTGGCTATAAAAGTCTGCAGTACTTTAAATTTGAAGAAACTTATGTAAGAATACAGAAGACATATTTTGCATACCATCTTTGCTGGGTGTAACTTTTAAGGAAGACAAAATTAGTTAATGTATTTTTATCTCTAAGTTTATTCCTGATACGCCACAAAGTCTGCACTTTTGTCAGCCATTAAGAGTCCTCCTTTCTAAAAGTCCATTTGGTAAGTAATTTTTACCTTAATGTAAGCAGGAAGAGTGCTATAAAAGTCATCTTTACATTTAGATGTTTCAATCAGACCATTTCATATCAATATTTTACACCAGGAGAAGAGTCAAATTCCACTGCATCTCTCTGTGTTTTAAAAAAACTATATAAAAAGAGAATTTCTAGAATTAACTTAATCTCAACCTTCCAAAAGAAAAGACAGTGCCCACAATCATAAAGAAATCAGGAGTTATACCAACGAATGACAAAAATCTTAATTTTCTCCACTGGTAAAGTAACTGTCCTGATCAGCTAGACCACATTTTAACATTCCTTTATATGGTCTAGGTTAGAGTACCACCAAGCTTGCATCACTCTATATAATTTCAGTTCTCTGAAGAGCTGAAAACACCAACAAGATTTATAGGCCAGGTTGTGTGGCATCTCTTTAGACATCTTTGACTCGCCAAAATAATTCACTGAACAATAAAGAAAAAAGAGACACACTTTGACAAAGGTAAACATTTCCTAGACTTACACAGATTTAGATTTAAGAGATACATGTCAATTACCCATCTAATTTTTGTCTATGATTTTCATACATCAATATTAAGACGTTTAACTGCACTAAAACTCTTTCCCCTGTTCTGTAAAACCGACCATATGTGTACATTGTTTGGATAGTCTGCATTACAGAAGTAACAGCTTTCCTCTGAAACTTCAGAATTTATGTCTTCAGTAAGTTTTGCATGCTTTCTATGATTGAAAAATGTAAACTATAACGTAAGAAGCAAGCTTGCCTGCTTCCCCTACAGAGCATGCTGAAAAATTACCTTTCATTGGCCATAGATTGTTACCAGCTGCTGCCATCTACCTCATTCACACCTCCCTCTACATATGGCCAGGTGGTATATACTTACACTCACATGGTCTGGCTTCCTTCCCTTCCCTTCTCCCCCCATGCCAAAGCAAATAGCATTTCAGACAATTAACAACCTGCCCCAAAGGATTTGCTGTGAGCATATAGAAACATGGCCTACTTCCCTCACATGGGAGGCATAATTTACTAAGATTCTTTACAGCCAACTGGTATCTCAAGAAACTCTTGACTATACCTCACATGAAAAAAAAAAATCTTATTTCTTCACTATGCCCCCCTTTTCTATTTATTTTTTAAAGGGCTCAACTTTTGAGCAAATGGCAAATTTGTATGGAAATTGCTTACGAGACTCACATGCTATAATAATGTGTCAGTGTAATGTAAATCACTAAACAGAAAAGTAGAATCCAGACATTTCTTCATCATAAAGTATGAGGCTAAATATGTATATATTGAGTCTAGAAACAAAGTGTAAATGAGGAACACAAAAGTAGAATATAGATTTAATTATATCTGTATGACTTTCTAAGGTAATTCATTAACAGATTTTAAGGGCAGAAGAGAAGGTTACTCACCTTGCAGTAACTGAGGTTCTTTGAGATGTGTGTCCCTGTGGGTGCTCCATTCCAGGTGACGGTGCGTCCCGGCCCCGTTGATCAAAGATCTTCGGTAGCAGTACCTGGTCGGGAATCATGGTCTCAGCTGCTGTCTCGCAGTCTCGTTAGACCCTGCCTGAATGCGCATGTCCCACACCCCCTCAGTTCCTTCTCTACCGTGGAGATATCAGAATAGTACTCCAAAGTAGAGGGGAGGAGGGCAGGGAGTGGAGCACCCACGGGGGACACATCTCGAAGAATCTCAGTTACTGCAAGGTGAGTAACCTTCTCTTCTTCTTCTTCAAGTGCTGTCCCTGTGGGTGCTCCACTCCAGGTGAATGTGAAGCAGTACCCACTATGGCTGGTGGGACTTTGGAGTTGCGGCAGTGACAACTGTAGACCGTACTGTGTGGCCTACTATGATGTCTGCCGTGGTATCCTGCGTGATAGCATAATGTCTGGTAAATGTATGCTCAGATGTCCATGTGGCCACCTTACAGATATCAGGAATAGGTACGTTATGGAGGAAGGCAACGGATGTTGACATAGCTTACGTAGAATGAGTTTTGATGCCTTTGGGTGATTGGGCATTCTGAATGAGGTAACAGTATCTGATGCAGTCAGAGATCCACTTGGAAAGGTATTGCTTAGAGATAGCCGCACCCTTCGATCTCTCAATAGTGAAGACAAATAGCCGTGGGGACTTTCAAAACTGTTTAGGTCTGTCCAGATAAAAGGAGATTGCTCGTCTAACGTCGAGGGTATGTAGAGCTGCTTCATGCAGAGTGTCATGAGGTTTGGGATAGAATGCAGGTAAGTATATTAGGTGGAGAAGGTGGAAGGTGGACACCACCTTAGGGAGAAATTTAGGATGGAGTCACAGGGTAATTTTATCTTTAGAGAAGGTTGTGTAGGGAGGGTTGGCCATCAGGGCGCTTATTTCCCCCACTCTCCTTGCTGTTATAGCAACCAAGAAAGCTACCTTCATAGACATGTGGAGAAGAGATGGGGTAGCTAAGGGCTCAAAAGATGGTTTCATAAGACCGTGAAGAACTAGGTTGAGATTCCAGGCAGCTGCCAATAGCTAAATCTCAGGGTAGATATTTTACAGGCTCGTGAGAAAGCGTTTTATGGTAGGGTGGGCAAAGAGTGAATATTCGTCTAGCAAATCGTGGAAGGTAGGGAGGGCCGTGAGGTGTACTCTGATGGAGCTGAGTGATAGCCCATCCTCTTTTAGTTCCAAAAGGTAGTCTAGGACTTTAGGGAGGGTCACGGTATGGGGTGTCAAGTGTTTATGGGAGCACCACATGGAGAAGCATTTCCACTTCTGCAGGTAAGTCTGACAAGTGGAGTCTTTTCTGCTATGCAGGAGCACATACCAAATTTGCTCAGAACAGGCTAGTTCATGGGTCTGGAACCATGAAGGAACCAAGACATCAGATGGAGTTTCTGGAACTGCGGGTGAAGAGGAGGTTCTCTGGTCTTGTCCACCATTGTAGGGAACCTATTACATTCGCTGGAGGAGTTAGCAACATGCAGAAGGTGTGTCTGCTGGGTTTGTAGTTTGAATTGGGCCAACCCTGATGACATCTCATGTGCAGCCTGGCGTACTTGACCACGGTGGTGGTGGCTGCCATGTGGCCAAAGAGCTGTAGGCAAATTCTTGCCTGTATCTTGGGACGAATGGAGAGCGTGCGTATGAGATGTGTAATAGTGAGGAATCTGTTGTGTGGGAGTGAGGCTCTGGTTCAGATTGAGTCCAGGTGAGCTCCGATGAACTCGATCCACTGTGTAGGTGTCAGGGTGGATTTCTGGAAGTTTATTTGCAGACCTAATCTGTGGAAGAGGGAGATGGTGAAATGGGTAGCTCATAGTGTCTTGTCATTTGAGTTGCCTTTGATGAGGCAATCGTCTAGGTAGGGGACGAATATGATCCCGTGTCTTCAGAGGTGGGCTATGACTACGGCTAGGGTCTTGGAGAATACTCTCAGTGCTGTGGAGAGTTTGAAAGGGAATACCCTGTGTTGAAAATGTTCATGTCCGAGTGTGACTCACAGAAAGCGTCTGTGGGCTGGATGAATGGATATGTGAAAATAGGCATCCTGTAGGTGGAGGGCTGTGAACCAGTCCCCTTGTTCCACTGCGGGTATTACTGTGCATAGTGTGACCATCTTAAATTTCTGTACACGCAAGAATTTGTTCAGTCGGCATAGGTCTAATATAGGCTTCCATCCCCCACTCTTCTTTTGGGTTAGAAAGTAGTGGAAGTAGAACCCTTTTCCTTGATGTTGTGTTGGCACAGGCTTCACTGCACCTAGCTGTAGAAGATAAGCCACTTCTACACAAAGTAGGTGCAGAGGGACGGGGATGGGTAGGAAGGTAGGATATAGAAAGGGATGGAGTAACCAAACTGAACTATTTCCAGGACCCAATGGTCCTGTGTGATCTGCTACCAGGCATGGTGGAAAACCTAGAGGTGGTAGCCAAATGGGCAAATAGACGGTGGAGTCAAGGGGGGAGGGGGGTCACGCAGACCCTCGACCAACCCTTCAAAATTGTTGTTTGTTTCCCGATGGGTGGGAGGTAGCTGGTTGCGTTTGGTTTTGTCTGCGCCTAGGAGGTCTAGCGCGATTCCTGGCTATATCGTATGGGCTGGGCTGGGGCCAATGATATTGTTGTGTGCGTGGCCTCTGATAAGATTGATACCGTTGTCTCCTGGGAAGGGATGGGTAGGTGGCCAGGGTGCTCTAGAGCAGGGGTCCCCAATGCGGCACCCATCGGGGCAGTTGTGTGAGCCCGCAGGACACCACACCACCGAAATAAGTTGTCATTTCTCGTCGGCATTTCAGCAGCAGCGCTTCTTGTCGCTGCCGCTTCTCGGCGGCATTTCGGCGGCAGGGTGTCTGGCGCCCGGCACAGTCTTCTGGGAATAGGAATATGCAATTCCCACAGAAAGGTTGGGGACCAATATTCTAGAGTCTTTCATGGTGTGAAGGACTTTGTCAGTTTTTTTGCAAAAAGCTTATCTTTATCAAAAGGGGAGGTCCTCCACTTTGGTCTATAGGTCTTTGGGGATACCAGATGCAGACAGCCAGGAAGATCTGCGCATAACCACCACAGTTGCGGTAGTGTGGGCTGTTGTGTCTGCCATGTCTAGAGATGCTTGTAGGGCCATTCTGGAGACCAACTGACCCTGGACATGGACTGACTTAAAGTCTGCTCTCCTGTCCTTCAGGATATGGGAGGTAAAATCAAAGAGTTTATTGTAATTGTCGAAGTCATAGCTTGCAGGTAGGGCGGAATAATTTGCAATTCTGAATTGCAGAGTGAAGGAGGTATAAACCTTGCGGCCCAAGAGGTCAAGATGTTTGAGGTCCTTGTCTTGCGGGGTAGGCCGGTAGTGCAGCTGTTTTGTCTGTGTGTCGCTGCATCCACTGCAAAAGAATTCAGTTGCGGATGAGAGAATAAGAAGTCTACATCCTTAGCAGAAACATAATATTTATGTGTAGCCTTTTTGCAAGTTGGTAGGATAGAAGCTGGGGTCTGACGGAGGGTGCCTGCTGGTTCTAGGAGTGTTTCATTTATGGGGAGCACGATCTTTGAGGGCACACAGGGTTGGAGGATTTTGAGGAGTCTGTGTTGTGTCTCCTGGACCTCCTCTAAAGGGATGTCCTGGCTGAGTACCACCTTCTTGAAAAGTTCTTGGAATTCTTTAAATTCGTCCACATTCTGTGGAGGCGGAGGCATGAGGACTCCGTCTGGAGCTGATGGAGAATTAGGAGTCGGTGAATCAGGTTATGGTCCATAGCCCACCTCTTCAGACGGGGGTTTAGGCGCTCTAGAAGTAGATGGAGCTGGAGACAGAGGCGCAGAAGGAGCTTGTGGTCTGGTGGAAGAACCATGAGGGCGAGTGGCAGTAAGAGCTGGCCAAAGGTACCACTGAGGCCAAGGCATGGGATAAGAGAAGTTAGGTGCCGCCCACGGGGGGGCGAAGTGATTGTGAGCCGTCACCTGAGATGCAAAAGGTTCTGGTGGAGGAAGAGAGACAGGTGGGGAGAACTCCGCCTGCTGCTGCATATCAGGCTCACTGTCAGTGAAGGTAGCCAGGTCAGGTGGGGAAAGCGGCTGGTCAAAGAGTGAGCACTGTGTCAAGGAGGAAAGAGTCAGGCTGTGGGGCCACTGAGAGGTCATTTTGACTTAAGAATTGGTGCTGCTGCTCCCTGGGCTGTGATCCTGCTGAGCGTGATCTGTGCTCAGAAGCGTGCACGGACTTCTGTTTAGCTTTCCCCAGTGCCACAGGCCGTTTGTAGGCACCCTGCGTGATGTCCACTGCTTCTGCTGGAGTGGCAGGCAGGCTCGATGCCAATATTCTTGTCAGCACCGGGGCAGAACATGCTGTCGGAATCAGGTCTATTTTTGGTGCCGAGGGGACCGGTGCCAAAGAGAACTTCCCAGTATGGGAAGTCAGGTCCCTGCCTCTGCCCTCTGTGGGAGCCATGGCTGAAGTGCTGGGACAGTCAGAGGCACCTGCCTTCGGCACTGTCAGCACTGGGGTAAGGATCTTGCAGGAGACCCTTTACCCTTTCGAAAGTCTCTGCACGGAGACAGTTGGGCTTCCTGCCTCTTCACCTCAGAGGGCAAAGCCATGCTCCCAATTGGTTCTGATCTGGCTGGGGAACATGAGGGAGAGGGTTTGCTATTGCCCGTCTCCATAGGCGGCTGTAAGGATTTCTCCATCAGGAGCATTTTCAGCAGCAGGTTCCTGTCAGGACAAGCCCTGGTTTTGAGGCTCGTACAATGGACACACTTGGCAGAAACGTGCGTCTTGCCGAGGCACTTCACACAACGTGAGTGTCCGTTGGACCTTGGTATAGAGTCTTGACAGGAAGCACATTTCTTGAATCCTGAAGACCCTGGCTTTATTGCACTAGGAATGCCAGGGGAGAGTGTCTCAATGGGAGACAAACTTGAGGAAAAAGAAGGGTATTTTTGTTTGTTTTTTTTAAACTAAGTAACTATTCTAAAGGAAGGGAAATAACTGGGAAGTTACTATTTCTACGTATTTGACTTGTTTCCTTCAGAGACCAGGGAAGAGGATCAGCGCTATCCCGAGTCCAGTCTTCAGCAGAGGATGGTTGAGAAGAAACCAAGGGGAGTGCAGAACACGCGCGCTCAGGCAGACTTTAACGAGACTGCGAGACAGCAGCTGAGCGCATGCCTCCCGACCAGGCCCTGCTACTGAAGATCTCTAATCAACGGCGCCGGGATGCACAATCACCTGGAGTGGAGCACCCACAGGGACAGCACTCGAAGAAGAAGGGACCATTATGATCATCTAGTCTAACTTCCAGCATAACACAGGCCATAGAACCTCACCCAATAATTCCTGCATTAAACCTGTAACTACTGTTTGAGTTGTAGCATGTGCAGCACTCTCAGGCACATTTATTCTAAAGACTAGTATTTGTTTCTTACAGCTTCTGGTATGGGGTGTGTGTTATAAAGCTAAAAGAAAATCTCTCTTCCTGTAAACCTGGCTCAATCCAGTCCAGATCATAGGTTTAGTTTGGGAACCAGCAATCAGAAATTAAACAAACTGCAATTTCAGCATATACAGTAATGCTATTACACAGTATAGAATAATACCTGGACCAATTAAAATGACCTGATGATGCTGCGCATTGACATTATTACTGCAGAAAGGCCTACCATGACCCATGGACCGTTCACTAATTATTTTATTTTGTAACAGGCTTACTACAATAGCCTTTTCTAATCTTATTTTTTCTAAACATTTCCTTTATTTTTCTCTGTAAAGATAAAAAAGTAATAGCAGCCTTGAGCTTTCTCAGTTTCTATCTCATGGCATCTGCAAATGTACAGCTTGAAAATCTCTGGAAATCTCACAATGACAACTCCCTCAGTAACCCAGTCTTTGGTGCACCAATACCACTGCGATTCCAATGTTTCAACTTTCAGAATAACCATTTGATTGAATGCATACACTCAAGAAACGGCATTATGTACTTTGGTTACACTAATATTCAAAGATGAATTTACCACTACACGTTTTCCTCGTTCATTCTATTGCGGTATTTAGAAAAATGAAAGCCCGTGAAGTTAACCATTTCTTTCTCAAAGAAGGAGATACAAATTTTAAGGATATTTAAGGGTAATCAATGAATTTCTAGAAGCCCAGTACTTAGCTTTTTCAATCCTACTTTGCTTCCAATCATAAATAGAGATGCTTAAGACTATTGAGGGGGTGAAGAGCTCACTCTGAGCCAAGTTGGCAAATTGAAAAGAACAGAAGAATTTGCATTATGAAAAAATTGAAATGAAAATATTCTGTAATTGATACTCTAATTCTTTAAAGAAAGTGAATACAGGAATTGTTCTCCTCCCTTTTCTCCTCTCCCCCCACGTTCTCTAACCAGTCTATGAGCCTGTACTATTTTGGGCTATGATCATCTAAGTACTTTAATAATCTTGGACATCATCTCTTCACCATGGTTTGCTACAAGTCTATACACAAACACTGGGACCTATGTTTCCTCCACCATGCAGAAATCATAAGATGAAGGCCTCTAGTCGCACTTAAGCGAGTCAAGTAAGGAAATGAGGAAGGAATCAGCTGAGTGAAGCAGACAAAGACAAACTTCAAACACTCACTTTTCAGAGAGTCAATTTTGTCTTCCAAAACTATCAACAATAGTTGTGGGCTTTCTCTGCTCTATACTTTGCAAACTAAAATCAAATTGACTCATTCCCGGTCTGAGAGAAAGAGGGAAGAATGAATGATTGCATACGTTTTTGCTGGTTTTACTTACTACAACAGGAATGTACTATAGGAACAATCCAGCATTTGCAGAGGATGGACTGGATGATCTAATGCCACTTTTCCAACTCTAACTTTTTAGAGCCGTACACACTAGTCCAAGTTCACAGAAAGGATATTTCTATCCAATAGTACTGAATGAAGAGAGAGCCAAAAAAGAAAGCCAGTGTAGCAAATCATACACACTAGCATAACATTCTTACAGAAAATGCTGTAATTATATATGCATACATGGAACACCTGTAGACAAAGTAACAGATAATTTTTAAAATTAAAGATTTTCTATTTATTGCAGCTTTTTAAGCCGTCTGGCCTTTAGAAAGCAAGCCTTCTGACCAGTTTGCAGCCCTGAAGAATAGCTTCTACAAAATTGCTGCTCGTACATTACCATTAATAACCAATACTAGCAAGAGCAATCTTTTCCCTTAAAAAATGAGCTTTGTCCCTAAATGAGGTGCTCTGTCCACCTCATGTAAAGAAATTAGGATTCAGTTACTACTAATTCAATATGCTTTTTCCTCCAACTTCCTTCTTCTCTTTGTGTAGGTTTAAAAGAAAAGCTACATCAGTACCAAAACAGTATTTGGCCATAAGCTACAGTGCATCCCTCTGCTTTAAAATATCAACCTTCCTCCCACTGCCTACCCGATTGCACGCATTTGTCCTCACAAAGGACAGTAGACATTTAAGACTACTGCTGTAAAATTAGCCTTTCAAATTGCATTCCAGACCCTAGAACAAAGCAGTAATGCCTCTGAAACTCTGAAACAGGGGAAATAGTAAGGTTGGATAGGACATTAACTCCTATGCCTAACTGTATTAACTATTCTTGTCTATAAAATCTAAGTGTTACCTTCCCTGAAACTGGATACAAGACTGGATGTCTTTTGAACAGAAATGGTACAGCTCAAACAGAAGTTAATGAGTGAGATTCTATGGCCGCTGTTATGCCAGAGGTCAGACTAGATTGGGGTGGGTAAACTTTTTGGCCTGAGGGCCACATCTGGGTATGGAAATTGTATGGCAGGCCATGAATGCTCACAAAATTGGGGTTGGGGGTGGGAAGGGGTGAGGGATTCGGCTCGGGGAGCGGGTTCTGGGGTGGGGCCAGAAATGAGGAGTTCAGAGTACAGGAGGGGGCTCCGGGCTAGGATTGTGGGGTTTGGAGAGGGATCAGGGCTGGGGCAGGGGTGCAGAAGGAGGTCGGGGTGCAGGCTCCGGGCAGCACTTACCTCAAGCAGCTCCCAGAAGCAGCGGCATGTCCCATCTCCGGCTCCTATAAGAAGGTACGACCAGGCGGCTCTGTGTACTGCCCCATCCACAGGTGCTGCACCTGCAGCTCCCTGTGGCCACGGTTCCCGGCTAATGGGAGCTGCGGGGGTGGTGCCTGGGGCAGGGGCACCATGTTGAGCCCTCTGGCTTCCCCTATGTGTAGGAGCCAGAGAGGGGACATGCTGCTGCTTCTGGGAGCCGCACAGAGCCACAGCACACGCAGAGCGGGGCAAGCCCCTGATTCCGCCACCCAGCTGAAACACTGGAGTGGGGCAAGCCCCAGCCTCTGCTCCCCGGTGGGAGCTTTAGGGTCAGATTAAAACGTCTGATGGGATGATGCGGCCCATGGGCCATAGTTTGCCCACCTCTAGACTAGATTATCACAATCGTCCTTCTTTCAGCCTTAAAAAAAAAAAAAAATCTATGAAACAACCTTCCAAATGGAATTAATATATAAGAGGAAGTGTGGGATTACAGGGATCAGGAATGAAATCTATCTTTACCTTGGAGAGGCTGAGTACACAGTAGAAGCTCTATACTTCAATGTGATTACTCACACGTATGAAGTTACACATACGCCTAATTTTTGGAAGGATCAGAATCTAAGAGTACATCTACACTGGAATAAAAGACTCGTGGCACAGCCACAGCTGGCCTAGGTCAGCAGACTCAGGTTCACAGGGCTAAAAATTGCTGCACTGATGTTTGGGCTTGGGCTGGAGCCCAAACTCCGGGATCCTCCCCCTCACAATGGTCCTAGAACTCAGGCTCCAGCTTGTGTGTGAATGTCTACACAGCAATTTTACAGGCCCAAAGCCCTCGCCCATGAGCCTGAGGTCAGCTGACCCAGGCCAGCCATGAGTGTTTAATTGATGCATACATGTACCTTAAGAGAGAACTCATCAATACCCAATTTCATCTCTGGATTAGTTTAGTTATTAACACATTATTGCAGAACCAGACTGGGAACAACCACCAGTGTACAACTCATAGCTTTATAGTGATCCTATTGGCAGCCTGACCAATTAAAGTCAGCCAGTAAGGTGCTTGGGATGAAATGAAATCCACAGTGCCTATAAAGGTCAGTGGAGCATAGGGGGCGAAGCCTATAAGGCAACTGAGAATGATAATGGAATACTACCTTCTAGTTTGTTGCTGTTATTTACCTCTTACCAGAAAAGATTAAGATATGTAAAGAGAGTCTTTTGATAATCTGAAAATAATTCTGATCAAATATTGACAGAAAGGTTCTGTCCATTTTTGAGTAAAAAGTCTCTTAAGCCTTGATTTCTAATTACTACCATCATTAGAAGACCATCTGCCTGTATCCCCAAAACAAGTTATCCTCAGTACTTATAAAATTATAACTTGCAATAAAGATCCCTTTTTCCTTGGCTTGTACTGTAACACTCAGAAATTACACTGTAAAATCAACAAATTAATTTGAAAACACTGCAGTCTCCTTTTCATATCTAGCATTACCAGCTGATATAATTTTTTTCCACAACAAATCCTAGAACCTAGAGATCTGTGATTATATAGGGATCTTGGCTTTCAAAAAAAAAAAAAAAAAAAGGTTCCATCTCACATAGTCGTAGAGAGAAGCTTGAAAGTGTGACTTCAAGCATACCTTATGGCCTCAAAAAACAGAAACAAAAATCCTTAAAATTTGTTTTTAACACAATAATTATTTTTAAACCACACTCGGTTGTTGGGGCCTGACTCATGATTTTTGAATGATGATTTCTGAACCATTTACATAATGGGATAACAGAAGTTACTTTTACTGCTTATGTTCAATTACCATCCAGTACCCATTTTTCATAGTAACTATTTGTTGAACTTAAACTTGTACTACTTTTGGAGGTCATCCTACTTTTATCAAGTTTCATTACCTCCTTCCACCCCTTCAAGTTACAGCAGCTAAGCTAATAACTGCACCACTTCCATGAACTCAGGATAGGCAAATTTGTGTCTGTGGTAACCGTTTCCACATCAATAAGCCAAATACAGAACATATTAGGTCACACTTTTGAGGACTGCTATAAAATAAGTATTAATTCATTGTTACTATGAAGGATTTAAGAACAATGCTACCCATAAAGACTTCCTCAAATCTTGCTTAAAATACTATCAGAGGGACAATGCATTGAGTAGTACTATAGATTGACAACTGTTACAAATTTTGCTGAATTATGAGCATTTGTGGCATAAATTGCTACACCTCCTACTGATTCAGTTGAGACTTCAGAATTTTATTTAAATTTGAGTTATTCCTATATTAGAGGTTCAAGACATACCATACTGTAGCCATGGTACATTTCTAAGCAGCTGATTGGTCTTATTTTACTGCTTTAAGCAGTCTGAGTATTTTTTAGATTGTTTTGCATACTTCCATGGCATGCTTTGATTTCTGGTTGTTGATCATTTTCATAGCAGGACACTTTACTACAGTATCCTTCCAAACTTACTTTATAGTCATGCTTTAGTTCAATATATTTATATGCAAAACACAATTTCCAGTGGAGACAAGCCAATAAACAGAACAGCTTACTAAAATTTCAGTTGACTTTGTTAAAGGAAATTATTTTAAATTAAATTAATGTGGCTACTGAACTGTTGCCACACTTGACCTCAGAAAATATATTCCTTCTAATTTTTGCTGTGAACATTTATTTATTTAAGCTAAACTCCAGGTCTTGAATGTTGACCATAAAGACATCTCAGATTTCCTGCTACTATTTAGTATTCTCTTTCTAAACAAGGGCAAACAACATATGTTTGCTGCATTAGTGTATACTGCCAGAACATCACTATTAAATGAAATCATCTATGTATTTTTGGTAGAATCTTATTTAACAACTTCCACCCCTGACAGAAGCAGAGTTAGTTGAAACAAGGCTGTTTTGTTTTTGCTAAGCAGCAGTTCGATCACTGGTTTACTAGATGGCACTCAAAATATTTTTCCATATGCTCTTCTCAAAGAGAATCTGAGTTAAATGTGGTTTACCTTTACCAGTGAATGAAGGCTTTTTTCACCAAACATATCCCAGAGGAAGGTCAGGTCTTCCTGGCTGTCCACATGTGGCTGCAGCTGGGCTGGCAATGCAGCCAGCAGCTCATACAGACCTATAAAATGAAAATAAAACACAAAGTGTAATCTAAGGGTGATCTCATTAATTTCACTTAACAGTTCTGTGTAATTGGCTGCCTGGAGCAGGTCATTTTAACTGGATAGGGAGTCTGGAGTATCCAGCAAAACCTGAACTTTAAGAATCAAAGGGAACATTTTTTTAAATTGCTAGGAAAAGCAGATATTAACAAGTGTACATTTTACCTTGTCACAGTATCAAGCTTGTATATCCATATCTATTTACATAAAACTATACAGAAAATTCATAAAGATTTTTGAAGGACAAAACCTGAAAAAAAATACATTCCTGTGCTTAATCGTTATTCCATTACCCTTGATGTTAGCCAAAGAGTGAAATGAGTCATGAATAGGAAAAACTTCCTTAAAAGAACAGAAACTGGAGAGGGTGGTCCATTAAAAAGAGTTCATGGTTTCTCTAAATATTTCTTGCTAGCATATTGCTTAATACATTTTTTATCCTGCTTCCAGCAGAGATTTACAGCAAGACAAAAGAAACTGCATTGTTAGTTATGGAATAGCCAGATCTTTAGTACACCACCACATACATGCATAAGCTACATTTTTAAAGTTTTTAGGTGTGCAACATTTATCCAAGATTCTCTAGAAGTGTTAAAGTAACTGCTGCTCCCAGTGGCACACCTCTCTAACAGTCTCCCAGGGGCAGACAGTAGCACAGTGTTCCACAGTAGCATACAGCATAAACTATCCATCATGCACACAGACCATCAAACTGCTGTCCAAGAAATGTAGCAACAGTGCTTGCAGCAGCACTCTTTAGGGAGGTAACCTGGCATGAGTTGATATCAATTCATAGCACATGCTTAATTTTCCAGTGGGATTACTTGGGGTAAAAAGGACAAAATGCCTTTTTCTCCTTTCTGCTGTCTACAAAAACATCAATAACCTCCTGGGATGCACTATACATGATCCTGGTATTATTTCTAGGCTGAGTTAAGTGCTGCTGTTCTTCACAAGGACAGATTTACAAGATATTTAACTAGTAAAGCACATTATGGTAAATTATAGGTTGCCTATCACTATTATGCCTATTATCTCCGAAAAACATAAGATTTAAATATTTTATTAATGTGTATTGTTTCACAACCTTTTAAGGCATCATTTGTCCCTTCTAAAATTAAATATAGCACCTTTGGGATGTGATTATTTAACATTTCTCTCTCTTTTTGTTGGCTTTGAGTACAGTATTGTGGAAAAAATGTTCCTTCCAGTTACATTCTTTTCTGTGGTCCAAATGTTTTTGGTGGTTGACATTCATTTCTCTCAAAATCTTGCTTTTATTTAAATCTGCTCTTTTTATGCTTCAGAAATACTATAAAAAGAGGATATAACTCAAACCACTACAATTTTGCACGGATAGAAAAAACACAGAGCCTTAGCCAACTATAGCCTAGTATCAGTGGTTGTACTAACACCCAAAGATCACAAGTTCAAAATAGAAAAGGAGTACTTGTGGCACCTTAGAGACTAACAAATTTATTAGAGCATAAGCTTTCGTGAGCTACAGCTCACTTCATCGGATGCATTTGGTGGAAAAAACAGAGAAGTGAGCTGTAGCTCACGAAAGCTTATGCTCTAATAAATTTGTTAGTCTCTAAGGTGCCACAAGTACTCCTTTTCTTTTTGAGAATACAGACTAACACGGCTGCTACTCTGAAACAAGTTCAAAATAGGATGCTTGGCTCTTAGTCTCTGGATTAATAGAAGTTAGGCACCTGGTGTAAATTGATATGTGCAACACTATGTGGTTTAAACATAGACTTGGCTGTTATTTGAGTATATTCACAAAAGTTTGATAGAGAGTCACTGTAGTTATCAAAAAGAAAAGGAGTACGTGTGGCACCTTAGAGACTAACAAATTTATTTGAGCATAAGCTTTCATGAGCTACAGCTCACTTCATCGGATGCATTCAGTGGAAAATTCAGTGGGGAGATTTATATACATAGAGAACACGAAACAGTGGGTGTTACCATACACACTGTAACCAGAGTGATCACTTAAGGTGAATTATTACCAGCAGGAGAGCGGGCGGGGGGAGGGGAGGGAACATTTAGTAGTGATAATCAAGGTGAGCCATTTCCAGCAGTTGACAAGAACATCTGAGGAACAGTCAGGGGTTCGGCGGGGGGGGGGGGGAATAAACATGGGGAAATAGTTTTACTTTGTGTAATGACCCATCCACTCCCAGTCTCTACTCAAGCCTAAGTTACTTGTATCCAGTTTGCAAATTAATTCCAATTCAGCAATCATTCGTTGGAGTCTGTTTCTGAAGTTTTTTTGTTGAAGTATTGCAACTTTTAGGTCTGTAATCGAGTGATCAGAGAGATTGAAGTGATCGCCAACTGGTTTTTGAATGTTATAATTGTTGACATCTGATTTGTGTCCATTTATTCTTTTACGTAGAGACTGTCCAGTTTGACCAATGTACATGGCAGAGGGGCATTGCTGGCACATGATGGCATATATCACATTGGTAGATGTGCAGGTGAATGAGCGTCTGATAGTGTGGCTGATGTGATTAGACCCTATGATGGTGTCCCCTGAATAAATATGTGGACAGAGTTGGCAACGGGCTTTGTTACAAGGATAGGTTCTTGGGTTAGTGGTTCTGTTGTGTGGTTGCTGGTGAGTATTTGCTTCAGTTTAGGGTGCTGTCTGTAAGCAAGGACTGGCCTGTCTCCCAAAATCTGTGAGAGTGATGGGTCGTCCTTCAGGATAGGTTGTAGATCCTTGATGATGCGTTGGAGAGGTTTTAGTTGGGGGCTGAAGGTGATGGCTAGTGGCGTTCTGTTATTTTCTTTGTTGGGCCTGTCCTTTAGTAGGTGACTTCTGGGTACTCTTCTGCCTCTGTCAATGGACACAGATCAGACGTCAAGAATTATAACATTCAAAACCCAGTCGGAGAACACTTCAATCTCTCTGGTTACTTGACTAAAGAACTAAGAGTGGCAATTCTTCAACAAAAAAACTCCAAAAACAGAGTCCAACGAGAGACTGCTGAATTGGAATTAATTTGCAAACTGGATACAATTAACTTAGGCTTGAATAGAGACTGGGAGTGGATGGGTCATTACACAAAGTAAAACTATTTCCCCATGTTTATTCCCCCCCCCCGAACCCCCGACTGTTCCTCAGACATTCTTGTCAACTGTTGGAAATGGTCCACCTTGATTATCACTACAAAAGGTTTTTCCCCCCTGCTCTCCTGCTGGTAATAGCTCACCTTAAGTGATCACTCTGGTTACAATGTGTATGGTAACACCCACCGTTTCATGTTCTCTATGTATATAAATCTCCTCACTATATTTTCCACTGAATGCATCCAATGAAGTGAGCTGTAGCTCATGAAAGCTTATGATCAAATAAATGTGTTAGCCTCTAAGGTGCCACAAGTATTCTTTTTCTTTTTGCGAATACAGACTAACACGGCTGCTACTCTGAAAACTGTAGTTATCAGCTGCTCAAAGTTACATTCATCATTCTGAGTGGGGAAACAAGTGCTTGATAAAAGGAAAAATTAAAATTGGAAAAGTGAAAATGTAATTAGGCACTGACTGAATTCTTATTGAAAACTAAGATTTCCTACATACCCGGATTTATAGAGTTCTGGTTTTGCACACTTAATTCTCCAGCCAATTGTGTTATTACAATAGCATGTATCCTTCACAAAAAACGAAGTCTATGTTTACACTGTACTTTCATTGCTCGAGGGCCTATTGAACGAAAAAGATTTTAACGACGAAAAGCACTGGCGTAGACAGCGCTTTGTCGGCAGGAAGTGCTCTCCAGCTGATGAATCTATCGCCCGTTCTTGGAAGTGGTTTTATTTTGTTGTCAGGAGAGCTCTCTCCTGGTGACAAAGAGCAGCTACACTGCATGCCTTCCAGGGGCAAGGCTTAAGCAGCATGGCTGTGCCACTGCAAACTGCACAGTGTAGACTTAGCCTAAGACATGGCTGCTTGAAAGCAGGAATGGAAAATAGAAGACTTAACCTTACACTGTGGCACAACCACCATTTAGGAACATGTCATATCTACCATTCAGAGGAAAGAAAATATTAACTTGAGCCATTTCCTCTAAGTAAAGATGCTGGTTGGAATAACCATTTTCTCTTAACAGACCTGTTCCTATTTTTCCATAAAATATGCTATAAAATACACTTGTTTCGCCCTTGTATCAGGTCACTGTACCTTGACTTTCAGACAATTAAATCTTCAAAGAAAAATTAAATTAAAATAGTCACAAAAATAGAGGTTTAAATATTAAAGTGATAATACAACAGTACAGATTTCACAGGCTAGGCATGTATACCTTTTTTGGAATATGATATATTATCAGTGTTATACGGTAAACTGAGCTTGATGTAACCTGTTAATTTCTCTCACCCACCACAAAGAGGAAGGAAATTCAAAGTTAACACTATATCACTAATTTGCTATTCTCTCATTCTCACTCTGTTGTGTTTGACTAGAAAGAGGAAAAAAATGGCTTTAAGCTTCTTCATGACTGTGATGCTGTATGATTGGAACATGACCATTTGTATAATTAGTATTACCACTATTAGACAATTGCAACAAATCTTGAACAAAGTATATCATGTAAGGTATCAATGGAAAAGTTATGATTTGCTAAGTATGGTTATCCTGTTTATATGTATCATTTTTGTATCTGAAGTTATAGATATTGACTATGTACTGGCATCCTACATATGTGCTGGTTTCAGAGTAGCAGCCATGTTAGTCTGTATCCGCAAAAAGAAAAGGAGTATTTGTGGCACCTTAGAGACTAACAAATTTATTTGAGCATAAGCTTTCGTGAGCTACAGCTCACTTCATCGGATGCATCGATGAGCATATGCTCAAATAAATTTGTCAGTCTCTAAGGTGCCACAAATACTCCTTTTCTTTCTACATATGTGGTGTATTCCTGTGGTGACACCCTCCAGGTAATTTACATCAAGTCTGGTCAGCACATTGTGAATGAGCTATTCAAACTGAAGGCCCATCAAAGAATACTTAGCTCTCACAATGTGTCATAGAAGAAGCTTGTCCCCGCCTGGTGAGCCTGCCTGTGAATGCCTTAGCCAGAAAATGGGTAATGCTCCTATGAGTTATCAAACATGCAAGGGCATGTGATTTGCTCACATGACCCTGGACTCCATCTTGTGCCTGTAATTTCCACAAACTAAGATTGAGAGCAGTCCCTCCACATGGGAGAAAGTATAAAGGACCCTGGAAGCATCTCCATTTTGCCTCTTTCCTGCTCTGATCTCTGGACTTACGCTAAAAGGAGCATTCCAATCAATGGACTGAGGACCTTCCAATTGTTCGGAAGTTACCAGAGACTTTACAAGTCAGCAGTTTATTCCATCACAGCTTCAAACCTGATACAATAACTTTTCAATGAGTGTATGTATTTGATTTCCTTAACCATTTTAACTCTCTCATTCTTTTCTCTTATAAATAAACCTTTAGATATTACATACTAAAGGATTGGCAACAGCGTGTTTATTGGGTAAGATCTGAGTTATATATTGACCTAGGTATGTTCCTGATCTTTTAAGATCAGAAGAACACTTTGATGAAATTGGTTTTCAATAACCATTCATCATTAAGTTCAGTGTCTGGGTGGTGAAACAAGGACTGGGATGCCTAAGGAAACTGCAGTTTGGACTTCTTGTTAACCAGTGTGGTGAGACAGAAGTTTACTTTTGGTTCTGGCTTGGTATATCTAATAATAAAATAACCACCAGTTTGGGGAGAGTCTGCCCTATTTCTCACAATTCATCCTGAATTTGGCATCCTCAGCTGTGACCCACTGAGGCACGGTGACAATGACACAAGGAAATCATGAAGATTTTTTGGTTTACTTTTTATAAAGGAGTTTCCTCTCTGGATTTTATATTAAAAATTCAGGTCCTGTCTATCTTGGAAAACACCATAGTGGCTAAAGAACTAGTGAACTGATAACATCACAGGAACCAAGAGGCTGAAACGTGGAGAAATTCTTAGACTGTTTTACACACATTTAATTTCAATGACTAAGCAAAAGTTTGGAGAAAAGATGGATTAATTAAAAATTCACTCACCCCAATGCAGAGAGAATTTTTCAAATCACTATTTTGTTTATGTTGTGGTTCATCCACCATTTTTGTATTCCTTCTTGTTGGGCCAGTTGGCACCCTTTTCGGTTAAGACAGGAAAGAGGGTGTTATGTGACCTAGGTAATCTGCGCAGTAACAAGAGGGCATAAAAGGTCTGTGCACCCAGTGCCACGGGCTGCCCAGCCTGGGGGAAGTCCAGTGTTTAGGGTGTCCGAGCCAAGACTGTGTGTCAACAAAAGAAGAGATCTGCCTGTCATTCTTGTTCCCGATCCTGAGTGTGTCTGCTCCTGAATCCTTGTATCGTGTGGTCATGCGTCTCCGGTTCCTGACATCGTTGGTGATCCTGCTGTGCCCCTGGATCTGTGTGCATGTTCCCAGTCCATAATAGCCTCTGATCCAGTGATGTACTGACTTACCTGAATTAGCTGTATACCTATTTTATGTTTGTTTGGGGTCTCTGGCTTAAGGCAAATTTGTTGAATTAACAACGGAGTGCTTTGTGTTACCTTTTTATTTGAACTGTTATTTAGTTGGGAGTCCTGTTTAATGCATTTGACTTTGTATTTTATATCCTGTTTGCTTTGCGTTATTCCTGTGAATATCACCTCCAGTGACAGATACGAGACAGAGTACGAGGGTGAGGGCTAACGGCTAAATTCAGTAGCTCCCTGTTGAATAGCCTTACCAGGTTAACATATTTCTGGTGACTGTGGCAGGACTCCCATCTGGTGATTTAATCACAGGCAGGCTCTCATGGTGTTTCGGTGTAGATACCTTGTATTAATTTGTTTTATTTGTCCTTACCCTATGATCCGCTCGGTGTGTTAATAGCGGTCCACTGACCATGTGAGTGGGTAGCTGATTGTGGGATGCTGAGTCAGCAGCTGCACTGAGTCAGTGGACATTGCGGTGGCCTGTGTGCCTCCAATTCTTCGTTGGTGTGATTCCAGGAGAGGAATCTGACCAGTGGGTCAGAAAAGACGCATGTGAAGGCAGTCAGTTGTACTGTTAGTGCTTGCTGGGAGGTACCCGGTTGGGGACATGGAAGTCCTAACCAGGCTTGAAGAAGCAGCTCAGCCCGGCTAGCCCTTTGTGGCTTTGTTCTAATTCGGTATGGACCAGTGTGCCCGGGCAGGCTGGAGCAAATGGCTCGGCACTGTTGGCTTGGCTGGATTGATCAACCAGCAGCCTGTTTGTGTCAGGACCAGTGGATCCTGAGTTCATCCCAGAGGTTATCTGGTAAGTCCGATTAGGTGCCGACTTGTACGGTGGGCCTGACTCGCGGGTGGGTGAGCATCGGCTCCGATAGCTGGTAGGCCCTGCTTGAGAGACAGAAGCTGACTGTGTAGCTCAGCATCCCTGTGGGAGTATGAAAAGGATTCACAGTACACGCCAGTCCAATTGATTGGGTCCTGCATACTGACTTAGTACAGTGAAGTCAGTGGTCTGTGTGCCACTAGTTTTGTGAAGAGTCTGTGGTAGGTCAGACTACAGTCATGAGTAGCAAGATGTATGGAGCAGATGCCAGAGAAAAATAAAAATTCATTCAATTATTGTGAGGATTTGGGAAGTTTAAAAACCCATGGGCACCAGGGTTGTTTAAAGGGACAGAAGCATATTCCACCCTATGTCAAAAATGGGAGGAATTAAGTAGAATTAAGAAAGAGAGCACTGATAAATGGGTTAGCTATGGTTGGCAAAGAACTTACTAAATGCTGTGGGGAACAAGATCTGAAAATTTCCCAGCTTAATCCAGGTAGACAACAAGAATTTAGAATTAGAAAAGATGGGAAGTAAACTTGAGGGGTTGACCATACAGAAACTTAGTTATGTCACCCAAGTCAGTAAGACAGAGATGCAATTGCAAGAAATGAGCACCCTCCTGTCTAAAAAGGAGACAGAGTGCTACATTCTTACCACCAAAAATGAAGAATCCCAAACAGGCATTAGGGAGCTTGTAAAGGAACAGCAAACTAATCAAAGTCAGCGGGCTAACCATGCTGAGTGTAATCACAAACTGGAAAGGTTGCAAGAAAAATTAAAGTAGACTTAAGGACTTCTATCAGCCATGCATCTTGATCCAATAAGGGGCTATTAGAGGGATATTGACTCCGAGGAAGAAGTAGCAGCAACACTATGCCAGCCTTCCGCACCTTATTAACAGGAAAAAAAAAATGAAGGGAGCAAGGAAGGGAAAGGGTTCCCGATGACTCCAATTACAACTACTGTAGTTAATTATGGCTCATCTAGACCAACAGAAATGAGACATGAAATAAAATCCTATACCCCGGAACAAAACCTTGGCACGGTTTTGGGCCCCTTGAATCAAGACTCTGATAATTCTGGGCAAGGAGTTAACCTTAGGTAGCCAGTCAAGAGCAGAGAGAATATTACAGCACTTCTTAGGGAGTGCATGCATGGGGATGAGTACAGGGCACTGCCAGGAAACAGCCATGTGGCAGACGTGGACAGTGTCATGAAAATGTATGAGGGAATTATTTAATTTTATTTTCCACGTTGTAATTTATTTGGAAGACTTTATTCAGAGCATGACCGGATGTCAGAGCGACCTGAAAAATATCTTAAAAGGAAGCTGCTGTACTGACCAGCTGGGGCCACTTAGTGTGACATTCCTGAGTTCAGGGAGACGTTACTACAAGGATTGTTGCCCACCTTGAAGGTGATTATGGGAGTGATAGACCATAATGCTATCTTGCTAAGGCACCTTGAAGAGAAGCTCAGAGAAGCATATGACATACAACGAGAAGCTTTCCCAGCACAGTGGGTGAGAAAGAAGGTGGCAGAAGTGACGAAAACAAAGGCAAGCAATTCAGCAAAGAGAGAAAGCTCTGCAGCAATAGCAACTTCAATCACAATGGCTACCAGCAGAAGATGAATAAATCAGATACCTTTCATCAAAAGGGAATGGAGAAAGGAGTTAAAGGAGTGAATCTCCAGGAAGCTGCTGCTGAACAAAAGATGTTCAGAAATATAATCTGGAAAAGGCTGCTATAGTATGAAGCCAAGGATGCAATCAATGGTCTACCTACTGAGGAGCTATTAAAAAGGCTTCCTAGACATGAAGAGGGTGAAGGAGCATCAGTCAGTGACAAGGCGCAGCAATCAGAAAATGCACCCAATTTATTTTATGGAGCCAAGCTCCCCCTCCTTCCCCAATGGTGGCACCAACTGAGAACAATCAATGGGGAAGACTGACAACATCTGCTGTACTGAGAGGAGACTTTGGGAACTTTAAAACAACAGATGCTCAGAGATACCCATGCCACCATCTCAATCTCAATCATTTGCTCATGATCTGAACCTAGAGCAAGTAAGATACCTATAAAGGAAATAAAAGTCCTTGAAGGCTTCAGTGGAAAGGAGAGTGTTGTCTTATTCCTAAAGCCAACTGAGTGCAACATTAACCCTGATTTACTATCAAGGCAACATTTGGAGTCCAGCAATTGGATGGCAACAGCATCCTGGGAAGGGATATGTTATCCCAAATGAAGTTAATCATGGATCTACCAAACAGACTGTTGATACGGGATCTAGCAGGTAGTGGATGTCAGACTATATCTGCATCCCATTGTGTAGCAGCACAGAAAGTGCCAGAAAAGCCAGCTATCCCAGACTGGGAGCCCGAAGTAAAGGCAGTGACTACCAAACACCTGAAGGCTTTCGCAAACAATAAGCTGCAGTGCAGGAGGAATGATGCTGAAATAATTGTGGATGGTCCAGACCCCAAGCCACAGTGTCAATATTGTTATCCAGTGGCAGCAGAAGGTTTGATTGAAATCATCCAGGCATTGGTAGACCAAGGTGTGTTAGTCAAGACAGAAAGCATCTATAACTCACCAATATGGCCAGTCTTAAAGGCCAATCAAAGAACTTGGCGACTCACCATAGACTACCAGGAACTGAACACAGTCACACTCCATCTGACCCCAGTAGTGGTGAAATTTAACGAGATTATGGCCACGATAACATCAGGAGCCAGGTGGTTCTCAGTACTTGACTTGTCAAACGCCTTCTTCTCAATCCTGCTGCACAGGTCAGCCTGACATAAATTTGCATTCACTTTCAAGAATCGGCAATACACATTTTGCCGTGTCCTCCAATGATTCCATAATGCACCCTCCATTTGCCATCAATACGTATCTAAAATGTGGGGCTCTATGGGTGACAGGGACAAGGAATTCAGCTATGTAGATGTTATACTTGCTACAACCCTTACTAAGGAGGAAAACTTGAAAGTGCTCGACATGATACTTGAAAAAAATAAAGAATATAGGACTTGTAATTAATCCAGCTAAGGCTCAGCTAGTGCTCCAGACAGTAACATACCTGGACATTGAGCTGGGAGTGGATGGAAGAAAACCAGACACCCACAGGATTGAATGTATAAGCAAGCTTCCAGCACCCCAGGATATATCTGCTTTACGTTCCTTCTTAGGATTAACAGAATTCTCATGGGAATTCATGGAAGGGTATGCGGAGATAGCACTTCCTTTATATCAGCTGTTTAAAAAAGGACAAGAGTGGACGTGGAAAGAGGAGCAGAAGGACAGCTGCAGCGGCACAGGAGCTAGCAAACAGAGCTCTAAACCGTGGAGTTTGAGTGGGAGTTCTGTTGGAGAAGGTAGTTGCACTTGGTTTTGTATTTTTAGTATTTGTGTGTGTGGGGGGGGGAGGGAGGGGCTTTGTGCTGGGAGAGCAGCTGAGCCCTGCTTAGGGGGTGGGGCTTCTGACTAGAGGTCCTATAAAGGTAGCCAGCCAGTCAGGCAGCGGCACAGGAGCTAGCAAACAGAGCTCTAAACAGGGGAGTTTGAATGGGAGTTTGCAAGGGGAGTTTGTATTGTGGTGCTTGTTTGGGGTTTGCTTTTGCTGGGGGGGGGGGGTCGTTTTGGTGTGGCTTGTGTTTCCCAGATTAACAGGATTTAGGTGGGAAGACGATGACAGATACAGAGGCAGCTGTGGGAGTGACTCCTGTAGTGGAAGACACATTGAGGATGACTGGATGTGGAAGCTGTGGTATGTACATGATCCTGGAGGGGGGAACCGGTAAGAGTTTTTTCTGCATGAAATGCCATCTGATAGAGCTGATGGAGGAAAAGATCGGAGGTTTGGAGATGCAGGTGGAAAGTCTGGTTGAGTTTAGGAAGGGGTTTGAGCAGATGATGGAGCAAAGATATGAGGTATCTGAAGGGAAAAGCTCAGACTCACAGATGGAAGCAGGGCTGGGGAATTTTGAGGGGAGACTGGGTGAGGAAAGTGGTCAGTGGAAACATGTGACTAAAAGAACCAGGCAGAGGAAAAGACAGGCTAGTGAAGGAGAAACAGAGCTTAGGAATAGGTTTGCAGAGTTGGAAAATGAAGAAGGGGCTCAGCAGGTACTTGCTGAAGGTGGAAGGGTAAGGAAGAAGAGAAGAGAGGCTAGTCCTATAGGAAAAGGGGAAGAGTCAAGGGAGACTACACCAAATATGAGCCCCAGGAGGATACAGGATGGGTTGAAGAGGATTATAAGGGAAAATAGGAATGGAAAGAACTTTCAGCCAGAGGGAACAGGGGAGAGACTGGAGAATAGCACCGTCACCAGGAAAAGGCAGGTCTATGTGATCGGGGACTCTTTATTGAGAAGAATAGACAGGCCTGTAACTAGAGCTGATCCAGAGAATAGAAGGATGTGCTGTGTTCTGGGTGCTAAGATACGGGATGTAGACCTGAGGTTGCAAAGGATCCTAAAGGGAGCAGGAAAGAATCCCCTAATTATCCTTCATGTGGGAACAAATAATACGGCTAGATTCTCGCTGGAAAGTATTAAGGGAGACTATGCTAGGCTTAAGGAAATTGAGGCTCAGGTGATCTTTAGCGGGATCCTTCCTGTTCCTAGAGAAGGGCAACAAAGGTGTGACAAGATTATGATTGTCAACAGATGGCTTAGGCAGTGGTGCTATAAGGAGGGCTTTGGGATGTATGGCCACTGGGAGGCATTCATGGACAGAGGACAGTTCTCTCGGGATGGACTTCATCTGAGTAGGGAAGGAAATAGACTTCTAGGATCAAGGCTGGCATAACTGATAAAGAGAGCTTTAAACTAGGAATTAGGGGGAGATGGATGGGAGATGTCCAGGAAATCTCCACGCCAGATTTTAGCATTGAGAGGGAAGAAGACGAAGTAAGAAAGGATACAGCCGTGGGTAGGAGAATGTATATAAGGAGCAAGGGCAGTGTGGATACCAGTCTAATAGGTTATACTGGCTGGAGAATGACTGTGCCTAATAGGGTACAAAATGGGAGTGAGGCCAAACAGCAAAAATTAAGATGTTTATACACCAATGCGAGGAGCCTAGGTAACAAAATGGAGGAACTAGAGCTACTGGTGCAGGAAGTGAAACCAGATATTATAGGGATAACAGAAACATGGTGGAATAGTAGTCATGACTGGACTACAGGTATTGAAGGGTATGTGCTGTTTAGGAAAGACAGAAATAAAGGTAAAGGGGGTGGAGTGGCATTGTATATCAATGATGAGGTAGAATGTAAAGAAATAAGAAGCGATGCAATGGATAAGACAGAGTCCGTCTGGGCAAAAATTACATTGGGGAAGAAAACTAGTAAAGCCTCTCCTACGATAGTGCTTGGGGTGTGCTATAGACCTCCGGGATCTAATTTGGATATGGATAGAGCCCTTTTTAATGTCTTTAATAAAGTAAATACTAATGGAAACTGCGTGATCATGGGAGACTAACTTCCCAGATATAGACTGGAGGACCAGTGCTAGTAATAATAATAGGGCTCAGATTTTCCTAGGTGTGATAGCTGATGGATTCCTTCATCAAGTAGTTGCTGAACCGAGTAGAGGGGATGCCATTTTAGATTTGATTTTTTGGTGAGTAGTGAGGACCTCATAGAAGAAATAGTTGTAGGGGACAATCTTGGCTCAAGTGATCATGAGCTAATTCAGTTCAAACTGAACGGAAGGATTAACAAAAATAAATCTGCAACTAGGGTTTTTGATTTCAAAAGGGCTGACTTTCAAAAAATAAGGAAATTAGTTAGGGAAGTGGATTGGACTGAAGAATTTATGGATCTAAAGGTAGAGGAGGCCTGGGATTACTTTAAATCAAAGCTGCAGAAGCCTGTATACCAAGAAAGGGGAAAAAATTCATAGGAAGGAGTTGTAGATCAAGCTGGATGAGCAAGCATCTTAGAGAGGTGATTAAGAAGAAGCAGAAAGCATACAGGGAGTGGAAGATGGGAGGGATCAGCAAGGAAAGCTACCTAATTGAAGTCAGAACATGCAGGGATAAAGTGAGACAGGCTAAAAGTCGAGTAGAGTTGGACCTTGCAAAGGGAATTAAAACCAATAGTAAAAGGTTTATCTATTAAACCGTATATCTAGCCATATAAATAAGAAGAAAACTAAGAAAGAAGAAGTGGGGCCGCTTAACACTAAGGATGGAGTGGAGGTTAAAGATAATCTAGGCATGGCCCAATATCTAAACAAATACTTTGCCTCAGTCTTTAATAAGGCTAAAGAGGATCTTAGGGATAATGGTAGCATGACAAATGGGAATGAGGATATGGAGGTAGATATTACCATATCTGAGGTAGAAGCGAAACTGAAACAGCTTAATGGGACTAAATTGGGGGGCCCAGATAATTTTCATCCAAGAATATTAAAGGAATTGGCACCTAAAATTGCAAGCCCATTAGCAAGAATTTTTAATGAATCCGTAAACTCAGGAGTGGTACCGAATGATTGGAGAATTGCTAATATAGTTCCTATTTTTAAGAAAGGAAAAAAAAGTAATCCGGGTAACTGCAGGCCAGTTAGTTTGACATCTGTAGTATGCAAGGTCCTGGAAAAAATTTTGAAGGAGAAATTAGTTAAGGACATTGAAGTCAATGGTAAATTGGACAAAATACAACATGGTTTTACAAAAGGTAGATCGTGCCAATCCTACCTAATCTCCTTTTTTGAAAAAGTAACAGATTTTTTAGATAAAGGAAATGCAGTGGATCTAATTTACCTATATTTCAGTAAGGCATTTGATAACGTGTCACATGGGGAATTATTAGTTAAATTGGAGAAGATGGGGATCAATATGAACATCAAAAGGTGGATAAGGAATTGGTTAAAGGGGAGACTGCAACGGGTCCTACTGAAAGGCGAACTGTCAGGTTAGAGGGAGGTTACCAGTGGAGTTCCTCAGGGATCGGTTTTGGGACCAATCTTATTTAATCTTTTTATTACTGACCTTGGCACAAAAAGTGGGAGTGTACTAATAAAGTTTGCAGATGATACAAAGCTGGGAGGTATTGCCAATTCAGAGAAGGATCGGGATATTATACAGGAGGATCTGGATGACCTTGTAAACTGGAGTAATAGTAATAGGATGAAATTTAATAGTGAGAAGTGTAAGGTTATGCATTTAGGGATTAATAACAAGAATTTTAGTTATAAGTTGGGGACGCATCAATTAGAAGTAACGGAAGAGGAGAAGGACCTTGGAGTATTGGTTGATCATTGGATGACTATGAGCTGCCAATGTGATATGGCTGTGAAAAAAGCTAATGCGGTTTTGGGATGCATCAGGAGAGGCATTTCCAGTAGGGATAAGGAGGTTTTAGTACCATTATACAAGGCACTGGTGAGACCTCACCTAGAATACTGTGTGCAGTTCTGGTCTCCCATGTTTAAAAAGGATGAATTCAAGCTGGAGCAGGTACAGAGAAGGGCTACTAGGATGATCCGAGGAATGGAAAACTTGTCTTATGAAAGGAGACTTAAGGAGCTTGGCTTGTTTAGCCTAACTAAAAGAAGGTTGAGGGGAGATATGATTGCTCTCTATAAATATATCAGAGGGATAAATACAGGAGAGGGAGAGGAATTATTTCAGCTCAGCACCAATGTGGACACAAGAACAAATGGGTATAAACTGGCCACCAGGAAGTTTAGACTTGAAATCAGACAAAGGTTTTTAACCATCAGAGGAGTGAAGTTTTGGAATAGCCTTCCAAGGGAAGCAGTGGGGGCAAAAGATCTATCTGGTTTTAAGATTCTACTTGATAAGTTTATGGAGGAGATGGTATGATGGGATAATGGGATTTTGGTAAGTAATTGATCTTTAAATATTCAGGATAAATAGGACTAATCCCCTGAGATGGGATATTAGATGGATGGGATCTGAGTTACCCAGGAAAGAATTTTCTGTAGTATCTGGCTGGTGAATCTTGCCCATATGCTCAGGGTTTAGCTGATTGCCATATTTGGGGTCGGGAAGGAATTTTCCTCCAGGGCAGATTGGAGAGGCCCTGGAGGTTTTTCGCCTTCCTCTGTAGCATGGGGCATGGGTGACTTGAGGGAGGCTTCTCTGCTCCTTGAAGTCTTTAAACCATGATTTAAGGACTTCAATAGCTCAGACATGGGTGAGGTTTTTCATAGGAGTGGGTGGGTGAGATTCCGTGGCCTGCGCTGTGCAGGAGGTCGGACTAGATGATCAGAATAGTCTCTTCTGACCTTAGTATCTATGAATCCAAGGAGGCTTTTGTCAAATTAAAGCAAGCCCTCATTAAGGGTCCTACACTTGCATACCCTAGACCAAATGTTCCATATCAGCTGCAGTTGGCCACAACAGATAAAGGCATAGGTGCTGTCCTACTTCAGTATACTGGTAATGGACCAAAGCCTGTCGTATATGGTTCAAAGGTACTGAGCAACATGGAATAATAATATTCTGCATGCAAAAAGGGGGTGTTAGCCCTCATTTGGGTCGTTGGCTATTGGGAATACATGATCGGTATGTCCCCAGTAATCCTCAAGACAATACATACTCCCATCAAGTATGTTCTTTCAAGACACATTAATGAAGGGAGGGTCTCCAACCCAAGATTAGCAGGGTGGAACCTTAGCCTGGTTAACCATAATGTGAAGGTTAACAAAACATCTAAACTATCTGTACCTTATGCTCCTCTAACACAAGGGGAGGAGCATGAATGCCCTATTCCCCGGACACCATCAAACAAGTCAAGTCATCCTTCAAGATAGGCATTGCATATCAAGAGGCCGAAGAGAAAAACTTTGACATCTAGGTAGTAGATGGAAGTTGTTTCTACAAAGAGGGAAAGCCACATGCCGGATATGCTGCCCTTCAGATTACTTCACAGACCATCATGCAAGGTACCGTTTTACCTTACTTGGCCAAGGAGGCAGAAGTCATTGCAATGTTGGCCGTCTTGAATGCCGCAGATCCAAAGAGTAAACTTTTTGTGTGTTCAGAGTCAGATTGGGTGGTAAGAGCATTGACAGAATGGATGCCAGTATGGATCCAACAATCCATGACGCCCTCAGATGGGAAGCGTATGCAAAATATCTCTTGTATGCCTGGAATCTTGTCACCTCCAGGGAAGGTAATACATATCTCTGCAAAGTAAAGGCACACAGAGAGGATCAGGCAGAGATCTCAAAGCTTAACAACAATCAACTAGCTTCCAAAACAAGCTTACTTAATGGGAGACAAATTCCTGTGGACAAGGTCAGACAAAGAGGCCTACAGGCTGCAGGCTAAAGATTCCAAGACCATGAGCCACAGCTGGACATCATGGACTTGCAGAAAGCTGATAAGAAAATTCAGAACCTCTTGCTGAAGGAGGAATGTAGAGGTACAACATCTTCAAGAATAAAGACAGTATTATCATGCCTCTAAGAAAAGGCTTTTTGACAGTTTGCCCTGAGGTTGGCACTCACGATCATAAGCCACTCCAGACAGCATGATAGGCAAAAGCTACGAAGTGGGAGAGAAAAGCAGGGAGGGGGCACACAGGAAAACACAAAGGAACAGAAGGGGCATAAATAAAGTTTTAAAAATCCCTTTCAGGTCACATTTAAGAGAGGGGTGTGTGTGCGTGTGTGTGTGTGTGTGTGGTGTATAGTGCTATGAATATGTAAGTTAAGGTTGTGATGAAGTCGTTTCAAGCTTAACTCAGAATTTCTCTAAAATTAATACATTACACTATTCTTTAAACACACTTTGTTGGTATGTTAATATACTATTTTTATTGCAATGGCGGTTTAAGATTAAGGTACGACAAAGAATACAACAGTTGACAAACTGTATAGATGGCAAGTGACTACTAAAAAAATCATCAAAAGTTCATATAATTGCATTGTTCAGACTTGGCAAATTAGGAAGGGGCTGTTTTTAACAGTTTCTTGTTGCTACACTAGGGCCATGATTTAGGTATCTGGCCTTTTCAACACATTAGAAATGTGTTATGCAAAGAAATGTATCTTTTCATGATTGACCATTACAGCTCTAGCTAGAATTTCTGAATTGTATCAGTTTGGATGCCATACATATTCAGTATCTGCAGGTTAAAATCCTTAGTAGACCATTATTGCAAAAAAGTTATGACATATACAGACCAATTTGTTTCTAATATTTAAGGATGCTGTCACATCTGACAATTCTAAAATAATTGATTAAGAACACATTTTTGTCCCATTGATACTGGATTGCAAAGGTTGAGGGTGGAGATAATCAAATAGCTTGTGAAACCATTCCCTTTATCAACTTTTGGTGGAATACTAAAGGACTGTCTAATTGTCTCAAAAGGCTGGTCATTCAGGAAGAGATAAGCATGTGTGCTACTTGCTATAACACAAACAGTATGAACACTGTATTTTATTTACAGATGAAGTACCACATCTAGGTGCAAAACAGGCAGAAAACACAGACCAAACAAAGCACAATCATATTTGATTGTTTACATTAGGGAAGCCCCAAGATTTTATATAAAAAGTAGGGCTATCGATTAATCGCAGTTAACTCATGCGATTACCTCCAAAAAATTAATCGCTATTAAAAAAATTAAACGCGATTAAATCGCACTGTTAAACAATGTAATACCAATTGAAATTTAGTAAATATTTTTGGATAGTTTTCTACATTTTCAAATATATTGATTTCTATTACAACACAGAATACAAAATGTACAGTGCTCACTTTATATTTTTATTACAAATATGTGCACTGTAAAAATGATAAACAAAAGAAATAGTATTTTTCAATTCACATCATAAAAGTTCCATAGTGCAATTTCTATTGTGAAAGTGTAACTTACAGATATAGGTTTTTTTGTTACATTACTGCCCTCAAAAACAAAACAATTTAAATCTTTAGAGCCTACAAGTCCACTCAGTCCTACTTCTTGTTCAACCAATCGCTAAGACAAACGAGTTTGTTTACATTTATGAGAGATACTGCTGCCTGCTTCTTATTTACAATGTCACCTGAAAGTGAGAACAGGCGTTTGCATGGCAATTTTGTAACCAACGTTGCAAGGTATTTACGTGCCAGATATGCTAAACGTTTGTATGCCCCTTCATGCTTTGGCCACCATTCCAGAGGACATGCTTCCATGCCGATTACGCTCATGTCAAGGTTCCTTCCCCACTCTGAAGTCTAGGGTACAGATGTGAGGACCTGCATGAAAGACCCCCTAAGCTTATTCTTACCAGCTTAGGTTAAAAACTTCCCCAAGGTACAAACTTTGCCTTGTCCTTGAACCCTATGCTGCCACCACCAAGCGTTTTAAACAAAGAACAGGGGAAGAGCCACTTGGAGACGTCTTCCCCCAAAAATATCCCCCCAAGCCCTACATCCCCTTTCCTGGGGAAGGCTTGATAAAAATCCTCAATTTGCATAGGTGAACACAGACTCAAACCCTTGGATCTTAAGAACAATGAAAAAGCAATCAGGTTCTTAAAAGAAGAATTTTAATTAAAGAAAAGGTAAAAGAATCACCTCTGTAAAATCAGGATGGTAAATACCTTACAGAGTAATCAGATTCAAAACATAGAGAATCCCTCTAGGCAAAGTCTTAAGTTACAAAAAGACACAAAAACAGGAATATACATTCCATCCAGCACAGCTTATTTTACCAGCCATTAAACAAAAGGAAATCTAATGCAATTTCTAGCTAGATTACTTACTAACTTTACAGGAGCTGTAAGGCTGCATTCCTGATCTGTTCCCAGCAAAAGCATCACACAGACAAACCCTTTGTTCCCCGCCCCGCCTCAAGATTTGAAAGTATCTTGTCCTTTCATTGGTCATTTAGGTCAGGTGCCAGCTAGGTTACCTTAGCTTCTTAACCCTTTACAGGTGAAAGGGTTTGCCTCTGGCCAGGAGGGATTTTATAGCACTGTATACAGAAAGATGGTTACCCTTCCCTTTATATTTATGACATCTCAATAAAAAAATAATGCGTTAATTAAATTTGTGACTGAACTCCTTGGGGGAGAATTGTATGTCTCCTGCTCTGTTTTACCTGGATTCTACCATGTTATAGCAGTCTCGGATGATGACCCAGCACACGATCATTTTAAGAACACTTTCACAGCAGATTTGACAAAACGCAAAGAAGGTGTCAACGTGAGATTTTTAATAGCAGCTATGGCACTCGACCCAAGGTTTAAGAAGCTGAAGTGCCATCCAAAATCTGAGAGGAACTAGGTGTAGAGCATGCTTTTAGAAGTCTTAAAAAAAGCAGCACTTCGATACGGAAGCTACAGAACCCGAACCACCAAAAAAGAAAATCAACCTTCTGCTGGTGGCATCTGACTCAGATGATGAAAATAAATATGCATCGGTCCGCACTGCTTTGGATTGTTATTGAGTAGAACCCGTCATCAGCGCATCTGGAACAAGGGAGGGAAACATACACAGTAAAGGTGCATCACCTAGGGACTGGAGTCCCAATCCTGCTCTTAAGCAGGAGTATGGGCACTTGGCATTCTGAGTTATCACGAAGAGGGTTATAGTGGGGAACCCCCAGCGTTTTAATATACTCTGTAGTACCCGGGTGTTTACTTTCTACTTGTGGTTCTGAGAAAATTTTCTGCTCAATGCATCCAAAGTGGTATTTTGGCATTCTAGCAAATAGGAGGCTAAGATATCGATGCTGTGGCGGATGCAGCGATTCTGTGCATAGGGAGCATGACCATGCCTCACTTGTCGGTTTATATAAAATATACAAGCAATGTTGTTTGTCAAAACCTTTATGGTCTTGCCCCTGATCGTGGGCAGGAAATGTGAGCATGCACTGCAGACTGCTCATAGTTCCAGTAGCTTTTTGTGCAATATTGATTCCGAGGGGGACCATCTGCCCTGGATTGTGTGTTTATGCAAGCGTGCCCCCAACCTAGTAGAGAAGCACCCGTTGAGAGTATCATTGATAGATGAGTCTGTGCAAAGGTGACTCCTATGCAAACGTTGTGTGATCAAGCCCAACAGTGCAGAGTTTTTTTTCACTTTGACTTTGTAAGGCACTTGTTTACACCGTGTCTGTGGAATATATACAATCCTGAGCCAGCCTTGAAGGCAGAGCATGTGTAGCCTGGCATGCTTCACAATAAATATCGTTGCTCGCATATGGCCTAATAGATGCAGGCAGGTCTTGAGCAATGAATGTGGGCTCATTTGTGTTGTAGTGATCAGACTGACTAGAGTGACAAATTTGTGTGGTGGCAGAGAGGCTGTGGCCTTCAGTAAATCAAGCTAAGCCACAATGAATTTTAGTCTCTGTACAAACATGAGCGTTGATTTTTGCTCATTTATTTGTAGGCCCAGCTCTGTGAAGAGAGCTATTGTCTTTTGGATAGTTCCTAAGGCCTTTTCTCACGTGGAGGCTTTTAGTAAGCAAACATCCAGATAGGAGAATATTATGACCCCTTGTCTGTGGAGGTGAGCTGCCACCACCAAGAGAACTTTGGAGAACACTGTGGAGCCGCAGACAGGCCGAAAGGAAGTACTCTGTATTAGCAATGATTTTGTCCCAGAACAAATCTGAAGAAGCTCTTATGTGAAGGGTGTATTGCAATATGAAAATACTGGAGGTAGAGGGCTGAGAACCAGTCCCCTTGTTATAGTGTTGGAATTATCGTTGCTAGCATGACCATACTGAATCACTGAGTTTTCACGAATTTGTTGAGTTTCCTTCAGTTGGGAATGGGCCCCCATCCTCTGTTTTTTGTCTGGGTTAAGAAATAATGGGAGTAGAAGCCCTTCCCTCTGTGTTGTGTTCATACTGGCTTTACAGTACCCAGGTGCAGGAGATGGTTCACTTCCTGTCGCACAAGTAGGTGCTTGTGAGAAGGGTCCCTGAAGAGACTTGGGGAGGGAGGGTTGGTGAAGGGATAGAGGTAAATTAGATTGAATAGCCAGTCTCGATAATTTTTAGTACCCATTTATCTGATGTGATGGTCTGCAATGCTGGGTGGAATGGAGACAGATGGTCTCCAAAAGGATGTATGGTTGTGGATGGTTCCAGCACTTGAGAATTTGTAAGGCATCTCGGGGCCTAGATCAAACCCTCAGAACTTTTGCTTAGAAGGTGGTTGCTGGGACTGAATGGGAGGGGTTTCAGTTTTGTGGGTCTCTGTCAATGTTTTTGAGGGTCATATTGCCTCTGTGGTTGTGTGGCACAGATCTTGTTCTATGCACAGAGTAGTATTTCTTCTGCTTCTTTGTGTAGGTGCGTAGATGCCTAAGGATCGAAGAGCCAAGCTTGAGTCTTTTAGTGTGTGGAGCAACTCATCTGTCTTAGGATATTTCACCCCCCCGAGCAACATAAGTGCTAGTATGCACAGTGCTACTTCAGCAATAGAGCTTCTCCCACTGACATAGCTTATGCTGCTCAGAGGGGTAGTTTTTTTACGCCGATAGGAGAGCTCTCTCCCAGCAGCATAGAGCGCCTTCAGCACATGCGTGCAGTGCGCAGCTATACTGGTACAGCTGTGCCACCATAGCACTGTAAATGTAGACATGGCCTTAGCTGTGAACAGCTACAGTCCCTTGAATGGGAGATCCTCAACGTTGGATTGTACCTCTTTGGGAAACCCAGAGAAGTGGAGCCAGGAAGCTTGGCTCATGACTATGGCCATGGGCGTGCCGCTGTGTCCAGTCAGGCTTGTAAGACTGTTCAAGCTAGAAGGTGACTCTCCAAGATGACTGTTTTAATTGCTCTTTTTTGTCCTCAGGGAGATGATCAATACATTTAGACATATTTGAATACTTGGAGTGGTTGTATTTGGCCATTACTGCCTCATAATTGAAAATCCTGAACTGTAGGGTCGCTGATGAGCAGGCCTTGCGCCCAAAGAGGTCTAATAGTTTTCAGTCCCTATCATATGGAGTGGATCTAGAGTGATGTTGTCTGCCCCATTCATGCACAGCCTCTACCACCAGAATTTGGTGTTGGATATGAAAACAGAAATTCCATTCCCTTAGAAAGGGCATAATATTTTTTGTCCACTCTTTTACACGTGAGTGGAACCGTTGCTGGGGTCTACCAGATAATCTTGGCTTCTCATTTACTGGGAGAGCAATCCTGGATGAAGTTGATGTCTGTAGGATGTCCAACAACTTATGTCGGAACTCTGCAACATCTTCTAGTGGTATCTCTAGTGAGTCTGCAATCCTTTTAAACAGCTCTGGGAACTGTTTAAAATCATTACCCATTATGGGTGGTGGGAGCATGATGGCTTTGTCCAGAGAGGAGCTTGAAAAATTGGCAGCTAGGGTGACTTCCTGATCAGAAGTCTCTTCCAGTCCTTTGAGTGGCTTCAGAGGGTCCGGGTACCGAGTGTGGTGGGGAATGTCTTGTCCTGTCCCTGGGGATATTAAGAAGTTTAGAATAGCGTTGACGGTATGCCACTCATGGGTCCCAGTAGGGCCACGGATGTGGGAATTCATTGCTGACAGCATCCGTGGATGTGTGTACCACCCATATGTTTCAGGTCTGGAGTGGTGTTCAGGTTGTTCTAGTGGACCTGGTCTGATGACTGTCTGAATGGGCAAGGAGCGACATGAAAAGTATATCTCCCCTTCCTAATCATCCTCCTCAGCACTGGAGAAAGGAGAAGCTGATCTACAGAGTGGTGTAAGTTGGTAAGATAATGAGCATGCTGGAGTAACACTGGTACCCAGGAGAAGAAATTCCCGTGCTGAAAAGACTAGAAGGTCTTTGTGCAACAGAAATTTCTGTGGTACTGATTGCATCTTGGTACCAAGAAGGGTTTTGTTGGTGGTGCTGATGAAATTGGCAGTTGTTGGTACGAAGGACTGCGCGCTATGAGTAGGGTTATCAGATGTCCCGATTTTATAGGGACAGTCCCGATATTTGGGGCTTTTTCTTATATAGGCTCCTATTACCCCCCCACTCCGTCCCGATTTTTCACACTTGCTGTCTGGTCATCCTAGCTATAAGCCATGGTGGCAGAAGGTGATTCCATGGACTCCAACAATGCTTGATCCCACATGTTTGAGTGGCTCTAGCAGTACCAAGGAAGGGATGGCAAGTTTCCCTTTGCTGCTTCTCTCTGAGCCTGCCCGCTTAGGGTCTTTGGCTTTCATGGTACCTTTGGCACCTGAGGGTCCTGCCGCCTCAGACGTAGTCGGCCTCGGTGTAGTTGGTACCAGTAGCATCTGAGGGGTCAGGGATCATCTCTTTTAGGTGCCGGGAAGGGGCGGTCGTAGCACATTTCTTGGCCATCTTTTTGGAAGAGTGTTCTTTCCTCTGAGATGGTGGTGGGAAATGTCTTTCAGATGCTGCCACTGGAGACTGGTCTCCAGGAGGGGTCTGTGATCCCGGATCAGATGCTGGGCACAGAAACTTCTCCACTGGTCTTAAGATTATGACAGTAGGAGCACTTTTGCAGCATGTGTGTCTTGCCGAGACAGCAGACACACTTTGAGCATCTGTCAGAAACCAGGATTGAGTCTCAGCAAGCTAGACAGCATTTAAAACTCGAGGATCCAGGCATGCCCCTTAGTAGGGTTTCTCCCGTTGAGGGAAGGTATCTACACTATACTGAAGGGTATAATAAGAAATGATAATTAATCTACTAAAATTTTTTTAATACAAAATATAAATGAGGAATATTAAAAGGTAGCTAAATTAGTAACTAGCTAAACTGAGTTCGAAAAGCTACTAATCTAAACTAATTCTTAAACCAAAGGTAAATTTAGAGTCACTGCTGATTGCTCTGTCTCAAGCCAAGGGCGGTAGAGAAGGAACTAAGGGGGGAGGCGGGTCACACAGCGCTATGAGGTTCACCTAAAGTAGAGCACCCACAAGGACACTCCTCGAAGAAGAACTTGGTGGGCAGGTCTACATTACCTCTTAAGGTGATGTAACTTGCGTCACTCAGAGGTATGAAAAAGACAACCCTCTGGGCAATGCAAGTAACAGTGACCTAAGCGCTGCCCACACCAGCACTATATCGGCAGGAAACTCTCTCTCACCAACACAGCTTCTGCCTGTCGCAGAGGTGGAGTAATTATGCCAACGAGAGAGCACTCTCCTGACAGCAGAGAGCATTTTCACCAGACACGCTGCAGCTGCACCGATTGTAGCGTTTCTAGTGTAGACCTGTCCATAGATAAGGTCAGGTGTACGCTCTTGCCCTTCACCTCCTTTACTTCCACGAGGACAACTTTTCACTACAAAGCAATGGCTTTTGGAGTCATAACTCTCCACAGGACACTGAGTACAAAAGGCGGAACCATACCACATTAACTAAATTCAAAGCAGTTTTATCCTAAATGCAGTGCTGTCCAGTTTCACAATTTTAGAGCCAATCTCAATTAATGTGATGTTTCTCTTTAAGCCCCAACTTCTAGAAATATGAGAACATGAGAATTTCAGCTTACTTTTTGAATTAAAGTTTCTAACCTCATGGTTGTGGAGAAAACTGGAAAGCGTGACCTAAGCATACCTAAGCATTCAAAAGCCAGATGGTTAAAAAAAAATTAAACACTTTTTGAAAAAAAAAAAAAATTTTTTTTTTGGAGGGCTTGACTAATGATTTTTAAGTGTTTGGGGTTGGCAACACTGTAAATAGCTCTGCAGAGAATGGTTTCTTTTTCTACCCTTCAATTTTTCTGGTCAGGTGCCCATCAAGTTAAAGAAAATTTAGTTAGCTAGGAAAAAAGGAAGAAGAAGAAACAGGAATTTACAGACTGAGCCAGCTTCTATTTTGAAACAAGGGGAAAAAAAAGTACCTGTAGCAATTTCCCAGAATCAAAATATTTTCACAGTTCAAGACACAATGCAGTACACAGATTACATATAATATATAAATTCATATAGATTTCTAGAAAACAAACCATCTCCCGAAAGGCTCAAGGTGACTGACATTTTAAAAATACCAGCCAATTTACACACACACCTCAACCTTGCAAACCAGCAAAGGAAAAGACTTCCCCACTACCCTAGTCACCAATCTCAAAACCCCAATTCCTGCCCTTAGCCGAGCACTGCCTTTTCAAAGGCTTGGGGGAAAGAACTGTGTTCAAAGTTAAAGAAATGTAAAGTTAAATAACAAAATGAAATAACAGTAATCCAATGGCAACAGATGTCAACTTCAATAACGATGGGCTCCTAATTCTACGTACTAGTATGCGCATTACTGATTTTTGTCACATCTGGTTAACAAAACTACCTAATATTATACATAAACTGAACAATGCTTGTACCCTTGAAAGACTGAATGAAGAGAAAAAGTATTGTAGATAGTTTTGTATTGTTCTTGTAGAAAAATATTTACAATATATTTTCATTAGAATTTTATTAATTCAAGAACTAAGGACTTTAAAGGTAATGATGAATTGCACCAGTACTTTGGATTCTGCAGAGACAATGACATGAAGTTCAATTCAGGTGATAAAAAGAATGTTTAAGGAATAAAACCAAATTATTGCATAATTTTGCCTATTAAACATTGTGGTTGTGGTCCAATATCTTTTATTGGACCAACTTCTGCGGGTGAGAGAGAAAAGTCTCAAGACCTAACGAAGAGCTCTGTGTATGCCTTAAAGCTCATCTCTCTCACCCACAGAAGTTGGTCCAATAAAAGGAATTACCTCACCCACCTTGTCTTTCTAATATCCTGGGACCAACATGGCTACAACTACACTGCATACAATAATTTTGCCAATGGCAGTATAAAATTTATATTACCTAAAACCAAGATTTAAATCAACCTTTAAAGGACCTATCCCTGCAATCTTTTCACTAATTGTGAAAGAAAGGGAAATGTCAGCAGAGTAGGGACCACAGCTATCTGTCACTGGGACAAAGGAAATAATTTCAAGGTAAAATCTAAGCTGTATTTCAAAGTTCTGTGTAGTCCAATGGTTCTCAATCTTTCCAGACTACTGTACCTCTTTCAAGAGAGTCTCATTTCTCTTGCATAACCACAAGTTTCACTTCATTTAAAAACTACTTGCTTACAAAATCAGACAAAAATACAGGAGTGTCACAGCACACTATTACTAAAAAATTGTTTACATTCTCATTTTTACCACATAATTATAAAATAAATCAATTGGAATATAAATATTGTACTTGCATTTCAGTGTATAGTATATAGCACAGCATAAACAAGTCATTGTATGTATGAAATTTTAGTTTGTACTGACTTTGCTAGTGCTTTTTATGTAGCTTGTTGTAAAACTAGACAAATATCTAGATGAGTTGACGTACCCCATGGAAGACCTCTGAGTACCCCTGGTTGAGAACCACTGGTGTCGTCCTTCGTTAAACAGCTAGCAGAGAAAATTCTATATACTTTTTTATGGACTCACATCTGTACCTGTCTTCAGTGTGTCCTTCTGTTTTTTCTAAACCTAATTAATATAATTTTGCCTTATTGAATCAGGAGAACAATGTGTCATACTGGCAAGTTTTATTTAAAAAATTTAAATTAAATACAAATTAAATTGCAGATCTAATACAATTTAAATCTCAAAAATAATGGAAAGCTTTTAAATCAGAAGCAACAGGACACACAACTCTTCCAATTCTACAACTTGTTTCCTATACAGTATTATATTTTAGAGAAGACCACTAGTTCCTAGGAGAAGAATAAATGGCTAAATAATTGATGAAAGTGTTCCCATAGTGAACCACTCATGTTGCAGATTCCAGATGCTCAACATTCTTGACATCAGAATGGAAAAATTTACTGTTAGTCTAGAGAAATTTAATATCACCATTCTTGTCATATCCTTCATAGCTTCATTATTAGGACAAACCTGTGGAAGCTATAAACCAGTACTAAATGATAAAAAAATATGGTCTCTGCGTTCCATCACTCTTACATACTACAAGAAAACATTAACTTTGTTAGGAGTAGCATAAGAAAAATCTTCAAAAAGCTGAGACGACTGGATGAGCACTTATTTTCATTTGTTAATTAGTTTTTTGAATTAGTATGGTGTATAATAATGCCACGCTTAAAACCAAGCTTTTTACTGTACCTAAGGGGTAATAAACCCTAAACAACATATCTAAGCCCAGAACAACACTGTAAAATTTTATTGTATTAATAAACTGGGACACATCAATCTTTAAATTTTCCACTTTGCCAAAGGTAAAATAATCAGCACTGTTTGCTGCCATTTATAACAAGCTTACTTTTTCACACTTGAAGTATACTTTTACAGTTTTACAAAGCATCAGACAACATTTTAGTGACCCAAAATGAAATAACAGAATTTGTGCTTTTGTTGCTTATGATGTTGACATCATTTGCTACTGTACGGTAGTCAAAGTCACTAACATCACTAACTATCTGAAAAAAATATTTGCGAAGAGGGTATTTAAGATTAGTGCATCTATACAAGCTGCAGTAAAAAAAATACAGTGTATACAGTATGTACATGCATTAAGATAGACTAATCTTTCAGGCCTCAATTATGCAAAGACTTGCATACATGTTTAATTTTATGCATTGTGGGCAGTCTCACTGATATACATTGGACTACTCACAGTACATAAAGTTCACCAATGTGCAGGATCAGGGCCACAATGATTAACTCATTCCTAGATTTAAAAGTGACTTTTTAAAACAACTGCACATTTTGTTTTCCGCAAATTCACTACCAGCCTGATTTTCAGAGGAACTGAACACAGTCCACAATGAAGTCTATGACTGCTGAGGGTGATCAGCATATTTGGAAAAAATACTAGGCTACTGGATTTTTAGTTTTAAGAAAGTCATATTTTGATATCCTTATGAGTGGTATATTGTAAACCGAATTCCAATGTTAATATTGATTTTATTTAAATCTCATTTTGCTGTTTTCTGATTAATAATGAATTGCAATTTTGTCATAAATGATTTCAAAGGGCAAGACTGCAAACCTACTCAGGCCAGTAAAAACCAACATGCAGAATTTTTTTAAACAAAGTTTGTAGCTATCTTTCATTATTTTGAATTACATTAATTTGAGAACCTATCTGAAAATAATGTTATGATAGAAAATGTTGAATGGGAGTTCTCCAGATTAAAAAAAGGGGGGGGGATTTAAATTAAATTCTCTTTCTTGTAAAATAAAAGCCTTTAGTTTTAGTAAAAACAACGAGGAGTCCTTGTGGCACTTTAGAGACTAACAAATTTATTTTGGCACAAGCTTTTGTGGGCTAAAACCCGCTTTGACTACAGGAGGTAAATATTTTGCAGTTGTTCGAAACAGTTACTGGTCTTAATGTGTGTATTTCAGATTTACCATTTCATTTTGAGTAAGGTAACCAGACAGAAAGTGTGAAAAATCGGCACAGTGGTGGGGGGGTAATAGGCACCTATATAAAAAAAAAGCCCAGAATATTGGGACTGTCGTCCCAATTCTGTAGCATCTAGTCACCCTAACACCGAGTTGAGCTGAATAGTTGATTTCCATTTGCATTCATACAGTGGAGGACAGAATGCTGCAGAGTCCCTATGCCTATTTTGAGCTGATCACCAATGCAGTTTTAAAATAAACTAAGACCACCAAAATGTAGTTGCTAGACATAATATCAGCAGGCATCATATTCTGAAAATTAATCAAGTCTACGTGAACTACCACTTTAAAATACTCCTATCACATCATTCACACTATGCAAAACTGCAATAGCAACAAAATAACGATAGTACCAACTTAATGTGACCTAACAAGTACAAACTAACACAGTGGAAATGCTCATGCAAAGATCCTATGTTTACCTTTTCAAAAATGCCAGTGGCTTTAACCCCACCCCAAGCCTGCAAAGGAAGTTTGCATACTGTGGCATCCAGAATGCTCTTAACTAATTGACTGGCCATTTGTATAGACATCCGCTGTGATGACTCATTTACCAAATATTTGCATCTAAGTCCTCATCAACACCAAAGAGGTACCTGGCATATAGTAAAAAAAAAAAAATTCACTCCAGCATTAGGTTGTCTGGGAGAGAGACTCACTGAGCATGCTTAATGCACTAACTCTAAATTCACAGTATTTTCAAGAGGGAGTGAGGTAACTGGCACTGGGGAGGAGTGGTATGGAATACTTAATGTGGCATTTTACAGTTGCAAAAAAGGAACAACAGTTTTCCTTTAAGGATTGAATGAAGCCTTCCAACAGCAGGGGTCAAGGCTATTTATTAACAAACTGAGCCCAAAGCTACTGGAAAACTTAGTTTGATTACCATGAACCTCAGTTTTCATACTGTGTTCCACAGTGTATCAAAACGCACTGCGATCAGTAGGATTTCATGCATCAGTCAGAAAGATGTTGTATATTATTTTAGGCATTAAAAATTTACTGTGAAGCTGGATATATCACTTAGTATACTGAAGAAAAAAAAGTCTCACCTAATGAATATAACACTTAGCACAAGCAAAAGTTGTGTGTTCAAATCAATAAGAAAATATACCCACATTTCAAAATAGTCAATGTCTAAAGGATATGTTTAGGCAAAATACAACAGTGATTTGAATGAGTGGCAAACATTTTCTAGTATTGAAATCCAGAGTACATTAAATTCCCTTTACACAGGTGTCCGATCACAAAAGAGCGAAAGAATATTTGAACATTTGTAGCTGTTCTGTGTCGAACAACTGGAAATTAGCATGGCAGGCTTTCAGTGACTATTAGTACTAAATGAAAAGCAGTACTTGTGGCACCTTAGAGACTAACAAATTTATTAGAGCATAAGCTTTCGTGAGCTACAGCTCACTTCATCGGATGCATCCGATGAAGTGAGCTCGTGAGCTACGGCTCACTTCATCGGATGCATCCGATGAAGTGAGCTGTAGCTCACGAAAGCTTATGCTCTAATAAATTTGTTAGTCTCTAAGGTGCCACAAGTACTGCTTTTCTTTTTGCGAATACAGACTAACACGGCTGCTACACTGAAACCTGTTATTAGTACTAAATGTCACTTAGATTAACAGTTTTATGACTAACAGTAAAACAGCCAGTCCTTGACCTGAAGCTGGGCTGAGAAGCCACAGCACCTTTCCAATGACAAAAACAAAAGGAGGACTTGTGGCACCTTAGAGATTAACAAATTTATTTGAGCATAAGCTTTCGTGAGCTACAGCTCTCTTCATCGGATGCATTCAGTGGAAAATACAGTGGGGAGATTTATATACACAGAGAACATGAAACAATGGGTGTTACAATACACACTGTAACGAGAGCGATCAGGTAAGGTGAGCTATTACCAGCCGGAGAGCGGGGGGGAATAAACATGGGGAAATAGTTTTACTTTGTGTAATGACCCATCCACTCCCAGTCTTTGTTCAAGCCTAAATTAATTGTATCCAGTTTGCAAATTAATTCCAATTCAGCAGTCTCTCGTTGGAGTCCGTTTTTGAAGTTTTTTTTGTGGAAGAATTGCCACTTTTACGTCTGTAATCAAGTGACCAAAGAGACTGAAGTGTTCTCCAACAGGTTTTTGAATGTTTTCAAAAGGTTACCCACCCCACCCCACCCAGCTCTCCTGCTGGTAATAGCTCACCTTACCTGATCACTATCGTTACACTGTGTATGGTAATACCCATTATTTCATGTTCTCTGTGTATATAAATCTCCCCACTGTATTTTCCACTGAATGCATCCAATAAAGTGAGCTGTAGCCCACGAAAGCTTATGCTCAAATAAATTTGTTAGTCTCCAAGATGCCACAAGTCGTCCTTTTCTTTTTGCAGATACAGACTAACACAACTGCTACTCTGTTTCCTCTGACAGTTGATGTATACAATGCTCTGCAGCTAATCTAGGTTCTGGCACTCTTACATTTTACACTACAACATAATAGTCTGCTCCAGTCAACGGACAACCAGCATGACCAGAAACTGTCAAACTGTTCATGTGATTATAGTTTTCTAACAAAAAAAAGCTATTTCTTAAGTCTTTTGGTCAAAAAACAACTCTCCCTGCTATTGGTTAAAGCTATTGCACAACTAAAGTTTCCTTGCTGCTTCTTTCAGAAAGATTAAATAAAAACTGTTCCAGCTGTCAAATGTTACAAGTTAAAGGTAAGATTGTATCTAAGTAATTTAATAGTTTTAAGACACTTACCATTGGTAAATATAACAGCACACATCTTTAATTCCACATTGCTGATTGAATCTATCACAGATGTTTTTAAAAGGATTAACTCGCTTAGAGAAGTTTTCAAAATTTGTTCAGAGTGGTATGAAATTACTAAGCAACATGAAGATGTCACTAATAAAGTAACCAAGGTTCAGGTGCAGTTTTTACATCACACTAAGGTTAATTTTTAAGGATTAATCTGATAACAATTACTGCTAGCCAGGTTTATTTTAGCTTCCTACATCTTTTATATTAACGCAAGCCTACATATCATTTAATGCCTCTGACTGCTGGAGACAGAGATCATTCCAGAATCAACTATGACAGCCTGGCCCCACTGAAGCCAATGAGAGTTTTATCTCAGCTGGCATCAATTTTCAGACCGATTTTACTTCAAGTGGTCTGGAAACTTAGGAAAGACGTGTTGTATCCTGAACTATGGTGTAGCTAGAGGTAGTTGCATGTTACATTCGCTGTGGAGCCCCTAGCAACTTTCACACCTGAAAATGTTGGCAGTAGTCCTCTGAGTATTTCCTCATAAACATACAGCAAAATTAACAGCTTCATGCTAGCAAATACAGGTTTTACCACTTCATTGTAATATGAAATTTTTGTGGCAGATCTCAGCAGCTCTGACCAAAGGTTTCAAGACTTCACTGCACTGTAACCCTCTAACCCGACAGTCCATGAGAGCAATGGTTCTCAACCATGGATACGTGTAGTCCCTGGGGGTACACAGAGGTTTTCAAGGGGGTACATCAATTAATCTAGATATTTGCCCAATTTTACAAATAGGCTACAGAAAAAGTAGCCTTTCAAAAATTAAAACAACCCTTTCAAAAGTTAAAACAAGGAAGAGTCTTGTGGCACGTTAGAGACTAACAAATTTATCATCAGATGCATGGAGTGGAAAATACATGAAGTCTCTAACGTGCCACAAGGACTCCTTGTTGTTTTTGCTGATACAGACTAACACGGCTACCACTCTGAAACCTTTCAAAAGTTATGCACTAAGTAACAACAAGAAGCAAAAAGTAAAATTAATGATCATATACTCCTCCCTTAATTCAAAGAAAGTAAGGTTTAAACAAAGAACATCTTGAGATTCTCAGACAGCTGTGAGTTATGTAGTGCTGGAGCAAAATTTAACTTTAATCTTCATTTAAAACAAAAATTTTCTCAATCCAACAATAAGGTTTATAATAAAATGGATCACCAGGAATACACTGAAGTTCAGTTTTTAAGACAACACTGAATTACAATTGTCATTTCTGAGTGTCTCTCTAGAAGCATTTATTTTGTTAAAAATGTATAACTTAAGAATACTATAATAATGTCACCAAGAAAGATGAAAGTAAGATGGAAAATATGGGAAGACTTGGTGACCTGGGACTGGTAAAGAGACTGAACCTTTCACCTCTATGTCACCAATTCAAATTCTGATCAGGTTGGTAGGGACTGAAATTACCATTTGGTGCATCTTTCATAAAACACAATTCATTAAGAAACTTCAACAAGCACTGTTTACTGTACTCTACCTCATATATTTTGTCATCAGAAACTTTCCCAGGTGTTTTGCAAAACAGTTTACAGAGTTACGATCCATGTTCTGAAGAGCTTACAAAGATAATTCCAGACATAACAAAAGGATAACAAAAGGATAATAAGTGAGCAGGGAAGCAATTGAAGGAAGGACAAGGTGACATCACAAAGATAATGTGTTAACTAAGGCCCTGTCTACACTGGCAAGTTTCTGCGCACTAAAACAGCTTTCTGCACTGTAACTGCAGAGGTATACACCCTGCCAAGCCACTTAATGTGCAGAAACTACGCAGCTGTAGCACTTAAAAAAAAAAAAACAAAAAAACACCCCAATGAGAGGCATGCAGCTTTCTGCACCGGGGCTACAGTGCTACGATGCCAGTGCAGACAGCGTGGTCAATTACAGTTCTGCGATTGGCCTTCAGGAGGTGTCCCACAATGCTTGTTCTCACCTCTCTGGTCATCGGTTTGAACTCTACTGCCCTGCCGTGAGGTGACCAACCTTCAGCCCCATCCCGTAAATTCCTTTGGAATTTTGAAAGTCCCCTTCCTGTTTGCTTGGTGATGCATGCAATGGTCTCAGCACATCTTTCCAGGTGGCCATGCCTGCTCCACACACCAGGTGATCCCCTACTTGGAGCAAGTTGTTGGACCTCATCAGCATTTGGGGAGAGGAGGCTGTCCAGTCCCAGCTGTGCTCCAGCCGTAGGAATTATACCACCTACAGACAGATTTCACAATGCATGACAGAAAGGGGCCATGACTGGGACACATTGCAGTGCAGGGTCAAAGTAAAGGAGCTGCAGAACGCCTAGCACAAGGCGTGGGAGGCAAACAGCCACTCCGGTGCTGCTCCCACGAGCGGACGGTTCTACAAAGAGCTGGATGTGATACTCGGCAGCGACCCCACCTCCACTGTGAAGACCACTGTGGATACTTCGGTGGCCCCTGGTAAGTGGATCTGATTTTGGGAATCACTGAAACGAGTTGTTGAGGGCAGGAGGGTTGCAGAAAGCAGGCTTGTCTCCCACCGCATGCTTAGTCTGAGCAGCGGAAGAAGGCTGTTGATTGACTCCCTCAATTCATGGCAATCTCCCTCAGAGATGTCCAGGAAACTCTCGTGGAGATAGTGGGCAATCCGCTGCTGCAGAGCTGCTTTATTTCTTGCCCCATGAACGTAACTTTCCCATGCCACTGTGCCACCGGGGTGGCCAGGGAGAGAGACACCATTGCTGCACACAGGCGAGCCACATGGGGGCCAGGGCAGAAGGCGTAGCTTGGAGAAGACCCTCCCTTGATTTCCTGCTCACCCTCAGCAGCAAGATATCTTTCATAATAGTCACATCCTGTGGAAAGTGTGGGGACAGGAATGGTTATCAGGCCCCACTCTACAGTGCTGGCTCTGCCCAAGAGCCACATGCCCAGTGTACAGCAGGGTCTTGGAAGAGTGATTTACCCTGCCCCAGTGGCTACTCACCATTCTGGGGGTCTTGTGGCTCATGTGTGCTTGCCTGGGGTCAGCCTGTAAGTGACAGTTGTGTGAGTACTGGCTGTGTTTTAAAGCACTGAATCAGCATTGTCTGTGTTGCACACAATACTGCTTCTGTAAAATGTTGCATTTAAACTTCACAGAGATGACCTTGGGAGCCCAGCCTCCCTCTTGTTACTGGTGGCTGAATGGCTGCACAGAATTAGAAAGCAGCCAAGAACAACTAAGGAGTTCTTTCTGTGTGATGTTATGATGCACTCCACCCCCAAGAAACAGGAATTGAAGGAGAGTTGGGACAGCAAGAAGAGGAACCAAAAGGAGAATACGGCATGCCAGAATGAAGCTATAGAGCAGCTCTTAAAGGTTATGGAGCACCAAGCAGACATACTTCAGGTGATACTAGCTCTTCAAAGCAAGCAGCTCCGCGCTCGCCCTCCCCTGCAGCTGCTGCTGCAAAACTCTTTCCCATGAGCCCCCTGCCCCCCCCAACACACTCTTATCAATCTCCTGGCTCCAGTCTATACCCACAGCATTCCAGTCCTCCCCCTCAGTCCAGCACTGAAGACTCCCACCACCAACTGTACTCAACACCCATCCCTCTGCAGTCTGGCCTTGCTTAAGTACAGTACCCGCTGCACCGTACCCCAAAGGAGATGGTTGGATGTGATTCCTGGACATATACAAATCTTTAGCCATCCCAGAACCCCTCCTCCTCAGCCCTTCCCCCATCACCTCATTGTTGATCGTTTTCTTTGTTTGACTCTCTCCTCCAGTCGTTGTCTTTTAATATAAGAACTGTGTTGGTTTGAAAGCAATCTTTATTCTATTAATTGAAAGCAAAAAGAACCCTGCAAAGCAACATAAAATTATGTTAAACCCACATATTGCATCATGTGCACCAATCACTTCCTAGCATTGCAAGCACTGCACTCCTGAGCATAGCAACAAATATTAGTGGCTTTCAGCTTCAAATTGCTGCCTCGACGCATCCCTGATCCTAATAGCCCTGGTCTCTGGCTGATCAAACTCAGCCTCCAGGTGCTAAGCCTCTGCGGTCCAGCTCTGAGTGAAGCTTTCACCCTTCCCTTCATAAATATTATGGACAAAGCAAAAAGCATAGGAATATTGTCATTGGCCAGGTCCAACTTCCCATAGAGGCAGCGCCAGCGGGCTTTTAAATGGCTAAAAGCACACAACAGTCATTTTGCACTTGCTCAGCCAGTTGCTGAACAGCTCCTTGCTCCTGTCAAGTTGCCCTGTGTATGGCTTTATAAGCCACGGCATTAAGGAGTAGGCTTAGGATCACAATGGATCCCAGGATCACAATGGGCATTTCGACTTCCCCTACAGTGATCTTCTAGTCCAGGAAGTAAGTCCCTGCTTGCAGCTTCCTGAACAGGCCAGTGTTCTGAAAGATGCATGCGTCATGCACCTTTCCGGACCAGCCTGCATTAATGTCTTTGAAACGCCCATGGTGATCTACAAGCGCCTGGAGAACCATTGAGAAATACCCCTTGCGATTAATGTACTCAGTGGCTAGGTGGTCTGGTGCCAGAATCGGAATTGGAATATCCATGCCACCTATTGCACCTCCGCAGTTAGGAAAGTCCATTTGTGCAAAGCCACGTCATGTCATGCACATTGCCCAGAGTCACAATCTTTCAGAGCAGGATGCAATTAATAGTCCTGCACACTTCCATCAACATGAGTCCAACAGTAGACTGTCCCACTCCAAACTGATTTGCGACCAATCAGTAGCAGTCTAGAGTAGTCAGCTTCCACAGTGCAATCGCCACGCACTTCTCCAACGGCAGGGCAGCTCTCATTCTCATATCCTTGCATCACAGGGCTGGGGCAGCTCATCACACAGTCCGATCAATGTGGCTTTCCTTATGCAAAAGTTCTGCAGCCATTCCTCGTCATCCCGGACATGCATCACAATGTGATCCCACCACTCAGTGTTTGTTTCCCAAGCCCAAAAGCAGAGTTCCACTGTGGTCAGCTCCTCCGTGAATGCCACAAGCAATCTCGTGTCATAGCATACATGCGGCGAGATCAACGTCACACTCCTCTTGCCTTTGTATTTTAAGGAACAACTCCACTGCCACTTGTGACGTGTTGATCAGAGCTAGCAGTATGCTGGTGAACAGCTCGGGATCTATTCCTGCAGCCCAAGGAGAAGCCTATTCCTGCAGGGCTTGCAATACATAAACCATTGAAAGATGGCACCAAATGCAGACGGAAGCACAGGGATTGCTGGGATGGGAAGCAATGCATCACGGGTCATCACCCAGGATGCCCCACGATTCCCTCCGCTTCTCACAAGTCTTCGCGGCAGAAGAGAAAGAGGTGCTCTGTGGGATAGCTGCCCAGAGTGCACCACTCCAAATATCACTGCAAATGCCAACACGCTATTGCGTAGGCAGCCAACAGTGTTTATGCGCAACAGCGGTTTCCCTTCAGTACTCTCTGAGCAGCACTATAATTCTGCCAGTCTAGACGTGCCCTAAGTAAGGGCTCGTGCAGGACATGGGGGAGTGAAGAGGTTTGTTTTCATTATTAGGTGTTTTAGCTGGCTAATTGCTTGTATGAAATTGCCTTCCCTATCTTAAAGGCAAATTTGGACCCAGTTGCTATTTGACTCCATTAAACAGCACACTAATTCGGGATCGAATTCTCACAGTTGGAGCAGCTCAGATTCCATTACATCTCACAACATACAATTCACGTTTACATAGTGGGGTGGAGAAAGAGTGTTCGCCCACCATGGACTAGCACAGACAACAGAACTCTACATTCTGATTTAAGTCAAAGAACTGGAGTACTAGAAGCAAAATGACAGCAGTGTGTATCAGATCAGGGGCTGGAAGGGTTATATTAAAACCAGGATAGAAATTCCCAAAAAACCTAAAACATCTTCCTATCCTGCAAACAGTAGCTGCCATCCCTGCACGGAAAGGGTGGAAGAATAATCCCTTCCTCCAGAACCTCGAGTAAAGAGGTGCACTTTAAACCTTGAAGTGCTAAACAAAGTGTATCTAGCCCAAAATCAAAAAATTATTTCAGCAGTAAGACACAGATGGCATAATCATTCTTATTAATACATTTCTTGGGTTTGTGGGGACAACTAAGCTTTTGCCATTAATCATAATTACGAATGGGTGCTTTGAACTTCATGTGTATAAAATATTACAATACATGTGCTTTAGAAAAAGCCACACATTTTAATATTGAGGAATTAATTTTTCATACCTTCTTCCAAGCCATTTTATTTATTCACAGATTCATTATGTCCCCCTCACCACCACCTCTCGATACATTTATTTCATTTAAGTAATAAAGTAAGCCACACTGTTTATATCAGATACCAACAGTCACCCATCACTCCACCGCCTGTCTCTGCTCACTACCTGAAATACTCTGAACACTAGATTTGGCCAAATACCAGTAAATGACCTTAAGTGGTGCTCTGAAGGTCAGCAAAGGCAGGTGGACAAAAGCAAGAAAGCACCAAAGCAGAAGATCTTCCACAGCAAACACTCCATAACTAGTCCTCCAGAATTCAAAGCTAGAGATCAACATGGGCAAATTAGCTGGCCTCAATTGTCATGCTAGTGGAATGTGGTATATTAGGGGAGGGAGGGGAACAAATTCCTGAAATCCAGCAAGAGAAGTAGGAGCCAGAGGAAGGAAAGAAGGAAAAGGTTAATTTTAATTTTATGTGGAGAAAGTCTGGATTAGTAGCAAAAAAACTCTCCCTGCTCCATAAAATCCAGTTAGACTTGTAACCAAATGTAACTCCTCATGCATTCTGGAATCCACTCTTTTCACAATACTCCCATTTCTTATTGTGTATTCAAAGGAAAAAGCACAAGGTTAAGAGACAGGAATTCCAAAGTTCTAATTCTGGCTTTGTCACTGACTTAGTGTGTGTCTTTGGGCAAAATGACTCACTTTACCTTGCTTATCTTGCTGCTTCAGTTTCCCCTACTCTAAAATGGGGATAAAAAAATACTTATTTAGTGTACAGGGCTGCTATAAAGATTACTTGGTATTGATACACCTTTAAACATACAATATTAAGTATTATTAGTACATAGGATCAAAGAAATGTAGGGCTGGAAGGGACCTCAGAGGTCATCTAGTCCGTCCCCCTACACTGAAGCACAATTAAGGATATCTTTTCTAGATTACCCTGGACAGATGTGCCTCTAACCTGTTCTTAAGAGCCTCTGATGAGGGGGAAATCACATCTCCCTAAGTATGCTGCTCCAGCGCTTAACTATCCTTAGAGCTGGAAAGTATTTTTATAATCTCTAACCTAATCTCTCTTGCCACAAACAAAATCAATTACTTCTTGTCCTACCCAGGGTGGACATGGAAAACACTTCACAACTAACTTTTGCGTATTCAGAGACTTATGTCATCAGTCCTCTTTACCACTACCTTTTGCATATTCAGAGATTTAGGTCCCCCTCAGTGTTCTCTTCTCTCAACTAAACATGCCTAATTCTTGCAACCTTTCCTCATAAGTAATTTCCTCTAAATATCTTATTTTTGTTGCTCTCTTCTAGACTCTCTCCAATTTGTCACATCTTTCTTAAAGAGTGGTGCTCAAAACTGGACACATTACTCCAGCTGAGGCCTCATCAATGCTAAGGAGAGTGGAACAACTACTTCCCATATTTTACATACAACACTCTTGTTAATACATCCCAGAACAACATTTGACTCTTTCTCAACAGCACCATACTGCTGACTCAGATTAATTTTTGAATCCACTATAACCCATGGATCCTTTGCTGCAGTACTGGTGCTTAGCTAGTTATTTCCCGTTTTGTATTTGGGCATTTGATTTTTCCTTCCTAAAAGTGTCAGTAAGATGAAACTTAAGCCTCTGTCTACGTTCAAGATACTTTAGTATTGTTGAAAGGGTAAAAATTTGGAAGGGTAGGGAAAAAAATCTTTATAACTGTATTGCCACCGCATAAACTCAGTGCTGGAAACTGAACCTTAATGAGCGATAGTGCGGCGCGGGGGGGGGGAACGACACGACACCTGACAACTAATTTATTTTTTAAGAGAAAAATCAAACTAAATAGTTTGTGTTCAGAAATAACTCCACTCATATCTGTAACTCAAATAGAGGACAGTCTAGATTGTTTCACACACTAGGCCATGTAAAATGATTTAATTCCTTTTTCTAACAAAAAAACCCCACAAAAACAAAAACAAAAAAAACCACCCAAGAGGAGACAGTGACTGAAAAGAAATTGCTCCGACGAATACATAAATCAGAAGGATTTTATTTTTTTTAACTGTGATGTTTAATGTATTTACATTAAGTAAGGGGAGAAGAGGTTAAACTTAAAAGTGTGTTTGATTAGATTACTGTAATTCATTATGTTTCTGTAGATAAAGATTGTAAACTTCACAAATAAGACAAGGGGGGAACATATAGTCCTTTTAGGCTTGCGTACCTGTGTCACTTCCAGATCCAGTTGATAAAGCTGGCATGATTTAGTCTACAGACTATCACACAAGAAAGTTAGAATAGTGCTCCACAGCCAGAAGGCAGCAGTTAATTTCAGTTCAGCGGCCTGCAGCCAAGTTTTCTACAAAGATTTATGCAATCTCCAAGATTCCCCTAGAAAGAACAGAAACATAATTTTACAATAAAGAACACTGTTAAAACCGTAAATTATTGCAGCTTAAGTACATCAAAAAAAATTAAAACTTGATCTGAGTGGCTAGCAGTCTCTTTGAAATACTCTTCTAGTGACCAAGTCAAATCATTATTGCTAAAGGAGCTTTTGATTTAATTTGATGCTTTCAATTAAAACAAGAGAGTACATTGTTTTTATATTTAGACTATTAAGACTTTTTCCAAGATGAAGCAAGTTTGTTGTCTTCAGTCCAGTCTTTAATCCTATACTGTTGTAAAAATCATTTATTTCCTTCACTAAAATTACACATTTTAACCCTACAATGTCAAATATTTTAGAAATAAGAGGGCTATGTTTTCCAAAACAATAAATACTTTAAATTGCTCTAAGTTTATGACTACTTTACCAGAAGCACCTGTTTATTCTAACACTAATTTATACAAGGCCTCCACTTAACTTCCGATTCCATCATATCTCATCAATTCATTTAGAATCTGAAGTAAAACCTGTGTTTACTGACTGGTGCATAGCTCCAAACTTCAAGTTAAATTGTACAAATAATACAATGTGTTGGGCAGGTCCTCAACAGGTATAAATGGTCATAGCTCCACGGACTTCAATGTAACTGTGACCATTTACACCAGCTGAGGATCTGACCCTGTATATTTACTGCTAGAAAGTCATACTGATAATATATTTTTTTTAAATTACTGCCGATTTAAACTTTTAGCCTACTTCTGATCAATTCTTTCAGAAAAATAGAGACCCATTATGAGAGTGATGTAATTGAAATGAAAACCAAGATTTAAGTACAAAAAACTATGTTAAAATAAGATTAAATTTCTTTTTCGCTGATTTGTATTACAGAGTTAAGACTGCTAGTGTTAACTCATAGTGGAGCAGACCAAGGTGGAGACGGGGAGATTTGAAGTCAAGATTACATTTTCTCTAGATTCTGGAAAATAAGTTATCTAAGAAAAAAAATCAGAACAGCTCCAATTTTTCATAAGAATCTATATACAGGAAAGATGGTTTTTGTTTTTGTTTTTAAAAAGAACGACACTATTAATCAGAATGGTTCTCTTTTGAAGTTATCCTAGTCCTGACGTTGCGTAGTTCGGACACACTTGTATACACACATTCTTATAAAGGTTAAAGCACAAGTGCCATAACCTTTGGGAACTGTTTAATATTTTGTCCTCCAAACGTGAAAAAAACCCTCTAAAAGTATTATAATTTATCATGGACTGTGTGTCAGATTTTGTTTAATAAATTATAATCCATTTTTAGTTACAAGGCAGGGTTGCCAACATGCTCCAAACTGAACTTGTTATTAAAATAATTATTTAAAAAAACAATGTAGTTCGCCAAAAACAAAGTTTTATATGCTAGCTTTCAGACTTCAGTGATTTTTTTTGTTTGTTTAAATTTCACATACAGGGTAAAGTCCCAAGAACTTGTTTTAAACCATAAAGGCTGACATGCTTTACTGCACCAGCAGAAACATCCACTTTTTGGTAAATACAATGGATTTTTAAGAATATAAAAAACAAAGATCTAATATTTTATTTGAATTAGACAGCACATTGATGATTTGATTTTAAGAGGTTGTGGGAAAGAGAAAATTTAGTTTTCACTAAATGATGCATCAACTTCCTAACAAATATATTGCATTAATAGTTAACAAAGACATTATTTTCAAGTCAGTCAAAGACAACTCCATTAATTCATACCAAACGCAAAATTTGAAACAGAGAAAAGAAAGGTTAGCACTCAAGGACGACAAACATTTCCTTATGATGCTAGAGTTACAAAACATCTATATGCAAGTGAAGCCAAACATCAGTTTAGAAAAAAAAATACTGACATCTACTCCAAGGACACACTGTACAAATTAAGAAAAAGCACAGATTCAATTTTTACTTTTTTATACATACAAGTTTCATAAAGGAAGATATAAGTTCTAAACTCAGTTATAATCCCCCAATCAGCATATGACTATCCTTATCTAAAGGATGTCAGCTATCTGATAGAGAACAGGATTTTCAGTTTCCATGAGCATATTGAACTTGTTAAAAATACAAGCAATAGCTCATATCATTATCACATACCTCTGATTTATTTGCAACTTAAAGATTTTGTCTCATGTCAAAAAATGAATTTAATAAACATTGCAAAGGCATTTTCATCAACAAATGCACGCATTATTACTAATTAAACCTGCAGATACCTCAAGAAAATTGCTAACAAACTTGAAAATTCTGTTGAACTACACGCACTCCATATATTAAAAAGTCTGGATGTCATTCCTCGTTTTCTTTATTTCATGGTAAAACATTCAATATTAAAAAAAATTAAACTGCCTTCTTATTTAAGAAATGTATATATGGCATAAAGTTATTCCCTCCAGAACCTATATATATATTAATGAAAAATAAATGACCTGATGAAATCCTTACCAGTAAAATGCTTAATATTTTGTTGGGAGTGGAATAAGGGGTTTTTCCCCCCAAAAAAACTTGCAAATTAAGCTACATTTTTGCATTGATGATGTTATTTTCTTTGGCTGAATTTATTTAAAATGCTTTGGAAGTTTTTGTCAGAATCCAGCCATAAGTATTGCTGACTGCTGTATGGAATCAATTTGCTGCAACACAGAAATACCAGCTGTTACAGTATGTCCTGAGAGGGATTACCGAATATTCTTAAATTGAAGTTCAATCCATCTTTCCATAAAAATTAGAACCAAAAGCCAGGAACGTAACAGCAGTATCAAGTGCACCTGAAGCATTTACAATACCCAACAGGACTGTTATAACCAGCCTTTAAAAAGGGCTTATTTTTGAAATTTCATTATTCCAGTTGTACCTTGCTTCTATATATCACACTGTATCAGATTCTTCTGGCATCTACCATGTGGAAACAGTGAAATATGTGAAGTTCTGTGATATGTTGTTGAATTTCCACCAGGCCCTTAGTCACCTCTCAGGCTCCTATAGTACTTGTGACATCTAGTGGTTACGTGGAGAAGTGCATTCATTTACATAAGGATGATATTTGTTGCAAGTACAAAAGACAACTCTATTCCTGAACAAACAAAAATGTTTTCTTCCTCTTTATAAAAAGGGTTACCTAATGCTATATTCAGAAGCTATGATTTAATTTTTAAAGCCAAAAACCCTACTTTGACTGTACTAAAATAATGGCATTTCTACTTTCATATTTTCTTATTGTAATTATGTTAATATGGGTTTCCATTATGATCCCTGTATTTCTAGGTGTTTCCAGTTTAAAAGAATTTAAGTATTTAAAGGTTTTGTCCTACCTTTAAATTAATCTTACACATCATACAAGCATGTTCACCAGTCTAGAAGCTTTATTTAATTAGGTCCACCCACCAACGTCACAAACATATGCCTACTAACTTATCTTGGCACCAAATCCTCTGGTTATAAATGGCCAGGAGTGTATCACAAGACTCCAGGGAACAACTTTCAAAGCTGAATAATCCTAGAATTATAGTTCTCTGAGGAAATAGAAGTACATACTGTAAATACAGATGTAAGAAAAGAACAGAGGACCCCTATGGATTGATAGATACTGTAAAACCAACCAACAGACAAGAAGGGAAAAATGATCCTACTCTCATTCACTCGTACACATCCAGTTTGGAGGCACTGGGAAGACTGAGCCAGACGCAGTAAGAGAAAAGGAAAGAGGAATGAGATTGGAAACTTTTACAAGAAAAGGTAGCCTTTTGCTGAAGTGGCTGTCTCCTGGGAAACCTATGTTTTGTACTTTTTTTGAATGAAGAGATTATTCTGGCACTACCACATGTATCTTACCCTAAAATTCTCCATCTTTCCATGATCTAAAGAGCTGGCAGATTGGAACTCAAATATGCCTTTCTAGGGCAAGCTCAGTCAACCAGAAAATGGTGATGTGGCCTAAGAGGATATCTTTTTCTTCTCGTCTTGTGGCCCCCATAAATAGTAGAGCATTTGATTTGTGAAAGTTGTTGTTCTGCTGAGTTATTCAATGAATTTTCACAATTTAGTGAGTATAAATGGATTTTCTTTGCATTTTTAAGTTAGAAGAAAGAAGTATCTTAACTAATGAACTGAAGGGTAGATTTTAAGATATGAAAGTATGAAACCTGTCAATTGCTTTACGACAACTTTGCCAGAGAAAACTACAAAGCAGGTTTTTGATACACAGGTTTCCTACTTAATTTGTTCTTCTAAAGAGTGCTACTATTATGAGGAATATGATCTTGATTTCCAGAAAGTAGAAAGGTATGCCTGCAAATGATATTTGAAGCACCAGATTGATATTTCACGTGGATATAGGAAAATTTGAAAGCTATTCAGTCTTGTTCATTGTGAATCCTCGACTAATTGAAGTATGCTAGATGACTATGGACATGGATAAAGGTCTCCAAACCTAATCAGCACAGGAAATTGCCAGAGGAGATTTCCTGGAAAGAGGAGAGCTGGCCTTCAGTGGATAAAATTTGGACTGAAAGTGGTAGTCTCGTCTTTTGGAAGTTGTAACTATGAGATATATTGCCATTTCTGAGGAAATTTCTACCTCATAAGTAGTCGGGTTCCAGTGGAATTTACAGACTAATATTGGCTTCTCATGTAGGACTAGTAGCCCCAGGAGCATGTACACTGGCACTATCAACAGGAACTAATGGAATGTTTCTGGAATTTCTACTCAGATTAAAGAGTACACAGATGAGGTATGACCTGAAAGTCAGATCCGTAGCAAGGAGAAATGTGTGACCCACTGACTCAGGATACCAAGAAAAATAAAAACAACTGAACCTTGTTATGTAAATACAGTGTTACACAAAAAATATGGATCTCTATAGTGCCTGTCTATTTTACAAGAAATGCACTGAGGCACAGATAATGACCTTCCTAAATTTTAACACCAAATTAATGGAAGAACTATAATGCCTTGAAATTCTTCTACTTTTGGCTCTAAACATTCCCTCCCGATAGTAGAATACTGAAGATTTTTGTATAATTTTGGGGATATCTGATCAGTATTTTTTATTTTATATTTTTTTTTTTGTTTGGGTTACATAATTTCTTGGTTCATGCCAAGGGGGCTTTAGCTGTAACCACATTAACTAACTTGCTTTGAGAATACTAGCTGAGAATTCTTAGTCCAACTGAAGAGTCCAATTAATATTTTTAGGAATAGCACATTCCACTGGTTGATTTTTAATTTAGATGTGTGTGTGGGGATTTCTTTAAGGACTAATAAAGATGAAGTATTCACACATCTGAACTTTTTGTAACTCACAGCATGGCCTAGTAGCTGAAATTGCTCTTCTTAAGAAACCCATACCAACTCTGCATTTTTCCCCCTAGGGTTTCATAATCAGAAAATGAACAAGATTTGTATCCCTTTATAGTTCCAGGGAATCTTTACCACCAAAGGCGGAAAAGGTGAAGATCATAAAGGCTACCAATATGCTTCAAGCAGAGATAGGATATGGGTGAAGACAGGTAAAATTGAGAAATACGAGACATCAGAGGTTGATGAGACATTCTAAGAAAAAATGTTTCGCTACACTGCCATCTCAAGAAATAGCTCCTTCTCTTGAGGAGTTCAGCTGCTCCACAGCTGTACAAGAGTTAATCAGTGCAACTGAGGAGGCATAAAGGATGTTTAGTTAACACAGAGGTCAGATAAACCTCATCCTTGCAATCCTTCCATTGGTTTCAGAGTAGCAGCCCTGTTAGTCTGTATTCGCAAAAAGAAAAGGAGTACTTGTGGCACCTAAGAGACTAACAAATTTATTTGAGCATAAGCTTTCGTGAGCTACAGCTCACTTCAGCCCTCATCTACCTCTTTGGCAGCACCCAAGCTATCCACTAACATTAGCCCTCGTCCCATCTGGTCTCCATGTCTTACATGATGTCCCTGTGCAAGGAGCATCATTCTACAGCCTGTTCTCCAAGGCCCCATCCTCTCAATAAAATCTTTCCTAAACACTCACTTTTGTAGTATTGCATATAAATAGTGAGTTTTCTCTAGTATAAAAGAGGTGAATATATAAAATGATGTAACAAAGATGCATATATATCTTAATTGTGCAGCTGAGCAATATTATTGCAACCTCTGTCCTAACCCTCCTCCATCCCCCCTTATTTATAACCCACACATCTTATGTCACATGTGAGTTTACACTGTAAACTCTTTGGGGCAGGCACCCTGACTTTAATATCGTAGGCTCTTTACAGATACTCCTAAGCTAACATATTTTGGGACACTCAAAATAATATGCAAGTGAAAGCATAAGTCTCCAAACAATGAAGTACTTTACATATCATACAAGGTAAAACCTAGACCACTGGATCTGGTATGTATAAATCTTTAATTTCTAGCCATTTTCCCCTGCCCTAGGATTGCCAGATGTCCAGTTTTCAGCTGGAAAGTACAGTCAAAAGGGGACCTGTGCAGTGTCCGATCACTACTGTTGACCAGACACCAAAAGTCTGGTTACTACAGTAACCGCTATCAACCTCCGCTGCTGTGAGGGAGGGAAGAGCAGCTGCTGCTGGAGGAGGTGGGATCCTGATAACGCACAGTGTTTGAGGAGCAGGGCCAGCGGCCAGGCTCACCACCTGTGACAGCCCATTCCTCCTTCTCAGCCTCTCAGGGCCCTGGCTCTCCACCACTCACTCCTGGGATCAACCCTCTCCCCTCCGCTACAACCTGTTGTGCCCCAGTTGGGCAGGCTGGTAGGCTCCGTGTCAGCTCCTCCAAGCACAACTCAGAAGGCAGCACGTGAGTCCAGAGAAGGGTAGAGTGAACGATGAGGGAGGAGTGACGGGGTGGAAGAAAGCAAGTGATGGGGGGAGGCGGGGGTGTAGTGTGCAGCTTTGAAAAACTGGACAGTTGGGAGCCCTACCCTGCCCTTTCCTCAAAGCAAACTTTGCACTTGTAGAAGACACTGCATACTGAAGATTTAGAACTCTGTTTCATACAGGCTGAGCACCTACTGTTCCCATTGACTTCCACAGGAGTTCTGGGTACTCAGCTGGTCTGAAAAAACATCAGGCCTTTAATTTAATTTAAAAAAGAGGTTCATCATCCGTTAGAGACATCTTTATTTTGTTAAAAGCTGCCCCACCCTGACTTTCGCCTCCTACTGCATTCCCCTTCGAATGAGTTATCTCATCTCTAACAGATGATGAACTGCCATCAAGAAAAGGAAAGAACTTTTTAACTCCACTGTTCCTCCAACAGTGATATATGGAACAGAAAGCTGGTCAACAACGAAAGCGGAGGAAGAAAAATTTGCTGTCACCCGAGAGCAATGGAAAGGCGAATGTTTAAGATATCTCTCTGTGATCATATACTGAACGAGGTTACCAGAAGACAAACAGAGGTGACCAATGTAGTGCAGGCCATGTACGATGCAAAGCAAAGATGAGCGGGTCATGTAGTCTGCAGGCAAGACAATAGGTGGACAACCTATTGTTGTCAGTGACTAGATTCTCGGAGACCACAAGCGACCACAAGAAAGACCAAAAAAGTGCTGCGTCTATCTCATGACAAAACTCTTTGGCCAGAAATGGAAAGAACATGCTCGCAACAAAATAGAATGATGTGGCATTGACTTGCATTCATGGAGGGATGGATAAGGACAAGCTGGACAAAGGTGACAAAAAAAGGGACATAGGTAATGGTAAAAAATTTCTATAGCACTGCTCTGTCAGTATGCCTTAACTCTAATCTGAAAAGTGCACTTGTAGGGATGAGATAATGCTGTTTCCATGACTAGTCAGTCACTGGCCCCTCTGCTCACACTGCCACAGGTGTTTTAATTTATATAGACACTTACCTATTCACTAAAAACTGGACTGGACACATATACCTCCCTTCATATAGGCTACTGAATCTTTGTCAAATAGTGGAATTTTTTAACCTTTTTAAACCTATAATCCAGAGTGAAAGACTGGTTCCTGACCTCTCCTGTACCTCTTTTATGGATTTGTGAAATACATATAATCTGAATTTACTTTTGGTGGTTAAATATATTACTAGGGCTAACTTCATGGTAACCCACTGCCTCTGCCAATCATTTAAAAAAAAAAATAACTCAGTGCTGCATAAATTGAATCCTGAGGGTCTGATGGAAGCCCTACCGGAGATGTCAATAGTCTTTGGATACGGCCCTTGGTGAACACTGTGGCAAATAAAGATACTGCTCACTGTGTTCAATAGGCTACATGGAAGTTTAGCAGCTATACAGGAGGTGACCTATGTTAAAATTGTCCTAAAAATAAGTTTTTGTTTCTTATATATTAAAACCAAACTAATTTTCCTCCCCAACAGTTATCCATAAATTTGCTTCCATAAATTATGGTCAAGTTGCAAATGAAAATAAGTTTGTTAACAGCACCACATAGCAAGAGATACTAATGCAAACATTAGCAAAGGTGTTTGCTTGTTTCAATCTCCTCCCAATCTCTCAAAACAAAAATCTACACCAGATTTGTCCAAACTAAGAGTTTTATCTCAATGTTGAAATTAAAGTACTTTTAAAAAAAAATCCTTCATCTATGTACAGTATGGCTGTAACTAATTTAAAGCAACATAAAAATAGCACGTAACCTACTGTATTAAAGAACTTAAGTGTGGTAAACACTGCATGCAAGTCTAAGACCATATCGATTATAGCCTCCCCTCTTTTTCCACATACACCTAGTTTTCAAACTCAGTTACTTATTCAGCTAAACCTGCCATACTTGGTTTCTGGTGAATTTTGCTTTTGTTGGGAAATGGAAGTGGAAAACTGAATAAAATCCTGTAAGTAATTTGAGTTTTTAGGGAGGAAAGTATATTTTTATATTAAACTATATCTCTCCCCTACTGTAAAAAAATTCTAGTTGCAATTTTTATTTTTAAAAAACTGTGCTACAGCAAGAGTGTTGGAAGTTTAAAATTTGCATGCAAAATCTTAAATGAAAGCTAGAGGCTTTAGCTTGGTTTGAAAAACCTGTTTTGATTAAAGAAGATAATTAGCAGTGTCTTCAGCATGCACAACAATATACTTCCTTAAGCCTACAGGTGCACAGAAAACAGATCTGCTGTGCATGAACACACAGTTAGTGGTAGTAAGCATGCACTTGTTCATTCCAGGCACTTACAAATTTTGGAAGCCAAATTCACTCTGTGGCACAGTTTAACTTTTGTTAGTTTTCTTTTAAAAATATAGGTTGAATAACTGGAGAGGGACACACAGTTTGTATCTTCTGTATGCTGAGCACATTGCACACGAGGGAATTGCACCTGAAATTGCAAGCCCATTAGCAAGAATTTTTAATGAATCTGTAAACTTAGGAGTAGTACCGAATGATTGGAGAATTGCTAATATAGTTCCTATTTTTAAGAAAAGAAAAAAAAGTGATCCGGGTAACTACAGGCCAGTTAGTTTGACATCTGTAGTATGCAAGGTCCTGGAAAAAATTTTGAAGGAGAAATTAGTTAAGGACATTGAAGTCAATGGTAAATGGGACAAAATACAACATGGTTTTACAAAAGGTAGATCGTGCCAATTCAACCTAATCTCCTTTTTTGAAAAGGTAACAGATTTTTTAGATAAAGGAAATGCAGTGAATCTAATTTACCTATATTTCAGTAAGGCATTTGATACCGTGCCACATGGGGAATTATTAGTTAAATTGGAGAAGATGGGGATCAATATGAACATCAAAAGGTGGATAAGGAATTGGTTAAAGGGGAGACTGCAACGGGTCCTACTGAAAGGCGAACTGTCAGGTTAGAGGGAGGTTACCAGTGGAGTTCCTCAGGGATCGGTTTTGGGATCAATCTTATTTAATCTTTTTATCACTGACCTTGGCACAAAAAGTGGGAGTGTGCTAATAAAGTTTGCAGATGATACAAAGCTGGGAGGTATTGCCAATTCGGAGAAGGATCGGGATATTATACAGGAGGATCTGGATGACCTTGTAAACTGGAGTAATAGTAATAGGATGAAATTTAATAGTGAGAAGTGTAAGGTTATGCATTTAGGGATTAATAACAAGAATTTTAGTTATAAGTTGGGGACGCATCAATTAGAAATAACAGAAGAGGAGAAGGACCTTGGAGTATTGGTTGATCATAGGATGACTATGAGCTGCCAATGTGATATGGCTGTGAAAAAAGCTAATGCGGTTTTGGGATGCATCAGGAGAGGCATTTCCAGTAGCTATAAGGAGGTTTTAGTACCGTTATACAAGGCACTGGTGAGACCTCACCTAGAATACTGTGTGCAGTTCTGGTCTCCCATGTTTAAAAAGGATGAATTCAAGCTGGAGCAGGTACAGAGAAGGGCTACTAGGATGATCCGAGGAATGGAAAACTTGTCTTATGAAAGGAGACTTAAGGAGCTTGGCTTGTTTAGCCTAACTAAAAGAAGGTTGAGGGGAGATATGATTGCTCTCTATAAATATATCAGAGGGATAAATACAGGAGAGGGAGAGGAATTATTTTAGCTCAGCACCAATGTGGACACAAGAACAAATGGGTATAAACTGGCCACCAGGAAGTTTAGACTTGAAATCAGACAAAGGTTTTTAACCATCAGAGGAGTGAAGTTTTGGAATAGCCTTCCAAGGGAAGCAGTGGGGGCAAAAGATCTATCTGGTTTTAAGATTCTACTTGATAAGGAGGAGATGGTATGATGGGATAATGTGACTTTGGTAAGTAATTGATCTTTAAATATTCAGGGTAAATAGGCCAAATCCCCTGAGATGGGATATTAGATGGATGGGATCTGAGTTACCCAGGAAAGAATTTTCTGTAGTATCTGGCTGGTGAATCTTGCCCATATGCTCAGGGTTTAGCTGATTGCCATATTTGGGGTCGGGAAGGAATTTTCCTCCAGGGCAGATTGGAGAGGCCCTGGAAGTTTTTCGCCTTCCTCTGTAGCATGGGGCATGGTTGACTTGAGGGAGGCTTCTCTGCTCCTTGAAGTCTTTATACCATGATTTAAGGTCTTCAATAGCTCAGACATGGGTGAGGTTTTTCATAGGAGTGGGTGGGTGAGATTCTGTGGCCTGCACTGTGCAGGAGGTCAGACTAGATGATCAGAATGGTCCCTTCTGACCTTAGTATCTATGAATCTATGACTCCTTGCATTCCTCCATTCTCCCCATGTTCCACTCTCCCATACCTCTTATTTTGGAGTCCCTGTCATAAGCCCCTGCCATTTCCCTCTTTGGCTATATACATCTCAGGCTTTACCTTCAATAACTTCTTCGGGGCAACTTTATTCATTAATAACCATTCAACTAATAAAGAAATGCAGTAGAACCTCAGTTATGGAAACCTTGGGAATGTAGGTTGTTCATAACTCTGAAATGTTCGCAACTCTGAACAAGACATTACAGACTTTAGCCATGGGAGGGGGGTGGTGCTTGGCACTGCAGTTACAGGGTGGGGAAGGTCTAGACTCTGGGCAAGGAGAGGCCTTGGGGCTCCCGACCCTCAGGATGCCAGGGCTCTGAGCGGGGGGTTAAGGGCTTCTGCCCCACAGGGGCTCAGGCCCGCAGCTCCACTCCCGGTTTCAGCCTCACCACGGGTGCCAGGGCTCCCCACAGCTCTGCTCCTGGTTTCAATCAGGAGGTTAGGGGACATGCTGGGGCTGAAACTGGAAGCAGACCACAGGGAGCCCCGACGCTCCTCCTGTATGTAAGCGGGGGAATAGTCCCACTATTGTGGGGAACTTTCCTGGCTTCTGCACTACCCCGGTGAAGTGGGCTAGCGAAAGGATCTGAGTCCTCGCTCCCACTTCCTTTACCCAGTGGCCTCCCTGCCCTTGAGGACTCCCCTTCCACTCTCCTGTCTGGCAGAGTCCTCGTAACCCCAACAAGGCTGGGCCCAGGATTCCTGAGGGGCTTGACCCCCCAACCCTGCTGTGGTCACCTACGACAGGGGCTAGGGTGTCCCCACTCCGGGGTACTCTCTCTGCACTGGGCACTTCTCTGACCCACTGACCATTACATACAAGTTAAAGCAAATGCAAGTTATTTAATCAACAATTAATTTTAAAAAGAATAAGGAAAAATAGGAAAGGTTAAAGGAAACACATCAACCCACTTTGTGGCAGGGAACATCACAAACAGTGTCTCTGGAATGTCCGGGCAGTTCACAGCCTGTTCCTTGCAAGTCCCAGGCCTTCTTCTCAGGCCCTGGCTGTGCTGCAGGGATGCTGTGGGTTGGACACAACTCTGGTGGTGGCCACACGCTCTCAGGCTCTAAGTGGTAGGACCCTTCTTCCCAGTGTCGCCCCCGCCCTGTCAGGGTTACGATCCAAGCCTGGCCTGCAGAGCCTCTTCGCTCAGGCATCTGCCTGTGCTGGGCCCGCTGCCCAGGGTCCCCCTCGCTCTCCCCAGCTGCTCACAACACTCAGCTCCGGACTGCTCCAGCCCCAGCCCCTACATCTCTGTCTCAGCACTGCTGCTGCCTGCTGCTCTGCCTCCAGCTCCCTGGGCTGCTTCTTTGGCCCCTCTGCCTCTGGTTGCTACAGCTCTGCTCCCAGGATAGGTCTGCTCTGCAAGCTGTTTCTGTGACTCTGCTTCAAGCACTGACCTGCTTCTTGGGCTGCTTTTCTGGCCCCTCTGGCTCTGGTTGCTGCAGCTCTCCTCCTGGGCAAGTCTGCTCTCTCTGGGCTGTGCCTCTAGCTTGGGAGCTGCAGCTCTGCTCCCAGGACAGGGTCTGCTCTCTCGGGGCTGCTTTTCTAGTCCCTCTGGATCTGGCACAGCTCTGCTCCTCAACTTAGCTTGGGCCCCCTGCTTTCTCCTTAGCTCGGCCCCACTCTGTCTGACCCAGGCAATTCCAGCTCACATGGAGGACGGGACCTCCCTGGCCCCGACTAGCCTGCCCGCCGTGTCATTCAGGCTGACCTGGAGCATTGGCCTCTCCCCATTGTTCCTGGGGGCTGTCAGTCTCAGGGTCCTGATTCCCTGTCGATCCTTCCCCCTTTTTAGTACTGGGAGCTAGCAACTAAAACGCCCCCACTGAATGTTAGTAAGGGGGCAACAGTCCCCTTACATATAGCTAAAGCCCCGAGCCTAGGCACTGCCACCCCGTGCCCCTGACTGAAACTAGGAGTGGAGCCATGTGGAGTCCCTAGTCCCCCATGAGGCTGAAGGCAGAAATGGAATGGCAGGGCTGAAGCCCTGAGCCCTGGTGCTCCCGGAGGCCCCCCCTGGCACCCCGAGGGTCAGAGCCCTGCGAGCCTGAGTCAGCTAGCTGTGGATGTCTAGTTGCTGTGTAGACGTACTCCTAGTTATTTGCTCCCACTCTGGAGGACTCTCTGCCAGCACTCTATGTCTTCCTACTCCCTTCCCCAGAGCCAGGCTCAAACTGTAGGCTCCTCTGCTCTATAGGAAGATACCAGCTGTCTTCCTGGAGTTTATTGACAGAAGTTCCCCACTGTCTCCCTTCCCCAGGGACTCCGACAGTTCTCTTGGAGCTCTTACTGTCAACTCTAAGCTCTCATTAAGGAAGGCATGCAGTCTGATTTTCTGAAGTGCAAGTTCCCCACCACCACGACCCTGCACCTACAGTGCATGTGAGGTCACGCTGTACATACACTCTACAAAATGGCATCCTTTATGTGACCACTAGGAGGACACCGTTTTATTCCTGTATAAGTGCTGGAACCATGTTTCAGTGCATTCTGATCCCACTACACCACTGCATTCAAACCTTGTCCTCACCAAGGCCTATTCCACCTCCTGCAGGTTCCTCCAGCCTGGAAACAACCACATGGTTTCTCTACGAAGAGCTGCCCCCCTCTCTCCTATGCAACTTCCTCTTTATACTATTCTAGCAGTTTCCTTCTGACTCAGCTGTTCCATTTCTAATCAGCTAAAGGGGTGTCACCTGGAGCAGCTGATTGCTCCCATGTATTTCCCCGAGGGTTTTCATGAGCCAGTTAGGCCCTCAACCTTCCTGAACGGCCACTAGCTGCATGTTGCAACTCCCCACAACCTCTTCCCCACATTCCCATAACCACAATCCTCCATTCTCCCCACGCCATAACACAGGGTCTATGTGAGCCCCCGACAAGCCAGCTGCGCTGTACCAATCCAGTTTCCCCTCCACTACATGCCACGATTTGTGTTCCCATTTTCATATCCACTCCCCTGCTTCCACCCCACCCACCCTTCTCCCAGTCTAGGACCTTGCTTCCCATTGCTTTGCAGGTCCCTGCTTCCCCCTCACACTTTTCACTCTCTGCCATGTCCCATCCCTTCAGTCTCTGCTGTTTTCCCCTCTCATCTCCACTCTTGGCCCTTCTCTTTCCAGACTCCTGTTCCCTTCCTTCCCTAGGTCCCCACTTCCCCCTTCAAATCTTTCCTGGAAGGATCTCTTATTTCTGTTAAAAGTCTAGGACAGTCTCTCCATGCAACAAGTTAACTTGCTGCCTATGATGTCCAAACAGCACAGGAAGCATTCCACAGTAATGGTTTGCTTTGTCCCACAGCAGATAAGCATGCTGGCTGTCAGAAACGGAGCTTTGAAAGGGGATATCCGCATGCCTGCAGCCAGTTCAAAACAATGACCAGAGTGGCCACGTGACTTCAAGTGATTATGGGCTGTTTACGGAGGCCAATCACAGTGCAGTAATGCAACACGTCGTCCACACTGACACATCAGCGTTTCAGCCAGGGCGCAGCAAGCTCTATGCTTCTTATGGAGATGGATTACAGGAGCACTCCAGCTGCAGAGTCCAGGGGCTCTAAGTGCCTTGCCAGTGTGGACACCTCAGGAGTTAGGGCGCCCAAGGCTGATTTAACGCGCTCTAACTTGCAAGTGTAGCCAAAGCCTAACTGATCAGATGCTAATCCCATCACTAACTCCAGTGTTTCATAGTGTATCTGCGGTCATTCAAGCTAGCCTAGTGCCAGTAACAGGGGCCACACTGCAAAACACTCAAATTAGAGTTATTGGATTAGCAGTTGATAAACTGTGTTAACCTGAGGTGTAGCATGTATCTTCATCTCCACTACATTACTAGTTAGAGCGTCAGAAGCATTAAAGCTTCAACCCACCCCAATGGGCCAGCCAGCCAGAGTTTAAAGTTCCACTTAACTCAAACTAAAAATGTATGCAGATGGTAGTCAGATTAGGGGCAACACTTCAGTTATTCATGGAGCTAATATGGCAATGAAGACAAACCCTTAGATTTCACTTTGCTCGGCCAAATGAACCTGCTTATGCTACTTTAGAAGCAAGAGAAAGACCATGAATAGGGTATGCCCTTCACTCAATGAGGAGGGAAAAAATACCAGAAAACACAGAAATGGTGGTAGCATTAACTTTTTTGGTGAAAACTGAAGGGGAAAAAAAAGCATTTAACATTCATTGGACAAATAACATAGCAAACAGTGTAAAAGTGGCAGGATCTGAGGCTCAAATAGGAAAAGAGCTAAATTAAGAATTATTTAGATAAATTAGATGTCTTCAAGTTGGCAGGGTCTGCCCTTGAAGAATACTTAAGCTGGCTGAAGAGATCTCTGTGCCATTAGCAATTATCTCTGAGAACTTGTGGCAGACTGGAGGGATCCCAGAGTACTGGGAAAGGGCAAATATAGTACCTATTTATACAAAGGGGAATAAGGACAATCCAGCGAGTCATAAACCAGTCATCTTAAATTCAGTACTTGAAAAAATAATAGAACCAACAATCAATCTGTATGCAGCTAGAAGAAAAAAAGGTGATAAGTAACAGTCAACATGGATGTGTCAAGAACACAACATGTCAAACCAACCTAATATCCTCCTTTGACAGGGTAACGAGCCTAGTGGATACAGAAGCAAGCAGTAAACGTGGGATATTTCAACTTCAGTAAGGCTTTTGATAATGTCTCACATGACCGTCTCATAAACAAACTAGTGAAATGTAGCCTAGACAAACCTACTGCAAGGTGAGTGCACAACTGGTTGGAATACTGTATTCAAAGAGTAGTTATTAATGGTTCACAATCAGGCTGGAAGGACTTATTGATTATGGTCCCACAGGGATCTGTTCTGGGTCCAGTTCTATTCAATACCTTCATAAATTATTTGGATAATAGCATAGAAAGTACCCTTACAAAGTTTGTGTACGATACCAAAATGGGAGGGTTGCAAGCACTTTGGAAAACAGGATTAGAATTCAAAATGGAGAAAAGATCTGAAATACAAAGGATGAAATTCTGTAAGAATAAATGCAAAATGCTACACTTAGGAAGGAATAATCAATAGCACAAACAGAAAATGGAAACGACTCCCCAGAATGAGTACTGCAGAAAAAGATGAGGGCTATAGTGGATCAAAACAAGCAAACATCATTCTTCCAGTCTATTCAGCACTGATAAGGCCTCAACAATAGTATTGTGTACAGTTCTGGGCACCACACTTCGGGGAAAGATGTGGACCAATTGGAGAAATTCCATAAGAGAGCAACAAAAATGATTTAAGGTCTAGAAGAACATGATCTACAAGAAATTACTGAAAAAATAGGTTTGTTTAGTCCTGAAAAGGGAAAACTGAGGAAGGACATGATAATAATGTTCAAGTTGTTATACCGTGAAGGGTGATAAATTATTCTCCTTATCCACTGAGGACAGGACAAGAAGTAATGGGCTTAAATTGCAGCAAGGAAGATTTAAGTTAGACATTAGGAGGGAAAGTTTTCTAACTTCAAGGTTAGTTAAATATTGGAACAAATTATCTATGGAGGCTGTGGAATCTCCATCACTGGAGGTCGTTAAGAACAGGTTAGACAAACACCTGTCAGGGATGGTCTAGATAATACTTAGTCCTGCCTCAGTGCAGTGGACTGGACTAGATGACCTATCAAGGTCCCTTCCAATCCTACATTCCTATGAAAGAGGTACAGCTAAAAGTTCCAAAGAAGGACAAGAAATGCAAGCTAGAGTTCCAAACTGTAGTTAACTCTACTGTGCTGCATGTATGTAGGATTTTCTATTTGTTTTTCTTGTTATACTCAATGTTTCACCAAAGTTCTCAACCGTGCTACAAATAGGCTTAACAAAGGCGTGTACAACAGATACAGACACAACCGCTCAGTCCTCAATCTTACAAGGCTTAAAGCAAAAACAAAAGTAACAGAACTACTAAGAAAAGGAGTACTTGTGGCACCTTAGAGACTAACAAATTTATTAGAGCATAAGCTTTCGTGAGCTACAGCTCACTTCATCGGATGCATTTGGTGGAAAAAACAGAGGAGAGATTTATATACACACACACAGAGAACATGAAACAATGGGTTTATCATACACACTGTAAGGAGACTCTCCTTACAGTGTGTATGATAAACCCATTGTTTCATGTTCTCTGTGTGTGTGTATATAAATCTCTCCTCTGTTTTTTCCACCAAATGCATCCGATGAAGTGAGCTGTAGCTCACGAAAGCTTATGCTCTAATAAATTTGTTAGTCTCTAAGGTGCCACAAGTACTCCTTTTCTTTTTGCGAATACAGACTAAACACGGCTGCTACTCTGAAACCTGTGAGAACTACTAAGAGAACCATTCTTTGTGGATGATTGTGCCCTCCTACCACACACAGAGGGAGATCTCCAGTGCATCGCAGAACGCTTTGCTGAAGCATCAAAATTGTTTGGCCTCACAATCAGCCTGGAAAAAACTGTGGTGTTGCACCAATCATCTTCACCGCTCGGTGCTATATTCCCCCAGCAGATCCATTAGTGGAATCCAGCGAAAGCAAATTGGCAGTTTTACCTATCTCGGCAGCAACATCTTCAGTGATGGATCTCTTGACAAAGAGATCTCAAACAGGATGGAGAAAGTTTCTCAGTCATTAGGAAAGCTACGTAGCAAAGTCCTGAAATCCCACAACACCACACTCCAAAAAAATAAATAATTTTTTTTTATAATGTTTTTGTGCTCACATCTCTCCTCTATGGCTGTGCGACCTGGACACCATACAAATGGCATATCAAACAGCTAGAGGCCTTTATTCACACCATTATGGGGATCTGCTGGCAGGACAAAATTACCAACCTGGAGGTTCTCCAAAAGTCAAATGCCATAAGTATTGAGGCCATGCTGATAAAAGCCCAACTGCACTAGTTTGGACACATCATTAAAATGCCTGAGTATCAACTCCCCAGAAAAATTTTCTATGTAGAATTGGAACAAGGACATCAGAATCAAGGCTGTCTCAAAAAGAGCTACAAGGACAGCATCAAGAACAGCATACACTTTGGTGCAATAAAACCAGTTGATCTTGAGAAGGCTGGGTTAAATAGATCAGTGATCAGCATGGCAACACACAACACTCACAGCTTTTCAAGCCTTTTAAGAGGACAGAAATATTACTGCTATAGCTACCAAGACGCTCACCGATGACTTTGTCTGCCCAATCTGCCCACGAGCATGCGCGTCACGCTTTGGACTTCAAAGTCACTCCAGAATCCACCAAAAGATGAAAACACCACCATCAAACCAACGGACTACACACACACGCACTCACCGCTTAATACATTACTTTATGTTCTAATGTATACCATGAAAACACAGGAGAATACGCAAAGAGTCCAAGTTAATGTTGCTATTGGAAACTTAAATGTTTACAATTCTTCAATTTTGTAATTTTTACTGGGTGAACAATATGGTATTGATACTGTTTTGGCATTTAGTACAAAAATGGTCCTGCAAAGTATTTTTCCTCTTATTTTGTCTGAAACTGTGTAAATCAAAGCTAAGCAGTTTAATAGTGAACCTCATATGAAAAACTGGATATATCAAATAATTTTAAAACAGGAATAAATTAATGCCAGTGAACATGGTTTCACAGAAAAAAGGTCTCATCAAACAAACAATTTTACTCTGAGATTATAAATTTGGTCCATACAGCTAACTGAATATATGTAACTGGGGCTGGAGTCCCAGGGGAGCCACCTGATGTCACTAAATTAGAGTTAACTGCAAAGACTGGGGCAGACAATCCCCAAAGATGGTGGATATTCCTTACTAAGTGGATACTTAGATTTATCAAGCCAGCACAAAACAGCTTCTATATTACCTCTCTGGCTGCCCAGAAACCAACAACACAGTTCCCTTAAAGTAACCAGCTTCAGTCCTCCACCCAAATACCCAAATCAAAAATGATGAAGATTACTGAAAATCTTATTAATCATATAAAAAAGTTCTAATACCAAAGGATCAGTTTTTACCTCCCAGGTTAATGAATTTTCAAGATCTTACCCAAATACACGCTTACAGCCAACTCCTATTATCTAAACAAACTAATTTTTAAAAAAAGGAGAGTATAGGTTAAAAGATCAGTATACGCACAGACATGAGCACAATCTTGAGATTCAGATTCATAGAAGAGATGACAGGTTTCAGAGTAGCAGACGTGTTAGTCTGTATTCGCAAAAAGAAAAGGAGTACTTGTGGCACCTTAGAGACTAACAAATTTATTAGAGCATAAGCTTTCGTGAGCTACAGCTCACTTCATGGGATGCATTTGGTGGACAAAACAGAGGGGAGATTGATATACACACACAGAGAACAATGGGTTTATCATACACACTGTAAGGAGAGTGATCACTTAAGATAAGCCATCACCAGCGGGGTGGGGAAGATGGGGAAGGAGGAAAACCTTTCATGGTGACAAGCAAGGTAGGCTATTTCCAGCAGTTAACAAGAATATCTGAGGAACAGTGGGGGGTGGGGTTGGGTAGGGGGGAGAAATAACATGAGGAAATAGTTTTACTTTGTGTAATGAGTCATCCATTCCCAGTCTCTATTCAAGCCTAAATTAATTGTATCCAGTTTGCAAATTAATTCCAATTCAGCAATCTCTCGTTGGAGTCTGTTTTTGAAGGGTTTTTGTTGAAGGATAGCCACTCTTAGGTCTGTGATCGAGTGACCAGAGAGATTGAAGTGTTCTCCAACTGGTATTTGAATGTTATAATTCTTGACATCTGATTTGTGTCCATTCATTATTTTACGTAGAGACTGTCCAGTTTGACCAATGTACATGGCAGAGGGGCATTGCTGGCACATGATGGCATATATCACATTGGTAGATGCGCAGGTGAATGAGCCTCTGATAGTGTGGCTGATGTGATTAGGCCCTATGATGGTGTCCCCTGAACAGATATGTGGACAGAGTTGGCAACAGGCTTTGTTGCAAGGATAGGTTCCTGGATTAGTGGTTCTGTTGTGTGGTTGCTGGTGAGTATTTGCTTCAGATTGGGGGGCTGTCTGTAAGCAAGGACTGTCCTGTCTCCCAAGATCTGTGAGAGTGATGGGTCATCCTTCAGGATAGGTTACAAAAACTAGACAAGCCATTTATAACACACACTTTGCTTCTCTACAAAAGAAAAAGGACACTAAGCTATATAAACTACTACATGCCACAAGGGGCCACAACAGTGGTTCCCGTAACCCACCCAGCAATATTGTTAATCTATCCAACTATACTCTTAGCCCACCAGAACAATCTGTCCTATCTCAGGGCCTCTCCTTTTGCCCCTCCACCCCCACGAACATGATACAGTTCTGTGGTGACCTAGAATCCTATTTTCGACGTCTCCGACTCAAGGAATATTTCCAACACACCTCTGACCAACATATTAACCCACAGAGACCTTCCTACCAACACTACAAAAAGAAGGATTCTGGGTGGACTCCTCCTGAAGGTCGAAACAGCAGCCTGGACTTCTACACAGAGTGCTTCCGCCGATGTGCACGAGCTGAAATTGTGGAAAAGCAGCATCGCTTGCCCCATAACCTCAGCCATGCAGAACACAATGCCATCCACAGCCTCAGAAACAACTCTGACATCATAATCAAAAAGGCTGACAAAGGAGGTGCTGTCATCATCATGAATAGGTCGGAGTACGAACAAGAGGCTACTATTCAGCTCTCCAACACCACTTTCTACAAGCCATTACCCTCTGATCCCACTGAGAGTTACCAAAAGAAACTACAGCATTTGCTCAAGAAACTCCCTAAAAAGCACAAGAACAAATCCGCACAGACACACCCCTAGAACTCCGACCTGGGATATTCTATCTGCTACCTAAGATCCATAAACCTGGAAATCCTGGACGCCCCATCATCTCAGGCATTGGCACCCTGACAGCAGAATGGTCTGGCTATGTAGACTCCCTCCTCAGGCCCTACGTTACTAGCACTCTCAGCTATCTTTGAGACACCACTGACTTCCTGAGGAAACTACAGTCCATTGGTGATCTTTCTAAAAACACCATCCTGGCCACTATGGATGTAGAAGCCCTCTACACCAACATTCCACACAAAGATGGACTACAAGCTGTCAAGAACACTATCCCCGATAATGTCACGGCTAACCTGGTGGCTGAACTTTGTGACTTTGTCCTCACCCATAACTATTTCACATTTGGGGACAATGTATACCTTCAAATCAGCGGCACTGCGATGGGTACCCGCATGGCCTCATAGTATGCCAACATTTTTATGGCTGACTTAGAACAACGCTTCCTCAGCTCTCGTCTCCTAATGCCCCTACTCTCCTTGCGCTACATTGATGACATCTTCATCATCTGGACCCATGGAAAAGAAGTCCTTGAGGAATTCCACCAGGATTTCAACAATTTCCATCCCACCATCAACCTCACCCTGGACCAGTCCACACAAGAGATCCACTTCCTGGACACTACGATGCTAATAAACGATGGTCACATAAACGCCACCCTTTTTCGGAAACCTACTGACCACTATTCCTACCTACATGCCTCTAGCTTTCATCCAGATCATACCACACGATCCATTGTCTACAGCCAAGCTCTACGATATAACCGCATTTGCTCCAACCCCTCAGACAGAGACAAACACCTACAAGATCTCTATCATGCATTCCTACAACTACAATACCCACCTGCTGAAGTGAAGAAACAGATTGACAGAGCCAGAAGAGTACCCAGAAGTCACCTACTACAGGACAGGCCCAACAAAGAAAATAACAGAACGCCACTAGCCATCACCTTCAGCCCCCAACTAAAACCTCTCCAACACATCATCAAGGATCTATAACCTATCCTGAAGGATGACCCATCACTCTCACAGATCTTGGGAGACAGGACAGTCCTTGCTTACAGACAGCCCCCCAATCTGAAGCAAATACTCACCAGCAACCACACACCACACAACAGAACCACTAACCCAGGAACCTATCCTTGCAACAAAGCCCGTTGCCAACTCTGTCCACATATCTATTCAGGGGACACCATCATAGGGCCTAATCACATCAGCCACACTATCAGAGGCTCCTTCACCTGCGCATCTACCAATGTGATATATGCCATCATGTGCTAGCAATGCCCCTCTGCCATGTACATTGGTCAAACTGGACAGTCTCTACATAAAAGAATGAATGGACACAAATCAGACGTCAAGAATTGTAACATTCAAAAACCAGTTGGAGAATACTTCAATCTCTCTGGTCACTCGATTACAGACCTAAGAGTGGCTATCCTTCAACAAAAAAGTTTCAAAAACAGACTCCAACGAGAGACTGCTGAATTGGAATTAATTTGCAAACTGGATACAATTAACTTAGGCTTGAATAGAGACTGGGAATGGATGAGTCATTACACAAAGTAAAACTATTTCCCCATGGTATTTCTCCCCCCCACCCCACCCCACCCCCCACTGTTCCTAAGATATTCTTGTTAACTGCTGGAAATAGCCTACTTTGCTTGTCACCATGAAAGGTTTTCCTCCTTTTCCCCCCCCCCTGCTGCTGGTGATGGCTTATCTTAAGTGATCACTCTCCTTACAGTGTGTATGATAAACCCATTGTTCTCTCTGTGTGTATATCAATCTCCCCTCTGTGTTTTCCACCAAATGCATCCCATGAAGTGAGCTGTAGCTCACGAAAGCTTATGCTCTAATAAATTTGTTAGTCTCTAAGGTGCCACAAGTACTCATTTTCTTATAGCAGAGATGGTGAGCTTTGTAGATGCAAAGATTTCTTTTAGAAATAGTTCACAAGTTATAATCCAATGTTTGTATTCAGGTGGGGCCAGTCAGGACTGGCATCTCAGTCCTTATGTCTTAGGCTTCCCCTGCATGAAGCCTCAAGCAGATCTGAGATGATAGATCAGGACCCAAGCCATTTTTATATAGTTTCAGACCTTCTTTGACAGATTGGAGTCCCTCAGCAAACAATAGGCACACATGGGGATTTTGAAATGGACCCATTTCCTAAGCATCGCAGGTAATTATTCATACAGATCAACATAAGGCAATTGCCTGTTTTTCTACCATTCACAGATGATTTGCTATACGTTTCAAAGAGAGATGAATACAGTGATATCCTATGTTTACAGTTCCTTTAAATGTTAAGATGTCCTTTTGATCTCTAAATATCAATACCCATATGTCTTTAAGGGTCGAATTTGAGTCATTTATTCTGCAGGATGCTTATCCCATTCTGGTCATGCATCACAGTAACATACAGTGTAGTTGCAGCCATGTCATCCAAGGATATTAGAGAGACAAGGAAATGTATTTTATTGGACCAACTTCTGTTGCTAAGAGAGACAAGCTTTCGAGCCACACACAGGATCTGAAGAAGAGCTTTGTGTGGTTCAAAAACTTGTTAGTACAGCATGACATTCTCATTAAAATATTAACATTAAACTATAAATAAAAGACATATTAAATAGACTGTGGCTGACAAATCTGAAAAGTAGTCATTAATATGGAATTATTAAAGGGGGTTTTCTCTAGTGTAGTTCCACAGGGATCTACTAGGCCCTATGATATTTGGGCATTTTCATCAATAATCTGGAAGTAAATATAAAATCACTACAATAAAAATGTATGGATGACAAAGACTGGCAGAGTGGTAAATAATGAAGACAGGACAGTCATACAGAGTAAAAAAAGAACTAGATAAATTGATGGAGGATAGGTCCATCAATGGCTATCAGCCTAGATAGGCAGGGATGGCATCCCTAGCCTCTGTTTGCCAGAAGCTAGGAATGGGCGAGGATTGTCTGTTCTGTTCATTCCCTCTGGGGCACCTGGCATTGGCCATTGTCAGAAGACAGGATACTGGGGTAGATAGACCTTTGGTTTGACCCAGTATGGCTGTTCTTATGCAACTTATATACTCTGGATCACATGGTAAACTGGGCCCATTCAAACCAAATGTGTTTTAATACAGCCAAATGCAAAATTACACATCTAGGAACAAGGAATGTAGACCATACATACAGAATGAGGGACTATCTCCTGGAAAGTAGTGACTCTGAAAAGGATCTAGGGATCATAGTGAACAAACAACTCAATATGAGTTCCCAGTGTGATGCTGTGGCAGAAAAGCTAACATGATCCTTGGCTATATAAACAGAGGAGCAGTAAGTAGGGAGTGATTTTACCTCCATATATGGCATTAGCGATACCGGTATATAGAATACTGTGTTTGAGGTGGCTGTGCAGATGCCAGTTTGGCCATTTGCTGTGAGCATCCAGCTGAAGGACCTGAATGCAAAAGATCCTTATTTGTGGACAGCTGCCTCATCAACAGAGCATCCTCTCTAGTGGAGCTAGTAGGAGCCTGTGTTGCCCTTTTCTGACATAGGAATCTGAAGTGGCTCGTAAGCTCCTTAAGAAAGGATCTATATCTTCTTGCATGCTACTCTGATACCCTGCTGGCACTCAAGGATAAAGAATCATTGTAAGTCACTGTCTCTGGCTGTCCTAGTATCACCACATAGGGCCTACCCAAGTCCTGGTCTCATTTGCTTAACAGTGAATTCCTCTTTCTGATTTGTGATAAGAGGCACAATGGACTCATTTTTACACAGAATATCTGTTTCAACATCCAGAAATGAGTCCAATGGACTCACTGCATGATTCGCAGAGAGCCACTGGCATCTAAAGAGCTAGGTGAAGTTTTGCAGCAGATCTCATCAGCTATGAACTTCATGAAAACTCAGCCTCTTTGTGCACATCTGTTTGCAAAACTGTGTGATGAAATGGGGTCCAATTATGACATGTTGTTTCACAAATTCATTGGTTCCTGAGAGGAAAATTTTTTGAACTGAGACACAAGCTGTATGCCTATGCAATGGACTGCAAAAAAAGAGTGGATTCACTGATTGACTATGTGTCCAAAGGAAGATGTGCCTTCTTGCCTTCGTCACAGACATATTTGGGGAACTGAATGAATTCAGTATAGGTCTGCAAGAAAAGAATACCCACATCCTTCAGCTGAGTGATCAGCTCACAGGATTCATTAAGAAAATCATTTTCTGAAAGAATAATCTATTGAAGACAAACTCTGAATACTTCTTGAAGTTTTGCAAGCTCCTGGATGACAATGAAATTATTCTGCCTCACACCCAGGGGATGTCCAAGCATCTCAGCAAACCAGAGGAACTGTTTGCATCCTTTTTCCCTGACTTGGACATGACTAAGTATGATTGGGTGCGAAACCCCTTTCAGTGCAAACCTGATGCCACAGATTTGCCAGCAGCTGAAACTTAACTCATTGAAATCTCCTGGGATCGATTCTTGTGATCTCTCTCCTGGAGTTCTGGTTCACTGTCAAAAATGAATATCCAGTACTCTCAATATGCACCTTGAAATGGATGGTGCCATTCGTGAGTCTGTATTTGCGTGAAGCTGGATGCAGCGCACCTGTGTCCATATAATCTTGGAACCAATCTACCATTGATGTTACATCAGAGATTAGATGTGCAATTTCCACCACGCCGCCAGACTTTGAGAAACTGCATCACAACACAAGTCCATGTGTCACATTAAAGAGTATTACTTAGCGTGTAAATTCCTTGGTCACAGTGTTGCTTTGCAACAGTCTGGGGTCACAGGAAACAGTAAGTCTCAAAACGGAGTCAAGCATACAAAAAGTATGGGAAGCCATGACCTAGGGGGGAAAAAGGCATAACAAGAACCATAAGCTGGAAGCTGAAGCCAGTCACATTCAAATTAGAAACGAGGCTCAAACTTTTTAACAGTGAGGGTGATTACCCATTGGAACAAACTACAAAGGGAAATGATGGATTTTCCATCTCCTGGTATCTCCAGACCAAGACTGGAAGACTTTCTAAAAGATATGCTTTAGTTAAACACAAGTTATTGGGCTCAATACAAAGGTGACTAGGTAAAATTTGACAGCCTTTAATACACCGCAGGTCAGACTAGATGATTTAATAATGGTCCCTTCTGGCCTTAATATGCTATGAATATCGATCTCTGGCCATACAGTTTATATAGATTGCTAGACATCCATGAGAGTACTGGTATATAAAGAGCAATTCTAGTTGCTCTGATAATTTAAAATAAAAAGAATTAGGAAAAGAAAAATATCTGAAGTTTTTAATTGAAAAATTAAGATCTGCTGAACACAGAAATCTTGGAGATAAAAGGAACGGTTATTGACCCTGCCCTGTTGTTCAAGATGTTCTACTTAGTGTGCATCCTCCTGTGGGGACACACAAGCAAGATCAGAATTTTTCTTTTCTTTTCTTTTTAAATAGCAGCATCCATCAAGGCTGCACATGCATTCTATGCCTTCTCATACACATGTGCAAGGACATAAAGGGTGGGGCAGCCACAACACTCCCACAGTCACTTTGCATTTCAAAGCAGGAATGGAGAGCAGGCTGTGGGATCCACACTTACATCATTTCCTCAAAGAACAACAGTCACAGTAGGATAAGTGATTCTTCTTTCATCTTCAGGTATGTATCAGAATGTATTCCAGTGTAAGTGACTGGCAGACAGTGTATTCTTCAGAATGGTGGGCATGAGGAAAATCAGCTGCTTTAGTCAAACAGGGATTGTAGTACTTCTCTCCCAAACTGGGCATCTGCTCTAGCAGCTAAGTCCTATGAATAATATTTGACAAAGGTTAGTGGGTTATTCCACAACCCCATCTTGCAGATCTCTGATGCAGATGGAGGATATTGCATGAGCTCTAAAAGAACAAGTCTTGATGTTTGGCGAGAGAGATACACCAGTCTATTGGTAACACAGTGACATACGTTGTATTATCCATTCAGATGTTCTCTTTGGAGAGATGGCCTCATCTTTAAACCATCCAGCTCTGGCTATAAATAGACATGGCAATGAAGAACAGTTTGGTCCTGTCAATATAATAAAGCAAAGGCCTGGATACACCTAGCATAGGCAATTTCTTTTTCTCCTGGTGCAAAGTGTGGCTTCAGGAAGAAGGCAGACTGGTTGACTGACTGGGTTAGATAAAATACTAAGACCACCTTATGAATAAACTTCAGGTGAGGTTTCAGCATCATCTTGTCTGCAATGTCGTATAGAAGGGGGTTCATCCATAAGTAATAGCTTCTAAAAAGATTGTTTTCAAGTGCATTGGTGTACAGAACAATCAGAGGTTTGAATGAAAGCTGCACCAGTCTCAGGAGGACTAAACTGAGGCCCCAGACAGTAGCAGGATCTCAACTAGTAGGGTAAGTGTGTCGTATCCCTTTGGGAAATTTCAACACAGTGGAATGACAAAGGACCAAGCATGACCATATAGGCAGATGGGAAGCGGAGACTGATGCAAGATGGACATTAAGAGAGCTGAACAAGATGCCAGTTTGTTTAAGTGCAATAAATAGTCAAGGATCTTCAGTATCAAGGCCTTGGCCAGGTTCAGCCCATGCTGGAATGCCTATTTTGAGAATCTCTTCCATTGAGATATTTTCCTGCTTTTATCAGGATTTCTGGGACCTTCTGAAGAGGAGTCTCTATCCATTGTACTCCACCAGCCAACTGCCATGCCATCAGGCACATAACTTTGGGTTTTGATGGAGTTGTGATGGGTTCCCTCCAGGGTGCTACCTGGAATTGGGGTAACAATGAGCCCCCTGCCCCCAGCCTGGGCTCCCTCTCACACTGTGCTGCTGTGACAAGCTGCAAAGCACTCCAGCCTGCACTTTCACTAGCATTCACACAAGGAGGGACACACCCAGCAGCAGTTACATGCAGGATCTTTAACCACCTGCTTCCTAGCCTAGGATCCCAGAGCAGTACCATTCTGCCCAGTATATGGATTTAATATCCGGTCCACCCCTCCCTCAATGTGAAGAGCACAATGCACACTTGTGGTAACCAAGTAGAGATTTTCCCCAAACACTCCAGTCAAAACTCACTGTTTTGGATTAAAACAAACTTATTTTATTAACTACAAAAGATGTGAAGTGATTGTAAATGATAGCAAACAGATCAAAGCAGATTACCTAGTAAATAAACAAAATGCAAACTAAGTCTCAGATACTAGAAAGACAAGATACGAACTAGCAGATTCTCACCCTGAGCGATGATACAAGCAGGCTGCAGATTCTTAAGGGGCAACCTGCACTTGCTTTACAGCTTGGAATCCCCAGGCCTTTCATACACAGGCTAGAAATCTCTTTAGCCTGGGTCCCGCACTTCCCCCAGTTCATTCTTTGTTCCTCAGATGTTTCCAGGAGTCTTCTTGTATAGGGAGTGAAGGACCACAGATGTCACTCCCTGCCTTATGTAGCTTTGGCATATAGCGGGAACCCTTTGTTTCAAAACTTGGTTCCCAGACTGGTTTGTGGAAAAGTACTGACATCCCAACATGGAGTCCAGAATCATGTGGCCTGGTCATATGTCCTTGTTGAATCAGGGTAGCCATTACTTAAAGGCTATCTAGAGTATTCTCAAGAAGGCTCACCAGGTGGGAGATAGGCTTCTCCTAAGACCTATTGTTTTCCCTAATGGCTCATTGCCTTCCCAACCAGCTATCTAGACCAGGCGTTCTCACAAGAAATTTTCTGGTGGCCTCAGAGTGCAGCCAACTCTTGCTGGTGGCTGCTATGACAATGTTTCTTAAAATACTTAATTAACTTTAGGAAAAAACAAATATTCACATATACATGTCCAAATCATAATAATTTATTTATGTAGGGTTTTTTTGAAGACTCAATATTAAAAATAATGTACAGTTCTCTATTCTTTACTGGACCTAAACAGAATAGAAACACAAAAGTTTGCTTTGCACATTATTGTCTTGTTGTTGTTGTTTCTGGTTGCCTTTTTTAAAAAAAAAAAAAGACTTGTTAGCTAGTAAGGCAGCTGCTGCAAAAAGTAATATTTGTATGTTTGTTAATATCACTTTTCAAAGCAGACTTACTAGCTAGCTGGAAAGCTATGAAAAGTGATATTAGCAACCATACAAATATCAGTTTTTACAACAGACTTATGCACCCCAGACAAACCAGGGGACAAATTAAGCCCTGGATGGGGAGATGAGTAGGGAGACAGTGGGGGCCAGGGGCGATGGGAGGGATTGATGGGGGGCTGGAGGAGGCTGTGGGGGCCAGGGACAATGGGAGAGGGGGTGAGCCCAGAGCTGGCACCTGCCACAGTGTGGCTTGGGTCCAGGGCCAGAGCCCAAAGTCCCACAACCAAAGCCTGCCGCCCACCACCCCAGGGCTGAAGTCCGAGCCTCTCCACCCCCAGGAAGTTGGGGGAACTCACTGGCTGCCTGCTCCTCTGGAGTTAGTGGCTCGGGGGGGGGGGGGGGGAGGAGGAAGGGGGCAATCCCTTCTGGTGGCCCTGGGGGAGAGGCACTGCTTTGTGCCTCCCTCCCCTCCAGTCACTGGCCAGGCGGCTGCGGCAGCAAGAAAATGTGCGGCCACGTTTGAGAAATGCTGATCCAGACTGAAAGCATCTTGTCTAACGGGCATTACACCCAGGTGTAACTACATTTGAAGTACAGATACAGTCAGTATTTATAACTTCAGATACAAAAATGATACATGTATACAAATAGGATAATCATATTCAGCAAATTATAACTTTTACAATGACACCTAACATGACTTATCTTGTACAAAATGCATCATAATTATGCCATAATCCTATCATAATAATATCATTGTGAAGAATATGGGGTGCAGTGTCACAAGAGTGTTGGGTCACATTGCTGTGATCAGATCTGAGCAGTCTGGGAGCTGGATGGACACTTGTTGTACGTCTGTCAACCAAAGCTGCCTCAGCCAGTATGGAGCTATAAGGAGGATTATAGCTTTATCTTTTTCTTTTTGAAAGCACCCTGGAAATCAGTGGAAAGGTGTCAGGTGCCCCAGAACAGGGAGGGCCAGGCCCGCATCACTTTTAAAGGTGGGAGGACATAGCCTTAAAGGCGAACAATGTGGGGGATGGGCGGAGAGGAGTGAGCAGGGGTCGGGGCCTCGGAGGAAGAGGCGGAGTGAGGCCACAGTTTGGGCACCGGTGGCCCCCTCACTTCAAGGGAGCTTCCAGCGCTCCTGAAAGGTGTACAGGAGGCCTTGGAACAACTGCAAATGGATGGAAGCCGTCCAGTAACAATCAGGACTCATGACCCTCTCTGGTACAAAAGTTCTGGCACTTGGTGTTGATGTTGGTAACAAACAGTCTACCACCAGGATCACCTAATAAATGAATATGATAGACTTCCTCAGCAACTACTCATGAGCAGTGATCAACTCTCTGCCCAGAAAGTTCACCAGCTTGTTGCTGAGACTCAAAAGGTGAAGCTCTATTGGGGTTATCCTCTGTTGGCGAGGCACCACATCCAGAGCATAATGGCTTCAAGGAAAAAGGAAGATAAGAATGCAACTCCTTGCTTATTTACATAGTGTTGGATCATATTAAAGAAGTTCTGTATTAAAATCACAACTGAGTTTCATTCCCCATAGTTTAAATTCCAGGGTGCTACTAATTAAGAGATTTCTTGGTTTTTGGTACTGTTTCTCTCCCTCTGTGTGTGAAACTTGCAAGCTGCTAATGGTGTTAGTACATTCTAAGACAGAGTCTGTTCTCAAAGCAATTCTTTGCAACAACTACTCACAGAGAGAGAGACTCAAAGCAATACTCTGTAACAACAGAAACAGCACTCAGAGACTCCCCACCCTTTTGTTGTATTCGTCTCGCTTTGTTAACAATCGTGATTAAAATAGAGATAGAGGATGTATGTGGACAGATGCTTGGTGTGGATAATAACTGAATGATCAGGGAGGTGACAGCCTAAGAATGCAGTGTCCATCGGCTGAAGAAGGCGTCAAGTGGAAATAACCAGAGGACCCCCGGAGGGCAGACTGGAATCCATCCAACAGCCTCAAGAATAGGAGAACCAAAGAACAAGATAACATCTGACAGCACGGAGCCGTCAGGAATGTGCCATCTGCTGATTGATTCAGCAACAGCATGATGAAGTAATTCCCATAGACTGGCATAGGAAAAAATTCCTATAAAAATGGACTCTAGAAAGTGAGAACTTTGGGGTCTGATTCTGCAAACCAACTTCCAGGAGCATCAGATGTGCATCTGACAAGGCCCTGCTCCCTCCTCATGTCCAGGCCACCTGGCCAGTGGCTTGGCATGAGCAACTCTAAGGCTGGTAACTATGATAACAACCTTGCAGAACCTGTGTGTGTGTGTGTGTGTGTGTGTGTGTGTGTGTGTGTGTGAGAGAGAGAGAGTGTGTGTGTGAGAGAGAGAGAATGAATGTGTGAATAAATATGAGATTGAATGGAATGTTATAGCTATAACTAACTGCTACTATGATTCTTTCTGTATTCACAATAAATGTGGCATTTTGCCTTTTCCCTTTTAATAAGATCCTGCTGGTTTTTATTTTATTGGTATAACAATAATGCATTGTGGAAGTGTTGTCCATCAGGATCTGTCCTATGGAGTCTAACAGGTAAGACGACCAGGCAGGCTAGCCTGATGGCTCTAAGCTCCAGGAGGTTAATGTGGAAACCATATCAGCATTTGTAGATGGTCCCAGGAGCCTCACCGATGGGTACCCAATTAAAGTCTTTGTCAGGGAGAGGGTGGGAGTGGTAAATGGTACCACCCCATGCACATTCTTGTGTTCTTTTAATCAATTCATGTGACAATGTTAGGTGGGACTACCACCTTCTTGTTTATCTGGTGTTCTGCTAAGGAATGGATCGACCTGAACCAGAGCTGGAGTGGTTGCAGAAGAAGCCTGTCAAGGGGCAACATGTATTTATACACAAACATATATCCTAGCCCCAGACACATCTATACCATTGTAGTCTGATTTGATTCTATCCTACATCCTAGCAACTGCAACAGGAACCTGTTCTCAGGAAGATATGTTCTCACTGACCTGGAGTCAATCAGGGCTCCTATGAACTCTATCAGCTGCTATGGAATAAGAAAAGTTATCATAGTTCACTAGGAGGCCTAGCTAAGAGAAAAAAAGAGGACATATTCTCCCTCCAAGACTTTTCTTCAGTTTTGGAGCTATGTTTATGCTCAGACCGACCACACAAGTTTATGAGTGTACTGTTTATGAGTGGACATAGGTGCTGACTCTACTGTCTGTGTCAGGGCAGTCAGTAAGGGAGCTACAGTCTTGTGCACCAGGTCTCTCAGTGCTGGAGTAGTCGCCAGTGTTGAGGTGGTTGGCATCAACTGCCAGCGTTGTCTTCTTTCCAATGTCCAATTTCTGAGTATAAAGAGTACCTGAGGGAGCACTGGCTGACACTAGTTTATCTAGCCCTCAATCTCATAGAGTAATAGAGCCCTCAATTATAACAACTGAGTCTGAAGTGGCCATCTTGGACAGCTGAAGGAGATGTAGCTTGAGCCCAGCATCCCTGGATTTTGTGTGCCTTGTCAAAGGAGGACTTAAATACCTAGGTATTTGCTGTATCCAGCCTTAATTTGAGGAGCCAGGGGAGAAAAATCAACCTGCCGTAGGATGATCAGGGTTTGAATCCTGAGGTTTGGACTCTGCCATGTGTCGAAGCACCTTGTCTCATGAGGTGGGGGGGGAGAATAGATTTTATATATAATATACACAAACATACACACTTTCTGTTCAAGAAAGTGAGATCTTAAAACATTTAGAAGGGTAAAAATGGAAAGTTTCAAAGCGCTTTCCAATTTTAGCATAAAACTTCTAAGCCAGAAGAGGGAGCTCTTGCTCCTTAAGAAATCTGGATAACTTACTCAAAATACTAATATTTAACATTTTGGTAGATGTCAGCTCTCCTCTCACCCATCCCCGACAAACCTACTGTTGTCCCTGATCTCCTATGGAGTGAATGTAGACAGAAAATCGTTATTGTCATACAACAATTATAAAAGGTATGATGATTTATTATACCAGATTAATGTAGAGTAAAACAGCCACTAACTGGAAAAAAGACAGAACAGCCATTTTTCTTTAGGGCAAAATTTTATTCTTGTGCACATAACTGTACTTCAGAATGATAACCATATTCAACTTGTGAACACTTTTGTGAATGTAAAGAAAACTAACACTGAAAGCCAGAAAAATTGGCAACTAACAGGTGCCAAAAATTCAATACTGCCATTGTTACCACTGCTGCTTAAATCTACTTATTTAAAAAAGTTCTCAGTTCAGAAGGATTTTTACTACTAAAGTTATTTTAAGGATAAAGTCTGTTCCCCCATTTCCTTGCAACTTAAAGTCTGCCAGGAGCTATAACTGTTAATAGCCTCTACCATAAGCTGCCACCAATACTCAAGAAAAAGTGGGGAAAAGATACAAGCTGCCACTTCACACAATGGCTCCCAGCAACATTTCAGTCACAGAGGACTATTTTCTGAAGAAAATAAATGAGAAATGTTTTAAAACTTCGGCAGTCAGCTTCTTCATTATCAGATTCAAGCCCTACATAATATAAGGGGGAGAACAGATGAAAGGAGAAGGAGGTAGCATTCAGGATTTAAGTGTTTATTTTGATTGTCAGAATGGGCTGTTTTGATCTTACAAATTGGATCATTCTGATGTAAACAATTACATTTCTAATTTGAGTGGATGTTATTGAGCCTTCATATTATAGTAAGAATTTTGCTACTGTAATAGAGTTACACTGCACTTTTTTCAAGTGCCTGAGAGCAAAAGTTCTCTGTTCCAGGGTAGCGTATTTAGGCTAATTACTGTCTGTTTCTAAAGTTGCACCATATGCAGAGTGCCAATTGACTACAATGGATGTTTTGTCCTTACAGTGGCTACACAATTGGAACCAACAATGGCAGGAATTCTAAAACCCATCTTTTTTAAGTGTCTGCCCATACCAGTATATCAAGTCACTAAGTAGTGACAGTTCAAGTATAAGTTATTTTCAAGGCCAGTATTACCAGATGCGGGTGCCTAATGGGACTCTGACTTCGATTATCTATTATTACTGTTATCATCTATTATTATCTACAAAAGAAAAAGAACACTAACTATCTAAACTACTACATGCCACAAGGGGCCACAACAGTGGTTCCCTTAACCCACCCAGCAATATTGTTAATCTATCCAACTATACTCTTAGCCCACCAGAACAATCTGTCCTATCTCGGGGCCTCTCCTTTTGCCCCTCCACCCCCACGAACATGATATAGTTCTGTGGTGACCTAGAATCCTATTTTCGACGTCTCCGACTCAAGGAATATTTCCAACACACCTCTGACCAACATATTAACCCACAGAGACCTTCCTACCAACACTACAAAAAGAAGAATTCTGGGTGGACTCCTCCTGAAGGTCGAAACAGCAGCCTGGACTTCTACACAGAGTGCTTCCGCCGATGTGCACGAGCTGAAATTGTGGAAAAGCAGCATCACTTGCCCCATAACCTCAGCCATGCAGAACACAATGCCATCTATAGCCTCAGAAACAACTCTGACAACATAATCAAAAAGGCTGAAAAAAGGAGATGCAGTCGTCGTCATGAATAATTTGGAATATGAACAAGAGGCTCCTAGGCAGCTCTCGAACTCCACATTCTACAGGCCATTATCCTCTGATCCCACTGAGGATTACCAAAAGAAACTATACCATCCGCTCAAGAAACTACCTGAGAAAGCACAGGAACAGATCCGTGCAGACACATGTCTAGAACCCCGACCAGGGGTATTCTATCTGCTTCCCAAGATCCATAAAGCTGGGAATCCTGGACGCCATCATCATCTCAGGCATTGGCACCCTGACAGCAGGACTGTCTGACTATGTGGACTCTCTCCCCAGGCCCTATGCTACCAGCACTCCCAGCTATCTTCTAGAAACAACTGACTTCCTTAGGAAATTACAATCCATCAGTGATCTTCCAGAAAACACACTCCTGGCCACTACGGATGTAGAAGCCCTCTACACCAACATTCCACACAAAGATGGACTACAAGCTGTCAGGAACACTATCCCCGATAATGTCACGGCTAACCTGGTGGCTGAACTTTGTGACTTTGTCCTCACCCATAACTATTTCACATTTGGGGACAATGTATACCTTCAAATCAGCGGCACTGCGATGGGTACCCGCATGGCCCCACAGTATGCCAACATTTTTATGGCTGACTTAGAACAACGCTTCCTCAGCTCTCATCCCCTAATGCCCCTACTCTACTTGCACTACATTGATGACATCTTCATCATCTGGACCCATGGAAAAGAAGCCCTTGAGGAATTCCACCAGGATTTCAACAATTTCCATCCCACCATCAACATCAGCCTAGACCAGTCCACACAAGAGATCTACTTCCTGGACACTATGGTGCTAATAAGCGATGGTCACATAAACACCACCCTATATTGGAAACCTACTGACCACTATTCCTACCTACATGCCTCTAGCTTTCATCCAGATCACACCACACGATCCATTGTCTACAGCCAAGCTCTACGATATAACCGCATTTGCTCCAACCCCTCAGACAGAGACAAACACCTACAAGATCTCTATCATGCATTCTTACAACTACAATACCCACCTGCTGAAGTGAAGAAACAGACTGACAGAGCCAGAAGAGTACCCAGAAGTCACCTACTACAGGACAGGCCCAACAAAGAAAATAACAGAACGCCACTAGCCATCACCTTCAGCCCCCAACTAAAACCTCTCCAACGCATCATCAAGGATCTACAACCTATCCTGAAGGACGACCCATCACTCTCACAGATCTTGGGAGACAGGACAGTCCTTGATTACAGACAGCCCCCCAACATGAAGCAAATACTCATCAGCAACCACACACCACACAACAGAACCACTAACCCAGGAACCTATCCTTGCAACAAAGCCCATTGCCAACTCTGTCCACATATCTATTCAGGGGACACCATCATAGGGCCTAATCACATCAGCCACACTATCAGAGGCTCGTTCACCCACGCAACTACCAATGCGATATATGCCACGTGCCAGCAATGCCCCTCTGCCATGTACATTGGTCAAACTGGACAGTCTCTACGTAAAAGAATAAATGGACACAAGTCAGACGTCAAGAATTATAACATTCAAAAACCAGTCGGTGAACACTTCAATCTCTCCGGTCACTCGATTACAGACCTGAGAGTGGCTATCCTTCAACAAAAAACCTTCAAAAACAGACTCCAACGAGAGACTGCTTAATTGGAATTAATTTGCAAACTGTATACAATTAACTTAGGCTTGAATAGAGATAGGGAGTGGATGGGTCATTACACAAAGTAAAACTATTTCCCCATTTCATTTCTCCCTCCCAACCCACCCCCCACTGTTCCTCAGATGTTCTTGTTAACTGCTGGAAATGGCCCACCTTGATCATCACTATATCCTCTCCGCCTCCCCCCCCCCCCCGCTGGTAATAGCTCATCTTAAGCGATCGCTCTTCTTACAGTGTGTATGATAAAACTCTTTGTTTCATGTTCTCTGTGTGTGTATATAAATCTCCCCACTGTATTTTCCACCGAATGCATCCGATGAAGTGAGCTATAGTTCACGAAAGCTTATGCTCAAATAAATTTGTTAGTCTCTAAGGTGCCACAAGTACTCCTTTTCTTTTTGCAAATACAGCCTAACATGGCTGCTACTCTGAAATCTATTATTACTTTTATTGTTAAGAGAAATTTCAATGCCACAAAGCTCAGATAGATATAATGAGATTAACAGAACTGTTAGATTCTACTTGTGTGTTAACACTCTGCATTAAATTGAAAAGAGAAGAGGTTGTGAGGGAATAATACCACAGATCTTTAGAGAAATAAAGAAGATTGTGACTTTTTGGGACAAGAGGCTTCTTTAACCTTGTGGTTTCTTTAGCAATAGAGGTCTAATAACCATCTATGTTAAATTTTCTAAGATACTTTCCAATGTAGGCTGCTGTTTCACAGACCGGGGTACCCCTGAAAAGTGTAACAGCTTAGCACGACGATGCCTTATCTATGCCTGCCGGGAGTCAGCTCCCAATTCACTGGCCCTGGGTAACACAAGCACTTCCCTCTAGGCCTATGCAAGCCCAGCTGTCTCTTTACAGGTTGGCGATAGACATACTCCAACCTCCAAGCCCTCCATGTATCTCTCAGGAGCATCCAACCCCTGATCCACAGGACGGTTACAGTATTCACAGATTTGCTATTTCTAATGGAATAGTACATCTCAGTTTACCAGTTACACTTCACCGTGCAATTTCACACAAAGATCTTGGATAAAATTTTACTACTTTTAATTATAAACTTATTTACCAAAGTAGAGAGATCTGAGTGATAGCAAACAGAAGTATTGGAAAGAAATGGCTACATATAAAATCAAATCATTACACACATCCTCAAGCCTAAACTTAATTACCAAGATACTCCCATGCCTAATAAAGTATTGGTCACCAGTATTTTCCAGCCAGGCAGGCGGTGATCCCTTTTTCCTGAGATGAGCCACACTGTCAGCTTGTCTCCCATGTGAAGGATTGAGAGCGTACTTTTGCATGCCAAGATATACCCTCTCAATCCTTCATCTTTATTCATAAACAGGATCCCCTTTCTGCTGTTTGTTTCTTCCTGTAAATTTCCTCTCTTGTAGATTTTTCAATCTTTCAACTGGTATCATGTTCAATATACAAATAGGTCTCCATTGTGAGACATACAATGCCCAATTCTAGGGCTGCCAATTTTGGTTGGATGTATTCCTGGAGGTTTCATCACAGGACATAATCTTTAATTAAAGATTAATCTTTAATTCCTGGAGATTCCAGGACAATCCTGGAGAATGGCAACCCTACCCTATACACACAGGATCAGACATAGAAAGCAGCTGCCACCGCCTGCTTGAAAGGAAGCGGTTTAAGACATGTCACTCCTTGGCTACCTGCTTTAACTCCAAGGCTCTGAGAACACAATTTCCAGTATAGATACATAAGTCCTTAAATAGTATCTGTACATAGATTTCAAAAAAGACTATGATGACTAGTGGTTCATTGGCTCTTGATAGAAACCTTACATGCCACCCTTTGGTGAACTCTATGTATATATCTCCCCCAGGGGATTGCTATAAAACTCTATGCATCCCCTGTGCCCCCTGCCAGTTGGCAGTGAGTTGTTCCTGAGTCACAGATACCTTTTTCTAAACATCAACATGACTGAAAAAAAGCCTCACTAATCTTAGGAGTAAAAAAAAAGACTGATTTCAGTTTTAATTACCCTAGGTTTCCAGCTATGTATAAGTAACCCCCCCTTCCTCCCTGGGTTACTCGGGAGCAGGCAACACCCATCTGTGTGCCTGGGCACCTGATGTTGACGACATTAAAGGAGATCCTGATTATCCCAGTGGTGATGTTGGATAGGTGGGAATCCTTTATCCACCCTTCTGCTGCAGTCCCTTTACTCCTAAAGGAATTTAAAATTGGCAGTGCCTCCACCTGGCTGGCCCCTGTACACACTCAATGGCATGCTTTGGGAACCTCCAGGAATAAACCTATTCTTACTATTATAATAAATAATATAATCTGTGGCATGGGTCTAACTCAAAAATACCAAGTATAAATAATATACATCCAATATACTTAAATTAGAGTACACACCTTTACTTAACAATTCAAAGAAACAGGGTATAACAGAATAAGATTAAATGTCACTACTAATTTAAATCCACAGGGGGTAGTTGAATAAAATCAAATAACAAATATAGTATACAGTAATAAATGAAACTTATCTAACTGGCATTTACACTGCCACCAGTTACCCAACCCCAGAGTGTACACTGCTCTGAATTTCAGAATCCTAGATGCTTGCGTGGGCACGCTTGAAGATCTGAAGCTGGAAACAGCACTCTGTTGGTTCTGTGTATCAGTCCAGCCAAGGCAACAAGCTGCACAACCCCTCTGAAGATTGGAATTGGTCCCACCAAATGTCAGCAGCTCTGGGTCCTGGTTCAACAGGAAGATCACTCGGCCTCTCCTCAGACTCAGTCTCTTTGCTGTGCCCCTTCCCTTGCAAGTACTTTCCCAAACAAGAGTGGGGTTACTCTCAGTTCCTTCACTGCAGGGCCACCTCAGTCAGCTCTAGGGTAACCAGATGTCCCAGTTTTATAGGGACAGTCCAAATATTTGGGGCTTTTTCTTATATAAGTGCCTATTACCCCCACCCTCTGTCCCGATTTTTCACATTTGCTATCTAGTCACCCTAGTCATCTCTAGCCACAGCAATAATCTCTCCCCAGCTCCAGTGAAGCCACCAACAGCCTCTGATGCTCCCTGCTCGATCAAAGCCCCAGCAGGCTCTCAGCAGCAGCTTCTGGCTTCTTAGCAACAGCTCCTGGTATGGATGGAGCTCCACACCAGCAATCTCACTCCTTTTCCAAAATGGAGTCCACTGCCCACTCTCCCTGCATTCCCTGGAAGAGGAAGTCTTTCACTCTTTCCCCAAGACATCATGGGAGTTGTGGTCTCTAAGGCTGGACTGCAGCACACAGGATCTTCCCAACTGGAACGCTCCCAATTAAGTTCAGAGACCCCACCAGTAAAGGGTGCCTACATTTTTTTTTAAACAATATATATATATTATATACACATACACACAAACACAGAGCATATATATCCATAAACAAACAGTTGAATTCACCACTACAATCAGAGGGATTAGGAAGAGTACACACGAGCATGTATAAAGGTATATATGGCAGGGTACGTTGTTTGCTGATAGCAAAGCAGCCTTCTTAATATTGCATACAGAAGTGTACATGTTCCAGATTACTCAAGTAAGCTTTGTCGCCTCTCTTTCATTGAGAATCAGAGATAGCTACTGCCTGTATCATAGCTAAATTTGCAACTGACCAAGGGATTTGCCACTTCCAAAAGAATGTCACATACTAGGGGTTAACCACTTGCAGAAAACAAAACAATCACTATATTCCCATGTATTTGCTAAGTCAACTGTGGACTGGCAATTCGTTTAATAAAACCTAGATTTGTTACCAGTACTTACTTACCCATTAATCCAAAAACCAGTTTGGAACTTAGTACATACCCACAGCACACAACTTTAGGACAAGATTTTAACTTTTTGAAGCAAACGTATTTCCAAAAACTTTGATTTCATGAGAAAATTTAATAAATAAGCCTTACTTCTACAAAACGGTATTAAGAGTTGCCATTTAACGTAGCTTGTAAATTTACTGTAATACATTGAGATGAAAAGTTAGGTCTTTCAGCTTTATGAATGAAAAAAACTACACAGAAAGTATTACAAGGGAAGGTAAGTATCTCCATTTTATAGCTGGAAAGTGAGGAAGAGATTAACTGACTTGCCCAAAGGAGAAAAACTCAACTAGTGTAAATTAGTTTTTGAATGACTAACATCCAGTGGAAGAAAACTCTATATATATGCTTGGGGTTTTACCTCTAAGACTTCAGATGTGAATTTAGTGACTGAATGGTCCAGAAATTATAGTACTGTAGACTGAAGTCTATCTACAATATACATACAGCACAAATAGTGCAAGCCAGCAAAGTACCTCCATCCCTCTAGAGTCGAGAAGGAAGTTTAGCATCCATGCTCTTTCCAATGAATGGCACAAACTTGTGTACAGCAAGGCATATTACATGCTGTGATGTGGTCACTCCTTTAGTGAAAACTGATTCAAAACCTAGTTTAATTCTCAAAGGCCCTTGAGCAGCCATATGGCAATTACCATTCCTGTCCTGAAATGTACTGTAAGCAACAATCTAGAGATTAATGTCTGCATAGACCACTGTCAATTCTAAGCCATCCGGGTTTTGGATTTTTTAAATACAAAAACTTCAAAATCTTATTACCAAGACTCATGAATCAATTATCTTTGTGCTTGAAAGGGGAATTGATACACAGCACAAATGCTCTTCTCAATGGCAAACTCAGTCTAGTTGTAATAGTATGTTCTATAAATTCTGGAAATTTGGCATCACAATATAAAAATGAAGTTTACAATTTTCCCATTATATCTGTTCTGATCTTTAAAGAGGTAGTTGAAGAGGAGAAGAAGAAGAATAAGGATAAAAGCAGGGCAAAACAATCAGTAAAACATTCACTGCCAAATTTCATATTGTCAGCCTACTCCAGGAGAGTAATGCAATTATATAATCTAAAATATAATATACTTTCATAACTAATCTGCTCTCACTTGTCACTATACTGCAGATTTGCAGGCTAGTCCACAAAAAAGTTTTGTCTCCTGCACACACGTTTCATTCTTGACAGATCCATTGCAACAGAACTGTTGTTCAGTCATGATCAACTAGAGTGAGGAAGTTCTCTAAGCAACTTGGTTCAATCCCACAAAGTGCTCTGAAACCTTACGTTTAGTTCAGGATTCAAAGAGAAGTCAGCTAAATGCAAACAATAGGGGGGTAACATACTCTGGTAGCCTCAGTTGTCAAGCAAGTAGGGTGTTGAGTTCTGACTAGAGCTGGTCAGAAGAAACAAGTATTTACTTTGAAAACTTTTAACAGAAAAATCCCTTTGAAATGTTTTAACCAATTTTAGGTTATCAGTTTGATATTTCACAATGAAAATTTTCATTTCATTTAGTTTCAAAATGACATTTTGAAATGAAAAATTTTGTTTGGTTCTGATATGACCCAAAAAAATATATTTAACTTCATTTTAAAATGTGCTGTTTTGGGTTTTGGAAACAAAGTTTTGGTTTTCCACATTCTATTTATGGATTTTCAGGGTCTTCACTCCCCATTTTTTCCTTTCTTCCCTTTTTTCAGTATGGGGGGAAAGTGTGAAAGTGGGGGGGGGAATCTTATTTTCAGACCGTTTTTCAACATTCACAAAGTGGAAAAAATAGATATAAATAATTTGTCAGCTCTCGAGATACAAGTGTCAACTGAAGAGGTTAGAAAGGGGTGTATACTTTTTAATAATGTATTTCATTTCCAGAAAGAATGAACTTGCTTTACACAGTAGAAGAGTCAGAGCCCACAGAAACCCCTTTAAAAATGCCCTTTAAAAGGCAGTGGCCTTTAACCTTTCCAGACTACTGTATCCCTTTCAGGAATCTGATTTGTCTTATGTACCCTCACTTAAAAATTACTTGCATACAAAATCAGACATAAAAATACAAAAAAAAGTGTCACAATACACTGTTAATAAAAAATTGCTTACTTTTTCATTTTACCATATAATTACAAAATAAGTCAATTGGAATATAAATATTGTCCTTACATTTCAGTGTATAGTATATGAAGCAGTATAAACGAGATATAGTCTGAATGACTATAGAATAGTTTGTACAGACTTCGCTAGTACTTTTTCTGTAGCCTGTTGTAAAACTAGGCAAATATCTAGATGAGTTGATGTACCCCTTGGAAGACCTCTGCATACCCCAGGGGTACACATACCCCAGAACCACTGCTTTAAGGTAACTTATGGCAAACACTAAGACTCAACTAAAGCTAAACAATTATCCAAGATACTTGAGGGTTTTTCCAATGTTTCCATGAATACATGAAAGGAAGAGATATCATGAACCAATTTCCCCAATCTTACACCACATTTGAGGTAAGAGAGTTCCAGAAGAATAGCTATAACACAAACTAAAGCTAAAGACAAAGTTCAACAAGATCATTCTTAATACATAAGGCTACATTTTAGTCAGGGGTATTTTTAGTAAAAGTCATGGACAGATCATGGGCAATAAACAAAAAATCATGACCCTGTGACATTTTACTAAAAATACCTGTGACTAAATCTTACCAGATTTAGGGGGGCACTCTTGAACACTGCTGCTGGGGTGGGGAGGCAGCAGGGGGAGGAGGGAATGTTTCCGCTGGGGAGGGCAGTGGCGCAGGCCCCTCCCCTCCCCACTGCTGCCACTGCCACTGGTCTGGGTGGGAGGGAGGGGGGAGGGGTGGGAGAGCCCCACAAATGCCACCACCCATCCCAGACCACTGCTCAGAGTGGCAACGGGGAACAGCTGCCTGGGACTGCCAGAGCAGCTGCCGGTGTGGCTGGCTTCACGGCTTCCCTAGATGCTGGGGTGGTCCTGGGGTCAGTCACACCAGCACTGCAAAATTCATGTAGATCACGGAAAGTCAAGGAAGCCACGACTTCTGTGACCTCCATGAATGATTTGCAGCCTTCATAATACAAAAGTCTTTAAAGGGTAGCTTGACTAGTTTGTTTTCAAACTGAGCTGTGGAACAGCTTACCATAGGTGGCTCCCGGCCAGCAACATAGCAGGGCTCTGGCCCCACGCTGCTGCTGGAAGCGGCTGGCTGCTGGCACGTCTCTTCATGCCCCTGGCAGGAGGGTAGAGGGAGGTGGCTACACGGGCTGCCCCCGCCCCCCAGCACCGTCCTCACGGCTCACAGAGACCCGCTGCCTCCCTCCCCCCGAGGGGCACGCAGAGACGTGCCAGCAGCCAGCCCCTTCCAGGAGCGACATGGGGCCAGAGCCCTGCTGTGCTGCCGGCCGGAAGCTGCCTCTGATAAGTGCCTCCTGGCCAGAGCCTGCACCTCGCACCCCCTCACAAAGCGGCTACCCGCAAGGGGTTAGCCAAAGAGCCGGGTGCGGCTCCGGTGCCTCAGGTTGCCGACCCCTACTCTATGGTGATGGGAGAGAGCTCTCCCATTCCGTCCATAGGGCAGACCAGGGCAACCTCCCCAGGCACCGTGCTTTGCGGGGGGGGGGGGGGGTGAAGAGGAAGGGCAAGGTGGCCAGGGGGGTTAGCGGGGGGCCTGGCACCAGCAGCAGGGATCCGGCCTGTGCCCCACACTCATCGGCCTGAGCATTTTTCTTTTTCCTGCCTGCAGCCCCCTGGGCTCGGGCTCAGTCTCTGTGGCAGCAGCAGTGAGCAACCCAACCCCAGCCCACTCCGCTCTGCCGGCTCCTTGCGTCGCCTGCCGCCGCAGGGTCCCAGCACCCCCCAACCACTAATGCCAGGGCAGGCTGACCCTGATCCTTCCCTTTTCTGGCAGGACCCCCCACGAGTACAGGGGGCCCCCGCACCACTAGCACAGGTGAGGGCCAGCCAGTAGTTTCCATTGTCCCTCACCCATTGCCCAGCACTGGTGTCCCCCCAGTGCCCCACACCTCCCCCTTCCACTGCCTTTTCTCCCCTCTCCCAGCACTGGGAGGGGTCCTCCAATGCCTCCAAATCCAAGGACAAGGCCAGCCCTTATCACCTCTCTGCCTCAGGGTCCTCCTTGCCTTTCAGCTCTCCAGCCTTGGGGTTCCCCTCCCCGCAGTTCCAGGACCTGGGGTCCTGCAACTCTGCTCTCTCCACCACATACCAGGACTGAGGTCCTTCATCCATCTGCTTTTCCACCTCTCCTCCCCCTCCCAGATAAATCATATTATCATAAATATAAAGGGAAGGGTAACCACCTTTCTGTATACAGTACTATAAAATCCCTCCTGGCCAGAGGCAAAGTCCTTTTACCTGTAAAGGGTTAAGAAGCTCAGGTAACCTGGCTGGCACCTGACCCAAGATGACCAATGAGGGGACAAGATACTTTCAAACCTGGAGGTGGAGGGGGAAGGCTTTTGTCTGCCTGTGTGATATCTTTGCCGGGAACAGATAAGGATGCAAGTCCTCCAACTCCTGTAAAGTTAGTATGTAATCAGCTCGAAAATGTGTTAGGTTACTTTGTTTTGGCCTGTGAAATTCGCTATACTGGAGGAAATGTGTATTCCTGTTTTTGTGTCTTTTTGTAACTTAAGGTTTTGCCTCGAGGGATTCTCTATGTTTTGAATCTGACTGCCTGTAACATTATCTTCCATTCTGATCTTACAGAGTTATCTTTTTTTGTTCTTCTAATAAAGTTCTGTTTTTTAAGAATTTGATTGGGTTTTTTGGGTCTTAAAAATCCAAGGCTGTTCTGTGCTCATCTTGTTTATTCTCAAGCCTCCCCAGGAAAGGGGGTGTAATGGCTTGGGGGGATATTTTGGGGAAATAGGAACTCCAAGTGGTCCTTTCCATGATTGTTTGTTAAATCACTTGGTGGTGGCAGCGGTTATCTAATCAAAGGGCAAAGACTTTGTGCCTTGGGGAAGTTTTAACCTAAGCTTGTAGAAATAAGCTTAGGGGGTCTTTCATGCTAGTCCCCACATCTGTACCCTAGAGAGTGCAGAGTGGGGAAGGAACCCTGACAGGTATATTAGCGCCCATCCCCCATGCTGGAGGGTCCTGGTGTCCCCCAGCACCAGGGCACATATAGGCACTCCAAGAGCCACCCAGTTCCTGAGACATGGGCTCTCAGTGTTGCGAATGTGTAATTATATTTAAAAAAAAAATCCACTGAGGGTAGCAAGACCATATGCACCTGGGAAATGAGTTTACTGCAAGGAAGTCGAGGAAGGTGGATCTCAGAATGTAAGCGGCATGACACTGATCATGATCGGTGAGGTGTTTTCTAAATTATATGAACTTCCTTATAATTATAAAAAAGTACTACAATATAACAACATTATAAATTATACAGCTGGGCACTATCAAAATTTAACCTGCGGCCAGCAGCTGCCCTTGAAGTTGATTGTAACCAGATTTCACCTGTATAAAAAAACGTTAAGGGGAGCCCCATACAAGCTGATTTGCCCCAGGCCCACACCGCCTCCCAGGGACAGCCCTGCCCATTGGCATAATTAAACCACCTCCACAAGAGGCAGGAGACGCTCTCTTGCAGACATACCGCTATCTACACTGGCTCTTAGGTCAGTATAACTTACATTGCTCAAGAGGGTGGCTTATTCACACCCTTGAGCGACATATGTCAGTATAACTTGAGTGGTAGGCTGTACAAGCCCTGAATGTTTCATATACATTGATTTGTTTTCACAACTGCCCTTTGGGGTAATTTTACATGTGGGGAACTGAGGCATAAAGATATGATCAAAATTGTCCCCTAATTTTGGATGCCCAATTTGAGACAATTAGTCTGATTCTCTCTATATCACAAGCTACCATCACCATACAGCATCTGAACACTGAACTCAATGACAGACAATGCTGGGTACCACTTCAGAGCACTAGCCCATCCTGCCCAATTTTCCATCTCCAGTCGTGGCCAGCCCTGATACTTCAGAGAAAGATTAAAAAAAAAAAAAACCCTGAACACTTTGAGGGAGGAGGATCCCTTCCTGTCCACTGCCAATGGTTGGCTGAAATCCTGAAGCATGAGCTTTTAGAAACATAAGACATACCAGAAATGGACAGGACTGAAGAACTGGAGGATCTGAATGTGAAGAAGGCTTGGAATTACTTTATGTCAAAGTTGCAGAAGCTATCTGAAGCCCACATTCCAAGCAAAGGGGAAGAAAATTGTAGGGAAGGGTTACAAAACCAAGCTAGATGAGCAAGCATCTCAAAACAGGTGATTAAGAGAAAGCAGAAGGCCTACAAGGAATGAGGCAAGATCAGCAAGGAAAGCTAGAGGAGGTCTTGGAAGTCAATGCAGAGGGTTAGAGGGAGAACTGTCAAAAGCCAGGCAGAGATGGACCTTATAAAGGGAATTAAAACCAACACTAAAAGATTCTATAGCCATATAAAGAAGAACAAAACAAGGAAAGAAGTTGTGGGACCGCTAAGCACTGAGGATCGGGTGGAGATTAAAGGTTATCTAGGCATGGCCCAACACCTAAACAAATATTTTGCCTCAGTCTTTAAATGAACAACTTTGGGGTAATGGCAGGGTGGATAAGGAGGTAGAAATTACCACATCTGAAGTCAAACTCAAACAGTTTAATGGGACTGAATCAGGATAATCTCCAACCAAGAATATTAAAGGAACTGGCACATGAAATTACAAGCCCAATAGCAAGGATTTTTAATGAATCTGATCTTACCCTATGACTCGAGAATTGCAAATATAGTTCCTATTTTTAATTTGAGGACTTCAGTAACTCAACCAGAGGCTGGGGCCTATTACAGGAGAGAGCAGGTAAGGTTCTGTGGCTGCAACGTGCAGCAGGTCAGACTAGATGATCACCCTTCTGACCTTAAAATCTATTAGAAGTAAGCCCCAAGACTGCTGAGGCCCTGCCAGCTATCATCACAACCAACTCATTATAAAATGGAACTTGTAAATTTGTCCAACTCGCTCTTAACACGAATTAAGTTTTCTCCTCCCACAACTTCTATTACGAGGCTATTCCAGAACCTCAGCCCTTTGCTGATTAGAAACCTTCTTTTAATTTCTAGCTTGAATTCATTCATGGCACACACATCCATTTGTTCTTGTGCCAACACGGTCCTTTAGCTTAAATAGCTCTCCACCCTCTGGCATTTATCCCCCAATGTATTTATACAGAGTAATTATATCTCCTCTCTTGGCCTTATTTTTGATAGAACAAACAAGCCAAGCTCTCCAAGTCTCCTCTCATAAGATATGCCCTCCATTCCCCAAATGTCCCTAGCTGCTCTTCTCTGCACCTGTTCCAGTTTAAATTCCTCTTTCTTGAACACAGAGGACCAGCATTGTACACAGGATTCCAAATGAGGTCTTACCATTGCCTTGTACAATGACATTAATACTACCCTATCTCTACTGGAAATACCTCCGCCTAATATGTCCTAGGATCACATTTGCCTTTTTCACAACAGCATCATAGTGGTGGCTCATAACGAAAAACAAACTGCTATGCAAGAAGTCATATCTGAAGAAAAAACTTAAGTTATAATATAAGGAAAATATGTTTGAACTGCTCACAAGAATCCTACATTTTCACAAGCTAATAATATTTTCTGGTACACATATGGAAATATCCTCAAATATTTCCCACAAAGGGGAAGACCATCTTCATGAACCAACTTGCCAACCTAGCAAGGAAGACTTTTAAACTACATTCAAAGGGCACAAATAACAAAAGCCCACACAACCATAAAAAAGGAAGTCTTTACAGAGATCTAGATGGGGCAAGGAAAGACATGGAAAATTACAAAAGGTTTATAGGAATAACAAGAAGGAAAATCAGTGGGTGAAATCTGCTCAATATGTAAGATGTCTACATGCAAACACAAGCTGTAAGGGGAATAAACAGGAAGAACTGGAAGTATTCATACATAAGCTAAATTATTACTTAAGTGCAGTCACAGAGATGTGGGGAGATAAGTTTCATAATTTGAACACTGATACAGACAGGGATAGCTTGTTTAGGAAGGACAGGCAGGATAAAAAGGGAGCTGGTGCTGCATTATACATCAATAACACATACACTAGTTCTGAGGTCCAGGAGAAGGTCAGAGGCAGATCAGCTGAAAGTCCCTGGGTAAAGATTAAAAGGGTAAAAAATCTGGGCGACATTATGGTAGGGGTCTGCTACAGAACATCAACTCAGGAAGAGGAAGTCGATAAGGCATTTCTAGACCAAACAAACAACAAATATCCAAAACAAAAGACCTGGTAATAACGTGAGATTTTCACTACCCAGACTTCAGTTGGAAAAGTAATACTGGAAATTTTATGTTTTGCTGTAAGTTCTTTGAATGTATGGGAGATAACTGATTGTTTTGGAAAGTGGAGGAAGTAACCAGGGGGATAGCCATTTTAGACTTGATTCTGACCAAAAAAAGAAGAATTGATAGCGAATCTCAAGGTGGAAGGCAATTTAGGTGAAAATGATAATGAAATGATAAGTTTCATGAGAGCACCAAAATAAGGTCAATGGACTTCAAAAAGGAAGACTTTAAGAGATGCAGAGAAATGGTCCCATGGGAAGAAAATCTGAAGAAAAAAGAGTTTAGGAAAGCTGGCAGTTTCTCAATGAGAGAGTTTTAAAAACACACTACTGTAAACTATCCCAATGTGAAGGAAAGAAAAATAGTAAGAGACCAAAATGGCTCCATCAGGAGCTCCTTGATGACCTGAAAATCAAAAAAGGAATCCTACAAAAAATGGAAACATGGGCGATTGCTAAGGAGGGAGTACAGCAGAATAGCACAAGCATTTAGGGACAAAATCAGAAAGGCTAAGGCACAAAATGAGTTACACCTAGCAAAGGCAATAAGATTCTTTAAATACCTTAGGAGGAACAGAAAGACAAAGGAAAGCTTAGGTCCTCTATTCACTAGGAAAGAAGAGCTAATAATGGATGACATTAAGAAGACCGAAATGTTTAGTGCTCATTTTGCGTCAGTCTTCACTAAAAAGATCAATTGTGGTCATGTGTGTAACACAATTAACATTAATGAGTGGGAAGGAACACAAGCTAAAATAAGGAAAGAAGTTTAAAGAATATTCAGGTAAGCTAAATAAGTTAAAAAGCCTGACAACATTCATCCTACCATACTTAAGGAACTAGCTGAAGCAATCCTGGAACTATTAGCAGTTACCTTTGAGAAATCATGGAAGAAAAGTGAGGACTGGAGAAGGGCAAACCTAGTACCTATCTTTAAAAAGGGGAACAGTGGGGACTCGGGGAATTACAGACCGTATCTTCAATACCTGGAAAGACACTGGAACAAATTATTAAATCAATTTGTAAGCAATTAGAAATAATAGCTGTCAAGAACAAACTATGCAAAATCAACCTAGCATCCTTCTTTGACAAGTTTACTGACTAGTGAATGGGGGGGAGCAGTAGACATGATATAGCTTGATTTTAATAAGACTTTCGGCGCTGTCCACAAGACATTCTCATACACAAACTAAGGAAAATGTAATCTAGATGAACTTCTATTAGGTGGGTGTACAAATGTTTGAAAAACAGTATTAAAAGAGTAGTCATCAGTTCACTGTCAAACTGGGAGGCCAAATCTAGCAGGGTCCCAGGGTTAGTTTATAAGGGAGAATGTGTTTATAAAATTGGCAGATGACAGATGGGAGGAGTTGCAAGCACTTCAGAGACCAGGAGTAAAATTCAAGACAACCTTGACAAATTGGAGAAATGGTCTGAATTTAAAAAAACTGAATCCAATAAAGACAAATGCAAAAGTACTTCACTACGGAAAGAAAAATCAAATCCACAAACTACAAAATGGGAAATAAGTGGCTAGGTGGTAGAACTGCTGAAAAGGATTTTAAGATTCTAGTGGATCATAAATTGAATATGAGTCAACAATGTGATGCAGCTGCAAAAAGGGCCAATATTCGAGGAAGTATTAACAGAAGTGTAGTACGTAAGACACAGGAAGTAACTGTCCCACTGACACGGCATTGGTGAAGCCTCATCTGGAGTACTGTGTCCAATTCCAGGTGCCATACTTTAGGAAAGATGTGGACAAACTGAAGAGAGCCCAGAGGAGAGCAACAAAAATGATAAAAGGCTTAGGCCTCATCTACAATACAAGTTTATGTCGGATTTATCAGCATTAAATCCGAATTAACCCTGCACCCGTCCACACAACGAAGCCACTTTTTCGACATAAAGGGCTCTTCAAACGAATTTCTGTACTCCTCCCCAACGAGGGGATTAGTGCTGAAATCAACATCGCCATTTCAAATTAGGGTTAGCGTGGATGCAATTCAAAGGTATTGGCCTCCAGGAGCTTACCCACAGTGCACCATTGTGACCGCTCTGGACAGCGCTCTGAACTCGGATGCACTGGCCAAGTGTACAGGAAAAGCCCCAGGAACTTTTGAATCTCATTTCCTGTTTGGCCAGGGGACCTCATCAGCACAGGTGACCATGCACTCCCAGAATTGAAAAAGAGCTCCAGCATGAACCGAACAGGAGGTATGGGATCTGATCGCTGTATGGGGAGAGGAATCCGTGCTATCAGAACTACGTTCCAAAAGACGAAATGCCAAAACATTTCAAAAAATCTCAGAGGCCACGAGGGACAGACGCTACATCAGGGATGCAACACAGTGCCGTGTGAAATTTAAGGAGCTCAGACAAGCATACCAGAAAACCAAAGAATCAAACGGACGCTCTGAGACAGATCCCCAGACATGCCGCTTCTACGCTGAGCTGCATGCAATTCTAGGGGGGGCTGCCACCACTACCCCACCCCTGTCCGTGGACTCTGATGATGGGGTACTCTCCGCCATGGCTGAGGATTTTGCAGATGGGAAAGATGAGGACGACGACGACAAGCTTGGGGAGGACACACAGCACACTGTTCTCCCCGACAGCCAGGATCTTTTTATCACCCTGACTGAAACACCCTCCCAACCCAATGAAGCCAGAGAAGGGACCTCTGGTGAGTGTACCTTTTTAAATATAATACACGTTATAAAAGCAAGCTTTTTTTTTTTTAATGATTAAGTAGCTCTGAGGACTTGGGATGCATTCGTGGCCAGTATTGCTATTGGAAAAGCCTGTTAACGTGTCTGGGGATGGAGCGGAAATCCTCCAGGGATATCTCCATGAAGCTCTCCTGGAGGTACTCTAAAAGCCTTTGCAGAAGGTTTCTGGGGAGGGCAGCCTTATTCCATCCTCCATAGTAGGACACTTTACCACACCATGCTAGTAGCAAGTAATCTGGTATCATTGCATGACAAAACCTGGCAGCATATGGTCCTGGTGTTTGCTGGTATTCAAGCAACATCCGTTCTTTATCTCTCTGTTATCCTCAGGAGAGGGATATCATTCATAGTAACCTGGTTGAAATAGGGGAATTTAATTAAGCGGACATTCAGAGGTGTCCATTCCTATTGGGCTGTTTGCCTGTGGCTGAAAAGAAATCCTCCCCACAGTTAGCCACGCCGAGGGGAGGAGGGGGCATTGGCGCTGAGCTGTTTGCATTTGGTTAGCAGGGATCTTCCCTGATGCCAGCCAGGCGGTGGGGGGAGGGGAAAAGCAATCATCCCAGAGAATTGGATGTGGGGGAGGGGGTTAGTTGGGTTTCTGCTGCTGCACATTAAGAGGAAAACTGCAGCACTAACTGGCCAACTCAACGGGCTTTGCTTTGCATGGGAAAGGAGGGGGCTGCTATTATGAAGGTTCCAGAAGCCGAAAGACTATGGCTTACCATGGCTGCCTGCAAGCCGAATTCTGTTGCCTGGCACTGCGTGTGTGATCTCTAACACCAAAGCCGCAGGCACTCAATGTAAGATGCAAAATGCGACCTTGTACCAAAATTACATGTGCTATGTAATGTGAATAGTGTTGTTGACCATGAAAGAGTATAGCCATTGTTCTGTAAAATGTATCTTTTTACATACTTCACTCTCTTTTTTTCCTCCAGCAGCTGCAAATGTTTCAAGTCTCCCTCCTCTGTCCCAAAGACTATCTCAGATAAGGCGGCGAAAAAAAAGTACGCGCGATGACATGTTCTCTGAGCTCATGTAGTCGTCCGGCACTGACAAAGCTGTGTGGAGAGACACAACAACAGAGTACAGGACAGTGGCCTATGAAAGTGAGGAGAGGTGGCGGCAGGAAGATCAGAGAAGGCATGAGGCAACGCTGGGGCTAATGCGGGATCAAATGGACATGCTCCGGCATCTGGTGGAGATTCATGAACAGCAGCAGGATCACAGACTGCCACTGCAGCCCATGCTTAACCGCCCTCTGTCCTCCCCAAGTTCCCTAGCCTCCTCACCCAGATGCCCAAGAACACGGGGTGGGACACCCAACCACTCCACCCCAGGGGACAGCCCAAGCAACAAAAGGCTAGCATTCAACAAGTTTTAAAGTGGCCTTTTCCTTCCCTCCTACCTTCCTCCCACACCCCACCCAGGCTATCTTAAAAAGAAAAGGAGTACTTGTGGCACTTTAGAGACTAACAAATTTATTTGATCATAAGCTTTCGTGAGCTACAGCTCACTTCATCGGATGAATTCAGTGGAAAATACAGTGGGGAGATTTATACACATACACACAGAACATGAAACAATGGGTTTTATCATACACACTGTAAGGAGAGTGATCACTTAATATGAGCCATCACCAGCAGCGGGGGGGAAGGAGGAAAACCTTTCATGGTGACAAGCAAGGTGGGCCATTTCCAGGAGTTAACAAGAATGTCTGAGGAACAGTGGGGGGTGGGGTGGAGGGAGAAATAACATGGGGAAATAGTTTTACTTTGTGTAATGACCCATCCACTCCCTATCTCTATTCAAGCCTAAGTTAATTGTATATAGTTTGCAAATTAATTCCAATTCAGCAGTCTCTCGTTGGAGTCTGTTTTTGAAGGTTTTTTGTTGAAGGATAGCCACTCTCAGGTCTGTAATCGAGTGACCGGAGAGATTGAAGTGTTCACCGACTGGTTTTTGAATGTTATAATTCTTGACGTCTGACTTGTGTCCATTTATTCTTTTACGTAGAGACTGTCCAGTTTGACCAATGTACATGGCAGAGGGGCATTGCTGGCATATATCACATTGGTAGATGCGCAGGTGAATGAGCCTCTGAGCCTATCTTAGGCTTGAACAGAGACTGGGAGTGGATGAGTCATTACACAAAGTAAAACTATTTCCCCATGTTATTTCTCCCCATCCCCCACTGTTCCTCAGACATTCTTGTTAACTCCTGGAAATGGCCCACCTTGCTTGTCACCATGAAAGGTTTTCCTCCTTCCCCCCCTTCCTGCTGGTGATGGCTCATCTTAAGTGATCACTGTCCTTACAGTGTGTATGAAAAAACCTATCGTTTCATGTTCTCTGTGTGTGTATATAAATCTCCCCACTGTATTTTCCACTGAATGCATCCGATGAAGTGAACTGTAGCTCACGAAAGCTTATGCTCAAATAAATTTGTTGGTCTCTAAGGTGCCACAAGTACTCCTTTTCTTTTTGCGAATACAGACTAACACGGCTGCTACTCTGAAAGCAGGCTACCTTGTGAGTTATCTCCCTATTTTTACAATCAATTAATAAAGAATACAAGTTTTTTAAACGATAGTGACTTTATTTCCTTTGAAAGCAAGCTGTGATTGAAGGGGGGAGGGTGAGTGGCTTACAGGGAATTTAGAGGCAATCAAGGGGGCGGTTTTCATCAAGGAAAAACAAACTTAAGTGTCACACAGTACCCTGGCTGGTCATGAAACTGGTTTTCAAAGCTTTTCTGACGGGCAGCACATCCTGCTGTGCTCTTCTAACCACCCTGGTGTCTGGCTACGCTTATTCAGCCGCCAGGCGATTTGCATCAACTTCCCACCTCGCCATAAACATCTCCCCCTTACTCTCACAGAGATTGTGGAGCACACAGCAAACAGCAATAACAATGGGAATATTGGTTTCGCTGAGGTCTGAGTGAGTCAATAAACTGCGCCAGCGACCCTTTAAACACCCAAATGTACACTCTACCACCATTCTGCACTTGCTCAGCCTATAGTTGAACAGCTCCTTACTACTGCCCAGGGTGCCTGTGTACGGCTTCATGAGCCAGAGCATTAAGGGGTAGGCTGGGTCACGAAGGATAACTATAGGCATTTCAACATCCCCAACCGTTACTTTCTCATCTGGGACGTAAATCCCTTCCTGCAGCTGTTTAAACAGACCAGATTTCCTGAAGACGTGAGCGTCATGAACCTTTCCCGATCATCCCACGTTGATGTTGATGAAACGTCCCTTGTGATCCACCAGTGCTTGCAGCACCACTGAAAAGTACCCCCTTGCAGTTAATGTACTGGCTGCCCTGGTGGTCCGGTCCCAAGATAGGGATATGCGTTCCATCTATAGCCCCACCACAGTTAGGGAATCCCATTGCAGCAAAGCCATCTACTATGACCTGTACATTTCCTAGAGTCACTACCTTTGATAGCAGCAGCTCAATGATTGCATTGGCTACTTGCATCACAGCAACCCCCACAGTAGATTTGTCCACTCCAAATTGATTCCCAACAGACCGGTAGCCGTCTGGCATTGCAAGCTTCCACAGGGCTATTGCCACTGGCTTGTGAACTGTGAGGGTTGCTCTCATCTTGCTATTCTTGCGCTTCAGAGCAGGGGAAAGCAAGTCACAAAGTTCCATGAAAGTGCCCTTACGCACGCCAAAGTTTCACAGCCACTGGGAATCATCCCTGACCTGCAATACTATTTGGTACCACCACTCTGTGCTTGTTTCCTGGGCCCAGAATCGGCGTTCCACGGCATGAGCCTGCCCCATTAACACCATGATCTCCAAATTGCAGGGGAACACAGTTTTAGAGAAAAGAGTGTTCATGTTCTCATCACTGCGCTGCCATCACCTCCTTGCCTGGTTTTTCAGGTGCTGGTTCTGCATACACTGCATGATAATGCGCGAAGTGTTTACAATGGTCATAACTGCTGCGGTGAGCTGAATGGGCTCCATGCTTGCTGTGCTATAGCGTCTGCTCCTGCTCGGGCAATCGGGGAAAAGGGCGCAAAACAATTGTTTGCCGTTGCTCTGACGGGGGGGGGGGGGGCGACTGACAACATGGCTTACAGGGATGGCTTATAGGGAACTAAAATCAACAAAGGGGGTGGCTTTGCGAGAAACTGAATGGCCGGCTCAAGGATAGAACTCAAAACTGGGTTTAGCAGGCCGCTGATTTCACAGAGGGAGGGAGGGAGAAGAAAATGAATACAAAACAAATCTGCTCTATTTCTTGTTTTGAGCCACTTCATCTATCTTTATACATCTTGCTGGCAGCAGACTGTGCAGTATGACCGCTAGCCATCGTCATCTCCTGGGTGCTCGGCAGAAGATGGTGCTGTATGACTGCTGGCCATCTTCTTCTACTGGCTGCTGATTAAAAGACAGTGCACTGCCAGTAGGACTCAATTGCCATGAAACAAAACTTAAAAGGGAAATGACCTGGCTGAGTCACTCCCATGTTTGCCCAGGCACCCTGACCTCATCGAGGTCAGTTGAAAGAGCACCCTGGATTACGTCGACGACGGCTACCAGTCATACTGCACTGTCTGCTGCCAAAAGGCAATAAGCTGCTACTGAGTAGTAATGCAGTAGCGCGTCTGCCAGCACCCAGAGACATACGGTGACAGTGCGCTGAGCGGGCTCCATGCTTGCCATGGTATGGCATCTGCACGGATAACCCAAGAAAAAAGGTGCGAAACGATTGTCTGCCGTTGCTTTCACGGAGGGAGGGAGGGACGGGGGGGTCTGACGATGTGCCCAGAACCACCTGCAACAATGTTTTAGTCCCATCAGGCATTGGGATTTCTATCCAGAATTTAAATGGGCGGCAGCTACTGCGGGAACTGTTGGATAGCTACCCACAGTGCAACGCTCTGAAAGTCGACGGTTGCCTCAGTACTGTGGACACACTCCGCCGACTACATGCACTTAGAGCATTTATGTGGGGACACACACAATCGACTGTATAAAAATGCTTTCTACAAAACTGACTTCTATAAATTCGACCTAATTTTGTAGTGTAGACAAGGCCTTAGAAAACGTGTTCTATGAGAAACAGTTTTAAAAAACTGATTGTGTTTAGTCTTGAGAAATGAAGACTGAGTGGGGACCTGATAAAAGCCTTCTAGTATATTAAGGGCTATAATAAACCAGACGGTGATCAATTGTTCTCCATATCCACTGAAGGTAGGACAAGAAGTAATCAGCTTAATCTGCAGCAAAGGAGATTTAGATTAGATATTAGAGAAAACTTTTTAACTATAAGGGTACTTAAATTCTGGGACAGACTTCTAAGAGGAGCTGTGGAATCCCCCCATTGCAGATTTTTAAGAACAGGCTGGATAAACACCTGTCAGGAATGGTCTAGATTTACTTGGCCCTGCCTCAGCGAAGGCAGCTGGACTTAATGACTTGGAGTCCCTTCCAGCCCTACATTTCTATGATTCTGTATTGCTTGATAACTGATTTGCTCCATTCTTCCTGTACAAGACAGGGATAGCGACAGGGATAGCTTCCCATTCTGACACACAACTTTTCTATCATGCATTCCTACAACTACAATACCCACCTGCTGAAGTGAAGAAACAGATTGTCAGAGCCAGAAGAGTACCCACAAGTCACCTACTACAGGACAGGCCCAACAAAGAAAACAACAGAACGCCACTAGCCATCATCTTCAGCCCCCAACTAAAACCTCTCCAACGCATCATCAAGGATCTACAACCTATCCTGAAGGACGACCCATCACTCTCACAGATCTTGGGAGACAGACCAGTCCTTGCTTACAGACAGCCCCCCAATCTGAAGCAAATACTCACCAGCAACCACACACCACACAACAGAACCACTAACCCAGGAACCTATCCTTGCAACAAAGCCCGTTGCCAACTCTGTCCACATATCTATTCAGGGGATACCATCATAGGGCCTAATCACATCAGCCACACTATCAGAGGCTCGTTCACCTGCGCATCTACCAATGTGATACATGCCATCATGTGCCAGCAATGCCCCTCTGCCATGTACATTGGCCAAACTGGACAGTCTCTACGTAAAAGAATGAATGGACACAAATCAGACGTCAAGAATTATAACATTCAAAAACCAGTTGAACACTTCAATCTCTCTGGTCACTCGATCACAGACCTAAGAGTGGCTATACTTCAACAAAAACCCTTCAAAAACAGACTCCAACGAGAGACTGCTGAATTGGAATTAATTTGCAAACTGGATACAATTAACTTAGGCTTGAATAGAGACTGGGAATGGATGAGTCATTACACAAAGTAAAACTATTTCCCCATGGTATTTCTCCCTCCTACCCCATCCCCCACTGTTCCTCTGATATTCTTGTTAACTGCTGGAATTAGCCTACCTTGCTTGTCACCATGAAAGGTTTTCCTCCTTCCCCCCCCCCCCCGCTGCTGGTGATGGCTTATCTTAAGTGATCACTCTCCTTACAGTGTGTATGATAAACCCATTGTTTCATGTTGTGTGTGTGTGTGTGTGTGTGTGTGTGTGTGTGTGTGTGTATATAAATCTCTCCTCTGTTTTTTCCACCAAATGCATCCGATGAAGTGAGCTGTAGCTCACGAAAGCTTATGCTCAAATAAATTTGTTAGTCTCTAAGGTGCCACAAGTACTCCTTTTCTTTTTACAACTTTTCTGGTCTTACCTGCTCTACCAGTATAAATAGAGGAGCAAAGCACAGCAAAAACATTCTTTTCTACTGGTGACAAAGCTACAGGAAAAAAACAAGGTGAAGGGGTTAATTTAAAAAACTGAGAGATTGGTGGGAGGGATACACCAATAGAAAAGGCCTATTTTGCCAATAACTGATGGTGGGAGAATTGAAAATCAAGCTCCCCTGGATGAAATCATTATTTGAAAGATAGGGGGTGGGGGAAAGCTACTAGACTAAAATGAAATGAAACCCCCAAGTTGGCAGCTTCCCCTCTAGAAAGGTCTACTAATGGAACACCAGGGTGTTACACATGCATTGGAAGAACCATGTGGAACAAAACATCTGACCAAACTGCAACCGCCTCAAGGCATTGTTATTAGTTCCACCCCTTCCATTAATACTAAAGGTATTGATCACTTTTAACAAGATGTTTCTTTCTGGATTTCATTATATAGAAAGGAGCAGCACCTGATTGGACACACTGAAGTCCTTACTGAGTCACAGGTTCTGCTCATCTAGTTTATTGGCATTACATGGATGTTGCCATCCTGAGAAAATAAGACTTATTAGAAAGGCTAATGGAATACAAAAACTTAGGTCACTGGTTCAAATACAGCCCTTACTGGTAATCAAAAGTTACCATATGATGGCAATCAACTATATGTTTAGTAGTTTAAGTTCAGTTCCTACAATCTATATCACAAAATGACAAAGCAACTGACATCAGCTTGCACCATTCTTGGAAGACTGAAAGCAGCTAAAGACGGAGCATAAAAGTACCTTCTCACTCCTATCCCTTTGCCCCAAAAGGTGGCTCCTTGATGGAAAGCGTGAGGAAATTAGTTTTGCTGAGTGCTTTAATTCCTTAGCACTGGGCACAGGAGTTTTCTATCTCACGTCTTTCATAAATATTGAACGGGCTGAGTGGAGACAGAAATGGAAAGAAACTACAGTTTGAAAATATAAAAAGGGAAAAAATTGCCTTTGCCTGCTACTAAACAATAGACACAGATATTCCAAAACTTACTCAGAATAAATCTCTTTGATCAAAGTCCTCTCAAAAATTCTCCTTGCACAACAAGGTAAATCATTTTAGATATGAACTAGAACAGTGGTTCTCAAACTTTTGTACTGGTGACCCCTTTCACATAGCAAGCCTGAGTGTGACCCCCCCCCTTATAAATTAAAAACACATTTTTATATATTTAACACCATTATAAATGCTGGAAGCAAAGCGAGGTTTGGGGTGGAGGCTGACAGCTTGCAACCCCCCATGTAATCGCCTCGTGATCCCTTGAGGGGTCCCGACCCCCAGTTTAAGAACTTCTGAACTAGAAGGCAAAAATAGATTTCCTTCCCTCCCTGCAGAGATATTTTAACTGGCTTTTTAGATATGACTAGATATAACTCTACTGTTAGTTATGGGCTGAATAGCTACAAGAGCAGGAGGAAAAAGAGTTTTTAGTGCACAAGTTAGTCTAAAACGAAAAGCAGAAGTATGGCTAGGTTAGTTTGGGTAATGAATGCCATTTTGCCTTGTTATTGGGGGTATTTAGTTCTAATTTCTTTTTAAAAATGCAAGTTTCTTTGAAGAGGCCGAATTGGAAAGAAAAGTTATTTTTGACAGCTGGCAAAGTTAGTCGGTTATGAAAAAAATCACACGAGAAGTTCTGACAGCAAAATAGCAAGGTCCAACTTGTTGTCTTGTTCATTCGCAATAGAATGCTGGGTAAGAGCCAAGTTCCCCAGCACCAATACACACACAAGTTAATGATGGCCTGAGGGAGCAATACTGGATTTCTGCAATGAAGAAAGCACCATGTAAGACAATGTTAAGAACTTGCATGTATTTCAGAGCTCTGTGTTATGATTGTGAAAACTATTTAATTCAGAGAAATTTAATTTGTTTTCAAGAACAATGAAGTAACTTCTAGAGCAGTGGTTCCAAAACTTTTTTCTGCCAAGGACCCCTTTCATCTCCAGTACTACTGGAATACCCCTGCCAGCATGACCTTGCACATGCCATGCATGAGAGATCTGTGCAGAGAACAAAATGAAGTCCTCCAGGCAGCACAAGTGCCAGAACACCATTTTGACAGATTCCAGCCCTCGCTCAACAGATTTGCGTAGCACTCAAATACAGAGGGAAAGATGTTAGAGAGCCTTAAAGAAACAATTTGCATGACACTGCTCGGTCTATAGCCAGAAGCTGCATCTGCTATGGTGTAAGCTTTGATCCTGGTAAAGTAACATAAAAGAGGACCAAATTGTGAATCTCCTCCTCAAGGGAGCATATTATTACCACTACCTTTCAACATCTACACAAACGATCAACCAATCCATCTCAGCACAAGTTAGATCTATGCCAACGATCTGTGCTTCACTACCCAACCCAAGGATCAGTGCTATCCGGGCTCTCAGTCTAATACACCCAATACAATTCAATACAATTGTGCACCAACCCAGCCAAATCACAACCCAGCCTCTTCCATTTTCAGAATCATAAAGCCAACAGATAACTCAGCTGGAATGGGCTGTCACTTGTCCACAGCTGGAGCTGTCACTTGTCCACTGTCTACCTTGGAGCAACATTATAATACATTCTCTCCTTCAAGGCACACATGAAGAAGACAAAAGGAAAAGTTTGCAGCCAGAACAACATACTCAGGAAGCTTGCAAATTCAAAATGGGGAAGCAATCCAGCAATAAGAGTAACCAAAGTTGCACTTTGCTATTTGATGGCCAAATATGCACTTTCCATGTGGGAAAACTCCACTCATGCAAAGAAGCTGGACCCTGTGCTGAATAATAGCAGCTGTTACATCACAGGATATCAGAAAGCAACAAACGTGAATGGCCTTTATGTGTTTGCCGGAATTGCTTCACCAGATATTAGGAGAGCTGTCACAAGCAAAATACAATAATTATGACAGGTCAAAGATACCAAACACCACTACATGGCTATCTGCAGCAATTAGCTGCCTGAAATCACAGAAATGACTCCTAGCTGCAACAGAACCACTTAAAATCATCACTAACAGCTACAGAATTGGAAATGTGGCACACACAGCTTGAAATACTCAGTGAGTATACCAAAATGCACATCAACATTGCCAAACACTTTCCCACAGTTGCGAGGAAGGATTAGTAAACCTGGAAATGTTTAAATCATTTTCAAACAAGAGTTGGCAGGTCAAAAGTCAATATGCAGAAGTGAAGCTATTATTCCAATGACCCAGATACACGTCACTGCAGTGAAACACAAACCATGGAACATCTGTTTGTCTGCTGGCACCTGAAGGAACTGTGCGCCATGAAGATCTCGCCAGGGCCACAGACCACGCCATATCATGTTCCCAACTTTGGAAAAATCTATCACTGTAATGTAAGGACAGGAGAAGGAGATGATGCAACAAAAGCTATTAGTACTCTTCTGACTGTTTTCCCTGGAACTCTCCATTGGGAAAGGAGGGATGACTATGAAAGGATAGATCATCATAAGAACATAAGAATGGCCTTATTGGGTCAGACCAAAGGTCCATCTACCCCAGTATCCTGTCTTCCGAAAGTGGCCAGTGCCAGGTGCCCCAGAGGAAATGAACAGAACAGGTAGTCATCAAGTGATGCATCCTTTGTCGCCCCTTCCCAGCTTCTGGCAAACAGAGCCTAGGAACACCATCCCTGCCCAGCCTAGCTAATAGCCAATGATGGACCTATCCTCCATGAATTTATCTAGTTCTCTTTTGAACCCTGTTATGGTCCTGGTCTTCCCATCCAAGATCTCTTTCTTGAGTGGTAACATCTAATTTAGACCCCATCATTTTATATGTATAGTTGGGACTATGCTTTCCAATGTCCATTACTCTGCATTTATCAACATTAAATTTCATCTGCTATTTTGTTGCCCAATCACCCACTTTTGAGAGATCTTTTTGTAGCTCTTCACAGTCTGCCTGGGTCTTAACTATCTTTAGTAATTTTGTATCATCTGGAAATTTTGCCACCTCACTGTTTACCCCTTTTTCCAGATCATTTATGAATATGTTGAACAAGACTGGTCCCAGAACAGACCCCTGGGGGATACCGCTCTTTACCTCTCTCCATTCTGAAAACTCACCATTTATACCTATCTTTTAACCAGTTACCAATCCATGAGAACAGCTTCCCTCTTATCCTGAGGCAGCTTACTTTGTGTAAGAGCCTTTGGTGAGGACCTTGTCAAAGGCTTTCTAAAAATCTAAGTACACTATATCCACTGGATCCCCTTGGTCAACATGCTTGTTGACCCCCTCAAAGAATTCTAGTAGATTGGTGAGGCATGATTTCCCTTTACTAAAACCATGTTGACTCTTCCTCAACAAATTATGTTCATCTATGTCTGACAATATTGTTCTGTATTATAGTTTCAACCAGTTTGACCGGTACTGAAGTCAAGCTTACAGGCCTGTAATTGCCGAGATCACCTGTGGAGCCCTTTTTAAAAATTGGCATCACTTTACCAATCCTCCAGTCATCTGGTACAGAAGCGGACTTAAACGATAAGTTACAGACTACAGTTAGTAATTCTGCCATTTCACATTTGAGTTCCTTCAGAACTCTTGGATGAATACCATGTAGTCCTGGGAACTTATGGCTGTTTAATTTATCAGTTTGTTCCAAAACCTCCTCTAATTATACCTCAGTCTGGGACAGTTCCTCAGATCTGTCCCCTAAAAAGAATGGCTCAGGTTTGGGAATCTTCCTCACATCCTCAGCCATGAAGACGGATGCAAAGAATTCATTTAATTTCTCTGCAATGGCCTTATCGTTCTTGAGTGTTCCTTTAGCACCTCAATCGTCCAGTAGCCCCACTGGTTGTTTAGCTTCTGATGTATATAAAAAAAATATTTGCTATTACTTTTTGAGCCTTTGGCTAACTGTTGCTCAAATTCTTTTTTGGCCTTCCTAATTGTATTTTTACACTTCATTTGCCAGTGTTTATGCTCCTTTCTATTTTCTCACTAGCATTTAACTACAACTTTTGAAAGGATGCCTTTTTGCCTCTCACTGCTTCTTTTAAATTTGTTTAGCCATGGTAGCTCTTTTTTGGATGTCTTACTATGTTTTTTAATATAGGGTATACATTTAAGTTGAGCCTCTATTGTGGTGTCTTTAAAAAGTTTCCACACAGCTTGCAGAGATTTCACTTTTGGCATTGTACGTTTTAATTTCTATTTAACTCACCTCCTCATTTTTGTGTAGTTCCCCTTTCTGAAATTAAATGCCACAGTGTTGGGCCACTGTGGTGTTTTTCCTGCCACAGGGATATTAAATTTAATTATATTATGGTCACTATTACCAAGCGGTCCAGCTATATTCACCTCTTGGACCAGATCCTGTGTGCCACTTCTCCCTTGGATTGAGCTGGAATGCAATTCCTCATTACTGAGAATAAGTGTACGAAGGTGGTTGGATTAGTACAAGCCCAGGAAAAGTAAAGTCCTCCAGCCTAGTCTAAGGATGCTCCAAAGACGAGGTACCTACTATGAGGGGACCATGAGTTTAAAGCTAGAAGAATTCTTGACTCCTGTCCAAAAGCATTTTAGAGATATCTTCTTGCAACCGTAAGGGTAAAGATTTTACAGTCCAAGAGAGGACTAGAGTTTTGAAACATATAATGGAAATGAAGGGAGACTTGTTTACATAGGAGACCTCCTGAGAAACCAAGAGGCAGCCAGAAACCTGAATAGCGAATTCCAATGTGGACTGAACCATCAATACAATGGAAATAGGAGACTTCCCAGGTTAGTGGCTACCGTCTCACTAAGGACCACTTTCTTTTCCAGGAAATCATAAGTTGTTGCATTCTCTTCTCTTCTATCAGGATGAAAGAGTCATTAGATCAACACTACTCTGCAGCTTCTACCATGGATCCAAAGAAAAGAGTTTTGCCATAACCGCTATAAGCTTGCAGAATTTAGCTGAAGGAGAGGGTAGGGCCAACCCTGAGTTAGGGATGCCCAGGTATTCAGGAGTCCATTCATTAACAGATCAGTGGGGATTAGTATCCTGCATTTCTTCTGAAATAAGCAGAAGTTTCCCCCAATGCTATGGTCAAAGTGGAAGGAGTAAGTAATTTGTTCTTATTTCTGTGTAGGAGGATCAAGAAAGTCACATTTGGACAGATCAGGGCCCAGGTCCTTCATTGGTTGAGATGTGAGGGAATGATCATAGGACAAGATCACACTATATCTAACTAATATTCTTAGGACATCAGCTTAGAGCAACATTGCCTTTCAAGAATTTGAGGTTATCAGAAACTGATCAAGATACAATACCTGATATTTGGTGGCAGTTCCAACACAGAAGACTTCTTAGATACCGGAGCAAGTTTCCTGATCTTGAGCACGTATTCCTCCTGAGTGCAGTAGGGATGGGTGGGGCTGCTATATCCTAAGGAAGAAAAAAACATGTACCACTCTTACCCTTCACAACTCTTTGGGAAAGCTAGCCTGAGCTCCGAGGACAAAGACTGCGATTGTACCCAGCTCTATAAAGTTTTGTTGACCAGAGTGGGCATTTTCCCAGAGAAAGTGGGTTTTTCAAGCCCAAGGATAGGTACTCCAGGATAGTTTCAAAATAATAAACAGACCTAAGAGATTGGGTGGTGAAAGTTTAGTAGAGCACAACCAGTTATATTACATAACTATATACATTTTATTGCACTGTAGCACTTAAATTATAGACAAGTCACATCCAAGATTTTTGGACAGTATCAAAGTTACCAAAAGTAGTATCACATTCAGTAAATTCAGTAGTGTTCACTGGTTGAAGTAGACTAGTGCAGGAATACAACTTTGGTCTTTGCTTCTTTGCCAGTCTTTTCTACTGTTCAACTGATGGGATGTATAAACCCCACACTAGAACTGAAGAGGTTAAATGGCAACTCTGGGCCCAAAGGACTCTGCCCAGCCACACCCGCTGGGATGCTCCAGATAGAGGAAGAAGCTTAAAAAGGAAACTAGACATCTCAGAAAGGAGCTGACCAGGCAGGGAGAAGGACCTGGCTTTGGAGCTCCTGTGAAGGGGCACTACAGGTGCCTTCCTCTGCAGAAGAAGAGCCTAACTGCTGGGCTCAGTGTAGTCTGATTTATAGATTATGTATTAATTATATTGATTACTTAAGAATTCCCAGTTATCCCTTTGAGGGTTGCCAGGTTTTTGTCCCAAGATCAGGCCCAGTTTTATTCAAATTCTTATATAGATGGGAACCCCGATGTGCACAGCTGCAACACTCACACTATAGGATCTCTCCAATATTTACAAATAATTTATTAATACATTTAGCACAGTCACAAGTACTCCAACTCAGTAAGGTAGAGAGAGGTACTACAGAATGTATATCTGCACATCATACTCACACCATCCCGCGCAAAACAACCTGAAATGTTAGCCATCATCTTCCTCATCACCACCACCTTCCCCCTCATCACCAGTTGCTATCATACTGGCACCCCCAAAGGGTTACAGCTCTCTCTCCTACTGCCCCCAGGCTGGGATGCACCCCTAACCATGGTGCCCTGGGCGGTCACCCACCCGGACCCTCCCCCCCCAGAAAATGACAACCCCCAATACCATGCCATCCTTGCGTCTGTGCTGCTTGTGGTGGTGGCGCTTCCTTCAAAGCTGGACGCCTGGCCAGAAGCCACTGCTCTCCAGCTGCCCAGCTCTGAAGAGAGTACAGAATAAGGGTGACAATATCTTGAGCCAGATTTCATGGTACGTGACGCACTTTTCATGGCCATGAATTTGGTAAGGCACTAAATATAATACACCGATGCCACAGTGTTTGATGCATATTCAGTAGGGGTTTTTCACTTCTTCCTAATCTGTATTTCCTCACCTTACTAATGTTCAAGTGTCCTTCTCCTACAGTTTAGTATACCAATTATCTCAACTTATATATGTCAATTTGTTGTGATGGCCTTCTTGTGGTTATGTATGTCAATTTGTTGCCATGTTTCTCTAGTAGCTGGGTCATGTTCCTGTAGTTGAAAATTCCTGTTAAATACTCTATTTTCAGCTCCCCAATACTTGGGGTTTTCTGTTGGGCTGTTTATCTGTGCCAAAGTTCATAGGCCTCAAGCCTTATGCTAAAACTGCAGAAGCTAATGTCCTACAGAATAGGGCCTGTAAGTTCCTTGCATAACAGCTGAATATAATGAAGACAAACTCACCACATAGTCTACAATCCCGCCTTTGATAGGGTTCATTAACAATCACCCTGTCACATAAATTTAGGGCCTTACCCCTTTATTTAAACCATGCTTTCTACAGAACACAATAAAAGACACAAAGGAGAACTGCCACCTGCCCAATTAGTATATGTACCTTGATGTAACAAAAATGTTAATCCTTTTACCCTTCACTCCAATTGACCATAAAAAATCTCTTTGATATTTGAGTATTACATAATACTGGCCATCACCACTATATGTCACCCTTTTTAAAAGAACCTCTCACTGGACGATGACTGATTCTGTTGGTACCTTCCTTCTGGCCATGCTGTGGTGTGTTCACCTCAAATATATCATATTTGATGTACTGATATCCCTTATTGGAGCAACATGCCATCAGTGGAATTTTTCCTGGTTGGGTGATATACTACCAGAGGAGGTATATTTAGACATTCATTGTAGACATTGTCTTTAAGGTGACCTAGTGAATGGATAGCTGCCAAGTGACTGAACACACACTCACCTGGATTGAACACAGGCAAGGAGGCTATAGATGGGAAATATAAGGTTTAACCCTGATGTAATGTTAGTTAACTAATTAGGGTGCAATGTCACAGATCCTATACCTGAATTGCCCTAAGTGGCACTTTTTGACAAGAATTAAAAAAGTGACTCTTCCTGCTCCATGTTTGGGGAAAAAACAAACCAAAAACAGTATTTACCAATATAGCTACTGCTAATCCTGATTAAATGTGGGACCTTTCCCAATTCTAAAATTATAAGATGGTGCTATGTGCACATACTCTATGCAGGACTGATTTCTACCATACTGTGCCCATTGTTACTCTTGGTATAGATGTAACCACTCTGGAGTTATGATTAGAGGACAGACCTTTTTCTAGGTTACTAAAGATGACATGGTTACATCCACTAGCTCATAGCTGAGAGTCACACTTCCACCTGGTATGCCCTTTATAATATGCCCCCTTTTAGATACAAATTGTTTTCTAGTACATATATCCATTGATACCCTCAGTTCAAGCAATAACCTATTTCAAATAAACTCAATTAATTTTATTAGCTAGCTTCATTCTAAATCTACACAATAAGCATTTAATGCACCTTAAATAATTAACCTCTTAATCAGCTTCAACAATTATTTTAACAAGTCCCAAGAAAAAAGCAGGGGAGGGGTATTCTGCTCCCTCTCTTTTCCCTTCAGTGGCTAATGTGCTCTTAGGTGATGAAGAGGTGATTACCCAGTTGGGACCCACCAAGCTGCAAGGGGCAAACTGGCAGTAGATGGATCAGGGCACAGCCGGGGAGAGCTGAAGGGAATGAACTACTGTGGCCTTTTTGCAGTCATAATTATAACATAAATCAACTCTCCCGCCACCCCAAAGCATGGGCCACCGGGCCCCAATGCAACTGTAATTTCAACTTCAGGTTCCTCAATATTACACCACCTTTCAACTTACAAAGCCTCCTTAACATGCATCTAACAGTTCTAAACCCCAATGGACTAGTCACTAATACCCAGTGAGGATGCCCTTGGAATGCAATGAGGAATCCTTACACAATTACAATTTCCATGGAGACCTAATGATGGGAGACAGGTGGTCACCTACGAGGCATACCAAGTTAGTCTGACAGTCAAGACCTCGAGCACTCCTTTGTTTGGGAGTGGGGGGTGTTTGCGTCTATGTCTACTGTTCCCCCCCCCAGGAAGTCATATCACTCCCTCTGTGGCAAAGTTAATCAGTGAAGAAAAGTGGTACACTAGAGGCAAAGAAAAAGAAAAAGAGAAACAACAGCTGAAGAAAAAAAGGAAGTCCCTGGCAAGCTGCAGTGTTTCTGACGGACGTTAAAAAAAATAAATCTATGTTGAAATCCAACTAAATGAAAGGCGAGTTCCTACCCCAGGTAGGGAAGTTTCCCCTGTGCACTCCTCAGAGTCCCATCTGGGGTGCCTAATCTGTAGCCTGATGTATATATTACATATTAATTATATTGATTATTAAGAATTCCCAGTTATCCCTGGGAGGGTTGACAAGTTCTTTTCTCAAGATCAGGCTCAATATTATACAAATTATTATATAGTTGAGAACCCTGATATGTAACTCACACACTATAGGAACTCTGATATTTACAAATAGTTTATTAATATATTTAGCACAGTCACAAACACTCCAACTCAGTAAGTTAGAAAGAGGTACTACAAAATGTACATCTGAACATCCATATACTCACACCATCCCCTGCAGAACAACCTGAAATGTTAGCGAACAACTTCCCCCTCATCACCAGTGGCCATCATACTAGTACCTTCCAAGCTACATCTCTCTCTCCTACTTCCCCTAGGCTGGGATGCAACTTTTATAATATGATATCCACTGATGCCACTATGTTTGATGCCTATTCAGTAGGGGCCTTTCCCCCCTCTTCCTTATTTGTATTGCCTCACCTTCCTAATGTTAGAATGTCCTTCTCCTACAGGTTAGCATATCAATGAGCTCAACTTATTATCATATACGTCAATTCATTACGTCACTTTTGTGGTTGGGTCATGTTCTTGTAATTGGAAATTCCCCTTAAACGCTCTGTTTTCAGCTCCCCTATATTAGGGGTTTTCTGTTGGACTGTTTATCTGTGCCAAAGTTCATAGGCCTCAAGCCTTATACTAAAACCACTGAAGCTATCATCTTATAGGATACAGGCCTGTAGGTTCCTTGCATTACTGCTGAACATAATAAAGGCAAACTAGCCCTATGGGCTACACTAGACAGACTGAAGGACAGTCAGTACCTTTCTCTATTATTGGTTCACCACACACTGCAAAACTTGGATTATAGAGAGAGAGGGTGGTAGGAAGTGGCCCACAGAGGGCAGCATTAGGACACTCCTGGGTACTGAACCCTGGTTAACCCTTAAAGACCCTGGGTCTGACCCTGGAGGAGTGGCGGGCTTGGTCTCCCCTACCAACCACCTTCGTATTAAGGAGGGCATGATCCACTAACCATTAGGTAACACTGCCAACAAGTACCATCCCTCACATATAGTAATATCAGATCTACTTGGGGACCATGGGGTATAAACTTTAACCTAATGTTCAAGCTTTTGGTTGCCATCCTTCAGCTGTCAAACTGAAGCAGAATATCAAGGAGTCAGAATTCTTTACATGTTGATCTAAACACAAAGAAGATAATGTCAGCCAATATACTGAGGAATTACAAGCTCGGAGGAAAAGCACTCATCTGCCAGTACAACAAAGCAGCTCCAATTTCAGTTTTACTACTTAAGAGGGCCTGAACTGAATGCCAATTGTAAATATTAATTCAAGCCAGAAGATTTTAATATGGCATAATCACAATTTGTTAAAGTGGCACTTAATTTGATTTGTAAAAAAAGGAAAGCATAAAACCTCCACTTAAATATTTTATTAGGCAGGAATTCTGAGTCTTGAATTTAAATTACCATATATTCTCATTCATAAGCCCAATTTTTTTTAGTAAAAAAGGGAAGCATCAGAGAAGGGGGTCGGCTCATGAACGGGTATAGAGCAGAACAGGTGGGACACAGCCCCCCTCCCCCCCAGCAGAGCGGGCAAGGAAAGGCAGCACAGCCAGCAGAGCCAGAAGGGAAGCAGTGGGGCCAGAGTCTCTCCACTTCTGGCCATGCTGCTCTTCCCCCAGCCTCCGGAGCAGCTGCAGCCCCCAGCCCAACAGAGCGGGCTGCAGCCGCACAGCCTGGCCCGGCCCAGCCCGGCCAAGCAGCTCCGGCCAGGCCAGAGACATCCTCCCCTGGCCCTCCCCAGCTAAGGTGGGAAGGAATGGGATGGGGAGTGTGTGAGAGTCGCGGGGTAGGATCATGTAGGGGGTGGTCACAGGGGTTACTCCCCTGACCCCCAGCTTCTCTCCCCCTCCCCCAAATTTCCCCACCAATTGCTGTCCCAGCCTGTCAGGGTAAGCAGCTGGTGGGTGGGACAGTTTGTTTGCTTAGGTTTACCTCCATGCCTGCGGACACTTGAGGTAAAGAAACCGTCTTGGCCCGCCAGTGGCTTATCCTGATGGCCCAGGAGCCAAAGTTTGCCGAGCCCTGAATTATAGGTCGTAAATTTTCCATTTTTACTTATCCATCTTGGGCAGGAGTCAGCTTATAAACGAACAGCTTATGATCGAGTATATACAGTATTTCCCCCAGCATTCCCTTCTGTGTATCTTTATTAACTCTCAGGATTAGCAGTTGCTTTTAGAATTCAGTGCTAAAGAAAGGACATAGTGTAATATCACATTTGGAAACCTGAGTGAAAACTGGCAGAAGCCAGTGTGTTGAGCTATCCAAGATACCACACATACGCGTCAGAGTGAATAGTGCCAAGTGTGAAAACTAAAGCACCATAAAGGTCAAATGTATGGACAGTGTACCCTCTGTATTGGGTAAATCCATAGTGCAAAAGCTTTCATCAACTTCCGAAGTCAAGCCCAAGAAGTCTTTATTTCAAAGGACTCAATCATAGTGCTGCATAAAAAATTTTATTTTTCTCTTCACCATTACATTTCCTTTATACTTTGCCTTTTAAAAAAAAGGAAAGGAATACATATTCCTCTGGCATACCAAACTTTTATAGCTCGTACGTGAGATCAGGACAGCTGAACACGTGTTGCCTCCTCTCAGAGCTGTTCAATTTCCTCATACCTCTGGCATGTACTAAAAATCACATACTCTGTTTGTCCACAGTTATGCCCTTCTACTATCATCTGACACTCATGACCTATTCTAACTTAGGACGTGACATACTTAACCCTTTATACATTTTAGGTAATGTTGCATTAATGTTTTCCATCAGGTAGGGTAATTCAGAGATCTCATTTGTGTGTTTCACATCACAGAAAGGCATGGATTTTTTTGTAGTAACTTTTCTGGCACTGTAATATCATACTGTTTCCACAGCAACAGGGAAGTCTAAGTTTAAACAAGTCATGCTCATACCACTAAAAGTCAACTTTGTTACATACTGACGAGTCCATAAGATGTCAGGATGTCATAGTGTTAAACAGTGAAAATGATTTCTTACATAGTTTCATGGAACATTTTCCTATGTTGTTCTAAACAACTGCTTACAATGGTCTTGATGAATTAGTAATCTTTTAAAAAAAAAAAAAGTTGACTGGCAACAAATTAACCGCCCGCACACAGGGTGCTGATAGACATTTAATAAATATTAGTAAGTAAAATTCTTGCAAGTAATTCCAAATCAGCTCAATTCAAGCCTCCAAGAAGCAATAAGGGTTTGGTTTCTCCCTAAACAACGTGATATGTTTCTGGCTTCACTCACACCTGAGCAAGCTTCCTCTAGAGCAGTGGTCACCAACCAGTCGATCCTGGAGCCTCTGAGCGTGGATCCCGGTCTCAGTCCCCCATCTTGTCCCACCACCTCCTCTCTGGATCGCAGCCAGCTAATGAGTACATCCCACCCACCCTACCACGCTCTCAGCCAAAAAGGTGGTTGTTTTCCAGTGGCAGACAGCGCTTTAACAAAGTGTCTGCTGCAGAGACAGGACAGTCCAGATGCACCCGCTGAACTCACAGTACAGCTGAGATGTGGCTCTCTGCCTGAACCACAGGCTGCAATGCTGCCAGGGCAGCCACAAAGCTGATTTGATGGATGCCTTCTCAGTGGGTGTTGCCTTCTTACCCTTGAAACATGCTTCAAGGGACAGGGAGGTTTTGAGAGGGCTGGGCTCACTGCCTTGAATTGCTGCTAGGCTCCCTCCTCTGGTCCTGAAAAGGAGTCAGCAGAAAACTGCCCATCACCCACTTCCTAACCTGGGCAGGAACACAGCACTGCTGCTTCTGCATAGAACAAGTTCCAGCAACGGCTGAAGGGTGCTCCCTTGCCACACCCAGCCAGAAGACACAACATCTGGGATGAATCCCCCACAGCTCCCCAGTCCCAGCGGGCTTCCCAGAAGCTGCGGACAGGGGTGGGAATCCCCCTCAGCTCCCCAGCTGCATCCAGTGGCTCAACAGTCACTGCAGGCTGGGGGTCAGCGGCAGAGGGAAATCAACATTGCCAGTCAAAGGAAGCCCCAGACAGCAAACAGCCCTGATTAAACAAGCAGCCCCAGACAGGTTAATCCACAAACACATGCAAGACTCATACCAACTCCATCCCAAATAAAAGAGAAGCCTTAGCCTAACAGAGGCTGCAGGGGGTTAACAACAACAGCCACCTTGGTAATTGCCACAGCATGAAATGAAATACTCCAGTCTCCTGACTGGGGCTTTGAAATACCATAAATGGAGCAGAGCCTGTTTCCAGTGCAAAACCTGGTGCTCCCAGCCAGGCAGGCGAAAAAAATAACTGTCTTCTCGCTGCAAATTCAAAATGGTTTTTGATGTCGGGTCATTCATGGTCATTACTGGAATAACACCACAATTCATTTGGCTAATTTGGGATAAGGAATGAGCCATTTGGAGTGACATTAATGTTGAATAAGGAGAAAGGAGAGTGGGGAAGGGGATGCACTAACCTGAGATAGGGGAGGGACAGTGTCTCTGCCTTCCTGAAGAAAATCCAGTCACTTCCTGTGGTGTTCAGCAAGGACAGCATGTGACCAGGATGGTTATTACGTGGACAGATGTGTGAGTGTTTTTGTACCATGGTGAGCTGTCTGTGGACCATCACAACCAAAGTGTCAGCACTAGAGTAACTGGTATACCTGTTGGTGCTAATGGACCGGGGTTTGCACGCCGTGCACCACATGCAGGATGCATGACCGGCCAGGAGAGGTGGCCGTGTAAGGAACAGAGGCCAGGCCTAAATTAGGAGCACTTAGCTAGAAGCTAGAGCCCTGCTATACTGTACAGCAGAGCGTTATTAGCCAAACTAGCTTATCCCAGACAAACTGTGCTTTTATCAGTATCTTATCCAGAGCCTCCAAGCAAAATAAGCTTACTGGCAAACCCCACATTTGTCTCCCTTCCGCTCCCAGCCCGACTCCTATCCTTCTGCTTCATATGATTGCTGCTTTCCTTCCATTCCTGGTGGAGAAGTCACATCACCTGCTCTTCATCATCTCCTTCTTCTTCCCTAGGAGCCTGGCTCCCCATCCCCTGCCCCGCCACAATCCACCTTCCCTTCTCTGACCCTACTCCCCATCTAACCTCCCCCCATTCAAAGTTTCAGCAGAGCCGGATTCCCTGTGGAGTTGATCTGGGCTTCTTTAAAATGTGGCGCGTGCTGGAGTTTCTTCGTCCTACAGTGAACAATGTCCCCTGAACAACAAACCAGGTCACCCTCTTCTCCTTTCACAGAGCCCCAGGAGAGAATGGCACTGGAACTCTAGTGATCACAAAGCGGTATCATAGCTGTTCACATTTCTGTGGTTTTACACATCACCAGCAGGGAGAAGGGCAATTGCAATGACCACGCAGAGTGAGTGAGGGGCTGGGCTGGTCTCCCTTGGGCACTAGAAGACACGTTGATATCAGAGGCAACTTTGTCATTTGCTAGGAAGTGCCTTCTCCTCCTGCCCCATTACCTTCAGGTTACGGCTGCCCCTTCCCCGTGCTATTGGCTCCTCTGTCTCCTGATGCCTCTCACCCACTTATCCCCCAGTTTTTACTACTCCTTCTCGCCTCCCCCCTTCTCTTGGGACCCCTCTACTTTTTATCCTTCCTGCTGCTGCCTCAACCCAGTTTGGTATTCCTGCCTCTTATCCATTCTACCCCTGCCCTTTCATCCTTTTGCTGTTGCTTCCTCCCACTTTTTGCTGCCCCCCCGCAATCAATTCACCTCCTCCTCCTCCTGCTGCTGCTGCTGCCGCCACCACCCCCGGCCGTTGCCTCCTCCCCCCCCCCCCCCGCCTACCTGGTGATCTTGTTCAGAAAGACTGCTAGTGCTCAGGGGGCTAAACTGGAATCCCATGAGAAAGAGCTGGTCCAGCTGCTATGGAAAGTGGGGGATCTGGCCCACAAGAAGGCATTTCTCCGAGTACAGTCCCCCCAGCCTCAGGAGGGAAGGTGAGGCTGCCGACACAGATTGCCTGTGCACATTCAGCAGGGAGCTCCCTGGTGGGCAATTTTACCTCTAATTTTTGACAGGGCATGTGCACAAAAAATTTCTTTTGTGCAAATTGTCATGTTTCTGTGCAAATCTTTGTGCGTGTGGTGTTTCACCATGTATGCGGGATTTAGGATCCATCTGCATGCGCACACGCGAACAGCTTAGAGGGAACAGTGCTGGTGGGGGATTAAACCATCAGCTAACCAACTGGCAAGGGGAGTTGGGGCTGTTGCCTGCAAGCATTGAGGAGAAGGCACTTCCTCAGTAGGAGCACAGACAGAGTTAGGCAACAACTCAGACCCCGTTACAGGGCTTGTGGTCAAGCAAACAACCTCCAAGCCCCATGGCGCACGCATCCACACAGGCTTCTCCCCGAGCCTCCAGCTCGCAGGGCAGCCGTCCTACACGCTAGGAGGCGCTGAGTGGGAAAATGCAAAGCCTTGCTTCCCACAAGCCCTGCAGGAGGTTTCTCCTTGGCCTGGGTGCTTGCTCAGGAAGGAAGACGGTTGGGGGGAAAGCAGACAGCACTGACTACTTTCTCCCTCTGGAGTTGGGGAGCCTGCATGAAGCACTAGTCAGATCTGAGCACTTGGATCTGACAGATGAATGCAAACAACCAACCAAGTTTGAGGGCCCTTTCATTGAAGCTCATTGGGTTTTAGTTCTCTGTTAAATTTACTGAAACTATTTCTTCTTTGCACATGAGCCAGGGGTAAAGACAGTCTCCAGCGTGATCAATCTTATCCCCACAAAGTACATGGGTGCTCTCTTCCTCTTTCCTAATAACCAGGAGGCGCCATAACTCATGCAGAACTGGGGGGGGGGGGAAGAGAAGGAAAAAAGCTAATCACGTGTGGCACGCATGTCTGACGCTCAGAAGTGTCAGTTAAACTACAATTGTGGCTAGTGCTCTCCTCTCTTCTCCTCTTTTTATAATAAAAAATACATACCCAGCTAGCTAGCGTTAACAATGAGTGACAAACCCGGATCATCTAAAAAGAAACCGAAAAACCTACAACTTCCATTCGGAATGGGAAATGGAATTTCTGTACGCAACAGTGAAAGATAAGTGCATATGTCTTTATGTCAGTGGTTCTCAAACTAGGGCCGCCGCTTTTTCAGGGAAAGCCCCAGGTGGACCAGGCCGGTTTGTTTACATGCCGCGTCCTCAGGTTCGGCCAATTGTGGCTCCCACTGGCTGCGGTTCGCCACTCCAGGCCAACGGGGGCTGCGGGAAGTGCCGCGGGCCAAGGGATGTGCTGGCCACCCTTCCTGCAGCCCCCATTGGCCTGGAGCGGCGAACCATAGCCAATGGGAGCCGCGATTGGCTGAACTTGCGGAATGCAGCAGGTAAACAAACCGGCCCGGCGCACCAGGGGCTTTCCCTGAACAAGCGGCGGCCCTAGTTTGAGAACCACTATTCTATGACACACAAGTATATCAATAAGTAAAATGGGAAATTTAGAAAGGCACCACAAAACAATAAATAGCACATGCCGTACAAAGAAAGTTAATGAATTGAAGGCTGTTTTGAATGTTCAAGAGTCATGTTTTACCAAACCAGCAGCAAAAGGGAAGGCCTCTCCTGAAGCATCGTTTTGTGTTTGCCATCTGCTGGCAAAACACAAGAAATCATTTACGAATGGAGAAGTATTTAAAGAGGCAATGACTGTGGCAGCGGACTCCTTATTTAAAGACTTCAAAAACTAAGAGGAATCAATGACAACCCAGAGCATATCGCTTGATGCTTCCACAGTAGCAAGATGGGTGGAATCTTTGTCCAAAGACATCTTTTAGCAACTACAGCAGCATCCGAATGACTCTCAATGCTTTTCATTGCAGTTTGATGAATCGGTCGACATGACCGACACAACCCAGGTAGTTGTTTTTGTTCGAATGGTTTTTAAGGGTGCGACAACTTAAGAGGACCTTCTGACTGTTTTGCCCCTTAAAGAGAGAGAACAAAAGGTAAAGATATCTACAATTAATTAAAAAAGTACATGTTTGAGAAAATCAATCATTTGAATCAAGAAACTTGTTTCAATCACAACAGATGGTGCACCCACCATGTTTGGTGCACATGCCGGCTTTGTTGCATTTTGCAAAAATGATCCAGATTTTCTTTCATTTGTGAATTATCATTGTATAACCCACCAGCAAGCACTAGCGAGTAAAGTTACAAACTTCTCACACGTAATGAAAATCATTGTCAGAATTGTAAACTCAATTCGAGCAAGAGCCCTGGGGCAACGCCTGGTTAAATCTTTATTTGATGAAGTGGATGCTGCTTACAGTGAGCTGCTCCTCCATACAGATGTGAGGTGGTTAAGCATGGGGAAAATCCTGCAAAGATTTTTGGATCTAATGCCTGAAATCATCACTTTTCTAAAATCAAGAAACCAAGTGTGCAATGAGCTGTCAGACAATGCATGGCTGCTAGACGTCAGGTTCCTTACTGACTATGTCCAAATTGAACGAGCTGAACTGTGAACTTCAGGGAAAGGACAGAGACTTATCACATATGATCAATGCAGTGAATCCATTCAAATTGAAAGTGGGTCTGTCGTCCTCCCAGTTAAAGGATAAAATGTGGCAGCACTTCCCAAGTCTAGAGAAAATACTAGAAAAAATTGAAGACAAAGAAAAATTATTCTACGCAGAAAAGTTCTGTGCACAGCTGACCAAATTAGCAGAGGAATTCAACAGGAGATTTCAAGAATTAGACATGATGGAGCCAATTATCATGTATATCTCAAATCCGTTCCTTCCAGCAGACGTTAGTGGGTTGGCTGCAACATTCCATCAGGTGTTTGATTTACGAAGTAGTGGAATTGATATGGAGATAATTACCATGCAAAGTGATATTGAGCCAAAAGCCAGATCAAGGGACAGCAATTTCTGGGGACTCGTAAACCAAGAAAAGTATCCCCTTCTATTGGCCTGTGCTTTAAAAGTGAAAACTTACTTTGGTTCCACCGATCTGTGTGAGATGGCCTTCTTACAAATGAAGGTTATCAAGTCCAAGTATCACACCCGCCTCACAGATGCACATCTGCAGGACTGCATCCAACTAGCTATTTCAAATTACAACCTGAATTTTCAGAGTAGCAGCCGTGTTAGTCTGTATTCGCAAAAAGAAAAAGGAGTACTTGTGGCACCTTAGAGACTAACAAATTTATTAGAGCATAAGCTTTCGTGAGCTACAGCTCACTTCATCGGATGCATCCGATGAAGTGAGCTGTAGCTCACGAAAGCTTATGCTCTAATAAATTTGTTAGTCTCTAAGGTGCCACAAGTACTCCTTTTCTAACCTGAATTTTAAGATACTGGTAGATGATGTGCAGTCACAAGTGTCACACTGAGAGTCAGTAAGCAGGGAAAAATGTATAATTATGTATATTAAGCAACTGATCTCAGCTTTATATTACATAATAAACTGTTATTTCCACATTTTCTTTGAGGTAGATCCTGTGTTGTACTTAAATTCAAAAGGTGATCTTGTGCTTAAAGTTGAAGACCACTGCTCTAGAGCTGCAAGAGAAAGTTATCACCCAGGGAGGCAGTACTAGGGAGCTATGCAGTGGAAGTTATACTCAATTTTTTCTTGAAAGCCATTGCTTTAAAAATTCAAGCAGCATGCAAGATTCTCAAGTAGGTTGCATCGTCACAGAATTTTTAGTACTACTCTAATCTTCATCTTAATACGCTAATAGTTAAATTAAAAGTTATGCTGCAATTTGGAAATTAAAAGGGAATGTACTTGAGGAGTACACCTTGGCATCATCTCTTTAAAATTGGAAATGATTTCTTTCAGTTGGTCTCCCACTGCAAACTGTTTAAAAGAATCTGTACAAGGAAAACCCTTTCAAAAATGTAAATAGTTAAGAATTCCTTTTCTGCCAGTGACCAAAACAATATGTGCCTCTTTCAGAAAGACATACTCTGAAAGCAAAGTGGCTCTTTTATATGCACATATGGGTTTGTGAAAAAGCAAGCTTGAATCCAAATAGCATTTCTAAACTTAATCTGGAAGAGTGACAACATCAGTGAGACATTATCAATCTGCTTTTATATTGCAGTATCTCAAGTAGTTAAACATTGTGTGGTTTATATTAAATATTTCCCCAACTGTTTCCAATTGCTAAGGATATTAAAACAGAAAGAAAACTGGAAACTGATTTTGTTTGGGTCATTAGGGTCTCTTGCTGCTGATCTAAATAAGCAAGTAGGCATCTAATCCTCTCCACTTGATTTTTACACAATAAGAAATTTCTCCAGCAAGTGAGTTTTTAGGATGCTGGACGGGGGGAAAATTGAGCTCTTTTACACCATTTTTCACCTTGTTATTTACTTGCCGTGCATGCAAATCCTGCAAAACGTAGCATCATTTCAAAACTCTAAAGTTACAATTTACTGAAGAAGACATTTAAGTGTTTGTAAACATAGTACTTTGGTTTCAAGAGATATTACTATAAAAATATAATGTGATCGTAAACAAGCTGTTTAAATGTTTTCTTGCTTAATGCCTGTTTTTGAGTTCTTGTTTGATAAACCTAACAGAGCTTTGGGCAGAGATTTTAAAGTAATTAATCCAAGGTGCACACACATTTGTTAACCGATCAACTCCAGTGTATTGATGTTTAAAAAAAAGTAATAATAATCACCCAAGTCCATACAACTAAGACTCAGCACTCTAGCTCAAATATTTGTATGGTATATTGCTCTTACATAAATGTTTATAGAATACCTTTTCAGAGATCCTATACAGAATTTTTATTGCACTCTGGTATTTGTGAACTAGGGCACTATATCTGAAGTGTCCTATCTTTATATTCTGGTATACTACAGTGGCAAGGAAGCCCTTTATTCCCTCCTTTTGTTAACAACCACATAACAAATAGGTCACACCCATATCAGTGAAGTGGAAAAACCAGCTACTACAACCTGAAAGAGCTCTAAAGTGTCTCTGTACTTTCATTTCTCTCCTCATTCCTTCTAGCCCCAACAGGACAAAGAACAATGACTAGGACTATCAACAAGTGATATCACAATTGCTACAACTCTTAATGATACAAGCCCTCCCTTCTTTCAGGGGAAAAACAAAACAAGAGTATACCCATCTTTGATGATTTGGGGAATTTGTCTATACACATCTTATGAACTCCAGCCGGCGATTATGAACTTGATATATGAAGATCAAACTGAAATCTCCATTTTAATTGTAAAGCTAGCCTGTGTTCTCTGCTTTTTACCTCCATTTTGGGATGTAATCCCAAGGATGGTGACACTGGGTTAACAATGGAGGGTTATTAAACTTTGATAGTCTTCTCTTCAACTGGAAGCTCCTTTTGACAAAAAGTGGGTGGACCAAGAAAACCAGCCCACTTTAGTAGCCTGATAACTAAGCAACAGACCACCTTGCAGGGGACTTTGATCACCTGACAAGGAGTCACCAGCAGAGGGGACAGCAACTTTATAAAAGGGCAACTCTCAGCCACTATTTTGAGAGAGAGGGAGAAGAGGACAGATAGAAAGCAAAGCTGTGCAGGAGAAGAGAGGGGATCCTGGACATCCTAGAGGACTCTAACTCAGCCCAAAGAATGGTCCAGTGTGATGGGGAACCTGATGCAGGGAAGGGCGTGTAGGTGTTTTTTTGTTTTGCCTTAATATATCTTGCACTGTCTAAAGAAAAGAATAATTGTTTCAGAATCTCTTTTGCAAAGTGTGTGTGTTATGTGCTTAACTATAAACCAGACTGACCACAAAGTTGGAGCTCTGGGAAAGGGTGTGCTTAAGTAACTGTGGTGTCTTGGTGGGGGCGGGGGGGAGTCCATGATGGTCTTGGGCCCTAGGTTAGCTGGACCATGAGGTCCCACTTCCATGGATTAACAGACTATGTGCCCAGGAAACATTCCAGAGCCTATTAAGACCTGAAGCACACTTGTCCAGTGTGTGGGACCCAAACATAGAAGCCTGGTGACTCTCCAGCAGGGGAAGTTTTACCAGGGCTATGATATCACCCCCCTTCCTCCTTTCCTGAAGGAAGCAGAGCAGGGCTCTTTCGCCAGTGCCAGGTACCAGTATCACATCAGAACATAAGCTGTTTGGGGGACAGATAGAGGAAGTGTTACCCAATGCCTATACCAATTTAAAAGATCTCTAATTTGCAACCTCACTTTCCATACTCTACAGCAGGGCTCTACCAATGAGACTGACCACACATCTGCACCCTCATGCTGATCCGTGGTCCGTAATCTCTTTACCTTTCACAACCTTAAAGATTCACCCTGCCAGGTTTGCATCACACAAACATGGCCAACAGCTGCTTTGTGGTTCTTCAGTTTATTAATGGTACTGAAACACAAAATTAGCCACAGAAGCAAAAAATAATCTCACTTTCATTTAGATACTACTAGCCAGGAGATTGCAAGCTATAAGACAGATCTGGTTACAATGATCTACACATGGCATTACCAGGCTCTATTATTGCGACTTATATCTAGGATTGAAGCAAGACACAGCGAAAAGTTTTGGCAGATAGAACTCTATCTGCTTAACACATGCCACTGTAAACATATTCCTGGTATTCTGCTCTCATAGAGTCTCTACTGAATAGAAAATCCAGATCAAGGTCTCCGTCTCTGATATGCAAAATTTTCCATGGGATTGGCTGTAGGTACCCAAAAGAACCTTTCCCCCTGCAACAACACTCAACGATAAACGTTCCAGAAGGATAGTGGCAGTTGACCAACACAGAAAGACTCAAGATGACAGAACTTTCACAGCAGCTGGATCTAAACTATGGAATTCACTCCTGCATAAGAGGGATTATGGATGCTATTTTCCGAACTAAATTGCAAAATTCATTTCTTCCACTTAGTTTTCCCTCATTTTCCTCTCACACTTCCCTTAAGGAGCCCAGAACAATAAGCCACTGCGTTACTTCTGTCTCAGAAAGAGAGAGCTTTGTTCAAGCTTAAACTGTATGACAGTTCCCAGCCAGACCAATCAGTCTGCCTAACCAGAAAACTCCTAGAGACTCTGTCAGTCTCAGTGTTGCCTTGTAAGTAACATTCAGTGAATCACATTTACCAAGTTCCCCGGAGGCATCCCTCTGCAGTGTCCAGTCCCTCTAACTTCTCTCTTAACCAAGCCTGTTGTCTCCAAAGAGAGAGAAAACACATCAGGCTGTTAAGTCAACTGAGAATGCACACAAATTATTTTAACAGCACTGACATGACTTATTGCAAAAATAAGCAAAAAGAAAATGCGTACTTGTGGCACCTTAGAGACTAACAAATTTATTTGAGCATAAGCTTTCGTGAGCTACAGTTACATCCGATGAAGTGAGCTGTAGCTCACGAAAGCTTGTGCTCAAATAAATTTGTTAGTCTCTAAGGTGCCACAAGTATGCCTTTTCTTTTATCAAGTGATTATCTCCAGCCCCTCAGGCAGAAGGATTCACCATTCACAGAATCAGAGAATGCTGTTCCCTTTGTCCCCTAAGTGATGGATAACTAAAAGGTTTTGTTTTTTATATAGTGCAATAAACATTTTAAATGTGTTTTTTTAAAATGCATACCTCAGAGTTTTTCTCCACCATTGGTGTGCAGACACCATGCTTCCTCTGATCAATTTGCTCTTTCGGTTGGCTTAATCATTTTGTTTATCCTAGATGTAAATGCACTTTTGTTGTTCTTTGCTTGTAATCAAACTATGCAGACAAGTAAATCCACAAATTTCATTATCTAGGGCAGACTTGTTTATCTGCCACCTCCAAAATGTATTTTAAGAACATATATCCAGCACACACATGTAACTCTTTATACACAATGCATGCATACATCATGCAATGATATTCATGACCACCATGTCACCAGTTTTTACATGATACCTAGGGCCCTACCAACTTTACTGTAATAGGATTTTTAAAAATAGTCAATTTCATGCTTGCAGGTGTTTACAAATGAAATTTCACAGTGTTGTAACTGTGGGGGTCCCAACCCAAAACGAGGTCTTGGGGAGGTCGTGGGGGGGGTCATAAGGCTACTGTAGGAGGGTCATGGGATTGCCACCCTTGTTTCTGCTGGCAGTGGCGCTGCCTTCAGAGCTGAGCAGGTGGAGAGCAGTTGCTGGCCAGGTGCCAGGCGCCAGGCTCTAAAGCCAGCACCACCATCAGCAGCAGTTCAGAAGTGAGCGTCACAGGGAATGAGGGGTAGGTTACCATACATCTGGGTTTTCCCGGCAGCCTCCCATCCAGGTTGGGGGGCAGCCAGCAGGCTTCCTGCAGCCAGGGGAGGTTCCCAGAGGTGGGTCTGACCTAGCTCAGAAGCAGCCACTGCAGGGGAAGAGGAAGACCAATCCCTCCCCAGCCTGGGCCAGGACTAGCAGCTGGAGCCTAAGCCATAGTAGGAGCCCTTGCCTGGGGTACCCCAGCCCTGCCCCTCCCCTACAATAGCCAGATTTCACGGGAATATCAGATTTCATGGTCTGGGACACATTTTTCATGGCCATGAATTTGATAGGGCCCTAATGATACCTTACAAGATGCTGTTTGGTTAAATCTGACACTAGTGTGTTGGAGAGAAGGCTTTGGATTCTTTGACCATGGGATGGTGTTCCATGAAGGAGGAGTGCTGGGCAGAGACGGGCTCCATCTTACGAAGAGAGGGAAGAACATCTTTGCCAGCAGGCTGGCTAACCTAGTGAGGAGGGCTTTAAACTAGGTTCACCGGGGGAAGGAGACCAAAGCCCTGAGGTAAGTGGGAAAGCGGGATACCGGGAGGAAGCACAGGCAGGAAGGTCTGTGAGGGGAGGGCTCCTGCCTCATACTGGGAATGAGAGGCGATCAACAGGTTATCTCAAGTGCTTATATACAAATGCACAAAGCCTTGGAAACAAGCAGGGAGAACTGGAGGTCCTGGTGATGTCAAGGAATTATGACGTGATTGGAATAACAGAGACTTGGTGGGATAACTCACATGACTGGAGTACAGTCATGGATGGTTATAAACTGTTCAGGAAGGACAGGCAGGGCAGAAAAGGTGGGGGAGTAGCACTGTATGTAAGGGAGCAGTATGACTGCTCAGAGCTCCGGTACGAAACTGTGGAAAAACCTGAGTGTCTCTGGATTAAGTTTAGAAGTGTGTGCAACAAGAGTGATGTCATGGTGGGAGTCTGCTATAGACCACCGGACCAGGGGGATGAGGTGGATGAGGCTTTCTTCCGGCAACTCACGGAAGCTACTAGATCGCATGCCCTGATTCTCATGGGTGACTTTAATTTTCCTGATATCTGCTGGGAGAGCAATACAGCGGTGCATAGACAATCCAGGAAGTTTTTGGAAAGCGTAGGGGACAATTTCCTGGTGCAAGTGCTAGGGGAGCCAACTAGGGGGAGCGCTTTTCTTGACCTGCTGCTCACAAACCGGGTAGAATTAGTGGGGGAAGCAAAAGTGGATGGGAATCTGGGAGGCAGTGACCATGAGTTGGTTGAGTTCAGGATCCTGACGCAGGGAAGAAAGGTAAGCAGCAGGATACGGACCCTGGACTTCAGGATAGCAGACTTTGACTCCCTCAGGGAACAGATGGCCAGGATCCCCTGGGGGACTAACATGAAAGGGAAGGGAGTCCAGGAGAGCTGGCTGTATTTCAAGGAATCCCTGTTGAGGTTGCAGGGACAAACCATCCCGATGAGTCGAAAGAATAGTAAATATGGCAGGCGACCAGCTTGGCTTAATGGTGAAATCCTAGCGGATCTTAAACATAAAAAAGAAGCTTACAAGAAGTGGAAGCTTGGACATATGACCAGGGAAGAGTATAAAAATATTGCTCGGGCATGTAGGAAAGATATCAGGAGGGCCAAATCGCACCTGGAGCTGCAGCTAGCAAGAGATGTCAAGAGTAACAAGAAGGGTTTCTTCAGGTATGTTGGCAACAAGAAGAAAGCCAAGGAAAGTGTGGGCCCCTTACTGAATGAGGGAGGCATGCTAGTGACAGAGGATGTGGAAAAAGCTAATGTACTCAATGCTTTTTTTGCCTCTGTTTTCACTAACAAGGTCAGCTCCCAGACTGCTGTGCTGGGCAACACAAAATGGGGAAGAGATGGCCAGCCCTCTGTAGAGATAGAGGTGGTTAGGGACTATTTAGAAAAGCTGGACGTGCACAAGTCCATGGGGCCGGACGAATTGCATCCGAGAGTGCTGAAGGAATTGGCGGCTGTGATTGCAGAGCCCTTGGCCATTATCTTTGAAAACTCGTGGCGAACGGGGGAAGTCCCGGATGACTGGAAAAAGGCTAATGTAGTGCCCATCTTTAAAAAAGGGAAGAAGGAGGATCCTGGGAACTACAGGCCGGTCAGCCTCACCTCAGTCCCTGGAAAAATCATGGAGCAGGTCCTCAAAGAATCAATCCTGAAGCACTTAGAGGAGAGGAAAGTGATCAGGAACAGTCAGCATGGATTCACCAAGGGAAGGTCATGCCTGACTAATCTAATCGCCTTTTATGATGAGATTACTGGTTCTGTGGATGAAGGGAAAGCAGTGGATGTATTGTTTCTTGACTTTAGCAAAGCTTTTGACACGGTCTCCCACAGCATTCTTGTCAGCAAGTTAAGGAAGTATGGGCTGGATGAATGCACTATAAGGTGGGTAGAAAGCTGGCTAGATTGTCGGGCTCAACGGGTAGTGATCAATGGCTCCATGTCTAGTTGGCAGCCGGTGTCAAGTGGAGTGCCCCAGGGGTCGGTCCTGGGGCCCGTTTTGTTCAATATCTTCATAAATGATCTGGAGGATGGTGTGGATTGCACTCTCAGCAAATTTGCGGATGATACTAAACTGGGAGGAGTGGTAGATACGCTGGAGGGGAGGGATAGGATACAGAAGGACCTAGACAAATTGGAGGATTGGGCCAAAAGAAATCTAATGAGGTTCAATAAGGATAAATGCAGGGTCCTGCACTTAGGATGGAAGAATCCAATGCACCGCTACAGACTAGGGACCGAATGGCTCGGCAGCAGTTCTGCGGAAAAGGACCTAGGGGTGACAGTGGACGAGAAGCTGGATATGAGTCAGCAGTGTGCCCTTGTTGCCAAGAAGGCCAATGGCATTTTGGGTTGTATAAGTAGGGGCATAGCGAGCAGATCGAGGGACGTGATCGTTCCCCTCTATTCGACACTGGTGAGGCCTCATCTGGAGTACTGTGTCCAGTTTTGGGCCCCACACTACAGGAAGGATGTGGATAAATTGGAAAGAGTACAACGAAGGGCAACGAAAATGATTAGGGGTCTAGAGCACATGACTTATGAGGAGAGGCTGAGGGAGCTGGGATTGTTTAGTCTGCAGAAGAGAAGAATGAGGGGGGATTTGATAGCTGCTTTCAACTACCTGAAAGGGGGTTTCAAAGAGGATGGCTCTAGACTGTTCTCAATGGTAGCAGATGACAGAACGAGGAGTAATGGTCTCAAGTTGCAATGGGGGAGGTTTAGATTGGATATTAGGAAAAACTTTTTCACTAAGAGGGTGGTGAAACACTGGAATGCGTTACCTAGGGAGGTGGTAGAATCTCCTTCCTTAGAGGTTTTTAAGGTCAGGCTTGACAAAGCCCTAGCTGGGATGATTTAACTGGGACTTGGTCCTGCTTTGAGCAGGGGGTTGGACTAGATGACCTTCTGGGGTCCCTTCCAACCCTGATATTCTATGATTCTATGATTCTATATGCTCTTTGCCAGGTGTCAAAGGGTCTCTCACAGTCACATACACAAACCAATAAACTAGTCAAGCTATGTCTCCTACAGGCTGGAAAGGAAGTGTGTTATTGTGTTTCTAATTTTAAATATTTGTGAGACACTCAGATGTTAGTCTGGAGAAGAGAAGACAGAGGGGACATAACAGTTTTCAAGTACATAAAAGGCTGTTAAAAGGAGGAGGGAGAAAAATTATTCTTCTTAACCTCTGAGGATAGGACAAGAATCAAAGGGCTTAAATTGCAGCAAGGGCATTTTAGGTTGGACATTAGGAAAAATTTCCTGTCAGAGTGGTTAAGCACCGGAATAAATTGCCTAGGGAGGTTGTGGAATCTCCACCACTGGGGATTTTTTAGAGCAAGTTGGACAAACATCTGACAAGGATGGTCTAGATAATACTTAGTCCTGCCTTGAGTGCAAGGTACTGGACTAGATGACCTCTCAAGGTCCCTTCCAGTTCTATGATTCTACGTTATGGTGACGGGAGCCCATGAGCATCTATATCAGTGGTTCTCAAACTGGGGGTCGGGACCCCTCAGGGGGTCGCAAGGTTATTACATGGGGGGGGGGGTCATGAGCTGTCAGCCTCCACCCCAAACCCTGCTTTGCCTCCAGCATTTATAATGGTATTAAATATATTAAAAAGTGTTTTTAATTTATAATGGGGGGTCACACTCAGAGACTTGCTACATGAAAGAGGTCATTAGTACAAAAGTTTGAGAACCACTGATCTATATAAATATCACCAAGTTGCTACATTATCTTATGCCAAGGTTTCCACAGAAACATTTAAATATTACACAAATATTGCAGCATTGGAATAAAATCTGTGCCTCGAATCTCCGATATAAAAAGAAAGGACTGGATTTACAGTTGCGAAATCACAAGTTGTAGTTTCTTACGGGGCGGGGAGAAGAGAGAGACTGGGCACCGGGGTGGGAATGCATCATCTTAAAACATTGACGCTTGGCATCGCAATCTATTTTTTGAAAGTGAAACCTGAAATGCCGTGCATCCATATACAGTGTCACTTTATAATTGACTAATAATGCATTTTAAAGTTTAGGGATCAAAAGTAATCCTTAATTTTACGAAGTAAAAGCTTTGTATATCTCCAGAGATTTAGATGCACTTAACATATTTGAATACTGATCACTCAAGAGAGGAGCAAATTAATGTCTGTTGACAGGAGATTCTCCAAAAGCTTCCCAGCATCTCCACAAAAGAGAGTACATTTTATTTGAGCTTACTTATTAGTCTTGACACTTTAGTATCTACCAGCAGATGGAGATTGCAACATTGAAAGTTGTCATTTGAACTCCTTACCTAAAAATCTTCAATTGTTTGTCTCTGCCTATGACATTACCGTACATACTTAACTTGCATTTCTTGGCCTATTTTTATTTTATGAAGCTGATCTCTCTTATTAGGAAGTGACCCCAAATGTAGCTGAGTTTCCTCACCATACAGAAAACTGATCTGTGTGATGTCAGTAATGAAAACTGCAGACAAACGCTACATGCAGCATTTTATTTACCATCTTTATGTATAGTTTTGTACTTTACTACACTATCCTATAGCAGAGAACAGAATATCTGCACGTAACCAGATATATTATTCAGTGCACTCTGATACCTTTCACAAAAGTAAATAAGATGTAAAATGTATGCTTCTTGGACGGGGAATCTTTCTTCCTCTTTGTTACATTCAACAGCAAGTACACAGATGGGGTTCAAATAAGTGATCATGTCTCAGGCCAAAATCTAAGTTAGCCTGGAGCAGAGATAAAAAGAATACAATTTCAAACATAAGTTTTAGAACTACACCTCTACCCCGATATAACGCGGTCCTCGGGAGACAAAAAAAAAAAAAAATCTCACCACATTATAGGTGAGACCGCATTATATCAAACTTGCTTTGGTCCCCCCGTTCCTTGTTCCCTGACCGCCCCTTCCAGAGACCCCCGTCCCTAATCACCCCCAGGACCCCACCCCCTGCTCCCTGTCCCCCGACTGCTCCGACCCCATCCACATCCCCCGCCCCCTGACAGACACTCACTGGCAACAGCAGGAAGCGGAGAAACGCGGCCCCAGCCCACTCCACTCCGCCACCTCCCAGCCGTGGCGTGCTGCTTCGCGTCGCCGGTGAGGTCGGGGAAAGGATGCCCTCCGCACTCACCAGCGGCGGGAAGCGGAGCAACACAGCTCCAATCTGCTCCGCTTTCCTTGCCCCAGCCGTGGCTGGGAGCTGGCAGAATGGAGAGAGCTGTGGTCAGGCCGCTCCACTGCCCGTGAGTGCGGGGGGGATCCCTTCTCCCAAACACCCTCCCCGAGCAACACGGCTGGGACGAGGGAAGGGGAGGGGCTGCTCTTGGCCCCCTGCTAATACCCCAGGCCACTCTGGGACTGCGGGGCCCCCAAAAGTCCCCCCCCCCCACAGCTCCTGCCTCCCAGACCCGGGGGGAGGGGGGGAAGAGGAGAAGCCCCTGACCGCCCCCGGGACCCTCTGCCCCTTATCCAACCCCTCGACCCCAGTTTGGCCCAGCACCCTTAACACGCTGCTCAGAGCAGCATGTTGGAGCTTTACCGCGTTGTATGCGAACCCGCATTATAGCGGGTCGCGTTATAGCGGGGTAGAGGTGTATGTTATCTGTTATGCAAAGCCTCCGCTCAAATGCAATTGTAAGATCTGTAACTTGTATCATTAAGTTCTGCAACCTTTTTGCAGACTTTGTAACTTCAGTTATTGTTAGCATAGCCTTTTAAGTTTTGTAACCTTTTCAGTTACCACTTATATGAAGCTCCAAGCTTTGCAATATTCAGAGCGAGAGCGAACAAGGGAGTGTGTGGGGGATTGGGCGGAGAGGAACTGCAAGGAGAAAAGAGCCCGGAGACAGGAGTCAGGTGTGTCTGATGTAATCTGCCCTGAGAAGGCAATCATGGGGTGCTGTAAAGAAAAGAAGATGCATGAAACGAACTGGTCTGGGAATGCTTCTCGGTGACGGACACAGAAGGAAAACTGAGTGTACGTGACAGGAGCCACTCAGTTCCAGCTTGGCAATAGGCATTCACACAATCCGCCTGGTTCTTCTTGACCTGCTCACCAGCCCGGATCCGTGACCGCAGGCGGACACACCAGATCTACCATGCTTCAGCTTCTTGGCTTCCCGTGCTGTCTCCGGTAACCCTCCGCCTGTGTAAGTGTGTGGGTGCAGGAGGGTATGAATGCGGTGAATGTGTGCGTTTATGAGTAAGCTCCATCCCTTTTCTGCCTGACCCAACAGCAGCATCGTAATAAAACTAATACAAATGTGACCCTGGGTTGGTTTTTAGGGGAACAGAGGTAACATTATCAAGATTTTAAGTGTCAGAAAGCCTGCAGATGCCCAGTTTTGATTTCAAAAAATCCTCAAGCATTGCAAAGTATACAAAGTACACAAAATTTGTTAGTCTCTAAGGTGCCACAAGTACTCCTTTTCTTTTTGCGAGTACACAAAAGTAATTCAAGCAACCCTAATTCTACCTCTATATCCCCACCAAGAAGAGAACCAAAAATTGACAGTTTTACCTACAAGGCACACAAAATCTAGGAGATTTTGCCCAGCCTAACCCCTTTCTCTCCTTGTTCTTCAAGGCTACACCTACCTACAGCCCACATGGTTTCCAACCAGCCATTCTTCTTACCCTCCCCCACTTCCTGGATACACACATGGGTCATTTTGCAAAACATCAAACTGATCTATATTATCAAATTGATATACATGCTATTTTAAGTCTGTTTTTGTATTCTAGAATTATAGAAGTGCAACACTGGAAGGTACCTCGAGAGGTCTTCCATTCCAGCCCAATGCAATGAAACAAGACCAAAAGTATACCTATACTATCCCTGACAGGTGTTTGTCCAACCTTTCTTAAAAGCCTACAATGATGGGGATTCCACAACTTCCCTTGGAAGCCTATTCCAGACTTTAACTTTCCTCATAGTTAGAAAGTTTTAATCTCCCTTGCTACAGATTAAACCCATTACTTTCTGTCCTACCTTCAGCGGACATGCAGAACAACTGATCACAGTCCTAGCTACAGTAGCCCTTAACACAAGGGTGGCCAATCTGTGGCTCCAGAGCCACATGTGGCTCTTCAGAAGTTAATATGCAGCTCCTTATATAGTCACCGACTACGGGGCTGGAGCGACAAGCACCAATTTTCCAATGTGCCAGAGTGTGCTCACTGGTCAACCCCTGGTTCTGCCACAGGCCCTGCCCCCACTCCACCCCTTTCCATCCTCTCCCCTGAGCCTGCCATGCCCTTGCTCCAGCCCCCTCCCCCCCAGAGCCTCCTGCACCCCACGAAACAGCTGATCGGGAGGTGCAGGAAGGGAGGGGTAGGTGCTGATTGGTGGGGCTGCCAATGGATGGGAGCTGATGGAGGGCTGCTGATGTATTACTGTGGCTCTTTGGCAATTTACATTGATAAATTCTGGCTCCTTCTCAGGCTCAGGTTGGCCACCCCTGTCTTAACATATTTAAAAGACTTACCAGGTCCTCTCCTAAGACTAAGGCAGTTTAACCTTTCCTCATAGGACCTTTTAGCACTTTTGTTGCTCTCCTCTAGACTCTCTCCAGTTTAACCACATCTTTCGTAAAGTGTGGCCCCCAGAATTGGACACACTACTCTCCATTGGAGAGGCCTCAGCTAGAGTACAGTAGGATAATTACATCCAGTGTCTTACATATGACGCACCTAAGGCACCCTAGAATTATATTAGCCTTTTCCACAACTGCATCACATTGTTGACTCACATTAAATTTGTGATCCGCTATAATCCCCAGATCCTTTTCAGAGGTATTTCCACCTAGCCACTTATTTGATTATTCCTTCTTAAGTGTAGTACTTTGTACTTGTCTTTTTTGAATTTCATCTTGTGGACCTCAGACCACTCCTCCAATTTGTCAAGGTCATTTTGAATTATAATCCTGTCCTCCAAAGTGCTTGCAACTCTTCCCAGCTTGGTGGAATCTGCCAATTTTATAAACACACACACTCTCCACTCCATTATCCAAGTAATTAATGAAAATATTGCATAGTATTGGACCCAGGACTGATCCCACTAGATACGGCCTTCCAACTTGACAGCGAACCATTGATAACTACTCCGACTACAGTCTTTCAAACAGTTGTACAAACATCTAACAGAAGTTTATATAGACCACATTTCCCCAGTTTGTTTGACCATGTCAAAAGCCTTATTTAAAAAAAAAAAAAAAACCCAAGAAATCTCACATCTACTGCTTCTCCCACCCACGAGGCCAGTAAGCTTGTCAAAGATGGAAGTTAGTTTGGTTTGGCATGATTTTTTTCTCGACAAAATCCATGCTGGGTATTTCTTATAACCCCATTATCATTTCCTTGCTTAGAAATTGATTGTTTAATAATTTGTTCCAGTGTCTTTCCAGGTATCAAAGTTACGCTGACTGATCTATAATTCACTTACTCCTCACTGTTCCCCTTTTTAAAGATAGATACTAGTTTTGCACTTCTCCAGTCCTCTGGGACCTCACACATCCTCCATGATTTCTCAAAGATAATTGCTAACAGTTCCAGAATTGCTTCAGGTAGTTCCCTAAGTATCCTACGATGAATTTTGTCACGTCCTGAGGACTTGAACACATTTAACTTATCTGAATATTCTTTAAACTTTTCCTTATTTTAGCTTGTGTTCCTTCCCCCTCATTAAATGTTAATTGTGTTCAGCATGTGATCACAATTTACCTTTTTAGTGAAGACTGAAGCAAAACAGGCACTAACCACTTCAGGTAAGAAGAGCTAATAATGAATGACACCAAGAATGGTGGTGAGTACAGGACCTAACCTTTTCTTTATCTCTCTCTTGCTCCTAATGTATTTCAAAAACCTCATTGCCTTTGCTCAGTGTAACTCGTTTTGTGCCCTACCCTGATTTTGTCCCTAAATGCTTGTGCTACTCTTCTGTCCTCCCTCTTTAGCAATTGTCAACATTTCCATTTTTTGTAGGATATGGTTTTGATTTTCAGGTCATTAAGGAGCTCCTGGTGGAGCCATATTGGTCTTTTACTATTTTTCTTATCATTCCTTCATATCGGGATAATTTACACTAGTGTGTTTAAGACTGTCTCCTTGAGAAACTGCCAGCTGTCTGGAACTCCTTTTTTCCTTAGATTTTCTTCCCATGGGACCTTACCTACCATTTCTCTGAGTTTGTAAAAGTCTGCTTTTTTGAAGTCCATTGTCCTTATTTCGGCGCTCTCAGTCCTTTCTTAGGATCATGAAACCTATCATTTTAGCCCAAATTGTCTTCCACCTGGAGATTTGCTATCAATTCTTCCCTTTGGGTCAGAATTAAGTCTAAAATGGCTATCCCCCGGTTACTTCCTCCACTGTCCTTTTTGAACAAGCTGTAACAGTCTATACCAGCGTTCCAATCATGAGATTTATCCCACCACATCTATAAGACTCCAATTAAGTCATAATTTAGTTTTATGTACAAATACCAATTTTTCTTGTTATCCCCATTACATTTCTGCATAGACATCTAAGATGTTGAGCTGATTTCCCTCTTGCTGCTCCTATTACCCTATTGTAATTTTTCATGTTCCTCCTCACCCCTCCACATCTAACCTTCTGTTAAGGTAACCTATTTTAATGCTTTTCTGTAAGCTTTTTTCACCTTCGCCCTTTGAATCTAGTTTAAAGCCCTCTTCACTAGGATGGCAAGTCTCTGCCCATAAATCTCTCCAGCAACACCCTTCAGACCTATAGCTATGTGCCCCACCACAAAAATCTATGAAGGGCACTTTTATTTGTTAGCGTCTCTTGGAGAAATGAAATTTCTCCATGACTCTGCATTGGATATACGCCGAGCCACAAAAGTATTTGTAAAGGTAACAAGAAAAAAAATTGGAACTCCATGTCCCTTAAAGTCCTTGTAAATTGTTCCAAAATATATTTCTCCCTGCGGTTGAAGATGTGGCACATGAAAGTTCAAATGGATTGTTTTCGCTCAGCTACACAACTCCTCTTCTAATCTCCCCCCACATAAAACTGCAGACAGGGCCGTCCACGCCTCTAACAGAGCCTGAGCTATAGAGGCAGCTGAGAACAAAGCCAGCATCATGTGACCAGGCAAGTCTCTGGACCATAAATGATTTGCAAACCTACTTTAAGAACCAAAGGCACAGATCTTTACCTATTTAAAAAAAATCAGTATTTTAGATTGGGTTGGAATGCCCCACCTCCTGACCTTTACACTGAAGAGTTAGTTTCATCATAGAAATTGCTTAAGTTTCTTTCATTTTGGCACAGAATTGTGATTAGTCTTCACTAAAATCAGACCTGAAAGTATATTGCAGTTACTTACATTTTAGTTTTAACATTTGTAAGATCTAGTTAAAGTGACTGACCAAAGGCCAACTTGGATTTCAAAAGGTAGCTGACTAAATAGGTCTTTCCCAACTTTCAAATAGCTATTCATATGGCAAGTCACTCAATTGAGGACTGATGATTTTCATTAAATTGTTAGCCAGCTTATTTTTTTCCTCTTTATTCTAAACATGTAGAAACTCAAGATTCACAAAGTACGCTATTTTGTGATAGATGAATTGACAGCCCATCATGTATTGTTGTAATGCATTGACACAGACAAATGAGTACTCAAAAGGTATTAGTTGCTGAAGTCCTCTTTTCCGCCTTCAACTGAGAGGTCCACACCAGAGAATGCTTCTGTATCTCACAGTACATTTACACAGGGATAAAGCCCATGGCATAGCTGCAGCTGACCTGGGTCATCTGATTTGGGCTCATGAGGCTCAGGCTGAGAGACTAAAAATTGCTGTGTAGACATTCAGCCTCAAGCTGGAGCCCAAGCTCCACCCTCACAGGGTCCCAGAGCTTGGGCTCCAGCCCAAGCACAACCGTCTACACAGCAATTTTTCAGCCCTGCAAGCCCAAGTCAGCTGACCTGGGCCAGCAGTGGGTTTTTTATCCTGGTGTAGACATACCATCAAAGTTCTCAAGAGTGAGGGGCTAGATTTCTAAAAATATACGTATAAAACCTTTCCCTGTTTGCTGTATAGGATGTTGATTAGGTGGTTTCGCAGTTTCTTTGAGAGTATGTGGCACAATCTATCAGCATAGTCTGTGCGATACGTAGATTGTAATGGATTTTTTACCTCCAGTCTTTTTGGTATGATGTCCATCTGTTTGCATTTGGAAAGGAAGATGTCTGTCTGTATCTGTACGAGTTTTTTCATGAAGTTGATGGATTTCCATTCCATACGGCTAAATTCAGTGCCTTGCATAATGACATATCACACAGAAACTGCGAAACCACCTGATCAACATCCTATACAGCAAACAGGAAAAGATTAAGAATGAGCTCTCAAAACTGGATATACTAATAAAAAAACCAACCTTCCACACAAACTTCCTCATGGATAGATTTTACAAAAACTAGACAAGCCATTTACAACACAAACTTTACTTCTCTACGAAGGAAAAAGGACTCTAAACTATCTAAACTGCTACATGCCACAAGGAACCACAACAGTAGTTCCCTTAACCCACCCAACAATATTGTTAAACTTTCCAGCTATACTCTTAGCCCAGCAGAAGAGTCTGTCCTATCTTGAGGCCTCTCCTTTTGACTCTCCAGGCCCACGAACATGATAAAAGTTCTGTGGTGACCTAGAATCATACTTTTGACATCTCTGATTCAAAGAACATTTCCAACACACCTTTGAACAACGTACTAAACCACAGAATCCTTCCTACCAACACTACAGAAAGAAGGATTCTGCATGGACTGCTCCTGAAGGTCAAAACAACAGACTGGACTTCTACATAGATTGCTTCCATCGACATGTACAGGCTGAAATTGTGGAAAAGCAGAATCACTTGCCCCATAACCTCAGTTGTGCTGACCACAATGCCATCCACAGCCTCAGAAACAACTCTGACATCATAATCAAAAAGGCTGACAAAAGGAGATGCAGTCGTCATCATGAATAATTTGGAATATGAACAAGAGGCTCCTAGGCAGCTCTCGAACTCCACATTCTACAGGCCATTATCCTCTGATCCCACTGAGGATTACCAAAAGAAACTATACCATCTGCTCAAGAAACTACCTGAGAAAGCACAGGAACAGATCCGTGCAGACACATGTCTAGAACCCCGATCAGGGGTATTCTATCTGCTTCCCAAGATCCATAAAGCTGGGAATCCTGGACGCCCCCATCATCTCAGGCATTGGCACCCTGACAGCAGGACTGTCTGACTATGTGGACTCTCTCCCCAGGCCCTATGCTACCAGCACTCCCAGCTATCTTCTAGACACCACTGACTTCCTTAGGAAACTACAATCCATCAGTGATCTTCCAAAAAACACACTCCTGGCCACTATGGATGTAGAAGCCCTCTACACCAACATTCCACACAAAGATGGACTACAAGCTGTCAAGAACACTATCCCCGATAATGTCACGGCTAACCTGGTGGCTGAACTTTGTGACTTTGTCCTCACCCATAACTATTTCACATTTGGGGACAATGTATACCTTCAAATCAGCGGTACTGCGATGGGTACCCGCATGGCCCCACAGTATGCCAACATTTTTATGGCCGACTTAGAACAACGCTTCCTCAGCTCTCGTCCCCTAATGCCCCTACTCTACTTGCACTACATTGATGACATCTTCATCATCTGCACCCATGGAGAAGAAGCCCTTGAGGAATTCCACCAGGATTTCAACAATTTCCATCCCACCATCAACCTCAGCCTAGACCAGTCCACACAAGAGATCCACTTCCTGGACACTACGGTGCTAATAAGCGATGGTCACATAAACACCACCCTATATCGGAAACCTACTGACTGCTATTCCTACCTACATGCCTCTAGCTTTCATCCAGATCATACCATTCGATCCATTGTCTACAGCCAAGCGCTACGATATAACCGCATTTGCTCCAACCCCTCAGACAGAGACAAACACCTACAAGATCTCTATCATGCATTCCTACAACTACAATACCCACCTGCTGAAGTGAAGAAACAGATTGACAGAGCCAGAAGAGTACCCAGAAGTCACCTACTACAGGACAGGCCCAACAAAGAAAATAACAGAACGCCACTAGCAGTCACCTTCAGCCCCCAACTAAAACCTCTCCAATGCATCAAAGATTTACAACCTATCCTGAAAAATGATCCCTCACGCTCGCAGATATTGGGAGACAGACCAGTCCTCGCTTATAGACAGCCCCCCAACCCGAAGCAAATATTCTCTAGCAACCACATACCACAGAACAAAAACACTAACCCAGGAACCTATCCTTGCAACAAAGCCCAATGCCAACTCTGTCCACGTGTTTATTCAAGTGACACCATCATAGGACCCAATCACATTAGCCATGCCATCAGGGGCTCGTTCACCTGCACATTTACCAATAATATATATGCCAGGAGTGCCCTTCTGCTATGTACATTGACCAAATCGGACAGTCTCTACGCAAAAGAATAAAAGGACACAAATCTGACATCAGGAATCATAACATTCAAAACCAGAAAGAAAACACTTCAACCTCTCTGGCCACTCAGTAAAAGATTTAAGGGTGGCAATTTTGCAACAGAAAAGCTTCAAAAACAGACTCCAATGTGAAACAGCTTAGCTTGAATTAATATGCAAACTAGATACCATTAACTTGGGTTTGAATAGAGACTGGAAGTGGCTGATCATTACACATATTGAATCTATTTCCCTAAGTTAAGTATCCTCACACCTTCTTGTCAACTGTCTAAATGGGCCATCTTGATTATCACTACAAAAGTTTTTTTTCCTCCTGTTGATAATAGCTCATCTTATCTAATTAGCCTCTCAGAGTTTGTATGGCAACTTCCAATTTATCTGTATGTGTATATATATAAAAGCTTCTTACTATATGTTCCATTCTATGCATCCAATGAAGTGGGCTGTAGCCCACAAAAGCTTATGCTCCAATAAATTTGTTAGTCTCTAAGGTGCCACAAGTAATCCTGTTCTTTTTGCGGATACAGACTAACACGGCTGCTACTCTGAAACTTATAATTTCTGGAGGTTGTTATGGAGCTCTCCTTGGTACTCTGTGAGGGCTCTTCTCTAGCCGTGGCACATACATCATTTGTGGCACTTACGGCACTTGCAATTCCAAATGACTGTGTATTTTTGAGGTTTATCCCTGCAGAGGTTCCAATCATGACACTGAAATTGGTTCCTTATTCACAGTTCTTTATTCATAGTCCCCAATTCCTTATCCAAAGGCCAAAAAAAATTTTAAATCACCTTTTTTAAAAACTATAACCAAAATTAGTCAACTTATATTAATAATTATTCACATTAAAAAAGCTAGCCTTTGTCTGGCTCTACATGACAAAATACTTCTCAGAACATTTCAAATGACACATCCCAATGACCATTAGACTGTTCTGAAGTAGTTGGGACATGTCACTCCCTGAAACAAAGCTTTATTCTTGTGCTATATGCCGACACATGCTGCATCCCCAATTCACTTCATCTTGTAAGTGATGCTTGAAGAAAGAACATGGTTTTGACTGACTGTGATAAAAATATTCTTGGGTCACCTCAAGTGACAAGTCTGACTGTTATGAAGAGAGCACTCCAGGAATTGAAGCTTTGATTCTGGGCTAAATACTACCAGGTGTTTTACCTCTGTTTCTAGTTTGTATTTTCTTTGTAGGTAAACATAATATGCATGTAAAAGTCATTAAAAGCAACCAATATTCAACCAGTTTGTTGCAAATCCATCCATCTATGTTTTCACAAATTATATGGATGGTTACAAATAAAGAAGGCTATAGGAATCCTGGTTTGTTCTTAGACAAATTATGAACAGGAAAAATGGCTAAATTTACCTGCAGGCAAGCCAGGAAGCAGAGTATGCTTCAACTTCCATCCGGCGACTGGACTATAGCTACTAGACTTTCTTTTGTTGCTAACCATGATTAAAAAATGAACTGAAATGCCAAAAATCTGAAATGCCATCTGACATTTTACTCCATATTCTTTATGAAAATATGCTTATGATATGAATATGACATTACCAAGATATACTTTATGCAAGATGGGTCTTGTAATGTATCATTGGAAAGGTTACGATTTACTGAATGTGATTATCCAATTTGTATACACGTATCATTCCTGTATCTAAAGTTAGGATTATGGATTATGTAACAATTACAACTGGGTGTGTACTGGGAAGACACCCACCAGACCATCAAATTTGATGAGCCATCAGGAAGGAACAAAACCATGAAAAGAGACTAACAAATTTACTTGAGCATAAGCTTTCATGAACTACAGCTCACAAAAGCTTACGCTCAAATAATATAGCATGCATCCGATGAAATGAGCTGTAGCTCACAAAGGCATGTAAAATTTATTTATGCTCAAATAAATTTGTTAGTCTCTAAGGTGCCACAAGTACTCCTTTTCTTTTTGCAGATACAGACTAACACGGCTGCTACTCTGAAACCTGTCAAAACCATGAAGATACTAACCTCTCTCCCTCCTGGGAAGCATCCAGGGATATAACTGACACTACTAAGTCAAGTGGTCTTGTCACCGGATACTAAAATTACCTGGGACTTCTTGTAAACTTTGCACTGGAAGGGAAGGGAGATCAAGTTTGGGAAACAAAGGATTCCTGCCTTATGTAAATTCTATTTAAGAGTGGGGAGGAAGGCAAACGGGACTCCTCTTCTCTATGGCCTGTCTGCCCAAAAAGAAAGACTGCTAAAGCCACCTGAAAGGAAGGCGGGGGGGAGGGGGGAGAAGGAGAGAGGAATCCAGACTGAGAAAGGGGTCCAGTCTGAAAAGAAATATAACTGGAACTCTGAACCACAGAAACTTTGCAACCTGCCTAAAATAACATTTAGGGTAAGAAATTATATTTTGTAACCTGTTTCTTAAGTATATTGAGCTTAGCTTGCATACTTCGGTTTATTTGTTCAGCAATCTGCTTTTTTCTGCTTATCTCTTATATTCACTTAAAATTCAACTTTTGTAGGTGTTAAACTTATTTCTTGTTTATAACATAACCCCGTGTGTATAATTCATAATTGAAGGGCAGAGGGGGTAACAGGCTGTGCATACCTTCCTCCACATTGATGGAGAAGGCAGATTTCATAATATATCCTTGGGTCTGCACTCCAAGAGAGGTGGACACCTGAGTGCTGGGACAAGTCCTTTACGCTGAGCTTTTCCAGAACTGATCTCAGTGTCTGCTTCATTCTGCAGTTTGGCTTGTCCCTGCCTGTGTGCGCGCTGGAGGAAGCTTAATAGTTTGGCTCTGCAAGACAGGTAAAAAGGGTGCCCAGGTTGGCATCATAGGCAGGCTCAGTGGTATCTTGGCACATCAGGTGGCATCCAAAGGTGGGCAACCCGTCACAGTATCATTTAGAAGAGATTACTTCAGTGATTAAAACAGAGTCCATCTGTGCAACAAACCAAAGCAATTCAAAAGAGCATGACAGACTTTAAAATTGAATGCATATTTAAAAATTAATTAGAAAAAATGTTCATCTTTCTTCAGTGAACACCCAAGAGAAGCGATTTAAGACAGTTTTCCTGTTTTGTGATATTGAGCCACCTCCAGGGCTGACAAGTATGGGAGAAGGGGGGACAATTGTACCAAGGCACCAAGCTCAGGGGGCTCCCAAAAAGTCTGTGTGAATAAAGTGTTGGTATCTCCAGAAATAAATTTGACTGATGAATACAAGCAAAGAGACAATGAATTCAAGACTGAAGTACAAACTAAATATAAGCAAAGAAAACATTGTCAGTTTGTAATAAAAATGCAGTAAAGAAGCTAGAAAGATAAGTTTCTGTATGATTTATTTAAATATTTTCAACTTATAATGGTGCTTTTCTTGCCTTTTTCTTAGCAAATGAATGAATATCATTGAAACTGACCAATCTTCCAGACCACTTTGCAAGAGCTGCTAGGCCATTAACTCTTGACTGACCCATAGTTGCACGGTGGCAGTTATCCACACATTTGAGCACACTAAAAGATCTTTTATGCTGGCCCCAGAGCCTGGTATACAGCAAAATAGGTGAAGTGCAACAATCAGGTTGGGGCAGAGGTTTCAGAGAGATTTCATGCAATTTATTTAGTAAGTGAAATGATAACAGTATTTTTGGGCCAATGCCTTCTTTGCGAACGTGTTTGCAAAACACCAATTCCTCTTTTATATCACCAGAAATAGTGCAATAAAGATTCAGAATGATGAAAGGCATGGAGGGCAACTTCAACCTTTTCAAGGAAAATCCATGAAAATTCAAGCTTTTGACAGATATATTATGAATGGAGTGAACCATTTTTTTGAGGCCACCTACAACAGAGACTACAATGTAAAAGAAAATATCGTCCCAGAAAAGTGTCCTTTACAGGCATGTCTTGGTTACCTGCACCATCACCTTTGTTTTTGGATGGGTGTGTTGCCCCTGGAGAATCAATACCAAAGTTTTGCTGCAACGTTAACACATTCATCATAAATTTCATTCCATTTCTCTCACAATTGTACCAGTTCAGCGAGAAATCCTCAATGCTGTCTCTTTCAACATCAAGCATAGCATCTCCATGCTGAAGGACCAAATTCCATTCATTGATGGTGATTAGAATTTTCAGCCAAACTGAGGAAAGTAGAACATCAAAAGTTAATTATATGTAAATTACCAGTCCAGCAATATCACTTCTGGTTTTGGCAGTCAGGCTTAATTCAGACAGCTCATTCAATGCCACTTGTAAGCCTTTCAGATTCTTGGCAAAAGAACACAGACAATCAATACATCCAGTCCACTGCATAACTGACATTTAATGGAATGAATCAAAACTTTCCCATTGCTATCGGACATGTGCTGAAAATACTGTGCAATGGCTGAAGGCATCCAAAGAATGCAATACAATCAATTGATGACTAAGCTGAATCAGCAAAAACCAAGTTCAAAGTATTAAATCCATGTGGACAAAAACGTGCCCAAGGATTCTGTTGAAGTATTGCCTGACCTCCAGAGGCCTTTCCTGCCATATTGGCATGGCACCATCATAAACTTGACTACAACAGTTTGAAATCTAATCCATATTCACCTATGGTGTTGTGAATCATTTCTGCTATTTCCTCAGCAGTCTTCTTGGTAACGTCTCTGAAGCGCAGAAAAGTGTTCCTGAATAACAGTAGGTATTTGATGAATGTATCTGATCAACTGTTTGTGTTCCTTGTGAGAGCTGTCTGGATGCATCAGAAATTACTGAAAAGTAGTTGGCTTCTTCAGCTTCACCTCAGACTGTTTTCATACCCTGCCCTGTGCATTCTTGAATAAATTAATTTTGGCTCAGGTAATGTTGCACCTGTGTCTTTTTCACATCGTCAGCATGATCACCCAAAATCCAGTCATACCTGGCTAACACCACAGTAACATCCAAAAAATTGCCATTGGATTTATCACCCAGCTTGCCACTCAAGCAACAGAAAGCTAATGCTCATTCTTCAAGAAATAAAACATCTAAAATGTGTTTCAGAGAGTTTCCTTCCACTTTACTTTTTCATTCGCAAAATTTGTCTTCAGTAGTGAGTGGATGGTTTTATCATCTTTTAATCTTCTTCTTGCATTCATCCATTTCACACACTATATTATATGTGTATTGCTTTTTTTTTTTTGGTGGTCAGGTTTTGTTTACACAGCTGTGCATGGTAGGTGGATGAAGCTTCCCCTCAGGGAGGCCAGCTCCCTGTCCCGCCTCTTCCACCTGCAGCCCTGCCCACATTCCACCAGGCCCCGCCCCCGCTCACCATGTCCCTCTCCTCCACCCCACTCACGGGGGCGGTGAGGTTGCGATGAGCAGTGGGGTCTCAAGGAATGGAGAGTAGGGAGGTGGGGAGTGGCGTAGAGGAGGGATAGAGTGGAAGACAGGGATAGAGTGGAAGACAGGAGTGAGAAAGGATTCACCAGGCAGTGCCAGGGGCCTTGGGGAGGGATGGAGCAAGGAGGGGAAAGAGACGGAGCACAGGCAGGGCCATCATGGCCCAGGCATTCGGTGGCAGGTTGGCGGTGGCTGCACCAAGGGAGGCTTACCTCTCCTGGTCTATTACACCCGCCACCCATGCAGCGGTGATCTCCAGTCCACCCACTTAGCGGGACTAAAGTAGAAAGAACACCCTGCATCCTGGGGAAAAGTCAATATGGAATGTAGTAAACAGCATGCTACATCACTGCTATCCGGTTCAATTTTTTCTCCATTTGAAAAGCTATAGGAAAGAAGCACACAGGGAAACGGCTTTCCTTAGGTATCACTTTCTGGGTCGATTTTTCTTGTGCAGTTATGAAGCACAAATCTGTTTATGTCACCATATTTTACAGGCACTGCACGTGAAAGAAGGTTCTTAACTGAAAAATTAAGTGGTTCACGTTATTCCTCCTACTGCAGATACAGATTTCAAAGAATTACCATCATCATCTTTCTCTTCTTCACCATGCCCTGGTTTCCATCCAAAATATTCTAGAGTTCTTTTCCCTCTTCTTGTTCCGCAGTTTTTCTCTACCTTCCCTTTCTTTTTTTCTGTGCCTGACTTGTATACACGTTTCATATTTGATGGTCTGAGGGTAAGCAAAATTCAGCACAGCGTTACCAGCATCAAGAAAATATGCCTATATCTAGGCACCGGTTTCCAAGCTGTGGTTCCCAATCACAGCTGCTGCAGGGACCTGAAGAGTGCGCTCTGTCCTCTCCCTCCCCTATTCTTGCGGAATGGGAATGGGGGAGGAGAGAGCAGAAAGAACCACACAGCTCAGGGGATATCCACTCCCTCCTCCCAGCCTGTGGGCAGTGACAGCTCCTCTGCTCCCTCTCCCTCCCTGCAGCATGTGGTGCCTGGGAAGAGGAAGTGGGGCGGGGTGGAGGAGCACTTCAAGCTGCCACCCTAAGCCTGAGAGGGGGAGAGTGGGCTGAAGACCCTCGTGGGGCTCCAACCTCTGCCTCTGGGGGTGTGAAGAATCCCAGGAGCAGAGGTGAGGTTGGATTGGCAGAATTGACAGGAGGCTGAATTGATGGGAATGGACGCGAGCCGTAGCTCATGAAAGCTTATGCTCAAATAAATTTGTTAGCCTCTAAGGTGCCACAAGTCCTCCTTTTCTTTTTGAGATCTAGTTATGCATTTTTCCTAACCTGATGGAACTGACAATTAAACACAGCTTCATTAGCTTTCTACAACGAGTCCATATTTCAAGAATATAGTTTTAGTGAAAGTTTCCATCTTAGATAACTATATTATTGAACCCATCTGCAGTAAAGCATACCCTAGGGTGAAACAGGATGGAGTGGAGTACCAGCAAACATGATGTACCAGAGCACTAAATGTGTCTTGACAGGCCTGGCCAACTCTTTTTTGCCACTAAGTCATTATACAAAATGAAGACAAAGTGATGAAAAGAGCAATGTTTTATTATCTGTGTGTCTGCAGTTTAATACTATTTTGTAAATTTCTGTTTCTCATTTGTGCATGTGAAAGCTGCAGAATATTTATAATCTGCTGTATTTAGTATATAACTAGCAAAGTGTTAAGTCTGTTTTCTTTCAGGTATTATTCATGATATACAACAGGGATGGTCAAACGTATGACCCTCTGAGCCACATATGACAATCTTCAGTAGTTTGAGAGTTGGGATGTGCCTGCCGGGGCTTGGGGCTTCAGCCCATTCCTGCTGAAGCCTCGAGCCCTGGCAGGCACACCCTGTGGGGCTGAAGCCCCAAGACTCTCCACCACACCGGGCAGAAGCCAGAGATTGTAGAAGGTGTGTGCCTCCCCTGATTTTTCCCAGGCTTTGCTGGCCCCATCCCTGCATGGCAGTGCAACTGCAGAGCCCAGCCTGACCCGGTGCTCTGTGCTGTGTGAGGCTGGCTCCAGCCACCGGTGCTCCAGGCAACGCGTTAAGGGGCTGAGGGCAGGGAGTAAGTGGGGGGAGGGGGGGTGGACAGAGGGCAGGGGAGTTCAGGGTGGTGGTCAGGGGGCTGGGGGTGTGGATAGGGGTTGGGGTGGTCAGAGGGCAGGGAACAGGGGGGTTAATGGGGGCAGGGGTTCCAAGGATAGTCAGGGACAGGGAGAAGGGGCGGTTGGATGGGTCAGGGGTCCCGGGGGGGGAGGAGTCAGGAAGGAGGGGAGGTTGGATGGGGCAGGGGTTTCAGGGAGGCAGTCAGGAAGGAGGGGGGGTTGTATGGGGCTGTGGGGGGCAGTCAGGGGACAGGGAGGGGAGGTGGATGGGGCAGAGGGGCATCAAGGGGCAAGAAGCGGAGGCCAGGCCACACCTGGCTGTTTGGGGAGGCACAGCCTCCCCTAACCAGCCCTCCATACAATTTCCGAAACCCAATGAGGCCCTCAGGCCAAAAAGTTTGCCAGCTCCTGGTTTAAGACAATTAAAACAGTTGACAATACTAATCCAGACAGTTATGTTTAGAGCCTTACAATAGATTAATAAAGAAATTTGAATCCAATCCTGTGTTATCAGAAAGCAATGGTTCAGGAAGTACCTATCAAGTAATCATTCTATCTGGAAGATTGACTTACTCTCAGCATTCAGGATGGATTGATGATACCACCATGGGGGAACATGCACAAGAGTCAATCTTCTGAGCCTGAAATAAACAGAGAAAAGCCCAATACTATTGTGACATCTGTCCTATCCAGAGAGTTGATAGTACTCGCTAAACACATTTTTTTTCTTTTCATACCAATACAGAACCTACAGAGCTCTATTTCATACTATTTAAACCATGCTTTTTTAAGCATCGTAAAATAAAAGGATGGTTTTCCTCTTCTCAAAAAAGTATGAAAACTTAGGGAAACTCTTGTTTGCTGGAGAGACTCTTTAAATTGCCTAGATTTTAAATGTATCTAAAAACCACCCAGGCCCAATTTTGTCCCATAAGACTGGGAATGTCATCACTCTGGTTAAATGCATAACTACACATCAGCTAACTGAATGCTGAATTGAAGTCCAGCGGCTTCAGTGAAATCACTCAAGACAGGCATATAGTCAAAACATCCACAAGATGTCATATGCTTGCTTTTAACACTAGTGCACATAGTAAGATATAAATCTTGACTGGAAACTTCTCATGTGAAAGCCTTCCTCCACTTGGAAAGATTTGTATTGCAAATAAATCCTCTAGGACACTTCATTTTTCACTTGTACAACTGCTCAATCCCCTGCTAAATGCAGGTAACTCCATGCTCCACTTGTGGAAAGTCAGGGGATAATTTTGAAAACACTAGAATTAGTATAGTGCACTTACAGTTGTCCAGAAACGGTTATATATTTGGCATAAAAGAGCTGAAATGCCCATCCTTAAATAGCATGTCCTGAAAGCATTATAGCACTGTGCATTACTTCATAGTGTCTATTACAGTGTACTTTTATACCTATTCACATAATGTTTATTCCAATGGATGCTTCAAGCAATTCTATCCAGCACTAGCTCATGCATCGTGAGGGGCAGGAAATAGAACTAACAAATGAGATGGAGAATCAGAAGCTTCCCCTTGATCAGTTGCCAGAGTGACTCAGACCCTGGATCCCCTTATTACCAGTGCCAAAAAAGCAATAAGCTTGATTTATCTTTTCATTTTAATTCTGCTATTCTTTCAAATTACCAAGATGCAAAATAAAAGCAAATAAGCTTTCTATCTTCCTAGGATCCAAAGATGGGAGGATCCAAGCCCAGAGGGAGTTCACACTGTTCCTAAGTGTCCAAGCCAGTCTCCCTCTCTCTCATGCACCTTTCAAAACAAAAACAAAAAACAAAACAAAAAAAAGCTAGGCAATGTGGACCCTGCAGGATGTACCTCTTTTCAAGGGCTGGAGGGATAGGACAAGTGGATAATGAAGTGTGAAGTGGATCTACTTGGAGAGCACAAAAACAGCTTTTCTGTACCTCTTAGCTAGTGACCTTATTCTATGTTCTCTTTTTAAGATATAAAGAGCATGGGAAATGCTGATGAGGGAGATGGACTGCTGTGGAAACCCTTGGGGCTTGTCTATACTGGCACTTTACAGCGCTGCAACTTTCTCGCTCTGGAGTGTGAAAAAACACACCCGAGCATTGCAAATTTCAGTGCTGTAAAGTGTCAGTGTCAACAGTGCACCAGCGCTGGGAGCTCGTGGAGGTGGGTTTTTTATAGCACTGGGAGAGCTGTCTCCCAGCACTATGCCACGACTACACAGCCACTTTAAAGCGCTGCCATGGCAGCGCTTTAACTTGCTAGTGAAGACATGCCCTAAGTAAAGCAAGTACATATGAGGGAGAAGGGCTTGCTTGTATGTGGCCATGCGTCTGGCCTTTGATTTTTGTTCCTTGTTTTCCAGATTAATCCCTTAAGGGAATTTTTTTTTAAGTCCTAAATAAGGCCTTATTTTTGATTCTATTCTTGCATCCTCCTATGCTGCTCTGGAGGTGAAGCAATTTAGAGCAGCCATGGAGAAAGAAATGGACAGAGTTGAAGCCACAGAATAACCTCAACTACTCTCAGAACTGCATGCGCCCAATTTGAACGGTGACCAAGCTAACGTTCTGGGCTGGCAGGAGCATTGCATTGGAAAGCCTAATTGTATTGATACAGCTTTTATATCAGTGTTGGTTGTCTGTCTGTACTGGTACTGCAATGATGCAGTGTCAATGAAAGGTAACAGTGCCTAGGCTTGCTCCAAGGAAATGCCGTATGAACAATATGAACATCTATGTACCACTGTAAGCAGTCTTGACATACAAAGTATTTCATGTGGTATTGAATGCAACACCAAAATTCTCTAGTATAGAAAAGACCAAATTTGGTTAGCACAGCAAATAAACCCTGCTTCTAGGAATAGAGAAGTTTTGTGGTACCAAGCTTTTCTGCTCCACATGGGAAGAAGAGTGGATCTGAAAACTACACCTCGAAGAGCTAGAGTAGCAACTGGGGAAGTGAGGAAAGAGTCCTGAGATAGCTAGTGCAATCAAGGCGCAGTGAGTTAAAAACAGGTGTTTGGAGGAAGTGGTGCCAGCCTGAGAAGCTGCTAATCTTCACCAAAACAAATTCCATGTTCTGCTACCTGCAGAGCTCGTAGAAGATAAATAGTAAAGCGTTCAACCTGCTCTGGCTCTCACAGGGGAGATGGAACAATTTTTATAGTGGGGGTGTTGAGAGCCAAACTGTAAACCCTGTATGAAGTGATTTCCATTATAAGCCAGAGGGTGCAGCAGCACCTCCCTCACCTCTAGTTTCAGCACCTATGGGCTCTCACCTGGTCTGGCTCATAAACATGCAAGAGAGATGTTCCACAACTGGAGATACCTGTCCTTTTGAGATCCTGAACTCTGCTGAAGCAGCAGCTCTTCTCACAACAAGCAATCACCCCAAAAAACCTCTCCTACTGAATGCAAGCACTATCTGACCACCCTCAACCAAGCCAGAGACCAGTCATTTACACAGCAACCTCTTTTTAAGAGGCATAGGGCAGGAACAGGACATGTACTGCAAGTCAGGACTCAGGAATAAGTTCCTGCTGCTGTGCCAATACAAGTTTGCATGGCTGCTGCACAGAATGTGCCTGGCTGCAGCCACTGACATAAAATCCCACAATGAATTCACTGAAGCAACTTTCAAATAAAAGAAAAAGATACTCCAATAAAACAAATACAAACTTCTCTGAACAAATTATAACAGTACCTGCTATACTTCCAAAGGTCTGTTCTACAGTGAGCCTTGTGCAGAGGAAGGCTGCCCTCTCCCTGAATTACAGGGGCTCCTTTTGAGCCCACAGTTCCTAGCTGCTCCCTCCTCCCCACAGGCCAGTCAGTGACTCTGGGGGCAGAGGGCATTGGGTGTTTTTCAGACAAGTGGGGAGGGAGCTGAAAAGGAGGGAGAGATTAAGCACATGAAAAGATATTGTCTGAAACTAAAACAACTCCTGAATTGCCAGGGTCAAGAGAAGAGATAGGTATCTCAGCAGATTCCAGTGACAGTGACGGCACCCTCCCCCAGGCACTCAGGAAAGAAGAGTGTGCTGGTTTTTACAAGCACAATGCTGAAGCGGAGTTGCAGCTTTCATAATGGCCTCTAGCTACTGGACATATTCTCCAATATAGCCAGGGTTCTGTAAATTTTATAAGACCTGCTAGAAATGCAAAGAAGTTTTAAAATGTATGTACTTTATTGCCCTTGTTTTCATGTTCCAAAGTACGGGTTTTTACACTGTGCCCTTCTGAAATACCAATTACCTAAGTTTAACACTTGAATAATATGAAGACTAGTTTCCAGAATTAGCATTATGCCCTAGAGTGCTTTATTTTTTCCATCTATACCTGTACATATGAAGCAAACTTTTATTTTAAAAAAAGGAACACTCATGTTCACCATGGACTTGAATCTAAAACAAATCTAGTTTACTTTTCTCTGTATTGGCGGTTTATATATTTTCATTCTGATCAGATTGATTAGCAAATTTCATTCTTAACTCCACACCAGTGCTACAATGTTTGTCTTATGAACACAACAGGGAAAGCTTAAATCAGAGTAAAAGTCTTAACTGAAATGTCAACAACAATGCAAACCAACTCTTTTAATAAAACTTACAGTGAAGAGCCTTAAATCAAGTATTGCTTTAAGACATCTTCTGGAGACTACAAACACGGTATAGTTAACCATTCTGAATGAAGGCAGGCTTTGCACAATCCTACTAGGATCATTTAGCTCAATGTTAAAATTAATTCCCAAGTACAGTAAAACGGGAGATTATGTCCTTTCTGGCAATTTGAGCCAACAAAACAGGCAAATGTTACTTTATTTCAGACAAGGTTTCATTTATTACTAAATACTTCTACAAATAAAACAAGCAACAGATAAAAAAAATCAATGCACAAAAAGCAACATTGCAGATGACTTTATATTGCATGAACTCCAAAAATTCTAACTACTGTATTTAGTTTAAAAGTGACAATTTCTACACATAGTCAGCAAACATATCTGTTCAACCTGCTGCTATATCAGTAAGTAAATCCTTTGATGTGAGGTCCTTCATTTACCAAGATAACCAGGTTAGAAGATAAAACCACAAATCTCACTAATGACATTTAAAACTTTGAGCAGTTGAGCTTTCTAAGAACTGTTGTTCTATCTGTTAAATACTGTACTACAAAATAAGCAAAGTAATTAAGAGTTTAGTGAAATGTTCCGATGGATTTTAATCAACTATTAAAATATTTAAGTGCAAATTGGATTAAAAAAAATGTAAATTTAAGATGACCACCAAGCAGATTACATGCATTTAGTGAACTTGGAAAAAAATCTACTTGTTGAGGAAAGGGGTTTTATTTTTAAATGGGCTTGTAAAATATTTGATTTTCTCCATTATCAGAATATGGAGAAGTCAGTAGACGTGTCCAAGGGGTTAAGTTTTCCAGACAGAAAAATACTTACTGCCGTTCAAGTTTCCCCAAACATTTTAGAATAAATAGTGAGGAAATGAACTATTAAAGAAGTCTGTGGCTTGACCTAAGAGTAGCCTGGAAATGTAGGGAGATGCTTTGTTATGACTATAAACTAAAATAAAGGTGGAACTATGTTTTCAGGAAAGAGAACATAGAAAATTAAAGTTGGGTCTTCCCGCCACCCTTTCCAACTCACCGTAAACACAATTTGTGTTCTTTACACACAGTTGAACAAGTGAATAATCTTATTTATAAACTCTGTCAAGACTTGCCTGCTCTTTGTTTTATTAATGTCCACATATTTTATCCGTAAGGAGTTTGTTTCACAAAAGTGAATTAAGTTATTTTTAAGCAATTTACAGAAATATCTCATGGTACCAGTGACCTATAAATTAAAGTTAATAGGTCTCCTGGGTTTAGCTATGTGGTCTGATGTCACTCAATGATTTATTCACATCCATTACTTCTTATAAATTAATTCTCCTTAACTATTCCCAATGGTGCCTTACATTTTAAAAACAAGAAATGGCTGCAGCACTATACATAATTAAAGGAACTTCTCCCCTTACATTTTGACCCATCAAGTTAAATTTATAGTTCATACACCATGGAGAGGCAATGCAATCTAGTGGAGGAAGCACTGGATTGGAACTCAGGAGACCTGGGCTCTATTCCTGACTCTACCACTGGCCTGCTGGGTGAGCTTGGGAAACTCACTTCACCTCCCAATATTTTAAGTTTCCCCATCTGTAGAATGGGGAAAATGACACTGATCTCCTGTGTAAAGTACTTTGAGATCTATGGATGAAAATCTGAGATATAAGAGCTAGGTATGATTATATTATGCACAAAGATGAGTGCAGTATTCAAATCACAACCATCTCCCCATATTATGGCACTCTAAAAGACAAAGTATCATTTGAAATAAAGATAAACAAGCATTCATAAAAAAGTGAGATTGTATAAAATAAAATGAGTTTTGTTGTGTAGAACAGCATTTAATCTTTGTGCTAACAAAAATTCAATCTACTCAACACTAACAGGAGCATTTCCTTGTAACATCTGCCTTCTCATGTCAACGAACTGATGTTGAATTACTGGTGACATCTTGGAATCTGCTTCCTGACAAACAAGGCTTTTGTATCTGTCTGGAAATAATAATTTAATGGGCAGCTAATCAGGAATGAAAGCATGCTTCCTCGCCCTAACCTGCAAACAACCTGACAAGTAGGCCTGTTGCTCATCCCTCCTGTCTCCTCCCACCAGCCCACACGGAGACGATTCACTCTTCCCATCCACCAGCAAAAATAAAATCCAGATCGGACGACAGATTGCCTCCCGTACACCAGTACCAGTCTGTTGGCGTAACAGCACCCCGGCCTTGACTGCTACTTCTGTCAAGCCTCTGCAGGGGCAGCCTCCTTCTCTTCACACCCCAACTCCTCAGCCAGGTGAGGCTCTTCCTGTCCCACCACCCAGGGATCCCAGCTCAGAGAGCTACGGGCATAAGGGCAAACAGTTAAACAACCAACGTCTAACAAGCTTGATCAACTCTGAAGTCGTTAGGAAACAGCTCAGACACACCAACCTTGCACAGGCCCCCTTCCAAAGACATCCCCGGCCCCTCGACCCCGCTCTTCTCCCCAGGGCCTCCGGCCCAGTGGCCCCCGCACACCCCCTCCGGGCACCCCCGGTCGCGAGCCCTCACCAGCCCCAGGACATCCCCGGAGCAGCCCCCGTCCCCGTCCCCACACACGCACCTTCCCCCTCCCCCACCTGACCCGATTTGTTGGGGGCGCGCGCAGGGAGCCCCCCCCCTCGCATCCCCAGACTCTTTGCCAGGGGTCTCAGTCCCTTTGCCAGCGCCACATTCGCAGCCCCTCCCGCCGTCACTCCCCCAGCCCAATAACCAGGGCAGCGCCCAACGGCCGGCGGGGCTCGGCCTCCGGCTCTCACCTGCCCTGAGCACAGCGAGGCCTCCGCACTCTGCCCGCGACAGACGCGGCTCCAGCTTCCTCTAACTGAAAATCCCCCCGCACCCAGCTACCATCCCGTCTGCCTCGCCTCGCCGCGCCGCGCCTCGAACGGCTGGGGGCTGAGCCGGACGGGGCCTCCTCCCCTCAGGGGCGGGGAACGGGCGGGGTGTTGGAGGAGCGACCAGCCCCGTAACCGCCAGGGAAAACTACTTCCTGATTGGCCGTGGAATGGCGCGAGCAGGCTCCTGCCCCGCCTACCAAAGCCAGCCTTTTCATTGGCTGGGAAAGGTTAACCAAAGAGATGCTCCGATTGGCTGCCTGGCTTCCCTCTATCCCGCCTCAGGACGCCAGGTGGAAAGCGGCGTCTCAGAGGGTGGGATCAGTGCCAGTGGCTCTAGGAGGGGAGAGGTCAGGGGGGCGGTTTGCCCCAACCCGGGAGCAGGCTGTGCTGAACCTTACTCTGGGGAAGCTTCAACTTCTGTGCTGCTGATTGTGCCCGGGAACACCAAGCGGGGCAGTAAGTGCTGCTCATTATTTCTCAGTCTCTGGGCTCTCATCTCTTGGCCTTGTAAAATTACAGCTGTAAACCGTGGTGGGATTGGGTCAACTGGTGTTTCATTTATCAAGGTTGTCAAATTTTGTTTTGTAAATGGATAGTAGGAGATTCATATTTACTTCTTCCTGCAGCTCCTTCTTCTCAGTACTTATAGCCACCCTTAACTGCACTTCTAGTCTAAGAAGCTATTTATAACCAGCCATATTTCACATTTAACCAGCACTGTTACAATTTAATTATTCTTACCTGACCTGTCTTAGACATTTAACTCCAGGAGAGGGTTCATAGCTGTGAATCCCAAATGGAGATAGACACCTTCCTCTCACCTGGAGTTCAGCCCCTAACTCCCTTTGAGGGTCAGGGATTAGGCCACACCCCCTTCTCAGCATTTCCTATTGCCTAGTCTAGGCATTGCCCCACGGTGCATGCTGGCTTTGGTGTAGTCCATTTCTGGCACCTAACTTTCCTTATGCATTGTATAAGAAGTTTGGGTACCTGTCTTGGGGTTGTAGTTTCCCCTGGATGGCAGACTACTGAAGAGTAGGCATTGCAATACTGAGTCTAATCTAGCACCTAATAGGATTTTGAAAAGTACCTAAACAGGTTAGATGCTTAACTCCCATTGGTCTGAGTGGGAACTAGGCTCCTAATTTGCTCAGGTTCTTGTGAAAATCACAGTAGGTGCCTATCTACATCTTTAACCTCCTCAGTACCTTAGGGTTTGTCTACACTGACAGTTAACAGCGCTGCAACTTTCTCGCTTGGGGTGTGAAAAAGCACCCCCCTGAGCACAGCAAGTTGCAGCTCTGTAAAGCACCAGTGTAAACAGTGCCCCAGCACTGGGAGCTACGTCCCTCATGGAGGTGGGTTTTTTTAGAGCGCTGGGAGCGCTGTCTGCCAGCACTGCGTTGCGATCACACAAGGCATGTTAGAGCACTGCCATGGCCGCGCTTTAGCATTGCCAGTGTAGACTAGCCCTTAGAAAATCTGGCCCTTAGTGCTCTTCCTAGTAAGAGAATGCAGGGGAAGTGAGTTATTCTGGTCTGGGGTTCTGCTGGAGTAACTCCCAAAGGGACTGTGGCTTCACTTGTGGAAAAGTACAGGAACTAGCACGGAGCTGTGGGAATAGGGTTACCAGGTATCTGGTTTTCGACCGGAACACCTGCTCAAAAAGGGACCCTGATGGCTCCAGTCAGCATCACTGACTGGGCTATTAAAAGTCCAGTCGGCGGCGCAGCGGGGCTAAGGCAGCCTCCCTTGCCTGCCGTGGCTCCGCACAGCTCCAGGAAGCAGCGGCATGTCCCCCGTCCAGCGCCTACACATAGGGGCAGCCAGGGGGTTCCTCACACACCCACCCCCGCAGCTCCCATTGGCCGGGAACTGCCGCCAGTGAGAGCTGCGGGGTGGTGCCTGCGGACGGGGCAGCACACAGAGCTCCCTGGCCACATCTCCATGTAGAGGCCGGAGGGGGGACATGCTGCTGCTTCTGGGAGCTGCTTCAGGAGATCGTCACCTGGAGCCTGCACCCCTGACCCCCTCCCATGCCTCAACCCCCTGCACCAGCACTGATCCCCCTCCTGCCCTCCAAACTTCTAAGTCCCAGATCGGAGCACTCTCAACCCCTCACCCCACCCACTGCACCCCAACCCCTTGCCCCAGGCCTGATCACCCTCCGAACCCCCTGGTCCCAGCCCAGAGCACCCTCCTGCACCCCAAACCCCTCATCCCCAGCCCAAAGCCCACACCCCCAGCCCGGAGCCCTCACACACACCCCGCACGTCAGCCTGGACCCCCCTCCTGCACGCTGAACCCTTCAGCACCAGCCCGGAGCCCTCTCCTGCACCCCAAATCCCTCATCCCTGGCTCCACTGCAGAGCCTGCACCTCCAGCAAGAGCCCTCACCCCCCCACACACACCCCAACCCCCAGCCTGGAGGCCCCTCTCACACCCTGTACCCCTCCTTTTTGGCCCCACCCACAGAGCTGGAGCCCTGCCTCACCCCTTCCCACATCCCAATGTCGTGAGCCAGCCCAGTGAAAATGAGCGAGTGAATGAGGGTGGGGAGAGCGAGTGACAGAGGGGGTGGAGATGGAGTGAGCACGGGTGGGGCCTCTGAGGTGGGGCAGAGCAAGTGTGTTTGGTTTTGTGTAAGTAGAAAGCTGGCAACCGTATGTGGGAAATTCTCCTTCCACTCCAACTCACAAAGTACCTTTAAAATGACTTATGGTGGAGCTGGTGGGATTTTCTCCTTTCCCCTGGATAGGTTAGAATTCTACCAAACCAGGGCCAAGAGCTGCATATATGGACAACACTTAGTGGTCCACAGAGCACTTGCTGGTGGCCTACAGAGAAAGCTAGCTGATAGCATGGTGCTAAAATCTCCTCTATTTCCAGTTGCTAAATTGTATTTAAAGATAGCTAAAAATGCATTATATATTTTCCTAATATTATTTTTCCTGTAGGCAATTGTTGTTGTTGATAGAGAGATGTTATGTGATTATAAACAGGAAGGGTAATGAATCTGAGACAGTTTCTATATTGACATGTGGTCAGTCTTATGAAAGAGTTTGAGAACTCGTACTCCTATGTTTGTTGTTATCTGGATACATACTGTTGTAGCCCTCTTCACCTCCTGACACTGATGCTTTTGCAGCACATAACTGAGATTCTTGCATAATTGAACAGAGAGCCATATCAGGTGTTTCCCACTCTGTTCAGAGCATGCAAGCGGTATTCTTCTTCAGATTTTAGCACACAGCTTGGATCATATTCCATTTGTGAAAGATTTACACACATTGTGGAAAAGGGGGATTTCCTAGGAAACGGAGGAAGTTTTTAAAAACAAAAATATTTGACAGGTTTCAGAGTAGCAGCCGATGAAGTGAGCTGTAGCTCACGAAAGCTTATGCTCAGATAAATTTGCTAGTCTCTAAGGTGCCACAAGTACTCCTAAAAATATTTGAGGGGACAAAAGCTAAGTAAATATATTAGAGTTGTTTCTGGGCAGCAACAGTTTACTCCCTCAACTTGGATCCTATATAATTATTGTAAAAGTAATTGAAATACTTTCCTAATGGATTGTATTTTCTAAATGGACAACCTACCCTAAATTCTCATTTACTGAGGGGCAGTCTTCTCTCACGGATATATTTTGCTTTCCACAAACAACTCTCTGTACAACTTTTTATGAGGCCTTATCTACATTGCCACTTTACAGCGCTGCAACTTTCTCACTCAGGGATGTGAAAAAACACACCCCCGAGCGCTGCAAGTTTCAGTGCTGTAATGTGGCAGTGTAGATAGTGCTACAGCTACTCCTATCATGTAGGGGTTTTTTTTTTATAATGCTGTCAGAGGTCTCTCGCAGCGCTGGTGCCGTGACTACACGGCCACGTTAAAGCACAGCTTACTAACAGTTGAACCTTAGCTTGAAAGCAGAAGTAAGAGAGAGATCTTGGCATTCAAGGTTTCCCACAGAGCTGGTTAGAACCCGTCACATTTGTGTGGGATATGTGGAGTTGATTAAATGAATCTGAATAAGTATTAACATGGATGTTTTATATTATATGCAATTGTTTGCTATAACAATGGACAGTAGTGATGTGTAAAGTATCATAGTGACTAATTTATTTTGTATGGAGTTGTCAGCAAGGTATAGATAGAGGCACAGATCCTGGGCAGTATTTCAGCCATTGTGTGCTATACTCCCTGATGATACAGAGTGATTCTAAAGCTGGCATAGCTGCCCATGGAAGGATCATCCCAGTGTAAGGAAGTCCTCCAGAGGCGTAGAGCTGCTGTAGCAACTCTCACTCCAATCCATCTCCCTGCTGCTGGCATAGGTGGCCTGGTTATCATGCACCTCCACACAACTAATTGCTGACTACTATATTGCCCCCATACGGTCAGGTGGCATTGAGTATAATTTAGAGCAGTCTTGAGGCTGCTGCAACCACACTGGTACATAGAGCAGATGGAACACAAGGTCCACCTTTACACACCCACACCTCCCTCCTGCCCCACCAAAGCTTCTTGACTAAAGCCAAATGTATTCTTTATATTGATCAATGTTCAGAGAATTTTAAAAGTTTGAAAAATATGATTGTTTTGGGGGAGAGAAATACACAGCTAGAACTAAAACCAAAAGAATAAAAAAATAACATTCATAATATTTCAAAGGAAAGGTGCATTTCTTTGCTGCATACTTATGGTTATGATATTACCAATGTTTCCATTAAGAAACTTGGAAGTTTAGAAGAGGTGATGAGAAGTGAAATGTGAAGGTTGGAATAAACAGTAATTAATAAGGCTCACTCCTTGTTTTGCTGAGCTCACTGGCAGAATGAACTATTTGCTTCACAACATAGTTAAAATGTCATTGCTTTTTTTTTTTTTTTTTTTTTGTTTCCTGGCAAATTACTGTGAACTCTTATTAATGAATTAGCATGTGGCTGCAAGCCAGGAGTGATCTTTTTCATAGGCATGATCCTGCTTGTGTGTCTTATTCATTCTCTCAGAGGATAAGTGGAACTCTGAGGGTATGTCTACACTACGAAAATAGGTCGAATTTATAGACGTCGGTTTTGTAGAAAGCGTTTTTATACAGTCGAGTGTGTGTATCCCCACACAAATGCTCTAAGTGCATGTAATCGGCGGACTGTGTCCACAGTACCGAGGCATCCGTCGACTTCCGGAGCTTTGCACTGTGGGTAGCTATCCCACAGTTCCCGCAGTCTCCACCACCCATTTGAATTCTGGGAAGAAATCCCAGTGCCTGATGGGGCTAAAACATTGTCGCGAGTGGTTCTGGGTACATGTTGTCAGGCCCCCGTTCCCTCCCTCCCTCCGTAAAAGCAAGGGCAGACAATCGTTTTGCGCCTTTTTTCTTGAATTACCTGTGCAGATGCCATACCATGGCAAGCATGGAGCCCACTCAGCTAACCATCACCGTATGTCTCCTGGGTGCTAACGGACGTGGTACTGCATTGCTACACAGCAGCAGTTTATTGCCTTTTGGCAGCAGACAGTGCAATATGACTGGTAGCCGTCATTGACGTAGTCCTGGGTGCTCTTTTAACCGGGAGCCTGGGCAAATATGGGAATGACTCAGCCAGGTCATTTCCCTTTTAAGTTTTGTCTCATGGTGATTGAGTCCTACCGGCAGTGCACTGTCTTTTAATCAGCAGCTAGCAGAAGATGATGGCCAGCAGTCATACTGCACCATCTTCTGCCGAGCACCCAGGAGGTGACGATGGCTAGCGGTCGTACTGCACAGTCTGCTGCCAGCAAGATTTATAAAGATAGATGAAGTGGCTCAAAACAAGAAATAGACCAGATTGTTTTGTATTCATTTTCTCCTCCCTCCCTCCCTCTGGCAAATCAACAGCCTGCTAAATCAAGTTTTGAGTTCTATCCTTGAGGTTTTGAGTTCTATCCTTGAGGCGGCCATTCAGTTTCTTGCAAAGCCATCCCCTTTGTTGATTTTAATTCCCTGTAAGCCAACTCTGTAAGCCATGTTGTCAGTCGCCCCTCCCTCCGTCAGGGCAACAGCAGACAATCGTTCCGTGCCTTTTTTCTGTGCAGACACCATACCACGGCAAGCATGGAGCCCTCTCAGATCACTAGGGCAATTAGGAGCACATTAAACACCACACGTATTATCCAGCAGTATATGCAGCACCAGAACCTGGCAAAGCGAAACCGGGGGAGTAGGCGATGTCAGCACGATTACAAGAGTGAGGAGGACATGGACACAGACTTCTCTCAAAGCACGTGCCCTGGCAATGTGGGCATCATGGTGCTAATGGGGCAGGCTCATGCGATGGAATGCCGATTCTGGGCCCGGGAAACAAGCACAGACTGGTGGGACCGCATAGTGTTGCAGGTCTGGGACGATTCCCAGTGGCTGCGAAACTTTCGCATGTGTAAGGGCACTTTCATGGAACTTTGTGACTTGCTTTCCCCTGCCCTGAAGCGCAAGAATACCAAGATGAGAGCAGCCCTCACAGTTGAGATGCGAGTGGCAATAGCTCTGTGGAAGCTTGCAACGCCAGACAGCTACCGATCAGTTGGGAATCAATTTGGAGTGGGCAAATCTACTGTGGGGGCTGCTGTGATGCAAGTAGCCAACGCAATCAAAGATCTGCTGATATCAAGGGTAGTGACCCTGGGAAATGTGCAGGTCATAGTGGATGGCTTTGCTGCAATGGGATTCCCTAACTGTGGTGGGGCCATAGACGGAACCCATATCCCTATCTTGGCACCAGAGCACCAAGCCAGCAAGTACATAAACCGCAAGGGGTACTTTTCAATAGTGCTGCAAGCACTGGTGGATCACAAGGGACGTTTCACCAACATCAACGTGGGATGGCTGGGAAAGGTACATGACGCTCGCATCTTCAGGAACTCTGGTCTGTTTCAAAAGCCGCAGGAAGGGACTTATTTCCCAGACCAGAAAATAACGATTGGGGATGTTGAAATGCCTATAGTTATCCTTGGAGACCCAGCCTACCCCTGAATGCCATGGCTCATGAAGCCATACATAGGCAGCCTGGAGAGTAGTCAGGAGCTGTTTAACTACAGGCTGAGCAAGTGCAGAATGGTGGTCGAATGTGCATTTGGACTTTTAAAAGCGTGCTGGCGCAGTTTACTGACTCGGTTAGACCTCAGCGAAATCAATATTCCCACTGTTATTACTGCTTGCAGTGTACTACACAATATCTGTGAGAGTAAGGGGGAGACGTTTATGGTGGGGTGGGAGGTTGAGGCAAATCACCTGGCTGCTGGTTACGCACAGCCAGATACCAGGGCGGTTAGAAGAACACACGAGGGCGTGGTGCACATCAGAGAAGCTTTGAAAACCGGTTTCATGGCTGGCTAGGCTACGGTGTGAAAGTTCTGTTTGTTTCTCCTTGATGAAACCCCCTGCTCCTTGGTTCACTCTACTTCCCTGTAAGCTAACCATCGTCCCCACCTCCCTTCAATCACCGCTTTCAGAGACAATAAAGTCATTGTTGCTTCACATTCATGCATTCTTTATTAATTCATCACACAAATAGGGGGACAATTACCAAGGTAGCCCAAGAGGGATGGTGGAAGAGGGAAGGACAAGGCCATACAGCACTTTAAAAGTTTAAAACTTATTGAATGTCAGACTTCTGTTACTTGGGCAATCCTCTGGGGTGGAGTGGCTGGGTGGCTGGAAGCCCCCCCACCGCGTTCTTGAGCGTTTGGGTGAGGAGGCTATGGAACTTGGGGATGAGAGCGGTTGGTTACACAGGGGCTATAGCAGCAGTCTGTGCTCCTGCTGCCTTTCCTGCAGCTCAGCCATACGCTGGAGCATATTAGTTTGATCCTCCAGCAGCCTCAGCATTGAATCCTGCCTCCTCATCACGCTGCCGCCACCTTTCAGCTTCAGCCCTCTCTTCAGCCCGCCACCTCTCCTCCTGGTCATTTTGTGCTTTCCTGCACTCTGACATTGTCTGCCTCCACGCATTCGTCTGTGCTCTGTCAGTGTGGGAGGACAGCATGAGTTCAGAGAACATTTCATCGCGAGTGCGTTTTTTTTCTCCTTCTAATCTTCGCTAGCCTCTGGGAAGGAGAAGATCCTGTGATCCTTGAAACACATGCAGCTGGTGGAGGAAAAAAAAAAAAGGGACAGTGGTATGTAAAAAAACACATTTTATAGAACAATGGGTACACTCTTTCACTGTAAACCTTGCTGTTAATATTACATACATAGCACATGTGCTTTTGTTCCAAGGTTGCATTTTGCCTCCCCCCACCGCGTGGCTAACAGCGGTGAACATTTCTGTTCAGCCATAGGCAAACAGCCCAGCAGGAACGGGCACCTCTGAATGTCCCCTTAAGAAAAGCACCCTATTTCAAATAGGTGACCATGAATGATATCACTCTCCTGAGGATAACACAGAGAGATAAAGAACGCATGTTGTTTGAACACCAGCGAACATACACTGCAGTGCTTTGTTCTACAATGATTCCTGAGTATGTGCTACTGGCCTGGAGTGGTAAAGAGTCCTGCCATGGTGGATGGAATAAGGCTGCCCACCCCAGAACCCTTTTGCAAAGGCTTTGGGAGTATATCCAGGAGAGCCACGAGTGCCAGGGCAAATTAATCATTAAACATGCTGGCTTTTAAACTTTGTATAGTATTTTAAAAGGTACACTCACCAGAGGTCTCTTCTCCGCCTGGTGGGTCCGGGAGGCAGCCTTGGGTGGGTTCAGGGGGTACTGGCTCCAGGTCCAGGGTGAGAAACAGTTCCTGGCTGTTGGGAAAACTGGTTTCTCAGCTTGTTTGCTGTGAGCTATCTACAACCTCATCATCATAGTCTTCCTCGTCCCCAAAACTTGCTTCCATGTTGCCTCCATCTCCATTGAAGGAGTCAAACAACACGGCTCAGTAGTGGTGGTTGAACCCCCTAAAATGGCATGCAGCTCATCATAGAAGCAGCATGTTTGGGGCTCTGACCTGGAGCAGCCATTCGCTCCTCTGGTTTTCTGGTAGGTTTGCCTCAGCTCCTTAAGTTTCACGCGGCACTGCTTCGGGTCCCTGTTATGGCCTCTGTCCTTCATGCCCTGGGAGATTTTCACAAATGTTTTGGCATTTCGAAAACTGGAACGTAGTTCTGATAGCACGGATTCCTCTCTCCATACAGCGATCAGATCCCGTACCTCCCGTTCGGTCCATGCTGGAGCTCTTTTGTGATTCTGGGACTCCATCATGGTCACCTCTGCTGATGAGCTCTGCATGGTCACCTGCAGCTTGCCACACTGGCCAAACAGGAAATTGAAATTCAAAAGTTCGCGGGCCTTTTCCTGTCTACCTGGTCAGTGCATCTGAGTTGAGAGTGCTGTCCAGAGCGGTCACAATGGAGCACTCTGGGATAGCTCCCAGAGGCCAATACCATCTAATTGCGTCCACAGTACCCCAAATTCAACCCAGCAAAACCGATTTCAGCGCTAATCCCCTTATCGGGGATGGAGTAAGGAAATCGATTTTAAGAGCCCTTTAAGTCGAAAAAAGGGCTTCGTCATGTGGACGGGTGCAGGGTTACATCGATTTAACGCTGCTAAATTCGACCTCAACGCCTAGTGTAGACCAGGGCTGAGGAAGAAATTTCACAACTGAAAATAGAGGAGCCACTGATGAGATTTCTGGGCAGGATATTGGGTGAGCATTTGGTGTATGTGTTGATGATAGGGGTTTGAGTGAATGAGCACCTGGCTCTCAACTGAAATACTGATCTCTTGGAAGCTGATTGTCTGTATGTGAAGGGCAATTATTTAATGCTGTTGTTAATTTCAACCTGTCATTTTCCTATACTTTTTCCCTTAAGTGCTATCCTAATGCTCTCCTACATCCCAGAGACAGGGTGCAGAGCACCTGTGCAATTTATAGGCTGTAGCTGTGAGCACAGTCCACTGCTCCTTCTACACCTCTCTCTGGTGGTATCTTAAATTATGATCATTTACTGTTGATACTATTGCACAAAACCTTTTGGGAGTTGCTGCAATATTAGTGAGTATGTTATGAAAGAGGCAGCTTTTCATGTTAAGACCTGCTATCAAGATGCCAACTTGAAAGACTGATATAATTGTAAGTGCACAGTACCTAATGAAGAAAAGAGGCCACATCATACTGATTCAGGTAAAAATAAACTGTGAAAGAAGTATGACATCTTACGAGATTAAAAAGATCCCCAACAAACCAGTGATATTATACTACAGTGAAGAGGAAATAGCTCATGTTGATATTAAGTCTCCCTAACAGACAATCTGTTGAATACTGATGAGGTCAGCTTTGGAGGAAGCTGAGCATCCTGCTACTCCCAATACCAAGAAAACACTGTGCATATGACTGCATATTTTGGGGAGGAGAGCTAGGAACATTGCTGGGGAAATGGTAGCCCAGAACAAGTGCAAGTGCATCAATATTGCAACTACCAGACTCGTTATCCTGATTTATGGCATCCCAGCAGTGATAACCCCTCAGTCACACCCGTGGCATTTGTGCATATGATGCAGCCCCTCTGGGGACTGCCACTGAAAAAGTGAAGCTAAATTAATAAGTTATATATTTAACCAACTGCTGCAATTACAATTTTAGAATGGGGCTTATTGGCAAAAATATATGGTAGTAAAAAACATAACCATCCACATGTCAAAAAAAAAATAGAGTATTTATTTTTCTCCAAGACTCTCTCAGACCTCTGAGCATTCCACATACACCCTACAATATTCCCGCTCTAGCTCTCATTTACAAGACATTTTGCATTTTCTTGATTATCCGATTCCCGAGAAATGGACACAGTTCATTCCAGAATCACCCAGAAGGATCACTGCAAAATGATGCAGGGCTCTCCTTTCCCACTAGGGGCTGAGCCCATGCTGGCCTAAGAGCGAACGAGACAGGATCAGATTCTATGGTCCAGCCAAGATCTGCTTAGTGTAGCAGAAAGGGGACCTATCAGAGATCTTGGCCCTATGACTATTCTAACCTTTGCCAGCTGTCAACAATCCTCAAGGAGTCATTCATCATCTCTGGTCACTCCCCTCCCACCCTGACATACCCCCTATGCTGGCACTCAATGGGTGATGATTTAGGAGCTAGCTGTGCTGGCCCTGCACCTCATGGGGACTCCTTTATGTCTGTGGACTTGTCACTGTCTGAGCAATAGGAAAGGAGAGGAGAGGAGTGAGGCTGTGAATTGGACCCATAATTTTGGTTGTGAACTATGGTCTTTCCATGACACCTCTTTCACTTCTGTAGCCTACACAACTGGCCCTTACTGCTTGTTTAGTTTTCATTTCAAAAGCTGCTACCTCGCCTCAAAGGGTGAATATACATATAAGCTGCAGCTATGGAACACATCAGATCATGTCTTCTCTGGACAATAGCTGCCCCTGACTGTAGTCCTGTGACAGAATCTCAGGTGCTAGGGGTCTGGAGAGAGAAGCAGGACTAATCTGTTGACTTGTACTAGCTCATGCTGGCAGGCAGAGCAGGTAGGCTTCAGTAGCTCCAGTTCACTATAGAAAAGAAGTTGTGGGCCCCTCTCTCAGGAAAGGATGGAAAGGGGTTGAAATAGGAGGTTCTGCAAAGAAAACTCTAGAACCAGCCATCTTGAGAGGAAATTCAGGCTCTGGTCTGTGTTTGGTTTTTACAAAGGGTAAAATTCACCTTCTATAAAGCCTGTGCACCACTGAAACCCTGTTTTGTTTTGGAGATCCAACTGTAATTGGTAGCGTTGCTCTAGGGCTGGTCTACTCTTGTCTTCTAAACATCAGCAGAGGAGCAGAAAAATTCTTGTATATATTTGTGAAAGATTTTTTGTTTTAATTCTGCACATGCTGTGTAAAAGTTTTTCTCTTAAAAATCATGTTGACAGTATCTCTTTAATGTCAAACACTGTGAACTAAAAAGACTTCTCATTATAAGTCTTCCTAGCCGTAAGCATCTCATTAAGTATTCAAGGATTGCTAACTTGCAAGTGCTGGATGTTAGCCTCTGTTGGGGTTATTATTCCCCTAAGCTTTTTTGTATGTGTTGAGCTATAAAAACAGGTAACTTTCCCATGAGATAGGCCTTCAAAGTAACCATATAAAAAGTAATTCAGTCCTATATGAAATGTTTTTTTTATTCGAAAGTCACAGAGCATGACATTGTTTAATTGCCCATTTTTGTTTTGGGAATAGTGTGTTGTAGTTTCTTCTTCAAACACACATGCTCAGACATATATATTCTCTTATTTGCATTCTTGATTTTTCTAGGTCAGTTTTCAGTAATTAAGGAAAACCTCTATGCATGAGTCAAAGCAGATGCTCCATTGCATCCATCTATAAGAAATAGGCATTTCAGGGTCCAAGAGCTTGGGCTCCAGCCCAAGCCCAGAAGTCTAAACAGCACTGAAACACACCTGCAGTCTGAGCCCAAGTTGGCCAGCCATGGGTGTCTAGTTGCTGTGTAGATACTTCAATAAAAGCTTGATTTTTCAGGATGTTGATTTTCAAGGTGTTGAGCATCCACAGCTCCACGTTGGGATGCACAGAGTGTAAATCAGTACAGAATGTGGCCCAAGGTGGCTTTTTCTCCAGTGTCTCCCTTGTATTTCACATTCAGACTCTCTCATGTTTTTCTGCAGGGCCAGTTCTAGACAGGTAAAGTATGTGCTTCCCAAAAGTAAAGGGCCCTTTATCAGCACCCTTCCCATCACATGCCTTTTCCATATGTTGTAATCTCTCATATACCTAAACTTTAAAAGGTGAATTTAGGGCCTAACTCTCCAGAGGTTGAAAATGATCGTGGTCTACACACCTTATTCACTGCCCAAACCCTCCAGGGAGGCCACAGCTGGTGAGCTAAGAGAATTAACCTGTGAAAATATGACTAGCTCCCTGTAGGATGTTTAAATTTTACTATGCAGCAATATAAGCTACCTCGCATCTTCTCTTCCAGAATACATCTTACTCATTAAATTCCTCTAATATAGGCAAACTCTTCTGACCATTTCTCCCAAACTCCCTTTCTGCCCGTTCAATGCCAACCTGTCTCTGTCCCAGTCCTGTCTCTTCCTCACTCCTGAGTCCTTGTTCCAGTCCCAATCTTATCACTTAACCAGTCCCCCGTCTCCACTACTTAAGCATCTCATACCAGTCCTCCCTCGGGACTCCCAGTTTCCCCACCACCATTCCCAGCCTGAGTCTTCCCTCCCAGTCTCCTTGGCCAGCCGTTCCCACTCCCCTTAACCCCTGGCTCCTTGCTCCTACATTCCTTGTGCAGCAAGTCCCAGTTCCCCTAACACAGTTTCCCCTCTCTTACCCTGCCAGCCTCCAGTCACTCCTACATCCACATTCCTCATCCCTACTGACTCCCAGTCTCACTCCCTGGGCTTCTCATCTGTCTGTGTCCTGTTGTACCAGTCCTGTTGTTCCAATCTCCTTGTCCAGCCATTCCCATTCTCCCCATGTCCCCCAGTCCCTGCCAGTCTTCCGCTCTCGGCCCATCCAGTTCCTTTACCTAATCCACTTCCTCCCCTGGTCCAGCTCTTGTCCCTTCTACATTTGATTCAAGTGGCTTCCTCCAAGACTCTGCCTGGGCCCAGAAAGTCATGGAAAGCCCAGCAGAAACAGTCTCCTTGCTTTTATTTCCAGTGCCTGGATATGGACCTTGCATAGCCCACAGCAGCCAGGAACTGCAATTGGAAGGAAATTCCTGCTCAGCACTGTACTGGATTCCTCCTGTAGACAGTATCTTTGAGGAATTAAGCTATGAAACCCTAGTGATTTTCTACTCAGCATGGGCAAACTGCAACTTTTCAAAGGCTTATAACTTAGTCAACATTGAGCAGATTTTCACAGGGACAGCAAAACAATCCCTGACACACATGGAGGTTCTAAAGCTTTTCAAAAAAAGGTCATCAGAACAATGTGTTTTTCTTTCACTTCATTCCCAGAAATGTCTGAGCCATTTTGTCTGAAAATTTCCAGAAATATTCAGTCTGAAGAAGACACACAGCATGTAACATTTCAGCCTAAAGGTTAGAGTTTAACAAAGTTATAAGCAACTGAAACAGGGTCTTGTAATGGGAAGGGTCGGGCAACCTTAATAGGCAGGCTACTAGCCCTGCCTATAGTACTACATGCATTAACAGGCTTTTATTTTCAAAGATTTAACAAATATATTTGCTCTTTTTCTCAATTTTCCATTCAAAAATCTTTTGCCAAATATATATAGTAAAAAAAAAATCATTTGCTTTTCCAGAAACAGAGGAAGTCAAATTCCCACCCATCCTTTTCTCTCCTGGTTTATTTATTTTCCATATGAGATTTAATGAGCTTCCTGAAATGTCCATCTGCAAGTTGTTCAGATAAGTTAATATTAATTTCCTTTTCAGAGGGCAAAGAGACACCTTCATGTTCCATGTTATTTCAAAGCAGTTAAAAGTGTACCATATAACTTCAGAATCTAAGCATTCCAAATTGCATAATTTTGTGAATTCCACTGCATTGTCTAGTGCTTTTGAGCAAACTAAGTTCTACCATATAGCTGATTGAATGCTGACACAAATGCTTCATTTAATTTCAGTTAGGTGATTTATTTCAACTGTAAAATTCTGTGTAGTATATGTGTAACCCCTTGGGGTTTAGAGAGCATGGCCCCTTTAAATCTTTTTCCTATTGGGGAGGGGGAGCAGTGAGAGAAAGGAGGGAAACTTGGGGGTGTGGCTCTGGAGGGGGCGGTGGGGGTAGAGAAGGGCTGCAGCCAAGAGGCCCTGGACAAAGTGAAGGAGAGAGAACCTGCCTGAAGCCTGGGAAGGACGGGGCGGCCGATCAGGGACACCCCAGGACAGGAGCCAGGAGGAGCACTGTGCTGGGGGGAATTGCCTGAGAAGGACAGGCCGGAGCTGGACCCAGTGTCACTGCTGCCCAGAGCTGCATGGGGCTGTGAGTACTGGGGCTTGTGACTCTGCATTGGGAATAAGGAGAGAGACTGCCAGGTAGTTAAGTGGGGAGGTGGTCGCTCTGTGTGGCTTTGCAGAGAGCAGCAGAAGAGGGCACTGGAGGGGTTTGTTGGGGAAAGTTCACTGGTGCTGAAGACGACCAGGAGCACCCAAGACTCACCATTGAACTGGAACTTTGCTCAGGACTCCTGAACGCTGTGTGCAGACACATTGCTCAGTGTCTGCCCTGTCAGACTGTGCTACCACTGGGGCCTGTGGGGCCTTGGTTTGGATGCAACCCTGTTCTACTGCTCCCCCTACATTTCCCCTTGTTGTTTTCTCTTCTCATCCCTCTGTAAATAAATATCTCCTTTTGTAATATCCATTGTACCTTTCATGTGGAGGTGTGTGTTCACTCTTGGGTGTTCAGAATAGGTGTCCCGGGGTGGAAGGACTTTTTCCTGCTGCATTCCTGCGCGTACTGTCTCTTGGCCAGAGCTGCCTGCAGAGCAGACTCCATCTTGGCCACGAGAACGCTAAAGTTACATATGTAAATACCACCCTAAGGGATTTGTTTTGATTTATAGCTTGTCTCATGAGACAGGCTCAATCTCCAGGTCTTTGACTGAACTGTTCATGAGGAAACTTTATAATACAAAAAGAAGCTACTCCTAGGACACTATGCAGAATAATTTTATTGGGGAACTTTTGCTTGTGACTTGTTTCAGAGGCCAAAATAGATGGGGATTTACACTGTCATTCAGGCAGAAGCAACCAATCTATCATTCTCCCAAATTCACTTTCAGCACATCAGTTACAGCCTTTCTATCCTTCTCCAGGCAAGTCTTTTAGCATCTTGTAGGAGAAAACAGAACTCTTTTCCTCCCCTACATTTATTTTAGTTTTTCTCTTTTAAAGAAAAGTTGCAAATATTTTTAAAATATAATTTTAAATAGTTTAAAATCTTAAATTTGTGCCTAAGGTCCAGGGGCAGTGGGTGAACCAGCAATTGGGGGAGGCTAACCTCCAGCCCCTCCCCTTCTGCCTGAGGCCCCGCTTCCTCCTTCCTCCCCCACTGGAGCTTAGCGCACCCTCACCTCAGCTGCTGCCCCACTGCCTGCCTGAGTGCCCCCAGTCCTTGAGTCCTGGTGAAGCCACAGCGCCCCCAGCCCTGGAGCACTGGACAAGTGGTGTGGCCCCACCGCCCGTAGCCCCGGGCTTTGCGAGCACTGGCCCCAGCCACCCCAAGTCCTAGTGGCAGGCCAGCCCATCCCAGCCTGGGCCAAGGAAGACAGAGAACTGGAAGCAGGCAGGAGGCGACCTAGGGGTGGAGCGTGAGCAGGGCCACACCATGCTGCTCGGAAGGCTCAGCCTCCCCCAGCCTATGATACCTGCCGCCCATGTTAGAGTTCCAATTCATCACTCGCACTCGTGTGAATGAGGAGTTAACTCCCAGTGAAGTCAATGGAGTTATGCCACTGTAAACGAGAGGAGAATCAGCTCTACTATGTGTGCAGATTCAATTAGAAAGTCACATTTTAAAACCAAATATTTGAAAATTATTTCCCCATTCACTTACTTACCAAGACCCAAGTTCACAGTTCCTCACTTTTCATGAAATAATGATAAACATATTAAAAAAAGGAGGGAAAGCTCGGGTTAGGTATTTGTCAGCTCTTGCAGAATAAGCATTGAATCCAGCACTTAGTAGCTGGTAACCAAGTGCAACGTGAACCAGTTGTCAAAAGTCTTAATTAAAATGCAGATATAGTTTTAACTTTTTTAATTCAGAAAAAATACACTGGCACCTGGCTATTATTTATGGAGCTGACATAGGTTGCTTTGTATATGCTCCTACTATCACAGAGAAAGAACAAGTGAGACACTGACTTTCAGCTGTAAAGTGATCTATCAACTGTTCAATACCCAAGATTCAGCTACAAAATGTTTTCATGAGATACTTGCTAGCTGCAATTGCGAATGTCAGAACTAATTAACACGTTATGTAAATGTTACTAATTATTGTATCTATATGCTCTGATTTACCCAGATACTCCCTGGGGAATTCTGCACTACTGCATGTGTGCATAATTAATGAATCACTCATTTTTAATTTTTTGCACAGAAAACCCTTCTGCCAAAATGTTGCTGCAGGTCTGCCTTTTGCCCACCATAGGGTGCTGTGGCGATAGAACACAACAGCAGCTCCTGGCCGGCAAGAGAAGAGAAAGAGCCTGCCTTCTTCTCAGTGCCTGTCAGGCCAGGTCAGGAGACAGGGGCTCATAAAGGCTAGTGGGGGAGGACAGATTGGGGCAGTGCCTAAATAGGAGTGGAGGCACAGGACCACAGGGAGGTGATGGGGGAGGGTGTGCATCGCTACATAGGGACAGGGGAGTGGCTGGGTGGGGGCACAGAGCCACGTGGAGGAAGGGATACAGAGCCACATGGGGATGGGGGGAGTGGGTATCTGAGTGAGGGTGGAGGGACACCTGGACAGGGGTGCAAGAACACACGGAGGTGCAGGAACACATGGGGACAGGGGCAGATGTGCCTGAGTGAATGAGAGAGGCTAGGGGTCAGCCAAGGTCTGCATGGGGGAAGCTCCCTAAGAATCCCTCACCACCCCCTCAAAAAAAACCTGTTCCATACTTTTCCCATCCATACCCAACAATCCTCCACGTTCACACCCAGGCTCTTTCCCAGCAATTTACTTCCCTCTCCCTCAGCTCTTCCGTTACCCCTGACTCTTCCAAGCCTTTGCACTGCTTCTGAGGGGTACAGGAAATACGGTTCTGTACTGTGGTTTAAATGAATTATTACTCAGAGTTCTGTATTAATATCACCAGTAAGAATCTGTTTGTCAAAAACATTTTCTGAATCTTTTTTGTTGTCTGTATTGTTAGACATACCTTCTGACAGGTATTTTGAAATAAATGACCAAAAATAATTTAAACTAGTGTGATTATATTGTGTTATTTTAACAAATAAACTAGGCAGAATTTTAAAATATTGTGCACAGAATTCTTATTTTTTGGTGCAGAATTCCCCCAGGGGTAACCCAGAGCCTTGTGTTTTGAAGGTAGGCTCCTTGTTTTTAATAGTATGGCCAGTGAATGGTGTATTATGTTGCATACATCTTTTAGGACTCCGACAGGGCTGTGTCAATGGCCATCTTCACCTACAAATACAAGGAGTTGCCTGGGCTTGCTTCCTTCTTTTCCGTCCCATTAAAATCAGTGGGAATCATGGAGCCAACTCTCTCCAAGCTATGTGAAAAATACCTCCTTGTCTCTCAGAAACACTAAGCGGAAGAAAGTTACAAGAGAGGGCAGCTAATTCCTCACTTGCTATTTTTAAGGAAAATAAAGTATAGATGAATTGAGGAGTTCAAAGGGAGGAGTGTAAAGTCTTTCAGAAGTGCCCTTCGGCTCCCAGGAGGGGTCAGATTTGAGAGTTGATAGCCTTATGAAGTCTGAAAGTAAGTGAAGGATGAAAGCCCATTGTGGTGAAAACATCAATAGTGCTCTCAAGAATTAACGAAGGAACTCAAGAATGCTGTTTATAACAAATGTACAGGTTGTTAAGGACTTTCTAGTAGAAACAAAATAGGTTTGCATAAGGGAGTAAATGGTCCAAACTGGGGACAAAAGAGTAACTCATATATAAGGTTTTAACTATCTTCCCATTACAATCCTCAATTTGACTCCCCCTCTACATGCATTATAGTGGTTTTTCTGAAATAAATATTCATGCATGTTACTGAAAAGATTTTATTTTCATTATTAGAGCATCTCATTTCAAAATCAGTTTGGTCTAGAACTTCCTATTTGTTTTATGGGCTTATCCTCAGCCAGAGCCAATGCCTTTGGAGTAATTCTGAAGCTTTTAATTAGTTTTTGAAACGGTGAGAGTTTTGTGAGCTCTGTGAATTTTACAAGCTATCAAGCACTCCAGTGATGGACTTTAAGAACCCGTTTGAAATGGGGACCTGTCCCATAGACTGATTAAACAAACAAACAAAAAAACTGCTTGAATCAGGAATTTATGAACTCCACAGGAGAGAGCCCATAGAATTTATAAGCTCTGTGCACTCCTTTCTGAAGAACTCACAACTACCTCATGCAATGCCAGGCACAGCAGCACTTTGAGCAGAGATATGATCCTGTTTCAGGGAATGGAGGTTAATTAAGATTATACTGCACTGAGCGTGAGAATCTGTGACAGGGTGTACCTGGCCTTTGCAGCTCCCTACAGGAGGCCCTGCACTCCTACTATACCCTGCCCCAGAAAGCAGCAAAGTGACAGGAAAGGAGCAGAGAAGGTGTCCTCCAGCCCTACCTAGAGAGGCCTTCTGGAAACCGCCAAACAGAGTCCAGCAGCCTCAGATAAAAGGAGCTGCAGGGCCTAACAGGTCAATTCCTTCCTGGGACCAGAGATGTGAGGAAGGGTGCTCTGCTCTGGCCAGGAACTTGTCTGGCTGTGTTTTACATAGCTGGATTTGAAGAAAGAGGACCTCAGAACCTTAATCCTGAGGTGAAAGTGAAGCTAAAAGTGACCCAGGTAAGAAGCAGCAAAGAATTGAAATCAAGCAGTGCGTAGCTACTGTTTATAGGGTTCCTGGGTTGGAACCTGAAGTAGTGGGCTGACCTGGGTTCTCCTACCAGCCACAATGGCATAAACCCCAAGAAGGGGACAGAGCTTATTGGATAGCCTGAAAAAAGGGCTGAATTTAAAGGTCCCAGAGCTGGGGCTGAAGACCCTTGTGAGGGGAATGAAACTGTTCATTTATTGGACTCTAATACCCCAGAAGGGGTTCACTTGGACTTTGACTTGGCTGGAGGGCCAAGCCCCTGAAGACCTACCAAGATCAGGTGCCAGGAGCAAGAAAATGACTGTGGTACTGCACCCAGCCATTAGGAGGTTGAGTGCCCCCATTACAATCTCATACTCCCCTTTGCTTCACAGACAGATTTGCAAAGCCTAGTTGTCCTGGCCTAGAGGAGAGTGGAACACACACGTTCTGGCTCTATAACATGCTGCCCCATTCACCCCAAACATGCAGAAACCTCTGTTTGGGTATCCCCAGGGTGTGGCCTCCTCTGTTTGCAAATGGTGTGTAAAGGCTGGAGCCAGTGGGATGGCAGGCCTCCAACGTTTTCTGCCACCATGTTTGTGGGGCTAATCCTGTGCAAATTAATGCTGAATAAGTCGATATTAATTTGACTAGGTTCAGTCTTTGATCCTACACGACGTTCTGAGGGCATTGGCCAGGAGCGGTCTCCCTGGAAGGGTGATGTCAGAACCATGCTGTCGAGGGAGCCTGACAGTAGGTGCAAAGACAAAGGTCTTACACTTTTCCTTGCCTCTAATAACGCCTATGAGCTCCCTGGGTTTTGAAGGCGGGATTCTTTACCTCATTCTTCTCACATGAGAACAAAGAGGAATTGCCAGATGAGAACTTGTGAAGTTTTCTCTCCCCTCATGTACCTGTGTTAGGGGATTATCAGGTCCAGTGAAGAGAAGAAGTCAAAGTCACACATTTATTTAAATATGGGCATCTGCAGACAAAGGTGTTAATGACAATAGAATCAATTATACAATTATTAAGATACCACAATTAGAGTGTTATAGTTACAGAACACTTGGAATTGAGAACTTGGGGCTAAAGAAACACCTTCGATGTGAAATCTAGTCACATGGTTTCAGACACTACTCATGCCCATGAGTTTCCCTGCCAATTGTTGTGGGTTTTCAATCACATTTAAAGGGTGTTGAAGAAGAGTTTGGGAGAATCAAGGGTCATTTTGGTCCAATAAACAATGTTGCTGTGGAAAGAGTTACAGCAGTGGCCGTGAAGACGGTTACGTTTGCATCCATTACTTCGACCCACAGTATTTCAAGTTTGAATTTGAAGCAGCTCCTGTTTCTTCCCCCACGCTCTTTATTTTTCTGTGAAAGAGCCTCAGAAACAGGGGAAACTGATTGTACAGAAGAAATGGTGACTAGACAAGGTGCTGTTAAATGCACAAAATAAGGAAACTGGAAGAAGGGGGTAGGAGAGAGAAAAACATATCCTCTGTCTTTCGCTTATAGTTATTTTATGGTTGAAGATTATAACAATAGCAGGTTACCCATTTTCAAACAGATGTGGGATTTTTAAGTTGTCAGTATCCCCTTAAAGTTTTTTTCACTTGAAAATTAAGAAATTAGAATGTTCATGTTGAAGAAACCCAATCATCTGTTTGGAAGAACTCAGAAACAGTTCTAGCACAGATACAGAGCTATAATTAAGTTTCGGGCATGGGTCAAAGAAATAGAAATTGACAACTGGATTATTAAAATAAATGCACGGAAAGATTTCCAGACTGTACTTTACTGAAGTATGTAGACTGTCTTACACTGCCACCTGCTGTGGGGTTTTTTTAACAATATTGCTGGAACAAAACAATAGTTGATGATTCTGATCCCAATCCTACCTACCCCTCTTCATTTCCCAAAAGAGAAAATAGCTGTCTTCATTATTAAACCATTCTCCTCAGAAAGCAGTCCTGTTCTCAGAACCCCACCCCAAATCGATAACATAATATAAAGATGATTTAATAGACAAAGCCAGTAACTGGTGTAGTTGAAACAGCAGCAATTCAGTGAGACTCACACCTATGTGGGGAACCTGCACAAGGCCTATCCAACCTTAAACTCTCAAAATAGGACTTAAATGGGACTTAACAGATGCACAGATCTCATGGGGTCTCTCTGTAAAGGAGTGAATTTTATCCTTTGTGCATAATAGTACAAGCCCAAATACACCGCTGGCACAACTCCTTTCATTACAATGGTGTCAACCTGCTTATGCCAGTGGTAAATTGGCCAACGCTATTTAAAGAACAGAAAAAAGTCTGCTATCTCAGGCAGTTGTATTTTAGTTTCTTGGTGCAGGTGACTACGTGGAAGATGAGCTATGAATGGTCTGAGGTGAACTGATATTGACCACTTCATCCTTGTACTTAACACTCTTGCTTTCATTTTATCAGAAAGCTGTCTTTTCTTATGGTCTGTTTCTAGCTCTGCATGTTTCTGTGTTACCTCAATATGATCAGAAAGACAAAGGAGTTTACATTGTTAATTCTTTCCATTTTATCTCCCACAAGATTTAAATATACCAGCAAAGGCACAAGAATGTATTATTGCTTGCTATCTACACTGTGAAGAAAATAGGTGAATTCATCTTTTGCAGTTGAGGGTGAAAAAGATCGAGGGGATGTTCTGTGAAAAGTGGATATCCAAAATTGGCTTCATTGTTCACTGCATTGCATCTTGTGTTGTCACTTGCACATGACAAGTCAGTGCAGAATGCTACCATACCAGAGCAGTGTTTACACCCAGTTTGCACAAGTGTAAGTGACTACAAGGGGCAAGACATTGAAGAATCAAGCACCATGAATAGGGTTGCCAACCCTCCCGGTTTCACTGGGCATCTCCCGGAATCAGGCTCTGTCTCCTGGAGGCTACTGAAGCCAAATTATGAGATTTTAGGTTGCTAAAAGTCCAGTGGAGCTAAGGCAGGCTCTCTGCCTGCTCTGGCCCCGCGCCACTCCCAGAAGCTGCCGGCATGTCCCTGCGGCCCCTGTGGGCGGGGGGATGTAGGCTAGGGGGTCTCTGTGTGGGGCCTGAGCACCGACTCTGCAGCTCCCATTGGCCGGGAACTACGGCCAATGGGAGCTACGGGGGCAGTGTTTGCAGGCAGGGGCAGTGCGCAAAGCCCCGTAGCCACCCACAAGGGCCGCCAGGATGTGCCGGCCAGTTCCGGGAATGACGTAGGGGCCAGGGCAGGCAGGGAGCCACCTGGGAGCTGCCGAAGGTAAGTGCTTCCCAGCCGGAGCTTGCACCCCAAACCCACATCCCTGCCTCCTACCCCAGCCCTGAGCCACCTCCCACACCCAAACCCCCTCCCAGAGCCTGCACCCCTCATCCCCTCCCGCACCTCAACCCCCTTCCCCAGCCCTGAGCTAGGGCTGTCCCTAGGGGGAGGGTAGCTCAGTGGTTTGAGCATTGGCCTGCAAAACCCAGGATTGTGAGTTCAATCCTTGAGGGGGCCATTTAGGGATCTGGGGCAAAAATTGGGGATTGTGCCTGCTTTGAGCCGGGGGTTGGACTAGATGATCTCCTGAGGACCCTTCCAACCCTGATACTCTATTCTATGAATTAACATATGCAAAGTACACACCTGCATATGGCACCAGGATATTTGGGGCACCACATTTTCTGGTGCCCTCCACAGCTGCGTGCTGCTCCAGCCCCTGCCCTGCCTCTTCCCCATGGCTTCCTCCCCTGTCTGCCCCAGCCCCGACCCCACTCCACCCCTTCCCCAAATCCCTCACCCCTGCTCTGCCCCTTCCCGCTCCTGCTCCACCCCCACTCCCCTGAGGACTGCAGCAGGGGTCAGGCCTGCACTCACCATCCGCAGCCACGCCACCAGTGAGTGCTGGGGGGCAGTTCCCTCCCTGCCCCCCAAGCCGGCTCCTGCCCCCCCACTGAGGCCTGGGGCCAGCCCACGGAGGCATGGGGCCTGCCCCACCGCCCGTGGAGAAGCTCTGTAGGGATCCAGAGTGGCTAGGGACAGCCCTGCCTGAGCCCAAACTCCCTCTCAGAGCTTGTACCCTGCACACACACCCCCACACCCTATCCCCTCTGCCCCAGGCTCAGCCCAGAGTCCCCTCCCACATTCTGAACCCCTCCCCCCCAGTCTAGAGCCCACACCCCCTCCCAAACCCCTGCCCCAGCCAGGTCAAAATGATTGAGGGTAGGGGAGAGCTAGCGACAGAGGGAGGGTGGATAGAATGAGCAGGGTGGGGACTCAGGGTAGGGGCGGGGCCAGGGTATTTGGGTTTGTGTGATTAGGCAATTGGCAATCCTAACCATGAACTCTCAGAAATGTATCCCACAGCAGAGTTTCATGGCAAATGCACCTTAATCCAGCATCCAGAGAAAGGCCCATGTTGAAAGGACTCAATAGATCTTGATGGAGAACGTTTAGAAGAGTCAGAAATCCTTCCAGACCCTATTATTGATTCTTAACTGTACAAAAATATAAAGTACTTGATCATTCTTCTCTGGGAGCTGCTAATGCTCTATGGTGCCAGGTGCCAAACCTTTACGGCCAGATAGATTGTGACAGAGCTTTGGGGAGCAGTGAAGGCTCCAGTTCAGCATGCCCTTGAGAGGTGTGAGACTGAAAAAGATACCTGGCTCCAGGCCTGTGGGCCACTGGTCAAACTGCTGATTTCATGGGAAACGAAGGTGAGATAATGTCTTTTATTGGACCAACTTCTGTTGGTGAGAGAGACAAGCTTTTGAGCTTATACAGAGCTCTTCATGTCACAGTGACCTGAAGAAGGGCTCTGTGTAAGCTCAAAAGCTTGTCTCTCTCACCAACAGAAGTTGGTCCAATAAAATATTACCTCACCCCCATAATGGCTCATAGTTCCCCTAGTTTGTTTATGAGAATGTCATGTGAGACTGTGTCAAACAGTTTATTAAAAATCAAGATATCATGTCTACCGCTTCCCCCTTATTCACTATGCCAGTGACCCTCATTCTGAGGCAATTTCCCATGTATATCCTACTTCATACACTTCCTCAGCCCAGTGGTGGATGATTTCCTAATAAAATCATAGAACTATAGAGTTAGGAGGGACCACAAGTGTCATCTAGTCTAATCCCCTTCCAAGGTGTAGGACTTGTTGAGTCAAACCCATCCAAGACAGATGGCTATCCAGCCTCATTTTGAAAACCTCCAATGAAGGACCTTCCGTGACCTCACTAGCAGTCTGTTCCATTGTCCTACTGTTCTTAGTTAAGAAGTTTTTCCTGAGATATAATTTGAATCTGCTATGGTGTAGTTTGAACCCATTGCCTCTTATCCTGGTCTCTGTGGCAAGAGAGAACAACTTTTCTCCATCTTTATGGCAGCCTTTCAAGTGTTTGAAGACTGTTATCACATCCTCTTTAATCTCCTCTTTTCCAAACTAAACATTCTCGGTTCCTTCAGCCTTTGCTCATATGTCTTGCATTCCATCCTTTTGATCATTGTTGTCACAGGCCTATGGATTCTTTCAAGTTTCTCCACATCCTTTCTATACATTGGTGACCAAAACTGGACACGGTACTCCAGCTGAGGCCTGAGCAGTACTGTCACCTCCCATGACTTGAATGCTCAGCATTTGTTAATGCAACCTAAAACTGCATTTGCTTTTTTTTTTTTGCTACAGCATCACATTCTTGACTCATGTTGAGGTTGTGATCCATCACAACTCCCAGATCCTTCTCAACAGTGCTGCTGGCAAGCTAGTTATTTCCCATTCTGTATTTGTGCATTTGGGTTTTTTTCCCCCTAAGTGTAGCATCTTACATTTGTCTTTAGTGAATTTCATTTTGTTGTCTATAGTCCAGTTCTCCAGTTTATCAAGAACCCTTGAATTTTTAGCTCTATCCTCCAAAGTGTTTGCAACCCCACCTCCTTAGCTTTGTGTCATCTGCAAATTTGATCAGTTTGCTCTGTATTCTTACATCCAGGTCATTCATAAAGATGTTAAATAACACCAGATCCAGAACAGATCCCTGTGGAACCCCACTCAAGACCTCCTTTCAATCAGACATCATTCCATTAATAGTTTAACCAATTTATACCCACTTAATGGTAGTTCTGCCAAGCCCACAATTCTCCAGTTTACTTATCGGAATGTCATGTGGGACTGTGTCAAAAGCCTTGCTAAAATCTAGGTATATTATGTCCAGTGCATTCCCCCTATCCACCAAATCAGTTACCCTGTCAAAGAAGGAAATCAAGCTGGTTTGGCATGAGTTGTTCTTAGTAAATCCACACTGGCTGCTAGTGATTACCCCTGTATCCTCTAGGTATTCGCAAATTGAATATTTTATACATTGCTCTAGTAGCTTCCCAGGTATCAAAGTCAGGCTGACGGGTTTGTAGTTCCCTGGCTCCTCTTTCCCCTTTTAAAGATGGGCACTACATTAGCCCTTCTCCAGTCTTCCAGGACCTCTCCTGTCATTCATGAGTTTGCAAATATTATTGCCAGTGGCTCCAAGATTTCTTCAGCTAATGCCTTCAGCATCCTGGGATGAATAGCATCAGGCTCCACCAGGGTTCCATCTAATTTTTCCCACCGATATGCAGAATGAATTTTGTTATGTGCACCAATATGGAGGTGATGTGTGACACATCACATTCATATAGGTGCACATAACAAAATTCATGTGGTAGGGATGGGGTGGAGGGATTCGGAGTGTGGGAGAGGGCTCTGGGCTGGGGCAGAGGGTTGGGGTGCAGGGGTGTGAGGTCTCTGGCTGGGGTTGCAGGCTCTGGGGTATGGCCAGGAATGAGGGGCTCAGGGCTGAGGCAGAGGGTTGGATGCAGGAGGTGAAGGCTCCGCAAGGGGTATGGGCTCTGAGTTGGGGCCGGAGATGAGGGGTGCAGGAGGATGCTTTGGGGCTATGGCGGGGAGAGAGGACTCCCCCCAGTTATCTCTCTCCCCGCAGCAGCACCTGGGCTCAGGGGGAGAGACCCTTCTCCCTGCCGTGGCAGCTCCAGGGTGGGGCTGCAGGATTGGCGCCCTTCCCCCAGCAGGTCCGGGCCAGGGATGGGTTCAGGCCGGGGGAGAAGCTTTCCTGATTGTCCCTACACACTATCACTATTCCCATGTATTATAACAACATGGTCATTTTCCAAAGGCACCTGCACCTGCTTTAGCTGGCTTACACTGTGTACTGAATTCTTCAAGAGCTTCTGTTAAAGCTTGAATGTCCCTGCCAACAGATGAAGCAGGAGGTGGTGATATAGGGGAATTCCACACTCAATTTGTTGGACCCGTTCTACAGGTAGAGTGCTCCTGTTCCTGGGTTCTGCCAACACAACTCCTCTCAGACCCAAAAGACAGCAGATTGCATTCGCACCTGTCCACCCATCCAGGTTATCCTCTGTTAAGGATTCTGACATCCTCAGGTGCTCTGAGGATGCCACAGACTTGTCAGTGGGAATGATGCTGAAATTAGCAAGGTTACTCCATTGAAGTAGCACAAGCGTAATTTGCCCAGCATTTTTAATGGATACCTACGCTCTCAGCAATACATGCACAAGGATGTTCTATGAATGTGGACCCCAGACTTTACACCATGGGGTCCTACTTCTTGACTGAACCAGACACAGTCATCAGCAACTGGAAACAAAGAATAGCTTGCATAATGACCAAAGCCCAGATTTTTAAAAGTGTTCAAGTGCTTAATTCCCTTGGAGATAGGCATGTAAATGCTTTTGAAAATTCCATTAGGCATTTGTCTGCAGGAACAGCCCTACTTGTTTTGTCAGTCAGGGCAGAAAGTATTTTGCCCCATCCCGCTCCCCAAGCAACCAGTACAACCCCCCTCCAACATGGATGGCTGATCAGAACAGAGCAAAAACAAGCAGTCAAGCAGCACAGCAATATGGCAACCCCTGCTAGCTGGCACCCAGGGCAACTGCTCTGCTTGCTTCCTCTAGAGCCAGTCCTGCCTAATTTGCATCTTTAGGTGCCTAAATACCTTTTAAAAATCCAACTCCAAGTGCATATGGCAGGACTTTTATTCAAATGCCATGCAGCATCACAAAAAACCATTCAGATCTGTAAAGGATTTGACAGAGATTGAGAGTATCTGTGAGATCTAAACTCAGGAAAAACGAGAAAGATATTAGATACAAAAACAAAGACTATTCACAGATGGAGCTAGAGGATCAGGGGAGTTTTAGAAGAGGGCTGTGCATATCTTGATTCTGTTCTCATCTATTCTGTCTACATATAGCACCTTATTTAGGGTTGAGTTCTGCCCTCACATTTATACACAAAGCTACCAAGTACTAAAGTGGATGTTGTTAAATACAACATATGGTACATGAGACCAGACTCTGGCCCATTGTAATTAAGACTTTCACACTCTATTTCACCTGGTGAAGTGAAGAAACAGATTGACAGAGCCAGAAGGGTACCCAGAAGTCACCTACGACAGGATAGGCCCAACAAAGAAAGTAACAGAACGCCACTAGCCATCACCTACAGCCCCCAACTAAAACCTCTTCAGTGCATCATCAAGGATCTAACCTATCCTGAAGGATGATCCCTCACTCTCACAGACCTTGGGAGGCAGGCCAGTCCTCTCTTACAGACAGCCCCCCAACCTGAAGCAAATACTCACCAGCAACTACACACCACACAACAAAAACACTAACCCAGGAACCAATCCCTGCAACAAACCCCGTTGCCGACTCTGCCTGCATATCTATTCAAGGGACACCATCACAGGACCCAGGGGTGAAAGTCAGTCTTGGGACTTACCAGTATGGGGCTGGGCTGGGGCTGGCTCTGGCCCCCGGAAGGGGCAGGGCCTCAGGCGGAAGGGGTGGGGCTGGGAGAGATCAGAGCCAGCCCCGGCCCGCCCTGTACCGGCAAGTGCCTCCTTCCCCCTCCCCGGGGTAACAGCGGCAGCCAGGGCCTCTGGCAGTGGTTTAAAGGGCCCTGGGCGGTAGTGACGGCCAGAGCCCTGGGCCCTTTAAATCATCCCCGGAGCACCGCCGCCGCTTCCCCAGGGCTTCAGAAGCAGGGCTCCAGGGACGGGACTCCGGTTGCCACTACCGTCTCGGGCACTTTCAATCGTCCCTGGAGCCTGCCGGAGCCCTGGGGAAGTAGCGGCAGGGCTCCAGGGATGATTTAAAGGGCCCAGGGCTCAGCTGCCGCTATCGCCTCAGGCCCTTTAAATCTCCGCCCCAGCCCGCCCCCGCTACCCCAGGGCTCTGGCAATGGGGCTCTGCCAACAATTTAAAGGGCCGGGGGCTCCAGCTGCTGCTGGGAGCTCAAGGCCCTTTAAATTGCGCCTGGGGAAGCGAATCCACCCCGGTACGGTGCACCGGCTCTTGCCGGCATGCCGTACCGGGGCGTACCGGCTTACTTTCACCTCTGATAGTACCTAACCACATCAGCCACACCATCAGGGGCTTGTTCACCTGCACATCTACCAATGTGATATATGCCATCATGTGCCAGCAGTGCCCCTCTGCCATGTACATTGGCCAAACCGGACAGTCTCTACGCAAAAGAATAAATGAACACAAATCAGACATTAAGAATTGTAACATTCAAAAAACAGTAGGAGAGCACTTCAATCTCCCTGGACACTCAATAACAGACTTAAAAGTGGCAATTCTTCAACAAAAAAACTTCAAAACCAGACTTCAGCTAGAAACTGCAGAACTGGAATTAATTTACAAACTGGACACCATCAAATTAGGCCTGAATAAAGACTGGGAGTGGATGGGTCATTACAAAAAGTAATTTTCCCTCTGCTGATACTCACACCTTCTTGTCAACTGTTGGGAATGGGTGATGTCCACCTTGATTGCATTGGCCTTGTTAGCACTGACCCTCCACTTGGTAAGGCAACTCCCATCTTTTCATGTTCTGAAATATATATACTGCTTACTGTATTTTTCACTCCATGCATCTGATGAAGTGGGTTTTAGCCCACAAAAGCTTATGCCCAAATAAATTAGTTAGTCTTTAAGGTGTCACAAGGACTCCTTGTTGTTTACACTCTAGCTTGAGGCCTTTCTGGAAATAGACTATTTTTAATTCTAGATTCTTTGGTTGTATGAGTTTACCCCGATCTTTAACATTCTTTTTGTAAAAAAGAAAAGGAGTACTTGTGGCACCTTAGAGACTAACAAATTTATTTGAGCATAAGCTTTCGTGAGGTACAGCTCACTTCATTGGATGCATTCGGTGGAAAATACAGTGGGGAGAATTATACACACACACACACAAAACATGAAACAATGGGTTTTATCATACACACTGTAAGGAGAGTGATCACTTAAGATGAGCCATCACCAGCAGCAGGGGGGGAAAGGAGGAAAACCTTTTGTGGTGATAATCAAGGTGGGCCATTTCCAGCAGTTAACAAGAACATCTGAGGAACAGTGGGGGGTGGGGTGAAGGGAGAAATAACATGGGGAAATAGTTTTACTTTATGTAATGACACATCCACTCCCAGTCTCTATTCAAGCCTAAATTAATTGTATCCAGTTTGCAAATTAATTCCAATTCAGCAGTCTCTCATTGGAGTCTGAAGGATAGCCACTCTCAGGTCTGTAATCATATGACCAGGGAGATTGAAGTGTTCTCCAACTGGTTTTTGAATGTTATAATTCTTGACGTCTGATTTGTGTCCATTCATTCTTTTACGTAGAGACTGTCCAGTTTGACCAATGTACATGGCAGTGGGGCATTGCTGGCACATGATGGCATATATCACATTGGTAGATGCGCAGGTGAACGAGCCTCTGATAGCGTGGCTGATGTGATTAGGCCCTATGATGGTGTCCCCTGAATAGATATGTGGGCAGAGTTGGCAACGGGCTTTGTTGCAAGGATAGGTTCCTGGGTTAGTGGTTCTGTTGTGTGGTGCATGGTTGCTGGTGAGTATTTGCTTCAGGTTGGGGGGCTGTCTGTAAGCAAGGACTGGCCTGTCTCCCAAGATCTGTGAGAGTGATGGGTCATCCTTCAGGATAGGTTATAGATCCTTGATGATGCGTTGGAGAGGTTTTAGTTGGGGGCTGAAGGTGATGGCTAGTGGCGTTCTGTTATTTTCTTTGTTGGGCCTGTTCTGTAGTAGGTGACTTCCGGGTACTCTTCTGGCTCTGTCAATCTGTTTCTTCACTTCAGCAGGTGGGTATAGTAGTTGTAAGAATGCATGATAGAGATCTTGTAGGTGTTTGTCTCTGTCTGAGGGGTTGGAGCAAATGCGGTTATATCGTAGAGCTTGGCTGTAGACAATGGATCGTGTGGTGTGATGTGGATGAAAGCTTGAGGCATGTAGGTAGGAATAGCGGTCAGTAGGTTTCCGATATAGGGTGGTGTTTATGTGACCATTGCTTATTAGCACCGTAGTGTCCAGGAAGTGGATCTCTTGTGTGAACTGATGATGGGATGGAAATTGTTGAAATCCTGGTGGAATTCCTCAAGGGCTTCTTTTCCATGGGTCCAGATGATGAAGATGTCATCAACGTAGCGCAAGTAGAGTAGGGGCATTAGGGGACGAGAGCTGAGGAAGCGTTGTTCTAAGTCAGCCATAAAAATGTTGGCATACTGTGGGGCCATGCAGGTACCCATCGCAGTGCCGCTGATTTGAAGGTATACATTGTCCCCAAATGTGAAATAGTTTGGGTGAGGACAGAGTCACAAAGTTCAGCCACCAGGTTAGCCGTGACATTATCGGGGATACTTTTTATATTAATCTATGATTTGCAGGAGCTGGTTCCAGAAGAAGAATGTTTGTCTTGCTGCTTAAACTGTGGCTTCTGTCCCATTCTTGCTAGACATCTATTTTTGTATGTTTACATTACACTCATGTAATAATAGATCAGTGATTTTTACCATACAGACTCCAATTGGCAGCAGTGATGCATCAGTTTCAAATACACAAAAAAGTTACAAATTGTATCATTAATCCTGGTAGCAAATTCAATTGACAAGTTCTTGATCACATTCTGAAAATCAAAATGTATAATTGAATAGTCCATTAAGTATGGTGAACTTTGTGTGGTTCAAATTTCAATTTGCAGTTTAATTATTCTACCATGCCACTATGAAAGTTCTTAGATGTGATATTGTCTAGTAATCATAGCATGGGCATGGAAGAAGGAGCTCCTCAGATCTTAACCTGCCTCTACCACTGACTTACTGTGTAGCCTTGGACAAGTCACTTTATAATCTCTCTGCTTCCGTTTCCTCACCTGTATTGGGAACAAAATAATATTCCTGGACAGTGGGAGAGAATCTCTCAAACCCACTCCAGATCCCAAAAACCAATCACTTATACTGTCCTTCCCCCAGTTCAGAGCACTTAAGAAGTTCTCTGAGTAAAACAAACACACAAGAGAAAAGTGTTCTCTTCCCTCTCTTATGAGAAAGGAAACTGTGGGCTAGAACAAATAAAGGCAAATGTAGCCTGTGTCTTAGACAGTCTTTCTAGATTCAGCTCTTTGAGGTTGGTCTTGCAGGGTCTATTATCCCTTAGTAGGGTCTATCTCTAACCCCTCCTTTTGGGGTATACTGATTTGCAGCTGGTCCCTGTCGTTTCAGGAGCAGTGATGCCAATGACTCTCCTTCTCAGCTGACCAGCCTCTGAAGTGGTGGAACAGCGCCCCTGTGGCAGGTTGTCCCTTGTTAAGTTCCTCCCCCCTCCAGGCAGAACAAGCCTTGCAGGTGTTCCTCATTAGTACTGAGCAGGCCCAGAAGAGCTCATTCATTTCCTCCATACCAGAGTTAAGGCATGTTCCTTCACAACTCCCTTCACTAGAGTGTTGTGAAAATCTCATGTTTCTGCAGCACAATGAGGATGAAGGATGAAATTTTGAAAAGCAACTAAGGTACTTAGGAGCGCAAGTCCCATTGGAAGTTCCTATGTAAGTGTTAAGTGCAATTACTCACCAACATTACATTGGAGAAACTTTTTTGTTCCATTTCTCTTCTTACATCTACGTCACAAACACAGAACTTGTTACCTGCCATCATTTCCAGTGTTGCTCTAACTACTTTGGAAACAAATTCAGTCTCCTTTCTCCTAGTCTCTTCCTCACCACTGTAGAAATTTTTCTGAAACCACTAAAACTGAATGTAGAGATATAGTATGTTATAAACAACAGCCCCAATAATGCACATTTGGAAGTATAGGTGCAGATAGTGCTCCAGTACTTTCAAACTAACTCGTCATTTTAAATGTTTCAATTTTTGAGTGCCCAAATTAAGATACCTTAAAGAGGTAAGATTTTCAGAGGATGGGTTCTCATCACTTTCTGAAAATCAGGCCTCTCTGTGGTAGTTGATGTTGGGCACCCAAAATCGTTAGTTACTTCTGGAATTCTTGGGCTAAGTGCCTGATTTTCAGCAGGCAGGAAGGCACATATTCATACTCACGAAAATGTGCCTTCATGATATGGGCACTATTGGAGTATATATGGGTTCAAATTATTGATTTGTATCTACACATAACTTGGTAGGTACCTATTTAGTTATGCGTAAACAAACAGAGGATTTGCATCAGTGCATCCAGTAGTGCATGCACAAAGTATATGTGCATTTGCACACCTATATGCCTGCTGACAGGCCCTAAATCTGCTCAATTTGGGGTTAGAGTTAGCTCCCAAACCTTGCACCTCTTCATAGAAAGTGAATTCTTATTGTTAGTGTTCCACAACATGCCATAAGAAACTCCTCAATAAAACTGGCTTCCCATAATGATGTCTATTGGACCCAAATATATAGTCATTGTTTTCTCCGCTTGCTACAGCAGCATGTAGTATTCACACTTCCTGTTTTAGTGGATAATTTAATGTTAACTGTATAGCATAAGAGGCAGTAGCATGCAAAGCATAAAAACAGAAGTAGCAGCATGCCACCTACAGGATGCAAAGTGCCATCTGTACCAAGACAAGGTACAGTGGAAGACCATTCCACATCAACATCCATTTAACTTGCATTACATTTTGGTCTTTTATTGCTCTTCCAAATTGTGACAGGTCCGGCACCGCAGCACCCCTTTGTGGCAGGGGTGGATGGGGCATCGGAGCCTCGCCACTCTTACGTTCCCACACCCATCCTTTAAGGGCATTCCGATGTGGCCCAATGGCTGGTTTCCCCATGCTCGCCCCTTGGTCGGGGTAGTGGGACCTAATGGTCTGAGTCCCTGTGTCGCACCCCGTGTGTCAGGGCAGCGTGGCCCAGCGGCCAGAGCCCACGCAACTCGCCCCGCATATCAGGGCAGCGTGGCCCAGCGGCCGGAGTCCACGCAACTCGCCCCACATATCAGGGCAGTGTGGCCCAGTGGCCAGAGCCCATAGCTCCCCGTCTCAGGCGGGGAAGTGTATCTGAATGGTCAGAATGGTAGGGGGACTTGGGCGCACCCTCTCCACCGGGTCCGGACCCAGTGCACTCCTGTTGGCGGGGTTTCCCCTTGCGCTTAGCTCGGCAGGGATCCGCCCGCAACACGCCGAGTGTAAGTGCAGCTTTAACGCTGCTTGTCTCTAAAATTTCCCTGGGTCACTTCCTATCTTCACCGTTGTGTTCTCTACTCTGGGTCAGGGGGGGCCCTCCAGTCCATCCCCTCCTGTCGGGACCTCCATATGGGACACCAGTGCATCCTGGCTTGGCTGGCCTCTGAATTCTGGAGCGTTGGCTGTCCCTTCTCAGGAACTGGCGGTGTGCCTCCTTCTCCGGTGATCAGCCCAGACTGAGCACCTTTGCAAGCTCTTATACCTATTCTCCAGATGGAGCATGCCCCGCAGGGCTTCCGGGGCGGGGCTTCCTCTGCCAGGAAGGAAAGGTTAACCCCTGTGGTACCAGTGCGGGGCCACTCTGCCCCATCACACAAATATATAAGATTTATTTCTGATGACATTTAACTCACAAAGTTTAAAATAAAGGAAGAAGGTTGCTATTAGATACATGACCACAAGACTGGAATCTGCTATTTCCAAAAGGCAAAATAATAGGGTTTGAACCTGCTCTCCTTTAACCTTAATTGTGGGAGTAGGTTTGCATGAGAAAAGAGGTCAGGATAGAACATTAGGGCCAAATCCTAACTTCATTAACATCAGTGGAGTTGGCCATTGTGACCCATCACAAATCCTTTCTTGTTCTTACTACTTTTATTTACTGAATGTTAAGGCTTGCTTTTCAGAATGAACAATGCCCATGACTTTTGTTGAAAAGGTAATTTTTTTTAAATTAAATGTTGGAGGCAGCAGAAATGTATTACAAGTGACAAAATAATGTGTTTAGTCTCCTTGCTTGATTGCAGATGAACTGTAAAGCTGATTGTATCTTTTCTTAGTGAATTAGAAAAGGCAGGAATGAGGAGCTCCTACAAATAACATGGCAGCCAAAATCTCTGATCTCATTACAGAAAATGTAGCCTTTTGGGAAAACACAAACAATCGCATGTGTATTTCTAAAATTCAGAATTTAATTTATTGCAGACATCCCTGTATTTACTGGAAGTAAACATATTTTGCTGCAGCAAAACAGCTTATTACTGCGATGAGAAATAATATCAAATTAACTCTGAGATTTGCTGCCTGCAAATGATCCGTTTGAAAAATGAGTTATCTTTATTGTCATACATCAGATATGATTGTCTGTTTTTTTAGAATTAGCTCTATTATATATATTGACAGCCTTCTACACCAGTGGCTCTCAACCTTTCCAGACTACTGTACCCCTTTCAGGAATCTGAATAATCTTGCATACCCCAAGTTCCACCTCACTTAAAACCTACTTCCTTACAAAATCAGACATAAAAATACAAAAGTGGTACATCAACTCATCTAGATATTTAACAGGTTTACAACCTATCATGAAGGACAATCCCTCACTCTCACAGACCTTGGGAGACAGGCCAGTCCTCGCTTACAGACAGCCCCTCAACCTGAAGCAAATACTCACCAGCAACTACACACCACACAACAAAAACACTAACCCAGGAACCAATCCCTGCAACAAACCCCGTTGCCAACTCTGCCTGCATATCTATTCAAGGGACACCATCATAGGACATAACCACATCAGCCACACCATCAGGAACTCTATCACCTGCACATTTACCAATGTGATATATGCCATCATGTGCCAGCAGTGCCCCTCTTCCATGTACATTGGCCAAACCGGACAGTCTCTATGCAAAAGAATAAATGAACACAAATCAGACATTAAGAATTGTAACATTCAAAAAACAGTAGGAGAGCACTTCCATCTCCCTGGACACTCAATAACAGACTTAAAAGTGGCAATTCTTCAACAAAAAAACTTCAAAACCAGACTTCAGCTAGAAACTGCAGAACTGGAATTAATTTACAAACTGGACACTATCAAATTAGGCCTGAATAAAGACTGGGAGTGGATTGGTCACTACAAAAAGTAATTTTCCCTCTGCTGATACTCACACCTTCTTGTCAACTGTTGGGAATGGGTGATGTCCACCTTGATTGCATTGGCCTTCTTAGTACTACAGAAGTAATTTTCCCTCTGTTGATCTTCACCCCTTCTTGTCAACTGTTGAGAATAGGCCACTTCCACCTTAACTGAATTGGCCTCGTTAGCACTGACCCCCCACTTGGTAAGGCAACTCCCATCTTTTCCTGTGTTATAAAATATATACTGCTTACTGTATTTTTCACTCCATGCATCTGATGAGGTGGGTTTTAGCCCATGAAAGGTTATGCCAAAATAAATTAGTTAGTCTCTAAGATGCCACAAGGACTCCTCATTGTTTTTGCTACATATTTGACTAGTTTTACAACTGGCTACGTAAAAATCACTAGTGAAGCCAGTACAAACTAAAATTTTATACAGACAATGACTTTCTCATTTTTACCATATCATTATAAAATAAATCAATTGGAATATAAATATTATACTTACATTTCAGTGTATAGCATATAAAGCAATATAAACAAGTCATTGTCTGAATGAAATTTTAGTTTGTTCTCACTTCGCTAGTGCTTTTTATGTAGCCTGTTGTAAAACTGGGCAAATATCTAGATGAGTTGATGTTCCCCTGGAAGACCTCTACATACTCCTAGGGGTATATGTACCTCTGATTGAGAACCATTGCTTTACACCGTATGGTGAAAGGATAAGGCAATGAAGCAGTTTGACTTTCATACCTACAACATATTTGTCTGATTCTCAGAGCACAAGTTACAAATCCTACAAATAGCTCCAATATCAATTAAAGGTTTTTCTGTTATGGATGATAGTGTATCATTAGTTTATGTAGATTTTTTTGTTGGACATATGCTGTGAGGAAATATTTTAACCAGTGTGATATATAAGATTTATGTTGAACATAAAGCAGAAAACTGAAAAACAAATATTTAAATCCAAGTGTTTAACTGGAATTAAGGAAAGTTTTTGGAATGATATTCCGAGATAAGAATCAGTGTTTGATTTAGCATAGGATATTTGATAGGGAATTGGGGTATTCAATACTTTAGCTCAGGAGACTATAGTTTATGGCAGTTTAAGCAACTCTAATAATAATTAGTGCTGAAATTGAGCTATAAAATGTGGATTTGGATTTCTCCAAAGTTCAGGTTGGATTCATATTCCAATTTGGGCCCCTTACAAAGATACATTTCAGTCTAGATTTGAATCTAAACCAAAGTTCAGATGGTTTCAGAACAAGATTTCAGGATCAGCCCTAGTTTCCTCTTATAGAGACACTTTATAAAATTAAAAAATGGAGGTAGCACATGCAGGATTCATACCCTGTAGTATCATTGTTTTACATTTGATTGCAAGGATGCAATATGCCTCTTTTCTCTTGTAATACTCGGCCTTTTAATTTAATGACAGAGTGTTTACCATTACATGGATATCAGATGTTATTGTGAGAGCAAAAATCCGCTCAGAGTCCTCTTGCTTCCAAATCCAGGCTGCACTTGGCTCATGAGAATGCAAAAATGTGGAGTCATTTAGCCAAATAGAGATTCAAAAACAAAGAACTGAGCCATATAAGACAGAGCTGCCCTTGGTTTGTAGAATGCGGAATTGAAAGGCAGAACACAGCACAGCACTGTTACTGTTGAAAGAGTCCAGTACAGAAAAATGTTTCTGGAATGCATATGTGATTAATCATTGTGTTCATTGTTCAGTAGCTTAGATAAATAATGCTGCAAAGATTCCTAATGAACTGAAACAAAACAAAACATACATTCACAGGAGCATTACAATTCAAGAGCACATATTTTCCAGGCAAGAGTGAAGGCCAATCTTAAATTACAGCTCTGTGTCCCTTGCTTGCATGCTTGTTTGCTCTTGCTTTTGCTCTCTCTCTCTCTCATACTTTTGCACTTAGGGACCCTTTGATATTTGAGCATGGCCTTTTCCTTAGTACATCTGATCCTGATCAAGGTTTATGACAAAGGTGACTTTTCACCTCCTTGAGGCGGAAATTTTGACTCTGTGTGTGTGTGTGTGTGTGTGTGTATCCTCATTTATCACACTAGCATAGAGCAGCTACGCTCTCTTGGTGAGCTCTCCCTACAGCTAGTAATGCCAGGTGTCCTTCAAGACTAAATCAACTATAGCTGTCAAGAGTGCTGGAGTATAGTGCAGGCTTTGTTAACCTTCTTTCTGTGATTGAAAATAATTCTTCTGTGATGCTGCCAGCCTGTGCTGGCTTGAGTCAGTCCCAAATTAACTCCCAAACCTGGTTCCCCTCATTTAAACAACCTGTTGCAGTACCCACCAGGTAACATCTGTCAGTAACTAATCTGACAAGTATTCTGTCCTCAATCTACTCTGATCTTTTACAGACTTTATTCCCTAGGGGGTGGGAATAGCAGATGTTCTTATTAGAGGTATTATTATTTATGCAGAACAAGACTAAAAGCACACCCATCATTATTAGGAATTACATTTCCTCAATTTGTTTTTTTTTTAAACCAAATTGTGCATACCTTCCTTGTGTGACACATTGGAGCAGATTTCCCTTTGCCTCGCACCGGGTGCCCTCATTAACACTCTGCAGAGTGAGTTTAAAAAAACCTTCTCCTGGTGTACAGAATTCTGATTTGACAGAATTCTGATCATTTTATGTCAGCTTTGCACAGGTATAAATAAATGATTACACAAAGTATGAAGCAGCAGAGAATCAGGCTAACTGAGCATGGGAGTACCAAGAAATAAATGCGGTTAGCTAATTTTTGGATAATGTTATGGCAATTAATATTATTTGCAAGTAAAATAAAGTAATGGTAGAGGTAATCAAATCACAGAATTCCTAGAGGGCCAGGAAGAAATTTTCTGCCCGACTGTATTTTCCACTATGCATTCGATGAAGTGGGCTGTAGCTCACAAAAGCTTATGTTCAAATAAATTTGTTAGTCTCTAAGGTACCACAAGTACTCCTTTTCTTTGAGCACTGTTGACTATGGCCAATATTTTCAAACTTGGCTGCCTGAAGAGAGGAACTAAAGTGCACTTTTAGGTGCCAAAATAAGTGATCTGATTTTCGGGGGAGCTTGGATTGATGTGATGAACACCTCTGGGGGAAAAAAAATCAAATAATTTATTTATCATCAAATCATTTGTCCTGCCATGAGTGCAAGGGACTGGACTATGAACTCTCGAGGTCCCTTCCATTCCTATGATTCTATGATTTAGATGCCTAAATGTGTAGCAAGATGCCAGATTTTAAGACAAACAAGTTTGGTAATATGAGCTGCGTGGATTATAGATGAATTTACCTTTTTTGTGATGGAAAAGGCAATGAGAACTGCCAGCGTTTTCTTTTTAGCCGAGATTAGGTGTATCTCATGAGTCACCAAGGATTGTGATTATGTATTGAGGGGGAAGAGGGATATGGCTTTACTGCCTTTCCCATATTCCTAATAGCAGGAAGTTGTTTGTTGAGTTTGTTGTGATCCAGCCATGTTAGAGCAAAAGAACTTTCCAAAATAATGGACTATGTGACAATCCGATGTGCCAGTCTGTTGATACAAGAAAATTAGGTTACCAGTAAAGTTTTGTGTGAGGATGTGAGCTGAAGCTTGGGTACGTATTGCTTTTCCATATGCTTTAGTGGCGGAAGTTAATGCCTTATGGAGAGTGACAGCACAGATAATGACAGGTTTCAGAGTGGTAGCCGTGTTAGTCTGTATCAGCAAAAAGAACGAGGAGTACTTGTGGCACCTTAGAGACTAACAAATTTCTTTGAGCATAAGCTTTTGTGGGCTAAAACCCACTTCATCGGATGCATGCAGTGGAACATACACTAGGAAGATATATATATATATATATATATATATATATATATATATATGTATATATACACAGAGAACATGAAAAAATGGGTGTTGCCATACCCACTATGTGCCGGTGAATGAGCCTCTGATAGTGTGGCTGATGTGATTAGGTCCACATATCCACATATCTATTTAGGGGACACCATCATAGGACCTAATCACATCAGCCACAGTATCAGAGGCTCGTTCACCTGCACATCTACAATGTGATATATGCCATCATGTGCCAGCAATGCCCCTCTGCCATGTACATTGGTCAAACTGGACTGTCTCTACCTAAAAGAATAAATGGACACAAATCAGACGTCAAGAATTATAACATTCAAAAACCAGTCCAAGAACACTTCAATCTCCCTGGTCATTCGATTACAGACCTAAAAGTCGCAATATTACAACAAAAAAAACTTCAGAAACAGACTCCAACTAGAAAGTGCTGAATTGGAATAATTTGCAAACTGGACACCATTAAATTAGGCTTGAATAAAGATTGAGAGTGGATGGGTCATTACACAAAGTAAAACTATTTCCCCATGTTTATTCCTCCCCCTACTGTTATTCATGCCTTCTTGTCAACTGTTGGAAATGAGCTATCCTGATTATCACTACAAAAGGGTTTTTTTTCTCCCGCTGATAATAGCTCACCTTTAACTGATCACTCTTGTTATAGTGGGTATGGCAACACCCATTTTTTCACGTTCTCTGTGTATCTATGTATTATCTTCCTATTGTATTTTCCACTGCGTGCATCTAATGAAGTGGGTTTTAGCCCACGAAAGCGTATGCTGAAATAAATTTGTTAGTCTCTAAGGTGCTACAAGTACTTCTCGTTCTTAGAGCATGTAATGGATAGCATGCCTAACATGGATAGGCCATGTGAAGATGGTAAGTAACGTTGGAGACTTTTTTCCTTAACTTCAGATTCCATGCTTTTAAGGTTTATGTGGAGCAGGGTGTGTCCTGATGCTATCTTAACTATCAGTGAATACAATGTGTAATAGATAAACTACATATTTTTTAAACTCTCCAACCCTTCATGTGTGTGTTTGTCTTTTTAGATTATAATTTTTTTGGGTTGGGACAATGCCATTCAATGCATGTGCAGTGCCTACTGCAAAATGGGAACTACCAAAATACAAGTAACAACTCAAACCCTGTAATTGTCACTCCCTGAGTACACAGACTGCTCTGCATACATTTGGGGCCAAATTTACAGAACAGCTCAGCTCCCATTTAAGCACCAAAAGAGATGTCAAATGTTTCAAAAGAGCATATTGGGTGCTGATTCTTTTGAAAATCTGCCCATAATCATTGTCACAGTTTCAGGGCAATTGCATCAGTATTGCCCCCTTTGTGGGTCACCAAAGCCACCCCCTTAAGGTTTTTGGCTCCCAGCTGTAACCGCTCTTGGGCAGAGACCTTCCAGACCAGGGTTTTACAGAGACAGGGCTCCCTGCCACACACTGTGATATCCCCAGCAAGCCACACTGCCTAAAAGGCCAAGGCTTGCACTTTGTTTTCTCTCTGAGATCTATGACTAGTGTATTGGCCACAATTATAAATGACCACACAGCTCATTATACATACGTGTGACCAAATGCACCCCGTATTCACACCCTATGCACTAGTATAATAATCTTTGTACAAAATATGTCTTGCAAGGTGTCATTTGAAAACGAATAACTCACTGGTCAATAATATTATGGTGAAATGTATGTGGCAACATTATATGTAAAGTTTTGAATTCCTCCTGTATTATGTTGATACCATATGTTCAAACCCACACAGCCCTGACTAGGCAGGAGTGGTTAAACAGGTCTATCCTAAACAAAGGGCTTGGCTACACTTTCAAATTAGAGAGTATTAAATCAGCCCCGGGCACCCTAACTCCTGAGGTGTTCACACTGGCAAGGCACGTAGAGTGCCTGGACTCTGCAGCTGGAGCGCTCCTGGTAATCCACCTCCACGAGAAGCATAGAGCTTGCTGCGTCCTGGCTGAAATGCCCGGGTGTCAATGTGGATGACGGGTTGCATTACTGTACTGTGATTGTCCTCCGGAAATGTCCCATAATCCCCTGAAGTCAAGTGTCAGAGTAGCAGCCGTGTTAGTCTGTATTCGCAAAAAGAAAAGGAGTACTTGTGGCACCTTAGAGACTAACAAATTTATTAGAGCATAAGCTTTCGTGAGCTACAGCTCACTTCATCGGATGCATTTCGATGAAGTGAGCTGTAGCTCACGAAAGCTTATGCTCTAATAAATTTGTTAGTCTCTAAGGTGCCACAAGTACTTTTTTTTTTTAAGTCAAGTGGCCACTCTGGTCATTGTTTTGAACTTGGCTGCAGGCATGCGGATATCCCCTTTCAAAGCTCCGTTTCTGACAGCCAACTTGCTTATCTGTTCCGGGACAAAGCAAACCATTACTGTGGAATGCTGCGGCTCTGAGTGTGTGTGTAAGAGAGAGAGGTGTGTGTGTGTGTGGGAGGGAGGTCTGCTGCTGTCTGAACTTACAAGACACCATGCTGACACAATCTCTGTCCCCCAAAACACACTGTCTCTCCCCCCACATACACACAACACACTCCTGTCACACTCCACCTTCCCCCATTTGAAAAGCACGTTGCAGCAACTTGCACACTGGGATAGCTACCACAATGCACTGCTCTTTGTGGCATTGCAAGAGCTGCTAATATTAATAATAAAATGCTAATAAACACCAGTGTGCTTGCAGCTGACACTGTAAACACGCGGCCGCGTTTTCCCTGCTGCGGTCTCCGAAGGCTAGTTTAACTCCTAGTGCTCTACATCTGCAAGTGTAGCCAAGCCCAAAGGAACATGTTTACCTCAATTTTCATATAAGTAGTAAACAGGGTCCTTGAGAAGGCAAGAAGGAGACAAGGAAAATCTGCATCTCAGCATATATCGGAGAAGAAAAAGCATGTGGCCATCTTGACCCCAGTCTCCATGTCACTTTCTGTATGGTTTGAATAAGCTTAGCCTTGAAGGGTAATCTTCAGAAGAATCCACTTCAAAGGGGAACTGGATTACAAAAATGAGGAGCAAAAAACACCCCACGGAACCTCTCTACCTCTCTCTCTTTCATCTAAGAAGATAAAGGAACCAGCCTTTTGACTTTGCGATGGATCCTGACATGAAAATTTGGTTAGCAGTGTTGGTGGGAACCTGTGGTAAGGATTTTACTTTGAACCAAGCCTCACTGGCTAAATTTGCTACTAGAAAGCAGTTTATCTTTATTTCTCTCATAACCATTTCTGACTTTTATAGATTATAGTTAGATTAAGTGAGTACATCTCTCTGTGGTTAAATAAACTTGTTTTATTCTTGAATCAGAACTAATGCAGTGATGTGGTTAAACTGAACTGTTTGGGTAACTTCAGTTAAAGTAGCAAACTCTTGGATATTGACTTCTTACAGGGGCAACAGATCTATAATATCTGAATTGTCCGGGAGAGGGCTGGACAGTGCAGAGCTCACATTTTGGGGAAAATTCAGGATTCCGAGTGTGTTGGGGTCACCTTGCAAAGTTAACACAGGCTGCTGGAAACCAGAGAGTGACTGGTGTGTTGCTGACAGGCTGTTGGGATCAGAGTTGTTGGACCAGCACTGCAGCTATACACAGATACTCGGGATGTGACCTGCATGTTCTTTGGCTGTTTGTGAGTAACCCAGATTGGGAGCTACAACAGCAAAGCATTGTGAGTCAGGCTGTCAAGCGATTAAAAAAATTAATCACGATTAATCGTGCAATTAAACAATAATAGAATTCCATTTATTTAAATACTTTTGGATGTTTTCTGCATTTTCAAATATATTGATTTCAATTACAACACAGAACACAAAGTGTACAGTGCTCTCTATATTTATTTTTTATTACAAATATTTGTGCTACAAAAAAAAAGACAGTATTTTTCAATTAATCTCATACAAGTACTGTAATACAATCTCTTTATCATGAAAGGTGAATTTACAAATGTAGAATTATGTACAAAAACAACTGCATTCAAAAATCAAACACTGTAAAACTTTAGAGCCTACAAGTCCACCCAGTCCTACTTCTTGTTCAGTCAGTCACTCAGACAAACATGTTTGTTTACATTTGCAGGAGATAATGCTGCCCGCTTCTTGTTTACAATGTCACCTGAAAGTGAGAATAGTGATTGGCTGACTCAATGGACTTGTCGGCTCTAAAGATTAACATTGTTTTGTTTTTGAGTGCAGTTATGTAACATTTGTAAATTGCACTTTCACGATGAAGAGATTGCATTATGGTCTTGTTTGAGGTGAATTGAAAAATACTGTTTATTTTGTTTATCATTTTTCAGTGCAAATATTTGTAATAAAAATAATAATATAAAGTGAGCACTGTACACTTTGTATTCTATGTTATAAGTGAAATCAATATATTTGAAAATGTAGAAAGACATCCCAAAATATTTAATAAATTTAAATGAGTATTCTATTGTTTAACAGTGCAATTAAAACTGTGATTAATCGTGATTAATTTTTTTTAGTTAATCACGTGAGTTAACTACGATTAATCGACAGTCCTAATTGTGAGGCACCCCAGGTTTCAGGGCAGATAGTGACACAACCCCTCACTGGTCTGGATTGCACCCCAGAATGTAACAGCAAGCATGGTTATTCTTAATGTAAAAGCATTACAGAAAGAACTTCTGAAGACAATAAGAGAATCTACATGCATGCTAAAAAGCTTTACAGAGGTCACCCGCAACTCCAGCCAAGGGCTCTGGTAGGTTTCAGTCCTTCAAAACCCACAACTGGGTTTTTCCCATGGTTACAAGTTCATCCATCTTAAATCCAGAACCCACACTGGACACATCAGCCATTTCTTTGTACAGTTCGGGGCTTTGATCTTGGCATTCTGTACCAGGAAATCAGCAGACAGAGACTCTTTCCTTAGGATGTAGTTTTCAAAAGGCTGGGTTTTTGCATAACCAGAGTTGGGGAATTTGCAGGGATTCCCCAGGAAATCCACTTAACATTTACGTTCCCAGAAGTCCATACTTACCTGACATAATTTCAGTGAAGTCTTTTGAGCTCCCAGGCCTCACATCTGTCTCATCTCTCCCCTGGAGAGGTTACATACAGTTCCAGCCAATAATAATATGTAAGCTTAATATGATAAGGTATATCAAAGATATTGCAGGAAATTGCTATATCTGTCATAAACATCACTGTGAGAAGTGCTGGGTGCTGAGCACCTTTGAAAATCTGGTCCTTGATGCTTATGTATTGCAGAAGCCCATGAGACAGAATTGCTAATATTCCCTTATTTAAAAGGCTAATACAATATTAATTGTATCTTATCGGGAACACATTGTATTTTGCCATAAAGATATGAAGGATAAGCATGATAAACAAAGGATATCTGATAATATTTTTATTTAAGTATGAAATTTTCAGTAATTTCTTATTTAAACCTTTCCTAAAAGTAGTAAAAAAACCCAATACAACAGGAAAGGAACTAAGCAAAAGAAGCTATTAAACTTGTACCAAAAGCAGCTTTTACACCTCTAAAAAAATTGGTTTCAGGCAGACCTACCAAACATTCAGTACCACAGTGCACCTGCTAAAGGGACATTTTATAAATCCAAATTATGAGGCCCTTATTTGGTTTTTAATTGTTCAAAACTCCTATTAAACTTTTGAGAAGAAGTTGAATAAGGACCCCAGGGTTTTGTTCCATAGGACTTTATTAGTGCTACTTTAAAGTCTAGAACTTAAATGTTAACTACCTGAAAATTACTACAATCTGTGGGAAATGCCATCTGAATTCAGAATATACATTCGTACTTTTATTGAGAATTAATAAACAATATTCAGTGTTTACGGAATGTAGCGCACAGAATATCCAGCCTGTTATATTTTGCTGCTGCAGAACCAGTAGAGGGAGCACATGTGAATTAAGAAGCCCCGTTCCCAGCTCTATGCTGATGTTTATGATGTCAATGCATGGGCTCCAATGGTAAACATTTCCAAAGTGGAACCCATTTCATGTTTGTATTTTTATTATTTTAATGAGGCAAACTGTTCCTCTCATTGCTGCTTCAGTTCAAGTCCTGCAGGCTTACAAAGAAGTGAATAAAATAGAACAATGTTGGGTTCTACTCTGCAAGAGACAGGAGGAAAGAAGCAGGTGACTGCTCTGTACTCAGTTACACCAGCAGGAGTGACTCATCTGAAGTCAGTGAAATTATTCCAAAATTTAAACTGTCAGAATAGAGATCAGAATCTGATCCTGTCAGTGTTTTCAGAATTTTAAAGGAACATGAAATGTAGGTAAGGGCATTTCATTTTAAAGCTTCTAAGAAGACATTACAAACAATGGGGGATGGAATGGGAGGGACTTGGTGGTGTTCCTTTAAACTAGATAAAAATATTAGCAGCAGTGTTTTAAATACAGCCTACTGACCTAAGCCAGGACAACTGTCTCTAGTTCCTGTTTTGTGGGTGGGAAGTATAAATATTTTGGAGTCAAACACCGAACTCTCAAACAAATACCCAAAATGAGAGGGACGCACACAGAGAAAGATTGAAATGATGTAAGATTAATTTCCTTGAATTTGCTATGTTTTTGTAACTTCACTTTTAGCATTCATTATTTCTGATGTCAGTAATTTACACCACATTTGTGCTGGATGGAGACAATACAAAAATTATTTGAAAACAAAGTGGGTTCAAAATCAGTCACGTGCTGTAAACAAGATAAAGATATTTCCTTTTGCAAGATTTGGTGCTAAGTGTTTATTATCACACTAGTTTGAGTAAGAGATTTGTTCTCTCTTCCCCTCACTCTCACACAAAGAATTTAATAGCATATCAAAGGTACAAACCTGACAGCTGTGAAGTCTGAAATCTTCCATTTAATCAGCAGAACCAGTATAGCGAACCAGTATACTGACAGTGCATGCTCACCCATATCACTCTAGGGTGAATCTAGGTGCATGGATCACCACAGAACTGTTTTTCTGATTCTTGATTAAAGTCTCACAGTATAGGGAAAGAAACCAGATCTAATAATTGTTTTTATTTTATACATTTAGGGATCACTCTTGCACAGTGCTGAGCACTCTGGCAGGATTGCCGGCCCCATGCATTCAAAAAAATAAAAAATCAGGCCCCCAAAATCATGATTGGATTAAAAAAATAGTAAGGTTATAAAATAATAAATTTTAGGGTTTTTTATTTGCCTTCTGGATTTTAAGCCTTTTGGGGGCCACACTTTCTCCAGAACCATGAGGGCTAGAAACTCTTTTTTTTTTAAATGAAAGCTGATAGTCTCACATAATCACATGACTCCAGGAGCTGGGGCTTTAAAAAGACACCAAATATCATGAGACATATTAAAATTGAGAGAGTTGGCAATACTCAGCATATGTATATGTTCATCATGTTCTCCTCTTATTCATCCTCTCTCTATCATGACTGAAGTGAGTCACTTAGCTCTAGATCTCATACCATAGTACCCAAAACAACCCTTCTTGCCATTGTTTGTACCTACTTAAAAACAATTGTCTACCACAGTTATGGAATGGAATAAATAGTCTGTATATGTCTTTTGTTCACTGGTTTATCAATTTACTTTTCTTAAAAAGAAAAGGAGTACTTGTGGCACCTTAGAGACTAACAAATTTAACAAATCTAAGGTGCCACAAGTACTCCTTTTCTTTTTGAGAATACAGACTAACACGGCTGCTACTCTGAAACCTGTGATTACTTTTCTTATTCATAGTAGTTTATTCTTTATGCTATATGCAGTATCCATGCATTTTTCAATAAAAAACCCTAAATAACTAAAAAAAGAGTAAACTGACCTTCTTTCCTGTGGAAATCTCCTGCCAGTGAAATTCTTCTTAATCTCTCTGGATAGTCTCAAAAGATTATATCATTTCCAATATCAATCTCACTCAAATCTCTCTAGGCTGCTCAGTGCAAACATTACTCACACTGTACAGCTGTTTCTGTATTTACTGTAATTTAGCTTGATAGCATATATATAATTTAAATCCATTTTCTAATTTACAGATAGATGGTTGGGACAGCCTGTATCCTTATGGTCACCATTTTTATAAAACTATTAATTTTTTTTTACAAAGTATGCCATGTGAGGTATCATTTGAAAACTCATAATTCACTGATCATTAGTCCTGGCAAAATATGTGTGGCAACATTGTATGTAAAGTTATGAAATTCTACTCTATGACGTTACTAAAACACACTCCAATTCTGGGACAGCAGCCCAAACCAGTTCCTCAGAGACAAAAGGCTAGTCAGCACCTCAGCCAGGTGTCATCAAAATCAAATAGACTTATCATTGCTTAAGCGGTGATTCTTTGGCAGGAAGAAGGGTGTGAGAAATTTACATATTAGCAAATAAATAGCTGGGGGTTCCCATCCAAAACAGACTTGCTGGCACCTGAACCGCAGCTGGAGATGATTCTCAAAGAGGAGAAATGCTTTAAGAAGGGGGAACAGAGGACACAAATCACCTCTTTCCCCTCATCTTTATTCATGGCATCAACAAAATTTGAAAGACAAAGGAAACATCAGTGATCTATGGGAGTGGTCCTGACTGAAGGAGTTCAGCCAATAAAACCATGTGGTGAGAAAAACCTCTGCTTTGAATTAATTTAGCTTGTTAAGTTAGGTATTAATTTGTATTTTATCTTTTATTTCTTTGTAACTAATTCTGACTTTTATGCCTCATTACTTGTAATCACTTAAAATCTTTCTGTAGTTAATAAACTTGTTTTATTGCTTTATCTTTAAAAGTGTGTGTGTTTGGATTGAAGTATCTGGACCCACCATTTGAGAAAACAGGGTTTGCAAATCTTTTTCTGTTAACAAAATGATGGACTTTTTATGAGTTTGTACTGCACAGAAGGAAAGAACTGGGCAGTACAAGACACACGTTTCTGGGGACAAGTCTGGGAATGGGAATTTGCTGGTGTCATTCTTCAATATAATTCGGGAGTGGCTGACTAGAAGTACTCCTATAATTCTGCTTGGTGTGATTTTGCAGGCTAGAGTAGGGGTGGGCAAACTACGGCCGGCGGGTTGGATCTGGCCCGAGAGCCGTTTTAAGCCAGCTTGCAAGCTCCTGCTGGGGAGCGGGGTCTGGGGCTTGATCCGCTCCGGCACTCCAGCTGGGGCGCAGGGTTGGGGGGCCACACCACGCGGCTCCCTGAAGCTGTGGCCTGGCCCCACTCTGGCACTCCAGCTGAGGAGCAGGGTTGGGGGCCGCTCCACGCAGCTCCCAGAAGCCACGGCATGGCCCCACTCTGGCTCCTACACACGCCAATGGCCCCGCACCAATGGGAGCTGTGGGGCAGTGCCTGCAGATAGAGCAGTGTGCAGAGCCACCTGGACGCGCCTCCATATAGGAGCTGGAGAAGGGACATGCAGCTGCTGCCGGGAGCCACTTGAGGTAAGCACCGCTGGGAGCCTGTACCTCTGTGCCTCTCCCAATGCCCCAACCCCTGCCCCAGCCCTGATCCCTCTCCTGACCTCCAAACCTCTTGATCCCAGCCTGGAGCACCCTCCTGCACCCCAAACCTCTCATCCCCTGCCCCAACCCCAGAGCCCACACCCCAAGCTGGAGCTGGCACTCTTTCCCGCACCCCTGATCCCCCTCCCTCCGTCCAAACCCCTTGGTCCCAGCCCAGAGCACCCTCCTACACCCCAACCCCTCAGGCCCAGGCCCAGGCCCACCCCAGAGTCTGCACATCCCAGCTGGAGCCCTCACCCCCACCACCCCACTCCCCCACCCTAGCTCAGAGCCCCCTCCTGCACCCTGAACTCCTCATTTCTGGCCCCACCCTAGAGCCCACACCCCCAACCAGAGCTCTCACCCCCTCCTGCACCCCAACCCCAAGTTTGTGAGCATTCATGGCCCACTATGCAATTTTTATTCCCAAATGTGGCCCTCGGGTCAAAATATTTGCCCACCCCTGTGCTAGAGGCTGTGTGTGAACAGGGCAGGATGATTGTTCTCACAGTAAAGCAGTGTGACAGGCACCCCAGGTTGGAAGGTTGAGAGGGCAGAGCTATTCAACTATTCAGGTTGTACCCTGAGAAATGTCACAATGGTATGATCATTTTTTGGCATTGCTGATTCTAAAGAAAGCTCTCCAAATATTAGACAATGTTCTTGCTCAACTACCTTCCCATTTAGCAGTAGTCTTGAGTTTTCATATTTGCATTTCAGTTGATTAAATAAGTCATGAAGTTTGGCAAAAATTATGTGCTAACCTCTCTTATAGCAGGGAAACTACCGATTTCTCACTTTTTAGGGGCCCTTTCCCACTCTCCCTTCCTACAAGGGTCATGTCACAGTGACTTATGCTAGGAGAAGGGCTGGGTACAACTCCCTCCGGAGCTCATGAACACCACAAAGGCAGTGGCAGACTTATGCGAGGGCCCTCCCTCTTTCTGAATTCTTTATTGCCATGATGCTTCAAATGTGTGCCAGCTGAAGACCCCAATCTTATGCCCACATGTTGCTCTGTGAGAATGCCAAATCAATCTAATGCTTTATAGTGAAGAAATTCTACATCCCTGCCCTACAGCAGCATGCCTTGAACCAATTTGTAATTCAGTAACTAGGAATCTTTACAGGGGCTAGGGTGGAGGTTTTACACCTGGAGAAAAGGAGATGCAGGTCATTCATATAAAATGTCTGAACCATAACATTTCTAGCTCTAAAATTCAAGTGCACTTTGGTAAAGACATACTTAGACATACAGGGCTAGAGTGTACCCTTGGGTGGGATTTTTGCATGAATTCTGTATTGCCAACCTCAAGTATCCAAAAATCATGAGATTGGCTCAAAAAACCTTTTTAAATAATGCATTTGGAGGTATTTATTTGCCTTCTGTTTTCTGAGCATTTACGGTTCACTTGCTTCATGTCTGCAAACTTTTCTCTGCAACCACGATGTATAGAAAGGTTTCAGAGTAGCAGCCGTGATAGTCTGTATTCGCAAAAAGAAAAGGAGTACGTGTGGTACCTTACAGACTAATCTCAAATAAATAATTAATGCTCAAATAAATTTGTTAGTCTCTAAGGTGCCACAAGTACTCCTTTTCTTGATATCTAGAAACTTACCTTAAAGAATAATAATAAAAAAGAATGAAAGCTGTGATTCTTTTGATTCCAGGAGTTGGGGGCTATCAGAAATACATCAAAAACTACAAGACTTGTGCTAAAATCATGCAAGTAGGCAACAGGAGCACAAGGTCCATTTGCAGTCAGACTTGTCCTCTATAACCACTTTAAACACTTTTGAAAAGCCCACTCCTTGGACACAGCTAGTGTTGGGGTGGGATGTTAGCGGCACTGCCCTCTGAGTAGGAATTCTTATTCAGTGCCACAATTCCCCCCTTGCTCTCCAAGGAGTGAGATAAAGAGAAGTGGTTTACTGCAACTCTTGAAGAGGTGCAGTGTAGTTCCTCCTGCACGCCTAGTCAGCTTCAGCCACTGCCCTCTGTGTTCCTTGTTCCTTAGGGCAAGCAGGCAAAAGGGAAGCCTCTATGCTATATGCAGGTTGAAGACCCAAGGGCTGGGTAGCCCTAACACAGCCACAAAGTAGGGGGTCAGAGAGCGGCTTACTCCCCTGTACAGTTATATAGGGCTAGTGACAATCAACCCCAGAGATAGCAGTTATAACCATCTTTGCCCCCTGATTAGCTATCCATTTCTCCTTCTTTTGCCACCAATACAATTGCCTTCTTCAAGGGAATAACATTCCAAACCAGTAGCCTTGCTACACTTTAAACTCCCAACAAAACTGCCAAAGTAAGGATGGTGACATAAAAAGATTCAAGTTTGAGAAGGAAGAGCTTAGCTAGAACATGCAAGTGTCTTTATAGTGGTGATAAAGCAACTGTTGATCATTTGAGGTTTCCATTATAACCACAATACTCAACAACTGCTATATTCACATGTAATGAATCTAACAATCTCATTTAACTTGATTAATTTATTTCAAAATTTTTTAATGATTTGTTTTTTCCAAGGGAGCAAAAGGATACATGTGGACTGTGTAAGCCAGAAGTTCTCCAACTGGGGGTTGGGACCCCTCAAGGGTCATGAGGCGATTACATGGGGGGGGTCACAAGCTGTGAGCCTCCATCCCAAACCCCACTTTGCCTCCAGCATTTATAATGCTGTTAAATATACCAAAATGTGTTTTTAATTTATAAGGGGGGGCTGCACTCAGGCTTGCTATGTGAAAGGGGACACCAATACAAAAGTTTGAGAACCACTGGTGTAAGCAAAGTTTATTTAGTGTATATATATACACACAATATATGCTGTATATCCAGAAGGTATTAATAGTATTAATGAGTTTGGGACACACGTTGTCCTTTATTTTAAATAATCACTTGGATCATCACATTATTATTAAAAGGTGACTACATTTTTAAATCAGTACATATAAAATACAGTAGAATAGCAGTTACAAACTGACTGGTCAACCACACACCTCATTTGGAACCGGAAGTATGCAATCAGGCAGCAGCAGAGACAGGTGTCAATAGCTAGTTCAACCTACCTTCTGGGGGAAAGAGGGGAACAACATTATTGAGTGGGTAGTTACTGGTTTATTGGCTTTTCTTATACCTTTCATTCAGACTTTAACCCAATTCATGGGATGCCAACAACCCTTGTTATGTCTGGAGGAGTATGGAGTGTGTGATGTTTCACTCCATATTTATAGAAATATGCTTATGATATGAATATGACATAACAGATGTAAGTTATGCAAGATGGCTCATGTGAGATATCATTGGAAAGGTTATGATTTACTGAATGTGATTATCCAATTTGTATGCCTGTATCATTTCTGTATCTGAAGGTAGAACTATTAACTATGTATCTGTATTTCAAATGTGTTACTTTGGGTGTCACCCCCAACCAGCGCTTCAGGTACAACAATGGAAAAGCCAGACAGGCCTAATGGGTCATTAGTAGAGACAATGGACTGTGAAAGAGCTTGGTCTTCCTGTGGACTCTGGAGACAGCCTATGAGACTTGGTCCAAGTCACCTAGTACTGAATACCCCTCTTACCCTTTTGGAATGCCAGTGGTTTTTCACTAGAAGACAAAGGGGTCTTGCATTACACAAGAGCTATATAAGAGGGGAGTGACATCATCATGGTTCTCCTCTGCCTCCCCACCCTAAGAGACAGTGGAAAAAAAGACCTGGAAGCAAGAACTGAACTGTGGGGAGAAGGGTTGAGCCCAAGCTGGAAAGGCGTCTAGCTTGTGAGTACTGTAATAATACCTGAGGTCTGAAGAGGAAGATCAGTGCAGCTGACTTTCAAGACTTTCTTTCTCTTTCCGGCTCCATCCTGTATGGTGGTGGCGTCTCCTGCATAGCTGGAACCATGCAGCTGTTCATCCATGCTCAGAACCTGAACACCCTTGAGGTGTCTGGACAGGAAACAGTCGCTCACATTAAGGCTTGCATTGAGTCCCTGGAGGGCATCGCACCTGAGGATCAGGTGGTTCTCTTGGGTGGAACTCCCTTGAAGGATGGATCTCTCATTAGGCAATGTGGCATCAGTGAGCTTACCATTTTGGAGGTGGCTGCTCACATGCTGGATGGTAAGGTCCATGGCTCACTGGCTTGTGCTCAGAAGGTGGGAGGCCAGACTCCCAAGGTTGCCAAGCAAGAGGAGAAGAAGAAGAGGAAGAAAACTGGCCATGCCAAGAGATGCATGCAGTACAACAGGCACTTTGTCAATATCATGCTGGGTTTTGGCAAGAAGAAGGGCCCCTACGCTAACTTCTAAATTTCACACCTCACCCAATAAAGCAGATGTCACCTGGGGGAAAAAAATTCTGTAATCTGCCTGCAACAACAGCTAGGGTGAGATACTATTTGTAACCAATTTCTTTAATGAAACTAGATTAGTTTGCATGTTTGGTTTCATTTGCTTAGTAATCTGCTTTGTTCTGTCTGTTATCTCTTATATTCACTTAAAATCTACCTTTGGTAGTTAATAAACTTATTTCTTGTTTATAAGAAGAATGCATTCCAGTTTATGCAATTTCTAACTGGGGGGGCAAGAAGCGTGCACATATCTCTTCACATTGAGGAAGAGGGTGGATTTTTATGAGCTTGCGCTACACAGAGATTCTTCTATACAGTGAAAGACAGTATTAGTTTGGGTTCATCTCCCAAAAAGGGGAGTGCTGGGGGCGTTCTCTCACACAAAGCTGACTTGAGTCTGTCTGTAGTGGGCTGTGGTCCTGTGTGCGCTGCAAAAGGCCAGAGAGCCTAATTCAGCAAAACAGGCAGAGGGAACCCAGGCTGATGGAGCAGGGGTGGCTCAGTGAATCCCAGTACATCAGGTGACATCCCAGAAGGGTGATCCAACCCGTCAGAGCGAATTAAGTTTTTGGGAAGTGTAGGAAAGAGTGTTTTACCCAGGAAACGTGCCCTATATCGCTAACCGGGTAGAAAATTTGAGGGACCCATTATTAAAACGCTTGGCAACACATCCCTGCCAAACAGCCAGTTGCAAAGGTTATTTAAAACAAATCTACATATCAGAGTAACAATGAAGGATCTAATTTAAACCTCACAGAAGCAAGTTAATGCCTTAACTCCATCCTTATTACACCTCATTGTGTCTGGACATTACTGACTTCACTAACATCTGAAACTATAAACCATACATGCTGCAATAAATAGATTAAAAGGCCACATTAAAGTCAAGCTTCATTCCATATTTACTAGTGTAGTAAATTGCTATTCTACTAATCGAGTGAAAACTAGTTTTTGTTGACAAATGTATACAGCTGAGTCTCATGGGTATAAAAGCACCATTAAATGCACTTTCTTTTCACGCCCATCTAAAATAAAAACAGAGCTTTAAATTAAATATTTCTGAGCACAGAATTCAGGTTTCAGATTTACAATATGTTTTACCTTGTGCCCTGAAATAATTCCACACAACAGTGCTTGTGTACAATGATAGGAGAATAATTGCATTGTCATCAGCAGCAAACAGCACATTTATCTTTCCCTTTAGTGGCTACTTTATTTCATTCAGATTTTGCATGATGGAGTTGGCCAGGTAAAGACAAAAAGCAGAGCTCACATGGAGCAGCTTTGATTTCTTCCTGTCTAGAACAGACACCTCTTAAGAGGTTTGATCCCATATCCTCTGACACACACCTTTCAGGAGGAGGAGTACAGTCTCCCCTACCCAACAATGTAAAGGTTGAGGGGAGGGCATTCACATGCTGCCCTATCTGAATCAGGTCAAAGCATGTAATTAAGTATTTTTACTCCTGTTAAACTGAGCCCAGGAGCCAACCCACAGCCTCAGACACAGCTTGACATTATATTATCAGAAGCCTGTCTCTCCTTTACAAAGTCTCACTGAGGCGTGCCTGTAAAGGTGGACAGAACTTTCACGAGCCTGTGAGATACAATTTGTTGCCAGGACCTTGATCTCAGTTCAGGAGACAGAAGCCCAAACAAAAAGCCGCAGGCTTCTAGCACGTTTGAGAATGACTAAGATGTAGCCCTCCTTCAAAAAGACAAGTATGCTTGCATTCATCAGGGAAAAAACAATTGTTCTTTAAAATGTTATGAAGTTCTTTGCAGAAACTGTTGGTGCCTAGAGATTTCACAGCATGCAAACTTTTAATTGCTTCCCCTTCCTCTTCACAGATGAGGGCATGTGGAATGTTTTATGTCTTGTGCACTTCATTTGGGAATATCTGCGCTTGTGAAACAGAATGGAATTGCAAAGAAAAACACTGAATATATACGATACTCTAATATAACTTTTAGAAACAGGTTTATTGTGAACATACTCTGAGCATCTCTTAGTATGCTTTAGGGACACTATGCTACATAGGCAATATACAACAAGACTACAAGGATGGGCAGATCTATTTTTCAGTGACACTTCAGTCTACTTGTGCTCCAGTGGCATGACTGGGATTTTTTATTTGGGTTATGTTATTTTCCTATACAAGATGTCAATTTCTGGAATAAATACGAATGTTCTTGAATACAGTGATAGTATTTGAAAATTTTAGTGTCACATAGAGGCCACACTCAAGGGACATTGCCCCCATTGTGTTAAGCACTGTACAAGACACTCCTTGCCCCAACAAACTCATACATACTTTTATATTGACAAACACACAATACATTTCTTCTCTTTAATCTTAGCCAAGTACTGGGGAGAGAAAGTTACAAAAAAAATTGTAGGAAAGTAAGTGGATGATCTGTATCTATCATTCATATTTGCTGGTCTGCTTTACTTCCTTATATAGCCTACCTTCTTGCTATAACCTAGAAATGATTCTCTACAGCAGTGGTTCTCAACCAGGGGTACGTGTACCTCTGGGGGTACTCAGGTCTTTCATGGGGTACATCAACTCATCTAGATATTTGCCTTGTTTCACAACAGGCTACATAAAAAGCACTAGCAAAATCAGTACAAACTAAAATTTCATACAATGACTTGTTTATACTGCTCTATATACTATACACTGAAATGTAAGTACAATATTTATATTCCCATTTATTTTATTATATGGCAAAAATGAGAACAGAAGCAATTTTTTAAGTGATAGTGACCTGTGACACTTTTGTATTTTTATGTCTGATGTTGTAAGCAAGTAGTTTTTTAGTAAAGTGAAACTTGGGGTACGCAAGACAGATTAGACTCCTGAAAGGGGTACAGTCGTCTGGAAAGGTTGAGAGTCCTGCTCTGTAGCATTTTTTTTGTAAGATGCAACTCTGGTTAGAGCTGATACCTATTCTTTTTCCCAAGACAGGTTAAAAAAAATCCAAAGTAAAAAATCTGATTTTTTTTTTAATTTAAAGTAGATACATAGTTTTGAAAAGAATAATCCTGTTTAAATTTGAATTTATGACAAGCTATGTGAAGGCCTAAACTTACTAAGATTGACCAATCATTTTAAATAAATTTTAAAAGGCTACATCAATGAGCCCATCTCAGAGTTTAATGCAGTGGTCCCCAAACACTTCAGGGTCAAACTCCCACTTAGCCCTGGCCGCACCCCATGCTGCCATGAACCAGGGCCAGGAGTGGGGCTGCGGCTGGGGTAGGGCTGGGTGTGGGGCCACAGCCGTGGCTGTGCATAGGGCCGGGAGCTGGGGCTAGAGCACAGCTTGGAGCAGAGCAAGGCTGTGTGGTGCTCCCTCCCTCTTCCCCATGGGGGCTGTCCCAGGCCCTGCTATGCTATGTCCCCCCAAACATTCCTGCACAACCGCATAGGGTGGCACGCCCCACAGTTTGGAGAGCTCTGGTTTAATGAGTTAAAGTGTGCTTTTTTTTTTTTTTTTTTTAAATATGTACAAAACCAGTGGGTAACATCTAACTTTTGAGGTCAATTCAAGCTTAATACAGTACATTACAATGTCTTATACTGCATTTAAGTATTGATACTATTTTCAGTCTTTACAATGGAGCAAATATCGGTAATTACATTTTTTCCAAAGGTAAGTTATTTCAGTTTGTTTTGCAGAGAAGTTTTTGCCTTTAATGCCTTTCTTACTTTTCATTTTAGTTTAGCTAGCAGATGCAGAGAGAATATTTTCTTCATTTGAACTAGCTCATGCAAAATTGAGAAATGGATTGGAGAGCTGAAAAGTAGGAAAGCTCGTTTTCCTCTTCCAATCACTAAACGGGTAGGAGAACATTCAAAAACTGATGAAATCCTGGAGATAATGGGCCTAATTTTCAAGGGTATTTTGGTGACGAAAGATCCAAATGGGTGCCTCATCAGATTTTCAGAAGTACCTATCCCCCATGGGTATTTCTGAAAATCTCATTAGACACCCTTGAAAATCTGGTCCATAATGACCAGACACAATCTGTCAATTCACCAACGGCAGTTAATATTTCCATTGTTTAATAAATCAGTTTTAAATAAAAAAAAAGTTTTGAGAGGAAAAAATGGGACTTTGTTTCCAGCATCTTTGAGGTAGTTTTATTTAGCTAATATAAAAAATGTAAACTGGTATTAAATTAAAAATACATTAAAACTGTAATTTCCAACCAAATGCAGCGTGGCAAATCCCAAATAAAAAAAATCACCATTCAGTAAATAAGGAATGAGTCATTCCCCATATTCCCACGTAAAAATGGAAAAAATTAAGAATCTGAATAAGTATGTTAAGCTTAAATAAATGTATATAGATAAAAGTGTTTCCTTCTTGTTGGCAAAGAGAAGTATCAAATTTTGTGTAAAGGCGATATTTGATTGCAAATCAACATGTTTTAGAAGTTACCCCAATCAATAAGAACAAACCTCTCTTCAGGAAAATAGCTAAAAATGCAAATCAAGATTAAAATGACTAATTGAGATTTCCTGCTTGATTATTTAAATTGTGATTTAAAGTTAATCCACCCAGCTGTTTTCTATGATTTCTATAACATTCTTCCGCTTTACCACCATTGAACTGAGTGAAACTGATTTACCTTTGCAAATAGAGTTTTGTTTTTTATTTATACAGTGCCCACAATGTGCTAGACACTACACAGACATAACAGGTCTGTGCCTAGAACAGTTTAGAATCTGAATGTATTTTGATTAAAAATATATATGCTGAGTACTTCTATCAAATGCCTCATGTCGCTGATATCAAATTTATTTTAATGCAATTGTTTAAAGTCAGTATCTTCTCCTTGTTCCAAACCTACCTTCTGTCCACTACAGCCCTCTTGATCCACCCTGCTCTTTCATTCCCATTAGCTCAATTATCAGATGTGGGGGTAGGCAGATTGTCTTGAAGTCTCCGGCAATAAAGTAATTGGTCAGGTGGGGACCAGGTGCCTGCTGGTGATGATTTTTGCAACCCAAAAATCACCCAAAGTCCAACAACCCAAAAGTCCAGCCCCAGAGTTCATCTGCAGTGTTACTCCCCAGTCTGGGTGAAAATGTGTGTGAGTTGGGGGGGGGGAGGGGAAGAGGTAAGGGGCACCTTACATGATCTGAAGCTGACTGCCCCACAGCTCCATAGGGCTTCACTCCACTCCGCTCCACCAGCCGTCCCACAAACTGCTCTGCTCTGCAAGCAGCTTCCGCCATCCCACAAACTGCTCCGCCAGCCGGTCCGCGAGCCTCTCCAGCCGTCCCATGAACTGCTCCGCTCCGCAATAGATCTTCGGGCTCCCCACTACTTAACACAGTGCTCAGTGATTTCAGCTCTTGTTAATTTTAGCCCTTTAGTGATTTCAGCTTGTAGTCATGGGAGTCTCAGTGCTGGTGTGCCATAAGGCCAAAGTGAATTCAGCTCAGCACCTGTAGCTAGACTCCTAATAAACCCAAAATTAGCTCTGATATTCTACAGTGGAGAGAGACGGAGGTACAATTGATATTTCAAGGCCCTCACAAAGGGGCCCACACCACAAGGTACTAATACCTATCTCCAGCCTATCTCCATTCAGAGAGTTTTGGAACCCATATCCCTTGCCTAGCAAGTGCTACTTAGTTGATGGCAAGTCCCTCCATCATAACAAAAGGCCAAGTACAGTTCCACTGTCTTTGATTCCCATAATCAGGATAATAACAATTTATTCTTCCTGCCCCAATAACAGAGACACTAGGGATCCCACAGCAGCCAAAGTAACTATTTGGGCAGCTATGGGCTCATTCTAGGCAGGGTGGGTGTGTCTATGCAAATGAGATCAGCCCCTGAAGTTCTTTTCCACAACTTGCCACAACTCACCACCAGATGTCAGGGTGGAGCTCATCCTGACTCTGCTTACAATTATATTCTTTCAGCAGGCCACAGTTTGTAGTGTTATTCACAGTCCATAGCCAGCTTCCCCACTTGCTTCTAGGAAAGGGAACAGAACAGCAGTTAGCCCTCTGCCTTCCTTTGGACTTCCCCTGTCCAGAACTTGCTTCCTATCATTCATATCATCCCACCTGTTGGGGTTGCTTCTCCTTCAATTAGCCCTTCAGGTAAACCTCTGCTCAGTTAACCGACATGTTCTGTCAACTACCTGTCTCCCAGTTAGGTCTCAATTTATTACAGTATCTTTGTTAAAAATTATGTTCTTAAGGTCTTGGAGTTAAGGCACATCACCAGGATGTGACACACTTCACAAATATTTCTTTCAGGCAGGAGGTAACAGACACCTGTGTCCCCGTCCAGTCATTTGCATATTGTATGCCTCACAGTGTATGCCTATTTGCACAATGAGTCACAGGCAAAGTAAGAGACTGCAAAATCTTCAAGCTGAAACAAACAGCAGGGGAGTTGGATCCTGTTTATGAATAAAGATGAAGGATTATTCTGGTGTATCTTGGGGAGCAAAGATCCATACTGGGTCTTTCACCAAAGAGGCAAGCTGACAGTGGACTTGTCTCATGAAAAAAGGGTCACAGCCAACCTCGCTGTAGAGCATTGCAATGATTTTGGGAGAGAATACAAGACATGAAAGCATCTAGTTAATTAATCCTAAGCTCTAGAACATGTTATGATTTTATAGATAATCTTTTATTTTCAATACTTTGTGCTATTACTTGAATCTCTATGTTTTGTTAACTAAGCATTAGGGCTGTTGATTAATTGCAGTTAACTCACGTGATTAACCCAAAAAAATTAATCACGATTAATTGCACTGTTAAACAATAGAATACCAATTGAAATGTATTAAATATTTTTGGATGTCAAATATATTGATTTCTATTACAAAGTGTACACTGCTCATGTTATATTATTTTTTGATCATCATTTTTACAGTGAAAATATTTGTAAACAAAAAATAGTATTTTTCAATTCACCTCATACAAGTACTGTAGTGCAATCTCTTTATCATGAAAGTGTAACTTACAAATGTGGATTTTTTTTTGTTACTAAACTGCACTCAAAAACAAAACAATGTAAAACTTTAGAGGCTACAAGTCCACTCAGTCCTACTTCTTGTTCAGCCAATCACTAAAGACAAACAAGGTTGTTTACATTTACAGGAGATACTGCTGTCTGCTTCTTATTTACAATGTCATCCGAAAGTGAGAACAGGCGTTCGCATGGCACTTTTGTAGCCAGTGTCACAAGATATTTACATGCCAGATGCGCTAAAGATTCATATGCCCCTTCATGCTTCTGCCACCATTCCAGAGGATATGCTTCCATGCTGATTATGCTCGTTAAAAAAATAATGGGTTAATTAAATTTGTGACTGAACTCCTTGGGGGAGAATTGTATGTCTCCTGCTCTGTTTTACCCACATTCTGCCATATATTTCATGTCTCAGATGATGACCCAGCACACGTTCATTTTAAGAACACTTTCACAGCAAATTTGACAAAATGCAGAGAGGGTACCAATGTGAGATTTCTAAAGATAGCTACAGTACTCGACCCAAGGTTTAAGAATCTGAAGTACCATCCAAAATCTGAGAGGAACAAGGTGTGGAGCATGCTTTCAGAAGTCTTAAATGAGCAACACTCCAATGCAGAAAGGGCATATGAATCTTTAGCACATCTGGCATGTAAATATCTTGCGACATTGGCTACAACAGTGCCATGAGAACACCTGTTCTCACTTTCAGTTGACGTTGTAAACAAGACGTGGGCAACATTATCTCCTGCAAATGTAAACAAACTTGTTTGTCTGAGCAATTGGCTGAAGTAGGACTGAGTGGACTTGTAGGCTCTAAAATTTTACATTGTTTTGTTTTTGAGTGCAGGTTTTTTTGTACATAATTCTACATTTGTAAGTTACACTTCCATGATAAAGAGATTGCACTACACTATTTGTATTAGGTGAATTGAAAAATACTGTTTCTTTTGTTTTTTACAGTGCAAATATTTGTAATCAAAAATATAAAGTGAACATTATACATTTTGTGTTGTGTTGTAATTGAAATCAATATATTAAAAACTGTAGAAAACATCCAAAAATACTTAAATAAATGGTATTATTTTATTGTTTAACAGCGCAATTCATCACACAATTTTTTTAATTGTGCGATTGATAGCGATTAATTTTTTTAATCGCTTGACTGCCCTACTAAACATACTTAATTTCACCATAAACATATCTAAGTGCTGTGTATTAAGCAGAGTAGTGATCTGAGATGGACTGGTGATTTGGAAGCAGCAAAACTGTGAATAAATCAAGTGTCTTATGGAACAGGGGCTAGACAATCCAGGCTGATACTTGGAGGTTGGTGTGTACCTATTACTAACCTGTAGATAAACAGTGGGGCCTGTGAGGCCTAGAGAGGTGTGCTTGTGTTGCCCTTAGTCGATGGCATTGGGGAGATGACCCTTGACAGGCACAGGCTCACACTAAGGACAGGTGATAGTGAGGTACCTCACAGCCTGGGGTACCCCCACGAAGCAACACAGCTAATTAAAATTAACACAGATATGCTTACCTGGAGTACAATTACACTTTGATTTGTGATGTATACATAACACCATCTCTCTGAGTGCAGCCACTTCAGGCGTTTGGCCTCTTGTATTGACCTCTCATCTGTCAGGGTGGAATCTCATTATTCCTCCACTCACACCAGGACCCAGGTAAACAACACGTGTATACCAACCATTTACCATCCTGCCCACCTGACTGTGTTTCAGGCACCTATATTTCCTCCCTTCAGCAACCTGTGATCAGTGATCCTGACTCACGGCCTTCTTAAGATAAAGTATTTTATTTAACAAAGCAATGGAGAAAAACAAATTTAAAAAAAGCATCCGTTAGGCATATTTAATCTTATGTTTCACTACCATCCAAGGTAGATAGATTTTCCACTTAAGATACAGGAATAGAATAGAATTCATAGACCCTTAGCAAACCCATGTCCTCCTGAGTCTCTGCCTATTTCTCTCATACAAACTGGTTTTGGTGCTTCCCAAAAGAGCAAGCTAAAGCTTGCTACTCACTCTAGCTCTGTCCTTTAGGACTGTCATAAAAATAAAGGGAAGGGTAACCACCTTTCTGTATACAGTGCTATAAAATCCCTCCTGACCAGAGGCAAAACCCTTTCACCTGTAAAGGGTTAAGAAGCTAAAATAACCTTGCTGGCACCTGACCAAAATGACCAATGAGGAGACAAGATACTTTCAAAGCTGAAGGGGGGGAACAAAGGGTCTGTCTGTGTGTGTGATGCTTTTGCCAGGAACAGATCAGGAATGCAGTCTCAGAAACTCCGTTAAGTAAGTAATCTAGCTAGAAATGAGTTAGAGTTCCTTTTGTTTAATGGCTGGTAAAATAGGCTGTGCTGAATAGACTGTATATTCCTGTTTTTGTGTCTTTTTGTAACTTAAGGTTTTGCCTAGAGGGATTCTCTATGTTTTGAATCTGATTACCCTGTAAGGTATTTACCATCCTGATTTTTACAGAGGTGATTCTTTTACCTTTTTCTTTAATTACAATTTTTCTTTTAAGAACCTGATTGCTTTTTCATTGTTCTTAAGATCCAAGGGTTTGGGTCTGTGTTTACCTGTACAAATTGGTGAAGATTTTTATCAAACCTTCTCCAGGAAAGGGGGTGTAGGGCTTGGGGGGATATTTTGGGGGAAGACGTCTCCAAGCGGGCTCTTTCCCTGTTCTTTGTTTAACACGCTTGGTGGTGACAGCATAGGGTTCAAGGACAAGGCAAAGTTTGTATCTTGGCGAAGTTTTTAACCTAAGCTGGTAAGAATAGGCTTAGGGGGTCTTTCATGCAGGTCCCCACATCTGTACCCTAGAGTTCAGAGTGGGGAAGGAACCTTGACAAGGACCCTTAAGTGTAAGCTGTTAGGTGTTAGCTGTTAAGCTATTCAAAAGGGTCTCCTCTCCCTAGGTGAGATATTCACCCCAATGTATGGTTCAGATATACTACACAGGGTGTCTGCAGTGCAGTTGTAATCATGTCTGTCCCAGGATAGAGAGACAAAGTGGGTGAGGTAATTGAAAGCTTGTTTCTCACCAGCAGAAGTTGGTCCAATAAAAGATTACCTCACCCACCTTGTTGTTAATACTACACAGGTGACAAGAGATAGAAACAGTAATTACTAAAGAGCACCCCTGCATTTGTCACACACACCAAGTAATCCACACACTATTGTGCCATAAACAGCTAAAATCATTACTGAACAGTATTCCTCATAAAGAGAGCAACTGTCTAAGTACATATCCAAAAAATTCTCCCTAGGTTTTTTATGTCTCATATCTTTCAAGTGTGATTCCATTCTGAATATTAACTGTGTAAAAATGGCATCACAAGATTCCATATTTGAGTCAACTTCCAGATCAAATATGTCAGTGTGCAAATAAGAAAAATACTTTAGTAAATTTCAGGTCTGCAAAAAGCTACTTAAAACTCCGCCCACAAGCTGTGTTATTTCTGACTTGTGAATAAACATCAGATTCTGTAACTCAAATTACACCTGTGCAATGCAGCTGTCTTCAAATTCTACAGAATTTCCCCCTGGAACTGGAACTCATGCCCAAGCCAGAACACAACAAACAGAGTTCTCTCGCTCAAAGTTGTACTGGATTGGTAGCACCAATGCAAATTTAAAAAAAAAAAAAAAAAAAGTATGTAGCTAAAGTAAGCAGATCCGACTCTGAATACATACAGGGAACAGATTTGTGATGCACTAAAGGGGCGTGGGGAAATTAGCATAAAATCATGTTTCAGAAAAAAGAAATTGCATTATTCAAAAAGGCCTACGTCTTGGGCGGTGCTGAAGAATGGATTACCCATGGAAGAATATAAATTTACCTTTTAAGATTTGGCTTAATGCAACAGTCATAAGCCAGTGTAAGCGCTTTCAAAAACTTAGCTACAGTCATACACATGACACTGCTGCATGGTAAATAATTGTCAAAAAGAATATTTCAACCAATTACAACATCTGACTTGGGCTGAAGGTTATCTCCTCACAAGTGATACTGGTTTCAGAGTAGCAGCCGTGTTAGTCTGTATTCGCAAAAAGAAAAGGAGTACTTGTGGCACCTTAGAGACTAACAAATTTATTAGAGCATAAGCTTTCGTGAGCTACAGCTCACTTCATCGGATGCATTTGGTGGAAAAAACAGAGGAGAGATTTATATACACACGCACAGAGAACATGAAACAATGGGTTTATCATACACACTGTAAGGAGAGTGATCACTTAAGATAAGCCATCACCAACAGCAGGGGGGGGGAAAGGAGGAAAACCTTTCATGGTGACAAGCAGGTAGGCTAATTCCAGCAGTTAACAAGAATATCAGAGGAACAGTGGGGGGTGGGGTGAGAGGGAGAAATACCATGGGGAAATAGTTTTACTTTGTGTAATGACTCATCCATTCCCAGTCTCTATTCAAGCCTAAGTTAATTGTATCCAGTTTGCAAATTAATTCCAATTCAGCAGTCTCTCGTTGGAGTCTGTTTTTGAAGGGTTTTTGTTGAAGTATAGCCACTCTTAGGTCTGTGATCGAGTGACCAGAGAGATTGAAGTGTTCTCCAACTGGTTTTTGAATGTTATAATTCTTGACGTCTGATTTGTGTCCATTCATTCTTTTACGTAGAGACTGTCCAGAGGTGCTGTCGTCATCATGAATAGGTCGGAGTATGAACAAGAGGCTACTAGGCAGCTCTCCAACACCACTTTCTACAAGCCATTACCCTCTGATCCCACTGAGAGTTACCAAAAGAAACTACAGCATTTGCTCAAGAAACTCCCTGAAAAAGCACAAGAACAAATCCGCACAGACACACCCCTGGAGCCCCGACCTGGGGTATTCTATCTGCTACCCAAGATCCATAAACCTGGAAATCCTGGACGCCCCATCATCTCAGGCATTGGCACCCTGACAGCAGGATTGTCTGGCTATGTAGACTCCCTCCTCAGGCCCTTCGTTACCAGCACTCCCAGCTATCTTCGAGACACCACCGACTTCCTGAGGAAACTACAGTCCATTGGTGATCTTCCTAAAAACACCATCCTAGCCACTATGGACGTAGAAGCCCTCTACACCAACATTCCACACAAAGATGGACTACAAGCCGTCAGGAACAGTATCCCCGATACTGTCACGGCTAACCTGGTGGCAGAACTTTGTGACTTTGTCCTGACCCATAACTATTTCACATTTGGTGACAAAGTATACCTTCAAATCAGCGGCACTGCGATGGGTACCCGCATGGCCCCACAGTATGCCAACATTTTTATGGCTGACTTAGAACAACGCTTCCTCAGCTCTCGTCCCCTAATGCCCCTACTCTACTTGCGCTACATTGATGACATCTTCATCATCTGGACCCATGGAAAAGAAGCTCTTGAGGAATTCCACCAGGATTTCAACAATTTCCATCCCACCATCAACCTCAGCCTGGACCAGTCCACACAAGAGATCCACTTCCTGGACACTACGGTGCTAATAAGCGATGGTCACATAAACACCACCTTATATCGGAAACCTACTGACCGCTATTCCTACCTACATGCCTCTAGCTTTCATCCAGATCATACCACTCGATCCATTGTCTACAGCCAAGCGCTACGATATAACCGCATTTGCTCCAACCCCTCAGACAGAGACCAACACCTACAAGATCTCTATCATGCATTCCTACAACTACAATACCCACCTGCTGAAGTGAAGAAACAGATTGACAGAGCCAGAAGAGTACCCAGAAGTCACCTACTACAGGACAGGCCCAACAAAGAAAACAACAGAACGCCACTAGCCATCACCTTCAGCCCCCAACTAAAACCTCTCCAACGCATCATCAAGGATCTACAACCTATCCTGAAGGACGAGCCATCGCTCTCTCAGATCTTGGGAGACAGACCAGTCCTTGCTTACAGACAGCCCCCCAATCTGAAGCAAATACTCACCAGCAACCACACACCACACAACAGAACCACTAACCCAGGAACCTATCCTTGCAACAAAGCCCGTTGCCAATTCTGTCCACATATCTATTCAGGGGATACCATCATAGGGCCTAATCACATCAGCCACACTATCAGAGGCTCGTTCACCTGCGCATCTACCAATGTGATATATGCCATCATGTGCCAGCAATGCCCCTCTGCCATGTACATTGGTCAAACTGGACAGTCTCTACGTAAAAGAATGAATGGACACAAATCAGACGTCAAGAATTATAACATTCAAAAACCAGTTGGAGAACACTTCAATCTCTCTGGTCACTCGATCACAGACCTAAGAGTGGCTATACTTCAACAAAAACCCTTCAAAAACAGACTCCAACGAGAGACTGCTGAATTGGAATTAATTTGCAAACTGGATACAATTAACTTAGGCTTGAATAGAGACTGGGAATGGATGAGTCATTACACAAAGTAAAACTATTTCCCCATGGTATTTCTCCCTCTCACCCCACCCCCCACTGTTCCTCTGATATTCTTGTTAACTGCTGGAATTAGCCTACCTGCTTGTCACCATGAAAGGTTTTCCTCCTTTCCCCCCCCCTGCTGCTAGTGATGGCTTATCTTAAGTGATCACTCTCCTTACAGTGTGTATGATAAACCCATTGTTTCATGTTCTCTGTGCGTGTGTATATAAATCTCTCCTCTGTTTTTTCCACCAAATGCATCCGATGAAGTGAGCTGTAGCTCACGAAAGCTTATGCTCTAATAAATTTGTTAGTCTCTAAGGTGCCACAAGTACTCCTTTTCTTTTTACAAGTGATACTGACAGCCTTCTTGAGACTTTGGATGAAATCTTGACTCCCTTGAAGTCAGTAGCAAAAAATCATATTGACTTCAGTGAGTCCAGGATTTCATCACCTCCTCATCCACACACCTCCTTCAACTGTTATTCAGTTCTTAAACCTGCTCACTGTAAAAACATCCCTTAGTGCCATCAATGACCTCGACAAATTAGAGGATTGGGCCAAAAGAAATCTGATGAGGTTCAACAAGGACAAGTGCAGAATCCTGCACTTAGGATGGAAGAATCCCATGCACTGCTACAGACTAGGGACCGAATGGCTAGGCAGCAGTTCTGCAGAAAAGGACCTAGGGGTTACAGTGGACGAGAAGCTGGATATAAAGTCAACAGTGTGCCCTTATTGCCAAGAAGGCCAATGGTATTTTGGGATGTATAAGTAGGGGCATTGCCAGCAGATTGAGGGACGTGATCGTTCCCCTCTATTCGACATTGGTGAGGCCTCATCTGGAGTACTGTGTCCAGTTTTGGGCCCCATACTACAAGAAGGATGTGGAAAAATTGGAAAGAGTCCAGCGAAGGGCAACAAAAATGATTAGGGGACTGGAAAACATGACTTATGAAGAGAGGCTGAGGGAACTGGGATTGTTTAGTCTGCGGAAGAGAAGAATGAGGGGGGATTTGACAGCTGCTTTCAACTACCTGAAAGGGGGTTCCAAAGAGGATGGATCTAGACTGTTCTCAGTGGTAGCAGATGACAGAACAAGGAGTAATGGTCTCAAGTTGCAGTGGGGGAGGTTTAGGTTGGATATTAGGAAAAACTTTTTCACTAGGAGGGTGGTGAAACACTGGAATGGGTTACCTAGGGAGGTGGTAGAATCTTCTTCCTTAGACGTTTTTAAGGTCAGGCTTGACAAAGCCCTGGCTGGAATGATTTGTTTGGGGATTGGTTCTGCTTTGAGCAGGGGGTTGGACTAGCTGATCTCCTGAGGTCCCTTCCAACCCTGATATTCTATGAACGGAAAATTGAGAAAAAAACAACTGCCCTTGAAAACCCTCTTCAGGAATTAAAAAAAATTGATTGCACTTGTGTTGGTTTCATTTAATCTTTTTCATTTTACACCATGTCTACCACCAGTTAGGCTCCAGGGATGAAATTGCTTGTACAGATGAGGTATTCAATAGTCACTGGTGCTTCGGCCATGTTGTCTAACCCTGTTCAGAACATGTCTGGATGATACAGTGATTGAAAGCCTAGAACTTTACTAATGCTCCCACTGATTGAACTGAACAGGGGGCAGCACTGGAGGGAATTCTTTAGGGAAAAAGTACATAAGAAAGAAAGGCAAGGCAAAGCAAGGTTAGTCACCTGCTTTTCCTTACTCTTCTTCGTTTTACATTGAAGTACTTTGTTGTACAAAGCAAAACGTGAACAGGAAGTCCTTGGACTTACGTCAATTCATTCCTCAGAATTGCATTGTAAGTTGAAACCCCTTTTTCCATAGAAATAAATGGTATAAAGGGGGGATTGGTTCCTGAACCAAGGCTTGGTACACTATTTTCACCACAATAACCCAGATTTTTGTACTAAATTAATTATAGATGACTAATGTAGCAACATCAGTGTATTTATTTGGTAAACAGCATTCAAATAAACATATAAAAATCACATATGCTTTGACTTTCCAGAACTTTTTGAAGGGCTCTTGGCTGGGGGCTTCTCTGCAGTCTTCTCTGGAGTCTTAAAGAAAGTGTCCAAGGAAGTTTGGACAGATGTTCTCCTCTTCTCCTTGTAAATTTCTCTGTAGCAGCTGTACATGTTGGATGTGCCCCTATTCACAGATGCACTGCGTTCAATGTTGGGGTCGTGTTCCTCAAACAGGACCATGGCAGCTTCCAAATGTTGAAATGCCTCAGCCAGCACTTTTGTTGTCAAGACTCTGATGTCAGGTAAATTGGCCCTGGCTTTAAAACGCATAAACCAGCCCCTGCTTGCATTAAAGGGCTCATGAGTAAAACTCTCCCCCTGTTGTTTCTTTAGCTCTTTATAAAGACTCCTAGCCTTTTCCTGAATTATGCCTAAGCTCACAGGAGCTCGGTGTTGATTTTGATCCAACCAAACAATTAACAGTTTCTCAACCTGAGCAATGAGTCCAACACGCTGCTTAGTTATCACAGTTGACTGCATAGGAGCCGAGCCCTTGACATGTTCCTGAATTCTAACCTTGTCTATCAGGATGGTCACGATAGTCGTTGGGGGATATCCAAAGCTCTGCTGATTCCGGTTGATGTCTCCCCTTTTCCAGATCTCTTCATGATGTACATTTTTGTTTCCATAGTAATTCTTCTGCGTTTCTTAGAAGAAACATCACCTGCACCGGATTTACGCTTTTTTGCCATAAAAAAAAAAAATTTAGAACCACAAAGAACAGCAACTGGGCATCTTAAGTCAGGCTGGGCAGAAATGCAGCAAGGCAGGCAGCTGCTCAGAATGCCGGCAACATACTATGCAGAATTGGGCTTGCTTTTTACAGAATTGCTTGTAAGTAACTTTGTGGTTGTGTTATAATGAATGGACCTGAAAGGGGGTCCCTTGCAGTCGCTTGTCTGATAGGCTTCTACGGTCGGGGTAGCTTGTTGCCGGGTAGCCTTGCCACTTGTTTTTGATTGGCTCCCGGCTTGGGCCTCAGCCAATCAGAAAACTTTTAACAGTGAAATCAGTGATTGGGTGAGGCTCAGCATGTGATGTGTGCTATTCTCCCTGCTGGCTTTCCTCCTAAGAGTGAAACAAGCATCATAGGGGTGAAACGGGCAGTCAACTGAAAAGCATCGTAAGTGGCGTCTGAGGTAAGTAAGTCCAAGGACTCCCTGTATAGACAAATCAGACAAGCCTTATCCAGACTGCAGCAGAATTAAACAATTGCTTAAAAGAAAACTGCTGTTGATTCAACTGAGTAAAAATACAAACGACTCCATCACCTGGTTTAATAAAAATGGTCACGACTAGTCTGCATGTTCCACGCAAATAGAAAGAGATGCTTCATGTCACCGCAGGAAGATATTTCTCATAACAGGGAGATCCTCAGGTTCATTACCTGCTAGTAAAAGAGCTCTCTGATAGCAGTGATGGGGAGAAGCGTGCAATACAGCACAAGAACCCAAGCAGGATAAGCTCAAGACAATAATTATGTCTGATGCTAGACTAAAAGTATACCATGCCCAGTCCTTTCTTCTTCATGATTTTATTCAAAATCAAATGGGAAATAAAAGGCTAAACCTTAATTGTTCTTTGTTACGTAAATGCTATTCTCATCACTCCCACTGACTTGCTGCATAGACTTGGGCTATTACCTTCAGCAATGTGTGTCTCATTCCACATCTGTAAAAAAATGAAGAGACTTACCATTGTTATAAAACACTCAGAAATGTGGATGAGAAATGTTAGATAAATGCCAAGTATAACATTTTTCTATTGCTGAAGGGACAGTGCTCAAGTTAAGCAAAATTCTCAGATGCACCTTACCCTCTTTGAATGACCTCATAATACTGTAACACTGCTAGTAGATGTGTATAACACTACACAATCAAAATGCATAAATTTTACACCACTATTTTTGTATACATTACTAAAGTGACAAGATGCCTAACCATTCTTGACTATGCTAAGGGTACTGTTTCTCATTTCTTGTACATAAGACTGTATCTACAATGTAACAATCTAAAGAGCTTATGTATAGGAATGGAACAAAAAACAAACAGTTTGCTTTCCCAAGCATCTTCTGATTGACAACTTTTCAACACTGAAAGTTTCTTTTGTTTCTCAGACCTTGTCCCTCAATGCACTTCTGTAATATAAAACAAAGAGCTGCTCTTCTTGTAGTACCACACAAACTAAACTGGGTACCTATAGCTAGGATAGAATTATCTGGAGTTCCCTATTCTGCAAGCCTGAACCTCTACATAATATTATTAGCTGTCGATTAAACGCACTGTAAAAGAAAAGAATACCATTTGAAATTAAATATTTGTTTTTCTACATTTTCAGATATATTGATTTCTATTACAACACAGAATACAAAGTGTACAGCGCTCAATTTATATTATTTTTGACAAATATTTGCACTGTAAAAACAAAAGAAATAGTATTTTTCAATTCACCAAGTACTCTAGTGCAATTTCTTTATAGTGAAAGTGTAACTTACAAAATGTAGATTTTTTTTTGACATAACCACTCAAAAAACAAAACAAGTCCACTCAGTCCTACTTCTCGTTTGTCTGAGCAATTGGCTGAACAAGTTTGTTTACATTTACGGGAGATACTGCTGCCTGCTTCTTATTTAAGTCACCTGAAAGTGAGAACAGGCGTTCGCATGGCACATCTGTAGCTGGAGTTGCAAGGTATTTACATGCCAGATTTGCTAAACATTCGTATGCCCCTTCATGCTTCATCCGTTATTCCAGAGCACATGCTCCCATGCTGATAATGCCCATTTAAAAAAAAAGTGTTAATTAAATTTGTGACTGAACTCCTTGGGGGAGAATTGTAAGTCTCCTGTTTTTCCTATGTTCTGCCATATATTTCATGTTATAATAGTCTCAGATGATGACCCAGCACGTTGTTCATTTTAAGAACATTTTCACAGCAGTTTTCACAAAACGCAAAGAAGGTATCACTGTGAGATTTCTAAAAATAGCTACAGCACTTGACCCACGGGTTAAGAATCTGAAGTGCCGTCCAAAATCTGAGAGGGACAAGATGTAGAGCATGCTTTCTGAAGTCTTAAAAGAGCAACAATCCGATGCAGAAACCGCAGAACCCAAACCACCAAAATAGAAAATCAACCTTCTGCTGGTAGAGTCTGACACAGGTAATGAAAATGAACATGCATTGGTCCACACTGCTTTGGATCATTATCAAGCAGAACCCACTGTGATGGGTTGGGTCACAGAGACCCCCTTGGGACTGTCACCTGAAGTGCTGATATTCTTTGAGCCTGTCTTCCCTGCCAGTTTGGGACTTCAGAACCCTGCCTTGTTGAGCCAGATATGCTAATCTGCTGTAACACAGACCCAGGGTCTGACCCACGCCCCCAAAGCTGCAGACTTAACTGAAAACGGCTTAGCAAGTGCTTCTATCTCTAGCACCCAGACATCCAAACCCCAAATGAACCCGTTTTACTCTGTATAAAGTTTATACAAGGTAAACTCATAAATTGTTTGCCCTCTACAACATGGATAGAGATATGCACAGCTGTTTGCTCCACCAGCTACTAATTATTTATGCTGGGTTAATTAATAAGCAAAAAGTGATTTTATTAAGTATGAAAAGTAGGATTTAAGTGGTTCCAAGTAATAACAGACAGAACAAAGTAAATTACGAAGCAAAATAAAATATGCAAGTTTAAGCCTAATACATTAAGAAACTGATTACAGATGAAATCTTACCCCCAGAGATGTTCCAATAAGGGGGTTTCACAGACTGGACTCCTTCCTAGTCTGAGTCCAGCAATCACACACACCCCGTTAGTTACTGTCCTTTGTTCCAGTTTCTTTCAGGCATCTCTTTGGGGTGGAGAGGCCATTTCTTGAGCCTGCTGAAAACAAAATGAATATAAAAGGCCCTGGAAGCCTCTCCGATCTCTTGTGGGCAAGAGTTCTTCTGTGCAAAGTCACAGCAACAAGATGGAGTTTGTAGCCACCTGGGCTAGTCACATGTCCATGAATGATTCAGCTTTTTGCAGGCCAACACCATTGTTTAAATGTTAGTTTGAACATTCCCAGGAAAGCTCAGATGTGGATTGGTGTCTCTCAAAGTCCATTGTTAGTTAACTATTTCTTGATTGGGCACTTACCCAGATGAGTCCTTTCTCAAGAAACTGACCAAATGCTTCACTGAGGCTATTTAGTATCAACACATTGAAATACAAGTACATAGCCAATATTCATAACTTCAAATACAAAAATGATACACACATATAGACAGCATAATCATAATCAGAAAATTACAACCTTTCCATAGACGCCTTATTTGACCTCCTTTGTACAAGAGTTGGTGAAACTCTAGGACCTTGGTTGCAACAATGATCTATACGGTCACAGTTCATGTCAATAACATCACACCTGTCATCAGCATGGACGCATGTTGTCATAAATATAAAGGGAAGGGTAAACACCTTTAAAGTCCCTCCTGGCAAGAGGTAAAACCCTTTCACCTGTAAAGGGTTAAGAAGCTAGGATAACCTCGCTGGCACCTGACCACAATGACCAATGAGGAGACAAGATACTTTCAAAGCTGGAGGGGGGAGAAACAAAGGGTCTGGGTCTGTCTGTGTGATGCTTTTGCCGGGGACAGAACAGGAATGGAATCTTAGAACTTAGTAAGTAATCTAGCTAGATATGCGTTAGATACTGTTTGTTTAAATGGCCGAGAAAATAAGATGTGCTGAATGGAATGGATATTCCTGTTTTTGTGTCTTTTTTGTAACTTAAGGTTTTGCCTAGAGGGATTCTTTATGTTTTGAATCTAATTACCCTGTAAGGTATTTACCATCCTGATTTTACAGAGGTGATTCTTTTTTTTTTTTTTTTACTTTTTCTTCTATTAAAATTCTTCTTTTAAGGAACTGAATGCTTTTTTCATTGTTCTTAAGATCCAAGGGTTTGGGTCTGTGGTCACCTATGCAAATGGGTGAGGATTTTTATCAAACCTTCCCCAGAAAAAAGGGGGTAAGATTTGGGAGGATTTTGGGGGGAAAAGACTTTTCCAAACGAACTCTTTCCTAATAAATAATAATAATAATAATAATTAATAATAATACCGGTGTTAGACGTTTGGTGGTGGCAGCAAAAGTCCAAGGGCAAAAGGTAAAATAGTTTGTACCTTGGGGAAGTTTTAACCTAAGCTGGTAAAAGTAAGCTTAGGAGGTTTTCATGCAGGTCCCCACATCTGTACCCTAGAGTTCACAGTGGGGAAGGAACCTTGACATGTCCTATACAATGGTGGTTGAAGCATGAAGGGACATACGATATAGCTCATCTGGCATGTACGTATCTTGCAACGCTGGCTACAATGCCATGGGAATACCTGTTTTCACTTTCAGGTTACATTGTAAACAGGTGGGCAGCATTATCTCCTGCAAATGTGAACAAACTTGTATATCTGAGCAATTGGCTAAAGTAGGACTGAGTGGATTTGTAGATTCTAAAGAATTACATTGTTTTTTAATGCAGTTTTTTGTGTACATAATTCTACATTTGTAAGTTACACTTTCATGATAAAAGAGCTTGCACTACACTATTAGGTGAATTGAAAAATACTGTTTGTTTTTTTACAGTGCAAATATTTGTAATAAAAATAAATATAAAGTGAGCACTGTACACTTTGTAATTGAAATCAATATATTTGAAAAAGTAGAAATCAAAAATATTTAAATAAATGATATTCTATTATTAACAGTGCGATTAATCAAGAATTTTTTAATATTTTGACAGCCCCACACGTTATATTAATAGCCAAGGTGTTAGTAGGTTGTGTTCCCTGTGCCCATTTACCTCTCATCAAAACTACTCAATGGAGAAAAATGGATGATTTTTCAATTTAAATAAAGACAGGTCAGAGGTGATTAAAATCTGTGATATGCTTGCTGAAATGTGGGTGTAACATGCTTTTATCTTATTCCCAGTGTAAGAAAGGAAAAGTTGCTCATCAGATGTCAATGACAGCACATAATGACAGGACTCACCCTAGTTACAGTCAGGGAAAACGGCTTAAGCCTCAGCGGGAGCATGAACAGTGAATCTGAGGGAAGAATCTGCCATAAAAATTGACAAGACCGCGCTGAGCTCTCTGACCTTAAGGACATCTGAATAGTGAACATTTATTAATAACATTGGAATAGCCATACTAGGTCAGACCAAGGATCATCTAGCCCAGTATTCTGTCTTCCAACGGTGGTCAATGCCAGGTGCCTCAGAGGGAATGAACAGAACAGGTAATCATCAAGTTATCCATTCCCAGCTTCTGGCAAACAGAAGCTAGGGACACCATCCCTGCTCATCCTGGCTAATAGTCATTGATGGACCTATCTTCCATGAACTTATCTCGTTCTTTTGTGAACCCTGGTATAGCCTTGGCCTTCACAACATCCTCTGGCAAAGAGTTCCATAGGTTGATTGTACGTTGTGTGAAAAAACACTTTTTTTTTTTTAAAAAACCTGCTGCCTATTAATTTCATTTGGCGACCCCTAGTTCGTGTTATGAGTAAATAACTTTCTCCACACCAGTCTTGATTTTGTAGACCCCTATCATATCCCCCCTTAGTTATCTCTTTTCCAAGCCGAAAAGTCCCAGTCTTATTAATCTCTCCTCACATGGGAGCTGTTCCATAGCCCTAATAATTTTTGTTGCCATTTTCTGAACATTTTCCCATTCTAATGTATCTTTTTTGAGATGGGGCAACCACATCTGCATGCAGTATTCAAGAGGTGGGAATACCACGGATTTATATAGAGGCATGATATTTTCTCTCTTATTATTTATCCTTTTTTTAAATGATTCTCAACATTCTGTTTGCTTTTTCGACTGCTGCTGCACATTGAGTGGATGTTTTCAGAGAACTATCCACAATGACTCCAAGATCTCCTTCTTGAGTGGTAACAGCTCATTTAGACCCCATCATTTTATATGTATAGTTGGGATTATGTTTTCCAGTGTACATTACTTGCATTTATCAACAATGAATATCATCTGCCATTTTGTTGCTCAGTCACCCAGTTTTGTGAGATCCTTTTGTAGCTCTTCGCAGTCTGCCTGGGACTTAACTATCTTGAGTAGTTTTGTATCATGTGCAAATGTTGCCACTTCACTGTTCACCCATTTTTTCCTAATCATTTATGAATATGTTGAATAGGACTGGTCACAATACAGACCCCTGGAGGACTTACCCCTCTCCATTCTGAAACAATGACCATTTATTCCTACCCTTTGTTTCCTATCTTTTAATCAGTTACCAATCCATGAGAGGACCTTCTCTCTTCCCATGACTGTTTACTTCGCTTAAGAGCCTTTGGTGAGGGATCTGGTCAAAGGCATTCTGAAAATCTAAATACACTATATCCACTGGATCCCCCTTGTCCACATGCTTGTTGATCCCCTCAAATTCTAGTAGATTGCCGAGGCATGATTTCCCTTTAAAAAAATCATGTTGACTCTTCCCCAACAAATTATGTTCATCTATGTGTCTGACAATTTTGTTCTTTACTATAGTTTCAAGCAATTTGCCTGGAAGTCAGGCTTACTGTCCTGTAATTACCGAGTCATCTCTGGAGCCCTTTTTAAAAATTGGCATCACATTTGCTATCCTCCAGTCATTTGGTACAGAAGCTGATTTAAAGGATAGGTTACACCCTTATTTTAAAAAGTTAATATTAAAACAGCATCCTTTGGCTCTTCCTCTTCAGTAACATTTTTATATTGAGGAAGAGAAATCTTGGCTTAGCTTTTTTCTCTGAAAAAACATTGCCCATTGTGTCTGCATTTTTTCATAACTCCAAGAGCTCAGGATCTATTCTAAGTAAGAACAATTCCTAAAAAAATCTCCACCTCATCTTTCTACATTCAGCACCTTTATAATTCCCCACTTCCTCTCTCCCACTTTGATCAGCCCGTTTTAACATCCCCAATGTGCCTCTGATAGCAGGACTTTAAAAAGCCTGTCAATATATAGATGATATGCAGTGAACAGTTAAGACTACACACTGACTTTTTAAACACACACAGGAATAAACCCATCTAAGGAATACTGGATACCTAAAATAGCAGAATCCACTGTGTAGAATGTAATTGTTTTAACATCTGAATTTGTTAGGACGTAGCCTGTTTCCTGAATGTTCCACACTCCTATTGTAATCAGACTGCAGCCACTTAAGAAGAGTCAAGCATGTTAGGATTCTAGCATATCTCAAAAAGCCTTGAAAATTCACACAGAAAAGTTATACATAAAAAGGTTTTGACATCTCACCAAAAGGCACCAATATGCACTATTAAGAGGCAAAAACACTCCAGCAGAGCAGACAGAAAGTTACACACTGCCCTCCATTTGTGCATTGGAACTTTCCACTAATTTCAGTGGTGTTTCAGTAAGTAGCATGTGACAACTTAAAGTTAAGTTGGAGTCCCATTGTGTTGAGAAATTGGAGAACAGGGGTATTTGCTTGCTTTTGTAAGCGGATCACAACATTAAAAAAAAACAAAACAATGTATGAGCACAAATACTTCATTTGTGTCCACAGTAGCCAAAGTTGTACATAAGCTGTAAAGGTAGACTAAAGTTTTAATTGCTTAAACATAGTAATAGGAGACACTGCTTATGGCATATGATATAGTTATCTTATTGATAAATTGCCCCTCAACCGCTCCTCCAAATGACATGGAGAACACAAGAGGTATGAAACTACCATTTGAGTTCTCTGTAACCATAACTTTCTTGATACAGGTTCTTTTTCACTTAAAATTCTCTAAGTCCCACTCCAACTAAATAATGTCTACTAATATGAAGAACACCACATACATGCAACTCTGGGACAGAAGTCTTTGCTGGGCTGATCTAGAGTCTCAGAAAAATCTAAGATTGTGATGTAAACAACAAGCATGACATGGCGATCAAGTAATAAGCAAGATCAGATATGGTAAGCAGACCAAACATCGAGATGGATAGACAGAAGCTCAAACTCAGTCAAAAATATTTGCAGTCATTTGTGAAGTAAATTAAAGGAAAAACAAGGAAGCAGGATTTTTACCTCATTAGTGTTATAGTACTACAACAATAGCCGTATCCCTGATATTGGCTGTTTTGTCACTCCTGTGTTATTCAAGTGAGGCTAGCAGAAATAGTATATGAACAAACTGTTGATTAGCTTAGTCATTCTTTCCCAACAAGATTTTTTTTTTTTTTTTAAATGCAGCATTGCACACAGGGGAATCAGGAGGATATAAACTTTGCTTCATAAAATGGAATATAGACTAATCTAACCAGAGACAGTTTGCACCAACACACCCTTTACTCTTGCACCTGAGGGATTCATGATTCGTATTATGCTGCCTGACAAGTCAGAGTACAACTGCAGTCCTTTAAATGTATCGAATCAGTAGGAAACAAAGATTTTACTGAAAAAACAACGAGGAGTCTGGTGGCAACTTAAAGACCAACAGATTTGGGCATAAGCTTTTGTGGGTAAAAAACTCTACTTCTGCATCCTTGTTTTTGTGGATACAGACTAGATTCATAGATACTAAGGTCAGAAGGGACCATTCTGATCATCTAGTCTGACCTCCTGCACAGCGCAGGTCACAGAATCTCACCCACCCACTCCTATGAAAAACCTCACCCATGTCTGAGCTATTGAAGTCCTTAAATCATGGTTTAAAGACTTCAAGGAGCAGAGAAGCCTCCCTCAAGTCAACCATGCCCCATGCTACAGAGGAAGGCGAAAAACCTCCAGGGCCTCTCCAATCTGCCCTGGAGGAAAATTCCTTCCCGACCCCAAATATGGCAATCAGCTAAACCCTGAGCATATAGGCAAGATTCACCAGCCAGATACTACAGAAAACTCTTTCCTTGGTAACTCGGATCCCATCCATCTAATATCCCATCTCAGGGGATTTGGCCTATTTACCCTGAATATTTAAAGATCAATTACTTACCAAAATCCCATTATCCCATCATACCATCTCCTCCATAAACTTATCAAGTAGAATCTTAAAACCAGATAGATCTTTTGCCCCCACTGCTTCCCTTGGAAGGCTATTCCAAAACTTCACTCCTCTGATGGTTAAAAACCTTTGTCTGATTTCAAGTCTAAACTTCCTGGTGGCCAGTTTATACCCATTTGTTCTTGTGTCCACATTGGTGCTGAGCTGAAATAATTCCTCTCCCTCTCCGGTATTTATCCCTCTGATATATTTATAGAGAGCAATCATATCTCCCCTCAACCTTCTTTTAGTTAGGCTAAACAAGCCAAGCTCCTTAAGTCTCCTTTCATAAGACAAGTTTTCCATTCCTCAGATCATCCTAGTAGCCCTTCTCTGTACCTTTTCCAGCTTGAATTCATCCTTTGTAAACATGGGAGACCAGAACTGCACACAGCATTCTAGGTGAGGTCTCACCAGTTCCTTGTATAACGGTACTAAAACCTCCTTATCCCTACTGGAAATGCCTCTCCTGATGCATCCCAAAACCGCATTAGCTTTTTTCACAGCCATATCACATTGGCAGCTCATAGTCATCCTATGATCAACCAATACTCCAAGGTCCTTCTCCTCTTCCGTTACTTCTAATTGATGCGTCCCCAACTTATAACTAAAATTCTTGTTATTAATCCCTAAATGCATAACCTTACACTTCTCACTATTAAATTTCATCCTATTACTATTACTCCAGTTTACAAGGTCATCCAGATCCTCCTGTATAATATCCCGATCCTTCTCCGAATTGGCAATACCTCCCAGCTTTGTATCATCTGCAAACTTTATTAGCACACTCCCACTTTTTGTGCCAAGGTCAGTAACAAAAAGATTAAATAAGATTGGTCCCAAAACCGATCCCCGAGGAACTCCACTGGTAACCTCCCTCCAACCTGACAGTTCGCCTTTCAGTATGACCTGTTGCAGTCTCCCCTGGCTACCCCTCTGATACTTGGAACCATGCAAGATTTTACTGCCATGCACATCTAAGAGCAAAGCTAGTGCTACAGTATGTTAGGTTGCGGGCAATATAAAAAAAAAAAGTTTAGTACATACTAGGAATATAAAACAGGATTAGAATTGAGATTTCTGCCATGTTCACTTCCCTCCCCCTCTAAACTAGGTTGTTTTTAATCACTTGCAAAAGAAAGCCTCACAGCTAGAAAACCATCTCTAATATTATTTTCTTCTTCTAGTGTGTATATAAAACTCCCCCACCATATTATTCTTCTATATTCTTCACAAGTCTTTTGAGTCTATAACACATGAGTAATAGAAGTTTTACATAAGGGAATACAAAATAAAGTCTTCAGGCAGTTCTGTCTTTTGCCCTCAGCTAAGATGACCCCAGTAGGCAAACAACTTTGACAAAGTTATGTGAAAAATTGTCAGTGAAACAATTTGTATAAAGATACTACAGCGATAAGGGCTGCAGAAATCCCTGTAAATAAAAGTTGTGTAATCTATGGTTGAGAGTTAGAATACCACACATAGCCATCTAGTATAAAAACGAAGGGATCTATTCTTTTCCAGTATGCAAGTTTATAGTTGCCATGCACTTTACAAGGACATGGTCAACATGAATTTTGGAAATTCAATTTTCAGAGAGAGCACCATTTAAATAGTACGTCTTTTTTTCATTTATTTCTTTTAACATTTTGATGTAAGCCTTCCTGTTCCATTTATTGTAAATGGGGTTTAGGTGGGCCTGAAAGCAACACAAAACTGCCCAGTCTCTGGATGCCATCTTAATAAAAAAAATAATATTGAGATTGAGTTATGGGCACATTTCAGATAGAGAACAGGCCCCTCAAAGAGGAAACCATTAGCAGATTTCTATTTGGCCAGTAACAGCTAAAACAATTAATCATTATCATCTTGACTCAGCCAAAAGGAGTCAGAAGTATTTCGTCTATGTTCAGAATCTACCACCTGCCTATTCGTTTTATTCCATTCCTTCTTCCAAGGCCACCGTGGCAATGTTCTCTAGGTAAGAGAGAACTGGATTGGATTAACTGGATAGAATTTCTCACAGAAGTCATAAACGTGTATTCTTACCATTGCTACAGGAATGACTTAAAAGAGACAAAAGTACTCTTTCCTCTCAGATTTAAGGAGTACTAATAAATTAGATTGAAACTCAGTTGTAAACATTCAGGGCTTGAGTGGTAAATCAAGAGAATCCTTTCCTTACTGACGATCTCTTACAGTTATTAAAAGAGGCATCATGTCAAAGTTGGTTAGTCCAAAATTTGACCTCTATTTTCCTCGAATCTATTTGCAAAGTCTGTGTAATTCTTCATATGTGATGTTTTGTTTAGCTAATTATATAGACATTTTTAGCAAAACAGCACCTTTATTTATCTGTATTGTACATTATTTTAAATGTGCTAAAAACATATATGAAAGTTAAGGTAGAACTCTTTCTGTGATTTCTGAACAAGAGGAATTGTAATTGTGTTAGAGTCCGAGCATTTGGCTGTTTCAGGTCACGTTGCTTTTCAGCTCCACAGCTTTGTTTAAATTCCCAACTTCCTTCTTCAGGACATTTAGCAGCATTCTAGAACTATCCAAAATCTTCATATAAGCAGTTTCAGTTTCAGCAAGGATTTTATCAAGCTCGTTCCGTGAGGCTGTCTTCTGGGCTAAGTTTTCACAGACACTCTCTAGTTTCTTAGACAGGATTCGGATTTCATGCTGGAGTTTATTCTTTTCCACCTCCGCTTGCTGGATCTGCTTGTTCAGTTCTTCCCTTTGCATGCATAAGTCTTCAACGCATTTCACCAGCTCATTATTGTAACCCTGCAGAACAGCTCCCTGCTGAGTCATCATTCAGGCTCCACCCTCTTAGGGGACTCTGCCACCACTTTCAGTGTCCTCTCTCAGCGACACCCTTCAGCACTTTCATTTAAAAAGGAAAAACAAAACAAAAAAGGCTGTAGCTGGGCTTTTGTGAACAACCTCCAACGGTACAGCCATGGTAGAACAACATTCTGTTTTTAAAAAAACAAAACAAAACCCAAACCTCCCCAGACTTAAGTTTAACATACCCAAGGATACAACTTCTGTGGAGTTCCCACCCTCTTTCTGTCTAGGGATCAGGGCCAAAATTCAAGGTTCCAGAATTTCCATTTATTTACTGAGCGCTTTAGTGAGTTTCTTCTGATAGTTACTGAATTTTTACGTATAATGAAGTCCAACCCTTCATTACAGCAAAATTGTCACAAAACAATTTTCACTGTAGCTTCCTACCATCAGACATTCATGACTTTCTTGGAAAAACAACAACTCCTTTTGGGTTCAAAATGTCAGTGCTTGGTCACAAATATAACACTGTAATATACAAATATGGTCTTTTCTATGGAGGACAGAAATGTATGATTGTCACTAAGAATATTCACTCAAAGTCAAGGATTAAAAAAAAAAAAGATATTTTCTCCATCTGATACTGTACTTAACCACAAGTACCACCTCCACTCACAGTACTTCCCCCGTCTGCCTAGAGTGACTCAATTCAACGCTCTATTTTCAAACGCACGTGGACAGGGGTTAGAAGGAGACTTAGCTTTTCAGATTCAATATGTTTTGTAATGTGCAAGCTAGCTGCCCGCCTCTGCTCTCGAGAGCTGCTTTCCTTCGCTCTCCTCAGGAGGATACAGGGAGCAGTCTGGATGAGAGCACGCTCACAGTGCCTATTGTCTCTATAGAAGAACCATATCATGAACATTACATGCTTGCTATGGGCACTGGCACTGATTGCAGGTGCGAGGGATGTACCCCAGTCCTCGCTGCTCTCCATCTTCTTACTACTAAGTGTAGACAGAGAGAGTGTTCTTGGGGGCTTCAAGCAGTGGCTGCTGTGGCACGCTACAAACAGCGCTGCCACCAAAAGCCTGGCAATTTGAGAGGGGAAACCCCACAAGGGCGGCTCTTATTATTGCCATCTAACGCCCACAGCAACTATGGCGGTAAGAACTCAGGCACTTTCCTAACAGAGACAGGAACAAAGCCCCAGCCTTCGAGTCTTAAACATCCACTGGGGCTGCCGTGAGACAAACAAGCGCCGCGAAGGACAGCGCATGGGACACACTCACACATCCAGGCAGCCAGGAGCAAGCCTCCCACAGGGCAGCTTTAACCTTCTCCCTCCCGAGTTTCCTCCGAGGAGACAGGACGTACACAAGATGGTTCCCTTTCTACCTCCCTCTCCCCCGCGCCCCCCTTTCACAGTCGGGCTTGGGGTGAACCCTCTCCCTTGCTATTGCCCCTGCTGTACCCAACCTGGCCGAAGAGCCTCCCCCACCAGCCGGAAAGCGGGCTGCGCTAACTGGTAACCAGCGCTCTCACCCCAGGCTGTCTGCAGCAGAGCGGAGCACGCCTCTCAGGAGCTCGCCATGCCACCCAAGAGGCGAGGGGCTCCTGGCCAATCAGCCAGCCTCGCTCTCCGAACAGCTGCTTGCTGCGAGCGTTCCAACCGGGAGCGGCAGCAGGGCGAGGGGTGAGGGGTCACGGAAATACTCGAGAACTTCCGAATGCGGAGCAGCTTTCTGCGGCGAGAGCCGATGTTTGCCGAAGGCTGGTCGGGCTCGTGACGGGGCGGCGGGAGGCTGGCGGCGGAAATAGCCGACGTTGTCCGAAGGGGAAGATTGAGGGCGTTGGACTCGGCGGAAATAGCCGATGCTTCCCGAAGGCATAGCCGCCCAGGAGCAGAGGGCGCCGAGTGGGAGGAGCAGGCCGAAAACAGCCGAAAACACCCGACGTTAACCGAGCAAGGCGTAGCCCGAGTTTCCCGGATGTAGCTGGAGGAGCGGCGGCGGCGGCGGTGGGAGCAGCGGGGGGAGGAGGCAGCGGAGTCTGTGCTTCTCAGTGTCTCAGAGTGTGCGGGGCCGAGCTGTGGCGTCTCCCCTTTCGCTGTGCGGAGAGGAGATGGGCCCGTGAGCGCTGCTCCCAGCCGAGCTGCCTGAGCCGCCCCCTCCCTCCCCCCCCCCTTCCCTGTCCCGGTCGGTGGTGAGGCGGAGCGCTGCCTCCCCCTCCTCGGCGCCTGTGGCCCGGCCGCGGCCGTCCCCTCCTGGTCCCCTCACACTCACACACACAGGCCGGGCATTGATGGTAATGTATGCGAGGAAACAGCAGAGACTCAGTGATGGGTAAATCCCTTTTCCCCCACCCCGCGGGGGGCTCCCCCAGCCCCTCCGCCATGTTTGTGGTACCCCTCCCCCTCGGCGGCCAGGAACGGTTGTTCGCTAACGTCGCTTTCTCTCTCTCTCTCTCTTCCAGCTGTCACGACCGCAGGGGGGACTCACAGCCCTACCAGGTACCTGCAGCGCTGGCCGCTAGGCCCAGGAGGAGGAGCGGGGGAGAGAGCGGGGGGGGGGGAGGGAAGAGCTACTCCAGCACAGGCTTCGGCCGCCGACACAGGCCGCGGTGCTGCCACTTCCCCGCCCCCTGCCCTCGCGAGCCCCTAAGTGCGGGGGGGGGGTGCGGCTATGTGTGAGGGGTGCGGGGTCCCGGTTCCCTCTGGGGCCCGGCGGGGCAGAGGTGAGGCGGCTGGGCGAGGCCTAGCGAGGTCCTGTGTAGGGTTCGGCCCTCAGTGCCGGGAGAAGGCAGGGGGCGGAAGAATGAGTCAGTATCGCATTTAGTGAAAACCAGATAGTAAAACGTGTTCTCCAAAAGCCCCTCTCCTGCTCCCCAAATCCCTGCTGGGAGCTGTGACCTGAGCAAGGCAGGCTATAGCCACCAGATGGATCACTGGGGCTGCAGCTTGCACTCAGAAACCTGCATCAAATCTTTGTCACTGAGACACTACTTGTATTTCTGAGAGGCATAACATACTCCCTCCCTAGCCTTGTGCACCTGAAAACCTGGTTTCTGGGGAGTGCTAGGTGTGGTTTTTTGAGGACACCTCTTCCCATGGGTAAGGGAGTGGGGTATTGTGCTCTCCTGACACGTTTGAGGGGCTGTTTTGTGGAATTTCTGGGCATTTGGCTGACTAGTCGTGAAACAAAATGTGACAATTGAAAGCAGCTGTTAGTGACAGTTCATCTAAATGTAAACATTCCCCATCCAGAGGTTTGCATTGTGAAAGCAAGCAGGTGAAAGATGCTGATCAGTGCTGCTTCCAATGTGTAAATATTTCAGAATGAACACAAATTAAGCTCCCCTCCACACCACCTTGCGCTACTTCTCCCCCACCCCATTCAACATCCTTTTTAATACTATCTTAGTTGTTCTTGTGCCCAAATAAAGTTTGTTTTGGAAATTCCAGGTGGTGGAAGCTTAAGTGACTTTGAATTAAGCTTGCAGTGCATACTCTGGTTCATGCAAAATTTGTAAATGATAACTTCTGTTTTTATTACATTACTTACTAAGTAACTGAACACTCTTTCTAAAAAGAAGAAACTCAACAGTCTATGTAGTGCTGAATGTGTATATAACACAAGATGATTAAGAATTCAAGGAATTGCAGTTTAATTTTAATAACCTATTATACCAGATAGTCACCTCTGAGACCACAGTGGGGGAATGTGGTATAAGAGCTAAATAAGAATAGAATTTCTTACTGTAGATGGATAATTAAAATTGGGAAGCTTTATGCTACTTGTCTTCCTAAATTGCTGATATGTCACTCAGATATACCTTAGAAATAATTTTATCACTAAAATTTACACTAGAAAGCAGAAGTCTTAAATATCTTGTAAATTTAGAATTTGTATTAGTTGGACGTAATATTAACTGCTATAAAAATGAAATCCAATTAAAAACATATTCTCATCTCTTGCAGACTCTTAAATACTCATCAAAGAGTCACCCCAGTGGTGGTGATCACCGTCATGACAAGATGCGAGACTCCACAGATCCTTCACCACCAAATAAAATGTTGCGGCGATCTGATAGTCCTGAAAACAAATATGGTGACAGCACAGGGCACAGTAAAGCAAAAAGTGTGCATACTCACAGAGTTAGAGAGAGGGATGGAGGTGAGTTGTTTTTAATTGACTTTTATTTAAGCAGTAGTGATCTAACTTAAATTTTATTGAAGTAACAAGTGAAACAGTTACAACTGACATGACCACAACTTCAGATTAAATGATATGCCTTACACCATGGTGAGAAGACTGCACTGAGACCAAAATATAGTGATCAGTTCAACTGGAGGTAATTGCCCTGCGTCTTTTAAACTGAACTAATTCTTTCATGCTTCCAAAAAGTAGTTGATTTCAATAAAGCCACCAAGAGATTAAATAAATTTCATTTTTTTTGTATTGCTGCATTTTCGAGCTCACTTCTAAAGGCCTTGGAAAGAGCAATATATGGTAATACCTTAGATTACATTTTAGACTTTTTTCATTAACAAAATATATTTTTACTTATTCTTCTAAAGACTTCGAGCATCAGAATTCCAGTTACTATTAGTCTGTCTTCTGTTGTTCAGTTGTTTAAATTACTCATAATGTGTTAGGGCATAAGAAAATGCTCACAGGTTAACTTGGATTAATATTTTTCTTTTTTTAATGTGCTGTTCTTCTAAATGTTACACTTCCATACATGGTATACGAAGTTCTTTGCCAGCCTGATAAGCTTCTGTTCTACACTGCCATTCAAGAGACTGGATTTAGTTTCTGGTTCTACTTAATTGCTCCCTAAGGCACTGATCCTTCAAACACTTTTTTCTTAACTTTTTACTACCCTGAGTAGTTCCATTGATTTCCATGGGACTTACCACAGTAAAGGTAAGCACATGTGTAAACGTTGGGAGGATCAAGGTCCAATATAGGAGCACTTCAGGGGGTGGGGATGGCATCTGAGTATTGAACACGTTCTCTCTGTGTAAATGTAGGAGAAGTAAGTTCAAGTCCACCTGTACTGAATGGTTGATGCAGGGCCTCATGGATGTATACAGTGGTGTTGAGGGATAATGTAGTATAGATACTGGAATATCTAAAGGGAACAGAAGGCTACTTGCCCATCTCTTCTGTCCTTTCCCCCCCTTCCTTCACTCCTTCATGGAGTGAAAAATTCAGTGTATTATGATTAATAAAGGTCACATATATAGTGTATTTTTAGTATGTGTAATAACTAGTCCTAAATGTTTGCATAAGTGAATGTGAGCCCTTCAGAATAAACAGTGTTTATTGAATGACACAAAATGAAATAGATTGAAGTGATTTTGTGTTATAAAAAAACCTAAGAATTATTTATGTATTCAGAAATCATGTCTAGCTTACAGTCCATAAAAATAGCATAATTGAGTGAAACAATGTTAAATTCTGACCAGTAAAGCAAAGGGCATAGAACAAACTGGCAGAACCTACTTACGCAGATAAATCTGTGCTCTGAAATAGTTTATACAAAGATTTAAACTGCATTCATTTTACTTTGACACCATTAAGATGCATGGGATACTCGTATCATTTTTATTAATTGGAATTAGGTGTTTGAACACAACTGGAACTTCTTGACTGGGTGTTGCTGTTGCATCCATAATGCCCAATAAATGTAACGGGCTACCTGATTTTAAATACAGGCTAGTGTGTACTATAACTGCACTAAAATATAGTGCTGATTGTTCCAATATGTCACAACTTTATTTCTGTATTGGTATAATTAATCTCAGTACTTTCCAATTCCAGGGTTACAGAAAACTTACTGGGAACATACTGTATTTTATTTAAATGGGTAGATATTGTCAAGTTAGACAGCATGTTTTTTAAAAAAAAAAAGAACAAAAAAAAATCTTTACTAAATGGAATAGGACCTAGGACTATTAACTGAAGTAAAATTAGTAATGTCATTTTCCTCTCCATTATTTTGAATGTTTGTTCTTTGCATTTCTCTTAGTTTAGACAGTGAAAATAGACAGGTTTCACTTTTGTATTTATTCATTTTCTATTCAGTTTCATTATTGTGGTGATGGAGTGTTTTGATTGGAACTACTGCAAGGGAACGACTACGTCTTAATGATTTAGTTGTATGGAAATACTCCCATGATTTTTTCTCACTAACTTCTAAGTTTTGTTTAAAAAAAAAAAAAAACAAAAAAACCAACAACATGCACCACGCAACTTGGGAGTTTTAAATGTTAAACTAGAACCCTAAACTCACTCATTCCTCTGCTTTTAAAGTTAGTTTTAAAAATCACTTTTCACTTTCCTGGTTTCCAATTCTTCTTTGAGCAAAACAGATGACTAAGTGGTACAGTGTGCTGATGTTTTGAATTTATTCAGTCCTGAATCTGGTCCAGTATTTTGTGGTAAAGCAAAAATTGACCTAACTTTATTAAGGGCTTATCTCTACACAGGGTTTTTTTGTTTTGTTTTTTTTTGTGCCAGTATAATTTTATTGGTTTAGAGACCAATATAGACAAAGTGGTACAACCGTCTAGTCGGGATACAGTTATACACATATCAATAAAGCTTATTCCTGAAATAAGATGTACGGATATAAGCATCTTTGTACTGGAATATAACTGTATCTGTGGTAGGAGGTTGCACCACTGTAACTATATTGGTTTCTAATTCATGTGATTATAGTGATACCAAAAAAACCCCAAACGTATAATATGATATAATACGACTAAAGCATGTTTTTATATTAGGTTGAGTATTCAGTCTTTCTGGCAATGGAATAAACTTTACGAGGGTTATTGCAGGCTTTTGACGTACTCTCTCCTCTTATCGCCGAAGGAAACTCACATGCAGGCTATACTAAAATATATCCACCTTTAAACATGCAACATAAAAATTTGGCTATACTACCAATGGTAGTGAAAGTGATGTGACTGTGCATCCATTAGTTTAAAAAAAATAAAATAAAATATTTTTTGGAGTGTGACAGAATAAAAGCAAATATTCACAGTGAACTGGCTAAATTATTATCTTGTGTTTGTATTCAGGTCTCCACGCATGGAGACATAGTCCCTGTCCTGAAGAGCTTAAAATCTATGGTGACAAGCAATGCACAAAATAACTATAGCATACAGCCCATAATCTATTATTTGTTGAGCAGTTTCTTGTAGGAGTAACAGATGTGGGTCTTGTGAGGTTATCTATCAGTTCCAGGAGGGGATTCCATGCTTAGGAACAGCCAGCCTGAGGGAGGTGAGCAGTTAAAGCTAGCATTGTTGGCAGGGAAGAGATAGCCATGAAGAGTCTTGAAGGCAAGGGTAAGAAACTTGAATTTGACCTAGTGTAAAAGGGGGGAAATCAATAGAAGGATTCAAAATGTCTGTGTCGGGGCAGGCCAGACTAACGGGCAAGGAAAATGATCCTAGCAGTTGTGTTTTCAGAATACTGGAGGGGGAGATAATGAAGCCTAGTGAGTACTTTAGAAGTGAGAATGGGAAGAAAAGATCTGAAATTAAAATAGAGAAAAGAAGTTGCAAGATTTGAAAACTCCTCCCTTGATCTACAGGATGTTGTGAAAAATCTCTTCCAGGTCATACCTGAGTGATAGGCAATGTGGTGGTATTGTCATCAATGATGGAAAATGTAAGGAGGCAGAATTTGAGTTTAGGTCAGTTTTGCCTATGAGTACTCCACATCTATCTCAATGCAGGTATTAGTTGATATGAAATGATCTCCGGCATCCTGCTATGCCTAGGTTTATGAGGATCTGTGAAAATCTGTTTGCTTTTTGTCATGTTCTTAATGTACAGGTGAATAGATGACTGACTGTTCAAATAATAAAATGTTAACAATATTAGTATATACAACATGAAACCTTTTAGATCATGTACTACATTTTTTCCCTTCACAGACAGATTCAATTGATGTTGTCTAGATACTAAAACTTCACTAAAGTTGGATGGGAATAGTTAATGTTGATTACGTTTAGTGACTTGTGAACTTAGACTGGAAGAATTTTAGATATAAGAAATTATTGATCTAAACAGTAGAATGAGATATATTCAATAATATAAAATGCCAAACAAATTAAATCACGACTGAATAGAGGGGACCGACAATAACCATCAAAGCTAAAAAGGAATATTTTACAATAAGAGTTTCTAGATGGGTTTGTGGAGCTTTTGCAGAGAGTTGATATGTCACAGGCTGCTGGCTTCCCTTGTCTACCAAGAGTCCAGGAGATGCATTGCAAAAAGACACTAAATATCTATTGAAACAGCTGGAAACAAGGAGCCAGCTTACCTTCTTGGGGTCCATTGCTATGGAGGAAAGGAAGTGAGCAGCTGGTGGAGTGGGCATTCACTATCTTGGGACAGAAGAGTAGGTGCTGGGCTGTAAATGCAGATGAGAAGAAAACCAAGGTGTAGGCAGACAATAGAAACCCATAGCAGCAATGCATGTGTGCAAGGGGATAAGGAAATGGGGGGAAAAATAGACAGCATTCAATAAACTCAATACATTAAAAGCAGTAAATGTTAGAGAAGTATTTTTTTTTTTTCATCGACAGTGGAAGCCGTGTCTTTAGGATGCTACCCAGTCACAGATGGGAAGGGAGGAGAAGTCTATACGATTATCAGTGAGAGGGTGGGTAGTCTAGGAAACGCTTTAAAGGCTGTAAATTCTCTCAGCCTTCAAATAGTATAAAGATTTAATTTCTGACTCCAGCAATACTTGAGATATCTGTTATTAAGAGTATGTGGAAGTTGGTTGCAAAAATGGTTATTTGGCAGATTGAATACAAAAGGCTTCCAAGACCAGTAAACTTTTACAAACATCTGTTCTGGACCAATCAAATTCAGTTCCCTGAATTTTTAGTCCTGTGGGAAAACTTTCTATTGTATATCATAACATTTATTTTCTGATATTACTAAGGGACATCTTCAGCCTGAAAAAACACTTTTTTTTTTTTAACCTATTCTTATTGTAATTAACACTGATGATACATTGTGTGTGTGTGGAGGGGGGAAACCCGTCCTTATTTTTTTCACTTTTACTCTGTATTCGACTGCACTTCATAGAATCATAGAAATATAGGTCTGGAAGGGACCTCGAGAGGTCATCTAGTCCAGCCCCTCCTGCAGAGGCAGGACCAAGTATACCTACACCATTCCTGACAGTTTGTCTAACCTGTTCTTAAAAATCTCCAGTGACGGGGATTCCACAAACTCACTTGAAAGCCTGTTCTAGAACTTAACTTTCTAACTATAAGGATAGTTTTTTCTGTCTAACCTCAATCTCCCTTTTTGCAAATTAAGCGGATTGCTTTTTGTCCTACCTTCGGTCAACATGGAGAACAATTGATAACTGTTCTCTTTTATAACTGCCCTTAACATATTTGATGACTGCTACCAGGTTCTCTCCAGAGTCGTCTTTTCTGAAGACTAAACGTACTAATTTTCTAAGCCTTTTATCACTTTTGTTGCTCTCTGGACCATCTCCAATTTGCCCTTATCTTTTTTTGAAGCTATGGAGCCCGAAACTGGACACCATACTCCTGCTGGGTCCTCACTAGCACTGAGTAGAGTGGGACCACAGTTGCTTCCTGTGTCTTACATACCATATCACTGTTAATACAACCCAGAATATAAGCCTTTTTTGCAGCCGCATCACATTTTTGTCTCATTCAATTTGAATTCCACTATTCACTCCCATGTTTTCTGCAGTACTACTGCCTATTCAGTTATTCCCCTTTTTGTATTTATGCACTTTGTACATACCTTTTCTAAATTTTATCATGTTGATTTCAGACCAATTCTCTGACTTGTCAAAGTAATTTTGAATTCCAGTCCTGTTCTCTGAAGTTATTGCAGCTCCTCTGAACTTGGTGTCATATGCAAATTGTATAAACTCTCCTCACCACTTTCCAAGTAATTAATGAAAACTATTAGTAGCAGACCCAGGACTGGCTCTTGCGGGACCCCACTAGACATTACCTCCCAGATGGACAGTGAACCGTTGGTAACTACTCTGAGTATGGCCTTTCAGCCAGTTTTTCACCCACCTGCTAGTACTTCATCTCCCTAGTTTGCTTATGAGAATGTCATATATGACAAAAGCTTTACTAAAATCAAGGTTTCCCCCTTATCCACTTCCCCAGTAACCCTGTCAGAAAAAGAAATTAGTTAGTTTGGCATGATTTGTTCTTGGCAAATACATGTTGGCTATTAGTTACTATCCTTTTATCCTCTGGTGCTTACAAATTGATATTTTGTACCAGTATCTTTTCAGGTATTGAAGTTAGGCTGACTGGTCCTCTATGGTCCACTTTTTAAAGATAAGTACTGTTTGTGCCTTTCTCCAGCCCTCTAGACCACTTCTGTCCTCTGTGAGTTCTCAGAAATAATCATTAATGTTTCCAAGATTGCTTCAGCTAGTTCCTTATGTACCCTAGGGTGAATTTCATCAGGGCCTGCCGACTTGACTAAATCTAACTTCTCTAAATATTTTAACCTGTTCTTTCCCTATTTTGGCTTGTGTTTCCTCTCTACTATCTCCAAATAAGTTTAAATGGATATCTTGTATGGTCAATTTAGTTTTCCCTTCTCTGTGGGTCTTTCACATAACAGGAGAGAGACCTTTTTTAAAACTAGAAAAATGTGATTGTAAAACCATACTCAGGTGATAGTCCTGAAACTACATTTAAAAAAAAAAAAAAATACTGGTTTTGAAGTTCCCTGTCTTTGAAAAGCAGTTGTTAAGCTATGATGTAACAAATGGTTAGATGAAGATGAAAATGTGTCTAGAACTGTTCACTTCTGAAATTCATGCAGGTTATCCAAAGTAGTCAGTATTTTTAATGGTTGGTTTCAGAATAGCAGCCGTGTTAGTCTGTATTCGCAAAAAGAAAAGCAGTACTTGTGGCACCTTAGAGACTAACAAATTTATTAGAGCATAAGCTTTCGTGAGCTACAGCTCACTTAATACTTTTAATAAATTGGTTGTAGATTTTTCTTGAAATTCAGTAAAATTTGAATTTCTGAGTTTTATTTTAATGCATTATTTAGGTAATTCTAGCAGTCAGATATAGTATGCTGAGTGTGTAAGTTTCTTTTACCCTTTGAAAAAGGGAAGTAATCTCTTAATACTGGTTATAAACAGGTCTTGCTAAATTTGTTTGCCAGAGGTATTTAAAAAGCAATCCCTGGTGATTGGTGGCTCCTTCATTTCTGCAGAATTCAAACTTTCTCGGTTTGTTTCTAGCCTGTGTGCTTGCAAAGGAGAGAAGCATGGGCTACTGCCTGGGACTGCAGCCCTGTACCTGTGAGCTATTCTTGTAGCAGTCTGAAATAGAGCCCTGCAAATCTGTGGGTATCCGCTTTATAGCCATGGCCCATTTCTGTGCATGTCTCTGATGGTAAGAGCTGAGTGGGCAGCTGTGAGGAGCTGCGGGCACGGATCTTCCACCTGCTCTGGGCGAGAGGCCTGGGGGGCAAGGACACTGGGTGCGGGGCTGCTTGGGCCCCATGCCCAGGGCAAGGGGAGGATTCACTACGGCTCCTCACAGCTGCCCGCCCCTGTCTTACCATGGCTCAGCTGTGGCTCCGAGCCCTCTTCCCTCTGGCTCTCCGACCAGATCTGAGTTGGGGAGATCCACAGTGGCAACTTCGGGAATCCTGGGTCCCTCCACCTGCCCTGGGTGGAGGGCTGGGGGGTAGTGACACTGGGCAGGTGCTGTTCAGACTCCCTGCGCAGGGCAGTTGAAGAGTCTGCCGCGGCTCTGCACAGTTGCCCGCCTGGCTCTTACCATGGCCGGGCTGTGGCTCCAAGCAGCTGCCCCCCCCCCCATATCCCCTGGTCAGAGATGGGTCTGGGAGAGCCACACTGACAGTTGTGGGGAGCCTGGGTCTTTCTAGCTGCCCAGGTCAGGGACACTGGGCGGTGGGCTACTTGGGTTCCCCACCCAAGGCAGGTGGAGGGTCTGCCGTGGCTCCCCACAGCTGCCAGTGCAGCTCTCCCCAACCAGCTCTGGCCAGGGAGGGGGTGGCTTAAAGCCGCAGCCCTGCCACATTAAGAGCCGGATGGACAGCTGTGGGGAGCTGCGGCAGAATCTCCATCTGCTTGTGGGGAGGGGAGGAAGTGTGTGTTTGACATCAGCCCGAGGCCATGTCTCTGCACCCCAGGCTCACCGTCCGGCTGAGGGCAGGTGGAGGGTCTGCGACTCTGTGCGGGCTCCCCACAGCTGCCCACGCAGCTCTCCCTAGACCAGATATCTACAAATAATTTTTGCAGATTGTGGATTGGATGTGGATACACATTTGAGTATCCATGCCCAGCTCTAGTCTGAAGAAACAGGGAGAGAGGCAGGTGTTTTCCAGGGAGTTTCCCACTGTTAGATCTATAGCTGCAGGAGCAAATATGCAACATTCTCTACTACCAGTGTTCTCTTCTGCATGCCTCTGGTACTAAACTGTCTCCCCTGACCTCAGACTTGAAAACTGCCTCATAGTATTCTCAGTTTTTTTCCCCCAAGAAGAAAAACTTGTTAGCTGTTTGGTGCCAGTTTACATTTGGGTTCTCTCCTTTATTGTTTTATTTCCTATTTCCCCTCCTGTTCTCTCTGCTCTCATCATTTAGCTGTCTTAACTTTAAATTGCTGAATAAATCTTCAGGTATGATCCCTGTGGTTAAAACTATGCAAAGCCAGGAGGGAGTATATTGTATGTTTCTATCCCTTACTGGTCGCAGTTTTGGCCACGAGAAGATGATTTTACTGAAGTATGATGTTAACCCCTGCGAGACATCTTGTGGCTCCACATGGTGTAGGTTCACTCTTGATGGAAGTAGTAATCCAACGAAATGAACTGGTGTGTGGGTGTGTGTGTATATATATATTTTTTTTATAGAGTCAGACTTATACAAGTTTCACAAGCATCTCCTGGGGAAAAGTTCCAATATGAGAGTATAGAGGATTGCTGTGTGTGCATGCTCGCACATGCGCGTGGTGTTTTCTTCTGCTAAAATAGAATTTTGGTGGGGAAGGCTGCACTAGTACTGAATGTCAGGACTCGGCACTCTGATACTTTGGAACTTACATTTTGGCAGTAGTAGTAATAAATTTTTAAAAAATGTTGGTGTACCCAAATATAGCTCTTTAAAAGAGCACATGCTCAAGGGACAGCTGCATTTTATTTTTACATTGAGTAGGATTGATTATCTTCTCATTTTCTTTTTTATGGTGTCATTGGGAGAGATGATACACTAAGGTTTCAGCATTTTTGCTCGTGTTGCACATGAAGTGGATATTCTACTGGGAGAATATCACACAAGTATGTTCTTGTTCTGGTGATATGTCTTCAGTCTGTTCTAAAAACCGAAGTATATATATTAATCAGTATTTTTATAAAATAGGAAAGTTTTCAGCTCTTAGAACTTCAGCTTCCAAATCATATAACTGATTTTTGTAAGGTAAACTCTCCTCCCCTGCCCCCATTTGTTGTTGGGGAAAAACAAGTGTTTTGATGATTTACTTTGGAAGTTGTATAATGTAGTAGTTTTGGTTACAGTTAGTTGAGCTCTTGTGTAATGACACATTTTGCAAACCTTCTGTAGTTTAAAAACAGTAGTTCAAATTCCTGAAATCTACAAAAAAGAAATCCACTTGTCTATGGGAAGAGGTCCAGGAATGATCAAACAGCAGAGAAAATGTGACAATTTTTGCTCTGAAATATCTGTTCATGCTTGCTACAAAAACCCACAATGGCTGGTTCCCAGCTGAATAGGGCTATTTCTCACTGAGGAGACAACTGTCTCCAGGGCTTTCAGTGTGCCAACTCAGACCTGCTATTCTGCCTTTTTGCTCTGCAGAACCTCTGTGTTCCTCACCTAGTTAATGGCCAGATATGTTAAGAGAACTTCATTAAGCATGCATCCGATGAAGTGAGCTGTAGCTCACGAAAGCTTATGCTCTAATAAATTTGTTAGTCTCTAAGGTGCCACAAGTACTCCTTTTCTTTTTGCGAATACAGACTAACACGGCTGCTACTCTGAAACCTGTCATTAAGCATGTTGTCAGTCCCTTCATGTTAGTAGTACTGGAATAGTTCTCATGTTTGAAAATGCTGATTTGTCAAAAGCTTTTTAAAAATCTGAACTTAAAAACAGTTTAAAAATATCTAAGGTATATTGGTCTTGAACAAAGGGATCTTGACTCAAGCTTTTTACAAGTGTATATTTATTTTTTGCTGCATATATGAATTTGCTGTAGAATGTTGTACATAGTGTCAGCATACCAAAATAGTCATGGAAATATTCATTAAGTCCTTTTGTTGCTGTACAGTTTTACAGGCATTTTGTGGTGAAGCTTTGAACTACATTGTCTTATTTCATTAAAATAAAGCTTTAGAAAATAAGCAAGATCTAACTGAGTTGGCAAAAGCCAGCAAGTTGCATTTATTTTGCTTTTTTCCTACGGGTTACAAAATGCTTCTGAAACAGAACTTTCTTTGCATGTTTTTGCCTGTTTTGAAAGGGGAACCGTAGTCATAGGCTAAATGAATTGAAAGGTTGTGAAATTTTACTATACCTAACTACTTTGAGGTGTCCTGTACTGTAATACTAACTTTAAAACTTGCTGTGTCTTTTGCTTGGTGAATTGTAACAGATTCCTTAACTTTGCACAATAAAATTACAGTGGGAAGAGAAATGTTTCCTTTCTCCAGTGTAAGCAGCACAGAGCAGAAGCCTCTTTATTCATAGTACCCTTGGTCTAAACTACAGGGAGGTTGACGTAAGGCAGCTTATGTCAACCTAATTATGTCATTGTACACACTACAGCCTTGCTCCCGCTGATGTAAGTGCCCTACTACACCGACATAATATCTCCACCTCCACGAGAGGCATAGGGCTTATGTCGGTGTAGTTAGGGCGATGCATTGTCCATGTAGACACTTGCACTGTTGACAGTCATACTTGCCAATTTCATGGCTCCTAGGAGAGCTGCACCTGCCCCCTTCGGTGGCCACCTGTCCCTTGGCTCCCAGTCCAGCTGCTGCCTGGGCTCCCCCTCTGCCAGCTGGATTGCTTTTGAAGGCTCCTGCTTCCCACAGGGAACCCTGGTACTGCATTGAGGCTTATGGCTGCTCCTTCTCTCTCTCCCCCTGGATCCCTGCCTCTCGGAGCCCAGTTGCCTCTCTGGGCTCTCTGCTCCCCACCGCAGCAGGGCTCCGGGAGGGGAGTTCCATGCCTGAAGTCAGGGTGGCTCCTGCTCATCACAGGCTGGGAGACTCCGGACAGTACCTGGACTCCCAGCGGGGAGCTGGGTGGGTGCAGCTGAGCTCTTGGGAGGGAGCTGCCTGTGATGCTGAATGCCCAGGCTTTCGGCCCCCACATTGCCTCACTTAAGTTGGTGAAAGCACTCCTGGCGAGGATGCACTCCACCGACAGAAGGAGGGGTAGTGTGGACATAAACCGCCACAGTAATTACTGCTGTGGTTGTAAATCGACCTCCCATAGCTTGAGTTAACATTTTCTAGTGTAGATATGCTGATAGTACCAACCTAAAAGTGCCATTAGTCTAGTGCTTAGGTCACTTTACACGCTTTATTTGGTGTTAATGAAAATTTTCATCAACACCAAAGAGAGAACCTTTTTTAAAAAAAGCATTTGTTTTTATGATGCATTAGAGTGTTGTGTGTTTTCCCATGGTCCTGTATTCATCGTAATACACATTTTAATGTTTTTTTTAAAATAGGAAAACAGAGCAATTGTCTCTAGCCACTTTTGTTAAATATTATCAAGTCCCCAATGAAATTGGAACTCTCCTGTCCATAGTTGTCTACCAAAATAATGGTAGAACTAAAATTATATTAACTTTCTGTTTCTCTGACAAATAATTTTAGTCTGATGTGTACCCTGGTTGAAATATTGTTTGTTCACAGAATGACCTGGCTTGAAATTCACCCCAGGCAAGTGAGAGGCTTTTTTCCTGATGAGTGTATTGGAGGGTGAGATCCAATCAGTATTTGCAGAACTTTAGCCTTCATTGAAAACGAAAAACTTAGGATTGCAATTATCTCCCAAATGTGGAATGATTTCACATTGATGAAGCTAAAGTTGGTTCCAGTTTGTCTGTTGCTGCTCATAGATTTTCTCAAAGCATCTGCACAGTGAAATTCACAAGACAGGTCATTTTCACTTCTCCTATTCAGAAAACTATGCATAACTGAAGGGTGTCAAGAATTGTTTTAAAGCTGTGAACGGCATCAGAGGTTCACATTAATGTTATTAATGAGGGAGGACCACCTAAAACAGGTTGACTGAGAGAAAGTTGCAGAAACTCTCCTCCTTGCTGTAGTCTAGTGGCTTTGGGAGAGGACAGAGTGAAGGAAAAGTGTTTAGTCCTGTTCACACAGACCTCTACCCCTGCTTGGTAGCTGGGAACATCTGGACTGAGAAGGTTACAGAAATCTTTTTCTTTTCTAGCAGCTTGAAGAGGTTAAGGGTTCAAATTTATCAGGCACCTGTTAACCAGAGGTTGATACAAAAAATAGAACCCTAAAGCAGGATCCTAGGATAGTACTCCAGTAGAAACTTTCAACTTTACCAGGAATGGTAGAGAGGTCTGAGCTTCTCACCGGGTAACTGACATTAGACTTCTCTTCCAGCCTTGTCTGTATCTAGCTCTGGCTAACAGATGTTTGGTAAACTTTTCAAGGGTTGTTTTTTGATTGAGTGCATATAGGAACTATAATTTGGGTCTAACTAAATAGCATTTTACATGAAATCTAGGTTACTTTGGAGTTGCCTGTTCTTTGCTGTACCTCGGCGGGGGCGGGGGGGGGGGAAGAGGCTCAAAGAGATGCTGTCCACACAGTTACAGATTTACTAGTATCTATAACTGCTGATAATTGTGCTGTCTGTGTTGGCCCATGTTTTCTCTATTTATATTCAGTCTTCAAGAGCAACCACCTTAAAAGCTATCCTAAAAGTTGGAAGTCTACTCTGTTGTTCTTTAGTGCTTCTTACCTGAAAAGTCATTCTGAATTAAACTACAGATTGATAGCTCTGTAATTCTAATGTATCTTATTTACAGGCATAGTACAGACATTTTTCTTCAAAGAAAGGTATATATTTATGGCAGTTAACTGGCTTCAGTGAATGGTGCTGTCACTAGGTGTATTTTTTTGTTCCTGTTGAGCATTATTGCTGTTCAGATTTTTCTGTTGCCCAATCACTGGGTGACGCACACTTGTCACCTTACCAAAATGATTGTACAGCTTTTGATTTGTTGTGTTATCTGTAGGAATTAAGTAATTTAAAAATATCCACTATTACTTCTGTCATCCAAGGTGTAGGTTGTTAATTTTGCCTTTGCCATAGTGCTTCCTACCCAAGGATTTTTTTCCTGTTGAATAGGTCATCTTCAAAACCCTTTGGGTGAAGAGCTTGTATAATCCAATTCTTTTGGGTTTTTTCCTCCAAACTGTTCGAGTTACTGACTTCAGAGTTGTGGTTTTGATACGGTTTTCATTGTAAATGTGAGTTTTATGTGAACAGTGTGTTCCCTGTGCACGAAAACATCCCTTCCCAGAAACATTTTTTTAATACAAAAAACTGCTTGCGTGTAGATTGAGGCACACTCCTACTACAGTGGGCTCTGTGTATTCAGAATTCTGACATGGATTGATTGTTTGATCAGAGCATACACTTTTTGTTTGGAAAGTGAGGTTAATTGAACAGTTTTAGTTTTGCAGAATCTGATCATTTTTTTTCCCCGCAGTTCCAGATTTGTTTTGCTGTCTTTTTCTTTAAAAGAAACTTGATATAAAAATCTAACTTGTCTGCTAATTCTCAAGAGTAAGTTTTGTCAATTGAGATAATCTTTGTATACTAAATAACGTATTTTAGAGGTGTGATCGGATGAACATTACAAGTTCTGCTGTTCCTAAACGAAGTTTTCATTTAAGGGTTTAGACCTCTCTTTGCTAGATAGCTTTGAAAATGTATAAACTGATAACAAGTCATTAGTTTCCCATCAGTCTCTTTGGTAAAACCATTGTATGGCTCTCTTCCTGTTCCCAGTTGAGGTCTGCTAGATTACCTATTTAAAATTCTTGCTGTTAGCAGCAGTCATCTTCCCCCCTCTAAGCAAAATGCTAAAGGTGCACTCCCCTCTGGTCCCTGTTCTCTGCTTTAGCAGTAAATCTATGAGAAACATGTAGCACCCACCCCAGTCCCTGAGCCCAGATCCTTCTTGGGAAAATGGGGTACCTGTAAGGGAGATGAGGAGCAATATGTTTCTTGCAGATATCCTTGGGAGCTTCTTGGAGGTATTCTTGAGGCTCGTCTACATGAGAAAGCTGCACTGATTTACCATAATGATGAAGAAAGGCAGACGCTCTTTTTGTTTTAATCAGGTTTTACTTTGGTTTAAACCAGGTTTGTTTGTTTTTTGTTTAAGATTTAACTCAAATCAGTTTAATCTAAATTTAATCTAAATCCTGGTTGAAATGGAAATAAGTGTCCATAAAGCCTTTTACCCTAGCTTATCTATAAATCTGTTTAAAAACTAATTTAAATTAAACTGGTGCAACTGCTGCATTTAGATAAGGCATTAAAGGAGTTCTTAGAGGGGAATAGCTCTTGAAATTTTTTGATACTTTTCTGCATAGTTTTACAAGTATCTGTGTAAAATGTTGGATATAGTGTATGCATAAATTGGGGAGTCTCAAGTAGTAGTGGAGAGGTTATTTTACCTTATTTGGTGCAACCGCTGCTGGAATACTGTGTACAGTTCTGGGCCCACAATTCAAGGTGGATGTTGATAAACTGGAATGATTAAAGGATTAGAAAACCTACCTCATACACCTCTACCCTGATATAACGTGGTCCTCGGGAATCAAAAAAAATCTTACCGTCTTGCAAGTGAGACCGCGTTATATCGGGGTAGGGAGAGGAACCGCTTCCCACCCCAGCTCCCCTCCTCTCTGCCTCCGCCTCTTCCCCTGAGTGCGCTGCCGCCACTCCGCTTCTCTCCCCCCCCCCTTCCAGGGTTGCTGCACCAATCAGCTGTTTGGCGTGGAAAGCCTGGAAGGAAGGGGGGGGAGGGAGAGAAGCGGAGCGGTGGCAGTGTGCACAGGGGAGGAGGTGGAGCGGAGGTGAGCTGGGGCGGGGAGGCCGTGGCAAGTAAAGGGGGGGCTCAGAGGAACCGCCTTCAGTAACATGAATTCGGATATCATGAGATAAAGCAGCCCCGCTCCTCGGAGTGCTGCTTTACTGCATTATATCTGAATTTGCATTATATTGGACAGCATCATATCTGGGTAGAGGTGTAGTTATAGACTCAAGGAGCTCAGTCTGTTTATCTTAATAAAGAGGAGGTTAAGGGATGACTTGATTAGTTTATAAGTATCTATGGGGAACAAATATTTAATAATGGGCTCTTCAACCTAGCAGAGAAAACTATAACAAGATCCGGTGGCTGGAAGTTGAAGCTAGAGAAATTCAGACTGGAAACAAGGCATACATCTTTAATTGTGAGAGTAATTAATGATTGGAACAATTTATCAAGGGTTGTGGTGGATTAGCCATCACTGACAATTTTAGACCAAGATTGAATGTTTTTCTAATAGGTATGCCACAGAACTTCCTCAAAATAATTCCTAGAGCCTGTGTTATACAAGAGGTCCGACTAGATGAACCCAATGGTCCCTTCTGTCCTTTGAATCTATAGTGTTTCAAGACTCTAAGATTTTGTAGTTAGAGATGAATTACAATCTCTATTTGATCAGTTCATCTCCCAAAAATCCACAGTTTTAGGACACAAAGTAGTAGGATAGAAGATTGAGTAACTTCAAGTCAGTTTATTTTCCTCACAGTTTAAGCTAATCACTACTTCAAAATCCTTCTTAGGATGTAATTTGTTTCAGAGACTGAAAATGAATATTTAAAGTGAAATTCTACTTGAAAAGTGATCCTGTAGAAATGGGATCAGGTGTTACTCTCTATATGACTATCAAATTTGCTCAGTTTATAGGTAAAATTTGGCTGCTGGTAACACCTGTGTGTTTTTGTTGGAGATTAGTAGGCTTGCACAGAAGTCTTTTCAAACACTTGTATTGCCCTCATCATAGTAATATGTGAGCACCTCACAATCATTCATGGACTTCAATGGACAACACACCTATGAAATAGGAATAATATCTTACTTCCCATTTTATAGGTAAGGAAGTAAGGCACAGAATAGATAAACGAGTTACCCACAGGGTCACACAAGAAGTCTGTGGCAGAGTCCATGGCCATGTGACAGAATTGATCCCAGATCTACAGAATCACAGTCCGGTGACTTAACAGCTAGACTCTCTTCACTCCCTTCCATGGGTGTAGTTGAAGATACGTTTATACCTGCCAGATTGTCTTACCTGTGAAGTATGACATGGAAAAAATCTAACTTAGTTGTGAGATCTCTGGGCGAGTGCTTTTTTCCAGCAATCCAATCTTTTACTTGTAAAAGGAGCAAATCTTTTATAGAGTTACTGACACAATGGTATTGGAACACTGTTTGCTTTTTAAAATTACTGTGTTTTAAGAGTAGAAGTGCACTTTAAGACCAAAATCACCCTGGTATGTCATCTGCCCATATCTCAGAAGCAGCATACCAAAAAGAGATAAAGGAAGGTGTGAACATGATTATATGAAAATAAAGATATTGATGGATATCTTTACATGAAACTGCTTTAATTAGTACTTACAATCTGTTTTTAATTTGCTTTGATAGCTTTAAACTGAAATTCTTCCTTGTCAAAATAGTGCTGGTCAGAAAGTGTTCATCCAAATTTTATTAAAATGATACTTTTGAAATTAGCTTCTTGAAGAAAACCTCATGTATTTTGATAATGTCTGGTCAAAATATTCTGGATGCTGCTCCTTCAATGGCACTACTACAGACATTTTTTTTTCATAAAAGTAATGGGAAATTTGTTCGTTAAAATTAGTATTTACAAGGGTGTGGATTGTAAATTTTGATTTGAATACTAGCAAAATCTAGTTTCAGTACAGTTAATCTCCAACAGCTGAGCTCTATAACTAGAGTTGCTAATTTTTTTTTCCATAAAACAAGCTCTTTGGATTTGTCACTAGCCAAAATTGATGCTTTTGGTGACCAGTTGTAATAACTCCTGATCTAGAACAGTGGTTCTCAACCTTTCAGGACTACTGTATCCCTTCTAACGAGAGACTGCTGAATTGGAATTAATTTGTAAACTGGTTACAATTAATTTAGGCTTGAATAAAGACTGGGAGTGGATGTGTCATTACACAAAGTAAAACTATTTCCCCATGTTTATTCCCCCCCGTTCCTCACACGTTCTTGTCAACTGCTGGAAATAGCCCAGCTTGATTATCTCTCCCCCTCTCCCCCCCCGCTGGTAATAGCTCACCTTACCTGATCACTCTTGTTACAGTGTGTATGGTAACACCCATTGTTTCATGTTCTCTGTGTATATAAAATCTCCCCACTGTATTTTCCACTGAATGCATCCGATGAAGTGAGCTGTAGCTCACGAAAGCTTATGCTCAAATAAATTTGCTAGTCTCTAAGGTGCCACAAGTCCTCCTTTTTCTTTTTGTGGATACAGACACAAAAGGCTGCTACTCTGAAACCTGATTTGTCTTGCGTACCGCAAGTTTCATCTCACTTAAAAGCTACTTGCTTACAAAATCAGACATGAAAATACAAGAGTCACAGCACACTGTAATGGAAAAATTGCTTACTTTCTCATTTTTACCATCTAATTATAAAATAAATGGATTGGAATATAAATATTGTACTTGAGCCTGTTTTTCATTTGTGAGCTTTGTCTGAAGTCCAAGCCCTGCCACCGGGGCTAAAGCATGTAACTTCATGTGGCCCCCTGTGGCATGGGGCCCTGAGCCATTGCCCTGCTTGCCACCACCTACTGCTGGCCCTGCACTTGCAAGCCACCAGATCCTGCCCAGAACCCACCTAGATCCTGCAACCCCCAGTTTGAGAAACACTGATATAGATGAGTTGAGTACTCCCTTTTAAGACCTTTGAGTACCTCTAGGGATACACATACTCCTGGTTGAGAACCACTGTTCTAGAAGACTTTTAAGGAGCAATAGTTACAGTTCATTCCTTTCTCTCCAGCTTGGTTTGTAACCCTACATCCTTAAATACCATATAATTTCACATCTTTCGAAGAATCAGCTTTTTAATGCATCGAGGTCTCATCCTTATAGAAAGATAGGTATGCCTCTGATGTCACTAAATCATAGTAGTGATTAACATCTGTAGAAAAAAGAGGAAAACTTGATGGGATTCTGCCCTGCTGATGCAAACATGAGCATTTACTCTTACATTCTGTACAGACCTATTCACTCTCAAACAAAGAAAAATCATTTGAAAAAGTGCTCACTTTTGAAGAAATACATAACCAAAATGTAGGACTTTTTCTTGTTTGTTTTTTTTTTTTTTTAAAGCAAAACAGTTAACTTTGCTGTTTTGTGTTCATGAAGACTTGGACATAAGGTAAGAATTCACTTTGAAATCTGTTGTGCTATTCAATTTTTTTGTTTCTTGTGACTGTATTCTTCTTATAATCATATATCATGACTTGCTCCAGAAGCCATATATCACCTTTGAATTCCCATGGATGTTAATTCAAGTCTGTTTAGCCGAGTGGATGAGGTTTCCCTAGTTAAGCATAGCATTACACTAGCAATTATGTAGATAGTTCATAAAGGTTTTACATAAAAATCCTTTCACTCCTTTTAAAATTTGACCTCTCCTGCTTCACTTACTTTGGAAAAAAAAAATATTTTTCAGGCGTTTTTGAATTAGAATAATACAAACAAAGCAATTTTTTAATGGCCAACTAACATTTGTTTTAATGATCAACAGCTATTTTGCATGGTCTTTAGAGGGCCATTTACTCTGTCTAGAAAGTAATAGACACTTAAAATGTCCAGTGAATGTTCCACCACAGCATCCATTTTGAGACTGAAAATTTTCACAATATCTTTAATCACTAATTTAATTGAATAAGCAATGGTGATGAAACATGGTTTCTTCATTATTAAACATCATTATGGATTTCATCTTGTGTGAACTGCGTTTTCTGCTATTCGTACAGAAATTCCAGACTTCTGTCTAATGTGGAGAGAAGGAAAATACTACTTGATGTATTATTTAGCATACTTCATATATTATGGAGCTTGGAAACTTTATTAGTGATCAATTCCCTCTTCAGTTTTCACGTTTCTTTATAAGACTGTAAAGCTACAGTAAATATACAAACCAGTACATATACAAATGAGTTTTTGGATCAATAAATTGCAAGCAAGGGATATTTTACTTGAGAACTGAGGAAGAATGTCTTCTTATGCTGGAATCTTGAAAGAAGATGCCAGTGTTACTACTACCAACAGCCAGTGGCTTGTCTTTAAATGCAACAGGTTGACATTTCCTGGCATGGGATTTCTTACAAATTAAGAAATTGGTTTGACTGTAGTGTTGAATTTGACTTGGTTCTTTCTAAATAATTAATTTTCCTTAAGTGTCTTAGATGATTTCATCATTCCTTATTATATATGGGTACTTTAAAGTTAGCATAAAAGTGAAGAGCTATATAATTGTGTTATGGATTTAAATTATAGAAATGATTGGAAAGCCCATCTAGTTCATGAAATCTGGCAAAATATTCCTCTTGTGGCTTTGTGTTTTTAGATTTAGACAGGCAATTCTCATAGCTCTCAATACCTTTCAGTTCAAAATGTAATCTGTTGCTATATGTGGCCCAGATTCAGGGTTTCATTGAATATTTACTGATAAACACTAACAAATTAATTTGCAAATAATTATTTCTTTATTGCAGTCCTCCCTGGACTCCAATGTTTCAGTGAAATGTAGTTTGATTTCTCCATTTTAAGACTGTTTGTCGGCTATTGAACAAAACTTGATAAGCCTGTAGCTGTACCACTGCAAGCTGTGATATTGTCTGATCTCATAAGCTAAGCAGAGTTGGTTCTTGTCAGTACTTGACTAAAATTCCAAAGAAAAATATAACTGTTTTGCTTCTGTTACTGAACCAATAACCAGCATAGCTTTGGGGTGCACTCAATGGTGGGAGCTGACATCTTTCTAATGAGTTGTAAAATGGAGGGCCTGACCACTTGAAGTGCTTGTGGCACATTTTATAGGACTAAAGATGTAAAATGTCCTGCTCAAATTCTGATTTTATTTATTGCATGTTACCATCCTAGGCCTTCATCCTGCAAGCACTTATGCATGTGCTTAAGTTTATTAGCAGAGGTAGTCCCAGTGATGTCAGTGGTAGTAAAGTTACAAATGTGTAAATATCTGGAAGATTGGGGCCCTAGCTTGTAATCTGAGTGCTGACTTTATTTTAGGCTCTCTTTACAACACCATGTACAAATGTTGAATAACAACCTAAATTTCCGGTTTCAGAGTAGCAGCCGTGTTAGTCTGTATTTTCAAAAAGAAAAGGAGTACTTGTGGCACATTAGAGACTAACAAATTTATTAGAGCATAAGCTTTCGTGAGCTACAGCTCACTTCACCTAAATTTCCCCGATTCAGTAAACTAGGGCCCATGATCCTGAGTGAAGCATCTGGATACTATTTCACGTGCCGTTAAGGTTACTTACAATGGAGCTAAGGCTGAAGGCCCTCAACAATCTGCTGTGCTCCCCCTGCTGTTTCCAAATATGAGTTTAATTCCTCCAGCTCAGTTGGAAACTAGGATGTGTGGAGCTAAGGTCCCCCTTGCATGTACATTAGAATCCTACTAAACACCAAAACAAATGCTAAAAAAAATTAGGAAATGCAGACTAAAGGCATGTCTACACTTGTGTCTAGATTGGCTGAACTGCGATTGATGCAGTGGTGTCGATTTAGTGGATCTGGTGAAGACCCGCTAAGTTGGTGGTAGAGTGCTTTCCCATCAACTTCTGTACTTCAGCTCCCCAAGAAGAGTAAGATAAGTCGATGGGGAACATCTCCTGTCAACACAGCGCAGAGTTGTTGACCTAAGTTATGTCAACTTCAGTTACATACACTACTTCAGTTATGTAAATTAACTTAGGTTGACTTACAGCTGTAGTGTAGACCAGTCGTTAGGGTGTTGCTTTCCACACTATGCAGCTACATCATGTTACGCTCTTAGAACATGTAGTTACTCATCCATCAGCTTGTCTGTCCAAGGTGACCTCTTCCAACAAGCAGCAAGTATCCTCCAATCAGAAGTGCTGCAGAGAGTACAGTGAAGGTCTGTTGGAGTGCATGAATAGGAGTGCTGATTGGCATGGAGAATATGGTGGGAATATAGGAATAGGGTACTCTGTGTGACAGCACTCCGCTGTTCCTCCCTGCGTAGCTTGCCACACTGTAACAATGGGTTACTTTTGGGACTATATCCTGGGAACCTCTTGACCAGATAGACCCAAATTTGCATCGCAAACTCTACCGTGTACCCCCAGCTGGCACACCAGCTTTCAGACTTGTCTTATGATGAAAGTGAATTTCAGAGCATTTTTAAAATTCAGCATCAAACAGTTTTTAACCTTAATTATGAGTAAAGCTACGATTTAGTCATGGGTATTTATAGTTCAAGTCATGGACAGGCCACAGGCAAACAAAAATTCACGGCCTGTGACCTGTCCATAACTTGAACTATAAATACCTGTGACGAAATTGCAACTGGAGGGTCACTCCTCTGCGGGGGCTCGATGCTACTGGGGAGGAGGTTGGGGCCAGCAGCACCAGTTGCTGGGGGCCACCCAAGTGGCTGGCTGTGAAGCCACTACAGCAGTGGCCGGTGTGGCTGTCCCCAGGGCCACCTGAGCAGCTGCCCCCGGGGTCAGCCACACAGGCTGCAGAAGTCATAGAAAGTCACGGAATCTGTGACTTCCGTGACCTCCGTGACGGACACACTGAGCCCTAATTATGAGGTATCACTTAAGTAAATAAGTGGGGTAGTAGCGTACATGCTATTATATAACAACTATACTCTACTCCTAGTATGTCTGCAGTTATAGATCAGTTTGGGAGATGTAAGGTAAAAATACTGGTTGAAATTTTCAAATGGACTAGTCAATTTTTTGGGTGGCCACCTTTAAGGGACCTGATTTTCAGAAAGTGGGCACCCACCCTCTGAAGAGCAGATTCCTTAATGATGTCTCAAATTAGATACTGTAAGTTGCTAGTCACTTTGAAAATGTAGGCCACTAACTACAGTTTTAAGCTTATTTTTCAGCATTTTCTTATATTTATTCCCTAATTCACTTGGGTTTATGGAAGAAGCCATTTTCCTTACAATATGGAAATTGAAGTACTAGTGCACTACCAGTTAAGGAAACAGAATTTTGTCAGATTTAACAAAAGCTGGTTTTATTGACTGCCTGCTGATTTTTTTTATTTAAAGTAGATACCCTTGTGTTTGTCTGAACTTCTCTGTTTATCTATTCAAGCATTCATCCATAAAATGCATTCCTGCTTAAAATGTTGTATGAAGTCTTGCTCTTGGGGCATGTTTTGATCACATTATTTTTAGAAAACTGGTTCTCATCTTTGATATAAGATTATAAAGCAAATTCATTTCATATACTCTTCGGCACTACTATAACTTAAGCTCTGCTTTCTAAATGCTTTTTTTTTTGTTAGGTCTGTCTACACTAGGAAATTAGGAGTGTGGATTTTTCACACCCCTAAGTGACGTAAATACACCCAACTAAGTGATGAAGTTAAATTGACTCAACATCTGGTGTAGACAGCTCTCGGTTGACGGGAGAATTCTCCTTTCGACCGGCTACTGCCTTGGAGAGGTGGAGTACTGCGCCAATGGGAGAAGCCTTCCCATCAGCATAGGCAGCATCTTCACTGAAGCACTACAGCGATGCAGCATCACGTTTTAAATGTAGACAAGTTCTTATTCATGTTTTGTAATAGTAGTTTGGGTGCTGTGTTGGAGGCAGAATTAGAGTAGCTAAAAAAATTGGAAAGTTTGTAGAGAGAGGTGTATTAAACATGCAAAAACAAATATTAGTGAAGAAATACGTGTGGAAGCCTCAGCTGTTCAACTTTTGTAGCTTGCTATGCTGTAGTTAAGGTAAACTGTTGAATCAGTTTTTATTTATTCTACCCATCCAGTTATGTTCTCTTATCCCACCAAGAAATATGGAATCTGAGTCTCATAAATGAGCAGCTTTATTAGACATTTTTCATTTTTTACTCTCATCTCATTATAGTGTGTTTCCATGAGGAGAGCTTTGTGTGTGTTGAATTATAGAGCACAGATTTCCATTGCATTTTTACCTGGTAGGAGTGAAGTTTAATTAAATTGGACTCTTAGGGTCCACACAATAGGGTGTTGTGCCTAACCCAGCTCCTTGTCCACAAACACAACCTCTGACCCAAGTTTGATGCTTTTAAACTGGGCTAGCTAGCCTATCCTGGGGTATAGGCTAAAGCCAGCATGCTCCTTACACTTGAACTAATAATTTTGCAGTAAGCAAGAAGGCTAAACCATTTGAGTGCTGATAGTCCTTCAGTGCCTTCCCCCAATTCCCCCTTGTGCCCAGGACAAAGTTCTGCCACAGTTCACTAAGAGAATTCTAGAGTGGCTAGGCTTACAACAGTTCTGAGAGCCATGGGATATGCCCCTCAAGTGCCAACACCACACTTCAGTGAGTGCAAAACCAGTATGGATGGAGGAATTGAAATATGGCTTTTCAATGTGGCTGCTTACACCCAGGCTAGGTCAACCCGGATGCTCACAACCATGTACCAATCATGCAGGTTAACTCTGCAGTGGAAACATACCTTTACTAGAAATTATTCTCTTTCCCTGTTGAATTAAATTAGTTGCCAAAACAATTCCTGTCTATTCTCTGGGACACGTACGGCAGAAAGAAGGTTGTCTGTGAAGTGGGATGACGGATGGAGATAAGAGGTTCCTACTTCTTTTTAAAATTTAGAATGTTTAAAGTAACATGAAAAGGAATAGTATCTATGCAGACCATAACATCTAAATTTGCAGTCTTTCTCCATTTAGCCTCATCAGAGGAGGACATTTTTAACACATCAAAGTGATCCGTGAAACTGTTGAACAGTTAATCTGTTAATCTGACTGTTCACTTTGCATTGACTGCTCTGCTTCTCATAGCTGTGGGTAACTCTGACCCTCTCTCCAAGCAACTTCTGTCTTACCAGACAAGACCACCAATTTTGCTCTATCTGTTAACCACCACCTCCATCCTTTACTGTTCTGGCCATACCTCAGTCTTTCTCGAAGTGTACATCTCTATATTTCAGAGCTGCTGTCCCTTCCCCACTGAGGCTGAAAACTTACTATGCTTAAACTTGAATCCCACATCACACATGTTGCAGTTGGGGAGCAGTTGTGGGTGTAGGGAGATGTAGCTATATGTACTTGTAGTGGAGAGAAAGGTAGCCAATGGCTTTGCAGAATTCAGGGGTGATGTCAGTTGGAATTCTGGCTCTTCAGGAGAGAAGTTTCCTGTTTGGGTAGGAAGGGGCATCGATTGTGGAAGACAGCCTGCTGCAAACATGGGGTCTGTGATCAGAACTTGGCAGGCATGTGTGTCTGTGTGTTGGAAAAGATAGAACTTAGCTCACTTTGCTTTCTGTCCTACAAAATGGCACTCACTGGAGGCTGGGTAAGATTTAGCTTTTTTATGTTAACTTCAGTCGTAAAATAAGCAAATATTTTGATAGAAGTTAAGATTAATATGTGTGATAGGGTCGGGCCGGATGGCTACAGGAGATTAATAGAAGGTAGATATATTAGCCCCAGGTTAAGTAGGTAAGGTAAGGTAACAGGGAAGGTTCCAGAACAATCAGGAACCTTCTGGAGATAATTAAGACAGACAGGCTGATTAGAACACTTGCAGCCAATCAAGAAGCTGCTAGAATCAATTAAAGCAGGCTAATCAGGGCACCTGGGTTTAAAAAGGAGCTCACTTCAGTTTGTGGTGTGCGTGTGAGGAGCGGGGAGCAAGAGGCGCTAGGAGCTGAGAGTGAGAACGCGGACTGTTGGAGGACGGAGGAGTACAAGCATTATCAGACACCAGGAGGAAGGTCCTATGGTGAAGATAAAGAAGGTGTTGGGAGGAGGCCATGGGGAAGTAGCCCAGGGAGTTGTAGCTGTCGCTCAGCTGTTCCAGGAGGCACTCTAGACAGCTGCATTCCACAGGGCCCTGAGCTGGAACCCGGAGTAGAGGGCAGGCCCGGGTTCCCCCCAAACCTCCTAACTCCTGGTCAAACACAGGAGGAGTTGACCTGGACTGTGGGTTCATGAAAACGGCCAAGCTGAGGGCTGCCGTGAAGCTCCAAGGCGAGCAAATCTGCCAATAAGAGCAAGACCCACCAAGGTAGAGGAGGAACTTTGTCACATATGATAGACTTAAATTTCTTTTAATAAAGGTCTTCCATTTATATTTAGTACTTCCATCCCAAAGCATATTACATATTTAAACTGATATGCAACTATGCAGAAAAATCACTTCATCCACCTGTGGAACACAAGCATCTCTGAGATGAAAAGTTTCAGTTAGCAGTGCTCAGTGGCCCTTCTCAACAAGTTAGGAAATCTAGGACAGGAAGTAAAAAATACATTTTTCCAAATGAAATTATAGGGGAAATTTTAGGTAGGTAGAATGTAATTATTTGAATTGAATTTGGTCAAGACTCCTGAATTAACATCCTGTTCTGACGAATGTAAATTTTAGACTCTTTGAAGAAATGCATGATTTTTGAACGTTAACCTTTCTGGAATTTATTGGTCTTTATCCCGTAACAGCTTTCAGATGTAGCGAAGATACATAACAATCAATAACGGTGGAGTCATTAGTGTACTGTTGGTCTGTGTACCAGGGCATTCTTGTCATTTATTCCTAATTGTGTTTGTCCAAGCCCCTTTTGGGATGGATTGACACATTGCCCCTTTTACTGACTCCAGGTTCCTTGTATTATATCCTTCCATTATAGCTGTAGCTGCTCAGATTTTTTGTCGGTTTTTCTTTTTTCTGTCCTTTTTTTTTGTTGTTGTCACTTTAAAAATATTTTTTCCTCTGTTCTTTTACATGACTTGCTTTCACTCCCTTGTCTTGTCTTGTAGCTCTGATCTCCCCTTGCCCTATTGTTCCATTCACCAGAATTCTTTTGGAATGGTAGGACTAAACTGAGGGCCACAAAAGTAGATAAAAGAAGCTCATGCTGGTGGGCTGCTGCCTGAACCTGCAGCCCTATATAACCTTGTTTACATTGGTAAACTATATCAGAGAGAAAATGTTAACATGAAAGGGACAAAAAGTACGACAGTGGTCATTGCAGAGGGAAAGCTCTGAACTTTGATTTCATACTATACAAAATAAGAACTTCTGCATGTACAAGCAGTCAATTTGAGAGAATTACTTTGCAGACCTTGCCATTGTAATTCATGTCTTTGTCACATTATGCAATAATTTAGCTTTAAATTTACAAGTAGAAGATGGGTTGGGGAACTATGCTTGAAAACCACCTGTAAAGTTTGGCTGAATAATGCACAACTAATCTTAAGTACAATTTTCTGCTGTGAACACAAACATGAGTGCCTCATGCTCTGCATTAGCTACACATTTGCTTTCAAGTGCTAGTCTGCATGTTAATTACAGCATATAAAGTTCTTAATTGCACTGGGCTGCAGCTAATCTACAGATTGCCGCTGTCCCATCAGAATGCTGGTGGTGACCTAAGGTTTTTCTGGCAAATGGTCTTATCTTTTGTAATCTGGTCACTTTGATTGTCTATCAGAGCAGTAATTTGAAAAGTCAAATTAAACAAGTTTTTAATACTTAAACTTGTTTCATGTAGAATCTGAATTTGTCATGGAGGGAATTGAATAGATATATAACATGCATTTATGTTAACACTAACATTCGTGAAACACTGAAAATTGCGGGTAGGGCAGCATAGTGTTGACACATCAAAATAACACAGTTGTACTTTACTTGTTTTGTTACTCATATTAAATTTGGTATAATCTTCTGTATTAAGGAAGATCTGAAGCCTAATTTCCAGTCTGTCACTGAATTCAATGGTGGACTGCTGCAGAAGCAAAAGAATTTTGACGTAGAATTTATCTTCAGCTTGTGGGTTGTTGCATTAGTAACTAAAACTTGCTTTATAGAAATACATTTATTTAAAAAAAAGCTATAAATAAACGGGCGTGTTGACTGTGGATATACTATATATCTAAACATTTCCTCCTTTGGATACAGTTTTACAGTATTTTATTAACGAGGATGCAGATAGCACATAGAGTTTCTATTGTGACCTCCTGTTTCCAGATAGTTATACCTGTCTTTAGCATTACCTAGTGGTCTCCACATTTTTCCATGCTTGGACTGTCCAAATTTTTTTTTGAGAATTTGAGTAACATTCCTTGATCAGTTTTTGGTTAAAAGGTAATGAGTAAGGGACTACGAACTGTCATAAAATTTATATTGTCTCACTTTTGACTGACTTTTTAAAGAAACTGCATAATAAAAAATTCTAATGTGCAGGGTAGGAGTAGCCAGAGAGTAGAAGGGGATTTTAAGTTCTGCAGTGTCTGTGACTAGTGAAGTTTCTCAGAGCCTCAACAGGCACATAGACGTTACCAAACTTTGTTAACTAGCTAAACTGTTAATATTTTTGGAAAGCCATGTACTACTTTTATTATAGATTGTGTACATACCAAGTTTCAGAGTTCAGTCTTTTGAGTTTTCCTTCTGGAGAAAAAGATTGCAAGAGTGTTTTACAGTGGTAGAAAACCATTTCAATCCTGTCAGCTCAAACATGCTGTTGGTTGTTGCTTAAACTTTTTAAAAATTGATTTTGGACAGATCAAAGTATGGAAAATTCCTGTGGAAAAGGTTAAATATTTGATAAGTCATGACCAAATGAAAACAGTGTCATAGGGTGTTAGACTCTTCTAAATGAAGCAGGTCCAGGTCCCCCGGTGCCTGAATAGTTGCTGCCAGTTTGGCCCATTAAGAAGGTATAGCAGGACCTGGGGCCTATAAAGGATCAGGGGAAAATTGAGAGTGGGAAAGTCCCTGAAGGGAGTCAGGAAAGAGAGTTCTGGTGAAAGAGTCAGTGAGGAAACTGGATGGGGTCTCTGGGGAAAGTTGCAGAGAGCAGAAAACTCTCTGCAATCCCTCCCTGGGAAGAGGGGAGGGATTATTTGAAAGCCAGTTGAGGGGCTAGCCAGCTGTCCTTTCTGAGCCAAGGATAGAGAGGGCTGAAGACTCAGAGCAGCAGATGGAGATACCTGCTATGTCTCAAAGTTAGAGAACTGAAGCCAGAGGGCTATAGGAGGCTGTGTTGGAGAGCTGAAGCTGTATTTGATGTATTCCCTGGATTATGGTGAAGAGATTATGGTGGTGAGATGTGCATAGGGTTTTTTCTGTAATAAATTAACTCCATAAGGGTTATTTGCACTAAGAAAGACTGCTTGGACTGTTTCAGGAAAATCTCAGAGGGGAAACTGAGGCAGGTACATCTGTCACCCTGAAGCCTGCAAACAGAGGGCACTTCAGGCAGGGAGTGCCTTATGACAAGTAAATTTCTAATGGAAAACAAATGTTAGTAATGAAAAATGTAATAAATAACATGTTCATCCTTTATGCGTTTATGAGTTGGACACTTCTTTTTATTTTGGTGGTAAAGCATTATATACTCATTGGGGTGAAGAATGGGGGAAGGAAAAGTAAAGATAATACTTTCCTTCTCCCAAGCCCCACTTGTCTTTCTGCTTATTTTTCTTCTCTCTCAAGATCACTACTGGAATAATATATTGTGCTGTAGTAAGCTGGTCTCAGAATGACATGGACAAGATCATATGGTTTTAATCTTTCAGCACTCTCATCTGGTAGTCAAGGGCAGCAACTGTGATAGGATATTCTAGAGCAGGGGTTGTCAAACTTCATTGCACTGCAACCCCCTCGTGATTTAAAAAAAAAAAAAATTTACTTCATGACCCCACGACGGGAGACTGAAGCCTGAGCCTCATCGCTCTGGGCGGGGGGGGCAAAGCTAAAGCTCAAGGGCTTCAACCCCAGGCAGGGGGCCTGCAACCTGAGCCATGCCGCCAGGGCCCCAGGAAATCTAAGCCTGCACTGGCAATCCCATTCAAAGGGGGTTTGCAACCCACTTTGGGTCCCGACCCACAGTTTGAGAACCACTGTCGTAGACCATACTCCCCATCTGATCAAGATGATGGTGGAATGGGTTGTCTGGCCGGTAATACTATTAGGGGTTCTGTTAGAAAATGTGTGATGGAGATAAATCTTGCACTGTGTAATAACATCAAGATATGATAGCATGTTGCTGGAAAAAGAGAGAAGAGGTCCCATCCAATCTTACTTCATAGTTTACCAAGATAGAATTCTGTTAATGAAGAAATTTACAAATTTTCTCTCCTCTGTTTATCCCCTCTCTTTTCCTCATTGTAATTAGGATTATATAGCTATAAGGACATCTGTTAGGCTATACAATGTGACTCAGAACTTTGGCCATCAAGCCATCACCCACTATTCTTATTTTGTAGTTTATGACAAGAGATTAAAGGTTTTTTCTCTATTTTTCTCTATATAAACTAAGGAGGAAAGAGCATCTCTCCTGTGACCACTGTCACATCTTGTCAGTGATCTGAATGTTTTTGTCTGTAATACTCTCAGGAATATATGCATAGCTTTGCTTTGTTGACATCCAACTTTTTGTTTCTCTTTGTAGAGTATTTATGATTTTTCAATGTATTTAATAAAAATAAGAGGTAATGTAAATAATATAGAAGGAAATGCAGAGTCTCCAACTGGCAGTCATCAGCAGTTCTGTGTTTTCCAACAGATATTTGCTGGTGCTAGAAGCCATAGAGTTAGTAACATTGCTCTCCTGCATTGAAGTACTTAACCTGTGGTGCCTTTTGTGAGTAAAATTGATTGCATGTTTTGAGTCAGCTTTTCTTATAGTAGATGCCACGGATGTGTTAAACAGTATTGCAGAGAGTTGCTAGCACTCCATCTGCTGTTTTAATCTAAAAGAAGGAAGAAATAGTGAATGAAGATGTGGGGAAGATTTGGACAGTGACAGAGGGAGTTGATCTCTGTACTTTTTTTTTTTTTTTTTAATATTCCTTAAATTTCACTTTTGAAGTTGAGATACTATAAGTCTCAATTTGTTTTAAAATTGTTATTTTAGGGGGTATTTTGTGAGTCATGTAAACTTGCGAGTATGTTAATGAATTCTGTTCCATTAAAAAAACATTTTTCTTCATTTTTAAAAAAATAAAAATTTCAAATGGAAATACTTGATACCTGTATGAATAACGCTAGGCTGTTTATATTTTAACAGAAGGAGAGCTCCAGAAAGCTTTCAAATACTAGAATTCCTTTGCCATACAATGTTAACCCCCCCCCTCCAAAAAAAGGCTTCTTGGGCTTATTGTATTAAATGTGCATGTTCCGTTTTATGTAGTGTCGCTTCAAATGGCTTGCAGAAGTGTAACTTAACACTATTCTTGTCAGAAATGGATACTTGGAAGAATACCACAATGAATGAGAAATTCGTTGAAATGTGACATGCATTTTATGTAGATGTTAGTAAGCATTTCTGAGACTCCTGTACTATTGCTAGCTAATATTATGTAACTTGCATATTCTGCTTTGTATCTGGCAGTCAAGGATGATGTGTCAATGGCAGAAGACCCCAGAAGGGTAGATATGTAAAATCAGTGCCATTTCTGTGAAGTGTTTTGGATTCCAAATAACAGATTGCGTAAAAGTTTTGGGAAAAAATTTGAAAAATATCATATTTAGACTTTTCTTTGTTATAGTATTTTTTTTCTTAGCGGGATTGTTTTTAAACTTGTGTTCTGTAAAGGCAATTAGTTTTATAATTGAACAACACTTTCCTGTTCTGTATGTGAGTGGGTTCAGAATATTTCAGATCAAAAACAGGAATGTTAAATTTCCTCACCCCTGATTAGTTGGGCTTCAATGCACAATGGGCATAACTGATTCAAGTGACTGTTCCTTCTCTCTAATTACTGGATGAATTACATGCTGCATTTTGTTTTGGTCTTGTACATTTTGTTTGTTTAAAAATGAAAAACTCTCATATCAACTCCTGTGGTAACTTAATTATTTCAGTTCACCCTTTGAGGCCTCATGTTTTTCTGGGCAATTGACTTTCTTTTTTCTTTTCGTTTAGAAGGAAGTTTATAGATTTGAAATAATCCAGTACTCTAAAGCGCTGCTGTATATGTATGCTCCTTTTTTTTTTTTTTTTTTCCATGGGAAAATACAGAATTCTAAGATGCTTGGGCAGGAGGGACTGTCTTTTTGTTCTCTGTTTACAGCACCTAGAGAGTTGCGGACCTGGTCCTTGACTAGGACTCCTAGGTGCTATGGTAAGACAAATTATAAAAATGTTGTTCTGCCTCATTGAGAACCATGTGTATCTGGTGGTGAGATTAGCTTCAGGGCAGTAAGTTTTTGACTACCACTTTAGACTATGCTTAGCATCCTGTAAAGCTTCTAGACCGAAGTGGGTGGGCAAACTACGGCCCGGGGACTGCATCCCGCCCTCCAGATATTTTAATCTAGCCCTCGAGCTCCCACCGGGGAGCAGGGTCCGGGGCTTGCCCCACTCTAGCCAGAGAGTGGGGTTTGGGGGCTTGTCCTGCTCCACGCAGCTGCTGGAAGCAATGGCATGTTCCCGCTCTGGCTCCTACATGTAGGGGCAGCCAGGGGGGCTCCGCACGCTGCTCCTGCCCCAAGCATGCCAACTGAACTGCGGCCAGTGGGAGCTGCAGGGGCAGTGCCTGGCTATGCCTCCACATAGGAGCTGGAAGGGGGACATGCTATTGCTTCTGGGAGCGGCTTGAGGTAAGTGCCACCAGGAGGCCACATCCCTGACCCCTTCCGTGCCCCAACCCCCTGTCCCAGCCCTGATCCCTCTCCCGCCCTCTATCCGAGCCCAAAGAGATCTCCTGCAATCCCAACCCCATATCCCCAGTCCCACCCCAGAGCCTGCACCCCGAGCTGGATCCCTACCCCCCACCCCGGGCCCTTGCCCCAGCCCAGAGCCCCCTCCTACACCCATAACTCATTTCTGGCCCCACTCTGGAGCCCACACCCCTAGCCAGAGCCCTCACCCCAACACCCAATGTTGTGAGCATTCATAGCCCGCCATACAATTTCCATACCCAGATATGGCCATCGGACCAAAAAGTTTGCCCACTCCAGTTCTAGACGGTACAGTTCAAACTGGTGCAAAAGATTTCCACAAAGGTTACATGCTGGAAAGCTCGATCCCACATATAGTGGTTCACTTAGGTGCTGATCCAACTGGATCAGCTCCGTAATGGCACTTCATTGTAGCCAGAGATGCAGGATGTGTAGAGTATGAGTCTTGATGTGTAACCTGGTATATAGCGAGACTCTTCATCACAGATAAAAAGCTGAACCTCTGTAAAATGCAGAATGAGGTTGGGATTGGTAGTAGATACCTTTTTGCCACATTGTATACATATGTCCTAATAAAATATTTATTTGTAGGTGTATTAAAATTCTCATTTGGTCAAAGGAACGAATTGGTGAAGTGCGCACCACTTGTTTGAGGAAATTTAGAAGTTCATAATCTTAGATGAGGTATTCTGAGCAGAGCAACATTATATCAACCTACATTCAAGAGTTAATATTACCTCTGGATAATAGGAATTCCAAGTACTGTAATTCTTTTCCAGATGCTATTGTTCCATTGCTTGAAGTTACATTATTCAGTTTATGACGTCTCAATTGGTTTCTCTGGAAATGGTTTGTTATTGTAGATGTCTTCAAATGACGAAATAGAAACTGTAATGTTTCATTGGTCATCTCTCCTATTTTTACACTCCTCCCCCTAAAAAATTCCTGTTTCTGTGGAGGGTGACCTTAGTGAAACATCATTCTTGGTATTCTTTAATTGTCATTTAAGAGCAGTATTAAGTAGATATTATATTGAGAGAGAATCTGACTGAAGGTATTTTTAGTGTGTTGCTGTGCTGTTTTACCTGATAAGGGACAGCTAGCAGCATTGTTATACCTACTATTGTGGGACAACAAGAAGTGAATTTTTTTACCCCTAAGTCTCCCTCCAGGAATTCAACTTGGGAAGATGAGGGGTATAAGAAAATATATAGTAGCTCATGTGAAGGGAATCCATGAGTCCAAGTGGATTCAATGCTATAGGTGCACTGAACCTGATCTTTTTCTAGGGCGGGGAGTGGGAAGGTGCTTTCTATCTGTTACCTGTGGCAGAAGCATCACTCCATACCTAATCTTCTCACTGCAAATGGATCAAGAAGAGGAGCAGGTGAGAATGGGTACAACTTAGTTATTCCTGGTGATATCTACACCTATTCTGTTAGTGATGACAGCTGAATAAAAGGCAGGGTCTAGAAACAAAATGACACCTTGTATTAATCTCGTTAATGTAAGTAATGACGGGGAGGAGAACCCTATTCAGTTTGTGTTTCAGTAATGGCCTCATATTATGAAATACTGAAATGAATGTGTATTTGTGTAATGGTGATGGGTGAGACATAGGACCACGTTTTAAGATCTTTAAATACGAACAGCCTCTTGTATTAGTGTCCACAATAAATTTTTAAAAAGAGTGGGGAAGGGTAAATTAACAGAGTTTGAGATATAAGCAGCATTGTTTAAAATAGTTTTGTTTTTCATATGTTAGTGGGTATTTAAAGTAGTTTAATAGTGCATATTTTTGAAATAAATAACCAAGTTCTTTTATGATTTTTTTCCTAACGATACTACTCCAATTAGGGGGGACTAATTTAAAATAAGATCACACACCATTATTAAAATAAGCAATTTAATTCAGTAGTGTAAAGTTTTTTTTTTAAAAAAAAAAAGCAATGATTTTAGTAATGTTTTAAACTGTTTAAAAGTAAAAAATTCATTTTGGCTAATACTAGACTCAAAACAACTTATTCATTAAAAAGTGTAGGCAAGACTGTATATTGTCATAGGTGTTGTTTTTGTCAGTATATTCTCTTTTATGCTGACAAAGTTTAACTTCGTGTGTCATACAAATCATAGATGTTTTTGGTTTCTGCTAAAATGATCATCAGTGAAATAACTAACACCTTAATTGCTGTCATTAGGCTTCAGAGTGTGAACATTTCCATTGAAATGAAAGGGAGCAGTTCACAGTTCTTGAGGGTTTTCAGACTTTCTACAGACTCAGCCATTCATCATTGCATTGATTATATTAATTTCTTGTTTCAAAGTTTATCTTCAGAACAATAAGGGTTAGACTATAACCCTTAGGGGGAGGGATAGCTCACAGCTTTGAGCATTGACCTGCTAAACCCAGGGTTGTGAGTTCAATCCTTGAGGGGACCATTAAGGGATCTGGGGCAAAAATTGAGGATTGGTCCTGCTTTGAGCAGGGGGTTGACCTCCTGAGGTCCTTTTCAACCTTGATATTCTATGATTCTGTAACTTTCATTTAAAATGAAAGCTTATATCTGAAGTCCATTTCTTCAGCTATTTATCTATTTGTACAGCATTTGTGGTGGTGTATAATTTTATTTGGGGCTTCAGCCGAGGCTGCCTATCGTGCCAGTATTTCTGTTTGATAACATGTGCGGGCTTTGTTCAAGCAATAACTTAGCTTAACAAATTACTTTTTCTTCAGACTTTATTTTTTGGAAGGGAAAGTAGATGTTACTGTACAGATTTATTATTTATTAATTTATCAAATACAAATATGTAAGATATTTTATTAGAATTAAACTTAAAGTTCCTAAAGCAACAGTGTGCAATTGAACTTTTCTCTTACTCTCTTTTTATATTTGGGACACTGTCATTTGAAAAACGTATTACCACTATTTCCTTATCCCCAGGGAGAGCTATGTCTACCACACCATCTAATGATCAACTTTGTGTTATGCATACAAGTGAAATGGGAGGAAATAAAATATCCAGACAGTGTAGTATTTTTTGTCAACTTTGTTATCAGCAGTACCGTTTTCATAGCATTAATTCTTGCTATAAGGTTCTGTATCAGTTACACTAATTATATTTGATTCCTGATCCTATTTGGCACTGCCAGTAGATACAGGAACGTCTCCAAAATATTCCCAAATCCATCTTTCTAGAGAGCTAGGCACACAGAAAAATCCCCTATCTACATGCACACAAAAAAACTTGTTCACTAGCTTATTGGTGGTTAGAGTAGCATGAAACTTCCAGGTAATTTTATGCAAAACCGATATTAAAAATAACTGTTCCATCTTTATAAATTTCACTGTCTACAAAGGGGGAAAAAAGTTAAACTGTAAATTATAATCTTCATCACAACATATAATACCTTCAGCATGCATTAGTTAACGTATTATGTTTGGGACTCTGACTTCTCAGTTTCTATTATGTGCCTTGTTTTCAGCCAGAGGTAAAAAAAACCAAGACAAAAAGTTTGTACTTTTTCACTAAATAGACAAGAAGGGGCAAATCCTTTATCAAGCTTGAGTTAAACTTACTTGGGACAGGCTATGGCCTAGTAAGATAGTCCTCCTTCCACAGTCTGCTTTGCAGATGCTTCTACAATTCTATCCTTTATGTGCTTCCTTCCTCTGAGCAGTCTTGACCCATGGATCCATTTAGTTATCATTCAAATCAGCACTGCCAAAAAATCTTTTACACTGCAGAATTTGGAACATAGCATCCGTACCCCATGTTACACAAAGTTATTTGGTGGCCTAGAATTTCAAAATACCACCCACACATTGTATAGGGGAACACTTTGCACCTGAAGAAAGCATGGTGCTGCCCTAAAATTGTTTGAGATCACAAGTACAGGCTTAAAAATTGTCTTCTTTTTTGGGGTTTCCTCTACCACCCATCACAGTAATATCTAAGCACTATCCAGTTTTATTGGTCATGTTTTTGTAGTGATCTATGTGAGCTGTACAATTTTTCTTCAGTCTACTTGAATGAATATTACATAGTTAGGATGATCCATGCTAACATTAAATTGATTTTTGTTCTTTTAAATGTGTGTACATTTTAGGAAGCTTAACCATGGCAAAAAGAAAAGGAGTACTTGGGGCACCTTAGAGACTAACAAATTTATTTGAGCATAAGTTTTCATGAGCTACAGCTCACTTCATCGGATGCATTCATGGAAAACCATGGCAGTTGGTTAAAACTAGACTTTTATTGTAAAAAACAAAACAAAAAAACCCCCCAAAACCTGAATTTATTTTTTTATAAATCTGTTTATACACCATGCCTCCAATACAGTTGCCTATCATGTGCCTGTCCCTCTAGTTACTTTCAGGACAATGATGGAATCCACTTTTTGTTTTAAGAGTTCAGATTTAGTGAACTACTGATCTTCTCCCTTTATTTCCCATGACCCTGAAAACTTTCTGTCAGTTATGTATTGTCTAGAGGAAGATTCAGTGTTGCGTCATGCTTTGACTATAGGAGAATCTCCTTGAAAAAGATCCCAAGTGGACCTATACCCCATGTTGACCTTGGGTATCTACATAAAAGTATATTATAGGATTTATTAGACTAATAAGGCTACCCAATACGAAGTCATCTTTAACATTTTTATTGCCTTTTGGCTATTTACAGTTTATTTAAGAACATAAAAGTGGCCATACTGGGTCAGATCAAGGTTCATCTTACCCAGTATCCTGTCTTTCAACAGTGGCCAATGCCAGGTGCCCCAGAGGGAATGAACAGAACAGGTAATCATGAAGTGATCCATTCTCTGTCGTCCAATCACAGCTTCTGGCAAACAGAGGCTAGGGACACCATCCCTGCCCATCCTGGCTAATAGCCATTGATGGACCTATCTTCCATGAACTTAGCTAGTTATTTTTTGAACCCTGTTATAGACTTGGCCTTCGCAGCATCCTCTGGCAAAGAGTTCCACAGACTGATTGTGCATTGTTTGAGGAAATCCTTCCTTTTGTTTATTTTAAACCTGCTGCTTATTAATTTCATTTGGTGACCTCTGGTTCTTGTGTTATGAGAAGGAATAAATAACACTTATTTACTTTCTCCACACCAGTCATGATTTTATAGTCCTCTGTTTTATCACCCCATTGTCATCTTTTTTCCAAGCTGAAAAGTCCCAGTCTTATTAATCTTTGCTCATATGGAAGCCATTCCATACCCCTAATCGTTTTTGATGTCCTTTTCTGAACCTTTTCCAATTCTAGTATATTTTTTTTAGATGGGGCAACCACATCTGCACATGGTATTCAAGATGTGGGTGTGCCATGGATTTATATAGGGGTAAGATGATATTTTTGGTCTTATTAACTATTCTTTTCTTAATGATTCCCAACATTGTTTGCTTTTTTGACTGCCGCTGCACATTGAGTGGATGTTTTTCAGAGAACTATCCACAGTGACTCCAAGATCTCTTTCTTGAGTGGGAACAGCTCATTTATACCCCATCATTTTATATTTATAGTTGGGATTGTTTTCCAGTGTGCATTACTTTGCATTTATCAACATTGAATTTCATCTGCTATTTTGTTGCCTCGTCACCTAGTTTTGAGAGATCCTTTTGTAGCTCTTTGCAGTCTGCCTGGGACTTAGCTATCTTGAGTAGTTTTTGTATCATCTGCAAATGTTGCCACTTCACTATTTACCCCTTTTTCCAGATAATTTATGAATAAGTTGAATAGGACTGGTCCCAGTACAGACCCCGGTGGGACACCGCTATTTACCCCTCTCCTGTCTGAAAACTGACCATTTATTCCTACCCTTTCCTATCTTTTTAACCAGTTACCAATCCATGAGAGGACCGTCCCTCTTATTCCAGGACTGCTTACTTTGCTTAGGAGCCTTTGGTGAGGGACCTTGTCAAAGGCTCAAATGCGTCCGATGAAGTGAGCTGTAGCTCATGAAAGCTTATGCTATAATACATTTGTTAGTCTCTAAGGTGCCACAAGTACTCCTTTTCTTTTTGAAAATCTAAGTACACTGTATTCATTGGATCCTCCTTGTCTATATGCTTGTTGACCCCTTCAAAGATTTCAATGGATTTTGACTGTTTTTGTTACTGGAAACTAATTTATTTGTTACTCTGTGGTTCTTGGGATAACATATTTGGAAATCTCATTGGTCTGTTAGTTTCTGGGAGTGTACTAAATGGTAGTTGAATTTTCCTAAAGTATAGTCATGCATTCCTATGACAAAAGCTTCATGACATGTAAGTACTGCTTTAGATCACCAGTTAGCTGTAAGGGTTTGACGAAGTTGTAATGAACTGATAGATATGTGTTTGTTCTTATGAATATTTTGTGGCTTGGTTTCCCTGTTTAATTTTTGTATTGCTGCCTACTTGAATTCAAAGGATTGTCAGACTCAAACTAGGGGCTGGCCTAGTCAGGAAACAACCAAGGACTCATGCCTGGCCTACACCTAAAAATTAATCATCATAGCTACATTACTCAGGGTTGTGAAAAATTTCCTGCCCCGTACTACATAGTTATGGCACCCTAACCACTGCTGTAAACACAGCTAGCCTGACAGAAGAATTGTTCCATTGACCTAGCTGCCATCTCTGAGAGGTGAGTTTAACTACATCCATGGAAAAAGCTCTTGCATTGATGTAAGAAATGTCTACACTATAGTGGCACAGTTGCAGTAGCTGTGAAAGTGTGGAAATACCCATTGTCTACACTATCCCCTACTGCTGGAGCGTTTCCCCTCCTCAGGAAAAGACTAGCAGAAGAGAGGCTCTGCCAGCTTCCCACTACCTCCCCCTATCAGAGCCCTTCACAGACACATGTGGCTGCACACTACAGTGTGGGCACAGCTAGCTTTTCACTGTGGCGTGTGGTTTTACATACCCTACACATCACCAAAAGTGGTGTCGTGTACATATAGCCTTAGGTAAGACCGCTTCAGGCATCACCTTCAAAGCTGCTAAGAGAATAATGGAAGTACTACTTCCTGGTATTAGGAAAGTGAACAGGTTTTGTTTCATCAAGTTTGAGATATTAAAGATCAAAAGACTGCATAAAACATAACTGGATGTGTTCACTTGTCACGGGGGTGACCCCTGAACTAGCTAACATTTTAAAAGGTGCTAAACTATCTACAGTAGGTGCAGAGTCATGTTTAAATGGTGGTTGTTTTTTGTTAAAACCACCTTTTCTGTAATCTAGACACAGATTGTAGGTGTAGAGGTAGAAATAGTTGATTATTTTATCTGCAAAAACTTTCATAGGTGGGATTGGTCAGTAGGCAAATATGGTTTGAGATTTTTGGATCAGAGAAAACAGTTCAAATTTCTTAAAATCAATACCTGTTACCTAGAAGTAATGTGGAGTTCAGGGGTGCAGGACTTTCCATGAGGATGCTGCCCCAGCAGCACCCTTCTTCTTGGAGTGCTCCATCATTTCTTGTTGGTCTTAGCTTGTAGTTGTCTGAAATGGAGTTTCCACACTCCTGTTGTGGCAGAGGAATGGAAAGCTTCTCTTTCTCACCACCCTGTTGTTCCTGGATAATTGTGGTAGAGGAAGGGTGTGCCAATCTCCTCTGGTCTTTTGGCAGAAAAAGGAAATAGAAGGAGCTTCCTAGTTTCCCTCCTTTGACCCAGCTCTTAAAATGTGCTGCTTATAGCTTTACCAAATAGAGCTAAATTTACAAAAATTTGGTCCATTTCAGTATCACTACCACAGTGTTTTCTGAGCAATAGTAAAACTAAGTTTAATCTAAATTTGTATGTTGCTGGTTAGGAATGCTATGGGCAGCTACAGTAGGCACTCAGACAGTCCTTTGCTTGTGGAGATAGATGGTAAAGGATGATGGGAATATGCGGTTTTCTTCTTGTCCTTCTCCCTATTACCACATGATCCTGCTCTGTGGCACTCCCAAGCAGTATCATAGTAAACTTACAAGAATTTCTTTAGTTTTGCTATTGCTTATTTCAAGTGGAGCATTTGCAGGCTTTCCTGTTAATAGGAACACTCAAACTATAACAGTGGTTACTCTTAAGTAAAGACAAGCCCTTTAACAGCATGATCTCACTTTTTGAGAGTTGGCTCCTATGGTCTTTCTTTTTAATGTAGAGCTATAGACAGGTAACTTACTCTTTTGGACTTCTCTAAATTCTCAGTGTTGTTTTTCTTTTTGGGGGGGAACCTCCAATTACCCTGCAAAATGAGAACCTTAATTAATGTAAATTAATATAACAAATATAAATTAAAAATTAAGCAGAATGCAATTTCCTAGACTAACACTATGCAAACTCAGCAGGTAGGTTAAATCGTGCAGTTAATCTTTTGCTTTTTATCAGGAGTAACTTCTTGATGTTTTTTAGTCTTTGCTTTAGTATTAAAACTGAGAAGATCCCTGTTAGCTTTCCTTGCGTATCTGGGTAAACATGATATTTCCCTTATCTATGACAGCACTTCAGTTGATTGGGTTTGTTTACTGTTTTTGTTTTGCTTCTTTGGAGATGTGAAGGCCTTTACCATTTTAAACAGCATTTCATATTTTTGATCAATGTAAAAACTGTGTTTCACAGGAACATCTTTGAGTAAGCTTGTTAGCCATATGCCATTATCATTCAGATTTTCTGTCTTATGGCAGAGCACAGAGCATTGACGCTAGTGTGTTACTAATTTAATGAGGGTTTTGTTGCATTATCAGTTCAGTAAGGACATGTCTGCTCTAAGGAAAAAGGTGTGTTTTTACAATGATTTACCTTACATGTTTTAGATTTATAATGTATGCCATGTCTGCACTACAAACTTGCATCGACTCATGGAGATGCCGTAGTTAGCACATTGTGCGTTTGCATACTTGGCTCCTTGCGTTGGCTGTGTGTGTACTCACCAGGAGCGCTTGTATCAATGCAGAATGTGGTGCACTGTGCATAGCTTTCCTAGTGTGCAACTCACCACTATCCAGCATACTGTGTTTTGGGAAGTTTTGGCAGTATAATGGAGCTGAAATGAGTAGTGCAAAGTTGACTGGCAGCATGGAGTCAACTTGCCAGTTTGTAACTATCTCCATCCCATAATGTCATCTATAGCCCATCATTTTCAAGCTTTTTTTTTTTTTTTTCAATACTCCACAAATCCATGTGGCCCACCTCGCTGTCTGCCATCTCTGACAGAAGCATGGAGTCTGGACTGCTCTGCACTATCTTCATGAGTGTTGAAAGCACAGGGAAACAAGCACTAACTGGTGGGATTGCATCACAATACAGGCTTTGGACGTTGAGCGGTGGCTTCAGAACTTTTGGAAGTGTGAGGCCACATTCCTGAATCTGTGTGCCGACTTTGCCCCAGCTTTGCAGCCTAGGGACACCAAAATCAGAGCTGCATTGTGACAGTGGAGAATCAAGTGGCAAGTGCACTGTGGAAACGTGCAATACCAGATGACTACTGGGAAATCATTTTGGAGTTATAAAATCCATTGTGGGGGACGTCATGCAAATGTGTCGGGCCATTAATTGCTTCTTGCTACACAGGAGTGTGACAGTCATCAATGTGCGGGACATAATGGATGAGTTGGTGGCAATGGGGATCCCAAAGTTGTTGTGGAGTAGTAGATGTCCTGCATATCCCTATTTTGGCAACAGACCACCTTGCCGCACAGTACATCAGCAGAAAGGGCTACTTCTCTGTGGTTATGCAAGACTGGTAGATGATGGGCAATACTTCATCAATATCATATTGTCTGGTCAGGAAAGGTGCATAATGTTTGCATCTTTAAGAACACAGAACTGTTTGGAAAGCTACAAGCAGGGATTTTTTTTTCCTGATTGGTGGATTACCATTGGGAATGTTGAAGTGCCAACCCAGGGTGGATAAAAATCAATGATTTTAAAAACAAAATCTATTTTATTTAAATTGGATTTTTTATAAAATGCTTTTTGAGGGAAAAAAACTTAACTAAAGATAGTTTTAATTTAAGATACACTATAGCTCAAAGATATCTCATCATGGAATAGGGATTATAAATTCTAATTCTATAGTATGAGATAACATGTTCATGTCATGTTTAAGAAAAGTTTTGTCAATGAGTTCCAATAGTTCATTGATTAGGGACCCAATCTAATGGGGTTCCACAGGCTTCTGTATAGTTTATTTAGGTTAATCTTTCCATCTACCCAGTGGGACTCAGTGCTCAGTCTAGAAGATACCATCAGAGATGCTTAGTTTTGCAGTTCTCAAACTGTGGATTTGTGGCCCCAGAAATAACATGCTTGTTAAAAGCAAAAATGTTTTTAAATAAATAATATATAGAGGTGAGAAACAGTTAAATAAAACAGTGTAAATGTTTGTCTGATGTTCTTCTCCCTATACAGCATGGCAAGAAAATCCTCCAAATATTGATTAACCTGTTGACTTGGAGATATTTCACCTCCCTATGACTTCATAAATATCTGCTTCAGTTACCTTTGGTAAATGAAATAACCGAACAATCATTCATTTTCTGATATAGCTGTAAAACTAATCTGAAAAGTTTTTTCAAAATAAATCACTGTTTAAAAATGTATACGCAAAAAGAAAAGGAGTACTTGTGGCACGTTAGAGACTAACCAATTAATTTGAGCATAAACTTTCGTGAGCTACAGCTCACTTCATCAAATGCTTCCGATGAAGTGAGCTGTAGCTCATGAAAGCTTATGCTCAAATAAATTGGTTAGTCTCTAAGGTGCCACAAGTACTCCTTTTCTTTTTGCGAATACAGATTAACACGGCTGCTACTCTGAAACCTGTAAAAATGTATAGTGTCTACCTTATAAAAATGAAACCTACATCTATCTCTGTGTTATGAAGAATATGTATTAAGGTTATAACAGCCAACAAGAATGCACTTCTATGTAGAAATCCATGATTAATAGAGTCTTCCTGACTAGTGATTTAAATCATGATTTAAATCAAATCCACGCTGTGCCAACCTACCCTATATTCCCTGGTTTATGAAGCTGTACACCGGTCCCCTCAACAACACCAAGGAATGTTTAACTGCTGGTTCAGCAGGTGCAGCATGACAGTTGAATGTGCCTTTTGGTTGTTTGAAGGAATGCTGGTGGTGTTTACTCAGAAGTTTGGACTTCAGTGGGAAAAATATCCCAATGTTTATAGCTGTCTGCTGTGTTCTGCATAATATCTGTGAAGCAAAGAGGGAAAAGTTTCTGCTGAGGTGGAGGACTGAGGTGGAGCTTCAGTCTGCTGAATTTGAACAGCCAGATAAAAGGGCTATTAAAAGAGCTCTCTGCGGAGCTATACTGCTCAGGGAGGCATTGAAAGACCATTTTATTAGTGAGCCAGGGTAACCTGTGGTGTTGTAATGTGCTCTACCTGGCCCTGAGCTTTTGCAGCCTGGTATGAATCGTGTAGTGAATTGTTGTACATGTAGGGATACAACATTGTTAGTGCACCTATTTAATTCTATTTGTGAATGATCTTATGAGTGGTGTGACACTGTGCAGTAACAAGTAATTGGTCACTTTCTGAACTGATGAGCACCAGCAAGCATATATTATGACCTGATAAAGACGAGTTATGTTCCAAATATTTTTATCCTGTAACAAAATCAGTGCAAAAAAACCTGGGCAATTTTTAAAAGCAAATGCATCAAAATCTTTAAATCTATGATCTGTTCTCTAATTTATTATGAAGGGGAAAGAACATTCATGTTCATTTCAGCTACACATACACCAGCCGTGGCTTTCACAGGTCAGTGTATGCGAAGTTGTGATTGTCTTTAATGTCCCGCAGGGTGCAGTGGTAAGGGCAGTGCAGCAATCCCTGATGCCACGTGGAATGTTGTGATGGGAGGTATAGAAAGGTCCCAATGTTGAGTTCTCAGTCGAGTGCGGGGGGTAGAGGAGAGGCATGTAATTGTTGAATCTGTAGGTCCAGAAGAATCTTGCATCATCTGTATTTGCTGCCTGAGAAGCCCCATTATGTCCTGGTACATCTCCTTCTCCTTTTCCTGCTGGGACTTTCTCCTCTCCACTCTGTCCTTCACCTGGCTGTCTGCAGTGTTCATCCTCCTGGCCCTGTGCTCGCTGTCCAGCCCAGCACTGGCTTGCAGGATCTCATTGAACATGTCATCCTGAGTCCTCTACTTTCTCCTCCTTATGTGGCTCAGATGTTCTGTGGGTGTGGAGGGAGAGATCCTGAAGGCCACAATGGCAGCTGGTGCAGATAAAACACACAGAGGTATCATTGTCCATGTGTTCACTCAGGAAAGCAAAATTTAAGAGGCTAAAATCATTCCCCATGCTCCCCTGATGTTTTAAGTGCTACATTCTGGTTGGGATTGCTTGTGCTCAGCGCCAGTCACAGCACCAGCAATGGTGAGTATGGCCCACTTGGGGTTGGGGAAATGAGGAGGAAATTGCACGGTTGCATGATTCTAGTAGTATAAGGCAGTGGCAGTGAATACTAGCACAGTTTTCTAGCTAATATCTCTACTCCTGAGGGTAACAAAGGCAGAGAGAGAGCAGAGCTGCTGCTAGATCCCTAATCCACCCGTGTCTGTAAGCTGCTAGTCTGTGTACTGCAATGGTGCCTACTGAAGCTATGGCAGAGTGTCATGGGAAAGTGCCCTACTGCGGTGGAAGAAATAAGACAGCCCTCTCTAGAAAACTTCTGGAGAAGATTGGAAAGTACCTCTATCAAAGTTTCATTAAGATTTCTCTGGAGGATTCACAGGATAGCCCTGCGTACATAAACCGCTCTGCATGGCCCCCCCTTTCCTAACTCTAGAAGGAATGAAAAGCAGACAGTAATTCTTCCTCTGTTCATTGTACCAATACCTCTTCTTTGGACTTGTCATTAATTCACATGTGCTAGATGTGTCCTGTACTTTGGGAATGCCATTCCTGTAATTTAAAATTAAACTACACACCTGAGGTTCCTTCTCCTGCATCGGGCTCACCCATGCTAAAGTCTAGACCAGGGGTGGGCAAACTGCAGCCCAGGGGCTGCATCTGGCCCTCCAGACATTTTAATCTGGCCCTCGAACTCCCACCGTGGAGCGGGCTCCGGGGCTTGCGCCGCTCTAGCCGTGGAGCGGGGTTGGCGGCTAGCCCTGCTCTGCGCAGCTCCCGGAAGCAGTGGCATGTCCCCCGTCTGGTTCCTACACATAGGGGCAGCCAGGGGGCTCCGCATGCTTCCCCTGCCCCAGGTGCTACCCCTGTAGCTCACATTGGCCAGGAACTGTAGCCAATGGGCACTGCAGGGGCGGCACCTGCGGACAGGGCAGCATGCAGAGCTGCCTGGCTGCACCGCCACATAAGAGCCGTATGGGGGGGACATGCTGCTGCTTCTGGGAGCTGTTTGAGGTAAGCGTCACCTGGAGCCTGCCTGGCCCCCTTCCACACCTCAACCCTGATCCAACTTCCACACCCCAACTCCAAACCCCTCCATCCCAACCCAGACCAACCTCCTGCATCCCCAGCCCCACCCCAGAGACCACACCCCCAGCTGGAGCCCCCTCCTGCACCCTGAACTCCTTATTTCTGGCTCCACCCCAGAGTCCATACCCTCAGCCAGAGCCCTCACCCCTTCCTGCACCAACCCCCAATTTCATGAGCATTCATAGCCTGCCATATAATTTCCATACCCAGATATGGTCATCGGACCAAAAAGTTTGCCCACCCCTGGTCTAGACTGTGGTAGAGTCAAAAACAGGTCCTGGCTCAATGCATAGGTGGATCCCACTGTCACCTGTTCCCAGTACTCCTCCTCTTCCTAGTCCTCCTCCTCCACCACCCCCCCCCT